>NC_046222.1:94126042-95429792 GCF_009819885.2 Catharus ustulatus | reverse complement strand
CTCAGTGAAAGACAAGAAAACCCTATAAAATAGTCTGGATGTCAGTAGCAGTTTGAGAGGTAAAAGTACAGCAGAGCACCTGAGTAGCAGAAGCTTAGTCTTGCTATACAGTTGGCTTTCTACATATCTGATGCAAAAGCTGTAACTGAAATGAAATCATGTTAAATTAGCTGTAAAAAATAAGTTGATTTAATTAAGCACAGAAAGACTTATTAGATATAATAAAATGTTAAAAAGTCAAATGATGTGCAGTTACATTTCAGCTAACACTGCTCAACAAATCCACTAAATTTATTCCTTTCAATAATGATCTGTTTTGAGCATTTAATTAGATAAATAATATTTAATCACTTCAGCAAATTTGAACTAGAAAAATTCCTTGTCATCAGAGGTGACTAATTCTTGCTAATATCCACCTTTAAAGAAAAAGTAAAACTAGATGGTCTTCTGGAACAGCAAAGAGTATGAGGTACAAATGTGTCTCTAGGCCTCATTAAAAAAACAAGGTTTGCTAAACAAACTATTATTTACAGTGAGAAGTGTGCATATTTTACTGGGAAGGAACATTCACATGTTTGCCTCTTTTCAGCATCAGGCACTATAAGTAGATGATAAGAAAAGATATTCAATAGATGTCCTATAATTCATCATAATACTGTTTCATTTAATAACTACTTTGCTGAAGTGATTGGCATGATTACAGGAAAATTACTTCAAATTATCCATCTCTTATCTAGCATCTAAGATGTCCTAAACTTGCATGAGAGTTAGCATAATGGGACCTATTAATTACTAATGCTGCAAGTCCTTCACTACTTAAATATCCTTTCTACCAGGTGTGCTGTGTAATGCAAATAAAGAAATAGAAGCCAAAATGATCGCTTTCCAAGACAGTGTCACTGAAAGTTTAATAAATGAAATAACAAGTGCAAAAGTTTGTCCCACCCACCAATTGAAAATATCTAGAATAAATATGTTTTCTCTGTATTTCTCTTCTCCTCATATGTGTGTACATGTGTAGGGGTGTACACATATAAAAATAAGCGTATGAACAGTATGTGCTATACATTGTATTCATTTTTACTCAGAGCTATGGATGTGCAAGGCTGCTAAAAAAGACAGGCCAAAAACATAGTTTCTGCCCTAAAAAGCACCTTTTAATCTCAAAACCCTATACATCAAATGCTATCTGCTCAACAAAATTTACTACTATGAGCAAACACTTTGAAGAAAAGAAGCATTATCTGGTAAGGGCAGGGAAGTTAAAGCCAAGATGGGCAGAAGCCATATTTGTCCCCTCTGCAGTCTAGATTTAAAAGCCAATGTAAATTAGCACCCTTGGCTTTCTAAAAGCCCTGATGTAAACCATCATGGCAGAAAGCAGGGATAGGTCCTTCCTGTCTTTCTTTCCAGCCTACCTGTGACACGCCCATAAATTAAAGGGTGGCTATGCTGCTTTTTAGAGCCACCTAAGATGGTAAATGTTCCTCAAGGGCCTGATTCTTCAGTATCTTACACCTCAGAAACAAACTGTGTGAAGTAGGTCCATGCAGTTAAAATATCTTGTTGGTGCTGCTCTAAATTTCCATTGCAGGAGCATAGCTGCAAAAAATCTTGCTTTATTTTCTTTACAGAATCCAACCTCAAAGCCATGGACAACTGTCTTATCTCCCTATCTTTTATTTGCTAGTTTTTGTATCACAATAGTGCCTTACGTTCTATTAATTATATTTGTGATGTTGAATTAAATATACAGAAAATGTGGGACAGAAAACACCCCCCAAACCAAATGGTAGAAAGCATGTAGAGACCCCAGAAAAAATTGATTGTTACTGATATATGGCAAGGGACCAAACCTAAAGGCTCTGGGCTTTCTGACAAAATCTATCTTGAAGTGTGGTGTCGAAAAGGAAGGTGAGTTACACAACTAAATTTCAGGAAGGAAACAAAATACTGCATTTCTAACACTATTTACCAGAAAATATAGCACAAAACAATTTTATCCACCATACACAGAAAATCTAAAAGGGAAAGACATTCTTGAACCATACCTGATAAACTGCTGGAAGGCTTTTTACTATATTCTGTAAAATAAATTCTTGTAGTTGTGTATAAATGTGCAAATGGTCTCAATGAACTGGGAGATGCACCATGAAGCAACGTTTTTGGGAGAACATTACCTTTTAAAAGGCTGTTATCTCTTAGGAATAGTGATAGTGAATTTTATGCTTTCATTCTGAGTCACCACAACCAGTTTATGGAATGTTACAACTATAACACCTGAATGCGACAAACAAGCCTAATCCTCAAACCCCTTTCTTTTTACAAGTGAGACTGGTAGGCTTCCATAGAACCACTCTGGTTTTCCTGTAATACCATAAACACAATGCTGCCAAACCAGGGATGCTGCAGTTTGCAAGGGACTTTGTCAAAACTCTAGTACTTTATGCATTTGTAGTGATTTACTCTGTGGATTAGCTGATGGATGTTTACGATTTATAATTCTGCAACTACTAATGGGAATCTGGTATTATAGAACAATATTCCTCCACTCCAAAAGTTAGAATTCTGTAGTAAACAAAATATTTGTTAGAAATTCCCCTGCATGGCTAGGTGCAATTATATCAGTGTATTAGCTGCTCAGTAGATCTGGTTTTCAGTGCTGGCTGTCAGCCCTATT
Organism: Catharus ustulatus; assembly: GCF_009819885.2. Lineage (NCBI taxonomy): Eukaryota > Metazoa > Chordata > Aves > Passeriformes > Turdidae > Catharus > Catharus ustulatus. Next base: position 95,427,112 of record NC_046222.1, on the reverse strand, counting down.
GTAAAATAAAAATGGAAGCAGTTGTTGAAACATCATGAGTGCCATGATCATTGCAAGTTTTGCTGACCTCCCATGGCTAGAAACCCCTTCCTTCCCCAGTGAGTTCCACATGGGCAGAAGTGCCTTCAAAACTAGTCTGGGCATCATGGAAATCCTCTAGATCACCTGTTTAAAATACATCATGTCTTTCACCTCACTCACTGAAATCAGAAATCTATCATATTTGTACACTGTTAAACAAGGAGGAGAAGTGATGGTTTCTAGAGAATCACCTCAATTTTTGCCCTACATAATGAGATACAAGAATTCCCAACCAGATACCTTGAACAACATCATATTTTCCTTGGCGTTTTAGGATCTTAAAATTGTGCCAAAATAATAATGATTCAAGCTTGGGATATTTTCTCTTTTGTTCCCCCTCTTCAGTGTATCTCCACAGTTTAGAAGACCATGTATGTAATAAACCCACAGAATTTGCTTCATGTAATTTGCTTTACTACTTTACCTTAAAAAACCTTACCAAAAAAAAAATGCATAAGGAATGCAGTGGGATGAAAACAGAACTTGAAAAGTAATAATTAAAGCCAGTGCCAGTTCACACTGTTAGCTAATAATAAAGGGTATGCCTGAGAAAGCAAACTGATTCAAAAGAAATTACTCAGGTCTCTTATTTTTGGATCTATCTTCTTCTTTCTTCTGGTAGGCTGAAATTCCCATATTCTGAGGGTTTTAATTTAATTTAATATTAAAGAATACCTAAAATCTCTGCACTGAAAGTTCTTGACTAACTGTCCCAGGTACCACAACATAGAATCAAGTGTCCACATGGAATATTGGAATGGAATGATGCTGGGAAATACCTTTGGATAATTATTCCTAACTGGAAAGCAGTTTTGAAAACTCTTCTTTGTTTTGCAGACTTGCCTAATGGCTTAGAGAGTCATCTCCAATGGATCAATCACAGGATGGGAACAGCAGCAAAAGAAAACAATGCTGGGAAACCATCAAGCCCACTGACTGGGTAAAACAAGTTTTTATTCTTAGTGCAAGTCCATATAGGAACAAAACTATGGGGCCAAATTCACTGAGCATGGGTATCAGTTCTGCTGATGTTTGAAGAAAATCCTACCAGGAAAGAATATGTTGGTGGGAAGTGTCACTGATACACTTGTGGTTCTCAATGCTTGCCATATCAGCTGGACTACAGTCTTTTAAGAGAAAATAGCATTAGTTTCTCCGCTGCTTGAGCTAAACAGTCTGGATTTCTAGTTGAAATATCTGGGAGGTGAGTCCTTTGTAAGTCAGTTTGGGGGAGGACACTCAACACATACAAAGACTAATTGGCAGCAAGTAGTGCTGGTAACTCCTACACTCTTGAAGAACTCAGGCTTCCAGCCAGTTCTGCTGCTGCAGGAACTTAAGGACTTCGCGATGTCCTTGAAACCTACCAAGTCTCCCTCCCCTCCTTCCTTCCTTCCTTCCTTCCTTCCTTCCTTCCTTCCTTCCTTCCTTCCTTCCTCCCTTCCTCCCTTCCTCCCTTCCTTCCTTCCTTCCTTCCTCCCTTCCTCCCTTCCTCCCTCCCTCCCTCCCTCCCTTCCTCCCTTCCTTCCTTTCCTCCCTCCTTTCCTTCCTCCCTCCCTCCCTGCAACTTTCAGTCTCTCTGCTTAGTCTAAAGCTCAGTGCACATTTCTGGGAAGCCTGTGAAAAACAAGGGGGCTGCTTTGCTAGATGCATTGATTGCATGGTATCCTGTGTGTGAAGGGATCGGACTTGATGACCCTCTGAGCCCATTGGCCTACAAAAGGGCATCAGAAAGAAGCCTGGTGGAATCAGGATACCAGCAGATATCTCTCTAAGAAAAAGCAGAAGCCTTCTCTACTGCAGTGGAGGTCCATCTCCGTCGTTCCAAACAGTTTGAGCTCACATTGCCCACCTGGAGTACAGAGACCCTAAAAGCAGCATGCCTGCTGTGGGAACAGGGACATGTCCTCATGCAAAGACCTGCACTTGTGGCTGGACATTTCCTAGTGCAAATCAGCATAAGGTTTGTTGGATGAACAGAACTCCTCTTCCCTGCCCTGTGGTTTCTACCTAAGGCAAGTGAACTCCCACTTGGGGTGCATCATGGAGTGCTCCCTTCTATGGGAAAGAGATGGCCAAAAAGCACTAACATGGCCAGGAAAGATGAGTGACCCTGAGGTAATTACAGTAATTACAAAGACCAATCTGAGTGGAAGAAGAGGTTCATTAGTAGAGATAAATCAACATTTTTTGTGTCTCTGACTCAAAGCATTAGAAATCTTGCTATTTTGCTGAGAAATGCTTCTTCCAGGTGATTTTAGGTGGCACGCTGAGTAGGATGTGCTGCTATCAGAGCCCTGTGGACCTGAGAGTGGAGCCCTGTAAATAGTGCTTCATCATGCAAACGGGATGTTACCTCTGTGCGGGCAGATGGTGATATGAGTGGGCTCTAAGCTTCACTACCAAGATGAAGTGAGACAGCACTTGTGACAACTTAATGCTGACTGAGTAACATCAACACAAGTCTTCTTTTCTGTTGTAGCTGTCTTAGGATGTCAGAAGATATGGATCTGAGATTGAAAAGACACTTTTGACAGCATAATGGCTGAAACAGTTTTGAAACATTTAAAGCAACAATAAAACGTAAAAGGGAAAGAAGGATGAGGATAATGGGGTGCGACTTCTCAAAGGACATGAGGTTTCATTTCTCTTTGAATAATCTTGTTTCTTCAAAACTACTTCTTTCTGAAACTACAAGTCACAATTTTCCAGTAAAAGTCTGCCACACACCCAGGCATCTTCTGAAGGCAGCACTCCATCTTCATATTTTTTCACTGTAACTCTCACTCATTCTAGCTACGTTGACTTCACTTGGACAGGCATAAGTGTGTTGAAAGATTTTTTTTAGGATGCTCATAGTTCAGATGCACTATGGCTTCCTAAAATCATGATCGATTTCAAAGCATGGTGAAATGAAACAATAGACTTAGAACTGCACATATTCAGGGAAAAAAAGCAAAAGAGTTGTGCAAGTCTTTAAACACTGCATCCAGCAATCTGTTTTCTTGAAAGTCTGACTGGTTTTAACATGATCGAGGCTTTTGGAAAATGCAGAAAAAAACCCTCTGAAAAAACCCTTCTGATTTTCACACCTGAACTCCCTATAGCAGATTCTCTAATACTAAGTAGCAGTAATCCTCAGAAAAGAAGAGATACATGTACAAATGTGATTAATGTTCTAGCCAATGATGGTTATATCAAAATTATAATCACATCGATTAGAATTTTGGCAGACTTCATGTTTGACCTCTGACTTTGTAACTGAATGCTTTCAATTTGTTTGGGTTCTTCTGCTTTCAAGTTTTTGTTTTTATTTTGTAAAATCAATGCATTCATCTCCTCTCCATCTCCTTTCAAGAAAATATTTCTTTTTATGTCAAGTCTTTAAAAATAAAGAAAAAAATTTAAAAACCAGGAAAAGGCTTTAAAATTTACATTTAAAATTCATTCCAGATTTGTTATATTCATTACTTTGATGTGAAGTTCAGAGGCTGTATTAGTACTGTACTTCCCCACTGCTGTGTGATTGGACTTTCTGAACACTATTTCACACAAATGAAATGGTGCTTTAAAAAAACCAAAACAACAAAACAACAGCAAAAACAAAACAGGTTTCAAATTTAGCTACTCTAGGGGGTAGAGCAAATAAAAGAAATTTAAAATCATTAAGGGAAATTGATAATGCTAACTATTGTTTTCTTCCTCAAAATATTTCAGCTTTTTTTTTTTTTTTTTTTTTTTTTTTTTTGTGTTTACCACATTGCTAGATTTTTCCCCTGCTAGAAATAAAAGCTATAGGCCCAGTTCTGTCATGGCGGTGAGCAGGCAGTTGGATACGGTAATGCATGCCTGAAGCCTTCACCAAGGATGATAAGCCTGCATGAATTTTACGAGTCTCAGTATCAAGGTTGCCCTCGCCCAAGGGATTTAAGAATAAGGGGGGAAAAAAGAGAAGGCAGATGTATGAATAACTGGCATTGTAAATCTTCACCGTGGCAACCTACAGCTAGAAAAAGTCTGTGATGGGTTCATGACTTGAGAAGAAAGCGACACAGCAGAATGTGAATGGATTTTCTTCAGCTACTTAATACACTGCTTAGAGCAGCTTAAGGGTGTGCATGTGAGAGAGAGTATGTGTGTGAGAGAGAGAGAGAGAGAGTGTGTGCATGTGTGTAAGGAGGGGGGTATCTGTGGAAATTTGTTAGAAGGAATTACTAGTGTTATACAGCTTGCTAGGGCTTTATTTTTTTTCCCCCCTTTTTGGGGGAGGCTGTAGGGGAGGAGGAATACCATTTAGTCTCAGAATATAAATGACTGGATTTTGCTTGGGAAAAAAAAAGATGGTGGGGGAGGTGCATAGAATTATGCAGGCAAGTAACAATGAGCAAATTGGACCCTTAACAATACAGCACAAGGTCATAGTGAAAGTCACCAGAGTGGGGTGGTGGGGGTGGCTGGTGGTAGAAAACAGATCATGATAAATAGCTTCCCATTTTGCAAAATCTGGTAGTTAATGAAAATAAGATGCATTTGAGTTGTCTGTGAACACCTGATTTTTTCCTCTTTCTCTCTCTCTCTCTGGTCCTGCTGATGTATGAAAGCAAAGCACTGACTCTAATTGTGCAATTATAAAACGGAAATGATGCAGGTTTGGCAACACAGAGAAAGAAGGCAGCTCAATAACATTGTTTAATAACAAGCAAATAAAGCTCAAAGGGGAAAGAGGTGACTATTTCTGCTTTAGACTCATTAAGGAACCTGAAACATATTGTAAAAGAGTGATATTTAATTATGGGCTGGACTGATAACATGGAGCAGGGCCTCACTGGGAGAAAGAGACCCTATGCTCCTAGGAGTGAGCAGCTCCAAACATCAATTACTGTGATTATCTACCCAGTGCTTAGAAAATGCACCCGTCTCCGTGTTCCAGCAGCGACCCGTAAACAGGCATTGCATAGGCAAATTTATGGGCACAGTCAGCTGGGGCCAGGTGGGAAAGCGAGCTTTCCATTGGTGACTTCTGTGCTAAAGGAGGAAAGAAGCAAAAGAAAGAAAAATCTGTCTTCTGCACTACTGAAAGAACAATTTATTACAGAGCATTTGCAGGAGACAGCATTTGTTGCCCTGCTGCCTTTTTTGCCTCTGTTGGCTGTCTGAATGAGAAATGGGAGTATATTAACCAACTCATGGGTTACAGAAGACGGCTTGGCATGGGCCCATCAAACTTCGCCATGCTAAGGCGAGTCAAAGGTCAAGAGAGCGTTAGCAGCTGAGATTTAGAACCGAGTGCATCTCTTTAACCTTAACTGCTGGGAATGGATGGAGTCACTTTATTTCTTTAGTCAGGAACTTGGTTGCAGTGAAAGATGTCATGAGGAGGAGGGTACCATCCAGCTTGGAGCAGATGGGGAAGTATATATTGCAGTGAGATGTCATATTCTTTAGGGGTCACATAGATAAGCAACATAATTGTTATGCTGTAGCCCCCTGTTTTCCATTAGGCCTAGAGGCTGAATGTTTGCGCATCTTTGTTAATGCACCACAGATCAAAGAAATAGAGACTAACAGTGAAAAGTAGGTGCCAAATCCATCCAAAGCCATTTAATCTTTCCTTCTATTTGCACCAACATTATTTTCACCGAGGAAAATCCTTAGTAAATGGAGCATGGTAATGACGTGTGCACTGAACTTTATTTTTAATGGCAGAAAGATTTCTCTGCCTGGAAAGGCAGTGTGTGAAGTGCAGGTTGCTATGACCTGGTTCATAGCATTCCTGCCTGCCTGGATCTGCCACAGAACCACTACACAGCCTTGAACTAATCATGTCAACTCCTTGCCTCTCTCCCTTACCAGTCCTTCTGAACCCATGAGCTCCTTGAAGTAGCAAGGTCTGTTTCTGTGACATTTGCTATGTGTCCTGTATCACCTGTAGTCTTTGTGGGATGCAGGAATCACCAGGGAACGATTTGGCTCCACACCCACTTCAGACACTCATTTTGGGTATCAGTTCTATTAAGACATCATGTGCACTGAGGCATGAAGGCATCTGTGCAGACGACCATTTCTTAAATTACTGGAAAGAGGTATGTCACTTGCTGTTTAGAAGTAGCCTGACATATACATACCAGTACACTCAATCATAAGAGCACACTTTTGCTCAGAGGTTATGATGAAGATTTGAAATTTCATAAGAAGTCTGAAATGCAAAGCTTAAGGGGGAAATTTAGGTATAAGTAAGGTCGAGATTTCATGCAATGTGTAATAAATAAAAAGTGTGATTTGGTGAATGTGATAATAGCCTTGAAGAAGACCTTTACTGTCTAATGTCCTAAATCCAACTTGAGTATTTTAGACAGTTTTAGGTATACTGTATCCATGGTCCTGTGGTCCTGTGGTCCTGTGGCTTTGTCCAGACTCAAACCACTCAGGTCATTAGTGAGGAAAAAGGGATGAAGATACTTTAAAATAAGTACAAAATTTTTGAAACTGGGAGGGGACCACAATATTTAGCTTATTTTCTTTGTTCATTTGTTTCCTTTTTTTCCCCGCTCTCCATATTTTGGTCTCTACATCCCTTAGCACTGTGTGTCTTGATCTGTGACGGAGAATAAGCAAATAATTAAAAATTAGCAAAAAATTTTGTATGTTTACTACGACTAGGATCTCTACCAGCTGACTGTGAGACCATTTCGGTAGGAAGTGTCAAACTACTGCTTGTCCCTCTCTTAGCTGCCTCTAAGAGTTTGTTTTTCTGGGCTAAAACTATACATACGTGATAGATCAAGATACAGAAGCTATGACATACACAAATGCAAGAATGAAGCAAGGTACACAGTAACATTAAGACTGATGCATTTCCAAATCAGAAATGATCTAGCATTGGTCTCAATAGAATACTCCATGTCAGGGAAAACTGCAGGAGCAATTAAAACCAGTTTATTGGAAATTATTTATGGGCAACGTACATTTGGCTCCCCAAATAAGTGGGAAGATTGAAAGTATCATATCTCATCCCTCTATCAGCAGCAGCCCATTGACCACATATTTCAAATGAAAAGTAAACAGATTGGGGAGTGAATAAACAGGAGACATAATAGTTGGAGAAGGTGGTTGGTAAATAACCAGGAAGAGAGATTCCATACTACTCTCCCAGCTCTGAATTATAAGTACATCCTTTCTATCCCTCCCCCACACACATGCAGTGGTCCATAGACAATTTCAAAGAGCTTGCAAATGGTTTGGTCAGACACTGGACCACTAAAGATAAAGAGAACAATTAAGAATATTGCATAAAAATGAAGCAATTTCTTTGCATCTGCATTCACTATGGAGATGCCTTTCTCTAAGCCAATTATTTGCAGATAATAAACACAAGGCGGTATCAGAGATCAAGTTGTCAAAGAAAAGAATCTTAAAGAAATTGACAAAGAAGGAAAAATAGCTAGGATCATCCATTGTTGAAGTTCCAAATAAACACTAAAATGTTCAATTTGGAAAAATATGTTGTTTCATAAAAATGGCCATAATGTTTCACAAGTCTTCCAAAAGGCACATGGGCAACCTGAAGAATCACAGATCAATTGACCTACCCCAATGTAAGACAAATCATCTGAAAAAAATAACTAAAAGGGAAATATTCTAACAGAACATGGCATAAGAAAGACAAATTGCTGGGTTTCTTAAAAGGTAAATTGTGTCTCTCCAGTCTATTGAAATTTTTTTACAATCAAAAAGAAGACCAGAAGGTTTTCAATAATCTGCCAGGATTTATTTGCAGGAAAATGTGCCCTAACCAGAGGTCCGAAGGAAGTGGAAGTTTCTCACCTCTCCCACCTCTTCATACAGACTAACAAACAAGGTGCGATGCAGTAATGGAGCACAGGACAGGATGGCATCTGAGTAGCAGTTATCCAGCTGAATTCTTTGCTTTTCCATGAAAAGGGTTCCAGGGGAAACACAAGCCTTCCACTTTGAATTTCCTTTAGGGAAGACACTCCCTATAACAGTATTGTTTGCAATTCTAAGTATCAAAAGTTAATGTATCATACACAACCACCCAAAGCAGGAGAGCCTGGCTGGATTTACAGCCTTATTGATTCTATAATTCTATGGGTTCACTTCTATTTTTTCAATCTTGCATCTCTTATTTTGAGTATCTCTATCATAAATCATTATTTACTGGTCAAAGAGTACTGGGGTAGTAGAGAAGATGTAAGGGATGGCCTCAGGGTATGGCAACAGTGCTAACGACAGAGGAGGTGACACTCTGTTGCCCACCAGTGCTCTTCCAAAATCTCTGCGCTTCCAGCCTGTGCTCATATATATGCCTAACCTACTTTCCAGTCACTTTTTGTGCCATCACAGAGCTTTTGTAGATGTACCAGTGGGGGCAGGGAAAATGTATGAAAAAAGTGTGTTCCAATTCTGTAGCTATTCACCTGATTCTTTTGCAAATTTGGCCCCACACTCCCTGTAATTCACCAGTTGATAGACACTCCGGAGACTCCTGCCTGATAACATTCCTGTCAGCCATGTCCCAAAGAACAAAGGCAAGCTGAAGTATTTTTTAATTCTACCCTCTCAGCTCATCAACGCTGAGTTTACATAAAAATGTAAGAACATTACACTACACACACTGCTAATAATCAGAAACTAAAGCTTTGAAGTTTCCCTATTTCACAGCTACTGCCATGACAGATGCTTGCCAGAGAAAACTCAGGGGGCATTTGTTTGCAAGCATTTTGGCTAAGCATAGTGCCCATTGTGCCACTTAATATTTCAGCTATCTCTAGTGTAATCAGAGAACAGCAGTTACTTATTTCTCTCACGTCTTGCTCCTTGCTAGCTACCTACTATCGCCAGCATGACCTCTGAAGCACACACATTAATTTTACCTCAGTATTTCTATAGCATCAATTAATAAAAACTGACTATGTTTTCAGCAAACGCACATGTACTGATAAATGAGGGTCCTGACTTAATTGCTCTGTAAATTAAGAGCTCAGAGTGGTGACAATAGAGAATAGTTTTAATATTTAAAAACTCATTAAATTTGTGTACATTTTGAATAATTAAATCACATGGCCACTTTAAAGAGCTAATTTAAGTTTAATTCTTAAATGTATATCACAGAAGTACTTGATCTGTTGAAAATTATTGGTTAATTTTCTGAACAACTTAATTTGGTTCTATTCTTTCCCTGAAACTGTGCATTTATTTATGTATAAACTTATCTGCCCCTTCTACCTGCCAGAAATTCCTAGCAACATCAATTCTAGGAGGATGACACCAACTTGTACTTTTGTCAGCATTCATAGAAAACAGCGCAAACCTAACATTAGTAATGTGTTTTTTTTTTTTTTTCTACAGTGAATCAGAATTCCATATTTTAATATTTTAGGTCGTTATCAGATCCATTGATCAGATTTAAATAGTGGGCATTTTGGGGGAAACTCTTTGGTTTTTTTATGACTGGCACTGTGTGAAGATAAGTCCAAATGTCCAAGTGTGTGTTGTTTTGACAGAATTTGCAAGGCTTCTTAAAAACCCCGTATCCTTCCAATTATGTAAACTCAGAGACAGTCAAAGTTAAACCTTCACCTTGTGGGTAAGTATCATCTTCTTTCCACTCAGAACTCTGATTTTTAATATTGAGTAGTACTTTGAAGCATATCATCTGATTTTCTGGCTGTCAGCAGAGGTACTGCTAGCAAAATCGTGGTTCACCATTCCCACTTGATCAGTTCTGTGGAATTTAAGGGGACAACTCAAAAGAGAAGTCTGGTTTCCTAGATGAAGCTCATGCTGTAAATAGGACAATTTTCAATTAGAGCAATTCACCTTTGTGCAGTTAACTTTTCTTTCTCCCGTGGCTCATACGTCAATCTTCATATTGTTACTAGTATTTAATCAGTGATTAAGCTGCCATAGAGTAAATACAGACAGATTGTGCCGCAACATTTCTATGTTCTTTCAATATTATGAAGTGTAATATTCAGGTAGGTGCTTAGTTATCAAAGTGATAGACACTTAATACCTGAAATAAATAGAATGATTCTTGCTGTATCTTTGCAAAGTGACTTAAGTATCTAGTTGTAGTAGACAAAGTGTTGTTCAGTAACTTTTTAATCCTGAGGGGAAAATAGTACAAATGTTATGTGACTATCTGTATGCTTTTGAAAAATAAAATCCCTTCTGGTTTTGTCTGCCTTTTGCACTGATAAGGTGTTGGGAGAGTAAGTCCTGGAGTAGAAGAGGAACAGGCATGGTCTTCAGAACAGCACATTTAAACCTGTTTTGGTGAACTTTTGGAGAGCGTGCACTCCAAACTCCTGATCCTGAGTATTCCTATATAAAAACTCAATTTCTGATGATGCTTATGTGGATAGAATCATATCATATCACTTGTGACTACTCAAAACAGCTATGATTTTGGCTATGGAGGACTTAAAACACTCACAACTTTGTCAATAATCACTTGTAGTGGTCTTGCTTTTAATGCTTAATAGAGGTGATTCCTTGTTTGTTTATTAAGATTTCTAACCACAGCATTGCATGGAAAAGTTGCTGTCTGGTGATTCCCCACTGTGGACAAAGCCTTTTTTTAATGCAATTGTTTCTCAGAACAGAATTCCGCATCCTAAAATCACACCCAAACTTCTTCCTTCATAGAGGTATGCAGCAGTAAAATGTATTTCGTTTGAGCTGGGGTTGGTTTCCCAAGGGGTTCTAATCTCTCTAAGGAATAATGCTGTACTCTTATCATCATTTACCTCTCCTCCAATCTTTGTGTAATCTGCAAACTTTGTCAATCACCAGTCCATGTTTTCTCCCCGGTAGTTGATAAGATGTTAAATAGTAAATGGTCACAGCTTATCTTTGTGAGACTTTGATAGAAGTGCACCATTTACAGCAATATTTGTGAGATCAGTTAAGTACTTTGAATCTACCCAAAGTGTGTCACAGGTACTTTCTATTGCTGTACTTCAGTAAATCTATTATGTGCAAGACTGAGTGAAAAGCCTAACATAAATATGTCTACCATGTTGATATGATTACCTCTAACAACCAAACTTGTCATCCTCCTGTACCATAACATTCAGAGGTTGTGAGGGTTCTGATTAGCAGATCTGCAATTTGACAGAGCCATATGTCAGCTCTTTCTCTATGGTACAAAAGAAACAAAGACTACAAAGGCTAGTTGGAGACCTCTGTTGCTGCTGACTGGCTTTAGGTATTGGGAATTTTTTTGCCGGTTGTGATGATTCCTGGTTTTTCTATTTATGAATTTTTAGCTGGCTAACAAATAAACTTCTGTGTTTTCTTCTGGGGAAGAACTGTATTTGATCTGGACAACCTTTTTCTGATGAGCTCTTGAACATTAAGTGGTTTTTCCAAGACACCACAATTTATTAATTTGATTTTCTTGCTCTCATTTTTTCAAATGGAAAAGAAGAAAAATGGCAATTGCTAGCTAGCATATTCCATTTCAATCCGAGAAATGTGGAAATCTGGGAACAAAAACTGCAAACTGAGAGTAAACCAGAAATGCAAGAGCACCATGAGAGTTCTAAATGCATTGTACTCAGATACTTATTATCTTTTACTCCTCCATTAGAAATTGCCAATATTCCTCAGCTTGAGACCAATCCATGGTTTATGTTCTCAAAGACAAGGCATTAACATCCGTAGCACCTAAGTGTGTTTATTATTCCTTGTAAAGAACTGAATTTTCCCACTCAAGTCCTTATAAGATTTACCAAATTTCATAGTCCTTCACCGGGTAACTAGGGGAAGAATCAGAAAAGTGATATTCTTTGCAGTAATGCACAATATTTGTGTTTAAATCTTGTACCTGGTGGTGAAGCATTGTGATAAATTGTGAAGCCTCACAGTATCTGGCAGGTTTCAGCAGCAGTTTCTGGAGGATAAGAAGGAGAGAAGAGCACATTAGAGAGCTGAAGCTGCAGGGGAAGTCAAGCAGGCAGACTGTAATTGCTCAAGGAGGGTCTTAACCAGGAGAAAGGAATTAACACCCATAGTCTTGTGAAAATTGCTTATGATCTGTAATGACACAAATTGGCATATTAGCTGGAGTTTCATTGGTGAGACAGCATTAACCAGTGGAAAGTGCCTTTTAAAACAGGCCCAGGATCTATTTCTGGTATCTGTTTTGCCTTTATTTTACAACCTCTTGAAAAACTGCAGAACCTGTATGGAGATGTAATGCTTGTGCAGAAATCCCTTCCCACGTCAGTTCCAGCTCTGAGGCTTTACATGGGAAAGGAGAACCTTTGCATGGTCTGGTAACATTTTGTGCAGCACCTGCATTTTCTGAAAGTCTTAAACACCTAACTCTGTGTTTGTTGTGCTGTTCTTAGGTAATGAGTGGTGTCAAAATGAAACGTGAGATAATAAGGCTATATAGTGTTATTTCATCTAACGGGTTTATTATATGCAATTAGTACCAAAAGAATATGTTCATAATAGCAGGTTGAAAAAATGTTTAATGCATGTATTAAATAGTATGAAATCAGTATAGAAAAATCTACCTTACAGAGAAGATACAAATAAAGATAAAATCAAATCACAAATAAGGGTGATAGAAAACTTTATTTTGTGTTGTTTTGAGTGATTACTTGGGAAAAGCATAATTTTCTATTAAGTATTAGTATTGTGATTCAACAATCATGGGTGCCAGTGTAAGAACCTTGACAGATGGATGGTAGATACATTATTATATTATTCTCGGTTGGAAGTCTCCATAAGGAGCACTAAAAGAAAAGAGAAGCAAGACATTTTCTGATATATCTTATATATGTTAGGAAACAGAACTTTTGAACTGGTCATCCACATTCCCTTTAAAACATGTTTTGTTTCATACTTTCATTGCCATGTTTTACTTTTTATTTTCACAATGCTCATGTGGTACATTTCCCTCCTTCAGCATCTCCCCCGTTCTCATACATGCAGACCAATCCCTTAAAAGCCCATCAAAATCTTCACAGCTTATAACACATCATTTACATATTCACAGATGATATCATTGTCAGAAAAAAGAAAAAAAAACATAGAATAAAATTCACTGGATGAGGTAAATTACCAGGTACCTTATAAACAACGCACAGAGTATTTTGAGAATCTATATATGTGTATGTATATGGACACAAAAGTACTTATGAATGTTATATAAATACAAATGTGTACACAACACATGCACCCATGCACACATCTATTTGTATTTGACATTTGTTGTTCCACCTTCATCCTGGCCATTACCATTCCAGTAATGGATCCTGTTGTGCATTGAAATTCCCATTGTGATCCATTACCACTTCCTTCGTTGACAGCTCTATTGGTTCACGAGCTATTGTGCTATGTATGACATTGATTGGAGACACTGGATACACATTAGCAACATCACAACACGCATAATAAACAAGGTGTCGCTCCGCAGAGAGTATCTAAAATGGGCACAGTGCTGCGTAGCCCACCACACACCCCACTCCGTGGACATCCCTCCTCTTGGGGCTTGTCCTCCAAGGTCAGCTTCAGATCAGAGCTGGCATGGCCAAAGGTGGGACAGCTCCTGGCTGACAGGTCCCACCCTGACAGCCTCCCCTGCAGCGAACCCCAGTCCTGGGAACCTGCTGCCTCTCCAGCACCTTGACCAGTTATCAACTTCAGCTGTAGTAAAATGAAAGTTTTTTGATATTTTCTTCTCCTCATCATAGTTCACATGCTTTAGCAGAAAAGGACATGACACAAGGTGCTCTTAAACAGGCAGCTCTCTTGTGGCAACTTCCCTGCCCACATTTTCTCTAAGCCAGCACCAACTCTTCTGGTGATGGCTCTCTCTGGGGCCTGATCAAAGGCCATTAAAATGAATGGGAAACTTTCTGTTGACATTAATGAACTTTGACTTAGATCTTTAAAATCAGGAAGCAAGAGAATGACAACTGCAATGCTAGAAATAGATGGAAATCTTTGGAGTGCTGTAGTCCAAAACACACTAATCTTTACTTGAGAGTGTGCATGTATGAGCAGCATGAGGAGTATTGATCCCCTTCAGTTATAGCCCTCCAGTGAGCAGAGAAGGAACAGCCTTCCCCAGACAGGAGAAATATTATATTAGCAATCTAATTCAGAAATACATGCTTTTGAGATGCCACTAATAAAAGAAAAATATGAATTATCAAAGCATTCTCTTCACTCTGTAGCTTCAACTGGAATTGCTTCTCAGGGAACTCAGAGAAGGACTGTATCAATTAACAACTTAAAAAAATAACCATTGGCAAATATTCATACAGTGCAAAAATGATAGTTCTGTTCCCAATTGTTATCTGTTTCTCGATTGAAGTAGAACAGAGAGAATCCGTACTAACTCTTATCCCCACTGTTGTAATACTCTCACAACCTCAGCAACTTCAAAAATGGACAGGCTGTTCCAGGTGGGTAATATTTTCTTCTCACTGTATTTACCTTCATTCATGAATGCTGCAAATTCTTATTCAGTGCAGATCCCAAGCCTCTTCCTGCCTTGTGTCTCTTATTGTTTGTTCTTGTTCATTCCAGCTTTTGCTGTGCACCGACTCGGGTCAACCGACTCAGCTGAGGACATTGAAAGCCTTGCAGTTCTCACTCCCGGCTAAATTACTTTGCTGTCTCCAAATTACAGACAGACAGCTCACCCTCTGGTATTCACAGTGCTCCAACATTTCTCATTTCAACTTTTCTGGATGCTGAAAAAATGTGTTCCTGTCTTGTTTCCCATTTCCTCTGCAGCTCGGTCTCCAGAATGCCCAGTACAACATACTTTTCTCTGCAATTTCATAGAAAAGTCATGGGAAAAAGAATAAGGAAACTTATTTTTTTTCCTTCTATTCCAGAAATTACTTAAACTGATGCCTTAAACCAGTATCCTGTCCTCATTTTATAGTAATTTATTAAAATAGTTTCAAAAGACATGCAAGAAACTGTGTGGAATAAATCCCTCTCTCTCCCTTTTGGTTGATTCCTCATATATTTATTGAGCAATGGATGATTGGTTATTGAAGTTTTTTTATTTCTCTAGTTAACTCCTGGAAGTTCTATGTTTGCAATAAAAAAGACCTGGTAGTAGATAAAAAAAGACCAGGTAGTAGATAAAAGAATATGATTTTTAAAAATACATTTATATGTACATTTTTTATACATTTATACATTGGATATGTTTTCTGTATGAAATAAATGCCGTAAAACAGACAAGTTTTCTTCTTGTTCTAGCAGTTTTCCCGGGAACCTTTGCCGGTGTGAGATGTTAAAACCTCAGCCATTGTGTTCCTGGGACACACGAGCTCAGTCTCCATTGCCTTTTAACCTCACACTAAAATGCATGCAAACGGTGCTATTCCCAACACACAGCACTTTTCCACTGTGCCACGAATTGCAAATGCGCAGCTCCTTTCACAAAAGCAGCCACGAACAGGGCAGCTGGAACCCCGGAGGAGCAGACTGAGTAGGGCTGTATTCAGGCCAGTGGCAGCTTCCAGCAACCTCTCGGCTCCCAGCCCTGGAATCCAGCCTCCACAACGTGATTCACTGCTGCTTTTTCACTGTCAGGGTCACAAGGAACTTACTTTTTCCAAATGCCATTCTGCTGTGTGCTTCTTCCTTAAATCACTTGGTAGACTGATCAAATGATAATGTATTAGCCATTATTAAAGAGCTGCATTGCAAACTGTGCAATTGCGTTACATCTTTAGAGATTTTATCATGCAACTGCTTATGCTTGGAGTTTCTAAACATTGATTGTTTTTAAAAATGCAGACCTTTTCTGTTAAGGAAGGTTTTTCAATTAAATACTGAGAGTGGATGGAATTATTTTCTTAATCTAAAAAT
This sequence comes from Catharus ustulatus, assembly GCF_009819885.2. Taxonomy (NCBI): domain Eukaryota; kingdom Metazoa; phylum Chordata; class Aves; order Passeriformes; family Turdidae; genus Catharus; species Catharus ustulatus. The sequence goes on along the minus strand of NC_046222.1, from coordinate 95,411,152 downwards.
TTATGTCTGTATTTCATTGTTTAACATTCTCCCTGGGAACTGGAGGTCGTAAAAAAACCCTCAACAACAAGTCAAAAATTGAAAAAAAGAAATAAAAGTTTTGAAGATTTTTTGTTTTGAATGTATAATTGTTGTCAGTCAAAATAAGTGATACTCAAGCTGTTGAAATTGTTCTTAAAATGACTCAAATTATTAATTGAGAAGCTTGTGCACTGTTTGAAGCAGTGGACAATTGATATAAAATTTACAGTTGAAGTACAGAGTACTTCTAGAGGTTCATTCTATGACAATGATAAAAATAAATTAATATAGAAACAATTTTTCTGACAGTGCCATGGCAAACTATGCAGCATCATCATTCAAACTGAATGATAAAGCCGGCTAGCCCATAGATTTGGAATGGTAAACCTAATTAATCCTAAAATAGATGGCATTCCAATAAATGAAGTATTCAGAATTTAAAAAGTAGTAGCAGAAATATTTAACTAAGAGGACGAGAGCCATTATTGAAATGATGTCATACAATCTGGGAGGCATTGTCATGTTCAGTAAATTAGCATGGCCTAACCACAGCAGAAAATTTCCTTGAGCTGCAATAAAGACTAAATGCTTTCAGACTCCCATGATCCTTTGTAGTCATCATTTTAAAGCGCTGCCTTAGTGAGCTAAACCTGTAAAGTTTTCTTTTGAGCGGCTGTGAGTTGATTAGATCTATTTCAGCCTAGTAGTGGTAATAGGCTCCTCTCTGTGAAACTGCTTAGCCTCTGCTCCCCTGGCAGCTGGAGAAACTGGAATTAATCAGGTCTGCTGGGGACTTCTTCAGCATCTCCGCAGGCCAGCGACTCTGGAATCATTTACTACAGAATCTTACTGTCAACTCTTTGTCATTTAGGCTTTTGATTATGCTTGCTTTCTTCAGAAAAAATGGAAATGGGTGACAGATTATCCTAATGCAGAATTTCACTAGTTACTTTTATAGGCATCTATTATCCTCCTTTGTACTGTCCATAAAAAGAATGTAGGTGTGTGCAAAGATTTTTAGGGGCAGAGATATGAAGAATATGCTATTGAAATTAACATATTTCTTCTAATTAAAGTATGTTTCTTTCTAATAAAGAGACCCTCCCCCCTGAAATGCCTGCATATTGTTTTGTCACTAGCACAATATATGGATTTCCTTTCTTTTTTCTTAAGAATTGATAGCTGGGGAAAAAATTCTTGAATATCATTACTTACCATACTACTGTTCAATAACACTACTTTCTACTGAATATACTGTAGATGCAGATTGGGGTTTTTTTTAAACTGTATTAAATATGAGCCTTAGAATAAATGCATATTTACATAGACTGCTAACTACTCTGAGCTTCAGTGAACAGAAAGTAAACAGTCAACACTGAAAAAAAGACAATTAAATCTGCCTTCTTTTCAGCATTTCATCTGACAGATACAGGGTTCTATAGACTTAGTGTTCTGTAAATAGAGTCAATGGGCAGTCTGGTGCAGTCCTTAATGAAATCATCACCTCCTTTGACATTTAAAAATTTGGAGATTTATATTACAAACAGTTATTGCAAACAAAAAAATTCTGCATGACATTCTGAGATACAGGCTTTTCACACATGGTGTAGAAAAAATATTGTTAATGAAATGGCTGAAAATTTGATAAAAACTGATGATTTTTAAGAATATTTTGTTTGATAAATTTGTATGCATTTAATAATATGAAAACTTATATAGGCATTTGTTGGACTAGTATCCAGTGCACTCTCTAAGGAATCTGGCAAAAAATGTTTTTCACAAAAAATGAAGTGAACAAATTGTTCCTTTTTTGTTTTTTGTTGGTTTTTTTTTTTAGATTTCTTTTCTTTTCTTTTCTTTTCTTTTCTTTTCTTTTCTTTTCTTTTCTTTTCTTTTCTTTTCTTTTTCTTTTCTTTTTTTCTGTTCAATTTCATTCTAGAGAGTAGACTTAAATAGGTTACCTTAATAGGGCAAATATATTAAAATTTTATATATGTTCAAGATTAAAAAAAAAAAAGGAAAAAGATTGGCATTAAAGGAAAAAAAAAGTCTATATTGAATATTTAATGATTGCCAAAATCATAAAACTGTTCCATTATGAGTATTTTGAACAATTCTGTAAATTACAGAAATGGGCAACAGCCTCCATTAGTTTTCCTCCAAACAGAAGAAGCCTCTCTGTGTATGTTCCTTATAGTGAGCTTGGTAATTATGCAGAAAATTTGCATTCTAGAACTATCCAAAATAAAGCTACACCCCATATACCACCAAGACTTCTCATTTGTCTTTTTTGCCTATATCTGGTTTACCAGTGAATTTGCATCAAAAAACAGTAGTCTAATTTTCTTCTGTTGAAAAATAAACAAGGTAGTTCATAGACTGACCTCAGAGGATGAGCTGCACTTTTATGTCAGCTAATTTCAATCAACTAGATTTCTTCATCTAGTTTTCTGCTGCAATGAAGGGCTTTGGCTAGAAGTCATTGAAAAACTGAATCTCGTTGTTAGGCTCCCAGGTTTGTTTTTGCAGGGAGTGCAATCATTGTCATTTTGCCCTGTGTCACCCTGCCTTGTTTAACACCTCATGGCCATGGCTGCTTGGCAGCCTCTTCCTTCCAGACGAGCTGGTGAGTCCTCCAGAGACCAGCTTCTCACAACATGCCCCTTGTACCTACTGTGAGCCTCTTGCAATCAGGCATTAATGAAAACCCCAGGTTTTTTCCCCTCATATTTGTGTGTCCTGGCTCTCTGTTCAATGCAATAGAGTCCATAAGGCTGGGGCAGTTTGGCATTGTGATAAAGTGTAGAGTTGGAAAAACTGATGCAAGTGATGTGACTCACTAATTGTGCCATTTAACACAGAGCAGCATGTCACCCAGAAAACATCAGATCCTAAAGCTGAACAGAGCCTTCCTCAGCCTTTCAGAGGCAAAAAACTCCAACTTAACCCACAAATACCAGAAAAACCTTCATGCACTTAAATTGCAGCTTTTTGTTGTCTAAATAATGGGATCTATCCAAAAATCTTGAGTTTTACTTGCTAATAAATAATCCAAGTTTGAAAAATTACGGCGGGTTAAACACACTAAATAGGTCAGGTTTATTCTGTTAATGTTCATGTTCATGTTCTCTTTCTTTATTGAATACTTGCCCTTCTTTTATCCTTAGACTGCTATGGTCATTTGTCAATGACAATTTGTTGAGTTTGGATGTGTTCCTCTTCTCAAGAAAAGACTTCAGATTAGATCTGTACAAATACTGAGGCAGCTAACCTTGGGAAGTGTCCACTGACATCACCATTCTTAGTTAATTGCAGATGTTCAGGACTCAAGTGGTAAATATTTAACAAGGGGGGTTTCTCTCTCCTTAGTATGACTCCCAGGTACTTGAGACTCTGCATTATTTTAAACAAGATGCAATGTATTTTCACCAAGATCTGTCAAACTGTGTGCTGCAGGTGTTCAAACTAGGTTTCAAATCTCATGGAAGCATATTTGACAAACAAGTGCTATCAAGCTGATACTTCCAAATGTAAAGTGTAACAACTCCTTCTATCCTGCTAACAAGCTACCTCTCTGTCTCCTGCTAACAAGCTACCTCTCTGTCTTCTTTTCCATGCAACTAATTTTATAGCAAAGCTATACATTGCCATATAAACTGTTCAGGATAAAGCTGGTTTTAAAATCTGGTTACTGGAATTAGCTCTGTCTGTTATGGCAGAATCTGACTGGGCACTGTTCAGAAAGGGAGAAGTGATTTTAAGTTTCAGAGGAGAGGGTTAAGTAAACCTATAGTGGTACACAGAAGTATTTTCTGGTTGCTGTATTTTCTAATTTGGGGTGTATATCTTTTTGTCTCTTCATCTTTTGTTGCTGCTCTAAATTTCAAGGAACTGCATGTCTTGTTCTGTCCCCATTTCTTCTGTGGCTTGGTCTTTCCAACTGATTTTACCTCAAAATTTTAAACAAATCCTTTATTTTCTGTTTTAGTATTTCCGTAGTTTCAGAAAATTTGTTTCTTTTATTTCTATTCCCACCAGAACTTCCTCTCCCATTTACTTTTGTCAGGGGCACTTCAGGGGATGATCAGCTCTGAGTGACTTGCAAACCTCTGCTTTGTTTTTATTGACTTCTTGTCTATCACAGCCTTTTAGAGCCACTGAGTCTCTAGAAGGACAGAGGAAAACAAGAATGTTATACCTTGAGGAAAAGCCTAGGCATCATCCAGTGTTCAGGTTTTCGCTATGGAGCTCTACATAGCATCCAACTCCATCTTTTATCTTCTGAAATTTCATGGTTATGATGTTGAGAATGCACAATTGCAATAACTGTCTATTATATTTTAAATAATATAATATAATCACAAATGCTTTTCATTCTTTGCCTTCTTGAGCAACAGCAACAATTTTCCATTCTTTTTGTTCCACAATCATGTACATGGCCAATCATATAGTTCCTGCAAGTCTGGTTTGGTTTTTTTTTTGGGTTTATTTTTTTTTTGGGGGGGGTTGTTGTTTCTTTGTTTTTTTAATTGGTAATTTTTAATAAGCAGATAGAGTATAAAAATAAAAAGAAACATTGGAGTTTTGAATTAAAAGGGAGTGATTAAGAAGGGTAAGACTTTTGAACTGAATTGCTCTAAATGAACTGGGAGAGGTGCAAATCAGTCATTACAAAAATTATATAATTTTAGGTCTTAGGTTAAGTTCTGTGAACTGTCTAATGTTATAATTGGCTGCTGCCAAAATCGTCAAGTTGAATGAAGCTCTAAGTTTAAAATGTCATAAACTCTCAGCATAAAGATTTATATAACACAGGTATCTGACCTACCACCACATGGCAGGAGGTATTTGTTAAGTCTTATTTTACTCTTTCAAAGTGGAACAGAAAATGACTAGAGAAAGAAAACATACATCTTCTGGACAATATCAAAACATTTTGAATCTAGTCTGATATCTGAGCAGCAAATTCAGAAAGCTGTGGTAAACATAGTTGTTTCTTATAAAAAAAAAAGATTTGATACTTCAAGTGGAAAATTTGTGTGTTTATTATGATGAATGAAGGTGGTTAATGTCAAATCTCAACAGTGTGTATTTAGCAAGACTTTAAAGGAACAATTCATAAGCTAAGTATACACTTTCTGAGGTTTTACAGGCATTCAATGGCTCTAGCCCATACACATCTTCCCTGCTTCCTTACAACAATGACCAAAAGCAAAGTTGCACTTGATTAGTCTACATACCACAGCATAGGGTCGGAATATGGTGCCACTTACTGGCCTAAATAAAGTAGTGTTGGATGGGATATTGCAGTGAATTCATGGGGACAGGATAAGGGGTAGTAGAAACCACCTTCAAAATCAATCAGGAGGTAACCACTCCTACAAGGAAAGCCTTACAGCTTGGTGATGTATACAAAAAGTTGCTAGCAAACCCATGCAAAAAGATGTAGGCAACATTCTTTGCCTCTTATTTCATAGTTTTAAAAAAGGCTGTAAGTAGAGCCCATAGAAGATATCCTATATCTTTCCACATTAACATGGGTAAAGAGGAATTCCTCATATCTGCAATCCATCTGCATGTTTGTAGCTTCTTTGCAATAGTGGAACCTGTATGGGACAACAAAGAAGTGGAATGAGGAAAGATGGATAAAAAGTTTGAAGTTTAATGGACAGTGAAGCTGCCTACTCATCATTTCCAATATCATGATACCTAAGGCAGTTATTTTCTTGAGGCAAACAACAAAGTAAACAAGGAAGTATTTCTAGCTGTTCTAAGGGTAGATGAACTGGTCCTGTCCTGCAGTTCATGCTTAAATAGCTGAAGCTTCATACAGACCTAGGTAATGAAGTGGTTTTCTTTTTTCCAGCCATTTCTATGGACACATTCCTTCATTGAAAAGAAATGCCAGAAGCATTACAAAAGTGCCTACTGCCTGTACAGTGTTCTTACTATGAAATCATCCAAGATTGGATTCATAAATATGCTTTACTTAAAGTCTTATGCCTCTTCCCAATTTCTTCCTCACAAGCATTTCTCTAAATAAATAACTCAGTGTCCATATGACCCTTGAGGGGAGAAGACTATGGTAGCATAGCTTGGCACAGAAGAAATGAGAGTCACAAACCAGTGTTTTATTTGTATGTCATTCTTTATATAAAAGCACTGAAAATCAAACCTCTTAGAAAAACTATCTTCTCTTCCACTTTATTTTATTCCAGGTAATTAAGTCACTTCTAGCAAGCTACATATCTGTGCTTTTCCTTTAGTCACTGAGGACTTTCATCTCATACCATGAAGAACAGAACACTTAAAAATATGATGATTATCAATTTCTTGCCTTCCTCCCTCCCATTTCTTCCAACTCAAAGAAAAATATTTCTTCCAGACAGTCTCTCCTTTCTGACCAAATATTCTCCACCCCCTGGTTAGATCTTGTTTGGAAACTCACTCTCTTTTACTTTAGACCCAACTCCTCATTGCCTTTTACCATTCAAAAGTACAGACAGGAATAAGACTGAAGTAAGGATCAGTAACACTTTCACAGCAATAAAAACACCTCATTTATGCAGCAAATTTCTGCCCGAAATTTCATTTGCAGTAAATTTCATATGTATTTTTCAGGTACACATTTGATTTCAAAAACAAGAGAAACAAATAAAAGTTCACCAAAAATGAAAACAGAAAATCTGAACAAGTAAATAAAGTTACCAGCTGGAGTGATAATATTTATTTCAATTTCATTTTTCAGGTTCCATTTTTCTACTCTTTTCCAGTAACATATCTATTTCTCAACTTTCTGAATAAACAAGGCTCAGAGAATTAACAGATGCCACAACCAGGCAGATGTGCATCTCTTCTGCAATTTGTGCAGCACTCAGATTCACTTACAGTTTTGTGGGGTTGAGAACATTTTCTCACTGTAAAACTTATGATTTGCCTAACGCCTGAGACCAGAGCAGGATTAATGGGAAATGCCTGCTCCCTTCTTGCACTGAGTTGAGAGGTGGAGGCTGATGCAGGAGTCCTTCTGCAGTCCCTGCTTGTAAGGCAGGCAAAAAACCACAAATCACCCCAGTACACACCGCTGTGCACAAGCCTGCCAAACGCTTTCTGTTTGCTTTCAAGTGTAAGAAGCCAGAATTATTTTGATAGGATGGAGAGTTCTGACCACTGGCATGCAAATGTTCATAACAACTGTCCCACTTTGCTCCAGTTCCTGTTTATTACTTCTTATTCTTTTCAGTATCAGTAAATCCCTTCAAGACTTCTGTTATTATTGAAGAGGAGCCCACCTGGGAATGTTTAGGTCCTTTAGTAATAGCCTTAGGCTCAGATCTAATGTCTACTGAAAGGGGATTCACTGCTTAAAGGAAATACTGATGACAATTCGTTAGGGCATCATAAAAAAATCTGTTTCAACTTAGAAAGAAAGCTGCTAGATATGTGAACAAATATTGCAGGTTAGCACTTACTGTATACAGACTGCAGGATACTCATGGAGATGTCCTGTAGTCCAACCTTCCTTTAAATGTTTGCTAAGTCCTTAAAAGAAAAAAAAAAAAAAAGAAAAAAAAGGAAAAAAAAAGAAAAGCAAAGGAGTTCATAATGTTTTAAACTATAATATAAATCTACTGATCTGCTGTTAATACAGTTCCTGTGCTGTCTGAGGTTTGAGACACACATGTGTAATTCTTCAATGGCATTCTGTATGTTATCTGGAAGGTTTCTTATTGCTGCTGCATCAATGCAAACCAGACTACACCCAGGCGAACAAAGGAAATTTAACTTTCATAAGTTGGTTTTAAAAATGCATTTACTTTGACTGCATTGAAAGAATCTAAAAAAAGATGAAAAGCATCTTTAGCATGCCCAAAACATCTGGTTTCATATTTTGAGACCAAAAGGAAATTGCATGAAGACTAAAATCTTGTTTTGATTTATATTATTATTGGAGGGCTGAGAAGCTGCCAGTCATAAAATAAAATTTTATGATGATAAATAAATAAGGAAAACAATCTGACAAAACATGTTGTGGAACAAAGCTCCATTTCAAGTTTAATTAACTGATAACAATGTTTATGATAGAAGAACTGTGCCACCAATTATACAGCTAGTAAATGCATGCTACCAAAGCAAAGACTGGCCTATAAAAGCCTGGCTAAAAAGGTTTCTCCTGCAGCAAAATACTTCCAAACACAAAAGGGAAGGTGTTCTCCATGTAGTAAATCATGCAGCAATTAAGACCCTCTTTGAAGATATTTATTAATCTTTATGGATTGTATGACAATTGCTCTGCTTCAATTGCACATTGTAAATTGCACAAAAGTAGTAGTTCCTGCTTTCTAATATACCTACTTATAGTGCCTGGAGAAGCTGATAGTTTAGAAATTGTTACGGGAAGGATGTATCTGTGGGGAGACAAGTAAAAAATAAATGTTTTCAGCTCTGCAGCACTTTGCCTTTTTCCAAAACCTTGTATGCAATTGTAATAAAGTGTTCCAGCAAGAAGATTATTTTAGAAACATGAAGATCAGCTGTGTTCTTCAGGGAGAAGTGATCCTTAATCATACATGTAAGAATTCAGCCACTTTTCTGGTAACAGAGGCTTGCATTTAAAATTGCTACATACTTCCAGTCCTTGTGGTTTAAAGACACTGGGATCACAGCCATGATATGCAGTACAAATCTTTAACTTTCAGTTTATGCTATACTATAATTTGCCAGTTACTGTATAAAATGCAACATACAAAATACAAGATTTTGTATTATAGATATTATGAATCACTTGCTAAAATAATGCTGACATTTCTGTGGATACGTTAAAAAAACTTGGCTCCTATTCTGAGACTACTCCTTTTTCAACTTCTGTAATAATAAACCACATCTAGGAAGCCCTGAATTCAGCTATCTGAAGGAACAGTACATTAACTATTCTGATCACATGCCTTATCACAGCTTTTCACCCCATTAACTGTAACTGAGCAGTGAATTGTTGGCCAGACTACAACCCCAGTACAAGTCCTGCTTGTCCCTTCATATCTGCCTTCCTGCCTAGTGTTCAGCTTAAAACCACAACTCTGTCAGAAAACAAACAAACAAAACCTCTCAGTTAAATTGTGTGTTAAAATACATTGGAAGAAAATCTTTCAAATGTTTCCCAAAAGAAAACATACAATGACATTTGTATATATTGACAGCAGAGATTTTCAAACTGAATGGAAAGATCTCCTTTCCATTCAGATCTCCAAACTCAATGCTTAGCAGCACAGTGAACATTCAAAGGAAGTTGAGAAAGTTGTAAAAAAAGTCTATGATTTTAGGTTTACATACATACATTTCAAGGCAGAGAAAGAAAAGATCAAAAGCATTCTGAAGAGTATTTGCTGCTTTAGTAATAACCCCAAAATACTTGGAATTTATATTTCACTAACTTCCTTGTTGATCCACATGCAATAATTCTTCCCTTGTCTGCATTTTGCTATTGTTTCTTTACCTGTCTTGTTTCTTCATCTATCCTGCTTGAAATATGGCAGTTTTTTCTGTCCTCTAGTTTGGACTGTTTATTATTTATTAGGTGTGTGTAAAGCTCCCATTTTTCATCAGTTAAAATGGAACTGGAGAGGTTATGCTTGTTGTGGTTTCTTCTACACACACGTGCAAGCAACTTAACATCCTCTCTCCAGTCCTGGAGGGAATTACTTCTGGCACGTTTCAATTCATTATCTTGGATCTTAATCAGCTGATGAAAAAAAAAATTAGTTTCATCAGCTGATGAAAGCCCAGAGTAATGAGTCAAAACATCCTGATCAAGACTCCCAGCTGCACTGAATGGGACTCTACAAGTTATGCTAACCCTCACTGCATTCTTACAATTAATTAATTAATTCCCCTCTTCTGTGCACCCGTCAGAAACAAACAACTACAGGATATTAGATCACATGAAAGATTATTGTCTCCTTCAGTCACTTGGTGCCTTACTCCTATAAATCCCCAGAACAGGTTTTGCAAATCTTAATGTGCTTAACTTCTTGAAAACAAAATGAGAAAGGATGTTGTTGACTTTGAAATGCAACCCAGTTATTGCAATGGCCATAAGGATCTTTAAAATATTTTAATATTATAACTAACTGAAACATCTCAGTAAAGTTTATGGTTTCAGGTATCACATTTTCCAACAGGAAAACAAGGATAGAAAATATTTTCATCCCCAAATGGGGATGTGTGTAAAGCCTACATAATTAAAATAAGAACATGTACCTTCTAAAATGGAAAAGTAAAAATAAATTGCACAGAAAATTTTAAGAAATGTACAAAAAATGAAACTAAAAAAAGAAGGACAGATAATTTTTAATATTCTATCATAATAACCATAGGTGTTCCATATAAATAAAGTAAATAAACAAGTTTAACACAACTATTTGTCTTTAAATCAACTATTCCTTTGAAGTGGTACACAAATATCAGGGGGAAGAGCCTATCGCTCTCAGATCCCTTTTGATTCCTTGATGCTACCCTATGTCCAAATAGCCACGTTGCTCCCTCCTTTCTCTTGGAGTCACAGCTATGTGGCAATTGGCTCAGTAATCACACCATACAGTTATCCCTGCATTAGTGACCTCCAGACTGCATTACAGCAACTCAGACCTAGAAATTAGGCCATATGGCCTGAAAAACCTCCACATGAGGGAAAATATGACAGAATATCTGCTTAACGAAGCAAATTGCCACATTTATCCACTTCAAGGTCTCCATCTTGATATTTAAACCTCTCAATGTGATACGAAATCTCTGTGCCTCTACAGATAGGATCACCTTCGTCTACATGGCTGTGATGTTCTTATCACTCTGAAACCCTGAAACTGCGGGAGAGAAGGTGGAAATATGAAGTGGAATACTAGAATCTTTACAGAAGCCACATGAAAACTTCAGGTTTCATATCCTGGTGATGAAAGCTATTAGAAACTGCAGATCTACCTCAGAAGCCCTGGCCCTGTGCAAAACACATCTCTGATTTGTCTTTCCCTTCACCCACACAAATGTGAATCAAGCTGTTTTCCCTCTAATCCAGTAAGAAAATGTTATTGTTATTGTCGTGATGATGAATAAGAAGAGTGGAAGAAAGGAGGATATGTTGATCACATGGATCTCATCTGGAGTGACATTAAGAGAAGTTAAATAAAATTTAAATGTATTTCAAAATTTCATGAATAAACTCTGCATGTTCATGACCTTATGTGAGAAAACTGTGCTTAGTTGTCTGTAATTTCTCCAGCATGTCCTATTACTGATCTCCTTCTGAGCAACATCATGTTCTAGCCAAATCTTCATTTTCCTCCATCTGACCACTACCATACTCAAGAGATGGAAAAAATAAAATGCAAAACACATCGGAAACTCCACTGAAAAAGCTGAGAAATCTCAAGCACTGTAAAAATGCAGCACTCAGTTGTAAGGATGAAGGCAAAAAGATATCCCCAAGGCAATCAGGAGGTTTGAATTTCTAGGATATAATGCTGACAATAGCCAAATAAGACTGCCTTGATCTGAAAGGTAATAAATATTATTTCTAGCAATGTCATTGCTATTGTATATGCTATTAAAAAAATTAAGGCTACAAAAATGATGAGGTTTTTGCATGTTAAGTGCTGCAATAAGCAGCATATAAGAAACAGAAATAAGGATTGGACTTTTACAGATTTTTTTTTACCCTGATTTACATTCTGTGTCATCACACTGGCTGTTGTGACATTGCATATCTAATCAGGCTAGAACTGGCTGCTTTTAACTAGAATAGGATCTGAGACTGCTAATTTACCCTTGTTACTGACTTCACAGACTCTTTCAGCAGCCTTATGACTTGGTTACAGGGGTCTCCACCTGACTGAGATCCCTGTTGCGTGCTTACGATTTGAAAGTCTTTACTTGAGACCTGGATATTTCACTCGGTGATTGAACCACCCCAAGTAATTCTGGAATGACCACATATGTTTCTACATGTACAAAACTCAGCGCTGACAGAGAGGGTGTAAGCCTGTCTGTCTGGACTCCTGGTGTTATAGCAGCTCAGAGTTCTTTTAGCTCAGCAGTGTGATAGCTCTCAGTCCCAAAAAGCTCATGAAGACAGTTTGCAGCCATGCTTTTCCACTCCTTACTTTGATAGGGATGTGCTATTGTTAAATTCAGTGTCAGCATAAGCAGCTACCTCTGCCACTTGTTGGGATATCAGCTGAGTTTATTTATTTTGATGCATCCTACTGCTTTTGCCTTGGCATTCTGAGCTTCCCTGCAGTCCTGCTGTTCCACCTGTGACATATCTACACCTGTTATATCAGTCCTCTCTTTGGCCCTTTTAAGTGCTTCTTTATTATGCTTTTTAAAACAGAGAAGTGAAAAAAATAAAAAGCACTCGCACAATGAGCAATGATACCAAATTGCATCTTTGGAGCAAAAAAAATTTACAGGAGACAAAGGAAGATATGATGTCATGGTCTTATGTCTAGCCTTAATTCTACACACTCTTAGAGGCAGAATAGCTAAATTCCTAATATTTTGATGGAAGAAGTATCTTTCTGCAGAGGAATTCTTTGTGCATGTAACTCAGTAATTAGATATATGAATATACCTCACAACTGCAGAAACGAAGAGACAGCAATTTAATGCTGTTAGTCCCCTTGATACTGTCTGGGTGGCAGCAGGTGTTACAGTTGGGACTACTAGATAGATAATATGTCTTCACACATGGGAATGTGACAGCATACAGAGCAAAAAGCATGCCTCATGGAAGGTGCTTCCTTTCTTTCTTCAATTGAAAACAAAGTAATGCAGGGGAAAATGCTGTGAAAGAAAGGTAAATAATTGCCCCTCTGGGTTTTCATACACAACTTACCTCACATGTGCAGCAATGCCTGAAGCTAATCTCTCAGTACTTCTTGTAGCTCCAGTTAGAGTGATATTTGGCAGCTGCTAGATGAATCTGGCTTATCTGTTGCCAAATGCATGCAGTACGTGTGTGTGGCAACTTCTGTCTCACCAAAAAAAGATTGGCTCAACAGTATTTGTCATCTTTTCCTTCTACTATTTCTACCCTCAGGAACATAAAATTTCTCTATTGCTAACCAGTTTATTTTTCAGCCTTTATCTGGCTACAGTAGCAGATGCTGAAGTGCTGCACTGTCCCACCAGACCTGTAGTTTGGCCTCAGTCTGGCAGCTTCTCTGCATACATCCCCAAACTTACAATAATCAAAATGATTGTACACAACTTCAAAAAGCAGTGGTCTAGCAGATAAAAAAAGCAGGAAAGTGATTTTATGGTGTTTTCCTACTTGCTGAAGTGTAATGTCTGATCATTTAAAGAACAGTTCACTCATCCACAGGGCTTTCCACCACATAGCTCTATTTGTCCTACAGCTCAAACCAGTGGGTTACCTGTAAGCAGCTGGTGTGATCCCTAGATGACTTCTGACTGTGTGGAAAAGGTACATTGAAGCTAGCAAGGCATGTCCATTTTTACACATGCCTCTTCTGCTCTGAAGGTGACTTTCTGTAATTTGTCTGACCAAATTTAGTAAGAATATAATGTAGAGGCTTGAAATAGCCATCTCAGCCCATTTTAAATAACTAAAAGTGGTCAAAAGAATCATGTTTTAAAAGTGGCTATCCTGGTCACACAGAATCACAGAATTGCAAATCACAGAATCACAAAGCTGAGTTTGCAAGGGACACACTAAGATCACCGAGTCCAAATCACAGCACCATCTCCAAGAGTCACACCCTGTGCCTGAGGGCGTTGTCCAAAGGCTTCTTGAACTCTTGAACTCTGTTAGGCTTGGTGCTGTGACCATTCCCTGGGGATCCTGTTCCTGTGTCCAAACACCCTCTGGTTGAGGAACCTCTCTCTAATAGCGAACCTAAACCTCCTGTGACAACGTCCGACCAATCTCTCACGTCCTGTCCTTAACAGAAAGCTTGGGGCAATATCTCAATCGTAAATACTTTAAATTTGACTCAAGCCCACTTTTTGTTGACATGAATCAGACCCCAACACTGGCTGGGATCACAAGGTGCACTAATCCACACTACAGAAGACCAGGAAATCTGCAGGGGCCTTTCTAGGTCTCTGCTCAGTGCTTGGAGTAAGAAAGGTTCTGTGTCCCACACAGCCAGGGCAAGGGATTCAGGAGAAACAGAATCAAACAAATCTGTGAAAATTACAGGTTTCTGAATTTAAAATAATGGCAGACATTATCTTGGTTTTCTTACAAGAGTGCAAGAAGGCTGTCTGGGGTCAAAGCAAGATGTTGCTTGTAGACTTTTAAAGTAAAGTATACCTAAGGAAAAGGGTATAAGAAATTGAGCTAATCCAGGTTTTCTAGTTATATTCAGTGCTGTAAATAGATACCAAGAGGTCCTCTGCTTCTACTTCCTTTGTTGCCTTCTTTCAATTTTTCTCATTTTTTTCAGAGACATCCACTTTTCCACAGATTTAGGTTAATAATGTGTATCTCAATATTTTTCAAGGCCAAAATTTGAATTGAAAACTAATGCTAAACAGAAATAGGCCACCAAATGTCATACTCTTCCCAAATTTCATCATTAGAAGTCTGGTTGAGAAAATAATACAAGTATTCCATGGTATTTTTGCAATCCTTAATCTTTCTAATTTCCTCTACTATGGTTAAAATAGTCAAAATGCAGATGACTTTTCAGTGATTGCAAGCTTCAGCAGCAAATGTAGTTAGCAAAAAATAGCACATTTAATGGAGACAAACAGCAGGTTTTGTAGGTCTTAGCAAACTATATTGAACAATTTTATCCCAGCTTTTCCAAAGCAGATGACTAACAAACACTCTTCCGGAGCAGTCCTGCATGGTATCTGCTAATATTCATGCAATGACAGAACTATTTTGACATATGGAACTATGTACAGTAAATTGGAGTCCTGGTTAAAAATAATGATATTAATTAGTTTTAAAATGTGGGTGATAAAAGCTATATATGCCAAATAGAATAAAAGACAAGTTGATGAGGGAAAAATGCTTTTAAGAGAGTACCGCTAAAACCTGTGGCTGATCTTTTCACGAGACTAAGCCTCTCTTGAAGGGTATACGTGGTCCCCAAGGATGTAGGCAAGCAGAGCAACACCATACACCGTGTTCTTAGTTTTAGCATTGGTCCTTGTGTCACATTTATAAATGACCAGGGTATGTTTCTCTTCTATCAATGTTCCTACTCTCAGAAAACCTGTGTGGAAACTTGGTGCACTCCAACCACCTTAATCCATGCTTTAAATGATCGCATGAAAAAGTTCACAGGGTTCATGTTCACATACTCAATGGCTCTTCCTCACCCAAAACAAGATGTATGGAGCCCAATCCTGGATCAGGTCCTGAGGTGAAGAAATATCCTGGCATGTTGGAGTAGAAAATAGCTATGAGCAAGTCCTGAGACAGAACAGTTTCTGAAAATGCAGTCTATATGAGAAAGTCTGTCCTTGAAGCTGCTCTTGCCTAAACAAATTATTTTCCCGCAGTAATCTGGTAAACTGTCTGGTATACATTGGAGTTTGTCTATCTATAGAAAGAGACTTGAAAAACTCTTGAAAGTGTCCAAAATATACTGAGCTAAGTTGATCCCTCTTATGCATCAGCAAGTAGCTCTGTGTCACTGCATGAACATCCCTCTGCAACACTCCTATCTGCAATGAGAAAGGAACAGCGAGTCAGATGCTGCTCTTAGCAAAGTCAATAGGAGCATTTATGTTGATGTCAATGGGAGCGTTTACATTGATCTCAAAGGAAGGAAGATTGGACCACCAGCAGACAGATGCCATTCTTCCAGAAATGAATCTAAAGTACAATAAAATCTGTAGGAATACCACAGACCTTCTTTGCTTGAGCTTGCATATGTTTTAGAGGTAAAGTTCTGACTTGAGTGTTTTAAAAATGTGGTGCAGTGTTCTTTGCATAATATTCAGGGCTATTGCCTGCTCTCCTTTTTTGCACAGAACACACTGTAAGCATCTGCTCTGCATTTCATCACTTCCATATCAAGGAAAATGGTTCTGTTCAGGTAGTCTTTTACATTACTTGAATAATTTATATAATGAATGAAAAGTAAGTTCAAATAAGCTTTACAAGAAAAACCTCTACTATTATACGTAAGGACTGATCAGAAGGTTAAGTAAAAAAAAAGGCCTTTAACTGGTTTCAAATATTTTAAACAGAAAATGCATATAAGTTGTCTTAAGAAGAAACGGTACCTATCTGATTGAATTAATACATCTGTATAATTAAATGTGTACAAATTTTAAAGGATAGAGATACTATGGGCTTCAGTCTTCCTTAGCAAAGAACCCATCCTGTTCAATCAGTGCCATCTAAGTAAAAAGGTGATAATGAAAAAGCACGTAGTCATAGTAAAAATAAGCCCTTTTTTCTGCAAGCACTTTAAGTAAGGCTCCTCAGAGGCTTCACACACTGTGGGACTTAGAGATAGCTATCTGCATCAGAATTATTTCAGAGAGTTTAACATACCTCTGTAGATTGTGAAGGAGAGTTAAAAAATTAGAAGAGTAAAGAAAAAGATCATTAAAATCAATACTGAACATTTTTCTTTTTTTGTTTTTTTTTTGTTTTGTTTTTCTGAACTTCTGTACTGATTTTTCTGAAGATTGAGATCATCTTTAGTACAAAGCAGGAAGAAAAGGGAAAATTCTATTTCGCCTATCCTTTCTAGCCAACCTCAGTAATTCCCCAGTTTCTATTGCATATGAGCTTCATGCCTCCTATTTTCACTCCAGTGTGTAGACAGTATGCCAGAGAAAGCATGATTTTGTGTCTGTACAGTCGATGATTTTTCATTCACTGTCTCTGAAACAAACATGAGGATGTATTACATTTGGTCAAGCACAACCTGGAACAAAAAAAATTGCATGCTTTGGATAGGTCTGAACCACTTGTGGGTCCTAAGGTGTGCCATCAGGCTTTGTGAAGACTTTACTAATGAATCCTGTGGAAGTTGAAGGTAAGCCAGGACAGAGAACCCTGACTGCTTGTTTTGTGTTCAACAGAGCATTTAAAGTGCCTCCTTTAGAAGAAGTCAGGAAGCAGAACTAATAAACATCAGGTTGGAAGAAGGCAGAACTTGCAGCCTACCTCTTGCTATAACCTTACTCCTGGGAAAGGCTTTCTCAACAGTCTGGGAGCCATGGGATTGAGAAGACTTTCCTAATGAGCAGTGACCATCATCCAGATTGTCAGTTTGCCAGGACAGGATTTCATTTCATGTTTAAAACCAATGGTTTTTGTACAGCCTCACATCATACTTTAGGTGGGAAGGTAAGCAGATTTTAATTAGTGAAAAAACTGAATTTCAGCAAAGATGTAGAAGCAATTATTTACCGACACTGTGTATGTAGTTGGGGGAAATGTCCTTACAAGTTCTGTTAGTGATAGACATTTCAGAATCTTGGATACAGCTGGTCTTTCATCGTCTTCATCAATATTGCATTTATAAAATTTGCAGTGTAGCAAATCTGCCTGGTGAAAAGTAGCATGTAGGTAGGTAGCAATGCTGCATTGTTGGATGGCTCTCACAGCAGTCATCCTCTAAAAGTATACACACATTTGCACACAGTGCCACCCATAAAGTTCCCCTTTATAATTTCAGGAACAACTGAGTAGAAGCCCTTATTTTTAGCAATTATTGGTTTCTAATCTGCTAGAGCCAGAAATCTGCACTGCCATTAATTCACCTGCAGACTTCACATTGCTTTGAATGGGAATTATGCAAGGAAGTCAATTGCAGGAATGGACACTTCATAGCAGTTTAAATGAAATGAGCTTTTGCAATGAAGAAATGAACACCGAAGCCAATTTAAGCCAAGAAAGGCACATTGACATCCTGAATGAGAGCTGACCTAAAAGGATAGAACATCAGGTCCAATTGTAATTTTTCAGTTTTAAGAGACAGATTAAGTACTGAAAGCAGCTGGCAAAATGATAGAGATTATTTACAAGTATTCTTGTCTTTTTCTTGAGCTGGATCTTGTTCTGAAGGTCAAGAGACAGCCCTGCTGCTGCTCAGAAAGACTTTTCCAGACACAAGACTGAGCCCATGCTACTGGTAAAGCTCTATGTTTTGGTTTGGCCATGCATAACAACCCCTCAGTCACCCAACACCAGCCTTCTAGACCATCTAACTGTTATACCATTGAAAGGCAGGCTGAAAACATCTGTTTTTTCAGTAGAAGTTTCTCCTGCCCTGACTCTCAGTGCTCCTTCAAGGGCACTGAGTTTATTTCCCTAAGGAACAAGTTACTGGGATTATGATTTAATGAACTCGAGGAGATTACCTGTCCACATGTCATGACACCACTCCCCACCCAGTAATATCTTGGAGCCACAGAAATGCTCTGCATCTGAATGGACAAAGATTTCCCAATGAAGATCTTCTATTTGCAGGGGTAGACCTTTTCTATCTGTCCACACAAACTACGATAGGGAGTGAGTGTGAAGAGCAGCAAATAAATTCAGGTGCTTCCCTACCTTTCAGGGGAAAACCCAATACATATTTGTCATCCGATCACAGTGCAGTTCTTGCCCCAGACTCAAGTCACCAGTCTACTGCTGTTGTGATGAGATCAAACAGGACTTAGGAATTATCTAAGTGCAGTTAACATTAGAGGTTTCTTAATAATCTTGGAGGATGTTATAGGTGACTCTAGGTGAACGCATGTGAAATTCTGTTTGACCTTCAGAAAGGAAAAGAGTCAGCATCTCCTCATGATTACAGTACTTATTATTACTTTTATAGGATTACATTGCACATGATACATGCATGACTGTACCTCTTAAAATATGCCAATTTATGAGCACTTACCCCTCAAAATCAGTCCCCTTGAACACTTCATGTAAATTATCTCAAGATTACCTCATTTCATGAGCCACACAAAATCATAAGTGGATCCTGAAAAAAGCAAGATGAAAGTATTTTTCTAACTATAGTCTTGTGGTACAATGGGAAAACCAAACATATCAAATCTAAAATAACAACTCCAAATGCACCCCGACCCCAAAACAAGCCAAAATATTATTGTCAAGATTTCTTGCCTTGGGAGAGGTCTTCTGGATAGTTTCTTATGAGGATTTCTACTTCACAGTGATGGAACTGTATTACAATAATTGGATTTCTGGATAGAAAATGTGACACACATAAGGACAGGTTTCTGTCTATGTGGAAGAACTCTTCAGTTTTTGAAACATCCCTCTCCTAAAAGCTGTCATTAAAGACTAAATTTTGGTCTTCTGAAAAAAAAAAAAAAAAAAAATATATATAGTGAATAGATTTACACTGGTTTTATTATACTTTTATTCAAATAAGCTTCACAATGTTACCTAGTTTTCTCCTATCTGATATCATTGTTTGGAGCATGCTTCACAGGGTAACTGAATTAGTAAAAGCATACCATACGAACCATGATAATTTTGAAATATTACAGCCTGAAAAAACATTGAAAATCACTGTCTAGCACGCCTTACAAACAGGAAATCAGACTGAACCCAGGAAAGAACCCTGCTTTATAATATATTGTCGTACTTTGCACTCCAATGGTCTCTTTTAACTGTAAGACACTTGGCAAACACGAGACAAGATGTTATAATGTACTTCCTCTCTGTTTCACAGCACTTTTTTTACCCAAGCTGCTGATAGAGTAATTGATAGAAAGAGGTGAGTAACCTTTCTAATTTCATGAATGGAATCATGATGCTGTTCAGTCTGGTGCTCAAAGAAGGAACTAAGATTGATTTGTGGGTAAACTGTGAGATAGTGTCAGAAGAATAAAAAAGCAATTTTTTAGCTTTCCTTAAATTTCACTTCAGATATCCCAAGGATTTGTGATTTCACTAAACAAGTGAAAATGATTTGCAAGAAGTGAATTTGTCTTAAATGGACATTCTTCTGCTGTTTAAGAAATGATCGGAATTATATTTGTACCAAAATGATGATGTCAGTGGTTATTGCTGGGATGCAGCTCTCTGTATTTCTGGTCAGACACAGAGTGTGGGAGGGAAAATGTTCTGCCTTAAGTGGAATAGCTCTCAGAATGTTTTCATGGTCTAAATGCATTCATTTCTGCACAGGAGTGGGACTCACTTCACTTACCTTTAACCATCTTAATGTTAAATGTTTGTTTTAAGCAAATTATCTAGGCTGACTCTATAATTAATGGGTACCGACAAGCACTTCCAGAAAGCAATCATCCTAGCCTAAAATAGCTATCTTCAACAGCAGTTTATTCCTAGCTAAATTAGCCATCTTAAACTGCTTAATTCTAGTACCTAAGTCAGGTAAACCAAATCTTAAACCAGGAATTAGCAAAGAATAGCAAGGCCAGTGAAAGTATCAAGACTTGCACAGTGACAACACAAGTATCTATTTAATAAAAAGCATAAGTCCAAAGTCTTCTATGAAAGCATAAGAAAGTCATGCTTAGCAAATGTGCCTGGGCTGGTAGAAACATCTGGGAAGGAGTCCTCATGCTGCAAGATTCTTGTGAGCAATAAAACACTACTGCTGACAGAGAGATCCAAAGTGAATAAGCCAGTGAAAGCTTTTACAGAAAAGCAGGACTAGTGCTTTAAAAAAACCATATTTTACATTAAACTATAGTTTGTGCTCAGTCTAATTCCACCTGCTAACTGTGTCAGGTCTTCAACATGGAGGAAGATTTTGTTGAAATACGTTGTCCTGATCCAGCCTTCAAAACTTTTGCATTTAGAGTTAATGAAATAAGAGGACTAGGATGTGTAGAAGAATCCACATATCTCAGGCTGGGTATGAGCTGGGAAGATGGGAGAGTATGTGGCATGAAACCATGGTATGGCTTCTGGGCATGAATAATGTACTGCCCACAACTCTGCCACAAAAAGGAAGACAAGATTCCTGAGAAATAATTCGAAGTTCATATGTTCTGTAAAAACATTACTTGCCTGAGGAGATGAGTTTAGAAGTAGGAAGACTAACCCATGTCCTTGGGAGACTGGTGATAAGAGGAGTGGAGTATGAATAAATACATTACTCAGCTGATGGTTTCAAAGGCACAATTTTGCATTTATGTGGGAAAACATTGCATTGTGAAGTCTAGCTGTTGACATCAAAGAGTTGTAGATGAAAAAGGTCTGAGTCTCCTTTTGTTTACAGAGCTGTAAGTAAAAATACCAAACAAACATGGTGCCCCTAAGTGACCATACCTGACAGGGTTTTATATGGATACTGGGGGCAGACACAGGTGCACTTGCTGTGCCCAGCCTGGAAGAAGAGAGTGCCTGGGATAAGGGATGCCTCACTGGGAGAGGCAGGCACTGTGTGGGGCTACTGCCTTCACACAGCATCCCAAACAGGTCTGGCCCATGTGACTGGGAGTGGGAGACAATGCAACACTTCTTTATACACTCGTACTGTTATGTATGGCATTGAATGCAGAACTTGGGTCAATACAAATGTTAGTACTGAAGCAACGGGAATCTTACTTCAACACCCCAAAAAAACCAGGAGGCTGGTCAATCCCCAATGGATGCCCTCTCTGAGATCAATGGAGGTGGACAACAATCTCCATTAAATAGGTGTTTCCAAGAGACACAGAACAAGATAATCTCTGCTCCTCTCTTTCCACAGACTGGAAAAGAAGCTTTGGACTAGATAGGCAGCCCTTAGAAAGTCAACAACAAGATGAATCCAGTCCAAAATACTATTTTAAGGCAAAGATGTATCAGTAATTTAACACAAATATTCTTCTAAAGCTCTTGTGGTTTCCCCAAGCCAAATGTCACAACCCCTGGAAATTCAGTGCTCAACTTAAGCATAAGAGGTATCTCAAAATATTTGGGTAGGGAAATGCAGTGAAGACACATGAATAACTTTAACTGCTCTCTCAAGTACTGCACAGAAATACACAGCATGATTGTAGTGCCAAATTAGACCAACTGATTTGCAGAGCCATATTACATTGCTTTTTATATCTCACAAATATCCAGGCACAAATAAAAACTTAACAACTTATTCCCATGCATTTTTTATACTAATGAATTCCTTGCTTTACTTACAAGTTTTTAAAATAAAATTTTATACATTGTTGCTGATAGTAATTTGGTTATATGTTGTATCAAGTTACATTTCATATGTCAATAAACACACACTACTGTAGTAAGATTAAAGCTGAACAGAGTAGGAACCCACTCATATACTCATGCATAAGAGTTGAGGGAGACCAATAAAAAGAGAAATCATTTGTGTGGTCTAAAAGTAGTATATCAGCCATTTTGTGGCCTTTTCCATACAGGGAGAGCTCCACAGAGTGTGACAGTAGATGAAAAAATGACACAATACACTGAAGTGCAGCATTTTTAAAATAAGTTTTTGCCTAGAGCAAAAGGAAAGGATATATTCCTGAATAGATAACTTTTGTCCTTGGAGTTTAAGGCCCATGAGCTGCAAGAGCCATTTTTATGGTATCATTTTTCTTAATCTGGTTAATGTTTGAATAGGAGATAAATAGCTTTATAATGAATAATAATAATTATCACATAAATAATTGCTTAAAGCAATTTTTTTGGCTGTCATGGAAATTAGGACATCTAAATTATCTTAAGAATAAGGAGATTCTGACTACATATAAAAGGATATTGAGGGAATGTCTGAAAACAATGAACTAGTGTCAAAGATTATATGTCAGTTGTGCCTGTGTTTCATGTTGCTAAATGAGACAGGATGGCATGCTGGGAATACTTTTTAGGCTTTCTGTTACATATAGGAAAGTAAAAATTAGTGAAAGTTTAGTTTTCTGAAGAGTATATATACTTCTACTGGAAATGTTTATTCTTGCCTAGCAAAAAGTGACCCAGTGGAAAAGGGCTTGAGGGCAGTGGTTGGCATCTGCCTGAACATAAGTCAGCATGTGCTCAGGTGGCCAAGAGGGACAATTGCATTCTGCCTGCATCAAAAATTCTGTGACGAACAGGACCAGGGCAGTGATTGTCCCCCTGTACTTGGCACTGGTCAGCCCACACCTTCAATCCTGTGTCCAGATTTGGGGCCCTCTACAAGAAAGACATTGAGGGACTGGAGCCTGTCCAGAGATGAGCAGTGGAGCTGGGGAAGGGTTTGGGGCACAAGTCCTGTGAGAAGTGGCTAAAGGGATCTGAGGATGTTTATCCTGGAGAAAAGGAGGTTCAGGGTTGTCCTTATCAGTTGAGGGTTGTGGCAAGGTGTGGTTTGGTCTTTTTCCCCTGGAAACTAGCAGCAGGACAAGAGGACATAGCCCGAAGCTGTATCAGAAGTCCAAGTTGGACATCAGAAAGATTTTTTTCACCAAAAGGGTGTTTAGGTGTTAGAATGATCTGATCTGCCCAGGGAAGTGGTGAAGTCACCATCCCTGGAAGTATTCAAGAAAGGACTGAACACAACATTTAGAGCTAGGGTTCAGATGAGGTAGTCATGTTGGGTCAAAGGGTAGACTTGGCCGTATTGGAAATAATTTCTGACCTGAGTGATTCTTTGAAAAATGCAGACTGAAGAATGTAAACAGAAATTAGATAAAAAGAGTACATAAATTGGGGAAATATGCATTAAAATCATATTTATCAACATCCAAAGCCACAGAAATCTACCACTAAACTACTGTATTCACAATACTCAATCAGAATTGGCATTACAGCTGCAGTGAGGTTACTGATGTACTGCTTGCTCAGAGAAGGTTATATTACTTTTATATAGCTAACATCTTTCTCCCTGCAGTTTTGTTGTTTCTTTTAAATGCACACAAAATATTTTTCTTCATAAGAAGACTGAAGAAATCATGAATCATACGTGACAGCTGTCAGTTAAGCATTGCTAGAAGACACCCAGATACCATATTGATGGAAGCACTCCAAGAAGCTGAAGAGAACAGTCCTGTGCTATCAGGAAAACTGATGTGATGGCCTAATAAATGCTTTCTGAATTTTAATATTTGGGAATTTGTGATCTAGAGCTGACTTACCCCACAAAAAACACATGCAACTCATAGGCTACTGACCGTGAGAAAGACATGATAGGTTTCAAATGTGACTAATGATGGAAATGTAGTGGGGGGAAATGAAGACTCTAGGATGATCACACATGTAAGGTTAAGCTTCCTTTTTAACTCTTTAAAACACAGTAGAAACCATTAAATCACCTAACCACACATATTCTTTGCACTATATAGCAAAACTACGATTTCCAAATTACATTTAAGGAGCTGTTAACATAAAAATTTGATTTCAAAATTAAATTTGTCCTGTATATTAATGTCTTATTTCGGGACCCTCTGGAGCTCATTTTGGAAAGCATGAAGCTGTACATTTTCTTGACACAGAAACACCAGTTCAGCCCATGGTCCTTCATCATGTGGCACCACTATATATCCTGTAGAGATGGGGTGTTCCACTCGTGACAAACTTGTTGATGGTGGAATAGCATCAAAGGTAAGGAAACTGCTTCTGCTATTTTAGTAAGGTGGCATGTTTTCACCTTTTTAGGGGTTTGGAAGGAACAATAGTAATGCTCCCTGGTCTCTTTGAGGGTTTCAGGAAGACTGTGACAAGATTGTATGGGAAGGATTAAGCCCTTGTGAAATTCCAAGAAGCTGTTTTGATCTTGGCAATGAGACTGCTCTACAGGGCTTTGCACTGTCAGCCTAGAGAGAAACTGAAACCAGAGAAATATGAGAGACTCGAGAGCAGAAAGAAACCAGTAGCCAACGGTCATCACTTATCTGCTTCTGGTCCACATCTGGGATTCACTGGGATACGGTTGTGACAATAGTTCTGAGAAAGGTACTATTATCAACATACTCAAAGGTAGCCTTTACAGTAACCAACCAAACACAAAAGGCATCAGATGGTTTTAGCTCCTTTTTCCTGTTTGCCTGCTTGGGTGTGTGTGCCAGTCCAGGTGGGAATGAAGACAAGTAGCATCATACTACTGTGGAGACAACGAGGAAATGAGGCAGGGTAAATTAAATCCTTTGTCTCTTCCCTCTTCAGTTCAACCCTGTCTTTAAATGTGTGACTACTTTATTGGGTCAATCCCCATGTAAAAAAAGAAGGACTTACGCTACCTTTTGCAATCATGGAGAAAAATACTCATTTGTGAATGGTGATGCAACTGTGTCAGAGCAACATCAACATAAGCATACCACTGTACCCTCACTTCCTCCATGACATGTTCTGAGCTGGTCAATTCTCTGTCTCTTCCCCTTCTCTTCCCACCCTAACTATCTTTCTTTACCCTAACTACACCTTCCTATCATGTTCCCTTTAATGCCTTTGACACTCAAGAGTCCGTGGTAAATCAGTTCAGAGTACTGATTAGGTAGGAAGTGAACTCCCCAAAAATTGTGAGTGAGGTTTTCCCAGTGCAGGAAGCTGAGCTGCCTCACAGAGGGGGCAGACAAGAGCCAGAATGGGTACCAGAAAAGAAAGCAGGCAAGGAGGTGGGGTAATAAGCTGTTTGTGGGTAATAAGCTGTTTCAACAGGGCAGACAAGAGCCAGAATGGGTACCAGAAAAGAAAGCAGGCAAGGAGGTGGGGTAATAAGCTGTTTGTGGGTAATAAGCTGTTTCAACAGCTCAGCTCTCTTGTTCTTCACTATAAACCTGCCCAATAATCTTTAAGTTCTAAGGGCAGAGGTTCTAGATCTCTGTGACAGTGTTCAAAATCAGAGCTTTCCAAAACTTTCAGAGAGCTAGGAACAAATCACAAGTGCCTTTCCACAAGAATATATGACTAAATTGAATAGTGAATTGGTGTTTTTCCCTCTCAGGGAAGTAAAATGCTAAATAACACACTTCACAAATCCCTAGAGCCATTGCCAAAAAATGGACATTCTACATCTTTTATATTATAATCTAAATATTTCAATAGACATGTGCTTAGAGTGGCTTTATGCCCACCTAATCTACCTGGATTTAACTACTGTAAACAAAAGGAGAAAAATGCACCTCACTGGTCACAGTGTTCATGGGAACTCTTCTCCTTTCCAAAGCCCCCAAACTCACAAACTTGATTTGCACCTCCTTCTTCATGTAAGAAAACCAAATACCTAGTACTTTTCTTCTGGTCTGGACAAATAGAAATGAAATAAGCATTTGTTTTTCAGCTTAAATATGGCTTGATTTGGTTTTAAACAACAATTTATTTTTTTCACCATGCTTTAATGCTCTTATGAAAATGAGTGGAGTGAAACTCTCACAACAGAGCTATGAGGCCAAATCATAAGTTAAAAATGAGAAACTTTTTACATTGAAAATATGTTTAAGATACTAGAATAATTTCCACCGACTTTAGGCAAGACTTGCCTAAGCATCATCTCACAACCATGTAACATTTTCACTATTTATGTATCTCTCTTTTCTGACCAAGTACAAAGAATGCTGGAACTTATCTTCTCAGTCTCAGATTAGTCAAGATAGATATTAATTGTGAAACATTTGTGGGACTAAATTACTTTTTCATGCCATGCTTACTGCACAACATCCATCTGGAATATAACTGGCCTCTTAGAAAATGTTGTGTGCATGGGAGAAGGTTCTGCTCTGTGTCAGTTCATCAGGGGAGCTGCTGGATGGTGAAAGAGCCTGGGAGTTTAGGAGTTGGGGATGTGTTGTGTCTTCTCATCAGCTCAGGATCACAGTGCCAAGGAAGGAGGCTGGTGATCTGCCAAGAACTTAGCTCAGAATTAACTGCAACTGTATCAAAATAGTCCCAACTCTGGAATATTTCACTCCCAGTTTTGATAAACTGGCATTTTGGATTAAACCCTTCAGTTGAGCATTCACGTGAGCTCTGCTAAAACCAGTCAACTTCAGCTGGAGTAGGGACCCTGAAAATCTCCGTGGCATTTTCTTTTAATTCTGCAACATCCATTCAAACACCATATGTGTCTTTTGACTATTTATGCTCACTGAAGGGTTCAAAATGATACAAGTCAGCCACACATATCCCCACCTGCTGCCAACTATCTGTAGTAGTGGGAAGCTCAGATGAGTTGTCCACAACGCCTCTGCCGCAGTGACCTCCAGTGGGAAGCAGCAGAAAATGGGAAAGTGCATGGAAAGCAGCATTGCCAAGTTCAGAAAGGTCACCGGAGATGCATGACTCTTGGCAGCTGTGTGCAGGAATGGGAGGAGGAATGTGCACTGAATGGACTCAATCACTGGCATTGTTCACACAAGATGGCCTTAGGAGGCCAAAGGTTCCTGCCAACACAAACTCAGAGAATCACAGTTGCTCTGGGTCTCAAAGTTGAGAAAACAAATCCCTGTTAAACTTTTGGTTATATATGGCACAAGTTTATAGTACATCTCAACTCCCCTGGGGCTGAAAGGGCCTGTCATGACCATTATTTTTAACTTCATTCGAGCTCAGAGCTCTAAAGATAAAACTTGAAGTAAAACAAAAACCTGGCCACAATTTGCTTCCTCAGTGAAGTATTCTGTTCTCCTTGGAGGTCTCTACCTGCCCACCTACCTCTTCTCTCCAATTAGGTGGAAATGGTATTTGTCTTGCTTGGGTGCTTACTGTGTCAACCAATGTAGCTATTTCTGTGATCTGAGGAGATGAATTCTCTCCTCCACTCTTCTCATCTCTGGATATGCTCAATGAAGAAAAGGAGAACTTGCTGCTGATAACAAGAGATGCTCAAGCTGCTGTGAAGCCTCTGCTTTTTACTACCCTTAACAAAATTTGTTTATGAATCACCCATACACAGAACCATGAGATTTGTGGTTCTAAAAATGCTTAAAATGAATGTTCCAGAAATTAATACAAAACAATATGATATTGGCATTCTATTTGCTATAATAAAACACCTAAAAATTATAATATGTTTAAATTCTACAGTGAACATATGCTTTTTCTTACTATTGAGCCATTTATCAGTTTTAATACTCAGTGTAATTTCTATGTGACTGTAGTCTTCCTGTAGTTTCTCACTGAATCATTTTATGGCTGTTTCTCTTCTGTTTATTATTTGCTTATTTTAGTTTAAATCCCTAAAGCAGAACCCACAAACCAAACAAATACTCATAGAAAACAGAGAGCAGCTCAAATGTCCTTGGAGACACTCAATTTTTTGTTTGCTACCATTTGTCATCCTCTGCTCAGAGAGAGATCAACAGTTTTTAGCACACAGATCAATATTCTCTTAACCCAGACCTAATCTAAGGAGAGTTTCCCCAGGTTTCACCTTGGCCTACTCCTATGTGCCATAGTTGCCCTTTTTTCAGCAATAATTTTGTCTGTGTAAGACAGCAATTTTTCATCCTTTGGTCAAAACTGGTGACAAAAGAGGGAATAATGGTTCCTGACATATCAAATGATAGATTTGACACATGGCATGCTGAGCTGGGAGCTTTCACGTGCCAAACTAGAAAGACAGATAAGCAGCCTAATGGCCCTCCTGACATTGCTGCCTCTTTTTTTTCCCTGGTATACCAAAACAGCATGTGCTTTTTTTCTTCTTCCTTTTTTTTTTTCTTCTTCTTTTTTTTCTTTTTTTTTTTTTTTTCCCCTACCAGTGATTTTTTTTTTCTATAACTCTGGGCAGGAAGAGTGGAAATGCACTCTGCTTCAGCCCAAAATAAATGTTTCCCTGTCCTGTAAAATGATCAATCTATGCCCTTTTCCTCCAGCACAGTAAGGGCAATACAACATGCTGCTTGAGGAAATACTAACAAATATAGCCAGTGAGAGAGAAACAGATGGGACTAAGAAATTAAACCAGCAGATTTCTGGAAGGTATTCAAAGAGGAGAGTTTATAATACTGAAACAGAACTGCTCTTTAATTTTTTTTTTTTTTTTTAAAGCAATGATCATCAAGATTTACCTTCAGCAGGGCTCACACTCTCGCTGCTAAATCCCCCGGAGGAATGATAAGAAAGGTCCTTTTTGCTACCCTTCTGGCAAAAGTAAATCAAATTTCACAAAAGCCAGTGCCAGGCTGGAGATAGACAGGCTGCAAGTTTCTCTGTCTTTGGTACTCCGGGACAAACACAGCAGTCTGTGTACCATGGGGCATGGCTCCAGGCATGGGATCGTGTTACATCTTTACACACAAAAGCTTCTTTCAGAATCTAAACTAACAAAACAGGAACAACTTTTATTCCTGTATGGTTTCCTCTGGAGCATGTGTTCACATTTAAAATCCTGACCTATGTGTCATTTGCTTGCATTCAAAGTTATTTGTATTGCTTTGGTATTACAAAGCAACAGCTAGTCCTAACCTTGCATACTCACCAATAGCCTATGGACTTTGGCAAAACATTGTTTATCCTCCTCCAGTGTTGGTTCATAAATTCTTTTTCTCTCACTTTCTTTTTTTATCCCTTTTCAATATTTTATGGCCAGACAGTTGAGTTAGCAGCCAGCTTATTTTTCTCCACAGCAATAGTTCTATGGACATTTTAAATGTGATCCAATAAAGGAAGAAAACAAAATGAATCCAACAAAAATATTTTACTCACAAGGCCATCAAACACTGGAATCCAATGTTTGTCACCCTACATTAAAAAATATAATAGTGTTTGAATGTTCTGGATTATTTCTTTACAATTTTCATAAATTTTTAAATATATATGTTATACATAAGGGAAACATTATATGTATATAAATCAAATGCTCAGGGTTTTCTTTTTTTTTTTTTTCCTTTCTTGTAATGCAATTTTTTTTTACCCTTTCCCCCTTGATGAAAAACATTTTCCCTAAAAGTATATACATCGGCACATTCTATGGCACTTTTCACAGTTTCTACATATTTGACATTTCAACCAAACCTGCAAGTAGTAAGACACGAGATTGAAGAATGTGAAACTACAGCATGATTTTTTTTCACACTGTCCGCCAGTAAATGGGAAGAGAAAATCAATCTTTTAAAGTACAAAACCAATTAAGATATAATTGAGACACCAAGAGAAATAAAAATTAATTATTTAAATACTTTTGATTAGATAAACTAAGAAAAAGCTTCATCACTGAGATATAAAGAAGTCAGATCTTGGATGCACAAGTTCTAAACAGAGAGAAAGCATTCTGTGTTACTAAGAAAGGCACAAATAGAATAATTAGACTTTAGTAACACCTCCTTATGATCAAGTCTTTTTCTCTGAATGTGGTGAATCACAACTGTGGAATAAGGCATGGTGAAGCACACTGAAACTATTTCTAACTTTCACTGTGCTGTCCTAAAAATAAAGTGTAACTATGGCTAAATATATTGTAAATGTACTATATAAAACAGATTTCAGCTTAGTAGATGAATGTAAATATTGTTAAAAGACAGCCTCTTGCTTCCCTTATAATAAACTTACTGCAAATGACTAGGTTGTGATATTGTTTGCTTCAACAAGAGCTGCAAGTATATGTTATTTGTCAAAATATTCTGATTTATCAATTTGGTTCAAACAAAAAACACACACAAGAAGATAAAGAGTTAAGATGATGTTTCTTGTTGTAGAATTAATCAGATTCATATTAGCAGTAGTAAATGTCATGTTGGCACCTTTTCTTTCTCACACATTACAGTTTCAAGTCTTTGCTATGAGGAAATAATGAAGTAAAGATATGCAGTGCCATATACCATGCATCTTTTTTGTCAGTCTGCATAAGAAATGAATTGTATCTGCTACTAAGGAGGTCACGGGGGCAGCAAGTTAAGAAGAATGCTTAAAGAAAGGACATGTCAAAGGAAACAAGAACTTATTTTTTCAATACTTTCTAACAAGTATTGCGTTTTTTGGGGAAATTAAATGCTCATAATAAATACCCACCTATTTTGAAAGCATTTCTTGGTTTTCATTGCTGAAAAGTTAACCCTGATGACCAAATGACCTTGAAGTCCCCACTGCAAACTCATGAAGATCAACAAAGTGGTCTAATGTTACGAGCACTAAAATTCATGCTTCAGTAGTAGTGTGATCAGCAGGGAAAATTTTGCTTTATTGTGAAGATGAAAAATTAAGGAATTGAAAAAATCATGCCAGATGAGATGTACATCTCATGAGGTTAGCCCACAGTGCACTTTTTTCTATTTTTTTTAGACCCATATTTGATAGTTAAGCTTGAAAGGTAAAAAATGGGGAAAAAAATCTTCTTTGCCAGCAAGAAAAAAACTGTTTTTGACAGTTGGATGATGCTTGTGTCTTGTGGTAAATTTTCAGCTTTGCCTACAAACAGAGCCTTTCCTTCCAGCAAACGCTATGCATAACTTAAGTGTGGAGTTAAGGCAGAAGCAAGCTATTGGTGTGCCAGATATTGCATCAAAATTACAAAATGCATTTTAATTTTGTGCAATGACTAGGAATTAATGCCAAGTCTACTGTCAGCATGCAGTAGAGCATCTCTCTGATCATGTGAAATGATTGCCTGAGCTATAGCAGCCTCCACTGCCTTCCATCCTGTAGGTGCCACTGCTGCTAAGTGGAGCTTCTGAAGAAAACTAGATGAAGAGGCATGAAGCAGACGAAGAGACGTGTGGCTGTGAATTTTTAGAAATGAAAGACCCACACCACTCTCATTTACTTTATGGATACTTTCTGTCACTCTGACAGTGCCAATGAGCTTGTCAATTTTTTTCTACTTTGAGGTCAAAATACATAAAGGAGTCTTAGTATCAAGCAAGACTCACATCTTACAGGTAATAAATGGTTAATAGAAAATATGGTCTTAAATAAAACTTTGAATTTTAAAGAGATGTATGAACGATCTGACTTAAGCAAAACTACTGGAAACTAGTCTATCCTTCCACTCTCTTCCCATCTAATTCACATCACCCCCCCTGCCATGCCCTGAGAAGCTGATGGGGCACTGCTTTTGCTCACAGATTTCTGAATGGAGAGAGAGCAGAATAAAGCAGCATCATTATGGTGTAGTAGCCACTTCCTTTATTTCAGCCCCATAAATCAGATAATACAGCTTCCTTCTCATCCATTTTCCTGGGATTGTGATGTGGTCAGAAATTTTACTTTATTAAGAGACAATAACATTTCCCTGGTGACAAGATTGTTCATGCAGTATGCAGAATATAAAAATTCACATTTCTATGGTATCTCAAGCTGACCAAAAAACTAAACTGCATCCCATGTTTTTGCCAACACCATTAGGTTAATATAGACAATCCAAAAGAAGCTGTTTAATTTCCTATAAATAATTAAAGAACCCAAGAGCATGCCATAGTTGAACTGATTTCCCAGTCTAGCAGTGTAAAACTGATGAGCAGGTTGATCCCTTAAGGAAGGGTCACAAAGTACAACAGCATCAACTGTGCACATGAAGGAAGACCCAGACCCTGGTAAAGCAGGATGTGGGAGTCAAGGCTTATTTCTCTGGTCTCAGACACCCAGAGTTCAAAGTTGTACTTTTGCATTCTATTTGTGAGATGGGTGCTGTGCCTGGGTTGGTATGGAGTACAGGAAAAGAGGCTAAATTTTTGACTTCAGATGTTCTTTGTTTCAAATAGATTTATAAGAAATGCACATTTTTGCACACTCTCTAGATATTTCATGCTGAGGAAGGATTTTTATCAGCCCAGCTGAAGTACTCACTAAGAAGTATACAAAAAATCTACCTATGAAATAATTATTTTGCAGGTTTAAATGGGTTTCCATGGACCAGACAGTTACTGCAATGGGTCCACAATTTACAGGCAGACAGATGGCAAAAATATACACAGTCCTTCACTCTTCTGTGTCCCCATAATTTTTCCATAGATCTATCACAACCTTGAGTCTATCAAAAAAGGAATCTGTGGGTTTCTCCAGTTGAAAAGTGTTGTTCAAGAACATCAGAGGAAGCATTTTCCTTAAATAGAAAGAATATAAAAATTCACAATTCACATCTGGGGTGTAATGGATGGCCAGGTGGCCAGCTATAGTTAACTGTCAACACTTTGTATTTCCCTTTGCCATCGGCAAAGTTTGCACTCAGAAGTGAGAGTATAACGTGAAGAAACTAAAGCATGAAACCACTTAATATCATAACAAATGGTGTTTGGAAAACCAATTTTTTTCTCTTTTTTTTTTTCTTTTTTTTCTTTATTTTTTCTTTTTTTACTTCCCAAGGTTTCCTTGGTACTTGTGGGATTCACTTGTTTCACTTGTTTGGCCTGTGTCTTGCCAAACGTATTAAGGTAACAAATAATTTACAGACCTTCTTGGGATGACTACATCACAGTTATAGCACTTTTCCCTCTATTTTTTTTCTTTTATCATGCTAAGTTGAGAACTGATCAGTAAATGATATGGTTGTGCAATTCTAACAATTCTTTTTCCATATAGACAAATAACCATGTTGACAATGTTATCACTATCTTTACTCATTTTGAACAGTGAATTATTCTAGAACTGTTATAGTAAAATGTTGCTTAGCAAGCGAGCAGCTTAAACACTCTCTTGTTACTACTTTTTGATGAAGACTTTAAAAGTTAGGTAGTTGCACTTTGCCTCTAATATGCCTCTCCACACTGCTTTTGCTTATACATTTTTGAAAAAAGAGCAAAATGCACTGAGGTTATTGTAAGGCAGGGCATGTTAAAGTATTTTGGAAGCATTAACTTTACCTAATAGGATATTAGGTATTTGAAAATACCTTTTTTTTTTTTATCAGTTCTTGATGCTTGGTGCATTAGCAAGCAACAGTTCATTCTACTTTTGGAATAGAAACTATGCCAAGAACTAGTCTTTTATAAATGGCAATGGTGTAAATATGCCCATAGACACACTGTACATGACATAACTCTAAGAATACCCTCAACATTTTAAGATGTCATTCTTAGCAAATAAGTATTTTGTTACATTTGTGTACTATAAATAATATAGTCCCTGGGGGTGGGAGGAAAGCAGAGAGAGCTCTGGAACTGACACTGGTCATCTACATTTCCACTTTGGGATAGCTAGAAAATGCCCAGTACTTCTGAAAATTAGGTTTTACACAATCTCTCAGCAGCTGTGAAAAAATGAGCCATTGGGATGACTTTGAAGTAATGAAAGGCAGCCTGCAAGATATTTCCAGATATTCCGTGATCTATCTTCAGTCTAATCTTCTAAGTGATAAAACCTGAAAAAGATCCAGCATTCATAGAGCCAGTGGAATTAATTTAAAACAGAGGTGCACATTTCATCCACTGATTTTTAAGTGTTCTGGAGGTGTTCTTTCTAGACAGAAACTGAAGCAAAATATAATCATTTCCTAGCCAAAGCAAAGTCATGCAGATAAGAAAATACAAGCATTCCAATAGAAGAAGAAATATATTTAAGTGTTTGTAAGTTTCTTTAAACCTTTCTAGAAAAGTTTATCATAGTGAGATTTCAGCTGAGGCTTGAGATGCTAAATACCATCTTTTCAAAGATTATATATTTGAAAAAATCATTGCATTTCACATTCTCACACAGCATTTTGCAAATACAAGGCTCCACTGAAATTAAAGATCACTGCACTAGGAAACACAACTACCAGGTTGGAACATAAATAGAAGTTGATTTGATAATTTAGTAGAAATACAAGATGTATGAAGGCATTGTTAAATGAAATGAGTCAGCCCCCAAAGTAATATAAATAATTAAACAATTGCCTTGTCATGCAGCTTATTCCTAGAACAAATCCTGAACCAAATCTTACTCAAAGTTATGATATATTCAGGTTTACCCTCTTCCCCCACCTCCTGATGTACATCTCTGCTTTTGACAGAAGAGCAGTAGAGCAAGTTTTCTTGTGTTATTATGTGGCTTTAACTAGAAGCTGGAATGATGGAAGTTCTGCAAGAAAGCCTGTTGTACAGTCTCAGGGAATTCAGAAAAAGATCCAAGAATTCAAACCAAATCCAAATGCGGAACCTTTTGAGATGCACTATGCTTTGAAGGCAAGTGACTTTATTCTGCCAGATGGGACTTTAAAATGCTCTGCAGTGCCCACATGACTCATCAACAAAATTTATTTGGCTAAAGAAGAAGTAAGGGAATATACTGTACTATACTGTATGTGGCCCCTCTAGGACAGCTCCAGCTGGAGCCTTAGGCAAGATTTATGGAAATGGAAATCTTAGGTGCTTTCATGCCTCTTCTTCCCATTAGCTGTGTAGCATCAATGAAACATTTCCCTGCAGTGTTATCACATGAAGGCAAATGTGCTTGTTGGTGGCAGCACCCCCTGAAATGAGAGCAGCTGCACAGTGGGGAGGTCCATGCAGAGTCAGAGCAGGGAGCTGAAGGAAGAGGAAAATTCCATGTCTTGAAATCAGGAAAGAAGAGTACCAAAACAGCAGTAAGAGTGTAGAAGAATGGCACAAGTCTTTGTTCCATGGCTTGGGAGAAGGGAGTGGGGCCACAGGGGCCACTTCCTCCATCTGGCAATGTAAGGTACTGTTAAAGAAACATACTGTTAATATTCCCATTATCTGTTTTCCTATTCTTTTTCTTCTTGACTGGAGAAAGAGCTCCTTGGTAGCTTTTTACCTGGTCAGTGTTTAGCATTAATAGTAGGGTGGCAGGTCTGAGTGGATGACCAGCTATTCCCTAAATAATGCAGAAAACTTTAACAGAGGCTTGTGTGTTTTGTACTTTCAGGACAAGTTGAGAAACCATTTTTTGCCCTATTAGTGAACACAACCATCCTCATAACAATGGATGATACTACTAGGTTGAGTATATTAAATCCCTAGGCTCAGTGTGCTGGGAAGTGTAAATAGGTGAAGAAAGCTGAGATCTAGGAATTTGTTTAAGAAGGTAACTTTCAGAAATTCAGTTGAATAAGAAGCAAGATATGAAGTAAATATTGGTAGGATTAGGAGGCTTGGTTAGAAATTAGAGTCTGTTGGTCGTATCCCAAGCTTTGATGTGATTCATTTAACTTTCATTACTTTTTTAGGAACTGGAAGGAGGGTCAAGATAACAGAGGCATTGAAATAAGAATGATCCAAAGAAGGAATTTTTAGCTTTTGATAAACAACAGAGGACTAATTTCAAGTCTCACATTCCATTCTTTGTTTCAAGTCACTTCATGAATACTCCCTTTGCAAGGAAAAGGCTGTCAATAGAGAATGGCTTTTGTAATCTTCAGCTGAAACTTTCATGAAGTTGAAATGTCTGAAGAACTTGTGGGTTAACCCTGGCTGGCAGATCAACTCCAAGCAGCCGCTCACTTCCTCACATACACTAGGATAGGAGACAATTCAATGAGTAAAAGTGAGAAAACTCACGAGTTGAGATAAAACTAGTGTAGCAGAGAAATTAAAAGCTGCATATTCAACCAAGGCAAAACTAAGGAATGCATCCACCAATTCCCATTGAGAGGCAGTTGTTCAGCCACCTCCAGGGAAGCTGAGCTCCATCCCATTGTGTAACAATGATTTGAGAAGACAAGTGCCCTCACTCTGAGAAGTCCCTCCCTTCCTCCTTTTCCCCTCCCAGCTTTACACGCTGAGTATGACACCATATGGTGTTGGATATCCCTTTGGTCAGTTTTTTCAGCTGTCCTGGCTGTGTCCCCTCCCACGTCCTTGTCATCTCAGTGTATTCACTGGTGGGATAGGGTGAGAGACAGAAAAACCTCAGGTCTGTGTAAATGCTGCTCGACAATAGCTAAGACATCCCTGTGTTAACAACATAGTTATGGTCACAGATTATATGGTCCACATAGTTTCATACAACCCACTGTGAAGAAAGTCAACTCTGTCCCAGACAAAAGCAGTACAGACACAACAGCAGATCATGACCTAGTACCCTGAGAGGGGGTTGTCAAGTTTTAGGTGTCTCAAGTTGAGCAGCTAAAAAGTAAGACATCTAGTCCCGCAACTGTCACTGGAAATACTGGTTTATTTTTACCTCATTGAACATTACACATGCAAAATTATGATTTTGGAATGACAGTACAATATTAGCCTCATATTTTTATTTTACAATTTTGATATTTTTGCTAATTTGTTGCACCTCATAAAACTGTGCACTTGACTGAACATTTTTGTAAAGCAAGAACAACAACTAACATTTCATTTTAACATGAAAGCAAGAATTAAGACATTCCACTTGAAAAAAAACAGCAAATAAGTATACATATACCTATCTCTCTCTCTCTCTCTCTCTCTGTGTATATATGTATATATCTATATATAAATTATATATGATATATATTTAAAAATCACGGTGCATAACAATTACAAGTCAGGGGAGATAAGAGGCAGTAATCTGCTTTGCTGTACTGTACCCACATAGCCTACTCTGAAATCATTCATGATGTACTGAAACTCATATGCAAGAATGAATGAATTCTACCACCATGGCATGAAGGAAGATTTCAAAGCTCTTCATTTATTTACTTACTAATTCTTTTTATTTTTAACAGTGTCAGTATGTTTCTTATCTGAGACAAACATATAATTTTCTGAGATTAGATGCTTTATACCTAGTAGAAAGAATTAAATAACTTTTTTTTAAAAATTTCATTCTATATCACCTATGAATCATTTGTTAATTCAGGTGAAGCTGAAAAGAATTTCTAAAAATCTGTGAGACCTTCTAGTAGCATTGAGAAAAAAACAGTACACAGTAAATGAGTGAAGATCAATAGTTTACTGGGTATGTAATAATAATTTAGTTTTTGAGAAGACACTAAATAAAGGTCTTTGGGGCCTAGCACAAATTTTCTCTTTCAATCTGATTTAAAGTAATACTGGTTTGTCTGTTGTCTTCTTGTAAACTTTTAATCTGCAGAGCTAGCTTGCCTCCAGCAAATTATGTCTATAGAATGTTTTCCAAACTGCATAATTCTAGAGGGATTTTGAAATGCCTCTTTCCAAATAATACATGAAAAAACTGTTACTTGAGAAAGAATCAGAGACATAAAAGCATTACAAAACATTTAAAGTAAAAAGACCTTTGTAAAAAAGGGGAAATTTTAAAAAGTGATCTAAATAATTACTGTATTAATATAGCTCATGCCTATTACCAGGGTTGGGGTGGAAGGAAGATGTCTGAATAACACTGTCATTTAACAGAAACTATTTAAAATATTATCCCTAAGGCCATACTTTCAAAAAATCACTAAACAGTATGATACAAAACAGTGTATTAATTGTAACTGGTCAGAAATCTTTTTCATGAAATAGTTTTCATCATAAATGTTCAAGTCATCAAAATACAAAGTCATCATTGGAAGAAACTTGTTAAAAAAAAAAAAAACAAACATATAAAACCCCAACCTAGACCAGAAAAATTAACACTTATCCATTTCTTCAGGTTGCACAATGGAATTTGCAGTGAGAGAAAACTGCTTTTTTAGAAAATGCTCATTCAGAATACTGAAGACTCAGGATCCAAACTCTTTATTCTTTTTCATGTCTCATGTTAACAGCTCAGGCCAAAGACAATGGACGTCATGCTGAAGTTGACATTTTTGTCAAAACTCTTCAATACTGAGTCATAACTGCAGCAAGAACGTGACCCTGGGAATATTGTGGGGTCTGTACTCCTGCCACTGGAGGAGGGCCTGACTCTTTTTGGAAACAGGGAGTGATCATTATAATTTTCACAAGGCAGAATAACTGCAAGACACAACTGGAAATCTTTGTGGCCAGTGTCTGGCAGGCCCCAGGTTGTAGCTTGGGAAACTCAGATTCTGATTCCTTCTCCAAATCAAGGTCTGTATGTAATGATTGCATTATTATACAGAATTATACAGTGTTCAGCACTGCAGTAATGCTACTGACAACCTGAAGAAAAGAACTAATTTTAGTGGTTATCAAGAGGGCCCAGTTGTGATCCTGGAGAAAGGCATGCTCCTGAAGATGTTTGCAGGACTGGTGAAGAAGAGTCTCACTCTTCCTATCTTCTCAACTGTGTCCTGAATGACTCCTCAGAGAATCTGGGGCTGAATGCTGGGACTGGAGAACTCTGTCTTTATAACAAGGAGAATTTTATTTCACATAATTTTCAGCTGTTTTAACATTAGGTAGTGCTGTGTGACTGCTGTTGGGCTCACAGATGATGAAGGAATTATATTCCTAATTTGTATAATGGTTTGACAATTAGCATTTTAGTGAGGTATGTATGTACCTAGGAGGGTACAGCTCACCTTACTGCTGTTGGTTTCTGCTGAACATTGGCCATTTCAGTTCACTGAAGGAATGGCAGGGAGAGATTCTTAATTGCTTGTGATTTATATACAGCACACTGAACTAAACGAATGATGTTAAGCAGAATCACACTTTTGCCTATAACCTTCCTCACTTCATCTGTGCTTCATCTGAATACTCGCTCATCTAGTGTAGAGTTGGACTGAAAACCCATGGGTGTGCAGGGTTTGGCCACAAAGAACAGTTTCAGTTTGAAAACCCAACTAAATAAATATGCATCTTTCAACAACATAAAGTACTGGAATACTGCAACATAATAAAGGCTTTGCTTTGCAGTGCTACAAATGCTTAGTGGTGAATTACAGACAGAACTCTTCCTGAGGCAAGACCATCTTTTTAACATTAATTTAATATTAATTAATATTAATTTTCTTGCTGGTTAATATTACTAATTATTATGTTCATAATGTGAGCACTGGATTTCATCATAATAGATGTGGTAAGTCCTTCTCTTTTTTTTACTAAAAGAACAATCCTAAAAAACTACATGTATGAATTAATAATTACCATTCTTAAAATCCTAGAAAGATAATTTAATAATGGCTTTGGGAAAAAATTGCACTAACATTTAAATAAGAATTGTTTTACTGTATAACTGCTTTTTGAGATGGGGCTATTTTAGGGATCAAATCTCTATTTCTTATAAGCTTGATTATAGTGCTTACTATTTTTAATCTTACTTTTTAATGTTTTGACAAATGGAAAAGAGCAACACGTTTCTTCCCCTCCCTCTCCACCCTTCTTCTAATGTCAAACATATAAAAAATTAGTTTTATTTGGTTATTTTTATCTACAAAATTCTGGATAATATTCCAGCAGCATGAAAAAGGAGAAGTGTTTTATTAGCTACCACTTTCCTGATCTTATTTTGAAAATGCCATACATATTGAAAGCATTGATGGAATAGTATATAATTATAGACAGCCATCAACAAAATTTCTCCTTTTTTATTTTAACATGGAGATTTAATCCTGTAAAATATGTAAACCATGAATCTTTGAATTCAAAACTTTCAATATATTTTTGTAAGTGTTTCAAATACTACTAAATCACTGGATTTCACTTCCTTCTATGGGTTAACGCTAAATATGATTACCTTCCACTATTTTTAACTAAGTACTTAATGCAAAACTACAGCTAGTGAATTCAGCAACTGAATACTGGCTTAATCCTCACATGGTAGAAATAAAATGTGCTATCATTAAAATATCACTGAATAAATCCCATGCTGTAGTATAAACCAGATAGTAACAGTAATTACTTAACAGAAATTTAAAGGGTACCAATTAAAAGGAGCAAACAAAGTCTTGATCATACTCATCGTTTACTCACCTGTGGTTTCTTGTTTGCAAATCAATGTTTGCAGACACAGTGTAATTTGTTATTTTGAAATAACAACATTTTCAATGTTATCAAAGAACTGTTTTCCACTTTATAGTTGAAGTATGCAAAAAGAGTTAAAGCCATTTCTAAAACGCCACAACAGTATGATTTTATTAGTTTGCAACAGGAAGGTTCTCATACAGTAACTTTAGAGAGCTCATTTGCTTTTAGGAGAGAAAAAGCAGGTAGACAGTACGCTGAAAGCAGATGCTGTCATGAAATAGTCTGATTTTATGCTGAAAAGATGGTGTGTACCTGATGAAGTATGCACACACATAAAAGAGAATCAGGAAAGATTATACAATAGGTACTGAGATAGTAAAGGAGGCTTTAGTGTCAATCTGAAGAACCCTAAACAAGCAAAAATGTAGATTGTTCGACTTAGAATCCAAAATGTCCTGGTGTATTTTGAGGGCATGCGTCCATTCTGCATGATACCATAACACTCTCTTTATCAGCATAAAATCTTGTGATACATGAAGAGTCATAAATTACCATTATTTTCCTTATTTGTGACTGCAAAAGTACTCTATAAAATGTCTCAGAAATGTACCGGCTTTGGGGGTAAAGTGTGCTCTAAGCTTTGGAACAGGGAAATTTCTATTTAAATAAAATCGATAATTATTTAAAATCTGTAGCATGAAAATAGCTTTAAAAACCTGTAAGGTCTTGTTAGGGAGGTGTACCTCAGTGGCAAGGGCAGCAGGTTGTTATGGTTCATGGTGATTCATGAGAAATTTTGAGGTTTGGCAATGGTTGGGAATTTCCCAACCATTTTCCCAAATTTGGGAAATTTGGAAGCCTTACCCTAAACCCAGGAATTTCTCTGTATGGTCACATTGTCAATACTGTAGTGGATGTAGCCCTCACTTCCTTGTTCCACAAGCTTTAGGCAGAAAAAGGATGAGTGGAGCCTGAGGAACTTCTGCTGTAATCTCCTCAAACTGGTACCCCCACAGCATCCTGCCTTCCTGCTAAGAGGAAGTCAAGATTTCAACAGATAAAGGAAAAGCTCTGCACAATGATTGCCTTTGTATACAATGGATATTCAGTCAGATTGCACACTGGACAATTAGGTTTTTAACCTTTTTTTTTTTTTTTTTTTTTTGGTAAGTTGTCATAAGCCAAGAAAGCACATTTTACAATGGTATCTTTCAAATTTCTTTTGCACTGTATCTGTGATAGTAGCACGTAATGAATAACATTCATTAGAAAATTTGAGCAGTCTGCCTGATTTTGCAAGAAAACCATTTTTGTGGTTAATTTTTGAAAGGAGAACAGGAACAGTTAGGTACAAAGCCCATGAATTCAACACCAAAATAGCAAGAGTTTTTGTATCTAAAGGAATTCCTGTTTCAAACTGTTATTACAGAATGTGATGAAATCATCTAATTAAGGAAAGCTCCTGCACTATCCAAACACTTGCTACCGTATAATCTCTACAGCACTGACTAGAAAGAACAAAAAGTACTGCAGAATAATCGCAATACATTGATAAAAAATGTGAATTGAAAAGGGAGCTTTAAAAAGCAAGTCTATCCTTCCATGACCCCTTTGTTACCAATTTATCCATTCAGAAGGACAATGTGGTTACATTTTTTGCAGCTTTCTTTGAGAAAGTTCCAGTCAGCGCAAGTTGCTGTGCCATAGTCTCTGGAGTAGACACCACACAAATCGAATCTCTCCTGCTCCAAGGAAATTCACAGCTCAGATAGATGTGAACCATTGGAACTAAGGATCAGGATTTTGCTGCTAAATTCAACGAAATGCAAAAATAAAGGCAGTTCAGGAAGAAAAGCCACACTTTTCCTGCTGCATTTCCATGCTACTAGCAACAAATATTACACATTCTGTTGACAAGGCTTAGCTCCCTTCATCTTGCATTAGTGTTTCTGTATTCCAGATATGAAAGACTGAGACCCTCACAGCTTGCCAAA
Organism: Catharus ustulatus; assembly: GCF_009819885.2. NCBI lineage: Eukaryota > Metazoa > Chordata > Aves > Passeriformes > Turdidae > Catharus > Catharus ustulatus. The sequence goes on along the minus strand of NC_046222.1, from coordinate 95,368,613 downwards.
GCTAACATTGAAGTATAGCCTCACAGGGTAAGAGAATAAGCATCACATTTTCAGCAGTAAGTGTCCCATGACAGAGCTGAGACAGATGCTTCTACACATCACTCTCCATAGCCCAGTTTCACAGCCTGAAGCCTAAAGACAGAAGGAAAATCTAGAAGGTGGATTCAGCAGCTATGAACTACAGATGAATTACAGATGAGCTGTTGTAAAGTTTTAGATCTGGAAGCTCTTTTTGATGTAGGGGGGGACCTTTGAGAATGCTCAGTGTTGTAATAGGGTATGAGTGGATTGTGGTAAAATACAATATATCCTAAGTTATTGGCAGTTCCCAAACAGGCAATTTCCTTATTTACAAGAACACCTAATACTGTTTGGCACAAATTTCTTCCCTCTTACAGTATCTGAAGGGTGTATTTGGTACAGTTCTCCAGACTCCTGACTTTTATGATTCAGGTACTATAGAGAATTCATGGTCTTTGATGATTTAACATAGATGCAAAATAGAGACACTTTCAAGTTTGTCCTCTATTTAACTGTTTGTCTCATAATATTTTCTTCCTGTTTTAGTAATTTGATAAAGTGTAAAGGTTAGTCTATTTTACAAATGTCAGTAAGTAAGTGTTGTCTAAGTCTCCTAAGAAAACAGGCCTAAACAGGTATAGTTCATGTACAGATGAACAACTGTACATCTATCTGTATCTATTCCACATTAGCTTTTCCACTTGAAAGGAAGTATCAAGTAAATGTGGTTGTGGCATAGATAACTAACTGATGTCAATGTTTTTAAGTTGTTCATTTGAAAATACTTCAAAATTTTACAAGAAACTCCTGTGCTGGATATCCTGTGGCACTCCTGTACCATATATTATTGTGTCACACATATAATGTAACTTCAGCAGTGAAAAAATCATGAGCAATTTTAGATGTGCAACTGTGTTTGAAAAGAATGGTTTCTTTTCACTTATTTAAAACACCAAGTATTTTTTTTAAAACTATTCCCTATGAGCACACCTGTACTTTGAATTTACATATTTTTTCCCAATTTTTCATATTGTTTCTCTTATTCAGGCTCTCCATTATCCCTTTCCCATAATATACAGGATACATCTAACCAACAACTAATTCAAGCTATGATGATGGCAACTAGCTCCAGCATATTGGCCTTAAATTTCCTGAGCCACTTTTAACACATATTATTTCCATGCAAATCACTCTCTTTTTTTGCCTTACCAGGCTAACATGGAAAGACCTAAAATGATCTTTACAGATAAAACCACTAATTAAATAAGTTCATGGTGTAACAGCCTAGAGAAAAGTGTGCAAGAAGCGTCCTGAGCCACTAGATAGACCATTTGTTGGCATAAACTCACATAAAAGAAATGGATATCCCAGTCAACCATTTTTATTGCTCATCCCTCATTTTCAGTGGTTGCCTTTACTTAGGACTAGAGCTCTGCAGGGCTCAGCTGCCATGCAACTTAATCTGGTCATGAAGATATATGTTCCTGAATGTGCATATACTTTTTTAAGTTTGTGAAAACACACACATAAATGTAGAGTAATCATTCTTTTTTTCTGCTCTTGCATGACCATTGAGGATAATGGTTCACACTTTTTGCAGAATGTGCACTTTATTATATATACAAATATTTCTGATTTTTTTTTTTTTTTAATCTTAGTCCCATTACCCTCAAAGGCTCCTTTGCCTGTATAAAAGAGTGCAGCCTGTGTATCCCTCTTCCTCTGGCAGACTGTAAACTTTATTTCCCTCACATATAGGTCTTTGGCCCTGTATCATTCTTCAGGACACTGATCCACCCGCTGGCATTGTCTCATAGGGGAGGCACAGTGCAATAGAAAAGAGGCTTCCTCAAATTGCTTCTTTAGGAGCAAAATGGGAGCACTAGATTGAGAACCTGTCTTAATTTTCTTCCAGCAACAGAGTTAGGCACAGTACCTTCTTCAGCCAGAAATGAAGGGGCTTACTTCAGACTGAGCAGCAACCTGTGTTAATAAATCGTATTTACAGTGGTGCAAATTCCATTAGTAGGGAACAAAACCATAAAACCCAACCAAACAAAATATCCAAAACCCCCCAAACACAAAAGGAAAAAGGTCTTTGATTATTTTAAAGCTTTTATCTTAATACTCACATTTTTACCCATAAAATCTCCTTTGTAACTGCTTTTATGTGGGCCTGCTAATGTCTTCTAAACTCCTGTCTCTTAACTGTGGGGTAGCAGCTATTTAAAACAGTATTTTAAACACCTTTATGAGTACAAACAAAACATTAGATTATTTAGCAAATTTTAAAAATCCCTACCAAACTCACAATCAGACATTAAACCATCCCAGTGCTCCTGAGCACCATTTCATAATTGACCAGCTCAGAACTTTTTTCCTTTGGGTCTCCAGCTGCTCCTAGGGCAGCTGGCAGGGCTGGCTATGCAGTGTATCATGGAGACACTCTGCTTGTGCCAGCAGAAGCAGTGGGAAATGCTCCATCCAAGTTAATTTTGGTCCTTCCTTAAAGCAATGAGCAGGAGGGAAGGATTTTTTAAGGAAGTAAGCCTTTACTGTGACTGTGGTGAGACATTGAACAGGTTGTCCAGGGAGGTTGCCCCAACTCTGGCAGTGTTCAAGCCAAGGCTGTGTAAAGCCTTGAGCAACTGGTCTAGTGAGAAATATTTCTCACCCTAAAGGTGGGTCTAGATGGTCTTTAAGATCCCTTCCAACTCTTAATATTCTATGATTCTGTGATTTTTGCTTTCGTGTCTGCTCTGCTTACCAACCACCAGTCAGGCTTGCACTGGCAGAGTGATGCTGAGTGCCAGCCTGGAGGGTGGGGAACCTGCAGGTACTGCAGCAGCAGTTTCACTTGAAAGCATTTGATTCAAAAGTGACATGCTATTTCAGCATGGGGAGGAGACTTTGAGAGGGGAAAAAATAAACTTTAAGACTGTTTTGAAGATAGACACAGGCCTGACCTTAGCAAATGAAGTGTCTTGAGGAATATGAACGAATAGAATGTGCATCAGAGAAATAACAACCTACCAGGTAGGGCTAGGTGTCAGCAGAAAGCCTCTGAAGTTCACTGGGTCGTTGTAATAAAGTCTTGGGTGTGATGATATTGTTGCAAGGGGTGACATTCTTTCAGACACAGAGCAATGCAGAGGCCTGGAGCCCTATGCAGGACTGCAGGTGTCCTTTGTTTATGGCCAGTTTTACACATGAGGCAGCCCTTCTCAAGGAGGTGCACAAAGTGCTTCACAGCTGGTTTTACATGACACCCAGATATCATGCTCCTTGCTTGTGGGAATTCCTCCTCTGAAGACAGGTCATAGCAACCTACCTACCACAGCCATAATCCCCTGTGTATGTCCCTGCCTGTAAAAACAGCATTAGCCCTTACAAGTCAAAGAAACTGAAACCACCACAGAGCTCTAGTGCAGCACTAGTCCAGAGACAGCCTATCCATGTAGGATAGGCTCAGCAGAGGAATCTGTAAAGGACCCATGCCATGCTCCTGAGGCAGAGGAGTTTGAATTGCAGGTCAGATGTGCTGGCTGAGGACATGGTAGGCCAAATGCAGACACCAGTCAGCCAAAAGCAGAAGTGTTTGATGTAGCCTTCTGCCCTGTTGGGAAGCAAGAAAGATGTCCTTGATAAGGCAGTGACCCAAAGTCCTTTACTAGGGTTAGGAAAAAGGGTGAAAAGAACTTAAAACAAAGCAGTGGTAAAATTAGGGAAGGACACCTCCAACACTGTAAAGATAAGCAGGATTACAAAAAAGTACTTTTGGGTTATGAAAAGAAATACTGAGGATGAGTGCAGTTACTAGATGCAAATAATACAGATATTGCATTAAAGAGAAAGCCCTGTTGCTCCTGTGTTGTAAGAGATCAGGTGAAAATCCAAATTTATCTCCTGATATCATGGCACACAGAAACCTACTGAGGACCAAAGCTTTGCACTAGAGAGGGCAGAGAATACTGCCCACAGCCTTTAGTCCTATTGTCAAAGCTCTCTGAAGACTGCTGGAGTGGAGTGCCTATGGATCAGACTGTAACACCCTCCATCGCTACAGGTTAGAAGCACTTGTTTAGAATTATTTATGGGAAACACTAAGGGAATAAAATGGGTTTTTTTTCTTCTCTTTAGGTTAAGGTACACTCCCTGCTGATCAGATGAAGTCCTTTCAATATCGCAGATGCAAGAACTTATTTCTTGTCCTGAACATCAGGTGCAATAATGTGGCCATCACAAGGTGCTCAGTGATACACCAAACTGGTGTTTTCAAGGGGTGGTATGTCCCTTGGAGAAAACTGCATAAAAGACCCTATCAGCTGGAGCCTTTGGATACTCAAGGAAAACAGACAGAGCCCACTGGTGTGAACACACATCAGGAGATCAGACAGAATCAAATTTATGAAGGAAGGACACAGTTTCTACATTTTCCACTTATTTTAAGGAGTGCCATGCTCCAAAGCTGCAGAGCTGTTCTTTAGTAAAGCTGCTCTGCTAAAATGCTAAACAAAATCTGTTTCTTTGAAGCCAGCAGGAGTCCTTGAAGATCATTTCAGATGCAGTGTGAGTCGTGCAAGGAATGATCTAGGGCCTTGATCACAACACATAGGGAGGGATTGAATTACTCTTCTTACATATAAATATAAGTAAGCTGTGTAGGACATAAGAATTTTCTTACAGCCCAGATATTGAGGGTGAAGTGGACAAGTGGGGAAATTTTGATATTAACAGTGAGTCCAGGAAAGGCTGAGTCCTAGGAGAAAGGTCTGATTCTTTAATTAGAGCAGAAGTGAATTAGAATTCCTTGGCTGAGGAAAAGACAGTTCTTGTGATGGGATTTGGAAATAGTCAAGAGTAATTATCAAGCAGTTGGCTTCAACAAGGAACTGTAGAGGAAAAGGCAAAGTTTCTATTTTCAGTGTTCGTTTAACATAACCCTTTATTCTGTTTGCAGCCCACATGATGACGCAACATCCCTCCATTTATATTCCCAGATTTTGAATCATAAAAACATTAATTCACCTCTTAATTATTCATTTAGGAGTTTCTTTGTTGGGCTCTCAGGAGTACTATATTAGGCATTTCTTTTGTGAAATGCAGATTTTTAATGTAAGAGGAATGAAGACTTAGTCTCTTGTAAAACTACAGAGAATTTTAGTGAAAGCCATATGAAAACAGACAAACCTTCAATTAAAAAAAATGAATTTCCAAAAACACAGACTGCTAGACTCCTGTTCTCTGCATATCTCTTTTCAAATATGTATCTTGTCTTCCCAGATAAAAATGGAATAGGAGAAAGAAAAGTGTAACTTTAGAATACTGTAAAGATACACAAGATTTTAACAAAATTCTTCTGACAGGTATATAAAAAATTATTTCTTTTTCATATCAGAAAGATTTTGTAAAAAATAAAGAGATTTATTAGCCTTGGAGGCACTTTTCTCTCATATCACAATATGAGCAAGAGATTCTGTGAAGCTTTTTGAGGATAAATTTTGTTGTAAAGAGAGTGCCTAAATAGATCTTATTGCGTTGTAGTCCTTACTCATAATAAAGAAAAATGACATTAAGGACAGTGTAATAGGCACTAAGAACCCTGCACCCTTTTATACCACAGTGTTAATGATGGTTTAGATTTGTCTGGAAGCATACTTTATAGCTCTTTATTTAATGACACTCTCACTCTTTTCAGTTTTATTGCATTCAATGGATTCCCCAGTACAAGAAATGTTGGAAGGGATCCAGAAGAAGGCCATGAAAATGAACAGAAGGATGGAGCATCTTACCTGTGAAGACAGGCTGAGAGAGGTGGAGTTGTTTAGGCTCTGGAAAGATATTATTGTGGCTTTCAGGAGCCTACGTGAGGCTTCTAAGATGGATGGAAAGGGAGGTTTTTTTTGTCAGGGCCTGTATTGATATAGAGGGGTGATATTTTTAAACTGAAAGAGAGCAGGTTTAGACAAGATATTAGGAAGAAATTCTTTGCTGTGAGAGTATCAAGACACTGGAACAGGTGCCCAGAGAATCTGTGGATGCCCCATTCCTGGAAGTGTTTGAGTCTAGGTTGGATGGGGTTTTGAGCAATCTGTTCTAGTGGGAGTGCCCATGACAGTGGTGTTGGAGCTAGATGATCTTTAAGACCCTTTGAAATCAAAACCACTTTGTGATTCTATCATTCTACAGTGATGGCAAAAACTACTCTTCACCTTCTTCTTGGCTCCAAGAGTTCAAATGGAATCACATAGAACTGTGGAAAGAAATACCAAGAAAATTTTGATATTTTTTTTAAAAACAGAAATACAGGAATTTCTTTTAAACACATGCACAAAAGTCAGACTATGAGCTTCACTTTTATTTTTTTTTCCTTGAGAGTCTTCAGTGATTCCCTCAGTCACAGTGAAAAAAAGGATAATTGGCCATCATAACCTACTGATAAAAACCAAACCAAACCAAACCAAAACAAACCAAAACAAACCAAAACAATCCCAAAAAGCCACCAGTTCCCTCAATCCTCAATTTCCCTAAGCACCTAAGTGATAATTTTTTCTGAACTGCTTCTGAACCTTAATAAAAAAGTTTGGTAAATCTGGATGTGATTAATAATTCAATTCTTTCTTAAAATAAACACATTAAAAAGTTTGGAACTCCTTTCCAAAGATCAAGGGATGTCCAGTTACAAAACAAAAAGATGAGGAAGAATCTCACTTGGGTCATCAAGCAGCCTCTCGACTTGCCCACAAGGACACATATACTGTAATGTCTTGCAGATTTACCTCCTGCATGAAGGGTATATTTACACACACATATATCATGCCGTAGCAGAGGTGCAATTTTATGGAAAACTCTGATGTGCATTAGATATTTTATTAAGCATTAGATTATGCTTCTCACATATATGAACAGATCAAGATGAGAAGATCAAGCATCCCTTAAGTGGCGTTATACTGTAGCCCTATTTATGTGAGGTGCTTTCCTTTCCTGGAGAGAAATTTTACTGAGGGCATTTTGTTGATGCTTCATGACAAAGGAAGCAGAAAATTACAGACCAGGTTGAAAGTGGTACTTTATTCTCTAAGCAGACCTAGGTGACCAACTTGTGGTTTTCTTCCTGATGAAACACAAAGAAATTTTCATGGCTCAGTATTCTATTTCAAATTGGCAAGGAGACTTTTTCAGGAAAGCTGTAGTTATTCATTGCTATATCATACACATGTACAATAAGCCTGTGTGTATGTAGAGCATTGAGAAATCTACCCATACCGATTATATCTGCCTATACATAGATACATCTGCTACATTTAGTTCTTTTCAGGTTACAATAAAGATGCAAAAGCGTGTGTGTGGGAAGGCCTTCTAGTGACAGTGGCTGAAAAAAAGAGAAGTGAATAAAGTGGAAATGCTGTGCTTACCAGCTCCCACTGTTCAGGCCACAGAGGGTCACTGAACTGCAGTTCATTTCCTATTCCACTCTCTGACTCCAACACTTTGAAGACTGCTGTAGGGATGTAATCATTCTTCTCGTGCTCGAGTGAAAACCACACAGAAAGATCAGTCATTTGCCTGCCCTGTTATTCACCCTCTTCCTCTTTTCATTTTTTTCTGCTGTTTTAATGTATTTGCAAAGATCACTATTTCTTTGAAATAGTTTTAAATTTAGATTTGTTAGTTAAAAAATGATCTTATGATAACAGCTGATTACTTTCTGAATTCTATTTGTTATGCAGTTCACAATGCTAAGCTCTTCCAGTGGTATCTTTTTCATGCTTTTTGGGGTTTTTTTTTTTGAGGTTCAATTTTCCAGAAATACCATTTTCTCAGATTTATCCTGAACAATGTATATTATCCATCAGAAATAAAAGTAACTTCAATGAGAAAAAAAAAAAAATCCAGAGTTAAAAGCATAAACAGAACAAGGGGAAATGAATGTCATGAAAACTTAATATATATTTTCTAATGCTTTCTTGCAATGGGATGTCTTGACACCTTAGATAAGATGACTTTAGTATGTGTGATATAATTGATGGTCTTGGAAAACTAGTATTTTCACTTTAATCTTTCTTCTCTTCCAGTGTAAGACACTGGGATCACAAAATATGTGGATGATAGAGGACTGGGGGAGTTTGTGAGACTGCACACACACTTATCATTGTGGTCTTTTCCATGGTGGCACTCCTAATCCTGATAGAGATAATCCCAAATGACTGCACCTCCATGGTAGGGAGGTAGCCTGTCCTCTGCTGCTGCTGAATAAACCTTGTGCATAAGGCTGAGTAAGCCTGGTGTACATCACATGGTGAGACCCATTCTTTTTGTAGGACCATGAAGTTTCTGAGCAGTTGAGTGCATGGTCTGACTTTGAGAATGATCTTTGTCACTGTTACTGCATTCTGTCACTGCATGTTATCCTTTGGGAACTGAGCTACTGCACTTGGTTCAAAACAGAGCACAGACAAAACCTCATCACATGAAACGAAGAAAATCTTGGGTGAAAGGGAGGTGAGGTAACACCTATTAGCACATGGGGCTGGGCTCTGCCCCTCCCTCTGATTCTGCCTGGGAGATATTCAATATTATGGTCAAACCCAAATCCTTGGTAGGGCAGGCCTTATGACTGAGAAATTTAGGCAATCCTACGATTTCCCTCATAGCTCTGACATCTAGCTGCCTGATCTGTAAAAAGCAAAAGAAGATGCAATAAAATGAAGACACAGAACAGAAAAATATGATGTCTTAACTACTGGAAAAAAGTCTTCAAGCATTAGCAAAATGGTGTCCATTTCTACTTATTGTGAATGCTTGTTCCTTGTGTTACTTTAATTCACTTAGCTGTATTAGGAAATCGTCCCCCAAACCCACGAAACACCTGAAATGTTCATTCCTGTAACACAGCAACAGGCTCTTAAAACATTTTTAGTAGACTATTGTTCTTACAATTTTTACCACCCCTTGTCAAAATAAATCAAACTGTGATAATCTCCATAAGCACTTTAAAAGGATTAAAATTATGGGGAATCATTTTATATACCAAATTACTTTGTATATTTCTATTCTCTTGAATGAGAGGGGAAAATGAATTTGAAATCAAAAGAGGGAATTGCTCTTTTGATATCAGCATTTTCTTTTCTATGGGTATAATTAAATAGATCTTAGAAGAGTGAGATGCAGAAAGGAGAGGAAAGAAGTAAAAAAGGAGAAAGGGACAAAGGGAGATAATGATAAAAGGTATTCTATGGCCAGAATTAAAATATTTACACATCATCTTAAATCTCTGAGAGACACAGTACATCAGGTTTTCAGCTCAGAATTGCTGTAGTCTGCAGAAGACCATTGATAAGTCTGAAGGCCTGCCTAGGTTACTTTCATGCCACTGCTGCTGACACCCCAGAAAAAACAGAGTCCATATAGTGAAAGACAGAGAGAAGGACAGGAGACCAGAGGAGTGCGTGGCTGAAGGATTCCTACCACAGACTCTTTGTTCTCTGCTGATGGACTAGTTCCCAAGGGACCTGACACACTGGACAGATCCCACACAGCTGCTCTGAGTTGTTACTAGTCTCAGGTACAAAGACTTCCACCTGTGGTGGTCTTTACTGCTAAGCTGTTCTCAGCAAATACTAATAAATGTCAGAGCTAGGATGCCAGAACAATGCCTTATGTCTTCAAGCAGTATAATTCCACAATATCAAGAGGAAAAAACAGGATGAAGATGCATAAAAAATATTCCATAGGCATGTGGGAAAAGTCTCACAATTGCTACGTATTTTTCTCATGAGGGACTTAGACTTCCCAGACATCTGCTGGAAATGCAACACAGTAGAGAGGAACCAGACCAGGAGGTTCCTGAGGTGTGTGGAAGAGAACTACGTGATACAGATGCTGAGGGAAGCATCTAGGGAAGGCTCCCCACTGGATCTGCAGGTTTTGAACATTTATGGATGATGTGATAGTCAGAGACCTCTTGGTCACAGAGAGCACAAAATAAATTTTCAATTTTTTTGAAAAGAATGAATTTTCAGTTTTCAATGAATTTCAATTTTTTAAGAAACAAGGAGGGGCCCAGCAGGACTGCGACTTTGGACTTCCAGAGTGGGAAACTTTGACCTCTAGAAGCATGGTTGAGAGAGCCCCTTGGGAGGCAGTCCACAGGGGCAAAGTAGTCTAGGAAGGCTGGACATTCTTCAAGAGGGAAGTCTTAATGATGCCAGAGCAGATTGACCTCATGTGCCAAAAGTTGACCCAGCATGGAGGCAGGCAAGCCTGGCTGAACAGAGAGCTTTGGCTGGAACTCAGGGAACAAGACAAAAGCTTGTGGCCTTTGGAGAAAGGGGCAGACTACTCAGGACGACTGTAAAGATGTGTGTGAGGTTATGCAGAGAGAAAATACAAATCCCAGCTAGAACTTAATCTGGTTTCTACTGCAAAAGACAACAAAGAATATTTCTATATATACATCAACAAAAGGAGTACTAAGGAGAATCTCAACCCTTTATTCAATGAGGAGAAGGAACAGAGTGAAAAAAGATAAGGAAAAGGCTAAGATGCCTAATACCTTCATGCCTCACCCTTTAGTGACAAAACCAAATGTTCATCCGGTACCTGGCCCCTGAGATGGAATACAGGGACAAGGAGCAGAATGAAGACCCCATAACTCAAGGTGAAATGATCAGTAACCTGTTACACCAAACACACACACCCGCAAATCTATGGATAAGATACATGGATATATGGATAAGATCCACCCAAGAGTACTGAGGTAGTTGGTGGAAATGCCACTGGGGCACTTTCCATCATTTACCAGCACTCCTGGCTAAGCAGGGAGGTCTCAGTTCACTACAAGATGGCAAATGTGATGTTCCCCTCCAAAAAGATCTGAAAGCAGGATCTGGGTAACTACAGGCCTGTGCATGTGACCTCACTGCAGGGGAAGATCATCCTGAGTGCCATTACACAGTGTATACAGTACAGCCAGGGGATCAAACCAGCACAAACATGGTTTTATGAAACCCAGGTCCTGCTGGACCAACCTGACCTACTCCTACGATCAGGTGATATGTTTAGTGGATGGGAGAAACGCTCTGCTGAGGGATCTGGACAAGCTGGATCAATAGGCCATGAGCAGTTGTAGGAGGTTCAAGAAGGCCAAGTGCTGGACCCTAACTTGGGTCACAACAACCCCAGGCAGTGCTACAGGCTTGGGACAGAGTGACTGGGAAGCTGCCTGTCAGAAAAGGACCTGGGGGTGCTGGTTTTCAGCCACTCAACATGAGCCAGTGTGTGCCCAGGTGGACAAAAGCCGCCGGAATCCTGGCCTGTGTTGAAAAGAGTGTGACCATCAGGGTGAGGGTATGATTGTCCCTCTGTACTTGGCAATGATGCTGCCACACCTCAAACCCTGTGTTCAGTTTTGTGCTGCTCACTACCCCAAACACACTGAGGTGCTGCAGCATTTCCAGAGAAGGGCCACAGAGTTGGTGCAGGGTCTGGAGCACAAGTCCTGTGAGGAGAGGCTGAGGGAGCTGAGGTTGTTTATCCTGGAGAAAAGGTGTCTGAGATGGGACCTTATTGCTCTCTACAACTGCCTGAAAGGAGGTTATAGCCAGGTGGGGGTTGGTTTCTTATCCTAAGTGATGCTAAGCAACAAGATGAAAGGGAATGGATTCATTCTGTGCTTGAGGAGGTTTAGATTGGATATTAGGAATAATTTCCTCATGAGAAGGGTTGTCAGGCTTTGGAACAGCATGTCAAGGGAAGTGCTTGAGTCACCATCCCTGGAAAGTGTTCAGGAAAGGCTGAAGTGGCACTCTGGGACATGGTTTAGTGGTGGACTTGGCTGTGCTGGGTTAGCAGCTGGATGCAGTGATCCTAGAGATCTTTTCAGCCTGAGCATTTCTATGATTCTGTGACCATATATATGGAGATTTATTAGGAATACTATCATTATCTTGTCATAATCCTAACACTCAAGTTCCTTGGGGTACATCCTACACATCGTACTGTATGGAAATAATGGATTTCTACCTATAGGAGAGGATGTTAGAAAAATACTAGCATGACAATCTAAGCGGCTGGAAAGTAATGTACAGGCACTATGTAATATTAGGCAGTTTACCTATTCTCTTCTGTTACTCCATTTAAGGAAATGTTCCTATAATATTGTCTGATTCATTGGACATCCCAGATTAGGAGCAAACAAGTGCATCACTATAACCTCTACGTTTCTGAGAGCAAAGTATGTGTTGAGGTGAGATAGAAATTCCGGAGTGAGAAAGAAGAAATTCCTGTAGTGAATATGGAGATGCATCTCTCGATCTCTATGTATCATTAAGTCCTGAAAATTTCTACTCTTTCACAGAAGTAAAACATTGCTCAACAACACATTTATTTTTCCCAGACTTCCTCCTTCTTTCATTTTGATGTAAAAATTGAGATATAACAAGCTTTCTAAGTACATCCAGATTTGAAGAATCAAGAAACAAAATTTTCCTTTCCTCTTTAAATCTTCCTTCTGTCGCACCATTAATTTTGTGCAGCTGAAGGATGTGTGTAGGAATGTAAAATGTCTCGGGAAACTTGGAAATAAAAAATTCAAGCTGAAAATAGTGAGGTGAGGCACCACTGATGAAGGTTGGTTAAGACCACATTCAGGAAGCAATGAGATGTCATTTGCCCTTTTTATATCTGACAGTTGCCTATCTATTAAAAGAAAACATGGATAGTGAGTGTAATCTGATATAATCTGGTTTCAATTGGCCAGGAACTTCAATATATAATTTTTCAGATGACAAAAAGGATTTTGAGAGACACATGAAATATAACTCACAATGAAAAAGGAAATTTAGTAGCCCTACTTAGCTAATTTCTCTACTTACAAATAAAAAGTACCTAAAGTAGGAGGGAAAATCAGGTATGAAGCTGAAAAGTTGAACTATAAAACAATTTCAAAAAGTTAAAGATGAAGATCCAGGTGAAATCTGAAGTCTGTCCAAAGAACCTGAAGATAAGGAGAGTTTATAACTGGTGAAATCCCCTCTGTACTTTCTACAGCAGATATCAAGTAATGAGAGTGAACCTGACAGGAGGTGAATGATACAGTGCATTTCCTAGGGACTCAAAAGAAGGTTCATTTCTAATGTTTGAATAGAAGGCAGCTCTCACTGAGGAAAAATGGTACTGAAAAATTAAACTCTTCTAGTGAAATGTTCTGTCAGAAAGATTGGGATTAGGATTACGGTATGGCAGGGACGTATTTCAGTTTGGATAATCACTGATATTTTCTTTAAATCAGAGTGGGAGAAGAGACTCTCCAGAGGCGGAGCCATGTGCACACAAACATACACTCTGAAAAAATTACCTCAGGACTCCAGGAAGCAGACTTCCCCTTTCATGCATTTTGGGTTTTTTATCAATTTATCTGGTTTCCTTACCAGAGGGAAAAGGTGAATTGTGTGGCTACATCCTGGCACTCATCTGTTTGGTGATCTGTCTGATCCATTTCTATACTGCACTTTGTCAGACATCTTTTCCTAGTGTTTCTGGGAAATATTGGCAGCATTTTGCCCCTTCTCTTGTAAAGTTTTTTTAAAAACTGAACTTAAGAAATTTCCTCAAAACAGTTTAAATTCTGTCAAAGACCTGCTTTCAGCAAAACTATTAAATTCACTTTTTCTGTGGTTATACCCTTTTATGCTGACTGACCAAACTGTTCTGGTGTTTGTATTTAACAAAATGGGTAACTTCAGAAGCAGAACGTTTAAAGTGGATGTAAAAAGATAATCACTGAGTGAGTTTTACCTAGTACTATAGAACTAGATTCAACTTGCAAAAAAAAAGAAACAGAGACAAAGAAACAACAAAAAGTGAATGTAGATTCTCATATGTACTCCCACATATAAGGACTTTGAGGACTCCCACTACCATGTCTCATTAAATACTTTATAAACTATATAAAGACCTAAAATCCCTCTATGTCTGAATAAGGTAGAAGAAAACTTTCTCAAAATTATGTGCCCTCTTTCTAAGTAATTTTACCAACAAAATCTTTAAGGAACAGGGAGAAAAGAGCAGGGAGAAAACAAGTGTGTTGATATGAAAAGGTATTAACTGAATGGAGCAAGTGTTAAAATTGCCAAGAAAATTAAAGATGCAAACAAAATCCAGTGAAATTTCAAAGTAAATTACTGGTTTCTACATCCTTATTCTCCCACCCTCTACATAAAGATAAACCTGAGGATTCCCAGATTTGCTGAAAGAACAAAGATGGCCTGACTCCACAGAGAAATCCATTAAGATAGTAAACTCCAGGTTCAGATGCATTTTGTAATACTATTTCTTTTCATGATTCTTGAAAATCCCAGGATGATAAAATGTTATTTTCATTTTTGGAAAGGCTCATTTCAGGAGCCTTTTATTTTTTTTTTCCTTTCTTCTTCCTGCTGAGAAAGACACTGTGGATGAGAAGATAATTAGAAACACAAAGGGACAGAGACAGAAACAAAAATAAAGTGCTAGGTGACATTTTATTTCTCTCTTAGCTGAAGAACTTGTTCTTGCTTTACCGAAGCTCATATTTTAGGATAGTGGAAAAAGTAATTCAGGGCAGCTTGCATGATTTTTTTTCCATACAAAATCTATTTAGAGAAATCTTTCTATAAACTATACGAAGCAAAAAATACTATGAGAACAGCCTATATATTAATCAAGAATCATATCTGACTGAAAGCGAGACAAAAAGAGAGAGAAGAAAAATTTATAAATAAAATGGTTTAAATATGTAGACGATCCAGGGTCATACTACACTGACTTTGTTTTCTTCTTTAATGAGCACAGATGTGTCAAGTAGAACTTAGACCTAACATATTTAATTAAAACACTTGCATACATGTGCATACACACATTTACACACATGCATGCACACACACTCAACAGAGGAAAAATAAGCAAGGAAATTCTTTCCGATAGGCAGTTTCAAAAATACAACTGTTCTCCTGTGCTAGAAGCTATTGCCAGCCAAATAAAATATCAGTGTTCCACTAGGAAATGGTTAGTCAAACAGAAAGTGCAATGAATCTGCAGCTGATGAATATAAGGATTTCTCCATGAAATCCCCTGTGTCAGAAATTATTATAGAGGCTTTCTGTAGTTTAGGACATTCCCAAGACTGGTTACTCAGTGTTATGTAAATGACAAATGGTTAGAAAAAAACCCTTGGAACAGATGAATAAGGCATTTGGTTCGTAGGAAAAGGGATCAATATAGTTTTGACTGGAGGCTTGAAGTAACTTCTTGTTTTAAAAATAGCAACACTACAGTTCCCTTCCTGTGGCTATCATTATATCAATTTATAGACATTAAAATATATTTCTGTAAGTGTAAAGAGTTAAAAGGTATTTCCTTTCAAAACAGATGGACTAAATGTAACTGATCTTTTGCTTTTTGCAAAGCATTATTTAGTACATGGACAGCAGAATTATTACCTTTTATTTAAATCACATTTGTTCTGGTATGAATGACTGGGAAAAAATTAATGATGCATATTAATACTGATTCAGCAACTTGACAGTGTTTGGTGGGAGACATCTTTAGGGCTTTTTGTGTTATCCTTTAAAGAGGCTACCAAAGATTCAATTTACAGGCCCTACACAGATGTGTGTAGGGAAGGTTGAAAGAAGGTTTTTCCGTTCACCACCCACACCCCGTGCAAGAACCAAATGTAAGCAGTTTCCAAAGAGCTGATGAGAACCAAAAGGAGTGCAGATCACCAGGGAGTGGTGTGTGAAATGCAGACCCATTGCGTGCTGGGTCTGTAAAGGGAAGGAGTGATATTTTTGACATAAAGCAGTCAACTGCAGTGTCTCCTAACCAGGGGAAATGGAGGGGTGAATGTAGCTTAATATTCATAGAGCAAGGGAAAAGATCTGTGTACAGTAACTCCTGTCTTGGCTCACAGATCTCAAATGCCTGATCTGACCTGTGGTTCTCTGTATTCAAATGAATACTGACAAAGTCACTGCACAACCAAGTAAACAAAGAATAAAAATATAATAAGAATTTCAAAATTTGACCCTGGAACATGAAATTCTCTAAGTTGTATTTTGTGTTTCTTGATGTATGAATAGCCCACTCACCACTGGAACATCCATGTTTTTGCTTTCAGATGTTCTGCATGTCTTTGGCAAGGCTCTTTTCTCAATAACATGTATGCTACTTTTAACCCCTCAGTGACTTCTGTCTTTCTAGCCTATTTACAGCCACTTTCTTAGCCTTCAATACAGTAAATCCATTTGTATAATATGCCTTTAATAGAAGAGAGCTGGGGAACCACATTGCTTCCAAAATATGGTTTCACTGGCTTTTTACATAGCACTAGGATATTTCCTCTGACTTAGGTTCAATACCTCCATTTATACATGCCTCATTTTTGTTTGCTTTTCTTTCTTTATTATTTTTTTTTCACCCTCAACTGCTGTTAAGCACCAGGCCAACTACTTTTGAGTTTTATTCACCACTCCATCCCTCCCTCCCACTTCCCCTACTCTGATCCTGAACTACTGAGTGTATGGTCGTGAACAGACTGTGTTTTTTGGGTTCAGCAAAATTCACACACTATTTTGTTCTCCTGACTGCAAACTTGCTGTGGTATGGATCAGATTATCACCAGAGCTGAGTGAACCAATTTGGATTAAATTAACAGAACCATTCCTTGCCTCACACAGATCTTTGTTTGAAGTTTGAAAATGTCAGCTTAATTTTTATTCACCTGCTGCTCACTTCCTGGTTTTGGTCAGGACTGGAATGCTACAATATTAAGAGAAATTATGCTCCTTTGATATTTTCAGAAGAAATGGAAAGAGGAAATTGGAGATGAAGGATGGTCTTATGGTTAAAGAAACTGAACAAGGACTCTTGAGATAAAGGTTTAATACCAGTTTGTGCCACAGGCTAACTTTATGATCCCTGCCAACTGTCAGAAACAGAGGAATTGCACTACTGAATCAGATCAGTGGACCATCTAATCTTTTATCACCTCTCCTTGTCTCCTTATTTCAGCTTTATAGAACGATGAAGGTCTCTGAAAAAAGAGATATAGGAAGATATAGTATGCCTACAAGGGAAGTTTGTCCCATCACCTTATATTCTGGGGTATTCTACCCTCTTCTACAATTCTTAGCTGTTTCTAAATCCCAATATTTTGCTTATTTTCTTGGCTGCTGCTGAGCGCAGTGCAGAGATCTTCATTGAGCTGTCAAGTCTTCTTTTTTGAGTTGTTACAGCTGTTTTCTCTTGTTCTGCCCCTGTGATCAATGGGGGCTTTCTTGACACTGTCATCTTGTCTGGTCAATGCCCAGAACTGGAGGCCTTATAATTTCCCAGAACTCGGCAACTGCATGACTCAGAGCATGTGGTTATAATTGTGGCACAGTCCTTTTTCTTCCTCTGCTAGTTACAGTGCTTGAGCGTGAATGATCTGTTCAAATGCTGCCTGGGATTTGAAAGGAACACTCCAACACCATTCTTTTCTTCAAACAATAGGTACTTCTATGATTGAGGTATCGTTCCCCGGCCTTTTAGACCATGGCCACTATTATCCAGGTTGTTATAACTGAAAGGTTATTATAGCTCTCTAACAACTCCTGGAAAAGTGTCTGCCTGCTGCAAAATATAGCTGTTAGAGTTCTCATACTCGTATGAGAAGGGTTTTCTCCTTCATCTTGTTCCCAAAACCTCTGTTGATAAGCAAAGGAAGACCCCGTATGGGGAACAAGGAGCCCATATCTCATTGCTTGGGGGGTAAAATATCACACATCACAAAGAAATCTCAGCTCATTTCACAATGCTCTGAAGAGTTCTGTTCCACATCATCTATGATTTTCTGCCCTGTGACAACCTTGGTCTCTGGTGCAGGACCACTGCCGTGAGTGTAGCTAAAATGATTCAACACTTTGGTCATTCTCACTGCTTTCTCTGTGAGCCACTCAGACTATTTGTACCTTATTTCAATGTTACTTCTTATGCTGAATATTTCCCTGTGCAAACATTATCAACATTATCAGAGCTTGAAGGAATCAGATGTAATTCATTGTCTCAAGGAAAAAAAAAAGATAGTTTGGTTTTGCTTCAATGTCAGGTTCTCTTCCATCACTTTTAACTTTTCTTTACACTGGAAATGGTGCCTTGGGACCTTGGTCAAGGTCTGCAGTGGTTTTACCTTGATTCATAAAGGATGTAGGAATGTAGCTGAAGGAACAGCTATCCTTCTGTCCGAGTGCAAGGATAGGAAAAAGGCTTGATGACACAAAGAGATGAAGTAGAGCTACACTGATTATACTAGACTTTTACTGCTGCATGCCTGTTACCTTAGGTTACATTTAAACTGCTCAAAGGATGCTCATGTCTACTCTTGAATTACAAGACCCCCTTTCCATGTACTGTGTGGAAGGGGACTGGGCTTAAAGATGAAAGTTTGTTGAGAAGTCCGAATAGAACTAGAAACTCAGATCAGCTTTCAACTCAGTAACAGAAGCCAAAGGGATCTTATGCCAAGATGTAGAAGCCAAAAACTTATTTTGCCTGCCTGGGTGCTAGTGGCACAGTATCAGGGAGTCATAACTAGCCTCATCCTGGCCATACAGTGCTTGAAGGGGAGAACTGAAACCCTGTGTCATGCTCTTCTCTGGGCAGTACCCACAAGCAGACACTGCCCAAATTCCCAGAACTGAGCCATTCTGTGACACCACACACTGCTGTAATTGTGGCTGTCAAGCCTTTTGGTCTCCTTCTGCACAGTTCTGAAGGTCAGCTTATCTGCCCAAATGGTGTATGAAACATAGCAGAGACACTTTTTGTCTTAGAAAAGCATGTCAGCCACAGATAGAATCTAAGCACAAATGGTTACCATTAGAAATATTTTGATACTGCAGCCATGTTGTGATTGTAAGGAAGCATGAGAAATAACAGGCTTGTATTAGTAAAGGTTATGAGTCAGGTGCCATTTGGGGTCACATACAAGAGCCCCAGATGTCACAGAACCAGTGATGAGCCTGGTATCCAGCACATAATGAATGACAGAGAAACCACAGGATGGCTTGCAGTACTGTCAAGGGTTTCTCAAGACTCCTAGCAAACACCAAAGGCTCAAAGGTCTTAAGATTCAAATCCACTTTCTCCAGTGCACAAAAAAGTTTTTCTTATATATTCTATAGTTTGGAAACCTGATATGTAACTCATGGTGAACCTAGCCTCTGTCTTCCCCACTTAGAAGGTTTCCTACGCACTAATTATTTTCTACTATTACACCTTTACCTCTGCATTTTTTCAGATTCCTAGGGATTTTTTTTCTCATCCGTATCTTTGTATCAGGTGCGGCATAAACTGCTGCAGGAACTCCTTGTCACATTCTAGGGACCCTTCATTCATCTCATCTTTCAGGAAGAAGGAATGATGATCATGCTTTCTTGCTCATGGAAGGGAACAGAGAACTGCATCCTGAAATGTTACATTAATTTAATTATTTTTCTGGCCTTAAATTTTTTGCTTCCTTCCTTTGAGAATAATATCAATCCCCTAAAAGAAAGGGGATGGGAGAAGCCCTTCCAGTTTCTTTGAGGACCACCACTTTGAATGCTTTGGTGTTGGAGCAGGAGGAAGTCAATGAGGCTGATGGACGGGGAAGTGCAGAATTTTTAAGGATGTAAGGGCTTTTAAAATCATCAACAGTAAAATTTGAACAGTCCTCACCCAGGAAAGAATCACTTAGAAAAGTGAGGCAAGGAGATGGATAACTAGGTAACTTTGGGCACTTCTAGGGCATAAAGAGTGTATAATCTGAGAATAAACAAAATCCCATACACATTCTCTCTATTCCTTTTAAAAACCAAAAATAATCCAGTATGAAGGCAGATAACTAATCAGTACCACTGCCCATCAAATATCTCCAAAAACAGTAAACACCAGCTGTAGCTCAGTTAAAACTGACAGCTCATGAAGGACAAACTTTAGCTCAGAGCTGTATTTCTAGTGAGGGCCCTTTAAATTATTTTAAAGTAATTTTAATTGCAGAAATCAAAATGTTAAGTAACACAGAGGATAGCAGGAAAGAAATGAATACATTACAAGGAACAATCTAGTATTCTTTACAATTGAACTCCATAGTTCAAAGATAGGTAATCCTTTCACAGCTATGAAACCATTCTATATGCATAAAAGACTTTTAAAAAGGGGTCCAAAGTAAAAATTTGGGTGCAGTTTAAAGAACGCCTGAGACTAGGGAAGCCCCCAGGTACCACAAAGACTTTTCTTTTTCTCTTTTCTCTTCTTCTATGAATAAATGAAAGAATGATCATTTCTTTTCATTTTTTTCTCTGTCACAGAAGCTCAGGTCTTATACTCTAACCTTTCTAAGTGCTACCTTGTACGCTATACAAGTGTTGTCTTGTCTTCTTATTCCTCTGTCTGAAACCATAAAGGGCGACCTTGTTTTCCTTGTGCCTAGGTTTCCTTATGGTCCCGTTGCGCTCTACCTACTCCTCTCCTTTTTCTCATATGGCTTTTCTGACACCAGCAAACCCTTCGATCAAAAAGCCAACCAGATGGGTAGCTAACTATATACTGGGGGAGAATGTGAAGGTTCTGAAATTTCACATGTCGGAATGAGTTAAAAGAGCTATCAGATCCTTCTGCCTTGCATCTGAATACAGAAGCAGATGCTGAAATGTTAGTAATTGAACAGCTTTTTTAAAAGACAGGGGAAAAAAATCAGTGGAATGAGTTAATTAGATAATGAAGGGGATAGATTTAGTAATTAATTCAGGTTACATAAAGCATTTCAGAATACTATGTAGAAAACTCATTGAGAAAGGTCCGTGAGGGGCTTGAATGTTCTCCCCCTCCTTCTTCTGACATTTTTGCCTCTTTAATGTGAAATCGTTTCTGAAAAATGCTCCCAAAATTTTTGATAGAACTCAATATGTAGTCATCAGTACGTACAGAATTTTTTCCTGCTTCTGAACAAATGTTTAAGCCATTTGCTTTGGCAAGAAGGGTGAAAGATCTTGTATTAGATATGTGCAGATTAAGCTTCATGATAAGAATTCTGCGATGGGAATACACCTGGGGATCAGTGCCAGAAAAGAGGACATATTTCTGTTGCAGATGAAAGGGGTGCACAAATCTTACGTGCACACATGCTAGCCAAGATGGAGTGTTTTTTATCTCACATAATACTAATTACTTTTAGTTAAACTTCTGTCATATGTATCCATTTTGTCTTTCATAGGATGACCTAAATTGTTAACAAGAAGGATCCAGACTTTTAACGGATTAGAATTGGATCTGCAAAAACATGGTGGAGTCTGAATACTTATCAGCTGATATCACCATACAAGGAAACTTCCCAGAAGGTGATACCAAATGGTCTCTGGTGATACAACCTTAGCAGGTCCATAACGGCATATGAGAGCTACACTGCTTGATTTGATTGCTGATATTGGAAAGCACCTCTAAGATTATTGAGTCCAACTGTTAACCCAGCACAGCCAAGTCCACCACTAAACCATGTCCCAGAGTGCCACTTCAGCCTTTCCTGAACACTTTCCAGGGATGGTGACTCAAGCACTTCCCTTGACATGCTGTTCCAAAGCCTGACAACCCTTCTCATGAGGAAATTATTCCTAATATCCAATCTAAACCTCCTCAAGCACAGAATGAATCCATTCCCTTTCATCTTGTTGCTTAGCATCACTTAGGATAAGAAACCAACCCCCACCTGGCTATAACCTCCTTTCAGGCAGTTGTAGAGAGCAATAAAGTCCCACCTCAGACACCTTTTCTCCAGGATAAACAACCTCAGCTCCCTCAGCCTCTCCTCACAGGACTTGTGCTCCAGACCCTGCACCAGCTCTGTGGCCCTTCTCTGGAAATGCTGCAGCACCTCAGTGTGTTTGGGGTAGTGAGCAGCACAAAACTGAACACAGGGTTTGAGGTGTGGCAGCATCATTGCCAAGTACAGAGGGACAATCATACCCTCACCCTGATGGTCACACTCTTTTCAACACAGGCCAGGATTCCAGTGGCTTTTGTCCACCTGGGCACACACTGGCTCATGTTGAGTGGCTGAAAACCAGCACCCCCAGGTCCTTTTCTGACAGGCAGCTTCCCAGTCACTCTGTCCCAAGCCTGTAGCACTGCCTGGAGTTGTTGTGACCCAAGTTAGGGTCCAGCACTTGGCCTTCTTGAACCTCCTACAGCTGCTCATGGCCTATTGATCCAGCTTGTCCAGATCCCTCTGCAGAACCTTCCAGCCCTCCAGTGGATCATCACTCCTGCCCAACTTGGAATCATCTGCAAACTGAGGGTGCACTCAACCTCCTCATCCATGTCATTGCTAAAGGTATTAAACAGGACTGGCCCCAAAACTGAGCTATAAGGTATGCCACTAGTGATCAGCTGCCATCTGATCCAATGGGGAGCTGCTTCCCTCACCATCTGTGTCAGGTAATTCTCTTCCACACTCTCCAGGAACCTCATGGACTGTTTCCTGTCTACTGTGTTGCATTTTCCATGGATATCTGGGAAGTTGAATCCCTCATCAGAAAAATTAACAGTTGTGAGATCTTCTCATAGAATATTTTTTCTGTCTCTTCAGTTTTCTTGGGAAGTCTATAATGGACTCTCTCCAGGATATCTGTCTTGTTTGCCTTTCCTCTGATTCTTGCCCACAAACACTCAATCCTGTTATCACTATCATCCAGCTTTAATGTCATAACATTCTTTAACACACAGGACTACCCCACAGCCTCTC
This sequence comes from Catharus ustulatus, assembly GCF_009819885.2. NCBI lineage: Eukaryota > Metazoa > Chordata > Aves > Passeriformes > Turdidae > Catharus > Catharus ustulatus. Next base: position 95,345,791 of record NC_046222.1, on the reverse strand, counting down.
CTTCCTTGCCTATCCCCTCTGAACAGTTTGCAGTCATCCATTGCAGCACTCTGGATGTGCAACTCTTCCACTACATCTCTGTGATGGCAACTGTGTAATGGCTTTTCTGCTGGGCAGTGGCTTCCAGCTCCTCATTTTTGTGTGCCATCCTCTGTGAATTGGTGTAGATGCACTACACTTGGGTTATCAATCCTGCTGCCTTTTTGGTGGGCGAACCTTCTATTCCTGCATGACCATTATCAGGTTCTTCTGTAGTTTTGAACATCTCAATAGACCTTGGATCCTTACTGATGCATCAGTAACCCTTGTGTCTTGCCTCTATAAGCCTACGGTGCTTCAGAAGAGCAGAACTGAAAGTTCAGACATTCAGAGATGATAAGCAATCATGAAGGGACTCTGTGGGACAAGCCCACACATTATTCCCGAACAGTAGAGTCTAAATCCACAGAAGATTTTATACAAGATTTAAGTGTTTTAGAGCGATTTTGGGTATTCATATAGGTACAGTCCCCTAAAGTTTCCATGTTTCATTAGGTTGGCTCTGGAGAATGTTAATGACTGACTGCATTCTGCACTGAGCATCCTAGCAAGTACATCATTCTAGGCTTTGATTAGGCTTGAGCTTTTATATCTGCTTAAATGGGATGCTTTTAGATATGTCAAAACAAGAATGTTGGAATAGAAGCTGTACAGAACTAGCCAGAGAATTCAGAGGAGCTAGGTGCCTCTGTACATCCCAGGCAAGGATGTCCAGCCAGAGCACTTGATGCTCATTTATTTTTTCCTCTGATCTTGTGGCTATCAGGGGTTCCTCTCCTTAGGAACTTAAAAACATCATGCAATAGTTAACTTTGCAAGAACCCTAGAATCATATAATCATAGAATCATTAAGTTTGGGAAAGGCCTTTAAAATTACTGAGGCCAACCTCGGTACCTCAGTCTCTTCAGTCAAAGCCTTTTAAAAGATACCTCCTGGACCAAAAAAAAAGAGGTTGGTGAGCTCTAGCTACACAGTAGCTAGAGCATCCATGTCCTTGGACACTCAACACATCACTTCCGCTTATTTGAGTGACTTAATCATCAGACAGGAGTTCAGATTCTTCTTATTCTAGAATTTGGTTGGTCCAAACACCCAGATTCCTGTGTGGGAGATTAAACCACTACACTCATCAAAAAGAGACAGGAATGGAACCACCATCAAAACATTTGGTACAAAAGTCCCATTATCTGTTGACATGATTCCAGATTATGCTGCCTTAACAGATGTGTGTGTTGCTCTGTAAAACATCTTGATCTTGTATTCCATAAAACAGGATAGGCAGATTTTTAAAATGCCTCTGTTTTCTACTGACCAGTGTAGGCTATTCCCTGATTAGCATGTCTGCTTTGCAGCTCCCATATGTAGAAACCTTCTTCCTTTTACACAAGTTGAATGGCATCTTTACTGTTATTGTGGTAGTTTATTAAATTAAATTGTAGGATATTCTCCAAAAAACAAGACAGAGATATTTGAAAACAGCTGATTATAATGTATTTCATTGCACGGGTCCCTGCACACTAGTATGTGTTAAAAAGGTGACCAATTACTATGGAGTGAGAGATGTAGAATGCATTTGATACACACACATTAAATCCTCTAATAACAGGGATATACCAGTTCATGTTACTGAAACAAGCAAACAAAAGGTGACACCAGGAAATTTGAACTAATTTTTTACCTTTGTACAAGTAGGAGTCCTTTGCTGTTGTCAGCCATCACAAAGTATGGGTGAAGGTTACCTCTTCCTAATGTGTGCACCAAAAGTTAAATATTCTATTTGTGCAGAAACAACTGGTTAAGAAACAAATTATATCTTGTATGATAAATCAGTTCTTCAAAATCACATTCTTTTGTATGAATCTCAAAGCAGGAGCTTTAAAATTCAGATACCACACAGATGCCAAGAAACCAAAGAAAGCCATTCTTCATAGGACTTCACTGTGATAATGACCAAAGCAGTGGCAGCAAAACTATTACAGATGAGCTGCACTGAATGTGATATGAGTTAAATATCTGAAGTACTATTCATCAACAGTGCATGAATAAGTAGGAATAGACAAAGAGTGAAGTAAAAAATATATACTTTGTTCTAGCAAAGGATCTAGTAACTTTCTATAACCCATTTCATTTTTCCACTGATTTTTTGAGCCAAACATTCAAGACTTAGTTGAAACTGAAGATAATGTTAACACTTTGTCAAGCATTTGAATCACTTCCAGTATATTGTAGTATAATCCGCTGTCCACAAACATCCCCTTCATTATTGCCTAATTACATGCAAATTTCATAAAATGAATGAGTTTTAAGTACTTGTCAATCTGTCATCCTAGGAACCACTGAAACATTTTGACTGCTAGATAAATAATCAGCAATAATCACACTATGCAAATTTGATATTTTCTGTACAATTATCTGAAACCATAAATAACTGGACACAAAGACATTTGGCATTCTCTCAGAAAGACTTGACCTACAGGCTTTTTTATTCCAAACAAACATGCCAGCAGAATTTTTAAATTTCTGCCTAGCTAAATGTGACCAGTAGGAAAAAAAAAATAAACATTTAGTGTATTAATATTTTATTACAACCTGGGAAACCTTTCTTTCTTTTGCTTTATTAGAAAAAAAATGTTAACAGCATTGCTTTTTCACAATTATTCTTACTTCCCCAATTTTATTTCTTTAGTTTTTTTGCTTTTCATCTGCAATTATCAAATAATGTTTTGATTTTAGCTTAATATTTTTCAAGTAATAAGCGAATTAAGTGTTATGTATTGTTGACTTTCAATATTCCTCCTCTCTGTACTTATTGTACATCTTCTACATTGTTTCCTAAAATGATTCATTTTGACATTTCTAATGCATTGCAGGCACTTCAGCAGAACCTGTACCAGGGTGCTAATTACCAGGAATACAGACAAGCTCAGAAATACATAAGCAGTGAATGCAGGTGAAATTGTGGAGTCCAAAACTTCTTTTGTTTCCTGTTTACCCTGTGGGTTGCATATGTGTTGCTGTGTGCATATATGTACATATGCAGCTGTTTGTATGTATTTTGTGAGTGTGTTTTAAACCCTCAAATGTTGGCTCAGAATCGGATGTTTTTCTATAAACAGTAATAAAGCTCTTGAAAACACAAACAAATAAGAAAATGGTTTTTCATTTTACCAACTTCAAGTTTATTCTGAGATAAATATTTCCACTAATGTTTTTCACTGAAAGAGCACAAAGGGTAGATAGTAGGAAGATATTAATTTATAAATGAATGCATATTAATTAAAGTTGCATTGTTTTGTGCAAGAATTGTCAGTTCTGATCTATCTGTCACTGAAGCACAGGAATCTGCACAATGATAGCATAAAATTTATTATACAGGGCTCAATGTCATCCTTTTGCTCTTTAAACTTTCCACAGCTAAGATACTTGTTTATACAAAATTATTTGATGAATTTCAGTAACTTTGAGAGCTCAAACTATCCTTGGATGGGGGTTAGTTTCATTAACACACATACAGAAAATAATCAAATACCAAAGTTTTACACTAAATGACAGATATTTGTCAAAACCTATCTTGAAATCATGCAATTGAACAAAATGACTACAGGAATTTTTGTGATTTTTAAAAATTAGAATGTGGAGTACAGAACACTGTTTCTGATGGCTGAAATGGCTGAATATTCATGCTATACTACTTTCCAGCAGACTTACTGTTGCACAGCAAAAACTGTGAAGACTTCAAGTTATTGATCTATTAAAGGAATAATTGTTTACTGCAGAAATATGAACATTATTTAAAATAATAAGTGTAGGGATATCACAATTTGCTCATGAATCATTAATGAACTGCAAAAAGTATACTGAAAATCATCAGGTGAATGGTGCCTTTTGAACTGCTTACCTACAGAGAAGCATGCCAAAGTGTTAATAGATCAATGGTTTATTTTTCAATATCTGCCTATATATTTCAAGAGGGTCTTTTAATGTATTTGCTTACTACAGGTAAGAAATTAACAGAAAAATTATCAGAATACAAGAATCTGCATCCCACTTTTTATGAGCAGATTACTTTTCAAGAGGTGAATAGGTAATGACAATCTTTAGGTAATGATAATGTTTATTTATACTTCACATAAAACTTTGGCAAATATGTAATGGCAATGTAACTTTCCATATACAGGTTCAAATTCACATCTCCAAAGCCCTGTTTCTTATCAAGGATCTCAATGGAATTACAGTAATTTCATGACCATAAGGCGCACCGGACTATAAGGCGCACCCCCAGCAGTCGGCAAAATTCGCAACTTTGTAGATCAGATAAGGCGCACCGGACTATAGGGCACACTTTTTTTTTTTTGCAGCGAGGCTCCGCCCCCAGCTCCCCCCGCGTGTTTGCTGGACGAGGCCCCGCCTCCATCCGGCTGCCACGGCACCGTGGCCCCGCCTCCACCCGGCAAGCCCGACCCCGCCTCCAGCCAGGAGCCCCGGCCTCGCAGCCCCACAGGCCCCCAGCAGCCCCAGTCGCGCGGGCACCAGGAAGCCCCGGCCTTGCCTCCACCCAGCAGCCCCTGTCCCGTGGCCCCGCGGGCACCTGGAAGCCCCGGTGCTGCCGGCACCCAGCAGCCCCGGTCCCGCGGCCCCACGGGCACCCAGCAGCCTCGGCCCCGTGGCCCTGCAGGCATCTGGAAGCCCCGGTTCTGCAGGCACCCAGCAGCCCCGGTCCCGCGGCCCCGCAGGCACCCAGCAGCCCCGCTCCCACGGGCACCCAGCAGCCCCGGTCCCGCGGCCCCACGGGCACCCAGCAGCCTCGGCCCCGTGGCCCTGCAGGCATCTGGAAGCCCCGGTTCTGCAGGCACCCAGCAGCCCCTGTCCCGCGGCCCCGCAGGCACCCAGCAGCCCCGATCCCGTGGCCCCGCGGGCACCCAGCAGTCCCGGTCCCGCAGGCACCCGGAAGCCCCGGTCCCGTGGCCCCGCAGGCACCTGGAAGCCCCTGTCCCGCAGCCGCGTGGGCAGCCAGCAGCCCTGGTGTGCGGCCCCGCGGGCACCCAGCAGCCCCTGTCGGGCAGGCACCCAGCAGCCCCGGTCCCATGGCCCCACGGGCACCCAGCAGCCCCGACCCCGCCTCCAGCCAGGAGCCCCGGCCTCGCAGCCCCGCAGGCACCCAGCAGCCCCGGTGCTGCCGGAACCTGGAAGCCGCGGCCCCGCGGGCACCCAGCAGCCCCAGTCGGGCAGGCACCCAGCAGCCCCGGCCCCGCAGGCACCCAGCAGCCCCGGTGCTGCCGGAACCTGGAAGCCCCGGCCCCGCGGGCACCCAGCAGCCCCAGTCGGGCAGGCACCCAGCAACCCCGGTCCCGCGGCCCTGCAGGCACCTGGAAGCCCCGCTCCCACGGGCACCCAGCAGCCCCGGTGTGCGGCCCCGCGGGCACCCAGCAGCCCCGGTCCCATGGCCCCGCGGGCACCCAGCAGCCCCGGTCAGGCAGGCACCCAGTAGCCTCAGTCCTGCAGGCACCCGGAAGCCCCGCTCCCACGGACACCCAGCAGCCCCAGTCCCGCGGCCCTGCAGGCACCCGGAAGCCCCGGTCCCGAAGGCACCCAGCAGCCCCAGCCTCGCCTCCACCCAGCGGCCCCGGTCCCGCGGCCCCGCCTCCAGTCAACAGCCCCAGCCCCGCAGGCACCCGGCAGTCCCGGCCCTTCGGCCCCGCCTCCACCCAGCAGCTGCAGCCCCATGTCCCCGCCTCCACCCAGCAGCCGCGGCCCTGCCGGCTCGCCCCGCGGCTCGCAGCTCTCACTTCCGGGTTTGCAAATTTCCGAACTTTGCACATCAGATAAGGCACACCGGACTATAAGGCGCACTTCCGGGTTCAGGAGAAAATTTTAGTCAAAAGGGTGCGCCTTATAGTCGTGAAATTACTGTATTATCTATCATCTTAGCTATTTGGTATTCAAATATTTTAATTCAACAGTGGCACTTTGAAATGTGCAGTTGCAAATTGTTTCAAGACTAGCAGAAAAAGCAACAAGCCCAGCCAATTAATGCTTACCTGCTGGATAAGAAAATATGAAATGTGTGTAAGGCTGTCCTTTCCCAAAACCTGACAACTTAAGTTGAAACCAAAATAATATTTGCATTGTGATTACTTAAAGACTGTACAAACCAGAGTGGTCCATCCAAGTAGCATCCTTTAAATTGTGTTTGGTCTGGATTCTCTAATGGCAAAATATATTAGGATTCTGGATCCAAAACATTTTGTAAATAAAGTCTCTTGTGCCTATTAGACATTCCTTTTCTTCATTTCTGTGTATCTACTTTACATATTCTGTATGCCTAAAATAAAGATGAGTATTTCAAAAGTAGGTTATAAAGTGCTGAAACTATTGTCATTAGCTGAGTAGAGGAATGGTATCATTTAAAGACAGGGGAAAATGCACACAGATAAAGATGAGTAAGCCACAAAACACAGATGAATTAATTTTTTTCAACAATAAAACATACCAGGAAAGGATTTTCTCTTTTAAACATTCTTTTACTGAAAAACAGTGTGTTTTTGGTGAGGTTAGATGTTTGTTTGGGGAGGAAAGAAGCATTAACAATGGCTACTTATTGCCAAATAAACGCCAAGTCTTACCCAGAGCAACAACTCTCATTGATGATGTAACAAAACTTATAAATAAAAATACATGCACTTTCATCTGATGTCACATAATAAAATAGTGCAAAATCGATGGAGAGTTAATTATATATGAGTATAGAATTTATACTGTGTTACACACCCAAGAGTATGCTTCAAATTTCCTTCCTTCCTTCCTTCCTTCCTTCCTTCCTTCCTACAACAGCTGCTTTTTAGCACCTCTTTTTGCCCAGTATAGGCTAAGTAAAAACAGTTAGAGTGATATTATCAATACTGATTTGACTTCTCTGACTAGCTGAGCACTAAGATAATATTCCTCATAGGGTTGAACTTGATTGCTTTTGTTGAGGGTATGCAAAGAATTTAGGAGTTCAGTTTGCCAAACCTGGTGATTGGAGAGAAGTGAGAGAATGGGAAAATTAAAAAAAAAAAAACTATTTGAAAGAAGTTCCTGAAATTTACATTTTGAAAACTAATTTTTCTGATTGAGTGCGTACAATGACCTCTTTTGCCAGAAAAAAAATCTTCTCATCCCTTGCACCATAATCTGAGTATACTTGTCAGCTAGTGGCAAAAATGTCTTTTAAGACTGCTTTGTCTGGCCAGTTTTGGCTGATACCATTAAGTGGAGATATACTGGTTGTGTCTTGCACCCCAAACAGGACATATTATTGACTACTGTGTTAGTAGCTGCACTTATCCTCTCCAAACTGTGGGCAGCATTTACATCTAAAAGGTAATAAGTCATATTAAAGTTTAAATTTTAAGGTGTTCCCATTCAATCACTGAAAAATTTTAGGAATCGGATTTAATATCTTTGTTTTAAATATAGTCTTACTGCAACAATTAACTGTAGCATGCATATCCTGTTCAGCTTGTGAATTCCCCAATTGCTCCTGTGAGAAATACTTACTTGTACACATGTAAGTAGATATTTAAGTAGCTCTTCTGAATCACTCTACTGTGATAAGATGTTTCAAAAAAAACCTTGTGTTGAAAAAAAAATCACATGCAATTCTAGGAAATGCAGCATACGCATAGGAAAAGTACAAAAAAAGGAAATTAGCTCCCTGTAGAAGTAACAGAGGCATATGCTCAAACTAGGATATTATTCCAGCCTTTGTTTGAGAAATCTGTCATAGTCCAATAGGTGTCATATTTAGGTGTCTCCTCAGCTGTATTTTGTACAGTGCTTTCATCAGGGTGGAGAAGAAATCTCATGAAGTCCACCTCATTTGAGAATACTAGGTCAAGTTCACCTCCGGTTTTAAAAGGGAAGCAAAAACATAGAAAGACTTAAAAATGAGAAATCAGATAAAAAGTAATCCTCAATAATAAGTCAACAACCATAAACCAAAAAAAAAATAGTCAGTGTCTTTTGTTTCCTGAGTGAAGGTAAAATCAGATAAGAGCTAATTTTCTAAGTACTTTTTATGAATTTTTTTTCTGGTGTCATCAAACAGAAAATATTTATTACCATTGAAGTGTTGTTCAATGCAGTACATTAAAAAGGAAACTTCAGAATGTTGCAGACTGTAAACATTGCACGGTGTACGAGCCCTGTGAAAGCTCTACATGGAACTTGTGTCCAACTTCAGGGCCATAGCATATAGTGTATATAGAGTATAGTAACAAGGTAACCTGGAAGGCAGAGAAAAAAGAAAAAAAAAAAAGGAATTATGTATTTACTTTCTTTTGGGAGGTTACAGGTTTATTGATTGAGCTCAGTGGAGAAACAAGGCTAAAGAACTGAGACATATTCTAAATGGGCATGCTGCCTCCAGGAATAAAGCCAAGAAGGGTATCCATTGCTGTTTCATACTCCTGTGCTGGTTCCCAGAACAGGAAGGACAAAAAATATTTTCTTTCCCTTTGCTTCCATGTTTTTGCTTTGCTTTTGCTCTGTTAAACTGCCTTTATCTTGATCCGTGAGTTTTGTTCCATTGCATTTTCTCCCCTCCCTCCTTGCTGAGGAGGGGAGTGACAGAGTGGTTTGGTGGACAGCTGGTATCCTGCTGGGTCAACCCATCACACAAATGTATAATTAGATATTGTAGCAATTTTCATATATCTTTCGATGCAAACACTAAAATTTTACAGGCTTTTTTTTCCTACCAGATTTAATTTCTTCTTCTGAGATCTTCAGGCCTTTCCTGTGGCCTTTAGGTGTTCTGTCTGCATGAAACAAGAATCTGTAGAATCAGTGCTAGTTATTGGAGGGTTTTTTGGAGTTTTTTTGTTGTTTTTGATTTTTTGTTTGGTTTTTCAAAATTAATTTAAATGAAAAGTAAATGCACAGATTCTTTAACAGAACTTGAAATATGGAGATACTTACTACAAAAAAAAAAAAATTCCTAGATGAATTTAAAATGTTCAGAAACAAACAACTCAGCCAATAACTTAGCAAGGCTGTTTAATAGTCATTATTCCTGCTTCAGTTCTTTAGTTGTTCTAAACTGAGTAGCCCAAATGTTTTCTGTACTGTTGGTAGTTCATGGTGTGTGAGACTTCCACTAGTTGATAGAGGGAAAATGGCTGGCAAAATGGAAATGCAGGCAGAACCACAGTCTGGGGAGAAAGAAGGGGGCAGGTGTGTTTTTCTATATCCATCAGGATTTGTATTGCTCAATTACATCCTGAAATAATCTTGACAAAATAAGGCAAAATCTTTTCTTCAAAACTTAAAAAAAAAAAAAAATCTATAATATCTTTCTTTAAAAAGCCTATTTTGGTGAATTTTCATGTTCAGTTAAGGAAATCTTTCAAATGATTGTGATATTATGTATAAAATGGACCGTGTCTTTAAAAGAAACAGCTATACTTGTCAAATTCAAGCATTTAAACTGCCAGCAGTTCCAGAAGCTACTCATTTCACGAAGATAACTTATTTTGGTCAGCTAGAATTTTTCAGTATGGTGCAATGAACACCATACTGCTGCATTCACTCACTTCTTCTGCACTGACTATTTTTTTGTTCATCCTTTTTCATCAGTATTTCAAGCAAATACAGGTGCTACCAACGCATGAAAAACCCTGCTTTGCAATCTGCTGTTCACTGCCTTAAGAAAATATTGTTTTGCTTGGAAAGAAACTTGATGGGGAAATCACACCCTGAGCTGCAGGTTTATATGGGGGCATTTGTTTGTGTTTGTGTGAGAGGTGCAGCACAGCCCCTGAGCCCTTTAAAAGCTGTGAGGAAATAAAGGCTGCTCAGTATGAACGTGGTCTTCAGAGAACTGCATCATAACCTAACAAGCCTGACCCTTTTCTCTCCATTCATCCCTTTTCCTCTGAGCTGGATGTCAGGCAGCTTTCTGAAAAGTTGGAAAAAAATGGACTTTTTTAGCAGAAATATTGTAAATAACCTGGTCCACAAATCATTATAGCTGAAATTTGTAAAATATTGCAGGGTGAAGTAAGAAATCTGTCCTTGAAGAGTTTTCAGTCCAATTGGTTTATGCTAAAAGAAGTCAATGGCATGGTTATACCCATTTAAAATAAAGTTCTCTGGGAAATTTGAGACAATTTTAATCATAGACTTTCCTTCAGCTCCTTGTCATAGTTCTGAGTGCTACTAGGTATGCATAAAGTTTTAATCTCTATGGTCTTGAAACATCATATTTTACAGACTGTTTTATAAAAGGAAAATAATACACTTTACTACAATCAACAATCCATTGAAGTATATAGTAAACAAAATTTTCCTCTTTTGCTTTGGTATTACATGCATTTTTTTACAATGCTGTCATTGTTACTCAATTTCCAAGGTCAGTCTTTTTTTGACACTAGTTAGCCTGTTGAGGTAAGTGATATTTAGAGTACAGTTCTGTCCATCAGCTTTTCTGAGTGCCAGTATTTTGACATGAATTGCTGTGCATCTATCAGCTGGGATATAGATAGTCCCATTAAGTTATCACAGCATTAGACTTTTCAGGAAGCTTTCCCCATCAGTTAAAATTCTTGAATGAATTTATTTATTAAAAGAATTACATGTGATGGTAATTCTTAGCTAAGGTACTTTAGTGTGTTGTGTAAACTGTGTCTCAGGTTTTGTGGCCTTTATTACTAATTATGCACCTATATCTGCTTCTCTTATGCCTTTACTCCCTGTGCAGTGTGTCAGGAAGCAAGATATCAGACACAGAGTGCTACTGCCAAAAGCTCAAGTGATAGAGATTTACCAACAGAAATTCTGGCCTAGTGACCTCCCACACTGAACTATTGATTCAGAGCAAATAATTGGGTTTCAAGAACTTTTCAATTGGTCCTGCACAATTTTTTAGAGGGCAGAGGCAGTGGAAGAGTAATGACATCTGGGGACAGTATAACTGTGGCTCCTTTCCTCTGACATGTATTTTCCTCAGTGAAGCTGGTGAACGGTTACCATCACTGGGGCAATTCATAGTGATTCAGCACTTTATTTAATGCATTAGGTGACTGCTGCAGTCGAAGTTTTGCGATCTTGATGGATAACCCTTTTTGTTCACATTTAAGTTTTGATTAAATTTTTCATCAAAGATTCAATTTTTGTTTAACCAGTTCACCTTTTGGCCCAGTGATTTCCCCTGGCTAGCTCTACTCTTGACAGATCAGGTACACTTGTTTTATTGCTACTATTGAGGAATATGTTAGGACATACGGTGGAAGTCTTGGCTAAAAATCAGTGCTGAAATAATTGGGTTGTGATAAGTTGCAGCCTGATCCTTCTCCACAGTGAGGTAAGATATTTGGCTTATGTGTTAGATCTTGCCCAACTCTAAGCACTGGACATCTTTACACTGAGATAATAATGTAAAACAATAGTAAAAATACATGAAAACACTCTCCCTGTTCCATGGCATATATTCAGCTCAGTATTTATCCATTGTTTTTCAGTCAATCATTGAGAGATTTTAAGATAAAACCACTGAAATGTATGTATAGAATATTATTCATTAAAAGGCAGGATGAATTTTTAACTTATTTTACTAATTTGCACAATTTATGGTTTGTAAAAAAATCAAAGGAATATTAATCACACACACTCACACACAATCTAAAATTTGTACCGCTATATGATTCCAAATCAAATAAAAAATTACTTTCTTAAAATGTAAAAAAAGCCAGTGTGTCAAAACCATGAAACAGATTTGCAGTCAACGCCTTACATTAATGACCAGACTCCCTTTTCAATTCAACAGAATCATACGTATGCTCTCTACAAGGCTCATGACTTGGTGTCCTTAAGCTTGGTGTCCTTAAATTTTCATTTCTGATTCATAATACAACTAAGCAGTGTAATGCTGAAAGTCATGTGGGCCAAAACACCTAAAATTTTTTCAGAATAGGGTAGTAAAATGAATGCAGTCTATCAATAAACGAAAATAAACTGATTCCTAGTTGAAATGCATATTTACAGAATATCTGGCTTTCTTTCAGACCTTAAGTCATTGTTGGACTCCCCTCACTGTTAGTGATCCACCACCTTTCTTTCCCTCAAATAAATTACTGTTTTTCAATTAAAAAAATCACTGTAGAGAGTCTGCCCTTCTCGTCGCTCTCAACCTTCAGTATCAAAAACAGTGTCCTGTTACTAAAGAGATGCACTAACCTCACCTCCCACAGTTAATAATTAAACAATACGTTTTCATTTTTTGGTACGGGTAGTGGGGAAGGTCATCACAGATTTCATAAGCTAATTAAAGCTCATAAGTACATCTTTCACACAGCTTCCTTTCAAAAGTGATCTAAACACTGTTCCTTGCTGCTAAACCTGTGGGATTTTTCTACTGGAATGGCAGATGAGGTATGTTATCAATCACACAAGGCTCTATTAATTTTATCACAACTCCAATGGCTGTTGACATTAAATGGCACAAATTTGGCCATTGTGGTCCCTGAGGTAGTGCATCTTCACATCCTTTCAAATGCTAATTATATTTTTGACCTTAAAAAAAGGACTGGTTTTATCCCCAGCAAGCCCCCTTTCCCTCCTTCCTGACAGCAGAAGCATTTTTACAGGGCCATTTCTCTGCCTACACTGCTTGGCTAGTGGGAGTTTTCTCTTTTTTTTTTTTTCTTTTATTTAATATAAAACAAAAGCATCTTTATAAGATTTCAATAGCTGTATAGGGGAAGGGTTGCTACACAGTAGTGCTGACGTTAGCTTTCACTGAGATGAAGAGAAGAGATCACTCGATGATGAAGACATTTCAAGGACACCACTGGTATGGAATAGCTTTCTCTCTGGGTCAGTCAGTGTTTCAGATTGCTTAATTACTGCAAATTCACGCAGGTAACTGTGATGAACACATGGAAAGCCATTAGGAGGTCTCATCTATTGTTTAACTTTGGAGAGAAAAAAAGATAACTGTTGAAATGGGGAAAGGGTTCTGCTCAAGCTTTTCATAGGATATCACTACCTGCCTGTCACTGAGAGGTGTCTAAACCAGTTTTTGTCATCTCTACATTAATATTAGGTCTATCATTATTTTATAAAAACCTTGACTGTGCCAAGGTCATCTGAATTAAAACAGTATTTTTGTGTCTTTTTGCATAAAATAGAATACTTTGTACTTTGTTTGGATTTACTTGTAGTTATCTTTAAAATAATTTTTTTTAAAATGTCAGTCTCTCCTCTATCATTTCATTTAAGCAGAAATTAAAGCACTTTTATCCTGAAAAAAACCCCACCCAACCCCACACAAGCAGAACGCAGTACATTCTTTACTATTTAAGATGACAGGTGTTTATTGCACCCAAACATAGCTTCATGTTCTCAAAAAAAAAAAAAAAAAGTGTGAATATATGGGATTTTTGTGCCAAAATTTCCCTCAGCCTTTAAACTGAAATTCAATTGAAGTCAGGGATCTAAGGGCAGAATTCAACCCTTTCATATAAGGGCAGTGGGTGATGAGTGTAAGAGGGAGGAAAAAAGAAACCTAATATATATGAGCATGATGAAGATCAGAAGGTATTGATTCACAGACTGTCTTTATTATAAAATCAGTATCAGAATCCAGACTGGCCATTCCCCCTCAGTTTCCCTGAAAGAAGCACTCTATTTAAAAGGATCTCAGTTTCACTGACTATGGGCTTGCAAGGACTCTGAAGGTATAAAGTGAAAAGGACAATTCCACTCTCTTCTGAAAAGTCATGAAAAGCACCCAGAGAAAATAGTGGCTTGTTTTGGGATGATTGTAAAACTTGCTCCATTTCTAAAGACAAAACCATGTTTAGGATATTTTCTAGCCTATGCTATGGAGATGATTGGGTCAGAGGACCATGATCCTGACTTTTGAGTACGTAATTGGATTAATGATTGCAGGTCCGGAAAATGGATGCCAAGTATCAGGAAAGCAATAATATGTTCTCACAAAAATGGCAACGTTAGCAATCATCAGGAAAGTTAAATTCTGGTCTTACAGGAGTTAGGACATAGTGCATCCATGTAAAACTTCCTCATGATAAAAAAGTCTACTCTTATCATAAACTGCTGCAGCAAGTATTTGTGACTACAGTGTTACTTCTTCCACAGTGATGCACTATGAGCTTGCAGCTATGACATTCAAGAAGAACATACCATGCATATATATATATGTACATACATGAAACAATGGATTCCACAATTAAAAAACTAAACAAAATAAAAAACAATAACAACAAAAACCAAACCAAATAAACAAACTAAACAAAAAATCTAACACCAAATCCAAACTCCTATATTGTTATCCAAACTCCTATATTGTTATCCAGGCTCTATTTTAAGTATTTGATGGAAAACTTTAAAATAGATACAAAACTTAACAGGTTTAATTTTGGAGTACATCCCAACTCCTGAGATAATGTTTGCAGTAATTTCCAAGACTTCAAAAGATAGCAGAGACAAATTCATACAGAGGGTAAAGCACTCGGACGGTGTTTCAAGAGACTTTCAGTGCTCTGTTAGTTTACTCTACTCTGAGGCATTTAAGCCAGCTCTTCACTTGCCTTTGGTTTCCTCATCCATACAACACAGTAATGATACTTGGCTTTTCTCCTAAAGCAATCACAGATCTTGGAAGGTGAAGAAACTTGTATGGACAGTATATATTATTCTAGATATAAACTCCTGTGACCCATGACATCTTTGGCCCTTAGACTTCCATTTATAAGGATCCTTTTCCCAAATGTACAACCATCATTTCACTACTCTGGTTGCTGTAATGTGATGAATGGAAAAAAGGTGCTCCTTACAGTAAAGGGAGTTCAATATGAAATAACAGTGAAACAAAATTTAGTTATAATTGCATGGTAAGAGCCAAAAGGCTTTTTTTTTTCCACTTAGGAAATTGTTTCGTTTCTCTCTTAAGCATGTAGAATATCAGCAGCCTAAGAAAGTTCTTCCTGCATTCTATTTATGAATTATAACACCATTAGCAGCCATTCAGTAAGGTTGATAGGGCACAGTAAACTTATGTCTTTCAAACTGACCACACTTGTCTATATTTTGGCACTCCTTAAAGATTGTTTTTCGGGTCGTGTACTCCAGCACTTTCCTTGGAATGAAAATATTTATTTAATGCATTCTGCAGATGTGTTGTATTCTTTATGATCCCCTTTAAAAGGTAAAATTTTGCCCATGAAACACTGAATAATCTTGTTCTTCTTCTTACTCTTTCCCAGGAATTCCAATACCTAGAGCTAATTGCTTGCCAATTTCATTAATTTGATCTTAAACCAACAGATGAATTATACAAAGGAAAATAACAATTCAAAACAGATAAACTTCTGTTATTCCTATACTCATATAATTAAAAAAAACCCCAAAAACCAAAAAACAAAAAACCACCCCAAAAACCAACAGAAAACAACAAAACCAATTTATTTTTCTTTAAATTGTCAACTTCTAGCCCCAAGCACATTTTTTATTACTAGTACACAATCCTATAAAAATAGAGCTTTATAAATGAAAACATTGACAGACCCTTAGCGATAGTGGCACTACAGGGAATAGCTATAAACAACATTTTTATTCCTCAAGCATACCTTACCCTTGAAAGTTTACACTAATTACCTGTAGTTTTGTTAATGTTTTAAGCTGCCCTTCATCTCTCCCATCCAGACACACCACTCAGCTTCCTCAACAGATATATTCAACAGCTTCTGTTCACACCTGACATCAATTTCCTTTGATGTTCACAGTCTAAATGAGAATGCTACAGCAAGCTGTATTTGTGAAGTATACAGGATGCCTTTAAAATGATGGCAGGTATTTTCCTCATTAAAGCAGCCATAACAGATAGTTAGATATGATGCTGTCCCTCACCTTCCTGCTAATTAATGACTATGATTGCAACCCAAATAAGATCAGGCAATTAAATGTGATAACATTTCAGAAGTGAAAAAACGTACAACAATCTTGCAATAGCTTCCTGTAGATAAATAAAGTTGATCTTAGCAAAATTAACATATAAATGTACCATTCTATCAAAAAAATATACAAACTAAAGAATGTGGTAATTTTACTTTTAATTGAAACATACGCTACAGTGGAGATTGGAAGTCTAAGCAAGTCCCATATCTGTTTTGTCATTTCTATTAGCACTAGTTGGAATTCTTCAAAGGAAGATTTGCCAAAGGACGTCTTTACCACTAAAATATAACCTGGAAAGATTTCTGCATCAAGATGGAGCACATTTCTTGGTTCTGTGTTCTGGACCTGGGCACCCTCTAGCAGAGTTCAAAACTTGAGTGATACCTGCCCCAATGCCTGTAATGGCCATGACTGGGCACTCAGATTTTATATGTGCACAGAAATATTTAGCAGAGACACCATTACTGTCTAAATTTGCCAGCATCAAGTTACAATTCAAGGAATAATGGTAGTGACAGAGAAAAGTTGTGAATCTTGGAAGTACAGAATCCTGACAGACTGAAGCACAGAACTCAGCATGAATCCATATTTCCTCACACTCCAAAGGATATCTCCACCAAGGCTAATGATTGATTTATTGATTTTGAAAGCTCAGGTGTTTAAGTTAGACTTGCAATACAGTTATAAATTCTGTATCTATGAGCCAGGTTTAGTATAAAAGGGGTTCTAACAATAGGCTTTCAGGAATAAAAAATGGTCGGACTTTTTCCTCCTTCACCAGTGACAGTATTTTTAAGAGTGCCAAGTGCTGGGCAAAATGTGGGAGTTACCATGCCTTTGTCCTTTTAGATTATCTGGAGAGCCATGGATTGATAAAAAAAATAAAATAGTAAGAAGTGTCCCGTTAGAAAGTAAAACTTTTTGAGCACTGTGTAAGTTTTTCAATTAACTCTGGGCAAGCATTAAAACTGCCACCTCTTGTTTTTGTCTTGTTTTGCTCAACATCCATAATCTCCTCTTTAAAAGGTTCTGCCTACTGGTAATCTTGTTTTCCAGCAATGAGACCCTTCTTGAGGAGAATCTTCTGACTGGCCCACACTGTATCTACAGCTCCTCCACACTCAGGGGGAGATCCTAAACCACAGCTCAGCCAGTGGACAGGCATGTGGTCTGTCACTAAATCACGCCTCTGAGAGCTGCAAACTGTGATGAATATCTCAAAGTGAGAGGTTAGTATATTCAGCAAAATCCTTTGCTAGACATAGAGAATATTTATGGGAAGAGTTTGGTACTGTAATGTCACAGAGAAAGACAATATCCCAGGACATCCGGGCCAAGATCAACAAAACTATGCCTGGTCAAAGCCTAGCAGAGGTATTCAACTGAAGAAATAACTTTCTTCTTTCTGAAATGTTGACTTCCTTAAGGTGCAAGGTAAACAGGTGAATGAAATGGGTAAATGACTCCTGAATGGGATGGTATGGGGCCAGTCAGAATTTTGGAGCCAAGAAGAAATATCTGGAACTGTGTTAAAACTTCACACATATGGAAAGGGACAAACTCCAGAAGTAGTGCTCTTGGTTGTTATTGCAGCACTTATGCCTTTGGTCTACATCTTTGTTCCAGTTCCCCATTAAACCTGAAGGTCAGGATCAAGGGGTTAATGCAGGATTTTCATGAAATATTAATTTTCTGCTAACTTCACATGCAGTAGTTTAACATTCTGTGTACAGTTTAGCTTAAGCAGTGGCTGGGGACATGTTTATATGCAATTAAATGAAAAAGCAGTTTTCCTACCCTCTCTGACCTCTAACGTGAAGAAAAATGTAACTGTGTGGCATGTTTTCTTTTTCACTTATACATTCATGATCAAAGGTAAGAATGTTTTTGTGAACTACCTATATATTACTTTGTCACATTCTTCAAGTTGTTGGGATTTTTTTTCGAAAGGAAAAAAATATTAAAAATACACTAACATTCAGCTTAGGTTTAGTTAACTACTTTCCTCCTCTCCCCTTGGTCTAAAAATGATGAAAAAATAAGCATTCAAAAGCTGAGATTGAATTATAAGAGCATGGACTTTGTGAGAACTTACAGTGATGCAAGGCATGTGACATCATAAGTCAAAGCTGTGGTCCATAGACCCTGTAGCTGTGACCAGTGATGAAAGAATTTGCAAGGCAATACAGAGATGTCTGGAGTCTGTGGCAACTGTTTAAATCCTTGAAATCAAAAGGTTATCCTAAATCTAGAAGGCTAAGCTCAAAAATATTTTGTCAAAATAAGAGGTAGAAGATCCATAAGATAGCTCACAGGGGCTATAATACAGTTAACATTTTTACCCTAAAACAAGTGTCACTATCAAAAATTTCAAGATTGAAAACCAGCAGGTTTTGGTTTTTCTTACTCCTTTCTGGTTGATACAGACCTATGCCTTTCCATTAGTTATGCAGTTAAATTTTCATCCCATCCCCCCTCCTTACATTATGTTATGCTGGAAGCATTGCGACTCTTTTTTCTAATCTGGAAATATGATGTCTCTGTTTCACACATAGAGGATCGGGGCTCTGGATATTGACCCTAATACCATCCCTTCCAGTAATGAACATTTTCTTACGTCATCAGTCAAAAACTATCTTCAATTTAAAGGCCTCCCAGTATTATCTCCCTCACCTTACCCCTATCTTTTTAAATTTAGAGCTTCTTGTGGAGTGTCAGTCTTCTCCATACTTTCAAAAAGATAATCAGCCTTTAATACACTTCAATATGATATTAATTCAATTATTTTTATATTTTCCCCCGACACTTTTATACTTTCCCCATTCCATCCATTGCCCACAGGCAAAACTTCTCTTAGCAATACATATCCCCACAAAATACAAAAGTCTGCTTTCCATGTGAGATTTCCCAAATAAAGATAAATGATCAATAAAACTGTGCATACTTACGATGCTAATCGAAATACTTTCATTGCCAATCACTCATTTTGTTCATTGGTCATGTTCACAAACTTGTCTCTAACAGCCTGTAAACTTCTGAGTCTGGGTCTGGAGCAAGAGGCAGAGCTGAACAAAGCTTAAGGTATCACTGCCCAACAACTTTTAATCCTCCAAATTGAAAACTGAGTAGGATTTACTTTAGATATTATTACAGAACCTCTGTGCGCATCTGAGGTAAAACTTACCAAAGCTTAGAACAAAAGCAGCACCATAAAGACAGACTTCTGGATATAACAGTTTTTGAACAGTGAGAAAGAGAGAAAGCCATACTCAGTAAGCACAACAGTACCAGCTCCAAAATGTTCTAGAAGTTTAGCAAAAGCATTTTAAGATTTAACAGGGCAATAGAAACTTTCTTACTCCTGACATAATGTGGTGACATCAACCAAAAACCAAAATACTGCTATATGTTGGAAAGGAAATTCTACAGTAATGGTAACAAGCTGGCGTGTATGTTTGGAATATTTTAGTATATTTTTTATGGATAGTATAGGTGTACAGTACTGACACAACTTTTGAGTATCATTTAACTCTGATCCTGCTCGACAGAAAGAGCAACTTGGAGCAGCAATGAAATCAGTAAAAATACTCGTGTATAAAATTAACGTTAGGTGACAATCCAATCCAAGACTGACTACTGGAATTTAAAGAAAGAGGTATATCAAATTTTTTCAATTTTATTTCTGATTTGAGTAACTTCTGAGATTCTTTCTTGAGGTTTCCTGAATAATGTTAAGTAACTGAGACCAAAACATTTTAATATCACAATTTCTCAACTTCAATATAAGTTGTTTCTTTTAATATTGAACATTAGTTATTTTTAGACAGGCTTTTCTCTTCAGCCTGGATTTGCCAGCTAAGTAGCAAATTAACCATAGGCATGACCCTAATGAATTCACCATACTTACACACATTGTTTAGTTCTGGAATGTTTATTTCTGCATTTCATGAGAAAATGCAGCTGACTTCATATCCTTCTCTTGTCTGTTAATTTTATATCAATTCTTTAGGCTTTCTCACCTTATTTTTTGTCAAACACAGGAGATCTTTCTGACGGCTTTGTAACAGGATGGTTTTTTTCTTAGTCAGAATAGGAAAGCTGATGGTAACTACCCAGTTTTGGACTCCTATAATATTTTTGTTAGATCTCTTTTAAGTACAGTTAATGCTATTTCACAGGCAGATCAGAGCTGAGATGGATAAAATTGAGACTTTAACGTTTTATGCTAGTAGCCATCCAAAACAGGGTGTTTTACCAAAGAGTTATTTTAAAATAATATTGTCCCATCACACACTGGCCCAGGAACAAGACTATTGAGCAACTAACTTGCTGAGAGGAGTATTCTGATTTTCTCTAGGTAGGGCTCAGGTTTAACTGTTAATTGCCTGTGACTGCTGCATATAATGTAAGAGGATTTTGCAGACAGCCTGATTTCCCAAGGCCACTACTTTAAAGCAGTTACAAATTGGCATTTGAGTATGACTGAGTTAGTCATGCCAGCCAAATCAGAAACACTGCAAGAGTAGCCTCTTGTAGTATGTCAGTTTTCCATTGAAGAGATTTATCTGCTCTACTAAGGAGTCAGACAACCATGAAAAACAGCAAACTTGAGAAAGTTTATAAAACTTTTTTAAAATCTCAGAAGGGATTTCAGTCAACATCAATATTAAAGAAGGTTTAGGTTACAGCTTGTTTTATTTGTGTTGACCTTAACCATAAAAACTTTCGTGATGGCCCAGACCAATGTGTTTATGTGTCTTCTGGGGCTGAAAGGATATGCACAGGGAATTATTAGAGCTTCTCTGAAACACAGGGCTAGTGTAAGCACACTAAACCCATCCCAAGAAAGGACTTATAGCTGGATCTGATGGTCTTCTTGTCCCATGAAAGGTTTGTATAATCTGGAGAGAAATCTGCTATATTTTCCAACAAAATCAAGTACCAAAACAGCTGCTTTGAAAGACTGCACTTTTTCAGTTCAACTGGGTCAAGAGTGCTTGGTTGAAAATTTTCCCCCAAAGGTGTCTGCTTAACGGTTCAGCAAACTGATATTTATGCAGAATCCTTTGTTATTGTACTATCACTATCAGTCCAAACTCAAATGACTAATGCCTGCATTAGATATAGCCAATACATGCTAGTGTTCAGAAATAGTCTCTTCAGTGTCTTTTCTTTTTTAGTGAGTCTTGAAACCCAGTTCCCCAAATAAACACTTCTGGACACAGTACTTTTCTTTCCTGTGTTAAAATAGAACCCCTTCTGTTTCTATGACAAACATAGAGAAGAATACTACAATGAAGAGTGTACAAGGGTCTTCTGTACTACCATGTTTTTGGCAGTAGAGATCATATAGATGCATAGACCTTGCCAGGAGACATCTCAAGGAATGCACACTGTGGTTCCTCCTCTCCTATGTTTGTCCATTCACCTGTTGTATGTTGTCAACAAGATTTTTCCATCACATACCTCCTGTCCATATGCTGGCATATGGCCAAGTTGTGCTGTCCTCTGAACACAAAGAAAAGGTCCACTGCAAGTCATCAAATACGTCCTTTCAACATGAGCTGCAGCAAGGTTCAAAAAGCTTCAGGGTATTCTGCTAGGTGATGTTTCCACATATCCTTCTGATGATGTGGCCCGCAGGGGAGAAGGCAACATGAAAGGGAGCTGCCAAATAATTCACAGGTGTGAATGACCACAGGTGTGTTGGATTGAGCCTGCGACTCCTTTGGGCCCTGGCCTTCTCAGGCATGAGATGTGGGAATAATTTCTTTAATGTCAGTGTATTGTTTAAGAATGAAAATTGCTATTTTATCTTCTTAAAACTCTCTTTACTTTTTTGGTGCTTTACAGTATTTTGCTCTAATCAGCTCTGGACCTTGAGCCTCACAGGATTTTAATACCATTCCTTGTCTTTTCTTCTATTTCACTTAGTCCTCAATGAAAGCTATATTTTGAAAACAATCTATTGGGCATATAAAACATCTCTGTCAGCAGGCATCAAAGTAATACAAAGATGAATATTTTATCATTTCTTTTACAAAGGAGGAGACTAAGGCAGAAATATGGCTATGGTCAACCACGAGAACAGCTAGAAAGAAGGCCTGATCATCAGTCTGGTTCTTTCCCCCTAGATATGGATACTTTTTAAAGAGTTATAATATTCACAAAATCTCCTTTATGGTTATTTATTGTCTTGAATGACACAGCTATCTCCTTTTTAAAAAACCTGTTAAAGACCACCGTCAGCAGAAATGCTATCTTACCCTTATGTAGTGCCACAAAGAGTTTCAGAAAACAGAGATGAGACTGAGAGTTGATTATCTGATTAATTTTGCCAAGCACATATCGAGCATAAAAAAGTATTCTATGCCTCAAGCAGTGTAGTACAAATGTCCCAATTAGATGCATGACTGATTTTGATTTGGCTCATTATTTATGCAGAACATTGGCTACTGGCTTATTGTCTTACTAAGTTCTGCAATATGACCCTTAATAGAGATTGTGTCTGATACTAGGAACACAAATTCATTTTTCTAAAGGCTGCATATATCATTATTATTAGGACTATTATTGTTAACATTATTATTATTAAAATAAAAATAATGTGTATTATAATAATCTGTTATCTCTTTCTTCCCTGATAGTGACAGAGATCTGAGATAGAAGAGAAATAATTCCAACATCTTGAAAAGAAATGCATGTAAGTAGTAGTATTTCTTTCAATAAACTTCATCTGCCCAGGAGTTAGATGTGGAAGACTATGGCTAAAATGTCTTTTATAGCCAGTAGTGGGAAAGATGAACTTCTGAAAAGTAACTCATATATTAGGAAATAAAGTTTAAGACACATCAGAAAATTTATCTCCTGGAAGCAATCAGTTTGTTCTATTGATGATAGTGGCCCAGAATAGGATGCTCAAATTTTGATTGCCACCATTCAAACATTTGAAATCTGTCCTAAGAGACTCCATTAAACTTTGGGCTCTCATGTTTAAAAAAAATATTTAAAGCCAACTTTCATGAAGTAGTAAAGGTTGTCTCTAGAGGAAAATGATTTCAAAATCTTTTAAGTGAAGCTAAATATCTACTGAAAACTGTGTTTGCTCTCTTCTCCCTGGTTTACTCTGATGTTTTTCTTTAAATGATCAGTTTCTCCAGGTGACATTTTCTGCTGTATGGTCATGTTCGTGCAAGCCTTTGAAAGCTCTGCAGGATAATGCACAAAGAAGTTCCTGCTGATTCCCACTTGGCACTTTCAGAAATGTAGAGCACCAAATATCCATCACTAATAAAGAGCCATAGGACATGCAAGGAGATAGAATTGTGAGGCTTCTTCAGTGAAAGCAAGGGAATTTTTAAAAGAAATTAGATGGGTAATTAACTCCCTGTCTCATTAAGAACACATATGGTTAGCCACCTGAGATGCTGGAATTTTAAAAGCTAGTGCTGGAGCAGAAGAAAACCTCAGGATAAAGTCCAATATAGTTAATGGGAGTATGTAACAACCAGATGTATCTCACAGTCTTTTCAATCACATTTTTCTAATACACTAATAAATGAACTCTTTATTGAGAGTATATTTGAAGCACCATAGTTTAAGATAGCATGGAAGGACAGTCTAGGAGGGTGATATATTAGTGCTTCTATTAAGGCCACAGATTGAACTTCAGCCAGCACAGTCCCAATTTTGCACACAGACCTTTTAGAAGTTACTCAACCTAGGCAGCAAATATTGTTCAACAAATTGATCTAATGTGTGGTTTAGAATAATGAACATGTTTAAGAAAATTATGAACTGTTGAGAAGCCCCTCATGAGAGTAGAAACATGATCCACCACAACAGATTTTTTTCTCACATTTACTTAAAAATTCATTTCAATAATAAGGAACACTAATAAAAAGGAAGAAACAATTCTACATTAAGAGGCTCAGACAACATTTATCTCCCACTACCTTCAGTAAGTATTGTGTTCACTTGGGTCTTATTAGTATTTAGACACATAGTTCTGGAAAAATACTTTGAAAAATTAAGAAATTATCAAAATTAAGGCAATTCATAATAAATGTGTTATATATATATAGCAACAAGCAGCAAAGCTCATAAATGCTAGTCTCCACATCTCAAGCTTTGGACTCTCACACTTTTATAATGTGAAAATTTCACTGGATTTTCCCTAGTGTGGAGATTCCTGGTAGTACATACTGGCCCAATCTCTCTGGTACCTAATTAAGATTTATCTTGAGATTCAGAATCTTTTTCCGTGAGGATGTTAAAAAAAAAAGGGGGGAATTCACTTCTACCCAGGCTTTAAATTTGGTTAAAATTGGCCAGCAGGTAGAAAAAGTAGTGAGATAGATGCATACATGTACAAGGAGGTTTTAGTAATACTATGTAATTCTCACTCCTTTATGAGTCAGGGTAAAGGTGGTTATCTGATCCTAAGAATTAATTTATTTTAAAAATTGAACTAGTACCCGTCCTTTGAAATAAATGCAAAAACCTCCAAACTTCTCAATCTCCAGAGCTACTGAAAAATTATCTTCATATTTTGTGTGAGGAATCTGATACTCACAAAAGAATGTTAAAAAACCCCTTAACTTTCATTTACAGTCCATCAGTCATCTCATATTAAGGAAAGATCTTTAATCCATTCTATTCCACACTTCCCATTACTCATCACCATCCATAATGTAAAAATATCTTTTTAGAATCGAACTATGATGAATATTGCTTTTCTCAGGGATAATTCTAAAGCACTAGGTGCCCATGTTTTGTTACAAAAGTGATAATACCTCAGGATTCCATACTGTAGATGGGTTTTTGCCTTACTCAAGTTATCTTCAACCTTTATTCATATAAAATATTGAGAGATGTATGACAAACAGCTACTCTCCAGAAGATCAAAAATATCAAGGCCTGTTCTGCCATCTCATGAAAGTTTCCTTCTGGAATGCTTCTTCTGCGTACTACTGCACAGACTGTCCAAAGTGAAAGGACCTTGCTCATTCTTGCCTCTGTAGAAGCCACTAACAAGAATATGGAAAAGCAGTTCTGTTTGATACCCGTTTCATGAGTAATAATTCTTACGTCAATATTAAATAAGAATTGCTGTAGATCTCTTTCATAGCATTAGATGTGAAATTATTAAGTAAAGTACTTGAAAGTTCTCTTTAGGAAAAAGGATATTTAATCAGTAAACTCAAATCCAGTAAACTTCAATGGGACTTCTGGCGCTCCTCGCTGTCATTATCTGGGCTGTTCATATCAGAGAAGTACATTTACCCCAGTTTTCCAATGACTATTAACCATACCATGACATTTCTTTTTGTCTCCTCACACAGAGGAACAATGTACAATGGTATGATGAATATAAAAGAAGGTTGAAAATAATGATCTTCTTAAAAAATTCTTCCGGCTACAATCAGGATTTTTCAAAGTAGCTAAGCCTCCCAACTGCTTTGTCAGGTTTTTTTCTCTAATTTCTTTGCAATTCACCAGGAAACCAAGAGATCCAAGATCCAAATCTCCAAGAGATTTCTTGGAGAAATAGATGCTCCGACTACTTCTACAGTTTTTTAGTGTTAAATCTCTCTTCTTAGAAAGATAATATTAATAGTGAATAGAAGAATTAATCCAACAATGCATCAACTATGTAGAACAATCATTTTATAATCTATGTTACTGAGTCCTCTTTGTTGATTTGGGTTTCTTTTCCCTATTTGAAATTTATCTCCTGACAATGCCAAAAACAGAGCTGAGGAATAAGATCCTACATTACTGATAGTATTTAATTGATGTATCTCAAATTTTTGCCAGTCTTTTTTTTATTAAATATTTTTAAAAAGTGATTGTTCTTCAGTCAAGATGTACAGCATAGAACTTTATTCTGCTCCCTGGTTATGTGAACTACAGTGGGATGACAATTTCTCAAGCAATAGTACTGGTTGTAAATGATCACATAAACCAAAAATTGAAGCATTCAGTTTATTACATATTATATGGGATGAACTGAGTGATATAGTGGATGATGGTGAACTGTGAGACAATTTATTTATACTTTTTCATTAAAATTTGATATGCAGTCATAACTCACAGAGGGCAGAATGAAGTTTCCTAGTTTACAATAGAGCATCCTCCATATCTCATATTTTAAAATAAAGCAGTAGTTACTGCAAACAAAACATTTCATTTAAGAATAACATTTGGATCAAAAAGATAAATGCAGTCATTAATCAATACTAATTATGATTTTGATATCCATATTGGTCAGCTTGCTCCAAATGCAGCAATTTAACTCACAAAATGACATTTAACACCTATTTATGGTGTTCTATAATTTACCATAGATAAAAATGAACATCCATCTCAGTTTTCCTTACAGAATCTATCTGGAATACGTATCAATAGTATTTTATTCATCTATTTTAGATGTATGTAAGAAACTCCTCACCATGACATTTGATAATCTCTCTAGTCATAACTGTAAAAATAGGAACTCTAAAAAATGTCATGCTTCCCCTTGTTTGATTCTCCATTAGAAAAGCTAACAGTTCTGATATTTTTATCTTTAAACAATATAATTTGACATGGGGAAAAAACCCCAAACAAACCCTTGATAACTGACCCTCAAACAGAGATACAAATGAATTAATAAAGGAAGGAAATAATATTAATATCCAGAAATGCTGTCACAATATTTCTCAGGAATTTTCATGCCATCTCTGTCCCATCTAACCATTCCTGGGTGGACAAAAATATTTATCTCTTGCAATTTTTGATAATGATTTTCTATGAAAGAAGAATTAAAAAAATGCTTGCAGCCCACCTCTACGGTCATTAGCCATGACACTTCACAGAATTATAGCCTTTCCTAGGAATAAGCAGTTGGTTTTACAACACATATTTTTCTTAGAGGAAAGGGAAAAAAGAAGTGAAAAGTACTTACATAGTAAAAATATGGCCTTCCATGACCCTTCTCACCCCAAGCAAACAATCTTAACAGGAATTTTTCTACTGGTACACTAATGGTGCACCACTTATCACCACTGCTGGAGACAGAATACTGAGCTAGGTAAGACCTTTGGCATGACCCAGTACAGTTATTCTTCTGAGCAAGTTACAATGGAAAAATTCAAAACCCAAAACAGTACAAAAAAAGGTAAAAATAAGGGAAGAAACCAACTGAAGTGCAAAAAGTTTGTTTATTTATTTATTTATTTATACAAGTTTGGAGATTTAGTGTCAAGATGGTATACTTATAAGCAATATGGTAGTAAATGAATGTTTATTACAGGAAGGAAGAATTATTAAAAAATTCAAATCAGAATAAAAATCAAAAATTAAAAAGTCACAGGTCATTTTGAAAGATTTTTTTACCCAGATTTCACTTTGAAAGAAATTATGTACGTGCTTTCTTTTTGCAGGGTCTAATCAATATCACCTTTTTTCCATACAGTAAAAAAGTACAGCTTTCTAGCAGAATATACCTTTTTTAATGTCTGTGTAACAGTGTTTTTTTTCATTAGCAAAAATTCTGTTATAAAAATTCCAAATTGGCTTTGATATGCATCCAGATACACACACACAGACACACACCCTCAAAGAGAGCAGAAACTCTTCTCAGGCATTTCTTTTAGACATTAAGGCCACATTTGAAAATATTCTGCAAGTTTGATGGGAAAAATCTATTAGGAGCTAACTCAATTTTAAATAGCAACTTTAAACATTATTAAAAGGAAAGGGACCAGTTAAGTTACTCTCTGATGACATCCTTAGGAGATGGTCATCAAGAATAAGCCAGTTTCTACCTCATTTTATTCCTCTTCTATCTGCTATTTGGATAAAATGTTTCTCCTTGTACAGGGAGACCCACACAAAGCTTACTCACTTTGTAAGCCTTACATAAACCTATTTTCAGGCTTAGTAATGAACAGACTTTTCAGAAGCTTAGTGAAGAGGAGTGAAATTAAGCTTTTCCAAAAGTACGATACTGCCTGTAGAACAGAAATACTCATTTGCAGAGCAGCCTACAATCTTTCTGGAAATAATATACAGTTACACTCTGCAAATGAGATGTATTATCATTATGTTGATGAGAAGATCAAATATTTCTTTTTCTTCCATAGTCAAAATATTGTTAAGGGATGATTTTCTGCCTGGAAGGACATTTTATTGAAATTATGTGCTGAGCCCACCACTCATTGACTGAATAAGATGAAAACAAATGAAAAAAGAAACCTGTATGAGACTACTTCGTGAAGAAAAAAAATAGAATCAGAAATTGGTACGTTCATTCTTACTGTGCATTATATCTCTTTTGTCTTTTCTTTTAAATCTTGTCGTCTTGGATCTTATGCTCTTCAGAGAAGTGAGTTTTTATAGAGATCTCAGTGAGTATTGGCAACAATGGTGTAAATTCCTAGTTGTTCCTTAGGCATTGTTGCAGTGTCAACGAATAAAAACAGCAAGGATATCTCCCTGAAATGCTTAACCATGGAGCCTGCAATCTTCAGGACTGCCATCGTGTTTCAGTAAGGGTTTGGCAATTTTAGACTCCCGTCCATTCAGACTTCAATTATGTTTGTTTGTTTGAAATGTTGCTGTTCTATATTTATTTTTCAGGTTTTTTTGTCCACTTATAATAGTTATTTTAAATAAAATTATCACTTAAAAGATTCTTTTCTATAATATGAAATGTATGATACATCAATCATTCTGTCAGTTGAAAGGCAGTGCAATGCTGTGCTTAGCTGAAGTGGTAGTCTTGATGATGATAACGAGCTATTAAATTTGCTTATGCAGTGATGGAAGGAAGAGCCTAAGGATTACAGTGGAAGGCAACATCCTCAACCATACCGACTTCTGGGTATTCCTGCCAATTAGAAAAGAAATATGTAAAAGATGGCACAGGCACACTAACATTTGCACACCTTTACTTTGAACAGTATATACCACCTTCAGGCTGATGCTACAGGTTCCTTCCCACTCCCAAGCATGCCTCCTAATTCCCTCCTAGTTCCACAGCCACACTATGCCAACCAGCCCCTCCCAGGTCATTCAGGAAAGCAGTAATGACTCCGGGGCTATTTTTCACTTTCAGTTGCTGTTATGGAGTGTTTGAAAACTTGATGAATATCAGACTGCATTTTAGCATAATACTCAGGAACTGAATAAAACATGGAGATACAGAAGACCAATTGATATGAATGACATATCTCTGCTATCTATTAGAAAAACTGCATACACAATAGATTTTTGGTTGGAAAAAAGAACAGGAGGACTGGAGCCATTTGGCAGCTGCTCAGTGAATAGGTCAGTGGCATAAGAAGGATAGCTTCCCTGTTAAAAATGTTAGCTGTATTGCTCATTCATCATGCACACTCACTGTGTTCTGGCTATCTGTAATAGTAGAGATTGAGGAAACAGCTCAGTCTTGATTTTCACCAGCTTTCTAGTGAAATCATAATATTGCTTTGATGACATCATAGTCTCCTAAAGTTTCATAGTCTGCATTATTACTTCAGTCCAGGATCGGGAAATACAGGACAGCATAGTTTCGAGAGAAAATACAAATAGGATACAATAGGACACACACTTGTTAACATCCATTACATTGTTATATCTCACATGTATCTTTTCGTGATTACACATGGCTCTAAAACATATTTTATCAAATGCTATATACAGAATCCTACAGAGCATTCATATCGAGCATGCAAGTACAGAGAAATAACTGCATAAGCCAACTTTCCTGGTTGCTTGGAGAGATGGAAGGGAACAGCTAAACACCCTGCCTGTTCCCTCACAGGAAGAAGTCAAAACAGCTTCTATCAGAAATGTGCCTTCCAAAAAAAGCCACGTGCAGCACAAGTTGCGTATCACTGATTTAGTCAGTTCTTCCATCTGCAAAGAGCCCAAAATGCTTTATAAACTTTACAAGAAGAATTTCATCCACCACTGAAGTGCAGCCGCCTATGGAGTAAAACTTGGCAGCTGTTTAACAGAACACATAAATCCTACACAATAGTTTAGGGGAAGAATTTTTAAAGAATAGTGCAGATGGGAAAGTAGGGAGGTAGAATATAGTTACATAAACTGAGTGTATATTTAGGCAGGAAATGCAGGTTGGCCAAAAGAAGCAAAATTAAAATTTCTCATATCACAAAACATCTCAGGCATTTTGATATACGTCTCAGAGAAAATTACTTTGGAAATATTTAAATAATACTATTTTTGTTTGTTCACTTGGCCCTTGCTTTCTCCCTCTCCCCCAGGTCTATTTTAATCACTCTGTCCATCTGCACATTAATTGAGAATGAAGTCATATCAATGGTCAGAGACAGCCGCTAACACTATTAGCCATGAGGCAAAATAAATTGTCAGTACACAGAAATATTATCCCATCAAATATAAAACATTTACAGCATTTTTCAAAGTTGAAATCCAGGTCTGTAACACTCATTCACATATGGGATTCTTGATTTTCTATAATATAAAATAGTATAATATAGTATAAAATTCTCATTTTGCAGTATTTTAAATGTTTTTTTTTTTCACTAAGAAAACATTAATATGCCCAAATTTATACTAGTCTATTCAGCAAATTAATTTTGCAGAAATTGTACAGAGAGAGAAAAAGGAAATGGAAAAAAGAATTTGGATTCC
Organism: Catharus ustulatus; assembly: GCF_009819885.2. Taxonomy (NCBI): domain Eukaryota; kingdom Metazoa; phylum Chordata; class Aves; order Passeriformes; family Turdidae; genus Catharus; species Catharus ustulatus. The sequence goes on along the minus strand of NC_046222.1, from coordinate 95,315,124 downwards.
CTTATTCTATGTTAGTTCCTTTATGAGCCCCTTCAGGAAATGTGTATGTTAGAAAGCACCAGCACTGCCCCAGTGTTGCTGAGTTAAACATAGACTCATAGAACAGTCATGGTTGGAATGGATCTTTAAAAGTTATCTAGTTCAAACTCCCCTGCAATAAGAAGGGACACTTTCAGCTAGATCAGGTTGCTCAGAGCTCCTTCCAAGCTGACCATGAATGTTTCCAGGGTTTGGGACATCTATCAATGCTCTGTGTGAGCTGTTCCAGTATTTCATAGCCCTGATTGTAAAATTTTCTTTCTTACATCTAGTTCATCCTCTTTTAGTTTTAAGCTGTTACTCCTTGTCCTATTGCTATAAGCCTGCTGAAAGGTTTGCCCCACCTTTCTCATAAGCCCCTTTAAGTATTGGAAGGTCGCAGTAAGATCTCACGGGAGCCTTCTCTTCTCCAGGCCAAACAACTTCAATGGTCTCAGCCTTTCCCTCACATGAACCTTCAGTAGTTTTCCAGAGAATCAAGAAGAGGCAATAAAATGTTTCTGTTTATTTTTAACATCTTGGCTGACTTAAGCCAGGCTTAATATTATTCAAACAGAGTACGGAGAAGTGGGGGAATTTGAAGTCATCCATTTACCCTGGGGTCAAAAAGGACAAAGTCATTCATAGTATCAGTTAAAATGCATGGAAATTAAGAAAAACTACCATAAGTAAAATTTGTTCAGTAGACTAAGTAAAACGTATCAAAATCATAATAGCTAAGAAGACCTGTACAAGATAAACTAAGTAGGAAGAAAGTTTTTACTTAAACGTGTTTGCAGTATGTCTGAGTATACTGTTCAATTATTGTCTCCAGTACACTGAAGCAAACTGTCTGTACACAGGGATACTATTAAATACCAAAGTATTGGAATAAAAATATTATAATTTTATGTGGTTTTGTTTATCTGGGGTTTTATATTGGCTATTTTATTAATATAATGGATGGTAATTATACATTCTCCTCAAACTGATCATAAATACCCAATAGCTAACTTTTCTGGCATGCTGACAATGATGTTCTGATAATTCATTTATATCATCAAGGCTAGTGACACACAAATGATATGGAAACTTTTAAGACAGAAGCAGTAGTGCAAATATGCAAAATAGCTTTCCTAAAAAATGCATCTCTTATAAAAATCAGTTTGGTGTTTGCTGGCATCTCTTAATAAGCACTTGAACTGTAGTACTAATAGAATAATACTGTGTTTGCTTGGTACATCAGCCAAAGCAATCACATACTTTGCCAAAAAGACAGGTGCTAACGAGTGCTTTGGTTTTCTTTATCAGAGCAGTCACTGCTCAGTGAATACTTGACCTTAACTTTAAAGTTTTTATTGACAATGTAATGAAGATACCGGCTAAGGAGATTTGGCTGGGCTGCTGCAAAAAAGCAGGGAGACTGCAATTTAAAAACAGTAGTGCGGAGAATAAGATTTCCACTCCTTCAGCACTTATTGGTGTTAAACACTGAGCTGCTGTGCTCTCCTCGCCCCTGAGCAGGTACATATGCTCAGACTCACAGGTAGCCAGGAGTCAGTGCACAGCCTCTTTCCAGAAAGGAGGCTTGGGCATGACCTGCACGCAGCTGAGCACCAGGGAAGCTGTGAGCAGCCTGTCATTCTGATTACACGGCCTGTTGAGAACAAGGGATTTAAAACAAATGGAGCCAGCATAAGCTGGCAGTTTAAGGAGAATTGCCAGAATTTATGGTACAAAAGGACAGCCTTTGCCAGTATTTTTTAAATTATTATTCCTTGCCAAAAAGTAAAATTGTCCCACATCAGAGATTCTCAGCACTATTTCTAGGAAAAGCACTTCTTTAGAGATGGACTGGACATTCTATACACTGCATAATTACAGTGGATAACAGAACTGCTAAATCCTTCTTTTTGTAGAAAATCCACTCTGGCAAAGCCAGCTGAATGGCTGCTATCTACTCCTGTCCCCTCTGACTTCCAAAGCCTGAATTCAAACTTGAAGCCACTCACAACACTGGTCTTTTCTTAACACTTGCAAGCTCTTTGCTTGAGATAGAAAACAGAAAAATCTCTACATTGTCATCCACCTATATACAAATCTTCATGATAAGTCCTCTCTCCATAGTGTCAAATATGCTTCAGGGTGTCTTTTTAAAATTCTCCTCTGAATTTCACTGTCATTTCCACTGGGAATATGCACTCCATCAGAGAAAACTCAGGGAAGAGACGCAGTGTGTAATGATTGGGACGGGTTTGCAGAAAGCTTTGTCCAGTCCTGTGTGAAAAATAGCAATGCCAGCAAAGACTGCCTTACTCCTCTCATATAAGCACTTCAGAATGACTCCTTGAAGATCACATTCAACTAAAGTTAAAATGATAAGTGATAGTAAATAAATACTGTCTGTTTCAATGTGTTAAACAAGCCTGCTGGTCCCTGAAAAATCCAGTTGTAGGAAGAAGTAGGGAATCTCTGTTATATATCTACCTATAGGTTTCAGGCCAGGAAAAGGGTAGAACCAAGAAGGCCATGATGTGGGAAATGTCAGAAAAAGATTTTATTTAGCTTGTATGAGCACAGTCACATCCACAAATCAGTCATGACTGTACAAATTAAGGTTGAAGTTCTGTTCACTTAAGCCAAAATTATTGGGAGACGTTCTGATGTTTTGGCTATGAGCTGGGACAATGGGTAGTGTAGAACACATCACAGCTCCAGGCAAGGCTCCTGGTGCAGCCACCGCTGAAGAAAGCCGGTAACAAACAGCTGAAAGAGGACAAGGACAAGTTCCACCCCTCACCATGGCCAGTGCTGCGGGCAATGCCAGCGCTGCCACCTGCCCACCCCACCTACAGGCTCAGCTCCACCTCCATCGAGCTGCACGGTGGGGGCAGCTGAGGAGACAGATGGGAAATGCCTCCTATGTCTTACCCCAGGATCAGGGCTCCCCCTGGGGCTACAGTGGTGACAACAATGCCACAGGTCAGCAGCCTTGCTCTGCGGATTGCCAGCCAGGCTGTGAATAAACTTGAGGCTGAAATCCCTTTCTCATGCAGACAGAACTTGTCATCTGACAGAATAGGTCCCCAGCAGAACAAATCAGCAGCTGGGGATGAAGAGGACAGCTAAGGAGATATGGCCAAGGGGAGTGAAGGTGAGGCTGGAGGGACCATGAGTGGGGAAGACTGGTAGCTTCCAGAACCCAACACTAAATGCCTTCCCAATATTAACCACTACCCCAATATCCCTCTGCCTTCCCAGCTGGCAGGAGGCACTGCTCAACCAGGCAGCATTTGTTTTTGGTATGGGGCCAAAATGCATCAGTCAGCCAATAAGTGAGCGTTATAAACACAATCTACTGGACTAACTCTAGGATATATATTTTCAAAGTTCATATTTATAGTTTGCAAACTCTGTCTTTCAGATAGCAAGTCCTAGTAGCACCAGAAGCTGTTGAATATTCCAATCAAACACAAAATTAGAACAGGATTCTGTGCCACAAATACAAAGTAAAGCCATCTGCCAAATTTCTAAAATACCTCACCTAGAGATCTGGTAATTTCTCTTTTAACGTGAGCATAACATACAGCCTGCCCCCAAAGAAGCAACCTCTGCTATATTTAGCAGATTTTATAATAAATCCTAATCACTGAAAGCCTATTTTTATGCTATGTGTAGATTTAAAAATGACAACCATTCCAAAGTTTCCAAAGAAGGGACAACATTTTTCTATTATTTATTAGTTCATTTTAGGTCACTGGAGGACTTCCAAAGGACTCTTCCTTTTCTGTCTTATAAACCCTAAGAGTTAAGTAAGTATCTCAAATAAGCACAATTTACAGTATGTCAGCTTAAAATAAAATCATAACACATTTCTAAATTGATAGAAATTGCATAGCACCAAATGAGAAATAGGGATTTTATCCTCTCATTTATACATGCTTGTCTCTCTGTCTATAAACATATGTTTGCACATACTGTGTATTGATAGATTAACATTACTTAACTCTGCATTTGCAACACTGTACTTAAAGTTGTGTCTGCATTTTTACTTCAGAGGTTTATATCTCAGCTATAAAATATTCTCTCTAAGCCGAATCTTGGCAAAGACTGACAAGCTACAAATTATTATTTTCTTTTTAGAAAAATTAGAAGGAAATGTCAAGACAATAATCCCTACTTCTTCATAGTGTCAATAGGATGCATGGACTGATCCAGAATGCAAGTTGGTAAGTCAACCAGAGCCAAGAGAACACATTTTCACTACTATGGACTTGGCTTGTTTTGTTGTGGGAGTGAAATTCTGCACCCCTTAGTCACTAGTGCACTTTGCATTCTTTCGCTGCTTTCAGCAACTTAAGAGTCTCTCTTTCTTTAGCAGCTTAAGAGAAAACATAATTTCCTTAAACTATTTACCAGTCATCTGTAAATGTTCATGATTAACAACAACTCTATTCCAAATTTTAGTGGAAAATGGCAGGACTGATTCAGAAAGTGGTAAGAACAGCCTGGGACTTCATTGTAAGTGCTGGCTGATGACACAGAAGCAGAGAAGACTGAATGCTAACAGCTCTGATGGTATACCAACCTCTCTTCAGCCAACAACTGGAATAGATTTTAGAGGAACTTTATATAAACTGTGGTAGGAGAACAGGGCAATATACAAAGCAAGAGTTCTTCAGAATATGCCACAGGTGGGCCCATTTATCTGCTTGTGTTCTGTATGCGTGTTATTTATAAACTCTGGGACTGTGGTGAAGAGATAGGATTTGTCCTCTAACATGTCTACCCAAACTGCAACAGGCACTGCACTTATTGTATAACCGTTTCTGCCACCAGAGCTTAACTAGTTCAAATGAAATAGTAGGGATGTTGGATGAAAAGTTGATCATCATCATCATCATCATCATCATCATCATAAAGAACAACATTAAAATTTATTCTGAAGAGTGATAAAAACCCCATGAAGGATTAAGTAGGAATTTTGTGTTTCACAGGAGCACCATGTGCCAAAATATGCCACCCTTAGACAGAGCTTCTGCAAGCAGTCTTTCTGCAACAACTGCACTTCAGTCCAAGATAGCCAATAAAATTTTATGTGCATCCTATGGGATAAATTGTAGCTCCAGGAATGTCTAAGGTGGGGAAGGCTTCTTTTCATAAGAAGCCAATGAAAATTATTTGATTGTGCAAAATGAGTTGAGATAACTATGTGATAGATCACATCAGCTTTCACTAGCTGAAAAAGCACTGGGGCCTGTTTAGCACCAGTTTAGGGCCCTCTGTGCCACTAACCTAAGGCAAAACTGGTAGAGGCTTGTTTAGGCTTAGAGGATTGATAGCATGAGCCTAGACACCTGTAGGCAGCAATATCTAAAGCTATCCCACATGAACTGATTGAGCTGGAGACCCAATTTTCACAAGGCAAGATCCACTGGCAGTCTGCGTTGACTGGACAAGACAAGAATGCATGGAATTCTTATTAAGGAGTGAACATCACTGAGGGCTGCTGTGGCATATCCCAAACCACCCTTCATAAATAGTCACTCTTTTCTGTTTTGCCTGCTCCCAGCTACTGGCAAAGTTAATGTTATAGTGAAATGTTCGGAGCCTTAGTAAAATACTGCTCATAACTAAGTAGGAATGAGGCATGTTCTTCTATGTGAACCCAAGTATTGGTAGAATAGAATTGCTTATTTAAGTAGATAACATTTCATCGACTTCCATAAAACATTTAATTCATCTTCATTTTACGTCAAACTCTCAAATAAATCTATGTATCTAATGTATTTTAATTAAGTAGAGGACAGGTGAAGAGTTTTTCTTTCAACATCTCCAGTTGCACTCTGCTGCTCTAGTCAATGAAACTATAAAAACACGCCTTCATTATTAACACTAATTTTTACTTCATTTTCATTTTTGCTCTTAGAGATTGGATTGTCATGCCATGCATACAGGAAGACAGGCACTGGGAAAGAAGCATACTCATTCATTCCAAGCGGTAGAACAGTTTTGTTTAATTCTTTTTTTGTGGTTTTTATACCTATGTAAGGATCTTTAGGTTTACTAGTAAAAAGAATAGGCACCTTCTCAGGACATGGGTTCTCACAGAATTCTCTCTTCGCTTCATGGTTACCATTGCAAGTCCTTCTGTGCATATGGTATCAGTTACTTCCACAGAAGAGATTCCAAAAATGAACAATTTCAGAAGAGAGCTGGCATTGTCTCCTCAGGTATTCCTGTGCTGGCCATCACTGCTCAATGACAGTACTCAAGTTTCAGTGAAAGTGCTTTTTACTTCCAAGCTCTTTGAAAATGAACATTCCAGAACTGAAGTCTGATCTAAATGTGTAAAAGATGAAGCTGATGCAAAGAGCTATTAATTTTAGTGTAATTTTTTATTCTAATCCCAAATGTTCATTCAATGGTATCAGTTTTTAAGACCAGTGTCTTTGACAAACTGTGTGAAGAAATAAAAACAGCACCAGTTAAATGTATTTCTGATGCAAAATAAAGCCTACTTTTAGAAATGATCATCATGACTACATGATAAAATAAATAGTGTTTTTTAAGTTGAAAATAGAAAGCAAATTATAATCTTGTAGGTGGAATATCTCCATCTATATCTAACTATATCTATCTATATCTATATCATCTATCTCTATCTCTATGTCTATATCTATATCTGTCTCTATATCTATATCTATATCTATATCTATATCTATATCTATATCTATATCTATATCTATATCTATATCTAATCTATATCTATATCTATATCTATATCTATATCTATATCTATATCTATATCTATATCTATATCTATATCTATATATCTATATCTATATCTATATCTATATCTATATCTATATCTAATCTATATCTATATCTATATATATCTATATCTATATCTATATCTATCATCTATATCTATCTATCTATCTATATCTATATCTATATCTATATCTATATCTATCTCTATCTATATATATCTATATCTATATCTATCATCTATATCTATATCTATCTATCCATCTATAGCTATATATCTATATCTATATCATTCTTTTTCCTACGTGATCATAAAATCTTTAAATGTCATTGTATAACAGCACCTCTAACAGCAGAGCGGCCCCGTGACACAAATCTGTCATACTACTTCACTGAAATAATGCCCAATAAAAAGTTAGATCATCAATATTGTTTCCTGTATATAACATTTAAGTTTCGTCTGGAGCTTTGATCCATGAACTGACCCAGTCTAAACCTACTTAGATTTGAGTTCAGAACATATGGAATAGGAGGCATGAAGTCAGATGCTCAAGAGATAGAAATGTTCTATCTATTATCAGTCCCAGAAAATAGATGTGCTTCTTCCAGCCTTCTCGAACAAAGCTGCATTTACTCTGCAGGACTACAAAACATTGCATAAAATATTTTGTGTTTCTTGTATGTAATTGCTTAGAATTATTTTATGTGTTATTACCTTAAAGTAGCTGATTATGATACACCTTCAGATAGTAACTCTTTCCAAATAAAAGGCAAAAAAGTAGTTCACAAAGAGAATGCAGCAAACCTAAATTTAGTATTCTTTCCTATGAAACTGTAATTTTTTGCCTTGAAAGGACAAAGCAAGACTTCCTTCATCTCAGTAAGTCAACACACGACTGCATAAGAGGTACAGGGATCTCCATTGTTTGCAAATTACAAATTAGACATGAATATGCTCCCTTTTGATTCTGCTTTTGGTTTGGGTTTTTTTCTGTCCAGTTTTGGTTGTTTGTGGTTTTTTTTTTTTTTTTTTCATTCTGCTTTGTAATTCAAACAATATAGATAAAACTTTTAAACAAAAATTTACCTCAGATTTGTAACATAGATATTCTCATTAAACTTTATCTCTGTGTGTAGCCCTGCTGGAAAGATATCAGTTGTTCCAGAGTGATGCTGGTTGACTCAATAAATCATTCTCAGAAAATTCTCCATTATATCTTCTCACCAGAGTAGGCTCATCTGCAAGTGATTGACAACAACTCAGCATTCATTTGGGTTTTTTGATTTATTTAAATCCATTCATTATTGCTCCAATACCACAATGATGTGTATTAAAAATAGATGATACATAGCTAATCCTAGCAGTTCCATAAAATTGTAAATTATTATGTGGTAACTTTACTGCAATGAACAGCCACATAATGCCTTCATTGTACCTTTCAGAGACACCACGGAAAGTTAGTTCAAAGTCCACCTCATAAAAAAGGGTGTGCTTGAGTGTGGTAAAGACAGGGCTAAAAGAGGGTGAGAGTGCTATTTGCAATGGAACACAGTTATCCAAACACCTCACTGCCACCTTGTTAGACCAACCTGTCAATCAATCATTCATTTAATAATCACCCATAGAAATCATCCCTAAACCAGGTTATTTAGCACTTTATGCCCATTTAAAGCACAGTTATGACCTTGTAGTTAGCTTCAGTTATGCAAAATATGTATACTACATATTGCATATAAATAGCAAAGGCAGGAAGTTAATCATGCTATTTCTAAAACAAAACAGCCCTAATGTTAAGTGAATGGCTTTTCTGCCATGATTCAGCCAGGTAATGAAACATGTGCCTGAATTTAAGCACATGAATCACTCTATTGATTCAAAAAGGACTCTGCAGGTGCCTAGAGTTCAGTGTGCACTTGAGTTGTCTGATGGATCAAGACTTCCATCAGTCACAAGAATGCACAGAAAGACGTTTGTCAGGTGCATTTCAGGACTGTATGTACATAAGGACAACAGGAGTGAAAATTTAAAAAAAAAAAAGAATAAAAAAAAAAAAGGGTAGGTCAAGAAAAGGAAGATACCAAGAGGAGTGTGGCATTTTGTCTCTGTCTTGCTATGATGTGAGCCCTTTGGGAAGGTCTACAGTGTTGCCCTGGGTCCTGGGTACTAGCAGCCTTTCCTAACCTCGCCTTTTGGCTTCCTCTCAGATGCACTGTGCTGTGTACTGGATCTGCAGTGGTATCCTTACTTTAGGTAGCTTCTTTCCCCAAGCTTGCTCGATTGTGGCTCCACAAACCACCATAGCAACACTCCCCAGGGTAGGGGAACAGCGTGAATGGACGATTGCGCAACTTGTAAACTCACTGCTGCCTGCTGAGTGCTAAACAGCATATTAAAATGCACATGCTAAATCAATCCTTAATATAAGTTTTAGAGAAGATGGGAGAATATTGCAAGATACCATACAGAAGTTTCTCATGCAATTCTCTAACAAAAGAACTGTCATTAATTTTTACTATGACAGAGGGAAGATGAGGAGTTTCTTTAAAGTGTGTTCAGACAAAACTGTAAATACCAGAACTTTTGGTACAGAAAAGACAAGTCTGAATACTAAAAGCCAAAACTTGTGCCTAAAGAAGATGGCCTAGCTCCCACGAACTTCTTCAGAGGCAGAAAGATGCCTTTAAGAGCACAGGATTTAACCCAGGCATGAGCAAACACAAGGCAATGGAGCATGCAGGCATCACTGGTGAGTAGGCAAACAAAAGGCAGCCTCCAGAGCAAAATGTGTTTTAATTTGATATTTGTAGGAAAAAGGGGATAAGGGATTTAACTGGCTTATAAGTGTTAAAGCAGAGGACTAAGGAGAATAGCAGACTAAAATTTAAGAGCTTTTTGAGGTCTGGATGAAGTGGAGAAAGAGTCTGAGGGGAACAAAGAGAAGGGATAGGTGAAGACAAGAGCATAAACAAACTGGTCCATATAGGCATGGGATACAGAACTGAGTTAGTCACTTGTGACACATTGGAAGCCATGAAACTATTTAAAGTCAGAGGAGTACTAAAATTTATAAATAAGGGACATATCTAACCCATATTTCCATCTCTCTGTTAACTGGTCTCACACTCCTGTATCCCCCAGGCTGCAAGGATACTAAATAGTTAATGCTCTGAATAAAACATCTCTCCAGCCCACTTGTGATCAGTATGCGCTGAAATGTTCCTGCTCAGACAATCCCTTTGACCCAAGGAACATATAGTGCATTTATTAGCACTCTCTGCTACTGTCCAGGGTAGAAGGGGTTCAGTTCCATCTAGTTTAGGCACTGTGGTGCTTCCTACCCTCCCCTGCCTGACCTCAAACCCTATGCTAACAAGCTTTCCAGTTTTCCACTGTTAGCAGTGATCTTCTTGGGAAAAAAAAATAATTTAAAACACTGTGGAAATGAAGAAATCCAACAAAAACTAGGTAGATCATGAAAAGTGCAAGCAACTTTAGTGGGATTTGGGGGTACCAGCATCCTGATTATTTGCTCCAGGTCGCTGTAAGGAAATAACACCAGCTTCTTGTGTTAGAGGAAGTCTTCTGTTAAAGCAAAGGGAATGTAGTTTTGCTGAACAGCACAAACCAACACAACAATAGTGTTTACAAAGAACTTCAGATGCTTTACAATAAATCTGGATGTGCTTAAAAATCCCATAAGAGTCTTAAAAAAATCTGAATGTGTTTTCTCAAGTAACTATTTAAAGCATATTAGAGTTTATTTAATTGCATTGGGATTTTTCAAAGCATATCAGGGCAAAACAGTAGAGTATAGGCCCCAATATGCTAATTAATAGCTAGCTAGACCCCTGAAATAAACCTGCTACACTTCATTAATCAGACGGTAATTGAATTGGCACAGTACTTCTGTGCAAACTATATGTAGATTGAACTACCAATGGAGAGGGTATCTTCCTCCACACAAGTATGATTTTGGACAATGCACTAACGTTTTTTCTGTGAGCAGCTGGCCTTTATGATACCTTTCGACATGGAAAAATCTCATATTACTGAACTCGGAATTATTGCTCAGACTGAGACACTTTTTAAGGTAAGTACTTTTCAATGACCACAAGTTTAGCTCAGGATAAAAGAACAAATCAGAACTGATACACTTTGCTTTGTCATCCAAAAGTATCTGCCTATTAATGTTATTAGAAAATGATAGTGTTGACAGATGTTTCATTTACAACATTTGTTTTCAACTCTATGAAAGCTATCTACCTGGGGATTGAACTGGCAAATAGTAACTACTTTGTTTTCAGAAAATAAAACAAGAAATTTTCCAGCAGACATCATGAAGGGGAATTTTGAATATTCCTTGTCTGTACTCAGATCTGATAAAAGACTTAACTAGATGAAAAGGAAACGGAAAAGAAAAAAACTGTTTAAATTTATAACTTTCTAAAATGATGTAACTGTTGAGTATTCCTTCACCTTTAGAAAAAAGACCACATATTTGTGTATGACCTTGGGCAAGTCACTTTGGTCCAAGGTACTTTTCAGGGTAATTGGCAGAAGCTGAAAGCTAGGTGCCAGAGGCAGCTTCAGCAGCACTGAGCTGTTAAATTCCAGTTAAAATCAGCAGCAGTCAAGCACTCCAGCATTTCTGCAAGTTCAGACAACTGTATCTATGGGTCCCTCATCCAATCTGCTATTCCTTGCCTGTCTTCTGTAGGACTGTCCACAGACTTCAAGTCAGATACTCATTTGAACGTATTCCTGAACTACATCTTCAGCATTTGGCAGTTTTGAAATTTTCATTACCTTCTGTTAGTTTGCCAATGGTGTCATGTCTACTTACCTACCTACCTACCTACATTTCATTAATCTCTTGAGGTGTGCAGCCATTTTTATATTCAGGAAAAAGACACCCTTTGATTTCAAGCAAGCACACCAAGTTTCAGTGGTAAAGTAAGAGTTAGGGAAATTTCTAAACAAGTAGAAATTACTCTGGATAAAGAAAACACTTGAATACTCTTAATCAACTGTGAGAATTACAATGCACACTAGCTATGATGTGCCCGTGCCTGTATGTGCATGTGCATTTATGTCAGAGTGTCAATGCACTCAATTCCTATGGTAAAATAAATAAGCAGAAGAGAAAGACGGGATTATTTTTAAGATATAGTTGTATTAATACATGCCCATCAAGACAACAATAACAAATTAACATAGTGTTTAAGGGGAGAAACAGATGTGATAGTCACATTGTTTATCAAAGGAAGATACAGTTCTTTGATCTAAGAAAAACAAAGGAAATTACCTACTGTTTTTTCAACAAACAGTTTAAACCGATTAGGTATTTTGAACTTCCATGCCTATTGAGGGAACTACTATCCTTAGAGTTGGCTTGTTAACAAATACTAGTGTAACACTTTGGGGAATAAATTCTCCAGCTATCTTATTTCTTCTAATCATTGTCCCCTTTCACCGGAGAATTTCACATTATTCAGTAACATATGGACCAAACATTTCTTCAGTAATCATGTCTGAACAAAGTAATCATTCCCTCATTAACCAATTATTCCTCAGAATCAAATGAAACAGACCTATTTGCTAAGACAATTTCCTTTAATAAACCCTATGGAGCCACACCTTGTGCATAGCCTATCCAAGTAGTTTAATTCAAAGATCACAGTGTAGATGACAAAACGGGATTCTTGTTTTACACTTGCAGTAAGTGATCTCAGGAGCAAGGTTAGGAATGAAACTAATATTGGATTAAAGAAAAAAAGCAGTATTAAAAGGGCAGTAATCATTGGCCTAAAATTAACCTTTTGTATTCCATGTTCTTTTCTTTATGCTTAAAACTTAGAGTACAATCCTGTTGGAGATTGAAGTACAGGTGGAAAGACATCTCCAACAAGCATGTGTGTATCACTATACTATGTGATACTCAAAACACACACAGAACCACAATGGAAAAATGTTTCAATGTCGGACAAAAAGACATACTTTCAAAATATGTGGGAGTTCCACATATCTGGTTAGTCTTTAAAATCTTCTGGCTGTTTGGATTTCTAAGTATGCTTATAAAGAAAAATCTGAGTTTGAGAATTCAAAGTAAAATTCATCAAGCTGGTATGTGTTTACTTGTTGTATACAGTAGTACACAACTTTACCTCTTTGTCAGATATAATTCACTTCTGTCTCTGATAGCTTAGAAAATTCATTATAAACCCTGAAAACTGAAAAGGCAATGTTATTCTAGCTTCTTTCTTTTTGGTACTGAAACAGAGAGTTACAAAATAAACAATAAACTCTCTCTTTAATATATAGTCAGGATTTCAGCATTCTCAATTCCTTTGTTTCACCATGCTGTTTTCAGAGAAAAATACAACCCAAGAAAGAGTGTGCTGTGGGGATAGTCAGCTGAAAAACCAAAGCCTTTGTTCCACTCATTTAAAACTTCCAGGGCTTGAAAGTTATGATCAATATCCTAAAATGCATTTTGAATATCTTAAGCTCTACTTAAGTATTACTCTTATACCTTACAATGAGTTTTGAAAATTTGTAGGTTCTTCTTAATTATTACTCTGTTGAGATATTTCTGATTTGCAGTCTAGAATTGGAATGGGAAACTAAGAGCCACCACATTCTTCTAGTGTGCTTTCTGCAGTAACTTGCAGCTCAGCAGTACTATCCTCAGATCCTTCCTGAGCTTGAGATGCCATTCACTTTGTGCAATTTTGTTCCTCACAAGAATAATTATGTTTCCTGGAATTTTCATTTCTGCCACAATTGTCACCAAAACTTAGTCTGTAAAATCCCACAGATGTTATCAGTCTCAACCAGAGCATGGTCTTCAGCTTGGTGGTTTCCCCAGCACAGCCAGCTATCTGTAAAATAGCTCATTGGACAGCAGTAGCATCCCATCTGAGTTAATAATGAAGTCAACATGTACTGCAAAACTTGAGATAGAAGCTGGGTAAAATAATCTGTTAGCCTATGCTCATCTTGGTAAAAGTATCTATCTTTTTGCATTTTAGAAGTCTTGAGTTATGTAGCCATGATGTGTTAATTCATTTACTAAAGCAAACTTTTTGAACTGTAGTGCAGATTATGCATGCAGGAGACATTACTTACAAAAGAGCAGTATGCTAATTATAATTAACCCATGATTATGTCCTTATTCAAACGAAAAATTAGCTCACAGTTGGGACAAACATGCCAAAAATACCTTCAAAAATGTCACTCATATACCCAATGGCCTGTCTTCTTACTCAAATTATCTTTCTGGTAGTGTATGGGTGTTGTTTTCATAATTCTTACACTAATTTTATTTCTCTGCCTAAAAATCAAAAATGTTAGCCAGTAAATAAATCAGAAGTGCCAATAAGACAGACCTCTGTGAAGTAGTGGTAACTCCTGCCACCCCATTGTGAAACACTATAAAAAGTTTTATTCTTTTTCTCCTAGTGCAGAGGACATGGACACTTTTGAAAGGGTGTGGTGTTCTGTCTGTAATTTTCTGAATATCAGCATCAAATCAGAAGCCAGCTGAGTGATAGTTCTCAGGTCAGCACTTCTTTTTTTTTCTTTTTTTTTTTATTTTTTTTTTTTTTTAAAAGGAACAATTCGCTTTTACTTCTCGTTTAGTCTCAAGGTAATAAATACAATAATCATTTCTCCTTGTATTTGGAGGTATTTCACTCACTTTATTGTAGTGTTGTCTCCCAGAGTTGCAATGGTTCCATTTCAGACATCATTTCTATGACAAACAAATAACTAGGCTTAAGAATCCACTGAAGGATGAAATCTGGCAGACATGTTATCTTCATAAAAACAGATTTTTTACTTTAAAAATAAGAAAGCACTTGAATATGTTTTTTAGAAATTATTATTATTATTATTATTATTATTATTATTATTATTACTATTATTATTACTATTATTATGGTCTATAAGTTTTTGAGACAGAGAACAATTGATAAAGCTTTTGGAGATACATAAGTCTTTCTATACAGTTTCTCTTTTGTAACATACTGTATATGTGATGACACCTGTGTGTCTTTCTGGCAAAACATTAAATAGGATCTTAATCCACACCCATTACTTTATTTTTGCAAAGTGATTAGATAGTCAGCAAAGACCCTTTAACTCCCTTGCTATATGTGCTGCTTATTTAAATTTGGGATCACTGTAAAAATGTAGTGCTTTCACCCTCCCAAAGCAAATGCTGCTGTAAATGAACACTCTTATCCACTTGCTTCCACACAAAGCAGGCAACTCGTTCACTAAAAACCAAACCAAACCAAACTAAACCAAACCACACCTTCAATGGACAGGTGAAGCATTGACATTAACTGTACTGACCCATAAGTTAAGCAGCTGCTATTACATGTCCTTTCATGAATATTGTTCCAGAATTGTTATAACAAGCCAAGATCCCTAATCTACACTTCAGGTTTTGTGAACAGTATATTTTAATATGATGGTTTTAAGAGCCTTGACCTACATTTCTAAAAATTGATATGTTGATGACCCAGAGGTTTAGAGATTCCTACATTCCCCCATGCAGATTAGGCTGTCATAGCTCTAGGCATATCTGAAGAATATCTCTGAAGAAGCACCTGGACATTTGGGATATCAGAAGAATGCCACTGACATTCTCTGAAAAATTACTGCATTTTCCTTCTAATAATTTTGCTTTAGTTGTCCTACCTTGATCTATTTGAGAAATTCTCCTGTTTGCCAGCTAAGTGCCTCAACAACTCTGCAAATGTTTCTTATTTGAAATGCATATTGCCATTTGAGTGTGGGATGCTTGAACAAGCAACTCTTTTCCCCTCCCCAAACTTTGCACAAAATATTTGGCCTTTCTTATGCAAACTGCATTACATTACCCTATAATTTATTCTTCTTGCAGGTATTTTTCTAATTTCTCCTATTTTTTTTTCATCCAGCCTTTATCAGTACTTTTTTTTTCAGTGGGACCAAATATAGCTGATTTTTTTCCCATAATACACTAAACATTCAAGCACATGTTGAATTTGACAATATCAGCATGGCTAGCCCCTGAGACAACATTAACTTTGCTCTGTTTGTTTTAAAATATCATCTGGCAAGTTCATGTTTTGATCTTGGGCTTGGATTATTTTTGGGGAGGGTGGGGGACATTGCTTTTTCCTCAGTGCCCAAAAAGAAGAGAGGGCAGGTGCATGCACAGCACACGGAGTGCAGAATGAGCAGAGCCCGGGAGGCGAGCAGGAGTGTGGGAGCGAGGCTGCAGGGTGAAAAGCAGTGCCAGGTGATGTCCCTTGCTGGGCCCCAAAAGCAATATTTTTGGAGAGCAAAGACAATATAACTGAGCTACTAAGCCCCCCTCTCATTGCAAGGCTAATTAGTTTAAGTGGTTTGCCAAGTAAGTGCAATATTACTGCTTTTGGAGCTAGCTCAGTTAGATACTATTTTTGGAGGCCTCTCCATGTTAATTAAACATATTTCACTCCATGTTGTGAACATGCCATTAGCTTTCTTTCTATTTCTAATTAATGAAGAGCCTTGACCACAGCTATGCATCATTATATTAAAACTTTTTCTTTTGTCCTATAAAAGGATATATTACAGAAATTAAATAAATAGAGTAATGCACAGGATTTTATCAGTCATTTCTAAAGAAACGTAAAAGCTTTCTTTACTAAAGCACAAATAAAAAAACTCCCACCAAAACTGCAATCAACCAAAAATCTCATGCAGCCCTCTATCCAGAAATAAAAGTTGTCTTTCTGTTTCTGTAAGGTAGTCTGGACAAAACTACTAAACTAGTCCCGATACCTAATGAGAATTCAGAGTAGTGTGTTTTATAGAAGAACTTATTTGAGTTTGTTTCAGGCAATTGTTTTCAGGTGGTAGCATAATAACCTGTGAAGAATGTCCTGCCAGGGCCTTCCTGTGGATTCAAACACTATGTTGCTGACACTTTTCCAAGTAGATTTTGAATGCTTCAACATTGGAGCAGAGTTCAGCTACATAATCCACTTTTTGATGATCATATCTAGCAAGGTGTCTCTGCCAGGATTATACTGACTAACAGGCTGGTAGCCAAGGCCAACACATGGTGCACCTTTTCTGTTTTTACCATAAATAGGGATTCAGCTGAAGGTCTATGCTGAGAAAGTCCAGCCTACTCCCTTTGTAGTAATGTGTCCTTATCAGGGCCTCCCAGATAATTATGGTGTAGACAAATTTGAAAAAAAAAAAGTGCTAGGAAAAAATTAATATAGAAATCTCAGATCAGTTATCACCTTACTGAAGGGCCAGCATGTTCCAGAGCTAGAGAAGCACTCTGGTGGTGAGATAAGAGGCAAAGCCTGCTTGGCGCTGCTGACCTTGCTCGTCTGGGGCTTGGAGGGACAAACTTCACAACCTTGTCATACAGAATCTTCCTGCTTCCACTGTTTAAGACAAGGATAGTCAATTTAATTTTTAATTTTAAGGACAAGCTGCAGTCTTTAATATTTTCTTTTTAAGCATGTTTTAGGTGCACATTGTTCTTAACAGCAAACCCTGAGTGCTTCTCACTTCTAACTTTCTCCTATATCTTGGTTTCATCAAATAATTTTAGAAATTCTTCTTGTTAAAAAGAACTGACTGTGCAAAGATTTTCTTTGCCTTAAGTAGTCAAGAAACAAACCCCAAAGAGCATACACTTCAGCAAAAAGCATTTGGACAGTATTGCCTGAACTCTTCACTCCACTCAAGTATCAGATTGACTGATATCTGACCATGATTTTAGCATGGTATGGGCAAATGGACATATTTGTTTCCTATGATTTTACTGTTGGTAGTGCTTTGACATGACGCATAAAAGTGGTGAACTGGAAGAAAAGCTCTGGAGTCAGATTAATTATATCATTGTTTGTGAGCACTGTGCTAGAGGAAAATATGCTTGTTACCAAAATTTCCTTTGCTGGTAGTCCTTTTCTTGGACATTATAATTCATAGAAAAAGCATCCATAACCATTCTTCAAATCATTCTCTCCTACAAGCACGTTCCATAGAGTTTGACTCTACTTTATTGATCTTAAATTCCTTAAAATACTTGACCTAGTAAGAAAAAAACACTATGCTCTGACTGACATCCTGTCACAAAAATTTGTCTGTGAGGTTTTTCAGAAACACAAACACACACACATGCCCATATATATGGAGAATATATTCATCAACTTGAATACCAATGTTGCGCCTACAAAATTTTCAAAGAAATAATTTTCTTTTCTTGAAAGTGTACAAATGGTGACAGAATGTGGTTAATAAGGACTTGAAAGATCTGAAACCTCCAGGAGAGGTTTGTGGGTTTTTGAATTATGTCAAATGTATTTTGTAAAAAAATGTTTTTGACTGGCTTTTTTTTTTTCACTATATGTGACTGATTTGGGTAATGTCCAAAGAATATTTTTTACATGGGAAGTAATTCAAAAGTTCAGAAAAATGAAACTTTGCTTTCTGAAAGTGCTAAACCAGAATATTTCAAAATTAATGAAATATTTTTCTTGAAACAAAATTTTAAAAGAAATGAACTTGCTTACTCAACATGTTTTATACTGATTAAATAGTATTTTTCAATTAAAAAAATAAATAAGAACCCTGCTAGAAAATACATTTCCAAATCTATTCACAGTATATTTGCATGTGGCCTTATCCTAACTGAGATGGATAGGGTCAGGTCCTTGTGTGATTCATTCAGGCTGAGTTTTATATCCACTATCCTTGAGTGCTCTCAGACAGTACAGTTTGATATCAGTTCAAGGGAATTGCATTTCAACCATGAGAAGCTTCATAGAAAGTGATCATAGAAAAGGCATAAACACAACAACCCATTTCTAAAACTGAAGTGAATATTCATCTTCTTTTTTGCAATACTCATTCAACTTCATAAAATATTCACTGTTCATAAATAAATCAGCACACCTTAGAGCTACAAATACATTAACTAAGTTTCGTTTTCTGTCACTGGGGCTAATTTTAGAGCTGTATGAAAACGATTAAAATGTTTTCACAAAAAATTTGGCTTGTAGATTTCCATTTTGTTACTGGCAATGCCTCATCTGCAGAACAGTTTTTTCTGCTTGCTCTGTTTACTGGTTCACAAAATTTTTTTGCATTATTAAATGGAAGCAAGCAAGGTAGCTCTGTCATTGCCTTCCTGCTGAGTACCTAAAGGGAGAAAAACAAAACTGGAAGATTTCTATGACTGCCCTCCTCCTCCCTGCTCAAGTTGCTCCTCAGCAACGCAGTGAACGTGACTGCAAAATCCTGACCCAGGTGTCAACACAAAATGCTTTTCCACAGGTTCCCATATGACAATAACATGTCACTGGCATCAGGATTTTAATCATTACTACTCAATGAAAATATTTTGCTTAAGGCAGTCCACCAAAATGATAACAAGAAAATGTAGGAAATTGCACTATGATTTTAAGTGGGAGGCTAAGTTTAGAGCTTTGTGAAAATGAACATGCTGAAGGAAACCAGAAAAATCTCAGGATTTTGGTCACAAGAAAAAGATTCATCTCCATCCAACATTAGCAGCAGGACTGATGGAAAAAAGAAGACAAGACACTTCTTGCTGCACACATGGCACTACACTAAATGTTGTGTTAGAACTGTTCTGCCATTGGATTCTCAGGGGGTACTGAAGTATGTCTGATCCTGACAGGCTATGGAATCCTGAAGTCCTAAAAGTCAGTATGATGACTCATTAAATGTGCTACCAAAAATTGTTAAATTCACACAGGAATCTTCTTTTACAGAACTTCTAACTTGCTCCTCCACCGTCACACGTCTCACTGCTCACAGATGAAGTGTTACACTATCAAACTTGCAGGCTTACAGAGTCAGTCCCTGTACTGAAAATGCCAGAAGGAAAACATATTCTGTACCCAATAAATCATATAGCCTAGCACTGGCCAAAATAGTCTCTTCATTTTTGTCATTCCCAATCTGAAAAATGTATGGCTGTTTTTCTATATTTATATATTACTCCTCTTATCATCAGAATTATGATACAAAGCAACATACATCAAATGTATAGCTAGCATCCTCAAGTTCTACATAAGTTTATCCAGCGAATAAATTATGGAATAGAAAGTCTACTCTAAAGGCCATGCAATAAGCAACCAGCCAAATCAGTGAAAAGAAATAAAAAAAACCCAAAAACATTTGTATACTTCACTAAGGTATTCTGAGTAGAACTGGGAAATATGAGATAAATGTCTCCTAACCACCTCAATGGGTTAACTGGCTCTGTTGAGGGCAAGGGAACCTGGCAGATTTTCACCAGCTGAGAGCCTATGCCAAATTTTTCTGATTTTTTTAATTCTGGCATGAACTTGTTTTCCTTTGGTATTTGTCTATTCCTGGCATATGTCCCCCATTCCTTTTATGAACAATAAATCAAAGAAAACATTTAATTCTTCTGAAGCGTCTACCTCACAATAAATTATCCTTCTATTCTCTTTGAGGCACTACTGCCTCCTTCACTGACCTCCCATTCCTTAGACACTTGAAAAATGCCTTAATATATATCTAAACTTTTCTGTGATCCACATTTCATTTTTTACCTTTGCTTTCCTCGTAATTTTTTGTGAAATTCATTCTCTAATACTCCCAGATCTCTCTCATACCTGGGTGTTTTATACCTCACATATGCCTGTGTCTCAACCCTTAATTACTTTTTCACATCTTTATTTACCCACATTGACCTTTTTTACTTTCCAGTGTATATATTGCTGGATAGGACACGTAACCCTTGGCCACACATTAATTTATCATTGCACATTTTCCATTTCCCTTCTGTGGCCTTTGTACAAAATTCAATTACTTTATTCCGTTGGATTTCAACCAAATCTTACCATATGTTTTCAAATTTCTTCCCCTGAATTTCAGCAACTTATCACCAACCATTTAGCTCTGACTTTATTATTAATGATAAAATCTGGGTTCCAAATATGTAACCACTTACACATACTCAGATGCACACAAGTTTTCTTTCCAAAGGTCCATACTGTGCAGCAGGCTGGGAGCCCTGTCAATGGAGCTCTACACCTACTCAGACTCACACACAGTTGGAGAACCGAGGTCCTACTGAATTCTGGATTTTTGCCAAGTTTTCAGTGGGCATATTCTGGAATTTGATCAACACATAGGACTTATTCATAGGTGAATGGCTTGCTTAATTGATTTCACTTCCTATTCTGTTCAGGAAAATAGTACTTTTTATTAGTTACCTCCTTTTGCATCTGTGAAATACATGCACTGTCCCCTCAAACATTTTATGTTTTTGGATTCCTGTGTAAGTTGTGGAGTCAAACAGTGAGCAGTCATGAGCCTGCTGGCAGCATTTCTGTGTTGCTGTTGGATGGCTGTGGCCCTTGTGATTGGACTTCCTAGTATAAGCACTCTGCAGCAGCTGCTTTTAAAGGTCTTTTTCAACAAGCAGTGGTGCCAGTAAGACTAAACCACACTTGCAGAGTTCAAGCACAAAGAGGATGCAATCACAGCCAAATATATTTACTGTGAAAATGCAAA
Organism: Catharus ustulatus; assembly: GCF_009819885.2. Lineage (NCBI taxonomy): Eukaryota > Metazoa > Chordata > Aves > Passeriformes > Turdidae > Catharus > Catharus ustulatus. The sequence goes on along the minus strand of NC_046222.1, from coordinate 95,293,760 downwards.
TAAATAATCACCAAAAATTATTTGTAGCAAGGGTTTTCCAGCATAATCCAGAGCAATCAAGGAACTGACCACTTATAGCAGCACTTATACAGACAGATTTTTCAGGTCAATTGAAAATTAATCCTTTTCAAATTTGTGGCCAAACTGAAAAATAAATACATATTGTTTCTATTTGGTCTACACATGTTTGTCCAGCTATAAGTTCAAAGTGTTTGAAAGACAAGTACTTCCATTTCCTGGGAAAGAAAGATCATGAGTAACAGCTATCTGCTGACTGAGTATTAATGCTGAAACAAGGAATCTGTAACTCCCCTTACCTGGCAGAAAACTTTCTTTTTGGGATAGATTGTGTGGGGTTTTTTTGTGATTGCTCACAAGTGAGAAAAATCTACTAAATACAGCTAAATAATTCAGAAAATCAGCCTCAAGATGATTCAGATAGGGCACTCAGAAAGCAAGGTACATGGGTTCAGGATTTATTTTGCATAACTTGCTGAGCTGATAGCTATTCCCAGTCACAGAACTCATTATGCTAAGCTTTGGTAGGTTTCATCTTTGCCATCTTTTTTCCCACAGTCTTCATTTCTCAGCTGTCTCAACCTGTTGCTTCATCACAAGGAATCTAAGGTCTCTGGCATGTTGCTGCAACCTCTGATACAACAGGAAGCCCTCAGTAAGCAGAGCTCCACAGGGTACTTTCATGCAGAGAAGATTAAATTATATGTGTAAAAGCTAGCAGAACTCTGGAAGAATTCAACAGCGGTAGGGCTTGTGCAGAGGCAGAGGAAGTTGCAACACCCATGTAAGATGTGACACTTCCAGAGGCTTTGGCAGGACTCCGCTCTGCGTATCTGCTCCACAGATGCAAATGCACAGCACATGCTTCTCTGCAGAGCTGTTAGCCACTGTTGCTGCAGTGCACGAAGGGGGCTATCAGGCAGAAGGGATCACTCCACAGGACTTACTCATCAGTCGCAAGGAAACGCCGTCTGATCGCGTGGGCTCGCTCCCGTTCGCGTACCTGTGTTCAGGATATTTAATGTGCTGAGGAGCAGACACGGTCTGAACCATCCACCATACGCAGATCCTGAAACAGAGTTTCAAGTAAGATCTTATTTGTGCATTTCAGTGCTTGTTAATCATATTCATTCACATTCCTAGCAGGCATATGGGGAGAGTCTATACAGAAGCCAGCCAAGAGGAAGAAGTAACTAAAATAAACAGATGGGTGGACAGGGAGGAAATAATATTAAGTAGTTAAACACATAATATAGTGTCTGGAGAGAAAAATAAAAGGGCTAAGAAAAAAAATATCAGGGAAGAACACTTCTCTCCTTCCTTACAACACACGCAGAGCAAGTGATAAAGGCTTTTGGGGAAAAATACTGTGTCTGTAAACAAATAAAGAGATTTTAAAGATTAATATAGGGACTTTGCAGCACAACTAGAGCAGACAATCTCCATTTTGTGCTACCCTGGAATAAATAAAAAATAACTATACTGTCCTTCAGTGAGGTTCTTCTAGATTTACACTAACATAATTGAAAGCAGAATCTGGCCCAGAAAGAGGATTATTGAATTTAACCAAAACATTATGATGAAGTGAAAAATCAGCAGAGGCTAAAATAGTGATGGATATAAACTCCAGCTGGTCAAATAATGAAAGACAGATTCATGAAGATGTGACTTAAATCTGATTTTTTTGCTACCAGTGAATTTACTCTCTTCATGACTCTTCTAGTGTCTTATTTAAAAGTTTAGTCATGTAGTAACGGCAAACAAACAATACCATGTGAAAACTGTGAAGGTTCTAAACAATTCACCAAAGGAGCTATCTGAACTACACAGGAAAAAAATGAAGAATTGGTTATTGGTATTCACTCAAGTGCAGGGAAAGCAACTCAGAAGGAGACAAATTCTTTGCCTCTCTGATTGCTCTATTACTTCACAGCCAGCTTGGTGTGATCATGCCCTCATTAGATGCAGGGCTTCACCAACAAAAGGTGAACAAGAGAGATCTTTAACTGAAGGATTTAAAATCTAGTTAATGAAGAACACATATGAAAAAAAATACCATAATGTGTGCATTGGGAACTCTTTAATGTCTCTGAGATTACTCATAGTGATGGTGGCAAGAAAGAAGGGATTAAAGTTGGATCAACTCCACTTCCAGTTCAGCAAAATGCTCTTCCTAGCATACTATTACAAAGCTAGGAACAACACTCATCGCAGAATAATGAAGAATGTTGAAGCACTGGTAACCACAGGACAGAAGCGTAAAAAATCCAGTGTCTGGATTGGATCCAACCTGCCTGGAATAATTTGAATTTACAGAATTTCACATTACATTTTAAATGCATGTCTTTAGTCTGTGTAGCTGTATAGTAAAAGGAGATGTTGCCTTAGCAGAAACCAGTAAGCACTGCCTTCGTGTCTGTCAGAAAGAAAGAAAAAAACTAAGAGGGACATAAAGAAAAACTGAAAAGAGCAAAACAGGCACGTCTTGGAAAACAGTGATGGAGTTACCACTCAGTCTCCTGCACATTGGCAGCTTCATGGTGGTACCCATGAAAGCAGACTGCCTTTTTTTTGGAAGGTGGTGACATTTGCTGCTTAGATGCAATAGAGGAAGAACAATGATGCAGATCTGTTCTGTACCTTTCTCAAGTGGAGCAGCTATTCCAGGCTCTTACCCTATTAGAAGGGCTTAGTGAGTGCATGGTACTTCCCTTTTCATTCCTGCTGCCTTGTCTCCTGTCCCTAAAGGAGAAGAAAACCCTTTTGGACCAAGTGAGTTTTAGATGTGTGTAAATCCCAATTATTTAGTGAATCAAATGTTTATCTTCTAGGATCTGGAGTCGATAGAGGAAACACCATAACTTAAATGAGCAGACAAAAAGTCTATCTTCCTAGATTTGCTAGGGACAATCTACCACTGATTTCTCTGTATTTTCTCTGTGAGATGTTCTCCTTCATCCCAAGAAATATGGGCATTCTACTCATTCATTCAAATGTTGCTGTCTAGACCACACAGCTGTAGGTACTGTGAATGCAACAGTTACTGGGAGATTTTTTTGATTTTGGGGGTTTTTTGTTTGTTTTTTTGTTTGGGTTTTTTTTTTTTCCTTCTTAATGTGAAAATAGAAATAGAGGAGGGGAAGAGCTGGGAAACAGTTACTGCATTTCAGAGGTGCAAAAAAGTTGGAGAGAAATTACATTTATGGAGAGACAATGATTTTATTTTGGTCTAGTGCTTAAGGGGAGTGGAGAGGGAATTCTGTAAAAGAAAAAAAAGGTAGCTCTGAGGCTGCTTGCCTGGGAATTACTTTGGGTTGCTGCTGGGAGCAAGGAAGAAATATCCAGAGGAGGAGAAAATGGTAAGAAAAAACCACAGGTTCTTGTGAAGATGAGAAACGGAGCACAGGAAGCACAGAATGCACTGTGCTCTTCAGGCTGGGCTATGCTAGCTAGCACAATGACTTCCTAAAGCAATGATCCGAGTTTTCACAGCGACTTTGGAAACATGTTTTTTGTCTTAGGACATAGGTCTAGCTAGAGAGTTACACTGCACCACTATCTGTTACTATTTCCAAGTTTCTGAAGCTGGGAAAAAAAAAAGTAAATTACTAGCTCAAGTTGTTACAAAATAATTTTAAATCATGTTATTAAGATTTTATTCTCAGTTCTCTAAGTCTCAGGATTTAAAATATTTGCCATCAGTAGTTTTCACCTTTTCACTAAGAACGGCAACTTTTTGTTTGGTTTTTTGGTTTTTTTTGGTTTTTTTTTTTCAATCAGATTAGTTTAACATCCCTCTATTTGTTACGAAAAAGAACCTTTAGTAGGTTTACTGGTTTACAGCCTTACAGGCTGCAAATTATGGTATTTTTCACAAGCCACTTAGAACTGTACTTGGGGTTTTAAAAGATGCACCCTGAATTTTATGTTGCCAGCATTATCCCTCAAAAGATAAGCACAAGCTCACTAAATTCAGGCGTAGATTTAGAAATGAACATTTCTTATTGTTCTTTATAGATTATTTTCTCCACAGAAAGCACACACCTGAAATTTCCCAGATCGTAGGTTCCCCCAGGAATATCACTCTGTGCTCCCCATTTTTTTTATGAGATATTGCCGTATTCTTTTCAACAGGCTCATATGAATTAATTGTTTTGGAGGAAATGACTGTTCACTCCGAAGTGAGTAGTATGGATGAGAAATTGGATTCTAGTTTTGGCAAGTTTTATTAGCAGATCTGAAGAGTTTCCTTTCTATTTTTCATAAATAATGACGTTTTCCACTACTGGGAAGACTCCCTTGCTCTGTGTTCGTGTTTAACTGCCACTTGTAAGAATGATGCAGACACATCAGTAGGAAAAATGCAGTTCTTCAATTGTGTTCAAAAAGCATGGGGATAGCTTTTCTTTATTACTATTGGTCTAAAAAGCATTAGTATTGACTTACAGATGGTCACCTATGCTGGAAGCTTATGAAAGAATCTTAAATTGTGGAAAGATTATTCTAAATTTAGGGAAACATCAACTCCCTAATGCTAAAGGTGGAGTCATGCTGCTAAACATATTAGTATTTCTTAATTCAAACACCTGTTCTGCCTGAAAGATACATAAAAAAGCTCTTATTTATTGCTTGCATCTCCATTTCAGATTTAATCTCACTATAAATTCATCTCATGTTAATTTATGTGCAAACAAAGACACACACATTTTAAATATCCGAAATGCTGGAAATAAACTTATTTTTAATTTTGTGCTTGTTTTCCATTTGTCAACCAGCAAATGAAAGGACTGAATAAATCATGCACTAATTGCCAGCGGTGCTAAATTTAGTGTGAGATCTGGAATCCTTTTGATCAAAACCGCTGAATATGAAATCGTCCTCAGCTCTCTAGGCAACTTTATCCGCCTTTCTATTCTCCATCTGTCAGTCACCTGGGAATTTGTGAACTATTCCATATGTCAGGCTTGTCAATCACAATGGAATGTGGGAACTATCTGCCTACTGCATAGGAATTCTTGTTAAAAATTAATCTGCATTAAACTAGATGTTCTATATTTTGAATACCTTATTGTTTAGTGTTGCTAAACATTTTTACCTATATAAGGCTAATGAGAAATTATATTTGACATGATTATTTGGATATGATTTTGCAAGATTTTTTTATATACACACAGAATTTTTTTTTCACTAGTTCTGGAAGACTTGGGAAATGTTAGTTTTTACACCTATTTCGCTTGTTATGAGTTTTCTCAATCAGTTCCTCAGGGTTTGGAATTTTAGATTCTTTTTCTTGGCCCAAAGGTGATTTTTGTTTCTAAAGAGGGACAAGGAAGTTTGTTGCAGTCACCTTTGACTGGATAATTTTAGAGAGAGAAAATATATTCTCTCCAGTCTCCTCTAAGTTTTTCTCTAGAAGAACTAGAATTGCTGAACAATTGAACCCAGAAACTTTAAATGCATAATCTACATTAACAAAAATAAAATAAGGACATGGACAGTTGTTTCATGAAATGATAAGTTGAGAAAGCTTCTATTTTCACTTCAAGAAATTTTATTTAAAAATTCTTTTTGCTTTCCCTGTATTTTCATAACAGATGATTTAAATACACCTTCTGTTACTATAGGGTGAGCTACAAATATATCTGTTCAATCTTCTGCTATTAATAAATAACTTTGGATCACATCTTCAATTAAAGTTGAAATCACATAATTCTAAGTGGAATTAGCTCTAGTCAACTACAATTTTCTAAAGAAAGTTAAAAGAAAAGAACAACATTAAATAGCCTTTCCAATAAATATAAAAAATTTGGATTCATGTTTATGCTGTTGTGTTACATGCAATTTGATTTCGGGGAAAAAGGATCACCTTGCTGAACAGCTCTTAGGATGGCTTCTTTTCTTATTCCAGCCCTTTCCCCTCTTTGCCTGTCTTCATGCTGATGTTTTTGTTCTGTTACTCACCCATTTCCAGTGGTGCAAAGATTCAGTTGGGCAGGGAGCTGAAGTTCACCTGGCTTTTCTGGTTTACAGAGGGGACACCCACTGAAAGCCAGCTTGGAGCAGTGGCTCTGATAGCCTGCTCAGGGCCAAGGCAGCATCCTCCTGCCTTTAGCTGCTGCTCTGCTGCACTTAAAATTCATAATGTTCCTATCCAAATCACCAAAATAATCAAATTATTACTTGCAGAAGTCTCAAATTTTGTACTCTTTCTCTTTTCTACTTCTGTGGCAGCAACATTGCACAACACATCACTTTTGCTTCTAACGTCCTCATTAAAAGAAAATGTAAAGCTTATACATGTTTAAACCATGAAATATATACACATTTTTCTGTATGTCATTTTAAATCAGGAAATATCAAAAATCAAGTTTCTCCTTTATCTTCAATATATGGAAAAAATACTTGAAGGTTATTTAAAGGATATTTACAAGCATAACTTACATAAATTTTTAAAAAGTTATTTACCATATGAAAAGACAGATATGTAAAGAAAAATGATGTTCGTCAGACTTATAATACATTCCTTGATAAGTCTAAGTTAGGAACAAAAAATGGTGTTTCACACCAATGAATGTTAACACAAATCATTTCTCTTATTAACTTCTGTCTTAGTATCTTTCTCTAAGACACATAAACATGAAATTCACATTTTATTTTATTTGTGACTGTGTTACCAAGAAGTTTTATTTTCAAAAACTATACTATCCCTTTACAAAGTTTTCATGACTTGTATTTCATAGCCCCTCTTAGGAACTAAAGCCCAGTTTTATGCTGTCTTCTGCACAGTCTACCTCTCCCTTCCTATTCTGTACTTTTAACTATTAAAATTTTGAATATTTGTACAAACAGTACCCGTTTTCTAGAAGTCTTCTGAACTTCATAAATGCTTCTGAAAAAATTTTAGCGCTTTTTAACTATGTCAGCAATTTAACTGATTTCTTCCTCTATAGCTGTTAATAGTATCATATTGTAATAAATGTGCAATATTTAAAAAAAAATAATAAAACAGCACACAATATATACATAACACTGTAAACATGTGTAGTGCAATTGAAGACCATGCACTACAGACCAAGCTCAAAGGAAAAGAGTCCTTTGCAGAACTTGTTCCTTGCAGGAACAAGGTTTGGTTCAAAATCCTGTTCCACCTTGAAAGTTACTCAGTTTTTCCTGAGCTTTACTTTTTCTCCCTTTTAATGAGATTAAAACTCAGGAAAGAGTTTCGCTCTAATCCCATGACTACTTACATTTTTACTGCAACCTCTCTGTTACAACTCTGCTTCAAGGCTTTCTGGAGAAACAGACACATTGTGTTGCTTGGATAAAAGTATTGTACTACAGTGGCTCCTCCAAAGAAGCTCACTAATCTGGAGGGAAATTGTTTTTCCTTTCAGAGTCCGAGGACTTTTTTATGCATCAAACTGTAGCTATCTCAAAAATTTGTCACTTCACCTATGCATTACCTTTGTGGTTTATTTTTGTGTTGTCTTGGATGAGTCAGTGGGTGTCCTCACCAGACCCTGCTTCTGTCACTTGTCAAGGGAAAATTAACAGGAGCAATTGTACCTTATACTGAGTAACCATTATTAGATGGTAAAAGCAACATGTGCATACCTTCACTTCTAAATGCTAATGATTTGAGGCAGAACTGAAAAGGAAAATTAGTAACTGAAAAGAAAATTTAAGCTGAGTGTCACCAGTGCATACAGGCAAAAAAAAGCATAATGCACTAGGTGACTCAGTTGCCCTGTTTACAGGTATCCCATACCTGTTGGCTGGTGCAGGTAGGCACTGCAATTCTATGTATCCAGACCTCCCATGTAGTTCTACATGAGCCTCCAAGACAATTGATAAAGCCTGGAGACAAGGCTCAAAAACAGCTCAGGTTCAAGCCAGCTGGCATATATATGTTGAAACAAACATTTCAGACATAGGATTTCCTTCCCTGAGGTTTTTTTTTTTTTAATTAATTTTCCAACAGCAAATTAAAAAACCCACATCCTAAAATAATATTCAAAAGTTTGCTTTCAACTGCTAAATATTTTTAGCTATTCAAGCAATACTTTGCATTGAAGACTGTTTTCCCAGGAACATCAGACAACTCCCAAACACTGAGAAAGATGATCTGCTCCTCAACTTGATGTCACCTGCTTCTTCAAAGCCTCCAGTGATGTGACTGTCCTTGTCTGACATCATTGCTCTGTCCTAGTGAGCCTGGATCAGGAACCAGGGTGAAGAGTCAATAGTCAAATAATTTTATAAAACATTCAAAAATATTTATACATTAGCATATTAAAAATTAACAGCCAAAAATTAACAGAACCATTCTATGCTGTCTTGAAATTTCAATTTGATATATGCATTTATATGTATTTTATATATATGTATTATATATGTATTATTTATTATTACATATCTATGCTTATGTATGTACCTGTACCTATATGTATATATACATACCTGTACTTTCACAGGTATTTTGTTTTTCAATTGCAACGTATGTGTTATAGAACTGCTTTCAATATTTTTCACTCAGATACATCAAATGGATAAGAGAGTGAGCATGTAGAAAGAATTGAACAACCTAGAGGTGGGCAAAGACAGTTGTTCCTTTTAAAGTTAGTGTGGTCCTGTGACCGTGCCAAACAATTACAGCAAAGTGACATGAGCTGCAGTGGGAATAAAGGAGACCAGCAACCTCCTCCCTTAGTGTGCTGCCCTTGAGTGCTAAACCTGGCATAGTTTTGTCTTGACTTTTAATAGTAAGCCTGTGAGTTTGGTGAGGGAAGACTTTTAATGATGAGAAAGAAATAATGTTTACTGTTTTGAGAGATACCATGAGTTCAAAAGACTCTATTTGGGAAAGATAGCAAGAAAAAAGAGAAGCTTGAAGGTGCTACGTCAGATTTTAGCAGAGTTTTTCTTCCTGTTCCTTACAGCAGAAAATTTTCTGTGATGGCTGTATTTCCACGTCTGCATGCTTTGAGTGTAGCAAATTATCCATGAAACTGCTGATTTATTATGAATTAAGAGAAAAGCAGATCTATGACAGTACACCTGTTAATATATTTCCTTTTTATTGTGATTAGCCAAGACAAATAATTTTTCAAAAAGAGAGGAAATTATATATCTATAAAAAATGAGAGATGTCCTTAATAGAATGATAACCCATCTTCCAAAGTTTATACCCAAGAATAAAATGTTCTTCATAAGATTTTTTTCCGACACTCATTAAAAAAAACCAAAAATCGTTCTGTGCTGCAAAAAAGCATGTTATCTATATTGAAACCACAGAGGCTATCCAGCCATTTTATCAGGATTCTAAAGGAAGCAGCAGTAAATTAGTGATGTGTTGCATTTTTTTCTTCCTCAATTTTTTCTTTCTCTTCTTGCCCTTATGTATTAGGAAACCTGGGAAAAATAAATATAAAAATAAATACACACACACACTCCCTAGTATAAGTTATTGGATATATCTTTTCCTGATTTGTAATCTCCCTATCTGCTGAAACTTTAAGAGAAATTCATCATTTTACAAGTGGCCATCACTTTTTTTTTTGTTTTTAGGTGAGACATGGACATGCACAAATGCATCATACACTCATACAAAATGGCCAATATTAAAAGCTAGCCATTGCCAAACAGTTCAGTGCTGACCAGGAAAATATAAATTCTGAGTACAAGGGAAAGTCATGCTTAGTCTTATTTTGGTTTTTGGGACCTGTATATTCCAAAATGTACCAGAAATAAAATTTTAAGCAGCCTTTTTTTTTAGCTTCTCTTTGCTGCCTAAGGATGACTTAAGCTTTGTGCTGTTGCCTAGCATAAATCTCTTCCTGCTTCTTTCCCTGATTTCCAGCAATGAGTAAGTGTCACTTCAGCTTCTGGCTGATCACAAGTGATTGGCATCCAGGACAGAAGGGTCTCTCCCAGAGACCACATGAAGATACACTTCAATATGAAAGCTCAGCAGTCATACAGAGCTTTCTTACTACCAGCCATCTTCAAATAAAAATTAGTAGATGCTTAGCCTGCTTCCTTCACTGCTCTTGCCTTCCACTTGAGACTGCAACTTGTGCCCTTGCTGGCGTGGAGATTTTTGGATGACAGCTACTCATCAGCCCTCAGCCCAATTCCAGGGACAGTCCTTGCTCTCCATTCAAAATAGTAGGCTCAAGGAAACGTTCTGAGCAGCTCTCCAGTTGTAAAGAGTGGACTCTGGCTCATATTACATCATTTGCAAGATGCAGCTTTACCTCTGTAAATCAACTGGAAAAGGATCTTCACCGTCAGGGAAATATCCAGGCTTGCATCTGACTTATGTCTGGTTTTTATTTATTTATTTATTTATCTGTTTTGGTCGCAGGTTATCTTGTGTTGTTTTGGTTGGGCTTTTTTTTTTTTTTTGAACAGTGGAAGAACACTAAAGCAGTACTTTGAAAAATGTTACAAGGTATAAATAGCACTGCTGAGAGCAGAACACAGGCTTTGTTATGTTATCACACAGCAGATCCAACAATATACTACAGATCCATATTGTCAACTGAAATGGAAAAGGAAAACAGTTCAACAAGAATGCTTCTTAGGAAAACTACCCAATTTACTCATGTGTGTCTCAAGGCCAAAGCATCTTATCTTTGCACAAATCATTCTTCTGTAGTGAGTAACAGCAATACTTCAAGTGGTTTTCTGTTGTGTGTCATAACAGGCTTTCTATTGATGTTGCTAAAAAAAAAAAAAGAGCCTGTACCATGACTTTAAACTAGAAAGCGGTATACAGATTTTATTCTAGAAGAAAAAAAGTTGTATAGCAGATATTTTAGCACTATTAAGCTCACAGAACCTGAACAAATACATGTTTTCCATATTAGCAATAATGTTTTTATTCTTTTATTATAAACTGTAAGGTTGAACCTTTTACTGCACTCTTTCTTAGTCTGGGGGATTTTTTTTTTTTTACTTTTGAGATTAATTTTATCAGTTTGAGAGCAAATCTTCCCACATCAATGGAAGAAAAGTATTCAGCCAATAGTGATCACTTTTTATTGTGCAATCATTGCTCAGTTACTCTAGTCAATGCACAGATATTGGCTCAAGTACACAAGGCCAATTAACATAGGAACACTGGCAAGAAAACATAATGATACTTCCTTCAATTTATTAGTTACGGTGAATGGCTTACAACAAACCAAAAAGCCAGTAACATTCTGAGATAGATGCATCGCTTCTGTCCTGTGGATAATTAACTGTTTTGGTGGGAATTTGTTCGTAGGACTGATATACAATTAGACAAATTTGTTCACATATCATGTTTCATTGAAGTCGGTATGAGTCTTCTATGCTTGGCAATGGGTCCTGATCCTAGATGCTTTTATGCCTGATTAATTGTCAATATTAGGCAGGAGTTTGCTCATTAGCTCCTAGCAGGGCACATCTCAAATTGCAGTAAGCTCCATTTAGAGATGATATGCTAACTGTTAATAAACTGCATGGATTGCATGTGTGTGTGAATCTCAGCTGACTATATGCATATACACATACACATACTCATATATTATGCATGCATGCATACACAAACATGTACATACATACATACACACACACACACATATACATAAGTTAACTCCATGGAAGAAAGGAATAAATACAAATTATTCCCCTGTATACAAGTTGTGGCTGCAAGTGCTGCTAACTTATTCAGGGCTCCCTAGTGAATAAAAACATCCCAACATAAATTTACTGTGTATTATTCATGCTACATTTTAAGTTTTCAATCTGTCATGTCAACTGCTTTAAATCATATCTAAACCAATGTGCTAAACAGACATCACTTTTAAACAAAAGGAAGTAAATTAAAGAACATCTTGCTGTACAACAGACATTTGTTTTGTACATTCATTTTCCAAGGACTTCATTTCTTGATCAAGAGAGATAGAAGGTTGACAGAGAAGTAACTGATAATGCAAACTATTTTTTTCCAGATCAATTTTACCTCCTAACTAGTAATACTGCTGTGCTCAACAATTCAGCCTCAATGATAAAATCTGACTGTTCCCAGATCATAAAGCACTTATCATGTCTAAAAGTAAATATGCTTTATTAACATAATTGTTTCTGCTCCTAATTTTTAAAACCGTCCTGTCAGCTGAAGATGAAGTCTGTATGACTGTATTAAGTATTAGTAAACGTCTTTGTCCATGAAGCTCATGGGAACAAACAGAAAGTTACAAAAATAATCACCAAACTTCCCATTGTAAAAGATTATGTGTGCTGAGCATGAGCACAAAAGAAACAAATCCTGGAAAAGTTAAAAAAAAAAAAAAACAAAAACCAAAAAACCACCAAAATCAGCATGGCCTATTTCAGCCTCATGTATGAAGGAGCAAAGGTGTGGATGTAGTTGTAAGGGCCAGTATTTAGGTATAAAACCATGAACAAAAGCAGTGATCTAGTTGGTTTTATTCTTCAATGAGACAATGCTGCCTCCACATTCTCTGGTGCTGTAACTACATTTCAGAGATGACAATGAGATACTTTCATCAGGAGAACTTCTGTCTTCACAGTACCAACTGTGAGTTGTTACTCACAGTGTTCAAACGTGAGAAAGGGTTGTTTGTGTGTTTTTTCATGCAATTCCACTAAGAACCAATGATTACCAAGTTGAATGAATACAACACATAAACCTTGGGTTAACCAAAAAAAAGACTGCAGAAATATGAATATAAATAGCTATGCAGATCTCTGTTGGGAAGTACATGAAAAGACAGAAACAAATGTAAAGAAATGGCCTTTCAGAATACCCAGAAGAGACTAAATTTTGCTCTGATTTGTTTTTACAATATTTGTCAGATATAGTATTCCAGTATCAGCAATAAAGGGCAATGACTCACATTTCTGTAACTACAATTACAAAACCCCAAACTATCTTGATAATAGCATGAGGAGTTAGTCGAGCATTTAAAGGTCTATAATCAGACCTCACATGCTAACACGAGATCAAAAATGTTTGGAATCTGGTTCTGTCAAGCTGGGGCCATTAATATGTTACTCAGACATCTCCTAAAGCCAGCAGCTGCAGCAGAACAGACTCCCAGGCAGAGCTCACCAAACTTGGGAGTAGGTAAGGTGCCATGGTTATCTCTGAAACTGAAACTATCTCTGAAACTGTAATTTTTCAAGACTATTATTTTTGAGGTAAAACTAATGCTAAGTAATTTCTTAATTAAAACCAGCTATTTCTTTGTTTCAAAATTTAGATTCTGGAGCTCCTCTGACACTGAAGGAACATATTTGTGTGTAATGCAAAAATATGGGGTATGAGTTTTGATTTTACAGAGAAAATATTTTCTGATCATTTTCAAAGAATATTAGGCAGCATTTTGGTGACAGGGAAAATGTGCCTAGATGGGAAACTCACAAGTCTTCAGTGACCTTTCCCCCATGGTCCTCCCATCCTTTCACACTAAAAACAGATCAATCAAGGCACCATTTTGGCACAAAGAGGGATCAAGTCAAGGGACCTGTTTAGGAGCAAGCTAGAGAATGGTGAGCATTTAATAAATTAAAATCTTTACAGACTATGAAAAACCTGGAATCTAAGAGATTACTAAAACCTCATTTGACTTTTAATCTAAGGATTAATCTAAAACTGTGACTAATGCACTTTGGGGGTTTAATGTTCCACCAGTTATGTTAAAGCATATGCTAAAATTTACATGATCAAGAATATTTCTAAATACTGCACTCATTGGAGTTGGTCACTGCTGAGAAAACACGTAGAGGGAATGAACTAATTATGGGGAAAAGCTTCCTTCTTCAGTGGAATTAAGTGGAAAAAAATAAGTGTTTTCCCTCATAATATCAAAAGGGAGTTCCACATTCAACACAGTGTGAGGACTAATCTTGGAAGGCCTCTTTGCTCATGTTGGTCATGTGAGGATAGTGCATTTTTGATGAATAAAATAACATCAAACCTTACAACATAAAACCCTAGAACCTCTCTAACCTACAGGTTCAGAGGAAGAGGCTTACAGGACACACTTTGAAAGACATTATATTTTCAAGGAAGTGTTAGATGCCCTTAAAATCATACAAATTTAAGCAGTTTTAAGTAAGGCACTAGCTCTCTTTCTTTAACAGACTTGTCTGAACTTTTTGGTTCCTGAACTTTTAATAAACTTGCTGTCACTAAAACTTTTTTTTTTCAGAGTGTCACAGTGAGACTAATGTACAATAATCTCTTTTGAAGACAAAGATTACATTTTAGTTGGTTCCTAGCTCACTAAAAATTCTGGTGATTTGCTGGTTAGAAATAAGGTTGACTAACAAAAGCAAAATTACAGGTAGCCTTCATCCATTACAAAATAACTTGTAACTTTTAAAATTTGTTCTGCAGAGCAACAGAGATAATAACTTTGTCCATGTCCGTATGGAGAAGGCTTCCGCTTCCTAATACCTGACACACTTTCACACTCCAGGGTTCACCATAAAGCAGAATATGTTTCTGCATTAAAGGAACAATCTCCAGCAATCCACAAAGTAAATTATTCATTTATCATACTTAGCCCTGTTTCAGAACAAAAAGATTTTATGATGACATACCTGCACTCAGATTCTTAGTTCTAGGGCTGTAAAACCAGATCATCTGTCATGATTGTCATCATTACTGTCATGACATGATGGTCATTACAACACGAGAAGAAAGGAATATTCTTACAAATTCCTTAGGCAAAGAATAAAGTCTTGAGCAATAGAAAGACAAAACATTAACCCTAAACCTGAGGCTGTTTCAAAAAGGCTTTGGAGAAAAGAGGGATAAGTTCAAAAGAAGGATGAGTTTTCTCCACCTTGGTTGGTGGTAAAATAAGCCTAAGCTCAACTCTTTGCATGATCAGCACTGAAGGAGACTTAAAAAAATAGAAGTGGCAAGGGTCAAGACTAGCTGGGTCTTTTATCTTCATCCCTGATCTTCTTCATTGATATGCCAGCTTGAAATACCTACTGCAGGATAATGACCGGTCCCCTAGAGGCATAATATTTTTAAGATGTGAAGGTTGCTGCTCCTCATCTTCCTCTTAAAAAAAAAAAAAAGTCAAAGGTTCTTGAATCAGATGACTTGTTGACAGCAAACATGGTATTTGAATTATGAGCACATCAGAGAACTGCATCAGTGAGTTTTGCCTTAAGAAATGTGGAAGATAAATATGTAACTATAGAGCATTGGGGTATAGAGCACTGTGCTTTCCAGCAGAGTGAAGTACTAGGTATCTAAGGCTGGATGAAACAAGCTGGTGTTTGGTGCTAAATATCGGCAGCTGCCCACTAACTGTAAGGCAAGCTCCAATACAACCAGCTGTACATGCTCAGCCAGCATGAAATATTCTGAACAGGAAAACTTTCACATTTGAAATACTTCTAAATGGAACCTGGTGAGAGAAAAAGAAACAAAAACCAACAATAAAACAAGAAAAATGGAAGTAAGCATGAGCTTGTCTCTCAGCCCAAGCAGACACTCTTTTCTGATGTGGTTCAGCACTAAGAGGAGAGGTGAGTGTCCCCCCTGAATAGGAATGTTTGCTGGCCACATAAAAGAGTGGAGGGTCCTGATGCAAGACCACTGTTGTTGATTAATGTCTTTGTCTGAAGAAGCATATTTGCTTCTCTTGAATACCCCCAGTGAATTGTGTTTCCAGAATGCCAAAGCATAGCAAAAAACCCAGGTATCTCCATCCCTACTAAAATTTAACTAACCTCTATTGAATACTTTAATATAGTATTTTCTGTCCACCTAAGTTAATAGGGATTATCTCCTACTAATAAGAGTCTATGAAGAGACATCACCTTTTCCCCCAAACAACAAGAAACTGAAAAAAAGAACCAGAATAAAAACAGTGAAAGTGTTACAGTTAAATCTGCAGTTGAGCTTACCAAAATGTTCAGACAGTTATGATAGTTCATGCTCAGGACTTTCAGATACTGTATTTCATGTCAAGAAGGATCCACTCACAATCATTTTACAAAAAACTTAGTTTGAAAATCAGAGATGGCTGACATGGATGGCATGTATTTGGTTTTTTTTTATTATTTTTTGTATTTTTTATTTTTCCAGTCAGGCATCATTCTCGTAGCTTCAAAATTAATCATAAGCAGTGAGCAAACCAAATATTTTTTAAAAGGGAAAAAAAGCAACAATGACTGACAAAGCTGAGCCAGGAACTGATTTAAATTATTTTGCCAAAAAGTGAAAAAACACGCTCCTACTGTAACTGGATACTGAATCCAAAATCACAATAACAATTTTCTTTAAAGAGGAAAGGGAATTTAGACCAACACATATAGGGGAAAAAAACTTTAGAGTGGTTTAAAGAAAATATCACCTACATTTTTGGAAGCAGATTTGACAACATTTTCATGATTTATTAACTTTCACATGGCAATGGTTGCCCTTTCAAAGATAGGTTGACAATCAAAACACCCACAGCACTTTTTGACTACAGAGGTTTCCAAAACTCACTGAGTTGGTTCTCAAGTAGTTTTTGCCTTTCCTCTTTTTAGGTCAAAGATACAAGTGGGCAGGACAAATCTTCAGCGTTTCTTTGTGGGGCATTATGTCTGGAATGCTTCTCTTCCTGGGAAGAAGGTTAATGAGTGAGAAAATAGAGAGACTTAACTAATTTATAGTGATAACAGAAAAAGGAACATAATTTCAAAATCCACCTCATCTAAATTGCTTAGAGATTTTAAATTCTTTTGTATTTTATCAGTATTATCAGCTGTACTTTAGCACCCTAAAGTTATTTTTAAGCCAAAGTGGAAGATAAATACTAAAATGAAAAGACCAGAGACCTAGAAATCTCTTAAGAAAGTCAGTTGTTAAGACCCTTTCTTGCAGTACTGACAAGTAAACTGTTCTCAAAAACTTTGCCAAAATACTCATAGGCTTTAATTCATGTAAGCAGAGACTTCCCCAGCTTAAATTGAAAAATACACAGGCATACTCAGGCATATTTCATCCTTTTTTCCACATTCATTACTTCTTTTGTATCCCCAACACAGTAAGTGGGGGCCCAATGTGTCTATTAGTGGTGAAACCACAATTCCAAATGCCGGTAAAGACACTGAAGCCAAGCAAAATTTGTCATTGTAGAAATTTTGACTGGGTCCTTATAAAATCCAAGCATATTATGCACCACTCTTTTGCCCTTTGCAGAAGTAAAGATTTTCCTTTTTTATTTTTGCTTCTCTCTCCAGTTATTCTACTTTGAAAAAACAGTACTTCCCAAAGAAGGATTCTCCTTTGCACTTCTCTCCATTTTCAGAAGAGCTTACATCCTTGTGCTGGATCTAGTGGAATGGTCTCAACAAAGCTGCATAGGCAGAGAAAACTCTTTTCTGAAAACAAAGCTGGCTCTTTCTTTCCTTCTCCTAGGATGCTGAATGTACTTTATTTTGAAATTATGAAATCATGAGAGAAGCAATCCAAATAAGCTGTGGAAGCCATTCTACAAAAAAGAGAGGAATAAACTAATGTATATTACCTCAAGACTACCTCACTGTTTTAATCTTATATATGTAGAGGTAAGAACAGTATCTATTTATCTTAAGAATTTCCTGATGCAAAATGAATATAGCAAAATCTCAAATACATGTAGCAATGAGAAAAATCTGGGATGTAAATTCCAGTGACTGATTTACATTCACTAGACTCCTTTACCATTTGCTTCTCAGATTTCACTTATCCTCCTTTCTGCAACTTTTACCACCTGGAGCTTTCTTTCATTTCCTTATAAATAGAGTCACTTGAGGTAAACCAGGCTGTTACCAAACACTCCTACCCAGGGGCTAGTGCAGTGCAGTATTTCCTTGAGAAGACCACTGAGAGGACCCAGGCTCTGGGAGTCACATCAAGGGTCAGCTTGGGCACTCAATCCTGTCTCTGTGCTGGGCTCAGTCAGCAGAGATGCTGGAATCCTGATGAGGGCACAGGCTGTTGTTTCCTGTGGCTTTTCCTCTGCACAGCCCAGACATGATGGGAATTGCACGGAGGCTGCTGCCCCGGCTGCAGGTGTTGGAGCTGAACAAGCATTCACAAGTGACACACTCAGTCACTTAGTCATGCTGACTAGTGGAAGGGTCAGACAATAACCTGACCTTTGAGGGGTAGCTACTAAAACAAGGAGGTCAAAACCATCCATTTCCAGAAACAGTGGCAGCAGCGTACAAAAGGTGTTCAGCTGGACTGTACAATGGACGATATCCTTAAGTTCTTCCAACATACAGACCACATGTTGTTACCACTGGCAGAATCTCCTCTCAGTCCCACAGAATCTCACAACTAGACAAGTATTTTGCATGAAGGATACTATTTATGGAAGATAGTTAATAAACTTATTTTATGAATTAATGTCCTTTTCCTGGGAGTGGCAAGCATAAGTTGCAAATCCTGTATGCCATTTTTTCACAGAAAAACATAGGTGCTCCAGAAACAGAAGAGATCCACTGATGGGCCACAGAGCAGTGTGGTGAGACCTTCTTGGGGATCTTGTGAAAGGACAGAAAACCAATCAGGGGTAGTTCCTCTCCTGCAACCTCACCTAAGACAGATGAATAGTAACCAGCTATTACTGGTGCCATGGAGATGGTACAAAGCAGCTGCTTGAAGACTGAAACAGTCTGGTAGCTTTGCTGAGTGCCAGAGATGCTGCTCAGCTCTGCACTCCAGCAGGGTTTCAGAGAGAACTCTAACTCCAAAGACCACATAATTGGCTTTTCAAAGTCATGATTCATGCACATTAAATAGGAAAAGTAGGACACAACACACACTCCCATTCTGAAGGACTTCAGTGCCAAGGCATGGTGATCTCTGACCATTCTCAAATTGTAAATTAACTGTTGGTCTTTGTTTTCCTTGGTATTCCTTTAGGTCTGAAGAATAAGGTTTTAATGGCAGTCACAAATAGATGTAGATACTGAAACTCTGTGACAGCTACTATTTTCAGAACTGTCTTCTGAAAACATTTTTTTAATTTCAAACACATATTTAATATATATATACATATATGCACAGACGGAGAAAGCAAGCTATCCAAACTTTAATGAAATTTGGCTATTTCTCTTAAGACTGAAGAAGAAAAAAATTTTTTTCTTGTGTTTAGATATTCATCTGAGCCTTAGAGAGAGAGAGGATACTCCAGAGCTTCATAGAGTTTGTGGTCCCAACTTCCTTAGAAACATTTAATAAGCCCACTAAGTCATTGCCCTTTCTGAGTCTGTTTTTAATTTAAGATCAGGAATACAGGCTTTTTTGAAAGAAAGTCCTTTTTCCTCTGTGAAGTGAGTTTCCCTGGGTGTCTTTTAAAGTCATATGATTAGGTAGAAAGATGCACTACAGGGATAACACATTATATGACAGAGGATAGGGTGACCTTAAACTGTTTTATTTTCTTTATATCAAATAAACATGATTATTATATAAAATTAGTCTTAAGACACTTTCAGTGTCAGTACTCCTTTTCAGGATTTCAGTGGAGTCGGCTCAGATCATATAAATGGTGCTTTATTTTAAAATCTAAGCTATTTTCCAGCTGTATTCTTACATATCTGTCACGGTTATCATCTCATTTAGAGAGCTAAAGAATGATATCTCACCACATAGGTAGCTCTGTGTGCATTTTGTTTTCCTGTCATAGATTATTTTATTCTGTAACTCACCTGCTTTCTGGAGAACTTTGCTACAGTTCACACAGCTAACCACATATTTCTGCAAAAAAAATTATGATCCTTTCACACTAATGGATAAGTATTAATTTCATGCTCCTTTTTAGAATTTAATAACATTGCTCTTGCATATAATTTTTAATTTAGAATTTATCTTATGCATATATATAAATATTTTGTGAGCTTAAGACAAAATTCTATCCTTATCCATAAAAATGAAAAAAATATTAAAGAACGCAAAATAGTTCTTACTGACAAAGAATTTCTATTTCTGAAATAAGCTCCAGCTTTGTGTATTGACTTTAAGTCACGAACAATAGTAAGAGTAAGATAATTCAGCCTTTACAGCCGGTAGAGAAAGCTGAATCTGTCTCATTTTCAGCATTAGGCAATACATGAAACCCACCTGGGGATCCTGGGAAAGCCCATTCAACACTCATTTTCAGCTCTGTTTTGTTTTTCTCCTCCCACTTCCCAGCCTACATGAACACTGAAGGACATACAATCCGTCTTGTTTTCCCACCTGTAACAAAGTACAGTGGGGCAAAAACCCCGCCAGAAGAAGGAGGTTAAAAATGGTCTGCTAACCCATTACAGCTGCACAGGCATAAATTGGCTGCGTGTGTTGTGTTCTTTCACTTTAAATACACTCTACCTTTAGAGGTTATTCTTTAAGCTATCTTCTGTTGCCATAGGCACACTAGGTTGAACAGATCTAGTTAAACACAAACAAGACAAAAATAAAACGTGTGAACCTGTGCCTTGAGAAAAAGACACCCTGCCTTTTCCAAGGATTCCACAGAATGAGCATTTTTGACAATATTTATATATGCTGGGTTTTCAACTCTACCTTGGACCTCCAGAGTACAACGATTCTACACATACACACCCACACTGTACACACATTGGCATATGGTATTTACAGTACACCTTCCATATTATCATATAACTTTCTTATTTCCCACTATGAAACAGAGAAAATTTATGCTGTGTTGCATACAGTATGCTGTGTTCAAGTGAACTTTACTACATACAAAGTTTCAAGAGCAGGTCTGTGCGAATCATTAACTTTTCAAAAGGCACCAGTTCCCTTCTGTCACTAATGACATGCGTAACAGTTTAATGTAATGCTACTTTTAATTATCAGAGCCCTTTCTTTAAATATCAAATTTCCCTCTCTAAATTGTCCTGAGTTCCCTTTACAATCTCATCTGTCACTGTAAATGTCATCACTTTATTCCTTCTTTGGATGCAGTGACAGGCCCACTCTTATCCCCAGCTTTATCTCTTTTTCCATCCTTTATTGTACTACAAAGATCCCTCTTTCATAGTTTACAGCTGTATCCGCTTTCCACACGTGGCAAATGATTGCCTCGGTAAAGGTATTTTCTGTTTCAATCTTGCATTTTCCCAAGGGAGAACAAAAGGGACAAGCTTTCTGGAGTTGGTTTCACTGAGAAAATTGTTTAGAATTGCCTCATTCCTCAACAGATTAACGAATGCATACAATCCCGGCTTAAGTGCTATTGTACAGCACAATTTGTCCATTATACTTTGTCCCTTCCATTTATAAAACCCCCTCACCAATTAAAGTAATACAGCCTTCCAATACCTGCTCCCAATTAAATCTGAGCTGTATTACCTGCCTTGATGCAGCTGGTCACAGATTCCTACCACTTACCAGCATTCATTAGCCCAATTCATTATACCGGGGCTGGTGGCAGGAATTCAAGCTACCGGCTTTATTCAGGGGCCATCAAAATTATCAGCTTTCAGCACAAGGCCCCAGAAAGAACAGGATTAAGTGAAGGGAGAGGGAATTCATACAGTAGCGAAATGTCATTGTTTCTACTTTGTTCATGTCTCTTCTAGATCAGTGCATCAGGAGCATCCACTGGGTGCACAAAAGAAGACAGCTGGTCACAATTGGAAGAAAGCCTTTTGCTCATTTGCTTTCAGTATAGCTCCTAATTTTGTTTTCCTGTGCCTCTTGCCTTCCAGCCTCCTTGCTCCAAAAGATAGCCTATTGTGTGATCTGGAGACTACTTACAGATGTGGTCATTAACCACTTAAGATCTGTTGTCGCAGATTGGTTCACTACAGCTTAAAGACAATCTTTCACTTACTGAGATGAAAAAAACTTAGTTTTTCTGACAAGATGAAAAATTGCTGAATTTCTGAGGTTTCACTGCCCAGTGTAATGGTGATTTTCCAGGCCCTTAGCGCTCCCAAGATGCTCTGCTAGGTGAGAGTGCACGGCGTGGCAGGTTGTGTAGAAGGAAAAGCCATCTGCTGTCAATGACCACTCTGTAAGTGAGCTTCTGGATTTTACTGGATGGTGGTGATAGTAAGGCAACCACCCACATCATAAGCTTTGGGGCTGTCACAAGAAAAGGAATTGGGGCAGAGGAAAGGGGACATTTACTCTTCTAGCCTGGTGCTTGGAGGTGGCACAGCCCTGTTGTGCTCCAGCTCTGCCCACTCCAAAGAAGACTGTGACCATGCCATGGCTTCCTGCTGGCCTGTCTGAGGATGGTGCAAGCAGGGAGATTAAAAAGACAGGGCAAACAATAATATTTCCTGTGAATGTAGTGAAGGGAATGACTTGAAAAATTTAATCTAGACAATTTTGGACCAATTTTAAGCTAATTCTTTGCTGCAAACACTCATCTCTTATCAAGGATCAGCAACATATGCACATCCATAGCATTTTTTAAGGTGGTGGAGGATGTATATTAGTGTTTTCCTCTCAATTAACTTCTAGGCAATTTTCCCAGCTAAATACATAACATCTTTGGCAACATGCCAACCAAAACCTTAAGACCCAATGCTAAATTCTGTACTTATAC
Source organism: Catharus ustulatus (assembly GCF_009819885.2). NCBI lineage: Eukaryota > Metazoa > Chordata > Aves > Passeriformes > Turdidae > Catharus > Catharus ustulatus. The sequence goes on along the minus strand of NC_046222.1, from coordinate 95,271,177 downwards.
AGGCAGCTTAGATTTTCATGCCGTGAACTGGAAGAATGCCAGTAGCTCCCACCATAAACCTAGCAGTAGGAACACTATATATATTTTTTTTATCAAGAAACTCTACTTTACTTTTCTAAGACCACTTCAAAACTGCACCATTTTAATGTTCCTTTAGCACAAAATAAAAGAAAGATTTAACCTGCTATTAAATTAACCCAATTAGCCATTTATTTCATGTAACCTTACACTTCTGATGGCATTAAATCAAACACACCAACATGTGGATTTTTTCTTCTTTTTTTTTTTTTTTTTTTTTTTGTAAGTTATGGTAATTACACACTGCCTGCTAGACAATAAATTTCTCACTAGTCTTTTGCCCTATTCTCTCCCTCTGGAAGAGGATTATTAGAACAGAAGCATTTCAAGACCCCTCCTCATACTCCTCATATAATGCTGTCATGGAACAAGATAGAATACATATGCACCTTAAGGCATAAAATAAAATTTAAAAAAAGAAAAAAAAGAGAAAAATGGGGGTTTAAAAATGGAAAAAAAAAAAATTTAAAAGGGGAAAAAAAGAAAACAAGATAAAATATTTACAAACGGCTCGCTTCAGGCATGATGAACTGAAGTGCAGGTGAGAGTAGACTCTCTATGTTGTCACTGCCATTTGATTCAGATCATGTACCAAAGGTCACAGTTAGCTGGATGGTATGTTTTTTTTTCCAATATCATTTTTTTTGGGGGGGGGAGAGTGGGGAGAAAGAAAACCCTGTTCAAGTAAAAACTGGCAAGAATCCATCATCAGAATGCCCAAATCTGTCTCTAACACATTCACAAAGAGAGAAGCCAAACAACCATGTGTGGCACAACTGCCACCAAGGGCAGGGTGGTGCTCCCTGATGCTCTGGCCCTCCTTTGCCCTCCACACAAGGTCTTTTGTGGCCATGTTGCCTTGGCTACTACCCTGTGCTTGCCAGTAGTGTCCTTCATTTGCTGGTGCCATTTTGTCCCATTTTCAGGGTGCCAGTGAGGCAGGTTTATCCCAGAGCAGATGAGGTCCTGCAGCCACCCCCAGCACACCCCAGGGTCCTGCCAGCACACCCTGCTCAGTGTGAGGCAACATTCCCATTGCACACCGTGCCTGTGCACAGCTCTGGCAGGAAATTGTCAGCAGCCTGTTGGGTATCCTCACAAAGCAGGGAGAGTGCCCTCCTTGGCTCTGTTTAGATGTCTTCTTGGGGGCTTACTTTCAGAGATGGCTCTGACTTCTGACCCTGCTGCAGATGGCTTAGCTGTTGTCTTGGCAGGCAGCCACTCATCCACTTTGCAGACTCACGTTCTCTTTCCTTTACTACGTGGGTAACCCTGCTCCTGCCTTTTAATTTCTCCTCCTTTCCCCCCTTCCCCCTCGCCCCCTTCTTTTCTAATTCCCCTGGCAGGCACAGCTCCTTGGCTCCAGAAGCTTGTTAGGTATTTGTCATCAAAGATTTTATTCTTCCTTCCATAAAGTTCACCCACGATGACAAAACTAATGAATGACTGTAAGAAGCATCAGGATATTCTAGCTAAAAGAGGTGAAAAGAATGGCTGAAGTGTCTTTGCTTCTTTCTTTTTTTCCTGTCAATGTTATAATTTATCAATTAACTTCACTTGCAACCCTAGTAAGCATCAACAATCTTTTGAATCTTATGTGGGTTTTTAAATATGAAGAGCTCTGTTATCTTCACAGACTTTTAAAGATAGATTGATAAACTGTAAATAGTACAAATTTGATATGGCATCTTGAATTGATATATCTAGAAGACTTCCTGAAATAAATTACTTCCAACCCTTTATCTGTTATTAACTCTTCAGGTATCACACAGTATTCTGCAATATGAAATATGAACAGTTCTGAATCTGAAATAACTTGAAAATACATACTCATCACTGTTTAATTCAAATTCAGTACCAGAGAAATCTTTCAAATTTTGTTTCTTCTCTCTAAAGAAACTTTTGCACCTCTATTCCTTATTTCACCTTTAAAAAATCCTTGCCTCTCTAAAACATGTCCTCTGCAGTTCTGGATTTACATATCCTCATATTCAAAGGTAAAGATTTAAAATTTTAACTTATACAATACTTAAAATCACATTTTTGATGCAGAATTGCATTGTGCTCTATATAAACACCCTTGGACTATGAAGAACCAGGACAGGATTGCTGTTTTCTAGTTTCTAAAGCAGGCTGAAGCACAGAGGGAAGGGCATGAGCATGTCCCAAGCTGACACACCTTATGGTGGTAGAGATGTTAATAGAAAGCCTTGGAGTAAATTGGCATAATGTCTGACCCACAGATTCTGACATAAAAGGGGACATATGTTTATACACATTTTGCTGCTCTGAGATGCACTGTTACAGACCATACTATTTCTACCTTTCTTAATTCTCACTTAATCCTGAAAAAACAAGGCTTGGAGTATTCAAGAAAACATAGTTCTTGAGATGGGAACAGAATTTTCTCAAAGAAAAATGAAAAACTTCATTGTGGATTAACCTTGTTCCTAATTTCTTTTACCTGGAATGTTTCATGCTGTCATGTAGTCTGATTCTCAAGCAGCTACTGATTCCCAAGTACAGTAATTTCACGAATACAAGCCGCACTGTTTTGACCAAAATTTTGCTCCCATAGCGGAAATGCGGCTAATACTCAGGAGCGGCCAATATGTGAATAATTTTCTGACATTTTCAACCCCAGGAGTGCAAACCAAGTCAGTGCAAACTGCAAAGTAGAGCTCCTGCCAGTAAAACCCTGCATTTATGCGGTTGTTACAAATTGGTTACTCTGTTGTGCGACGGGTGGAGCTGCTCCCTGCAGGCAGCACAGGGGGTGGGGAAGGCGGGGCAGCTCTCTCCTGCTGGCCCCACGGCTCGGGAGAAGCAGGGGCTCTCTCCGGCTTGGCCCCGCGGCTCGGGGGCTTCCGTCCCCATGTGCAGCCGCCGCAGGAGCAGGCAGGCTACATCCCCGCCTCCCATCGCCGCGGCGGGTGCCGGTGGGCTCTGTACCCCGCCTGCCGCCACGGGGCAGCGCCGGGCCGGGGTGACCGAGCCCAGTGGAGGCGGCGACCGGCCCCGAGTGGCCCCGCTGAGTGGCAGCGCCGAGCTGGGCCACCCAGCCCTGTCGGCAGCCCCGAGCCCTCATGGCCCGAGCTGAGCCAGTAAACCCCGCCCTGCCGCGGTTCTGTTACTATTTGGCAACTTTGTTGCACGTGGGTCCTCGCTGCAAACGACAGAGCGGCTTATACTCGGGTGCAGCTTATTTACAGACAAAGAACAAAATGTTTGCCAACACCCGGCGATGCAGCTTATACTCAGTGCGGCTTGTATTCATGAAATTACTGTAATTCAAAACATTCCCATCTTCTAGCTAAATAGATTTCTTAGTTTAGTCCAAGCCTACTGCTCTGCCTCTGTGGGATCATATTTTCCAGACACAGAGTTCTTCTGGTGAGAATACCAAATACATGTGTTTCAGCTTCATGTTTACAGCACATAGATCTGTGCTATGATTGCTTCTTTTTAGATTACTCCTAGGAAATCACTGGGTAAATAAACAAGGACTTCCCATCTCTTCCCCTTATTTATTTACAATATAAGGGTTACTTATGTGCAAACAAACAAAGAAAAAGAAAAAAAAGTTGAAAAATGAGAAAGAAGGATGCATACTTTCAGGACTCAGCTTTTGAGCAAGATTCTTCCATTTATTTGCATTGCCATAGCTGTTCATTGTGGTGTAAACAAACTTTGAGACACCTTTTCCAACCTGTCTGAATAACAATCTCAGATGTTTTGGTACTGCCACTTTTTGGTTTTGATGTTTTTGCCTTATGTTGAACAAGCCTTTCCTTGTGTTTGTAGGTACACAACAGGTTCTTCTGACATCTGTACTCCTGGCTGGGATGTATTACTTTTCCAAAGACACTGGATTTTCAGAGATTTGTAGGATAACAAATGGTTTTCTTACATGCTGCTGTTCTCCACTGGAGGTAGTCCAGCTTGCAGACTGTGATCCCTGGGGATCTTTGGCCTTAGATGGAAGGTGTGAAGTTGCTGTCTGTGTATCACATAAACCATCCAGTTGTGTGTTCAGCTACCATACCACAAATTGTTGGAACTTCACTTCGATATTTCAGACATTTCCATTAAAAATTTCAGTGATGTGTAGATACTGCCTTAGAATGATTTTGGTCTTCTTCCATTTATCCAGAGAAGTGGCTATGCTTAGCAACTGCACATGGGAAGAGCCTACTCTGCAGGTGGCACAGATAACACCTTTCTGCTCTTCCATCTGTATTCAAACTGAGCAAGGGTTTCCACAGGTATGATTAGATGTTTTACAAAGCTGAAGTAAATATTTTTAATATCCTAATTTTTCTTGGCAATTTCTCCTGGAATTTTGTACAATTTTTTGCTGTTGTGTTATGGACTATCAATTTAAGACATTGAGAAAAATAGATTAATAAGTTTCTATGATTCACTATGGAACTAGTTATTTCTTTTGTTCTTCTAGTTCAGCACTGCTCTGGTATTTTGTGCTTTTCTTTAATATAGTCTATATAATATAATGATAATATGGTATATATAATATAATATAATATGGATGGCAGCTTTGGGCTTAAGAGTCCTTGATGAACTTTTGTTCCAAGAATAGGAGGCAATGTAAGAATTTCACACTGGAACATCTTACGGCAAAAATTCTACAACTTAACTATGTCTGCATTGACATCTCTGAGATCCCTGACCACAATTCACCTTCCACATAATTTTTTTGACCATGTGCGCTCAAGCACTTGAGTGAATTTTCTGAATTTCCAAATTTGTATTTCGTGTACCTTTTTATCTGATAAAACACCATCTTTGGAAAGGAGTGTTGAAAATAGCTAAATTGCTGAACTTTTCTCCAGACTCATCAAAAACTGTGAATAAATTATCTTTGTGGAATCCAAGATTGTGGAGTTTATTTTGTTTTGGTTTTTTTTGCAAGGATTGCTTCATGTTTTGGTTTCCAAATTTTTCTAGGGGGTTTGCCAGAAGATTGTGAGCTTCATAATGTGTTCTTTTTCTTTCCAGACTTTTGAAGACAGTCACCTACAGAGTGGTTTGCATATGCAGAGCAGTCTTGAATCCACAACAATCTCATAGATACTACATGACTAGCTCCTTTCTGATCTTTCTCCAAGATACAATGCCTTTCTATAATTCTAATATCAAATCTCAGTACTGGCTTGTAAACATAATAAACTTTTTTTTGACAATTTCTATTTTCTTTGTGTTTAACCTTTTGTTCACACACAGGATATAACAGATGCTGTCCACATCCTGCCATTCTCATGGATGTGGACAATATTTCTACTGAGCAAAGGGACAGACGTTTCCTACAGTTTTTGCTCTGGGATGTCACTCATTCAGTCACATTGTCAGCTGTAAATTTTAGTATTATTTCCTCCAGAAACTGTATCCAGGAACATAGTTATAAAAACTGTAGAACCAAGGTATTTAGGCTCGCTTCTTCATTTTGCTTCTCCTTATTCTGTTTTGTAATCAAACAGTGTCATTGTTGCTAAAACTCTCTCCTTGTAGGTGTTCTCCAACTGTATTACTCCCACTGCTTCACTGCCTGCCTATGTGATGTACTCAAACATAATGTCTGGTGTAATTATCTTCCTCAGGCATGGGCGTTCCTTTTCCCTAGCATGGTGCAATCCACTACTGTTGCAAATCTGCATCGATGGATTTCTGTCACTCTTTCCAACAAAAATTCTGCACAAAAAGGGGCATTTCTCTCCTCACTAAGCATTCCTTTTTGGTGAAAGCATGTATTTTATCACAGCCTGACATTTGCACACTGGTACTTCTAAATAATGTCATATCAATTGAGATATCTGCATGTCAAATAATTTGAGTATCCTATTGAATTATTTTTCTAGTGCTTGTAATTTTCTTTCAATTACTTTTGATTTGGATCCTGTATAGTACAAATCTTATGTATTTCCATATTTTAAAATATATGAGGTTTATTTCAATCCAGTGAGTCAACCCATTCTTAGCTATTTTAGTGGGACATTTTTCTATACTCTTTCTTTTTAAATTTTTTTTTCTTTTTAGGTAGGAAATGTTTCACCTTTTATTTTTCAAGGCAAACAATCTCAAATAGGTTAAACAGCCCATCTGGATTTTCTCCCTCTACTGAACTTACTTGCAGCAACCCATGCACTGTAGATACTTCTGCCATTTTGCATGGTAATAGCAAATGAATAGCTATTTAGATTTTCAGATTGCTTATTAAGAAGATATGATAAAGATATAATCTCATTTAATTCTTTCTGTCCTTAGTCCTATCTTCTGATTAGTTTCAGTAAGCCACGCTTTATTTCTAACACCATGATTTTTTTTTCTTTTGTATAATGATAACATAAATGTGCAATAAATGGAGAAGGCCATGCTAAAAAGAAATTTAGTATGACAAATTTGAAGTACACTTTTCATCTTGCCAGCTCAGCTGAATTCAACAAAATGGGCAGAGGACAAAGTAAGATTGCTCCATGAAGAAGATTCCTGGAGTCAGCCTTTGTCAACTCTTACCAGAGATATCGCTAGTTATGGAGAATCTGCATTAACACTGTCCTGGATTTGTTATTTATTTGAGTGGTATCACATAGGAGACCAGGTGTTTCTACATGTAACAAAGTAGATGCTGTGCAGAAAATACTGTCTGGAACTCAATCCAGAAGAATAGATGGCTTGAGACCACTGTATTCCTCTTGAGGTGCCTTTTTAATATATATATATATGAATATAAATGTACCTTCATGTGTACATATACACAGACACATATATATATTTCTTACTTGTGTATATACATACACAGAGAAAGCATGGGTGAACTTGTACAAAATTTCATTGGCCAAAGCTAGTGGATATTATTTCACAGATGGTTGGAAGAACCGAGAATTTTCTTTGTGCTACGACTTCCGTCACTTCCCAAAGGAGCTATACAGCATAATCAGTTTGATATACACGTGCAGTCATTTAAATTCACACATTTTATGCAACTTTGACTCACACTTCCTTTCTCTTATTCTCCATTTTGACAATTAATGTGTTTTGTTACTGAAGCAGCTAAAACATGCAGGATCATTTTTCTCCTATGACACTCAGTTCACCATCAGTTTCAGAGATGTCATCCTCTGACAACACATAAAACAAGAATGAGCTGTATTTAGGCATCTTGGAGTCAGTTTTTGCTTTTTATTTTCTAATTCTCCATTTCTATTTAGATCTTTAAATAAAAATAGCTGAAAGACAGAAATGTCGCTACTACAACTTCTAGTTTAGGGCTGGATTTCTTCAGTCACTGCTGAAAAATCTGTTCCATGTAACTTTCTCTGCTGGCTAGCCAGGAGTTTTCAGAAACTCATTACTTTCCATCATCCCTTACTCACAAGGTTTTTAACCTAAATCCTAAATTCACTCTCTTAAATCAGTGACACTGAAACTGCTAAACCTCAGATATATGCTTTGTATCTTCTTTTTTGAAGATGTGGCCAAATGAAGACCTGATTAATGACGTTTTGCACCTTGTATGCACACCAAATGATATGGAGTGTGACCTAGTATCCTCATAAAGCTACATCTCTTGGCCATCTACCAGAATGCATGATGTGTGACTGTAGCTGTGGGAACCAGAACATCAGCTTGGCTGGCTTCAGGACTTCTAGACACAGAAGTGTCTAGATCACACCTTTTGAACTCTGCAGCAGAAGCAGGAAGGCAGTTTTAACTAGGCCTATAATAGGTCAAAATGATTGAAAGGGTGGAAGAGGTGTTAACTCATGAAAGACTGACCCACTGCTCAGGGCAGGTAGCAGTACATGTCAAGGCTGAGTAGCAGACAGGTGTTAAAAGACCTCGGTTCCCTGAAGTAGGTAGGTTTGATCTTCCACAGGTGTAATGATTTCAATCTCTGTAGGATGCCCATTCATCATTGTTCTATTCATCACCACTGAACATCAATGGACACATCAGTTTTAAGCCAAAAAACAGCATATGCAGTAGCATACTGAACAAAATAGCCTCTGAAGAAGGCAAAGAGAAAAAGAAGGGCATATTCAGGCAAAGGGAAAAAAGAAGGGCATATTCATACTTGATAGCAATAAATGCTTCTTAGGAGCCAATTTTTCTAACCCTCAGTGCTTAAAGACAGATTACCCTGGACTAAAAACTCTTATAGAGGTGTCCAGAGAAAAGCCTTACGGTGCTACAGAGAATGTGGCAAATTACTCTAAACTCCCATTGCTACTATCTGCCCCTAGTTCCATGGCGGGGGCAATAAGAAGGAATAGTTGCTAGTACACACTCAGTTTCAGATATTCAGCATCACAGCTGCAAAAGATAACTCAAAAGAATCAAGCACACATATAGCATTAAGAAAAAGTAGACTCCAAGGCCCCTTCCTTTATCTCTCACTATAAATCCTGTTGCATATATTCTATTTGGCAGCAAGTTATTTCAATATATAACACTGACATTTTTCAACCAAGTCAATTTGGACTTTGAAACCTGAAAGTTTTCAAGGATGGTATCCTCACCTCAGTTCTTTACTTCTGATTCACTTCTATGATAATATGTGTGTGCTTTGCTTATTTTCCTTATTTTTGATGCCTCTGTAAGTGAAACAGACACTCAGCTTCATATTTAGAGTCACAAAATCCGTTAAGCACTTACTGATATAAAATCAATTATTAACAAAACCTTTGCACACTGGTGATGCCTTTAATAATTATTTCACAAGTCTGGACCCAGGTGTCATGAAAATTACAACCAATAATGGCTCTAATACCTTTTGAATTGATTACTATGGATTTGTTCATACTTGCCAAGACAGAAATATGCGAACGACTGCTGCAGTTATTTTGGTTTGTACCTGAAAGGTTTTCAGCCTTTAGAAAGACTCTTTAAATTAGAAGCAAATCCAATTTTGTGCCATTTTTGCCTATTTCTAAAATAGACGTGAATAGTGCATAGTATACACAATATTTTTTAAAAATAGATAGAAATAACTGATACAATTTTACATAATGAATGGCAAAAGCAAGAGTGAGCTGTGAACAGCAGCACCACTTAGACTAAAAGCAAGATAAAATTCAGGCATAGAAATTAATTATCAAAAGTAAAAATTACCTTTCCTTCCTTTGAGCCAAGTTGCATAGTATTTGTCCTTGGAAATAAGCATATTGGGTACTGTGCAGTGAAGGAGGCTGAAAGGGATATCAGATTTCAGGAGTGTCTTATTTGCTGGTACAGAATGAAGGAGCAGGGGACCTTTTTTTCTCTATACCTGATTTCAGTCATTTATTCCTCTACAATATTTTTGAAGGTTAGCAGTATTCGAATAATATTTAAAGTTTTAATATTACACAAAGCTCTTATGATTGTGATACCCTCAGATCAGCTGATATGGTAATACATGGATGATTTACCAAGTGATGAAAAACATGTGCACTATGCACCTTAGAGGACATGGACTACAACATCAAGCTGTAATATTTGCATTCCAAAGATTATAACGTTCACATTCTGCGTATCAATAATAAAAATATCTAGCATGTTAAACAGGACTTCCCAACTTTACTTTTAAACACTTAACGAGACAGCAGAAAACTGGACAATAAACATCAATTCATCAATGTAATAGGGAAACCAAGTCATTAAAGCCTCCTTCTATCTCATCTAAATTTAAAAAAAAAACATCTTGGGGCGTCTAACTTCAGTTTTACAACTGTCTAGGGTCCCTGTACACAGTCTGTGAGGAGAAAGAGAGAAAGATGGGGATACCCAAGAGCGATTCTCAATGAAAGAATGTAACATTTAGCTTCTCAGCAATCTCTAAGGAGGAACTGTGAGGTGTTACCTAATACTGGATAGACATTGTTCACATTTTGACCCAAAGCTTAAAATTTGCTGATGCATACAGGTGACCAGTGGCCTGTTGTTCCACTTCTAATTTGCTTCCTAAGCCCACAGTTCAGCAGGCCTAATAATAGTCCTTGGTGAAAAGTATTAGAAGACTTTAGAGCCACTAGGAAAATTAAAACCTCAGGACTCATTCCCAGTTGCTAGTAGAGTAATTAATAGATTACTGAAATAAACACAGTTCAAGTATTATAATTATAACTGTAATACTCTCAGGGTATTCGCATAGTACAAAGGCACAGGCCTCATGATTCATTCAGTTCCTTCAGATATCAGTGAAGCACAGAGAAGCTGCCATCAGAACAAACAATTAGCAGACAGATGCTTCATCCTTTGCCATGACTATAAGGCAATGGTCATGAGCAAAGGTTGTCCTCACAAGAGTTTTGTTATTGGTGTCGATGCAGGCTGATCTGGTTGCCTAACAGTATCGAGTGTCATTTGGCATGGTGTCCTGCCTGGTCACCACTGCTGTTCTAGAACTGCATCATGAAGGTGTGGGTCTCACAAAGATCCTGTGCACCATCTGCCTGCCCCAGGAGAATGTCTTAGAGTATCTCATAACAAGAATAAATGCCTATATTTAGGCAAAAGATGGTTCATAACTTTACTGCAAGCCAACAGAATCACTGAACACACAGCTACCTTATGAGAACAGAATCTGATCCAGACATATTTTGCTATTTGCACCCCATGGGATGAATTTGTGCGAAGTATGTTTAAAATGCTGTCTATGGACTCTCTTCCCTTCTCTTGAATTAGAGTGACTATTTATCTGAAAGGAGAAACAGGATAGATATGATCTAATTTACATTTAAAATATACCAGGATTTGTGGTTAAGGGTGTAAAACAATACACATTAAAGGAAATGTCAAAGCCATTCATAAAGTAAGATCTCTTTATAGGTTGCAATATAAGCAGAGATTGTATCAAGTTGTTATTTTTTCTACATTATGTTTATTGCAAATTTTATAAATTCTCATTTCATATTAATATTCAGTATTTGTACAGTATGTGGACACTATGTAAACATGAATGTTCACATTGTCATGTTGTTATGACAATTTGGTTCATTTTTTATAACTTCCATAAATTATCTATGAAACTGCAAACTAGCTTTATCACTGGCATCATCATTTTCAGAAGCATATTAAATATTTTGTGAAAAGTGTATCAACATAAAGGAACAAAGGGAATAGCTCATCATATTTGATTATTTTATGATATATTTATATAAATACTTAGTATGGTATGTTTGATGACTGCAATCAGGCACCTGGGACAAGATCAGAAGAAAAAGCTTTACAAGAGTGTCGGTTCAATAATGAATTTAAATAATGAAAATTTGCAAGTGAAAACAATAAGATTATTGTATCTGTGTAATTTCTGGCATTGGTGTAAGTGCTCTGGGACTAGCACCAGCATGCTTCGGACTTCTGCAAGTGACCTGGTAGACCTTTTTGCTCCTGCAGATTCATTTTAGTGGTCTAATGTCACTGGATAGATTTACCCCATGAGTCAAGGGTTGAGAAATTAATTCATATTCGTGCTTGTAAGCCCCTGGGACCAAATACATGTAAAGAAGAGCCTATGACGTCGCATTAGATTTTAGCAGCAGGAACTTCGTCACCTTTATGGTATTTTCTCTTCGAAGACAGACAAATATAAAGTACTTACTTTCCTCTTATGTGAAAAACTTAAAAATGCTACAGACAGGCCTGACACCAGAGTTTGTCTATAATTGAATGGCAATATCTCCACACAGCAGAAGTTGCAAAGTAACCAAGCATGCCTGTTGCTTGCCAGTAAGTAGGAAAACGTGAAGCCATATGAATAATCGGTCCAACCAGTTTAGTAAGATTTTATTGTTATAAGACACCATTTGGCATGGGTGCTTACCCACTCAAAATCATGTTTCATTTTAGAATTTATGTTTTGTTAATTAAATTAATTAATTTATTTTACTATAGAATCCTATAGATAGGTTCTATTGGCTTGGGAAATGAAAACACTTCCTGGCTAATTGGCCAGAACCAGTTCACACTGCCTAATTATTAGCTGATGAGACAATAACCATCTTCTTTTTAAATTTCTCAGACCATTTTGAGAAGTTTTAATGTAGTTACACACATGCATATTCCTTGGCACATAATAGACAAGCAAGTAAAATGTAACATAATTTTCAGCTTTTTTGTCAATAGTAGTATAACAGAGTTCCTGCCCCAAGCATTTTGCAGACAAAGAGATGCCAATAAATCTCTTTTGTTTTTGCAGGATAAATGAATGAAACTCTGAGGGGTTTTGGCAAGTTAACATGGTTTTCTACATATCAGTAATTTTCATTGTAGAGGAAGCTCAAACGTCACTGTAAATTATTAGGTACCAGATTAATCAGAAATCAGCAAGAAATTACACAGAGTGTCGCTGAAGGAAAGGTGAGGCTGTGCCTTAATTTATATTATTGACATATGTTAGTTCCAGCTGGACCTAAACAAAATCTTTCACGATAAACAAATCAGCATTTGCTTTGCTGCAAAACTTCTGACTAGCTTTGCTGCCAATCTACACTTTCCACTGGCCTGTTGCTAGACCAAAATATTTGACAATATGTGAGGTTCAGACATTGCTTCAAACCTCTGAAAGATGATGTAGATTTACTTGTGTGCTCTTTCTTATTCTACTTTGATGACAGATTCCAATTTCTCAGCACCAAAACATTGTCTTCAAGATGAAGATACAGGTCTGGGACATGTGGAAGCAGTATGCCAGTGCACACTCATTTCACGTGACTAAAATACCCTGTGGAAGTGTAGCCAGGGATTAGCCACCACTGTTGCCCAGGCTGCCAGGAAATGTTTTGTCAAGGTGACAAGGAAAGCACCGCCAAGCTGACCTTGTGGAATCAAATTCACAGTAGCAATATGGGAACATCAGTGTTTTTTAAAGTTATTTCTTAAGGGACGTCACCTCATGTTCAGATATGGACAGCATTGTACTAGGAAGTGAATTATGTAAATGGTTTGACTTATGACAAGCAAAGTACAGTCTTATGGCTCTTAAGTGATAATATGGTAAAAACCGTCGCACTGAAGAAATACTAGGATGCTAAGGGAGAATACAGCAATCTCTATAGCCATGTATAGAAACAGATAATCACCCTTTAAAAAACTATGGTCAAGGAAGGTTGTTGTGGAAATCTTTACTGGTCTGCTTTGTTGGGTTCACATGGTGAGGATTTTGTAGCACAGAGGCTACAGAGGTCACTTCTGTGAGAAGCTGTTAGGAGCTTCCTCCATGTTCAGGACAGCCAACGCCAGGCAGTTCCAGGATGGATGTGCCACCAATGGTGGCAATGCCTCTGTGAGAACACACCTAAGAAGGCACAAAAAAAAGTTACCACACAGCTGTAATTGCAACCAGAAAAGAGAGAAGTGAGAATATGTCAGAGGAACAACTCCGTGGACAACAAGGTCAGTGCAGAAGGAAGGGAATGAGGTGCTTCAGGCTCTGGAGCTGAGATTCACCTGCACCCTGAGGTGAAGACCATGGAGAAGGAGCTGTACCCCTGCAACCCATGGAGGACCACCAGGATGCTGAGGTCCATCTGCAGTCCATGGGGAAGCCCATGGGAAGCCCATGCTGGGACCTGTGGACCCATGAAGAGAGGAACCCATGATGGAGCAGTTTTCCTAGTAGGACTCGTGGCTCTGTGGGGAACCCATGCTGGAGCAGGCTGTTTCTGAAGGACACCTATCAAAAAGTGACCCACATTGTAGCATTTTATGGAGAACTGTTTCCTGTGAGATGGGCTCATGTTATTGGAGTCCATGGATGACTGTCTCCCATTAGAGGGACCCCACACTGCAGCAGTAGAAGAACTCCTCTCTCTGAGTAGCGGCCGGGACAACATGTCTGTAACCCCCACTTCCCATCTCCCTACGCTGCTGAGGGGGAGGAGTTACAGCTTGAAGAGGAGGGAGGGGTGGTGGAAGGCATTTTTAAGATTTCTTTTACTATTCATTACCCTGCTCTGATTTTATTAGCAATAAAACCATATAAATCCCCAAGTTGAGTCTGTTTTGCCCATATGAGTATTCTGTGTGTGATCTCTGCCCCTTCTCCCAACTCAGTATCTCAGCCTTTGCTGTATTTTCTCTTCCTGTTCCACTTGTGGAGGTGAGTGGTAGAGTATCTTTGGTGGGTGCCTGGCATCCAGCCAGGGTCAAGCCTGTACGCTATGTATGCTACATAAATTGAAATTATCAATGACATGAAAAATTTACTTCATGTGAATAACTAGGTATATATAGGTGATATTCATTGGGGTAGAAATGTCATATCAAGCAACCTCAATAGGCTTGAGAAGTGAGCCAACATAAACCTCAGGAAATTCAACAAGGCTAAGTGCAAAGTTCTGTACCTGAATTGGAGCAATCACCAGTATCAACATAGACTGAAAGATGAGTAGACTTTGAGTAGCCTTGTAACTAAGGAGTTGGGGATATTGGTAGATGAAAAACTGGAGCCAGCAATGTGAACTTACAACTAAAAGCCAACTGTATCTTGGGCTGCATCTCAAGTGTGACTGGAATGGCAAGGGAGGTGATTCTCTAGCTCTACTCTGCCCTTGTGAGACCCACCTGAAGGACTGTGTCCAGCTCTGGGGTCCTCAGCAAAAGGAAGACATGGACCAGTTGGAGCAGGTTTCTTTGAAAACCATGAAGATTTATGTTTCTACATTAGATTTCCTTCCAATTATTTGGGTTTTTAAGTGTTTGGTCTAAAATTAAATATATACATCATGCTGAAGCCAAATGCATAAATCATGCAGAGCAGGGAAGAACTGATGGTTTTGACCAGCTTTAATTGACATGTTTCTGCTGTTGGTTACCTTCTTCTTTTTCTTTTGAGGAATGCAATTCAATATTTTGTTAAAATTAGTCTCCTAGCTCAATGCTCATCTATATTAGCCCATGCTTCATTGTGTTACTAGTTCTACTACACACCCCAAATAAGGGATTTCCTTACAGGTTCTATTAGTAATGGTAGAATCAGTTTTTGTTTGTACTGGGCAGGGAGTATAGGGAATGTGTTGGTTTTTATTAATGAACAATGCCAGAATTCCTTTACAAACTCCAGAGAATTTTAGAGCATTATTAGAAACTCATTCACAACCACATATGAATCACTATGGTTTCCCTGAGCAAGAATGCTTGACTCTGAGTAGGGTATTACACATAATAACTGTACCACTAGCAAACATCACCCTATTATGTTTTGCTCTCTATCCACATCTGCTTGCCAGACTGTTCAGTAGCTGTTTCTCTCTGCCTCTGCTCAGCTATTCTGACTCCTAAGAATCTTAGGGAATCTAGCCAATCAAAAATTTACATTCCATTTTGCTAACGCCCAGAATGTTAAGACTTTTAATCTGTTTTCAGAAATCAGGTGAAAACAATGAATGGCCCCTTATTTTACATCCTTTCCCAAAAAAATTCTGAAAAAAAGAAGATATTGCCTAATTTCCTAATTCCAAAATCCTGGAAAGTTCTGGGAAGAAGCATCCTCATGAGCTCAAACCGAACAGCCTTCGCCATCCAAGAGGAAACAGAAACAACAGACAAGATAATAAGCACAGCTATGCAGTCTATCACATATTCATCCATCTATCCAAGGGATTAAGTTAGAAACAGCCCTTAGCTCTTGTTACAAATGAGAAATAGAGGAAAAGGCATTCTTCTGAAGGTGATTCAACCCTTAGTCAGGCTGCTTGATTGCTAACAGTCTTTTAGCTTCTCTACTGCTTTTGGGGGCAAAACAAACAAAACAAAACAAAAAAACCAAAACAAAAAACCAGAACAAAACAACAAACCCCCAAACCAACCAACCAGCCAACCAACCAACCAAAAAAACAACCACCAAGATTAAAGCAACAGTGGTCTCCATTTAGATGTGATGAACCTGCAACTAAGCAGGACAAATCTACTCCTGAGTGCTGCTGGATGTACAACGTAAGTTGAATAAACAATGAAAGACTTATTTTCCATTAAGAGCTTGATATTTACAAAGTGACTGCATGACATATCATGTCATGTGTTATGAACTTTTATAATAAAGATCCAAGTTGAGCACACATTCAGGAATTATATTAAAAGAAGTTTGGGTTTACTCACCATTACTAATTACCCACGAACTTTCTTCTTTTTTTTTCTTTTATCGCTTCATTATGAAAAACATGTTTTTGCTTAAAATAACAAATAGTATACTGTTATTATATTGAATTGATATTAGGTGTTTCCACAGCAACTTCTTGCACTCTCTGAGGAAGATCTCAACCTTGCTGAACCTCAAGGGAGCACAAAGATCTCTCCTGCTCCAGTGCTGTGGAAACCAGGAAATGGCTAGTCTCAAGAGAGATTCCAAATTATTCCTCCCTTCTAGAGTTCGCTTATGTTCCCACTGAAGTATAATAATAACTGAAATTATATAATTCCACTGAATTCCTCTACTGACTCAATTTTTTTCACCTTGTTCTGAATTTGCCTGTATTTTCTTTTAAAATACATACAGGACCTATTTTCTTTTGCAAAATATGTTTGGAGTTCTGCTAATGATTTTACTAATGTATTCCTTTTAAATTCTAGTCAGGCAAGTTTTTGCTTTTAGAAGAAATCTTCACGGCAACGTCAGACCTCTAGTTAGAGTCCTGACTAAATAGAAGATAGAGATTGAACTGGAAATACTGTGTGACCTGAAAACTTGAAGTTAGTATGATTAAGAGGAGGATCACTGTGCCAGGATTTACCAGCTCCCCCTGTCCTGAGTAGTAAAACTTTGTTACTGGGTCATGTCAGTCATCATTTACAGAACTAGCACTGATACCCAGGAAGATTTGTGAGAGCAAAAGTAGATGATTTTGACATTTAGGTCCTTTCCCTTTCCTGCTACTCTCTTTTTCGGGTGAGGACGCTTCACCTCTGTCACAGTACCTTGCAATAACACACACACCTCGCATAGCAGAAACTCTTACAAAATACCAATTCAGTCCTGCAGATCCGTGTGCCTCCAATGCAAACAGACTCACACACAGTGTAAAGCCATGATGGGTGTAGGTGGCCTTATATCAACGAGTGAGAAGAGACTCCATCAGTAGAGTGACAAGAGACCAAAGGCTTCCCTATGCTATACACAGAGGACAGACACCTCCAGCAGACTCATGGCAGGACCCAGCAGCCAAGCCAGTGTCACCTATGGGAAAATATATTAAATAAATGACAACAATTATGGACATGCAAAGGAGAGAATGAAAAAAAAAAAAAAGCCAACCCAAGTGGGACAAACAGCAGAGAGAACATCAAGGTCAGAGTAAGAATTGGAGGAGATTCTCAAGTTGGGAGACAGTGGAGGACAAGGAACCCCATTGAGAATCCACACTGGTTTACAGGAAAAGTATGAAGAGGAAGAGAAAAAGCAAACTGACATATACAGACCATAGTCCTCATTCTCCTCTTCCCATCCTACCATATTACATGAGTAAATGAGATGGGAGTAGAGGGGTGAGGTTGAGCTTGGGAAATAGAGCAGAAAAGTTATGGCTGTAACGTGTGCAATTTTATTTTGATTGTTTCTCGCTATCCAAACCTATTTTAATTGTCAATAAATTAATTTTTCTGAAGACAAGTCTGTTTTGCCAGCCACTATAATTGGAAAGCAATCTTTCTGTCTTTACCTCTGTCCACAAACATTCTTCTAGTTGGTTTTCTTTTTATTTCTTCTTATCCTGCTGAGGCAGGGGAAATGGCTGAGAGTTTGAGTGGGCATTTGGCTGTTACTAATGGTGAACCCACTGCTGAAATCAAAATGTTTTTCAAGTACAAGATCTGCTTTATCAAGGTGAGTAAAATCATCTGGAATATGAGATATGGATGGTGAGCTGTCAAGGGTAAATTTTTCTCCATATAATTGTGGAGAAAATGACTTTGTCCTGACTAAGTGAAATCTCAGTTGATGAATTTACAAGTCATTTCAACATCCTTCCTTGTTCTTCAATGTGCTGCCAAATTGCCATCTTTGATTACTTCTGTTTCCACATTGATAGCCTCTCTAACTCTTTAACTTCACCTGACTTCTCATTTCCTTCCCAATGCTGGTACTACTTGACATGTTCTTTATCAAATGATGCTTCCATTTCATACTCCTCACTACAGAATTTTCTTTACTCTTTGACTTCAGCCTCAACTGCTTGTCCCTTTATTTGTTCCTTTGCACTTTGTGAAGCTCTGAGGGACATGACATGACTTGGCCTTGTAAAACTTAATTATTGTGGATTTCTCTTGAGAAGACTTTTTGCACACTGTTGCAATAAGAACATTTTGCATACACTATTGAAAGTACCCTGTGTAAATCTAATCCTGCTGGTAATCTTCAGGACAGGAAAGGAAAAAACAAATGGAAGAAATGTAATTTCTGAGTGGAATTTGTATTGTCAAATTTCAAGATCAAATATATAAAACCAGTGGCAATCTATACTGATAAAATATTGTTTTGACAAAAATGCAGTCAAATAATTAACAACACTGAATATCTTAGTGTGTTTATATTTTTGAGGTTTTTTTCATCAAGGTAATCCATGTAAAATTTACTTCAAATCCCCTTTCCTACGCATCTTTGCATAACTGGCATTATTATATAACAACATAAAATATTATTAATTTCCCTCAAAACTAGAAGTAGAAGCACCTTTGAGAGGTTTAAATTTGAAAAGGAAGTGATATATATTTGCAAAGTCATGAGATGCAGAGACAGACACAAAAGTATAAATGGCAATCTGAACTCATTCTGAAACAATGCTCATTTTTAAAAGGAAAATCAAATTAATAATGTACATTGTTTTCTGGAGACAGGGAATCGGTGTGATCTGTAAGTCAAAAGACTTCTAGTATTTTTTTAATTGTCCTATGTGGATATGTCTCAGAGTTTATAAACAAATAAAGGTACATAAAAGCTGAACTTGTTATTGAAAGAGTTTATCTAATATAGGAGAGTACCTATTTTTCTTAATATCCATCTATGTGAACTTCTCTGGAAAATCTTTCTGTACTTTTTATTTGGAATATGAAGCATGTATGCTGGCTGAAATGTAATAGCACAAGGAAATTGAGTAATAAACTTTCTGAGCACCAGAAAGTGCTCAGAACACTGAAAACACCAGGGGTGTTTTTTCCTATGTCCTTCTAGGGCCACTGTGTGGTTTTTCCAAAATTGCTTACATGTTGTGACTTGTTCCATAGAAGAATTACCATCCATGGTACATTAAGATATTTTTTTATCTGTGATTTTCCACATTGGCATGTCTATATATTATATCCATATAAATCTTTTGTGCCATCAACAGTTTTGGAACATAAGTCAAACATGTCCAGACTGGTCAGTCTATCCTTGAACTCCCAAGTAGGTATTTGAAAAAGTCAGTGATCATTTTCCCTTTTTTTACAAAACAAAGTGAATGGGCTGCAGAACCCTTGATGATTTATTAAATGGCTCCATTGTAGTTGGAAATCTTACAGCAGCTGGCCAACAGCTGCAGCATGCCCCAGCAGTCAGTACCTCAGTCTTCAATCAGCTGGAAGGATTCCACTTTATTCACAACTGTGCTTTTGGTTTTCAGTGGGGTGATCCCAAAATGCCCAGGCAGTTTGTTCCATTCATCCAGTCAAAGGCATTAAATAATACAGCCGCAACATTCTCTTAACACTGTCTAACTTCTCTGCATGAACCACCCCTTCTTGTTTTCATAGTAAGCCCTTGGGGAGTGCAAGTGTAGTCATTCATAATGTTCCCAGCTTCATGTCCATTTAGAATTTGTGAGCTTCTTCAGTATATGATTCTGTGCAAAGAACTTATATTTTTTCTTTTTACGTATGCCCAAAATAAACACAATTGCAAGACTGGGCAAACAACAGCCTGTTCCAAATCACACTTAAAAAAAGGAAAAGATACTCGTGGTTTGGTTTGATTTGGATTGGTTTGGTTTGGATTGTAACTGAGTTTTGGTAGAATAATGTGAAAACCTGAGGAACATGGGCATAAATTTGGTTTCTACTCACATGAAGCCCTTAATCTAGTCAGACTTACAAACATTACTAACAGAAATAATACTTCTGCTATGAGAATGGAGTTTTGATTTTTCACACAGATGCTGGATAATACAGACTCAAGAACATTCCCATGTGGTAGAGCATGCTGTAGCCTCCACTATTAGCTGTTCCTACAGAGTTAAGCATAGAAGTAATTGCTGATTATGGGGAAATTTGTCCTTTTTCAGATGGAAATTGTATCAGTCATAATATGCATTGATTTTTCTCTCATGTACTTTATTTTGTCTAAAAGCATATGGTGGTATATGGTGTCAGACGCAGCTGATTGGCCTTTGAACACTGCATCTGTGCTCGTATCACTTTCAAACCCAACTTCAGCAGGTTGAATGATGTTCAGTGCTCAGCCAGGACATACTTTTGCAAGTGTAACTCAGGATTGCTTGAAAAGAAGGTGTAGTTCAGCCATTGGTGACAGACAATTTATACATTACTTCAGTGCTTTATCTTTAAAATCATATATTAAAGACATTGGCTTGATGGGGTTTGGCTCTGGAGCATCCTTCCCTCTTTAGAAGTGCTGTAACACAAGCTTATAACAATTTCTTAAGGGTTGTCTGGGTTGTCTCTGTATCTTACCATAAGTTATACAACTGGATCAGCCAGGCATTTTTCACTGGTCCCAAATGTTATCTCTGAAATAAGTCTTTAGGCAGGTTCACTTGCAGTGTAATGTGAAAATGGTACGTATGATGGGACAGCCACTGGGTCCAAAACTTTTCATCTTGTCAGCCAAGAAGCCTTTCTGCTTCAAATTTTACAGACAGCAGAGGAGCAGGTGCAGTTCAGGTGTCTTAGATGCAAATCTTTTTGCTGGTCAAGAAACATTACTCATACCTGGTTATTCACATAGAAAAAAAAGTGTGCTGAGGAGAAGCTGTGACTACTTGAAGCATGAGTATGATCTAACTTTCCAAATGCTAATTCACTAAGTCTTACCAGACCTTTTAGAAACTGCTGGAAGTAAATCTGTTTTAAATTATTCTATTTTAAGTGATCACCAGAGTCTAGTCTGACATTCTGCATAAGACAGGCCAAGGAATTTCACTGAGTTCTCCAGACCACAAATCCCTTCTTAGATCCATCAAACCTTCATATCTTTGTCATGCAACAGCAAAATCACAAAGGGTTTGTGGGTTGCTTCCAGGTTGTGAATTTGTGGTTTTAAATCCAGACCTTTAATCATTTAAATAATAATATCTTTTTGTTAAGACAATAAGCTTTATGTAAAACTGTTGCAATGTCCTAAAATTTCTTGCTATGGAGAAAGGGAATAAAATCCAACTATTTCCTGTAAGAATTTCAATAAAATAATCCTGTGTTTGAGCTATGAAGTATTGTTGTCACTCAGTTTTTACACACATTTCCTTTCCACCTTGTAAGGTATCTTCAATAGGTATATTATCCTGGTAGGACTGTAGGTGTAACAAACTTCTGAATTCAGCCAAAATGGCCTACATGACATTTTCCTGCATGACAAATGGGAACAGCAACAAAAGACATATGTGTACTCCTTCATTTAAAAGTGTTTTCAAATCTTTATTTTCCCCTAAACATGATAAAAAAAACCCTCATAGAAGTCCAGAAATTCTAAAAAAGATAACGCCAGGTGTTTTGAGGGAAAGCTATGGGAACAGATGGCCTTACTGGAGGAGGTAAAATAAAAATTTCTAGATGCTATATTTGAAACCTGGTGAAGAAGAGCAGCTGAATCTGGAGGATGGTGCCAGTATCTACCCTCTGATTTGAGTGAAGAACTTGACAGAAGTGCAGAACCAAAGCAGTAAGGTCTGTATTCCTTCTTATTTCCAAAAATTATGCTGAGGGCTGAGACCAAATTAATAATATCACCTTCTCATGAAGGCTGTTCTCTGACTTCATGTGTGCTACCATGCATGGCCCTGTTCCCAACAATTGTATAAGTCTAAAAGCTTCCATTGAACCAGCACATGTAATCTCCACTGCTGGCACCAATTATCCTTGGCATTGTATCCAAACACCCACTTTGCACCAGATCTGTCAGTATCAAAGCCATGAGGCTGGAACTTTTCCTGTGCTCTGGAATACATTGATTCAAATAACTCGTCAAAGCTGTAATTACAAGTAACTGTTATATCTGCATGCTTCTTTGGGACTCGGTGCCGTGAGAGCCTAGAAAGTTAGAATTAAGGTAATAACAATAGCAACCATACCACACTCCACCACACCACACCCCACCCCACCCCACGCCACCCCACCCCACCACACCACACTATACTCATGTCTGTTGTGTAAATGGAATCTTGTACCTCAGGCACTCAGGGCAGCAGGCTGCTGCCCTATTGCCATGTTGGTCTACATTTGAAAATGGTGGCATATACCTCCTTTTTCAGTCTATATGTTCTTAAGGGTTTGTCCATATAAAATAAATATTTATATCATTTGTAGAGTTTTAAACAGACACGCACACACACTTTGATCATATTTGTAAAGAGTAGTTAGACTGTGTGGAGGCAAGTAGTCCTATGAGACAGATAACAGGTGGGATCTATGGAGGAGTACAGAAGGAGCAATGAGCTGAAAAGACTCCTAGATGATCCACATAGCAGCAGGATATTAATCTGTGGTCCACATGGTATACTTTGCTGTTCACCAGCAGACTGTAAGAAGTCCTGATGAAATTCATGGGCCAGTAATTCAGCAGGCAGCTTTGCATGTGCACATTTACCAAGGAAGCTCTTAGGATTTGGTTGTACCTTTCACCCTGGCTGGTGCAGAACACAGTCACACAGCTGAACAGCCCTTTTGTTCACAGCAGGTCTGCACTCTTTCCTGCTCTGTGCAAAATAGATCCTGTGAGGCAACAAGCACATACATTGACTATTAGTCCTCATCATGTGGCTGGTGCCCCTACATTATAACAATCAGGGAGAAGACATGAATATACATCAAAATGTTAGGTCCTCTCTCTGAGAATATCTTAAAATGCTTTTAGCAGAATCGAAATTTAGCTACAATAGCTACGCAAGTTGTTTTGTAAATTGTTCAGAAGAATGAAAGCTGTATAAGTAAGAATTGAAAAGTACAATGAGATATGTATTTCTGAAAATAATTTTCAGGCATTCAGTCCAGCTGTGCATCTCTTTCATTGGTTCTTAAACACAAGTAGTCAATTATATGAAATATTTAAACAAGAGACATTGTCTTTGAAACTTGTAACATTGTTTACTTACAGCTCTGTTCTTTCATATTAGCTTGCATTACTAGAAAATGGAAATATTTTTTACTACAGCTATATATCCACAGTAAAAAAAATGGGTTGCATTGCAAAAATGCACAAACTGATGCAAGCTCTTTCAAATTTCACACATGTGGCAACTGCATGTTATGGTTTGATAGACATGAAAATAGCAATCAAAATACCAGCTTAACCCTCCTGCCTTGTATTACTCACCTCTCTCTTTTCTTCAAAGCTTTCAACTGCCCTCCCCTTTCAAAAAGGACTTGCTTTCCTGAAGTTTTCCTAGTTTATTTCCTTAAATCTTGCCTCCCCCTGCTGGTTGTGCAAAACAGAATTTCTGACTAAGAAAACCACTGTCCCAGAGGTAATTGATGTGAGACAATCATGATCAACAGGAAAGTATAGTCCAAATCTTTGTTCTGAAGTAGCAAATCTCCATGTACGCAATGGAGGCTCTTGGACCTCTTTCATTGCTTGTTCAGAGAGGGCAAGGTCCAATTCCCTCTCAAACAAGCTAGTGGTGTTTTTTTGGATTTGTTCCTGTTTTTAATTCTTATGGGGTTTTTGGTTGTTTGGAGTTTGTTTGGTTTGGTTTTGGCTTTTTGGGTTTTTTGTGGGGGTGGTTAGTTGTTTGGTTTGGTTTTTCTTTTTGTGTATGAAAAGGGCAGTGCAACAAAGTTTCTGTAAATAGAAGGTTCCACCTATCTTTTAATAATTCATAAAGCTAGAAGAAAGCACCAGTGGGCAAAGTATTATTTTTGGTTTCACATCCAGTGCATCTTTACTGAATGCCCATACTGTAAGTTGGTGCATTTTCTAATCTGCTAAAAATTTACGGAACAGCCAGCAATTTATTTCTGTAAAGTCTTAATTAGCTTTAATTGCCATAGGTCTATTTATACCTATTTTCACCAATTTATTCAGTCTTCCTTTATGCTTACAGAACCACTATAAGAACATCCAGACTGTGAAAATGTTTTGCTAATTCAAACGTATACGAACCACAGGATGTATAATTTTCAGAACTACGTCTACATGGGCTGCAATTTACATTAAATTGCTGTTTTGGTTAAATGGCACCTTAGCTACCAAGCAACTCTTTGAATAGTTGTTTCTTTAATTATTATTTAATTTTGTGGTTATGACTGGTTTTCAGTTAAAGAGGGTACTACTGACAAATTCAATTAAAGGAAAATAGAGGACTTAATGGTCCATGCTAATGATTCATTTCATACATAATATTTTATCATTTTCTGTGCAAATTTATAATGAGTGCTTATCTTGTATTAATAAATGCTTACATTTAGTCTACATAAACTATAGTGATTAAAATATTTTGCTAATGATATCTGTTGATAAATGCTTTTAAAACAATTAGGTCCTTTACCTTAAAGTGTTTTATCAGCAAAAATTTATATGAAAATGTATATTTTGTCATTAAGAATGAAACACAAGTATAGGAACATAATAACATATCCATAAACAACACCTTTTGATATTAAAAGAGCTCATGATATGCATCTGCTATGCTCAGGAAAACAAACTTTGAAGAATTATAGCAATCAGTTCAATACACTATCTGATTTTATAGTGTCACATGAAGAAGAAGGAGTTTGATAAATCACCTTTTCAGGTATCTGAAGTAAGAAGAAGTACTCCTCTATTTCACAGCAGCAGCAGAAATTTTAGCTTCTAGTGTTTCTGAGTAATGTGTGTAGGAGTGAAAGGGTGGCTAAGTAGCTATTACAGTCTCAATTTTACATTTTGCATCCTCACTGATGAAGATAGATTGTCTTCCAAAGTGAATAAAATCATAATTTACAAACATTTAAGCACATTACAAACTTTTTTAAGATACCATGCTGTTTCAAGACAATTTTGTTTTCATGGTTTTTTCTTGCACTGAGAAATTAGTGCACAATCATTTGCTTTAATAAAGAATGTTATTAGCTTCAATGGTAAAACAGACATATTGTAGCTGCTTCTGCAAACTGCTTGACTAGTACTATTGGGACTTAAAATATGGGGATTTTTTCAGGATTAAGGGCACGAGAAAGCAAACAGAAGGGAGAGTTTGAAGATTTTTAAGAGCAAAACACTAATCCTGGAACAAGAGTCAACGCAAATTCAAGAAAATTCCCATTCCTAAATCACTTACATAACTTGTCAATATCCTACTCTGTCATTTAATTTTAGGTGGTGACAGTGGTTAAGGATTGGGATAAGCAAGTTACAATTAGTTGAATTTAATGAGTCTTAACGGTACTGAAATTCAGTATGGCATTTGGAGGTTGCTGTCAATTCTTCTATAAAAGGTGGAAAAAAGAGGGGCCGGATTTCTTCTTTGAAGCAAAAGATTTCTTAGATCCTTGCCTGAAGAAACTCTTTATTATGTCAGTCACAGCCAAAATCTTTCTGATTTGTGTTTATCAAACTTCAATTGCAAAATCTGTTGATACCGAAAACTCATGTTATTTAGGTTTCTCAGTAGTAAATAATAAGAATTTAAGAATGAACAAAGGTCAGGATTATCAGGATCAGTGCAAGGCAATCAGAAGCTTGTTTTTCTTTGTCAAACAGTGATGGCAACGTATTTTTCAGATTCCATCAATAAGCAGTGAAGTTGCATTTTTTCCTCTACATGCAACAGAGCTCCTTGCACAGTCATTTTAGTATTCCTACTAATATCTGCAAAAGCAAAATGTTCTTTGGCTATGCTCTTTTTGTTCCTGGCCATTTCCAGAGCAAGGAGCTGAAAACTAAGATTCACTTGTCAAGTACAAGTGAATAGCCTCCATAGCTAAACCTAGAAATGGTAGCACAATCTAGGTCCTACATGGATGAGTTTTTTTCACATAGGAGGCCTACAAATGTAGATGACATACAAGGACTACAAATAAACTTGTTCTCTATGATGCATTTTCACCTCTTTCTTCAAATTTTAGTTAAAATTCCATCAATTTGTTTTAATATGTAGTCTATGATTTCTTGCCAAAACCTCGATAAGACTGACTGACCTGGTGGTGTCCCTGAAACATCACCACAAGATCAATAGCCCGCAGTAATCTTAATTTCTGACAACTGACTGAAGGTGCCTTAAATGGGGGTTTTGCCACTCACAGCTAATCCCTGCTGATGTCCTTGGCTGTACCGAAGCTGACTGAGGCAGCTGATGCCCAGTGCCAAATCACAGAATGGCAGCAGAAGGGCTGGGGGAGGGTGAGCTCACTGTGTTCTCCGTCTGTCTCTAGGGTTTACCCTTAAGTGAGTATTATGACCTGAAGTTTGGAAGATGGTCATTACCCTTGTGTACTTCTTGAGGAAGTATTTTAATACACACTTTGTTATTTATCTGTTTTCCCACTTAAAGTTATTCACGTGCTGAAGGATTCCCAAGTGTTTTGCAAGTAACGAAAAAATTCACCTGTCAAGAAATTTCAGATATTTATTTTTTTAAAGTTTCTAAGGCATGGAGTGCTTACAGCTATCAATCAGGGAATAAGCTGAACAGGTGACAGATTTTAAAGGATTCTTAGGCAGTGCACAGGCTTTAAGTGCTACACACTTGGCAGAGGGGTTATGTTGCATTCATACCTTGATGATCTGTTTGGATCCATGCTTCAACTGATTGCCGAGCAGTATAAGTTACTGTGAGTTCTTTAATGCAGCCTTGTAGCTTTTCTTCTCAGCAAAGAGAGACAGTGGCAATGAAGTAGGCAGCCTCTAGAAGCAGACTCCACAGGGAGGTGCATGCAAGCATAGGATCGATCCCTCCTGCTGCCACTGACCCATGATGATTATCATAAAAAAATTGAAAGTTTTTTTTACTTTTAAAATTGACCAGTACAATCACTTGGAAAATATTCCTGAGAATATCTCTATCTGTTTGTGGTTATAATCTTTGTTGCTGCAATTATATAACACAGTTGTTCATTTTGCAGCACCATCCTCTGAAGTACTCTTTGAGGCCAGCAGTGTTTATTGCCATAGCACACTGATTTTCCACATCTAAATATTTCCTAAAATACTTTAAGGAATTTTTTCTCATCACTGGGAGCCACATCTACGCTGAGTATTCATACAGTAAAGACTGTGAGAGAAGAGTCTAATTTCCTAAGACACCTTGTAAAAGATATATCAAAATGTATAGATAACTTTATATCAAAGCAATGTCTTTGAAAGAGATAATTCTGAAATTGGAATGTTTAAGGGGAATTTTCCATAAAAGTACAGTTTTGTTAAAGATTTTGCTACCTTTACTGAAGATTTTGAAATGACCATGTTTGATATCTTTTGATATTGTTGATATTGTTTGATGGAAAAGACCACATGGATTCAAATGCAAGTAATGGGAAAAGGCTGCAATATTTCCTGGATTCCAATCCCTAACCTGTTAGATTATGACAGATTTCACAGACTTCCCTGCTGTATGATGAAGTTAGCAGAGTGCTCATATGATCTCAGTCCCAGGGATTTTAGAACATCTGCAATTTGGTGTTCTAAAATCTCCTGATTTTCTTTTCTTTACCTTGCAGATGGAGTCATAGTACATTTTTCATGTTGGTGTCTACAGTTAAGTGGGATGAATTCCATGTAAAAATTTTCTGATTAGTCCAATAAGTAGTGCTGGATGTAGTTCGGAAAATGCTGCTCTCTCCTGATGTTTAAGATGTCCACCTCCTTCAATATCAGTTTGATAACAAGATTATGGCCTAGTTGTGCAAGGTAAATGCTTAAACTGTAATACCTCAGGCTTATTTTCACCAAGACTGATAATGTGATTTACAGAAAGGCATGGGAGCATATTGTCTGACTTTATTTTGTCTTTCAAGGTATCTATCAGGTCTTTAATATGCTACTCAATTTAGTATGATTGATTTTTTGTTTCCAATCAGCAGCCGAAGAAAGTTGATCAAACCTGTCTGAAGGCTCCAACACAGCCTGGGTCATTTATATAGCATAAAATTTTACTAATTATTTAATTTTTTTAATTGTACCATAAAAGACAATTTCAATTATTTTTAAGTAGAAAACAGATGTTAGTGAATTTGCATGGGCTAATTAACTTTCTACAAATACCTCACCGTGAGTTCAGAAAGCTTCAATTGCAAAAATTAAACATATCAAAAGAACACAGTCTAATATGCCCGAAACAAAGTAGAATTGTCTGAAATGTGAGCAACATATTAATGGTTATTCAGAAAATTAATTTCATTGGCGTTTTTTATGTGAGCTGCATTAAAAAGGAAAAAAAAAGTGCATTTATTTTTATTTTATAATTACAACACCACAAAAATCAGTCCAAAAGTCCCACGGGTTAAATGCTAACCTGAAAATAAGGTAGGGACTCCTGTGTTTGTCCCTGAGCAAACACACAACGCCATTTCATTTGGCATCACCTCTAGTCAATGCAGTTGTCTCAGGGGTTGAAATGATAGTTCAGGCCTTTTCCTGCAGCTAGCACAATCTTTCTAGCAGGGTGATATCTGCACAAATAGATCTTATCCCCTCTGTTCTTCAATCCACTTGGTGGACCAATAATATCTAGGAAAACAATGATTTCTCAGAACTTCGGGCATGGAGTATTCTATTTATACAATTAGTTACCAGTACTCTTATTTTTTACACATAATTTGTTTTATTTCTTATTCCTTCCTCTTCCAGTCACCACCGTTCACTGCTCCTCCAAAAGACCTACAGTTCTATTCAGATACCTAATAGACAACAAACTCGATCTCCTTCAGGAAGCCAGCTGGTTGGTCTTCCCATTGGCTGTGTAAAGGATGTAGGCATTCATTGTAGGATGGGTCCTGCACTGACAACTTAAAATTTCAACACAACTTTGTCCCATGCAATTATTGCCTTATGGGGATATGTTGGATCTGAATAACAAGATTTAGCAAAAAACCGCTTAATTGTGAGGAAGGGAAGGAGGGAGGGAGGGAGGGAAGGAAGGAAGGAAGGAAGGAAGGAAGGAAGGAAGGAAGGCAAAAAACTGAATTGTAAGGTTTCTTAACCATAAGAAAAGAGAAAACCTGGTATTAATCTTCAAATATTAATATTCAAACATAGGAAAGGTGGCTTCAATGAGAAAGACTGCAGATTGCTGTCCATGTTTGTTGAAGATGCAAGAGAGGATAATGATGAAAACTGCAATATGGAGCTTATTATTGAGTTTAGACATTAGAAAAGACAAAAGAAGAAACAAGCTCTCTCACTGTGAGGACCAGTGAAGTAAATGAATAGATTGCCTAGGGAATTTTTGGAATCCCCAGACTGGAGGTTTTTAAAAACGGGATAGACAAACATCTGTCAGGGAAGATTTAGATACAGCTGGTTCTGCCTCAGGGTAGGAGAAGGGATTGAACATTCTTTCTATCTTCCTTCCAGCTCTACTTGCTATGAATCTATGATAAACAACAATAATACTTCAACAGTAGACACTGAGAGGTCACTCAAGTAGGGACAAAAGAAAGAGCAACAGCAAGGAAAATCAATGAGTATTCACTAGTCCTGGTATCTCTTGCTTCCTACAATTGTGCCTTTTTCAGGAATATTTCCAAAGAAGGAAGAAAGGCATTATGAAAGCACATTTTATTAATATTTTGAGATGCCAGAGCATAAGACCAAAGTGGAAATATGATATGGAAGATAGGGCAAAAGACAAATTTAAAAAATCTGAATCCAAGCAGAGACAAGGTAGCTGTCATAGACAAAGATCTTTATTCCCACAGTGCTTTTAATTGTGCATCAGGCCAAAAAAGATAAGAATTTTTACATTAATCTTTCAATGTTGCAAAAAGGCAATTTTTCTTTGGGTCACTATCCAGAGACAATTAAGACAGATCAGATAGATGATTATGACAACTTTAATGCAAACATACAAAAATGGCAGTTTTCCCCCCTAGGATTAATATGCAAAAGTATGTAATAGTTTGCATTAAAATATGCAAGTTGAGAAGTTGATATATGTGACTATGTCTGTGAAACTGATTGTATTTAAATACTTTTATTGCAAGGCATATGCAGAAAACAACAATGTTAAGACAACTGCATTATTTTTTCATGAATTTTGCATGTTTTGCCATAGAGAACTAATGCTGTATTCAACATTACAATGGTATAAAACATTTTCTGTTACTTAAAAAATATTTTAAGTACCTTAAGCCTGTATTTTTTTACTAAATTTTAGCCTGTTAAAAATTCTCATGGGGGTTTTTTGTTTTGTTGGTTTTGGGATTTTTTAAATTATTTTTGGTGGGGGTAGCAAAACACAAAAATCACAGCATCCATGTACACACTCAATCAGCTGTCACATCCTAAGTATGCTTTGCATTTTCTCTTTCTGAGGCCAAGCAGAAATTAATTTCTGAATGTTATTCAGATGTATGGTCAACAATTTTACTTCAAATGACACCAAGTGCAATATTTTAAATTCAAATACTGATTTTCAAAAGGTTGCACAAATTTTACCATTTTCTCTGACAGAAGTAGGTATGTTTTCAAGAACACACCTGGAAATCCTGCTTAAATACATAAGGAAAACAATAAGTAAAGGGGTTGTTTGATCAGCTCTGTATTGCATGCTTTCTTTCTGTCCCTGTTTCACAGAAAACTCATGATTTGAGGGTGAAAATTAAGAACTTGCATATGTATTAATCCTTTAAGACTGTTCAGTCATCACTATGCATACATGTAGACAGTATAATGCATAAATGTAAACAAGGGATGTGCTTTTCTTCTCATTTATGCCACCACTTTACTGTGCTGTTTTTACTTTTTATGCAGGCAAGGGGTGAATCACTGGACTTTTTTAAAAGGGATTATTTTGGATATATATTAAAATGGAATTAATTTAAGTACTCAGATGAGACCATGCTGTGTGACCATTTCCCAAATGCAGTGCTGCTTGGTGCAGTCACGTGTAACCTCAAAGGGAGAAAGAAAATGGGACAAGGTAGGGGTCAGTGGCAAGTGGCCATGCACAGCTGGGGGTTGGATGGAGTGGAGTGGAACAAGGACAACAAAAATGATGGCATTTTGTTTTCTCATGTTTTGACAGCAACTGATTGGAGACATTCCCACCATCTCACAGACATTGCAGAGTAAACTGTCTTTTAGCAAAGTAGAGAGCCATAAAAGTCTAAATGCAGATGAGTTACAGACCTGAGAACATGTGTTTGGTGAAAGAAAGTGTAAACATCACTGAATATACCAGCTAATACTTCAGACATGCAGTTTTCTCCACCATGGGTATCTTCTCAATCCTGCTCATTTATTGGCACTTAAAAAGATCTAGTAAAGCCCAAGAAAAAACAGAGGATAAACACTTTGCTGCCCATATCACAAGCAGACTGCTTTCAATATTTCTATATTTGAACAAGAGTCTAGATCTTAATATATATAAAACAATTTCCTGCTGATTGTCTTCATTGTTTACCATATTTAACAATACCTATGTTAAAATGGGTTATGAAATATTCCACAAAGACACTGAAAAGCCAAAGCTAGCATAAACTTTGGAATATGCACAAAGAAAAACTGACAAACATTTACAATTGTAATGTCCCAAACCAGTTTTATTAACTGCAGCTCTGATTTATTTCCCCATCCTACTGTTTCAAGATTTGCACCTTTTCTTTCTTCTTTGGGATGAACAAAGACCATGGAACAGATTGTAAGTGAGGCAAATTGCATGGCTGTTTATGGTTGTGTTACACATATTATATATATCATTTGCAAACTATTCCCTAAAGAAATGGTATCAAATTTTGGGGACAAGAAAGGATCTGATGACAATCTGTTTTCATTTTTTTCAGTTGCTCCATGATAATTGAATGTTTTATTTTCTTAGCTTAATTTCTTGTACTGCAGCTACTGCTTTCCCAGCATTGTCCATTTGGGACTTTTTGGTTGTTGTTGTTGCTTTTTGCTTTAATATTCATTAACTAGATTATTTGATTGAATGATGCCATCAAAATTGCAACAAAACAAGTCCAAGTCTATTTGAACAGAATCATATATTTACTCTGTAAGCAATCTACTTTAGATAATATATAAAGGCTTCTGTATTTTTGAGTTTGGGTTTGGTTTCTGGGGGGGTTTTGGTGCCTTTTTGTTTAACACACATACACAATTAAAAATCTAGTAGTATTCCAAAATTCCTAAGTTATGTACACAATTGATCTGCAAATTTCAGCACCATGGTAATTTTCCTTAGATTTTTAATGAAATGACTCACCATGAATGCCTTTACGTTTTAAGCTGCAAAATTATTTTAAAATAAAGTTCTGTTCTTCATCTTTTCATCTGGGTACTCTCTGCACAGAATTGGTTTGAGCAATAATTATTGAACAGTTTGTATTAAAAGATAACTTCAGCTAAACACCATGAATTACCAAAGGAAAATGTTCAGGAAAAAAAATCACAACTCCTCTGAAATTTACAGAATTATTAGAAGGATTTGCTAAAGACAGAACTATTATCAGCACTTTGGAATACCTTTTAGTTAAACAAAAATCTATCAATTTTAACAGAACTTCCTGCCTGGAAGTGTCATTTAAAATTACTGTTAAAATGAAAAATAACAATTTTTTATTTCCTTTAAATCAACAGTTTGGAAAATCTGGAAATAAAAGAAAAACTTCCACCTGACCAAAAAAAAAACCAAAACAAAAACCAAAACACCTTAATTTTCATTTCAATTACATCAGCACACAACAGAAACTTTAAATCTATTGATTGAATAGTGTCATAAGTAATTTGTATTAAAAATCAACCTGTTGAAAGAAGATGCAATTTAAAGATTTGGTATCACTATCTCATAACATGACATATCTCATAGCATAATGATTTTTTTCTAATTTAAAAAGCAAGCAAAACAAACAAACAAACAAAAAAAGCACCCTAAAAATGATGCAGTTCTTAGCTATTTTATGGAAGAAAATAATAAGGCTAACTCCAACCAAGGGAAAATTTTCAGTCAATCAAGTTGCACTGTAGATTTAGTTAGTAAGAGGTGTTAGGAAACAAATACATTATAATGTAAGCTCATTGTATTTACAGGTAATATTTGCTTATTCAGGTAATTAATCATCATGATTAATTATGCTAGAAGGTGGACAGATTATTTCAGTAGACCAAGATTACTTGCCCATGGGTAGAGATCTAGGAGGTGGATATGTACACTTTCACTAATAAATGATAAGGATCACTGGTGAGGCAGGTTGCAGAGCTTGGGAAAAGTAGTAAGTTACTAAGTGAAACTGCTTTTGGCAACTATTGACCTTTGAGTTCTTAAACTGCAGCATATATAAACAACACAATGTTCTCTGGCAAGCTTTCCCTGATAACCTGCTGGAAAAGGGACAGAATATCCTCTAGCCATTTTGCATGCACAATTTAACAATTATGTGGTCAGAGGGAGGATGATTCTTTTAAGGTGTTGGTAGATGAATGGTAGACGTTCACAGGCTTTACACATTTACAAAGGAATTTCAAAATCTAACACAGTGTAATCAATATCAACTCCAATTCTTCTATACTGAGATAAATGATATCGATCACTTTACTGGGAACACACACACAAAAAGAGAAAGAGAGGAAGGATTCAGAAAAGCAGGTCATACAGATCAAAAGCATAGCACTGGCAATACTGGCTTAAGGACAAAATGTTAAAGCAAGACTGTTTCACTCAGCATGGAAAATCTGAAAAAATATTTTGATGTGTTTAAAAGCAGTGCCTTCTAAAAAAGAAATACTAAATTTATTGCAAGTTACTATTATAGCTGAATAAAAATTTTCAAAAGCATATCAAAAGTTAGTTTTAGATAATTGATGTAATCATGAACCATGCTTAGAATGAGAATACAAATTATTTATTATTCTACCCTTACTTAAAAATTAAATTTTCATTTCAAACTTGAGTAAAAATTTTGCAAAATAAACATTTTTTAGTACATTTTGCAAAGTATTACAAACACTGCCATGCAACCCAAATTAAGCTGTGGATGCACACAGAGTTCGCCTTTTGAATTTCTTTTATCTGTCAGACCTTCCAAGTTTTCTAGGTTATACTCAGGAGCAGAGGGTAAGAGAAGCACATCCTAAGTCCTTAGCGGCCACAATTCTATTCCTAATTGGTGTTTCCACACTTTTCAAGCGTTCATCAATCAGATGCAAATTGCAGTATGCCTGATTGGGTCTCCTTCAGCCTAACCAGTCCCTGCTGGCTGGCAGTGCTTGCCAACTGCTGCAGCAGGCAAGATGAGCAGCAGTAACAGCACCTCTACTGTTTTGGTAGGTCTTGGCCACCAGCAGTATCACAGATAACAACTGCTCACTTAACACCTATTGAATGTCTTGAGCACAATTGTCCCTTTGAAGAATGCAGCTGTCACCTTTGATCAAGCATGAGACATCACTGGCAGCAAGTAATATAAAAGAGTAGGTCTGTAAATTCAAACACTTGTGGCAGTTTCAGAGGAGTTCCTTTATTCTGGAAACAAGCACAGACAAATGTCTAATTGGTGTGGAGGAAAGAGACACAGCAGATAGAAACTGCAGAGAAGTCTTTTTTCCCCGTAATATTTAAACCCGGTGAGTGATCAGAAAAAATACTGTAGAGTCAATAATCCAAACAAACCAGAGGGATGGGTTGTGCACCACTGGAAAAATTTAATAAATACACAAGTTGAAATACTTGCAGTTACTTTCCAATGTAGCACACAGACATTATTCTATAGTCTCCAGTCTGATAAAGTGCAGCTCTTATGCTACATAAGAATAGATTTTGTGCATTTTAAAACAGAATGCTGTCTAAGATTACCCTCAAACTGGCATACTCCCTTTGAGAGGGCTGTCAAGTCCAAAAGGAGCCTGAAGAGATGTTTATGTGAGGAGTAGTGGGGAGAGGGACAAAGAGAAGCAGCGGAAAGAGAAGGACAGCTATGGTGTTGTTTGGCCCAGTGGACAAGGAAAAGCCATCATGAATATCTGTATATGAAACTCCATTTTTTTATAATTGAGGTGTACCAGTTTAAAGGCAGAATAGATGGTGGCACTGCACTTCATTGATCCCAGTATTTTCAGGGAATGGGAATAATGAGTCCTGTGGCTGTCATTGTCAGAAAGACATGACCTGTTCATACATTTTTTCAGTTTTATCATTGTGTTGGGCAGAAACAGCTCCCTTCATCATCACTGACAAATGTCATTTTGTTCTGTGTTCTTCTTGAGCCAACATGTTAAATGCAACCTTCTCATTCTGAGTGACTAAGACTGATGTTTCCTCATCCCTGCCTGTAAATACTGAAAGTGAGTTCATTGTTTCTGAGGCCAGCACTGAGCAAAGGCAATAGGGTATCCAGAATAGAAAGACAGCTTCTACAAGGGTCAGGTTTGAGCACCAGGAATGGCAAATGCCATCAGCTTATGTGAGAGGAAAATATACCATTTGGGGTACAGATATTAGTCCCTGTATAAATATCCAAACTGCATGGGGGTTACAAATATTGTCAAATACTATGTAAAAGTGCACAGTTGAGTTAATCCTATTTAATGATCCACTGACTTTTAATGTCCATAAATGACCCAACAACATTTCTAATATAATTCATATATCACAACTAAATCCCTATCATATCACAAAATATAATACGTATAATATCAAGGGCATTTTGTAATCAAAGGAGGTGGAAGTGTGGGGAAAAAGAGCAAATGAAGAGTTTATGTGGGATATATTATGAACATAAGAAGATGAGAGGAGTGATCAAATGTTGCCTAGAAGGATGGATGTGAGCTGTGACAAACAACAGAAACCTGTGTGTTGCATCTAACTTTCAACACTTAGAATTCTGACAATTTGTAGTCCTTGCACCTCTATTTTCCTTTTCACTCTCTGCTTTTCTGTGGCAGCAGACCTCTCTTTAGGGGTAGAAATGAGCCAAGACACAGACTCATTCAGTAACATGAAAAGGGTCCCAGCTTAGCCATCTTAACTCTGACTAGAGCAAGCTCCTACTGCAGGGTCCAACTGCAGACTCTGCTGTCTATCTCCTGCTGGACTGTGACTGCAAGTGTTGGTTTGCAGACTGACCACAGGCTCCAGCAGCAGGTTCTAACTACATGAGACCCAGACTGACCTCATAGCAGATCTTTTACAGCAGCAACTCTCTTCCTTGTTTGCTCTTCTTTGTGTCTTTCTGGCTTGTTCCTTCTTCCTCAGGGCTCCTCTTTCTCCAAGCCCTCTGCCTCCAAGATCCTGCTAACCAACCAACTCACCCCTTTTATCACACTTATCTTTACTATTCACAGCTGTGACCCATTAAGAGCAAGGCTATTCCTCTTCTTTAGTAATTAGTACAGCTGTGACTTATCAGGGGCAAGATCTTCTGTAATTTCTTCTCCACACCTACACTTTTTCTGTCAATTAAGCTCTACATTCTCCGTGGACCGAAGTTATAAATGTACATCCTGTACATTCTCCATGGAGAGAAGTTATAAATGTACATCATGCTTTAAAAAACGTGAATTTGAATATGACTGGGATGCATTTCACCAGATGTTATTTTACTAGTAATAAACCCTGTGACTGCTTGTTTTATCCTCCAGAGCTTAGTGTTTAAGGAGATCCCAGTTTGCTCTGTCTCTCCTCTTATCCAGTGTCAGGGTGTTTAGATTATTCCCCCAGGTCACAGAAGACCACAGTTCTGATCAGCACATGTTTGTTTGAGCAGACTGGCATTCTTTCTGTCACATCTGTAAAAATCATGACATCATATGACATTTGAGGATGAGTTTCTTAACGTTCTGCTGTTAATGCTGTTCTCAATAACAGGAGCTTCAATTCCAATCAACCATAAGGCCACTCTACTTCTTTTAGTGCTGCTTTTCCTCCTTGACCCAGTGGAATTAAAGAGCAGTTCTTGCAGGGGGGCAGAGTTTCTCTCTCTTCTATTTCCAAGTCACCTTAGACAGCTGAGCTATCTGAGCTACATGCTTTATCAGTTAGTAAAAAACCAATGGCAGTGCTTTTTTGAATATTTCTAAATGTTTCTTCAGGCACAGTTAGTTCACACATTTGAAACTAAAGTTACAAACAGCTCTGAGTTGCCAGAAATTTAATTTCTTCAGCAAATAAATTCTTTCCCCTCCCACAAAAGAAAAAAAAGTCACTGCACAACTCTGTTCCATCTCTTTCATAGCTTTATGAAGAGAGTGACTGAATTCATCAACAAAAAGTGTTGGAAAGAGACAGATCCATCTCTAGGGGCCAAAAGTACAGCATTTTGGATGAAATAACCAGAAATTACCAAAAAAGGCAGAAATTAGTCAAGAAACAGGCAGTCTCTGTCAAGGAGTTCAGGATTACAGGTTGTCCATGCACTTGAAGAGGAAATTTAGTGTCTAAAGGAGGCAATAAAACACTCAAATCATCAATATATGCAGAAGAACTGAGGGCAGATCCCAAAAAACCAAAAAAAATAATGAGGGCTTGGGAATTAGTTCAGCAACCACAGATGAAAACCAATTCCAAGGGAAAGAGTTGACTATGAATAAGATATGGGCAGGCAAAATGGTGGAAGACAATTTTAATGACAGGGTCCAAAACCATGACTGAGGAGAACAACATGGTAATTTGACTTTGAGAGGGAGTTAACTGTGGCACTTTTACCATAATGAAGAAGGCAGATTATGGGGACTTCACAGAACTGAATTCTCAACTATGTGAAATATCCTGACAATTATAAGTAAGCAACCTTAGGAAAAAAAGAAAAGAAGAAGTTCTGAAACTCTGCATTTTAATTCATCTCTTCCCACTTTGGAGCCTGACAACAAAAATGCATTATTAGAAATAAATAAAAGCAGAGTGTGAAATGGCTTCCAAGAATTAACTGTAATTTATAGAAGGAAAGTAAAATGTCTTCTCTTCTATTTAAAAACCCCTGCAAACCAGAAATGCACAGAGTGAATGGATTTTGAGATATTCTTAGTGAAAGCAGAAAGTCACTAACACATCTGTAATTGCCAGGGGGCCTATTCTTCATAAAAATTTATATTCTCAGGATGCCCATGTCATCACAGCCTGTTACAAGCAAGTATTTTGCTCTTTTGCAAAACACCTGCTTAAATACACAACATAAGTGGCTTTATTAAAGTACTTATCTCCGAATATCGAGAGGGCTTCTTTTTGGGTATGTAAATATTCACTTAAAAGAAAATACAGTAGTAGAGTGACAAAAAGTTTCCATTATGGCTCAAATTAAAAAAATAATACAGTACCTTAAAAGTAATTTTCTTTGTTTCTTACTTTATGGACCATCCTTCTAGAAGGAGTCAAAGGAGAAATATGTTGGAACTCAATTACCTGTGCTAGTGAGCCACATACAGATATTTTAAAATGGGTACCTCTCACACATATCCAGTGTGAACCAAGTGCTTTTTTATGTGTGCCTCTCATATCTCATTAACAATATATATTGCAGTATGCACCTGTTTATGCTGCTGGTAGAAGCAAAAGTGGTAAATAAAAGACTAAATGTAACTCGGTGACCAGTAAAATTTTTTCTGGTCACTCAAATTGTTTTCTTTGCTTTACCTTTGTTGAGCCAGTGAATGGAGGTCAAGCAGCTACAACTCAGTCAGATACACTTTGTTTTACCTGGCGGAAGCACCAAAAGATGAACCCTGGAATTTTGGTGCATTGCTATGAGAGTACCAGAGGTCATTAACAGCAAAACAAAAGCTTGGGGCATCAGTAAAAGTTGCTTCCACTTGGCATCAAAATCCTGTGGAAACCACATGGTTTAAAAGGCAGAAGCCTTCTCCAAATATCTCAAAACCTCTCCAAAGCTAAACATTTACCCATTCTTGCTGGCCAATAAAGGCAGGAGTCAGCAGGTATATACCATTAAATGCCAGCACCTCAAACAACTTTTTCTACAGATCCTTATCCAATATGGAAGAGAAACAATGGCCTGTTTTTCAAAGGAAAAAAAAAGAAAGAGAAAAACTAGAGGGATATGCTCTATGAAAAAAGAAGGAAATATCTTACTCAGAGAATTCCTCTCTATTTTTTTTCTAGCAATTTCAAGGTGTGTATAGCTATCCTGAAACCTTTAAAAACATTTCAGACAGTTATTGAATGACTTATTTATAAACCTCCGTTAATGCTTTTCTTCATCAAATTGCTTACTAATGTCTTTTATATATCTCTATATCTGTGTAGGTATTGTTCTTGCACTAACACTGTATCAAGTAAACATTATTCTCATACTAAAAGATACTAAAAAAAAAGATTTTATTTTCTTATGACATTATAATTTCTTTTATTGATATACTCCTGACTTGAAATGGCACATTTTCACTAGAATTTTCCAGTTGTATTCAAGTACCCTTAATATAGTTCCCATTGTTTCAGAGCAGCTTATCCTTATTGACTTATTAGCATGATATTTTTGATAAGGTACTCCACTACTAAAGATAGGAATCTTTGTTAGGATCCATACACTTTCATTTGTGCATAGGAATCTCTGATCTATATTTACAGTAGCTTTATAATTTAACAGATGTTTGGACAGTTACAGTCCCCTCTGGGACAGTACTGTGTGGTTTTGAACTACTCCAGAGTTGTTCTATGAATATTTTTCCTCACTCTCTTATAGTCCTGGGGGTCTGTAACAGATGCTAATTGCAGTTTCTTCTTTGTTTTTTGATAATCTAGTCTTACCCAAATTATTCCACTGCTGCCCTCATCATTATTGAATTGTATCTTACTGATTTTCAAGGTTTCAAGCAATAGATAAGACCACATTATCTACAGCTTATACACACACAGCATAGCTTAAGTTTCATATGTGCATATGGAGATGGTGAGAGCATTCAAGAAATAGGGGCTTTTGGCAGAGAACATCCCACACCTCCTGTCCTTTCAGAAATATGCCTTGGAATAATTAGCAGCTCCATCTCAACTTCCCAATTTGCCACAATGCTCTCAGATATTATGCTGCTGCTCCACAGTTTTCAGAGGGGCTTATCATGCTGCATGCAGATCTGCTCTCTAAATCAGATGCTTTAAGACATTAATAGCATGACCTTGAAGCATTTTTTAAACGGTTTGTCTCATGTGAAGT
The DNA here is from genome assembly GCF_009819885.2 of Catharus ustulatus. Lineage (NCBI taxonomy): Eukaryota > Metazoa > Chordata > Aves > Passeriformes > Turdidae > Catharus > Catharus ustulatus. Next base: position 95,230,674 of record NC_046222.1, on the reverse strand, counting down.
TTGCCGACTTGTACAGGTGAAGGCGCCACATCGTGTAACAGCACACATTGTGTGCCCATGTTCACTGTGCACTACATGTAGCCTGGGACCCTGCCAGAGTAGCCAGCTTCCATGGTTCAGAGAGAATGGAAACCTTTCACAAATAACAGCCACAATAAATGCTCAGGTTGCACTTCGTCTTTTAGTTCAGCTGAGGCAGGAGGCAAAACTATTTTGATAAAGTAGCAAATATTCCAATTCCAGAACTTAGGACTCCAGTGGAGAATGAAGAAGCAGACAATGCTATCTATTTATAGTACATTTTGCCTGAATCCCTTCTTTGTACACAACAGCCATGGTCTTTCATGCAGAACCACTGTAGATGGACAGCTGTGTGTCTAAACATCTGTGATGAACAGAACTCAGATGGGAGCTTAAAAAAAGAGAAAACGGCATCAACATATTCATAAGTTGGTGTGTGAACAATGAAGGCACATATTGTAGGTCTGAAGGAAAAAGGCAGAATCAGCTTTTAAAAAAAACCTACAAAATTCTCTGAGAAATTCTTTTTGCAGATGTCAGCATAAGCTTTTTGCTTGATTTAGTGTAGCAGTAAACTCAGGGAGGGGACAAAAGAAATTGCTTTGACCAACCAGGAGTTTCAAGGAAGTACCTATAAATATGAAAATCAAAATTTGATCATAACTTGATCCAAAAGAATTATAACACCTGAAAAAATAAAATAAAAGGGGAAAAAAGTAAACTGAATCAGCTCTGACTTGTTTATGTATATCAGAACAAGGTCAGCCTAAAACTGAAGTCGCACAGATAAAAATCTCTGACCCTCCCAAGATTCCACCAGTGTCTTTTATGGACTTTCCATTTGTGAATAAGATGTAAGTAAGATGCTTAAAAAAATTAATAAGACAAAATTAAATAATCTGTATTGTTGACCAGACATCAGCCTGACTATCTGGCTTTGTTGTTCTCACTTGCCCTGATGCTAACTTAATTTTCAAGTAGCTCTAATAATATCTGACAGAAGTGATAATGTATGACTTGAAGGATGTTATCAGGATCTCTCCACTGCAGAGAATTATAATGAAGCATATAGAATGTATCTTCACCTGAATTTGATCCCTCTTGTTCATTTAACTGTTTACACGGTTTCTAAATATAATATAATTTTCTTTATATTAAAATACATTGCCAAAGTAAGCTAGAAGCTCTCTTCTCTTTGTCTTTCCTAAAAGAATATGAATGGTGCTCTAACTAAAAAAATATGACCCTTGTCTTTCAAGTTTCCCTTTCTCTGTTCATTAGCAGTTTCCCGGAGTACCTGGAATACTGAGAGAGACCAAAACTCAATAGAGTATATTCTCCTTATAGGAATTTCCAACAGTCTTCAGTGGTTTTGACATGTGCACAGGCACACATTTGAAGAATATATTGCACCAAACTGCATATGCCAGTGCATTGCACAGTTTCCACTGCATTGGATGTCTGCTGTCTCCTTTGCTGTGGTTTTGCACATGCAAGAACAAGCCATAACTTCCAGAGTGGAAGCATCTAAAACTTTCTTACCTGAAAGGCAAGGTTTTATAATTTTTGCTATTTAAAACTGCATGCTTCTTTTCAAAAATCAAAAAATCCAAACCCACAGTACAAAAGAGTTCTGTCTTAGAAATGCATGCTCCCTAAACGACCTTAAACTTTGAGAAAAAGAGGCACAAAATCATTGTTTCCAACCTTTAAACTCACCGTAAATGAAAAAGGGGTTATCACAGGGTGGTAACTGTGAGTTATCTGAGAACAGACTAATTTTCTCAAACATATTTGTTATTCAAAATTAATGTATAAATTTCTGTGAGTGATTCCTGGTTTGATCACTAGTATGAGAGCAGTCTATTGTAGACAAAATAATGATGGGATATAGAGGTCACACATTATGTATCAGAGTCCCTAAGCAGTAATCTCAGTTCCAGTATGAGCTCCAAATTTACTTATTCACATCTTCTTGCCTTTTGGGATTGAGGCAGTCTTGATCAATAAGATATTTTAAATAAATAATAGATTAGTAGTCCATTTTCACAGATAGGTGAAGGAAAATCTGGCAAATGACAATAGAGAAGATATGCCAGACAATCATTCCTTTGTTAGCTACCACTAGGATCTGAAGTCTTTCCTCATCTTCTTGAAAAATGCTGACATAATCTAAGTGTTTCTTAGACTCTTCTGGGAATCTTCAAAGATGGAGAGATGACTGCCTATAAAAACTGTAGTACTATCTTTACTGGAAGAGGTCTGAGAGGGGACATATTCTGAGTCCCATGTTAGGGAAGCCACTGCTATGAAAAGACTTTAGTCAGTGTCAGGGCTGGGCTACAGGCAGCATGTCCACACATTGCATGCTTCAGGCAGAGTCCAGCATCTCTCTTCTCTCATCTTTAGAGCAAAGATATATCTTCCCTTGCCTGAATATGGGAACAAAAACATCTGCTCATCTATAAGCTTCATTTCACATCATCCACATTCACAACTGAAATGGAGGAAAGCCACAGTGGGCTCAGTCTGAAGCACAAGATAGTCTCTCGTACAGTACTGTACCCTGCCTTGGAGATTTCCATAAAATGACCAGACAAGACCCTAAAGAACTTGATTAGCCTTGCTTTGTTCAGGAGGTCATACTACAGACCTCCAGAAGTTCCTCCCAACTTCCTGTGACTCCCATCCACTGCTCTTGTGACCAGTAGCAGAGATTTTTGTTGGATATTGTTGAGTTTCAGAAGAACATTTATCTTTAAGAGGTAGAATAAATGAATAGGGCAAATTGGTAGCTGGTTAGCCCTATCAAAACATTACAGACTTAGAACAAACATAAATGGGAATTCAAAATTAGAAACGTGGATGTAACTGCAAAACCTCACATTTATTTACCAAAAATTCATTCAGTGCTAGAAGGTATCTATTTTTCAGTGAGCTGCAGTGACTTTTCTTAGAAAGGGGAATGGTACAGATTAATAGATCTAGTCTGAAAGAAATCATAAGGTCACAAAATGATGGCAAGCTGCTGATCTCATGCAGATGCTTGAAACTTGTTTGTGATTCTGGAGTCTCTGAAGTGAGGAGGGAGGTCAACAAGTAATCAACAAGTATTAAGACCCTAGCATAAGACCATGCTTAGAACAGTCTCTACAGACATGTTCACAAAAGATAAATTTTAACTAGAATGAAAAAAAGAAAAAAGAAGTTATGTTAATATGATAAAGTAATGTCACTCTTTAAGGAGAAACACCAAGATGAAATGATGGAACAATAGGAGAAGGACTACAAGCCTTGTTCATAAGTCTAGCAGCAGACAAATAAAAGGAAGGAGAAAAAAAAAACTATCTGTTTAAGTCAAAGCATAATAATAAGCAAACACACTTATAAAAACAGTATGAGCAATTTAATCTGGAAGCTACCATGTTCTTCTTTGCTACAGAAATCAGCTTCCAATGAAGATTTGTGGAATATGCTAATTTCAAAGAGATCCACAAGGACCATCAAGTCAAAGCCTTTGCCCTGCACAAGATCATGTTTAAAAGTCACACCCTGTGCCTGGGAGCATTGTGCAAATGCTTCTTGAACTGTGTCATACTTGGTGCTGTGACCACTTCCCTTTGGGACTGTTCCAGTGCCCAAACACCCTTTGGGTGAAGGACATTATCCTAATATCCAACCTAAACCTCCCCTGATGCTATTTCAGGCCATTTCTTTGGGTCCTGTCACTGGTCACAGAGAAGAGATCAGTACCTGCCACCTGTATTCTCCTTGGGAGGAAGTTGTGAACTGTGGTGGGGTCTCTCCACAGTCTCCTCTTCCCCAGGCTGAAGAGACCAAGTGACCTCAGCTGCTCCTTATACAATTTTCTCACAAAGCTACAATTCATGTGGTCTCAACATTGAGGTTGCTAACCATCTCAGTGAGATTGCATTATGATGTTGCTTATTATGAGAACATTGAAATCAACAATCCAGTATTCCACTGCTTATCCTATGCTCCTCCTGACAGAGTGCAGTCATGAGGACCAGAAGGGATTACCTCCTTTCTTAACTGATTCCAGGAGCAGAGACTCTCTAAACATGGAATTTCATTTCAGGACTGCTGTGTATCTCTATACTTGTATCCATCTTGCAGGAGCAGGAAGGCAGGAAAAACAAGTTAATGTGCAAAGAAATGCACATAAGGTACCAAATTTTAAAGTTGTCAGAGTAGGACACTTTAAAGGATTCCTAGTATCACACAATCACAAATGAAAAAATGCTATTTTCATTATTATTTTCACACATAGCAGATTCTGTAATAGAAAATGCTTATTCTTTTGCAAAATATTCTGTTCAGCAAATCCTTTACATTCCCTTCTCTTTCCGCTGTTATCCATGCTTTACTGAGGAATGGAAGTGGACGTGGAATTTAAAATACAAAATCCTTGCAAAAAATTAAATAAAATTTGAGTAACATTTTTTCCACTCCTAGTTTTTAGAATTACCTCTCATTCAGGAATAAAAGGTGAGATTATAGGAAGGTATGTCAATATTTTATTTTTCTCCAAGAGCAAAGAACCTGTCATTCTGTGCAAAGCACATAAAAATTCTGTACAAATTAAAATTACAATGGTAAGAGAGCTGAACAGAAAAATATTTGGATTTTCAAACCATCAAATGTGAAGAACCTACCACAGGAGTTGTATTTGTATTTGATTTTTAAAATTGTTCCTTTTGGGAAATGCAGTAATCCATTTATCTGAAACTAAGTCAAAAGAGAAAACTGAAATCATCTGCAAGTTTGCTTGCATCTTCCAAATTTCTCTGTTGTGCTGAAGGAAGAGGAGACCAGGCAGTGAATTATGGATTTACATGTAGATCCATCAAAGCTTAGCTTGATTGGGAAGAGCAAAGGAAGCTCAATTTGATCAGTCTTCTAGTAAAGAAAAGGGGACACTTGTGCAGAAAAATTTTAGCTTAGTGAGAACCATAAAGAGTTACAAAAGATAAACTTGTGCCTCAATTACTAGTTCAGGATTCAATAAATGGAGTAATTTCGGGATTAGGTTCTCCTCCCATATCTTTGAGCAGGGTACATCTAATCTAAACTTGACCATTAAGGGCAAGGCAGGATCAAGCCTTGTTTCTCTTAAGAACTAAGGTTCCTGTTGGTTCTCTTTAGAGATAATGTGCTTTCAGAGCACAGTTCATGCAATCTAAATATTTGCCCAGGAATAAGTATAGTGGTAGAACACCAGATATTCTCCAGTGTCTATAGAGTCGAGAGACCTAGCTTGAACCCAGCATTGAGATACTGCCTCAGTGTCCTAACGTTCCTGGGAAACAATCAACTAACCCAGAAAACTCACTCAGAAGTCTACAGTCTTTCATCCAATATTTGTCTTCACATACTGCTCAGAACACTAGATATTCAGAGCTTTTTCCTGATAAAGCCAGGGCAAAATTACAGTTGCTATTGCCTCAAATCTTAAGTGTAACTTTTGCACTTAAATGAGGTAACATTGCCTAAGAGACAAAATTAAGACATGACAGGAGAGAAGCTCACAGGCATACGAAAAACTTACGTCATACAAAAAAAGCTCCAACAGTTAGAGCTGAAAAGGATTTCTAAGAAATAAAAAATAAAAGACAGTTTAAAATTTCTGTTGTTAAAGCAACCTGTAACTTTGATACACAAAGAAGAAATCTGAAACATAATGAATCAGAGATATATTTCTCTGGATCTGAAGGTCAATTAATAAAAATTAAGCTGCTGGTACGTAAATGGTAGGCAGAAACCAATTTATAGGAGTCCTCTAGATCAAATGTCCACCTTGGTTTCAGGCATCCTCAAAAATTACTGATTTTCAGACTTCTATTGAAGTCTTCTATTGCTTCTATCGAGCAAAACCTATTGAAAACTATATAAATTCAAAATAACCAAGTAAATACCCAATGAGCTTAAATATTGAATAATACATAGTGATACCTTCTGATTAAATAACCATTTTGTTCAGTGATTACATTCAGTTTCCCCAGTTGGTAATTATTGATTACAGGATATAGTAATTTGTTTCTGCTAACCACTTGCCCTTGTAAGTGTAAACATCAAGGACAGGGCTTGCATTCCTCTGTTTTCCATGGCACCAGGCTGCTCTGCATGCTGGACAACGACCCATGACATGGTAATGATATACCTTTTGTTGCAAAATAAAGAGTTTGTGTTCCTGAAGTTGTTTAGATACGTGGGATCCCTTCTCTCTCCTTCTTGCAGGCTAAGTTTTCATATGAATATTGTAGGAATCATGAATACTGTAGGAATCATGAATGCTAAATCTTAAAAACTGTGTAATAATTTTACATAAGTAATTATATTTTTCTGCATTTTGCTTTTGTCATTTCCCTGTACTTTAATAACCAAAAATTACTCTTTCCAATTTTTTTAGCCACTAAGGCATCTCCTGTTAAAAAAATAAGAAAAAATAGCAAGAAAAAAATGTGCAGATGTCTATTAGACATATTACAAAATTTGAATGCACAGGTCTTTTTTAGATGTTATCCTGTAAGGAATAAAAAATCACTCAATTGTTGTTTTGTGCAGACAACTAATTCGATTTCATGTGTCTAGTCATATGTTCAGACAAAACTTTGTCCTAAAGCAACACTAGACTTATTTTGAGCTCAGTGGTGCAAAATCATTCCCCTTTTCTTCTTTTTTTTTCCTTGTTTGAAATATAACAGCACAGGTCAGCAGTGCCCACTGTATATTTGCAGAAAGGGTAGTGTTGGTGTATTGGAGCACACAGGGAGGCTGGTGCAGATCAGGCTTTCTGAAAGTTGAAGACATCTCCAAAGACACGTACACAAGAAGTTATTCTTTGCTTTAGCTACAGCTGAGGTTGAAAAGTGATTCTGCAACTTTCTATCTCTCACTTTCTTATAGATCCCTGTTTTTTTCCAGAAAGTGTCACTACCTTTCAGTTAAAGATGCTTTCTAGCCAAGATCAGATTAAATCTTTTGGTTCTTTCCATATTCTACTGCTTATTCTTCGGATAATTTTGTCCTTTCTTTGCACCTTCTGTCTCATATCTTTAATGTTTCTGAATTGCTCTGAATTTCCAGCATGAAAGAATATTATACTGAAGTTAAAATTATTTCCTGTATATCATTTTCTGTTATGAAGCTCTACCCATGCAGAATAAAATGAAAATAGTATGTATGCTTTCTTGTTCTTGACATGAAAAACCTATTCCTCAAGCACAATGGTGATTGATAAATATGATTAATAAAATGGTTATATTTCATTTATTTTGAGTGATAGATAATGTGGTAAAAGTTTTCCATAAATAATATATTAAAAAGTCATAACACATAACATCTCATTAGCCGATGATTCTAATTTTATGCCTATCTGAAATAGTATGATGTCTCATTTTAAATCTCTAAATACATACAAAGTCAAAAGCTTCCTATGGTTGTATTTTTTAACTGCTTTTCCAAACCTACACCAGAATTTCACAGAGACTAAAAAACAGTAATGTTTAAATGAGCTTAAAGCAACAATTTACAATCTTTAACAAATGCAGATATTTTTAACTGTTAAAATATCTTTAACTAAGATCGATATTTTTCCTAATACAGAACTGAATTTCATATTTCTAGTACTGATGTTGCTTAGTTCTTATTCAGATCTATTTGGACAATGTCTGAAATATATTTAAGTGCCTCCCTATTTCCCTGAAATATGGAGGGAAAACGAATCTTCATGCTGAGGAGTCCACAGTGAACTTTTCTTGACTGACCACAATCATTAAAACGTGTAGTGGAGATGGCTTATATAGGACAAAGATCCACCTCATTTTTTTAAACCCAAATTGTAATTCCCCTGACTTTGAAATGATATTAACACCTTCAACTGAAACCTATTGCAGCCATTCCTTCAGAAAGGAATGAGATGCTTTCCTGACCAGGGAGCCCTCAGTATCATTGTGGATGCAGGTGCCTCTACCACATCCCAGAGTTCTCTGACCATTTGCCACAGGTTGTTACCACATCCATCTTCTGCAAGACATGGCCAGGACATAATCCTTTTCAAGTAGGGTATAATTAGCATTAATTTTAATTACAGTCACATTATTCTATGTGGCATTGAGAAATTGCCCTACTCGTATCAATCCAGACTGTTGCTAGAAGATTCATTCTGCCAGGTTCATCAGTGCTAATCCTCTCTCACCTTTGTATCCTTTCTTGGGCTTGTTATTGACCATTGCACTAAGTATAAATTTACACTCTCAGATTGCCTTACTGTCAAACTCGGGCTACTTTTTTATTTTTATTTATTACTGTTAAGAAAGAAGAGTTGGTAAACCACTGACAGAAACATCCACTCTCTCATTTGTTAAACTTCATTGCAAGCACCAATGTGTTGTTTTCCAAGATGTTAGTTTCATTTAGACTAAAGAGGATTTCTCTGAAAGAGGTATTTAAACCAATTCATAATTCAGTTTTCAATTTCTCATGAAGACACCTTCTGCAATGCATCCTCACAACCTTGGTGCGTTCACAGGGTCTACTAACTAGCACAGCAAGCTGACAGCTTCCTTGTGCTTGGTTATTTATTTGAATCTGTTTCTATTGTCCTCCCTGCCTCTGGGGCGAGGATGGTCTGTCCGATCTCTGAGCACCACCTGGAACTGGAGAGTCCTTGCTCTTTTGGCACTGTGTAGATGTAACAGCAACAGCCATGCAATGCTTCTAGAGGTCAGATCTAAACCATCAGCAGCTCTGTGGCACAGTGCACCCCGTAGTTGCAGTACTCCAAATGTCAGGATTACAAACCTGGAAGCTCTTTAGCATTCGTGGATCCCAGGAGCTGGATCCAGTCTGTAGAACACACACATGTTGTACTTACTGAATATTAATCCTTGATATAATTGAAATGAAGAATGTAGCCACCATCTCTATCCCTGCCCCTCCTCCAAAAACAGAACCCAATAACCCATTCCGCCCATAAATTGGAAATGTATCAGCACAGACAACTCTGTTCCATGTATCACTTAAATAGTTCCCAATCAGTACAATGCAAGCTATACTTGGCCAACCACCTGTTTCTTTAAGGAGTATTGTATTTTCCCTGCAATAGACTTGACTCACAAATTTATAATCACACAGTTTTGAACTACTTAACATAAAATTTTAATAAAAACTACAGCATTTGTAAAGCATGTCAGCTTGAAAATAAAGCTAGGTATTTCAATAACACCCAAGTGCCCTATTTAGCATTTTTTGAATTGAACGTTTATTTCAAAATTTCTTCCCAGAGTGAAATTGCTTTTAGAGAAAATCATTAATAAGGAAATCAAAATGAAATATTTAAATTGCATTGAATAAAGTAAGTTGGCCCAAAGCATTATGGGGAAAATTTCATCATTTTGTGAGTAAAAAATCTGCTTTTGCTAGTTTTTATTCCTCTGCAGTATAGAAAGGATTTTTTCTACTTTGTTTTCATAATAGAATTTCCAAGAGAGATTTCCAGCCTTTAATCTAAAATCTCATCTTTTCCTCTTTTGCTATACTACCATATTTTATATAAAACACAATGTGCTGAATAGGTTTCCCTCAGAGGTAATGCGTGTCTCATCCAAAAATCACAAAACACTCATTCTTTATTAAGATTGATGTGACTATGTTGGGAATCTCAGTTATTTCAGGGAGGAGGACGTGGAGGAATTGAAAGAAACAAGAAGTTCATTAACTAAAATAGGAAAGGAAAACAATCTAGCTAAACACAGAATTTTGATTTTTCATTGCACTAGAAACAGAGTAAACAACTCAGAAACAGTTATTTATATTTTTACCTATACATAATCAGCTGTATTCATTTGGGCACTTTTACATAAAAATTTAAGGAGTGAGGACCTTTTTCAAAATTGCTAGAAGACACATTTTCCCAATTAACTAATTATTTTAGATATTATACACCTATGTATTATAACAAAACAATTTAAAGTTCCTCTTTTCCTTGAAGCTGCAGATATGTTCAGCTCCCAGGAGAAGGTCTACAAATGAGAATGTAAAGTTTTCTAGGGTACGGTGCTGGTAGCAACGCTGATGATTAAGGGACTGTTCCAGGAGAAGGTGAAAACAGTTAGGACCTTCATCTGTGGGATAAAATATGGGTAAAATATCTCCTGCTGGTTCATGAAAGCATAGCCCTCCCTTCTCCACAGACACTGGCCAAGACTTTACAGCATTTATAAGAATTAAAATTTTCCTTTCAGAGAATTTACTATCTGAGTGAAAAGAAAAATAAAATGAACAAGTCCTGTGTACTGCAAGTTGATGAGTGAACTTTCTCCACTGCAAGTTTATTTCGGGCTTAGACACTCCCACTCTGGCAATTAAGAACTCCACATCTTCAGTCTGATGTGTTCAATATTCAGCAGGAAAACTCTAATCTTGATATCCCCTCTGGTAGCATGATATAGTGGTACAAAATTACTGCAATGTCTATGAACTGTACTGAATTTGATTCTTCTAGAATGTACTCCCTGATTGAACTATAAATGGAGAGCAGCTAAGAGAGATTAATTAACTCTTCATTTCCTAACAAGGAAGATGTGTGATGTGAAGCTAAACATTTTCTGTAGAGAAATACATGCCAGGTGCTATTCTTCATCTTCTAAAAGGCAAATATAAATATATGTGTGCTTTTCTAGGAAACAGTTTTCAAGTAAAAACTGGGTATAAAATATATCGATTTTAACCATGGATCAGTTCTCAAAATTCATTACAGATTTCTACATGCCAGGGAAATAATATGTGTAGCAAAATACACAGAGAAGCTACAACTAGAAATATTAGGGGAAACATGAAGCCTGTAACTACCAGGCAAGAATTGATTTATATTACAGGTGAATGAACACTCTCCCTTTTTTTCCGTTATGTTCTGAAACCTTCCCTTCAGTTCACTCTGTAATTTTATTTTTAAATTAATTTTGAACTAAAGCATTTTAAATATAAGGGTCTGCTTTCACATCAAACAGATTGCTCTTCAACATCTTCGTAAACAACCTGGACAGAAGACTAAAGGGACACTATGGAAGTTTGCAGATAATACAAAGCTGGGAGCAGCTGTTGACTCCCTGGAAGGCAGAGAAGCCCTGAAGGGAGTATTTAGACAAATTAGAGAGCTGGGCAACCACAGTTGTATGAAGTTTAATAAGGGCAAGCACTGGATTCTGCACAAGGAATGGGACAGCCCTGGATGTATGGAGAGATTGGGGAACAAGAGGCTGGAGAGCAGTGCCATGCAAAGGGACCCGGGGGCAAGTTGAACATGAGTGAGCAGTGCCCGGGCAACCGGGAAGGCCAGCCCTGTCCTGGGGACATCAGGGACAGCATCACAGCCGGGCAAGGGAGGGGATGGGGAATTGAGGCAGCCTCACCTTGAGTCATGTGAACAGTTTTGGGTGCCACAATATAAAAAAGACATAAAGCTACTGGAGAGCATCCAAAGGAGGGCAACAAGAATGGTGAAGGAGAAGTCGTATGAGGAGCAAATGAGGTCACTTGGATTGCTCAGCCAGAAGGAGAGTGGAGACCTCATTACAGTCTACAGGTTCTTCATGAAGGGAAGCAGAGGGGCAGGCACTGATCTCTTCTTCATGGTCACCAGTGACAGGACCCAAGAGGATGGCCTGAAACAGTCAGGGGAGATTTAGGTTGAATATTAGAAAAACATTCTTCACCCAGAGGATGTCAGGGACTAGCTTCCCAGGGAAGTGGTCACACCACCAAGCCTGACAGAGTTCAAGAAGTGTTTGGACAATGTTCCCAGGCATGTGGTGTGATATTCTGGATATCTATTCAGAGCTAAGATTTGGACTTGATGATTCCTGTAGGTCCCTTCCAAGTCAGAATATTCTGTGAATCCGTGATTATTTTGTTACTAGTGTGGGACTTTCATGCAAGACCTTAAACAGGCATTAAGTTGAACTAGATAAATCAATTTGATGTAAGAAGCAAGACATTAAACTGCATGGTCTCCACCCAAGAGCTCTGAAGCAACTTAGATCTGAACTTACAGGACTTTTGGCTGCAATCTGTAAGCTACATCATGAAAGGTTACAGTATCAGAAGACTGACAGATTGCTAATGCACCTCCCATCTCAAAAAGGTCTCCAAAAATGATCTGAGGAAAGGCAGGATTCCATCCCCACTTAAAAAAAAAAAAGTTTGTTACAAGGGAAAGCGCCTGATTTCTGTAAAGGGATCACTACCTTACTACCCCACTGTGCTGACAATGTCAGCAGAAATGTACAGTAATTTCACGATTATAAGCTGCACCATTTTGACTAAAATTTTGGCCCAAACCCGAAGTGCGGCTTATAATCAGGTGAGGCTTATATATGGACAAAGAACAAAAAGTTGCTGTTTTAGTTTGGAGGAGAGGTGTCTGCTGAGAAAGGCAGGAACTTCTCTTTGAAATGGAGAATGTAAACCCCCTTACTCCAAATTATTATAATTTTGAAATCAAGGGGCTTTCAGGCAAAAATATGAGAATTAGGAATAACAGTTCTTTTCTAGGGAAATTAAAATAGAAATACAGTACTACAAAGAAACAAACTCCAAGCCCTGACAAAGTCAGAATACAACCTGACACCCCCTCAGGCAGGGTGTTGGTAGCAGTCCCATTAAATGGTGGCTGCATCCTCCTGCAGTGACAGATGTGATTCAGTTGGAGCAGTGCTCCTGCAGAAGGTGCAGTTTCCCTCTGGAGGTCCAGAGGTGATGTGGAGAAATCCAGTTTTCCTCTGGAGTCCAGTGGAGAAAGGGGCTCCCTTAGTGTCCCAAAACCTCTGTTTTTATCTTGGTAAGAAATGTTGGTCTCTTTCCCCTGGCTGGAGCAACTTCCAATGGGATGAAGTAATTTTATCAGTCCCACAGTGGGACTCAATGGGCCATTAGCAGAAAATGACTCGCTGGAGGAAGGATGAGTTGTGAAAAGATAAAGAACAATGCCCTGCCTGGTTTCAATGGATGGCCCATTAGCAGAATATCTGCCGTTGAGATAAGGATCACTGTCCCCACCCTCAACAGATGGTGATAGAATAGATACCTTTTATCACACTCTGTATTGTAACGTGCGGCTTATAATCAGGTGCAGCTTATATATGGACAAGGAATGAAAAGTTGCTGGCACCCAGAAGTGCGGCTTATACTCAGTGCAGCTTATAGTCGTGAAATTACTGTAAGTGTACTTGCATCTTTTGAAAGTCTTTGACACCAAAGATTATTAAAGAAATTCAACTGTGGAGGGGATCTTTTATGGATTAAAAGTTGATTAAAGGATAGGAAGAAAACGTCCTAACATAGACCTTTATAGACCAAATGTTCTTTAATTTTCTAGATGGAAAACAGTAGGATGTTGTCCCATCAGCTGGTGCTCGTGGTGCTGTTTTCCAATATAAATCATCAGTGATCTGCAAAAGGGTGTGCGCACTAAAATCTCCAACTCTACAGACCATACTAAATCTCTTTTTTGAGATGTGCAAATGTTGATGACCTGCAAACGCTTCCCACAAAAAAAGAGTGGCCATAAGGGTGGCAGTTGGGCTATAGTGGCTAATGTAAGATTATGCATCTAGGGAACGAAGTCTACACAATTCTGCACTCAGAATTGGTGGTTACAGATCAGGAAATACATGTTGGATCTTTCCTAAAGAGTTGACTGAAAGCATTGGCTTGGAGCCAAAGACAATGACAATGTGAATTCAGCAGCAAATAGTTTAAATAAGGTTTTATTTTTTTAGGTAAAAAAAAAAGTAAATTGGTGTATCTGCCAAAAATGAATGAATGTATTTAAAGGACAATCAGAAACAATATTAACATTTTTGGGTTTGGGAGTCTTTCCGTTTCTATTGTTGTTTATAGATGATTTTTTCTCATTTAAATTTTAGCTTTTTTATTCTCTTTATTCTCCTAGCAAAGCTTCTACCTGTCTTACAGTATATCCTCAGAAATATAAGCATATGTATAAAAAATTAAGTCAGCACATTATAGAATCCTAAAGTGAAGTAAGAACAAAAATTTTCTTATACCCATGAATAGAGTCCTGAAGAATTTCAACTACATTCCCAAATGAAAAAAGTAAATAATGAAGGCTGTTCTACTGTCTTCCACACAGGGGTTGTGGTAAAGGCAAGGAGATGGTAGGGAAGCTCAGAGAGATTGATGACAAAGCAGAAAGCAAAATAACGGGGCAACCCTATTTAACTTGTGGGTAAAGGCTGCATCAAGGCACAACGTGATTTAGATAGTCACACTTGGAATAGCTAGGAAGAGAATCCACAGCAGAAGTTGTATTTTATTTCATTCTGAAACAAACCTTATCTCAAAAATTTAACAACAAATAGTTATGGTAAAAGAGTAAGCATAACATGTACAAACCAAATAAATGTAAATTCAAAAAACGCAGTGAAAATTCATTAGAACGGTATTTAATATTATGTAGGAGGACAATATAAAAACTAGAGAAATAAAATACAGATGGTGGATGGTTTAAAGACATTAAAGACATAATGTTACTGTAAATATAAATAAAAAATATCTACTAAAATAAAAGATCTGTATAAGATTGCTCACACAAAGAGAAAAAATAATCTATCATGAACAAATAACAGCTATTTTTTGTCAGTAATTTAATTATGAATTATCAGATGGTAAGAAGATACTTTCTTACAGCCTTCTATTGAATTATTCAAAAATTATTTAATTTTCCAATTACTCAAAATTAGGAGCATTGTTCAAAATAAAAAAATAAAAAACATAAATCTTGAAGTCTCCTTAAAAGTTAAGATGATCCAAAATGTTTTTTGCAAATAGCTTCCCAACTGCCTAAAACTAGTAATAAGACCTTTTCCAACAGTTGTAGAAAGAAATAGGTCATCAAAATGGCCTCAGTGCAGGGAAATGTACAGTAGCAACTGAGTTTTTTGAAAGAATTTGCTGATGTTTGTGGAAACTTGAATCATCAAACTTGACTCCCATAAAGGAAAAATCAGTAGAAACAAGAATCTGAACAAAAAGTAGACAAGACAAAACAGAATTAACAAAACCGTGGATAATACAGAGGGAAAGGAAGTTCCGGGAAGGGAAGGGAAGTTCCGGGAAGGGAAGTTCCGGGAAGGGAAGGGAAGTTCCGGGAAGGGAAGGGAAGTTCCGGGAAGTTCCGGGAAGGGAAGTTCCGGGAAGGGAAGGGAAGTTCCGGGAAGGGAAGTTCCGGGAAGGGAAGTTCCGGGAAGGGAAGGGAAGTTCCGGGAAGGGAAGTTCCGGGAAGGGAAGTTCCGGGAAGGGAAGGGAAGTTCCGGGAAGTTCCGGGAAGGGAAGGGAAGGGAAGGGAAGGGAAGGGAAGGGAAGGGAAGGGAAGGGAAGGGAAGGGAAGGGAAGGGAAGGGAAGGGAAGGGAAGGGAAGGGAAGGGAAGGGAAGGGAAGGGAAGGGAAGGGAAGGGAAGGGAAGGGAAGGGAAGGTCCTCCAGATGGCAGTGATGATGTGCAAGGATGTGTATTGCTCTGCAGTCATCTCTCACTCCTCAAATTTCTCTGTAGAAGAAATTTGAGAGGTTATCACTGAGCACTTGACATGTTTTTGTGCTTCTTGACTTCCTCCACCAGCCTCCACTAGAAACAGTGGTTAGAGAGCTTTGTTTTGAGCCAGTACAGCTATTCCTATGCTTGCTCGTGACTGTTCTTTCTTGCTGTCTCCTGTCTCTACCAGAGAAAATTTATGATCATGGTTGGCCATAGCTCAATCCTTGCCCTCCCACATGAGTATAAACAATGTCATCTGCACTGATATCTGCAGCAGACAACCCTCAGGGGCTGTGTGCAATCTCTGCTGGTACCCCCTCAAGCGATTTCTGTTCTGTATGGCATTGTCAGCCACTGATAGCACCCAAACAGGGTCCAGAAAGTTGTCAAGTAACTGTTTGCTGCATCCAGTTTTGCTTGCCAGAAGCCATCTCTGGCATCCATGACTGAAAAGACTATTGTGTTCACTTGATTTGGCAATATTTCAGTGACTGTTGGCAGGGAACAGTATAAGCACTTTAGTATGCTATTGAGGTCCTTTGGATTGATGCAGATCATCAGTTTGCCTGTCTTTCTAACTGCCACCATACTGCTGATCCAGTCAATTGGCCTTGCAACTTTTTTCAGCCACCTTGTTCCATGACAGTTTTAACTTTCACCTTGAGCTCTGCTTCAAGTGGCAGCACTAGCATTTTATATATAGCTGATGCCACATCATCTTAACCTTGCAGACCTTAAAAGCGCTCATTATCCAGAAACCTGATCCCTTGACCAGAAACTATCTTTTAATAGTCAGAAAAGTAATATCTCATATATGTTTCCCTTTACCCTCAGTAAGCTTTGTGATGCTCTGACTTTGCAATAAACACTCCCATGTCTCAGGAACTTCTCCATCAGACAATAGATTTCTGCATCCATTCTACTGCAGGAAAGATATGAGCCTAATCTTCATTTACATGTGAGAACTTCACAGGTTTAATATAATCCCACTCTAAAAAAAAAAAAATCCAAATTGTTTTATTTTTCACAAAATCTGTGTAATTTACCCAGCTTTACCACAGAATCACATTCCTTTTAGTGAAAGCTTTTCTTTGCCAGTTGCTTGTCATTTCTCATATTCAGTTTCTGAACCGCATTATTTTCTTGTTACTGCCATTGCACCTACTTACTATATATTATTCAGACCAGCTTCATCACAGGTGCTCACTTTTCTCTTTTCAAGCACTTATGCAAATTAAATCACCAGTGTAATTTAGAATCTCTTCACTTGCATGTATGTGGTCCAAAAACTATCTCATCCAAGTTTCAACTACACACAGGGTGACACCACCACTTGCTCTTTAGCAGGACTTTTAAAGGCTAGACCTCACACTTTTGTAACAAAAGAGGTCACTATCATTATCACAGTTTTATAAGGGTGCTGTGTAGGGGTGAAGTGACTTGCTCAAGGTCATCTAGCAGCTTGGTGAGAGCAGAACTTAGGTCTTGCAAGTTCCAGTCTAGTGCTTTATCCAGCAAGAAACCCTGACTGTGCTGAAGTCTGAGGTCTCCCTGTCCTTGGCCTGTTCTATTAAAACGCTGCACTGGCATTCATATAAACCATTTACAAAGGGTAACATCCATTTGTTCTGCATCAAAAAGCAAGAGAGATTGACACATACATAATCTTTTCCTATGTGTGATGGATTGATCCTTGACTTAGGATCATTTCAGTTGCCTCTTTGTAGTCTCTCCATTACAACAAGAATTTCCCAGGCTTTCTATGCAAGATGAGAATGGAAAACTGTTAAACAACCCTTTTCTCATTCTTCCTGAGGAAACTTTTTACTGCCAATCCAAATTTGCAACACCTGTGGTGTTGAAAATGAAGACTTAAAGGCGTTCACTCTACATTTATGTTTGTCAAACAGTGATTTAAAAACACAAAAGTTCATACAGCATTTTTAAAAACACTTCCCAGAGAATTTTTCTCTTCTTTTCTTTTTTTTCCCCCCCACAAAATAACATCACGTCTAAGCACAGTGCATAATCCTCATGCACAGGTTTACCTAGATTCTTCTGACATTTTGGAATAAAAATTTCCTAGGACATTTGTGCCACATTTGTGTCCGTCAATGGCTTCTTGGTAGAATTTCAGGAGTATGAAATAGGCCACCTTTGTACTGAAAAACCGTAATAATGCTTTGGATTCAGAATACGTGGTGCTCTGAAAACAGCCTTTCATTGGTACATGCTGCTTGTGTTTGACAAGAACTTTACTGAAATCCTGAGGAGGGGATGGTTGGTGACCTTATAGGCAGCATACAAGATTCTCAGCCTAATTCACACACTGCTTCCCTTGTTCAGGTGATGCCTGAAATAGCAAAGAGGTGTTCCTTCTGTCATTTGGATCATGTCAGTTTGCAGTATTCCCCCTTACAGGCACACTGCCTGATTTCTGGTGTTTCCAAGCTGGGCTGGCCCTTGAAAGATTTAAACGCAGGCTGGAAGGAAAGAGTGAGTGTGTATCAATGTGGTCTCATACAATAAAAGCCTCAATTCACCACTGACCCTCCCTAGAGTTTAGCAAGAGCTTTTTGGATCCTGTGCAAACAAATGACAAAGGTAGAAGATGCACACAAACCTTTTCCTGATGTGAAAAGAAGCAGCTCTGCTGCAAAGTGCGCGGACTTCAGCGGAATTGATACCCCACCGCAGACCACAGCATGCCACCTATGTACATGAACAGAAACTGATTAATGGGCTGTCACTTTATTTGTTGACTGCTGAATTATTTATACTTATAAAGTGTTTAATAATTTAGAGCTGGTATCTTAACAAATTACAGCTGAAAGTGACAAGGGGAAGGTGGCACAAGAGTCTCACTTGAGATCAATGTCCTTGTTCTCAGGGCACTTTGGAACATGATTTCTGCTGACTGTCATCAGCAAAAAAAGGAAGGGGGAAGTATGTTGATTTGATATTACGTGTTAAATAGAGAGAACTGCATATTTCAGTAATCAAAGGAAAAAAGTTGCTTTAAACCAAAAAGAACATGAAATTACTCTGAAGAAATCTACATTTCCATATGAAATGAAAATCATTGTCTTAAAAAAAAAAGACTAAATAAAAGCTAATTACAGTGTTTGTTTTTAAAATTTTGTCTCAAAGCATTTTATCCATCTTTTCTTGCCACAAAGGATTTGGATACATATTGATTTTGACCTGCGTACCACATCTTTGCAAAAAAGCAAAGTCATCTTAATCCGAAGAGGTTATTTTTTTACTGTATGAGGATGGAAACAAAATTACCATCTACTGGCTCTATGTGAGTTAAACTTAGAGAGTGCATAAGAAAGAGAGACATAAATTCAGATTTTTAAACAAAATCAAAATGCTAACCAACAGAAAGGTTGGCTGAATCAATGCACCTGAAAACAAAATTCCTGTAAAAATCCTCTATATAGGTAAATAACATTTCACTCCAGGATGGTTTTTCCTTCACAGACACTTTAATAGGAAAAAACATATTAATGTAAATATCCAAAATAGTAAATTCCATTCTCTAAGAAGGAATTTCCTGGGTATTAACCCACTCTATTTCCTTTAAATACCACGAGAATGCAATGTCTAAAAGTATTAATGCAGTGCCTATTCTGGTGAAACAAAAATCCTTAACAAAGGCACAAGGCTCCTATAACAGAAATTATACCATCACTGCTACAAGCAAATACATTTTTCAGGGTAACCTCTCCAGTGATGAGCACAGTTGCATCTTGTAACCCCAATTCTACAATGTCCACAATGGCAAGGCAAGCTGTGCTAACCACTGCTGAATTCCAGTAGCACCGTATATCCACATACAAGGTACTGTTCACCAGTGCAAGACTGACCTCTGCTTGTATTCAGCTTGCTTCAAGCAAGCACCATATGTCTTTCCATCACAGTAGCACAGGCACTGTGGCCTTGAACAGTGTAAATCACATCCAGCTCTATTTCCCCCAATATGCTTAGGTGATCAGTGTTTGCTACTTTGGAGAATATAGCTTGAATCCTATAAGAAATAATGTTACACATGCAGTAGAAATATGGCTTCGTGGTATTTCCCAGTATTAGCTTCTTCAACAGCAATTGCTTCTCTCTCTCCTGCTCTCTCTCTCTCTCTCTCTCTGATTTAATTGCTGTTTATCTCCGCAGAGACCTTTATATGCACATGCTGCCAGCTGGACTAGGATCAGTAGGTGGCCATTACTGGACATTTGGGAGCAATGACTTGAATTAAGGCCAGCTGAATCCTATCTGTATTTTCATTCTGTCCTCAGATACAAGCTCACCCATAGTATTTCTTCTGCAAGACAGAAGGAGACTATCGGTTCAGTTTACAGATAGTTTACAAGACTACTTATCAGACAGTTTACAAAACTGTTAACTCCAGCAACAGACTTCAGTATGAAGGAGATCTAGTCAGCTCTTATTCTGCTAATTCTACTAATGATGTCAGGGTAAAAACCTGCCCAGCTACATAAGAGACCTAGATCATATCTATGCTGTTAACTTCTCTTAAGGGAGCCATCCTAAATTTCCTGCAGAAAGCAAGTGGTGAACTACATTTCAGGGCCATTCTGCTCCTCAGTGTCCACTCTACAAACCTAACAAGCTGTGTTGCCTTGAGGAAGTGGCAAATGTCATCCAATTTTCTTTATACCACTGCAAAAATTTATTAGAAAAATAAGTTATATAGCAAAATTGGTGTTTTGTATAGAGATCCCCCTATAGTCATGTTATTTTTTGGGTGGGGAATGTTCATTAATGACTAACATGGCTAAGAATTCTTTCTGGTATAGAAGTGAAAAATTGATTAAGGGAGCAGATTTAGCATGAATAAAGAATATTGGCTGAGAATTTATAATTTTTTTAAAAGATTAGTTATCTTTGATTGTTGATGGATACTATGTCTCTGATATACATTTTCTAATATGAAAATATTGTTCAATTCTTCCCAGGGTACCAGAAACATATAAAAATGGACAGTATTTTTTAATGTTTTGATGTGTGTAATACAATAGTGAAAAACAAGGATAATTTTTGAAAATGATGAAGAAAAATCAGATTGAGTCAATACTCTTCCAAACAGAAATACACTGTTTCTACAATTCCAAAGAACTTTTTTTTCTTTGGTTAAGATTTTCGAGTATTGAGTGTGGGCAATCTGTAAAAATGTGGGATTTTCATGAACACATATGCTGAACACCTTTCACAATTTGACTAGGAGGCCATGTTTATAATTCCTTCCATATTAAATCTAAATTATTAAAACTGGAGATGAGAATGAGCTCAATGAAAATTATTGCTTTAAGTGTTACAAAAGTATCTACGGCACATACAGATGCAGTACAGAACAGTACAAAATGCAGCATCACATCTCTGAAGGCATATACCACTAATCCACTCTAGGTCTTCAACCTGATCTTCAGGATTCCCACTGAGTAAGATCTCTACTGTTTGGAGGACAGTTTTTCCTCCCTTCCCCCACAGCCCAGGATAGTAAATATGACCAGCAGGAAGCCTGGAACTGACAGTATCTATGACAGAGTGAAATCTGAAAGAGCATGGCACAGAGATTTATTGGTCACAGGAGGTAGTCAGCTATGGCATTCCTTTCCTTCACAATTCACATGATGCCCTGACACCACTTCCTTGAAGATAGTATTCAAAAATGCCCCTGAAATCTAAGCATAACAATAACATATCAATTACTTATACACTCGGGAACACGAACAGGATATTAAAAGGGAATTAGAGAAAATGCAGCCTTTCAGGTAGGTTATTGTTCTCTGGAATGCAAATTCATAAGGAATGTCTGGGATTAGTATCAGCCTAGTAGAAATGAGACCCGGTCAGGAGATGGTACAGAAAGCATCCCAGACTGATTTCTCCCTGTTTCTTTGAAGCCCACATTTCACTTCCTAGTATAGCACTGCGTGTGCATATTCATGAGGTGAAGTCTCAGTGACCCCTCAGCTCCACACCGCACAACAGAAATTTCAGCTACTCTGTGAAATCCTAACCCCGAGGAAGTCAATGGCAAGATCTTCGCTCACTTGTTTGGGAACAGGAATTCACCCATGATATCTTGTTAGTTCTGTCAGGTTTTCAGGATTCAGAAAGCTTTTTGAGATGAATCAGTAAGTACTGTGCTGCTTTCTTACACCGTCCTCTGCTTGAAACAAAAATAGTGCTTTACTGCACAGATTCTATTACCCTTGGCAGCTAATTTTCTCCTTTGTCCACTCAAATGCAACCCTCCATCCCTTACTTTTTCCTACGATACATTTTTATAGAACAACATAAAAATTGTTATTAAAAAATCAATGCTTTGCTATCATTTATGGTTTATGTTCAAAAACTGTGGATGTATTCCCACTGTTGGCCCAGACTTTTTTCACTGTTTCTGGACAGATGCTTTCTGATACTTCAGAAAGCTCACATAAAACCTCTAACTTCTATATAATTTCCTAAATTAGTAGTCTGTCCACTGATGTGTTTATTTTTTTTTCTGTAAGATGTTGTTTCTCCTGCCAGAACTTCTAGACAACAGCAAGTGTCATTAAAAATTGAAGTGGACAAAGCACTTCAGACCACACTGTCAATAACAAATCTCTCCTAGCAGAAGGGAGGAGTTGATGACCTAACAGGTTTTTCTCTATTTTAAGCCCTTCAGACTTGTGATAACTCAGTTCCCAGACTGCTCCTTGACAAATCTGTGACAGATAAGAAAAAAGAATAAATCTTCATTGACCAATGGCATAATATAGTCCTGCTTATTATTTGTTAATAATTCCTTTAAAATTATGCCTACTTTGAGTGATCGGTGAAGTGGCAAAGTGCTCTAAATGCAAAATTTTCATCTTCAGTGTTGGTTATTATAGAAAGTAATATTTTTTGCTAATATGGCTTAAACATTCAGATGAACTGACGAGGCACATTTTTGCCTTTTGAGGAGGGTCACTCCCTAGCAATGCAATGGAGACAGCGGGCTCGTTCCTGTATCTGGGCCAAGGAGCTGGACAATATTAAGGCAATAGCAGTGAAAGGCATTTGAGAAAAAATAAATCTCATTCTAGAAAATCCAAGAAATTTTTCATGTGAATGATAAAAAAATTGTTCCCTCTAAATTTCAAATTATCAGGTCTGTATTTTTCTTGGAAAAGGTCAGTATTCCTTCAAATTCACTGAGCCTTGACATGAATAACCGCAGTGATCCCATCTCCAGTCAAAATTCAGATTCTCCAACATAGTAGTCATATTTGCTCATGGGTATTTTCATTTGAAGTCTGAAATGAAGAGTTCTACCATAGCAGCAACCAGTGAACTCTCCAAAACCTGAGCAAACCATGAAGACAGGAGTGGATTACATGAACTCATATGAGATATTAGGCTCCTGCTGCTCTCTCCTGCTCTAACACTACAAAGTCATGCTGCTTAGGTACTATACTCTCTGCTGGCTCTTGCTCTCTCTCCATCACTTCTAAAATGACTTTCTTTCATGATACAGACATCATTATTAGACTACTCCAGCTAAGGAAATTACAGCACCTAGACATCATCTGATGAGGGTGCCACATGAACAAGGGCCAATCCAACACTCCTTTTAGGACATAATTAGTAGCTGAGCATACAGTCAGGATTTGGCTCTGGATTGCAGCTACAGAACTAAGCAGTGAAAGCTTAATGAATGCAGGCATTTCAATTCCTGCACATCTCTATCAAAAGTTGAGCACAAAAATCCAGCTAAAATTATGTAACAACCATGGTAGGAAGGATTTCTTTTCTCTCTTCTTTGAAGCTAGAGAAAAACAGAC
Organism: Catharus ustulatus; assembly: GCF_009819885.2. Lineage (NCBI taxonomy): Eukaryota > Metazoa > Chordata > Aves > Passeriformes > Turdidae > Catharus > Catharus ustulatus. The sequence goes on along the minus strand of NC_046222.1, from coordinate 95,207,236 downwards.
ACTATATAGTACAGAGAGTGACTACAGTAATTAGCCTTTTTTTCCCTGAATGCTATAGTAAACACTTTCAGAGTAAAACTCAATGCATAATCACTGCTGATCTAAAAATGACAGCTGTTCTGGAGAAGACCAATGTACACACCAATCCCTCCTGTAAACTATTCCACTTCCTTTAGTTATGTTAAGGGTTTCTTTTTCCAAACCGAGGATGACTCAGTTCTTTTATGTGTTTCTTTTGATTTGTAGCTATAACTAGATAGACTTCTTACTCTATCACTTTCAGTACAATTGTAAGTGGACAATTCAGTCCAGCAGCTAAGAGATCAATGATAAAAATACCCAGGAAAAGTTATGAAGCAGGACACTCAAAACTCTCATATTATTTCAACACTGTTGCCAAAATGTTTTTCAAGGATTAAAAAGCTTTTTCAATATTAAAATAAATAACAGGTACCTCACATGGCTGTAATTAGGAACAGGATGAAAATTATCTATGATATTATTCTAAAAAGAATAATATCATTTCACTGTGGTTCTATATAGCAAAGTAACATCAGGAGAAGGAGGTAGGAAGAGCTTACTGCTCATCAGGAAGCCTAGAGTTTAATCATTGAAACATTTTCCTATTTATACTAACAGAAAAAAGCATGAATAAAAGGTGAAGGAAGAACAAATGACCAAAACTTCAGGCATATCAGGACAGATATTGTAGTACGAAGACAGCATAAAACCTGAAGGAGACTTGCATTTTTTCATCATTCCATTTCCATTGCTGGGCAAGAGTTGTGAGGGAAAAAAGTTCTAAATTTTCCTCAAAATATCCTCCCTGGAATGCCAGGAATTGACAACACCAACGCAAAAGGAAATAATGGTTGATCTGATGGTTCTGCAGTCGTCCTCTTGCAGGCTTCCCTCAGCAAAACAAACCCTTCAGGTCACACAGTCCTTGGGGGCCATGCATTAAAATAACTCAGTTATATTCACAGTCTCTATTTGTCCCTCCCAGACACCTTTGTAGTGGCATCAGCATCCACCTCAGAGGAGACCATTTTCTCATTCTCATCCTAGCTGGAGAATAAACTCTGCATTTGAGGTTACCAAGGGGACAGACAGTTAAAGGACAAAAAACAGAAGCAATAAAGTAACATTACCATGAAGGCTTGGGGAAAACCCTGAAAAACATGTAGGCTGACTTTTCTTTGGTACACTTAGTTTTGTCTATGGGCAGATTGCCACAAATGGAAAAAAAAAAAAAAGGAGGGGACAAAAGAAAACCTATACTTTATTTATTATTTAAATAAACAGTTTTATGCTGCTTCTATTTTGTGCTCAGTTTTATAACAATATGAGTCCATTCCCCCATCATTCCTTAATATCTTTATTGTTTAGGACTTTATATACTGTATGATTAGTTGGCATTGGTACCGTTCAATCTGTACTAATCTGTATGCATTTATATTGTGTGAGCAGTTCTCTAATTGGTTTTCATCCAAGTAATCCCACAGAGAATAAGGTTACATGCTGAAAAGGGCTGAGGTGAGAGAGTGGTTAAAAGGGGAGTGCAAACTCTTTTCCCATCCTTATTAAGAATGCTTTACACATCTGCATTTTCTAAAAACATTTCTAAACTCCCTCTGTGTGAATAAGCATAAAGTCTATTCCACAGCATAGAAATGCACAGAGAGAAAATTAATTTGTTTCAGAGAACCCCACCCATGTCTTCTTTATTTCTCCCATGTTGCTGTATTTCTTGGTCAGCTAAGGCTGTGAAAAGTAGATACTACAGTTTATAAAGGTGGAAGAATTAAAACCAGAAAAAATCCAAAATAGAATATACCTCTTGGTTGAAAATACAAAATTAAGTAAAAAGAGCAGAGATGAAAGATCTTTTCCTAAAGGGCTAATAGGATCGCAAAAAAGAATAAAACAATACAAAAAGCCCAAAAGTGAGTGAACATTTTGAAACTTAGCCACTTAAATCCGTATTTGGCTGACTTGTGTAACAATAGCCCAAATTTGAGATATTCCTCACACCAAAATTTCTGAAACATTTTGACATGTGCTGCATCTACTCCAGGTATTAATTTTGTAAGTGCTGATGACAGCACTTGAATTTTAAGAAAATACGTATTCAGTAATTTCATTTAATTGCACAATAATTACACACTTTTATATTTCTGGCTGCAAGGACATTGGTTTCACTGAGTTTTTTATAAGGTTCTATATTATTGATCACACACCACCCAGCAAAGAAAAGTTGTGGAAAAAAAATCATGTATGAGTTACTCTACTTTTCCATATACATAAAAAATTTCTTAGCTTTCTTCATAGAACTGTATATTGAAATTTATCAATACCTGTATATGATCACTGTCTTTATCAACTCCAAAATTAGAATTTTTTGTCACTCCAATCAAGTTTTAGCTTTGATTACAATTTTTAATTCTTTCCTTAAAAACAAACAAAAACCCACTTAAATCAACATACTGAAAACTTTATGTAAACCACACTTTCTATACATGCCCATGCCCACATTCTGAGCAGGCATTAGAATATTTGTTTTAAAAACACAGGGCTTGCTTACCATATTCACAACTTTCAGTGGCTGGATTTTAGAGGAGCCTTTCTGAAATGTAAGTCTCCTGCTACTATACATTCTTGCTAGTGAGAAAATTCAATTTCACTACATACGGCTACACAAATCCCTTTTTCACTGCTTAAGAAAAAGTGTTTTTTTCTGGATTTCAAATTGGAATAAAAGATAAAGTTTTAGATATTACTCAGAGCCATGTAGGTGACAATTTTTCTTCAATTAGGTATCATCCTGTCTGTGCCATGAATATTAGTCTGGACTTTAAAGAAAGATAGCTGTCCCACTAAACTTAACAATGATTTACACCGAAGGACAACGTGAGCCTGCTCTTTCCCTCCCCCACCTGCGAATGCCACCATGCTTCATTTCTACATTATCTTCTGGTAACCATCTCCGGAATATTCTTAAAAGCTGCTAACATGATACATTAGAATTCAGGCATGTGACAGATACAAAATTAAAGTTGACCTTCTCTGTCAGAAAAAATAAACAGTAACCATTAGCAGCTTTGTACCTCTGCATTTAACTCCCTATTTTCTGCCTCCCTAGTTTGGGTCCATTAAGTGACTGGTGCAAAAAAGATCCCTGGCAACACTGACTCCCTGTGGATATATTACAATCTCTGGATATTACACTTGACTATAACCTTTCCTCCACAGCCTAATTTTACATTTGAAATAATTCACTCTTGACTTGGTCACACAACAATATTGTTGACAAGAGTTGCTAAAATTCTGTAAAAATTTCTTATGTCTGCATGTCTGTCAATAACCTAAGGTTTGCAGTGGGAGCCATTAATAATTCATACTGACAGTTGTATTTTCATTATTTTATTAGTCACTCCAATTTTTCTCTTGCTCAGTCTCATCAGTTATAGTAAGAACATCCTTTAATTCAGGCAAAAATACATTTTAAATATTATTTTATGAGGAAAGTACCCGTTAAAAGCACTAGATTTCCAGAAGTTATTTTATGATGTTGAATAGAGAAGAGAGAAAATTTCACATCTACGAAACTTTTAAAACTTTAGAAACCTTCAGAGTAAATGAGCTAAACGATTGTCATATTAAATTTGATGGAACTAAACACAGGATTGCAGCACCAGATCACATAAAAACACCTACTACATGGAACTACATGGAGAATTTATACAACCAAAAAAGTGATTTTGAAAACACTGGTGCTTCAATTCTGTCATGAACTTTGAAAAACATGCAGAGTAAGACAGCTCTCTTGCATTGTTTTTGACCATTTTCCAAGAACTGAAGTATGATTTTAGGGAGGTCCATAAAAGCATATCTTGAACCCTACCAGGTCTTGATGGCAAAGTAAATGTATTCCCACCTCCATTTTCTTTCAACAGCTACAGTATTTTTCTCTTGCTGTCAGCTGTTGTGCCCATACTTTTTTTGTGTTGTCTTGTCTCTCTTTGAAATGGAGAAACCCACCACTCTAATCGCTAGATGCAGTCTGTATTAAACTGGTGGTGGGACAGGGCTTATTATCCTTCCTAAAACTAAAATATATATACTCCAAAATCAAGAACTCTCTTTTTCTTTGACCTAGGAAAAGAGAACTCTTTTAATTCTCATTCCATCTGTGTCGTGGTGCCTGCCATTTCTCTTTATGTTTTGATATTTTCCTGTAAATTTTATATTTATTCTCTGCAATGATAATATTAAAAACTTTCTTCTGTTTTTCAATGCACACACAAATTTTTTAAAAAAGTCAACTCCAACAGACCCCTTTTATTAATGGATGCAGACTGTTTTGATTTTATATAAAAGATAACATATAAAGAACATTTGAAAGTTTTCAAACAAATCACAATTTCAATGAGAAAAAAAACACTGTACTGTCCCAAGTTTGTAATCATCCTGGTATGTTATAGGATGTGCTTATAACTACTCCTTAGCATACAGTTTGTAAAGTTTTATCTGACTGATTAGATACCAAACCACCTTCAGAAGGCTGGTACAGAACAGATGTAGCAAAAAAAAAGAATTTGTTTCTGCCAAAAACCTCATAAGCTCAAGGGCCGTTTAACTTAGCTCAGTCACTTAGTTTATTTTGCATTAGAGGAACTTCTCATTTAATTTACCAGTCTATAATAGGTAACTTTTTCAATATGAAGCTAAAGGTCACTATTATATGTAAGGAAAATTAAGCCAATGTTCTTGGTTGCCTTACAGTTCTCCTAGTTCAACTACTCCAATAAATGAACATGTACAACAAGCCGAAGGGCTTTTTATTACAAATTTAATTCATTTCTCTAGACAACTGTGAAATTTGCCATTGACATTAGTCATTACCCCAAGGCGAACTAAAAGATGATCTCAGTTAATAAATGATCCTTAACAAGGAACGCTCCTATCTTCTGTGATATTGGCACAGGCACATTTTATTAATGCAGGACTAGCTTCCTGCCAGAACACTAGCATTCATGACTATTTGGTGTGCTTGTTTCCTCTTCCTGCTCCTGATATTAATAATTATGCAACGGGATAATTAGCAACACAAAGAGACAGTACTATGTGCTTGCAGCTAGATTTTCAGCACGTTAACCTTCTGGGAAATAAAGAACAGAAGCAAAGAGTCTAGCCAAATAACCAATGCAGGTTGATTTCACAGTGTGTAAAAGGCTAATTATCTGTGAAAAGTCTGACCTCAAGTAACAAAATTACACAAATGTGCAGGCATTTTATCTTAAATAAAACTCAGATGCACTAGTTCATAATGTGACGAGTCATGGTTAATAACTGTCTTCCAGAACTATTTATCTCTATATATGTTTATAAAAATAAAAATAAATCCAAGAGAGAAATAACAGTCTCCTATAAAATGTTAAGCAGATACTCAAATAACTGCAAAGGTAGGGTAAAACAGACTCCTGCCATCCCTCAACCATTGCAATGCTTTAAAAAAAACAAAAAAAAAAGTAAAAAAAAATATCCAATATATGACAGAAGTAGGTTAAGTGCATTTTGTTTACTGGAGACAGGCTACAATAAAAAGCAGAAAATATTACTACTTCTTTACAGATACCATGTGTAATTCATTCTGATATAAGAATATTTATCCACTAGCAGTAATAACAAACCACAATTTTTGTCATGAAAAAAATAAATTGTATTTGCAAAAAGCAAACACATTACGGAGTGTGTAAAAATGCAATATTCCCATTTTCTAGTCAGAGTTCCAATTTATTGAAGTAACAGAGCAGAAAATGCACTGACAGCTGTTACATTTTATTGCGAATTAGTATATACGTTTTATATCCAGTGAGCAAATGCATGATACATTGTATTCCAGTAATTGCCACTGGCTTTCCAAATGGAAACTGAATGATCTTAGTGCAATTACACTCAGGAGAGTAAGTGTAACAAGCTACAGTTCTACATTATAGCTCTTTAACAATACCAAGAATTTTACTCTGTTTTAAAAAATAAAATAAAAAGGTCAACTGTATATATAAAGAAAGAAATATATATTTATCTACCTACAGATGATAAAATGAGATTTTTCTGCTATTCTGGCTTAGATTTTGGCTACATACAACACAGACCATATGTTTCAAAAAGTTTGTAAGAATGATACTTAAGTTTTCTACTAGTTTAGACATTTCTTCAACATCAATAGTTTGGAGGGGGGGGAAGGAAGAGGGGAATGGACAGAATGATTGGAAACTTCGATCACATAAAATCAAAACTTCTCATTTCACATAGGAAATAAATGATTGTTATTCCTAGACTACACTCTAATTTTTCCAGCATCCTTGCATAGAAAATTAAACATTTGCCTTGAGAAATTTAACACATTACCTTCAGACGTAACATTTTAAATGTTTATTACCGTAGGCTTCTTTCCCTCCCCCAGTTATCACCTGAGATAGTAACCCTTCTAAGACAGCCCATGTGCTGAGCAGTTAATATTTCAAATGCATTAAGGGAAGTGGGGGCATGAGGGAAAAACATTTTATTTTTATTTTTTTACTAACCTTCATAACATATTTTAAACCATTTCGTTGGGCAACCAGTCTGGTGACAGCCTCTGCACCTTCAAGCTGTAGCTGGAGTGCTCAGTAAAGCCGGCAGTCTCCTCCCCTCTAGTGGCTACCAGCTCTCTTTGCAGCAAACAGGGGAAGAAAAAGGCCTTTAGAGGACCACCTCAGGGCCATTTGTGTCATTTTTCTAAGCTTACAAGGAGAGGAAAAAAAACTAAAAAAACCCCAAACAAAAAACCTGACCAAAAAGCCCCCTGCAACAAAAATCCCCCACGAGCCCACAACCAAATACAGCAGAGCAGGCAGTCTATCACTGCAGCAAATAAAATTTATCAGTCATTTAAAACAATATGTTACTAGTGACTATGACTTAATCAACACCAACCTGCTGACATAGATTTGCAATATGAGCACGTTATTAGTGATCGAATTAACAACATGTCACAACTTGTATCTGATTTATTAAAGGAAGCTGACTAATGCAACAGAGCTATAAACAACATGCATGGAGACATTTTTCAGGCATGCTGACTACTATTGTACAGTCAATGGAGAAGCAGAGTAAGAAACAATCTCGTTGATTTTGCCTTTTTTTTTCTTTGCAGGTGCTTATAGACTATTGCATCGTGCTGTTACTGTGAAGCATGGGGATCTCTGTCATAAACTTTTACCCTGGGAGGGGTCAGAACCTATGCAAAAAAAATATAAATATAAAAATAAAAGAGCTCAATGGAAGGGCTTGGCACAGAGAAGCAATGAGAAAATACTGGATCCTGGGACATGCTGTGATCTCAGCAACAGAGTAGCCTAATGACTGTCATTTTTTTTTCCCTTTTTCTTTTTTTACTCTGCAGTTCTTGGGATGAAGGTTTTTAAGAGGGCATGACAAATACTGAAAGTGAGGTAGTATGGTTTTCTGCAGTTTACCCATACCTCTTCCTAAGCATGTGGGGTAGCACACTACCCTGTGTAGTCCATAAGTAGCCAGCACTTGCAGTACTTTTGCAGGCATGGGCTAACATTGAACCAAATGGACAAAGCCATTTATATAGAGCATGGATATAAAATTTTTTTCCTTTTTCAAAATTTTTTTCTGAACCGTGCTTGCTTCAAATCCCACTTTTGCTCATGGATCAGGTACATGTATGTCCATAAAATTAAACTAAGACCTTTCACAATTTTAGGCAGAAAAAAATTATTTCAGAGGAGCACTGTAAACACAGTTAAGCAAGATATGTAGAAATTAGCTTTGATAGTGTATCCAAGCCCAAGGGTAACCTGACCAGGTTTTCATTTGCACCCACCTTTAATTCTGAAACAATTAGTTACAGCCCAACTAGAGGCTTGAGAGCATTTTCATGAGAAACAAGAATTTAACATAAATCCACATAACCAAGGAAATTCAGAATTGACGCTGTCAATTCTTAGGCCCAATAGAACACATAAAGGGGCTTGTTAATGCTGAACTAATTGGCATTCTTGGCTTGACAGTCTCAGCAGAGAGACCAAGGAGTGAATAAGCATGGAGACTAAACTACCCTCTCACTCACAGGTGGTCCCTCTAGGTTAGAACTAAAGCACATTTGGAGATGAAGAAATGAAGAGAAAAATGTACACCAAAGGTACTGTTTAATTTGTGAACAAGAGACTTTAGCCTGCACTGAAGGCAATGCAACCAATTCTTAACCAATGTCTACTCTTGCTGCTTCAATTTAGCCTGTAAATAAGCAAAGGTTTAGATTTCCTTTTAACAATTACATTTCATAATTTGGGGGAGAGGCTGATACCCTTCAGTCATCTCTATCACTATGTTGACTTCTGTGAAAATATATGGAAAATTCTTACCTGAAAAACTCTGCTCTCTACTAGCCATTATAATCATTTTATTTTCAGACATGCACTTAGGAGCAGGACTTAACTTCTACCTCCTTGAGGTTACTTAATACAGGCCAGGGAGTCAGTGTACCTGCAGCCTCAGCCCCCGATACACAACAGCTCATTCCCCAGATCCCATGTAAAAGTAAGTATTTCTCTGGTGTTCATTGGGAGGTAAGGATATGGGCTTATATCATACTTGAGCCCCTATTTAAAGGTATGTCTGTAGTACTCAATGAGCTTCAAAAGGTTGCAAGTGAATTATTAGATCTGGAAGGAAGCAGTAAGGGAGTAACAGTATCTTTGCTTCATATAGGTTAGGGCTGAGCAGTTCTCCATGGAACAGTGTAAAAAGTCTCCTATCTTTCTCACTGAAAATGTTGGCTTTAAAAAGAGATAATGAAAATAAGATGCACAATATTAATACTGAGGGTAATTAATCACTGGAGTAAATTACTGAGGGGCATAGTTGATTCCCTTTCAGTGGGAGTCCTTAAATCAATATTGGACAGCTTTTTAAAAGGTACATTCTAACTAAGCTGCAAGTTATAAGGTTGAATGCAGAAATTACAAGATGAAGTTCAATGAGTTATGTAATACAGAAGGTAAAACTAAAATATTGTCCTGTATACTTTTGAATTTAAAATGCATTAATTTATTAGTTTAACACATATTTAAAATAAATAAATAAATAAATAAATAAAGGGATGTATCAAAATAAGGAAAAGTAAAAAGTTTGGAAAGAGTGACTGATCTTAACAAGATAACTCTGTAGCTGATGCAATATCAATGGAAATTAATAAGGAGATCTTGATCCTATGCATTTTAAAACTGACTGTTTAAAAATAACACATTTATAACACTCCAGATTTTTTCACTTGCCAGATTTTCCTGCCTTGGCTAAAGTACTCTCAGTGCAGAAGTGAAAAGTGGTGACAAAGACGGTTCCAGTTCCTGTGTCCTTCTTGGGACTGTTCATCCCCAGTGCTGTTTTGAGTGACCTCAGGACTGCCCTAAGTTGTGCTAGCTGCCAGATGTGCCCTGTAGTTCTTGTACCAGCTGGTGAGTAGTCAGGCCAAAATAAGCTTTAAAGACCTCTACACTCATTCCCCTGGCAGCTCCCAAGGCATGTTTCCCAAAAAAGGCTGGAAAGACAGAGGAAAAGTAGAAGGAGGCGTGGCAAAGAGTCATTGTGATAAGAATCCCTTATTGCAACTAAAATAATGTATCTAGTAATAAATTATTAATAATTTATTTAATTCTTACTGCAATAGACTTTAAGAAAAGATAAAGACAGGATCTTCCTATAGGACAGAATTCTTCTTACAAATGAGTAGAATTTAAAATAAGTTATTTCACTGTGACGCTTCTAGACACCAATACTATCTCTCTTCTGGAAAGTAGACTATAACCTTTGTAATTCTTCCTTTTCAGAAGAACTTAAGCAACTCGAAACAGGAGAATAAAAGCAAATCTAATTTCCTGAGACAAACCCACCAATTCTCATTGTATTATTTTAGAAGTATAGTCATAATTTTCAAAGTTTTTCTGGTCTTTTAGTGAGGAATCTTCAAAAAAACAATACACAAACTGAATCTTCCAGTATTAAAAATTGAAAGTCACAGGTTAGACCACCACCATCACTTACCTTTTCTGTGATTTTTAAATATGAAAAATAAGATATGATGTTCAAATATCCACCATGCTTCCTGTATATGTCAGACTTTGTGGTTTTTCCCAATGATATTTACACTTTGCAAAAATATTTGAAGCAGAATTTGTGATGAAATTTGAAAATTTGGAAACATTTTTAATAATCTAAACAAACTGTATAGTCCAGTTATCAGCTGTTCAGGAAAATCTGAATGCTGATCAGCTTGTTCACAATTGTTTTGTTTTCCAAAAAATGCATTAAGTCCTCTGATAAAGGAACAGTTATTAGAGACAGATCATGAATGGTTCAAAATCAATCCATACACAGCCTTATTTTTGGGGCCATTTTAACTCAGCAACTTACATCTATAGATTTACAGACTCAAGACCTAAACTTTCGAATATCAGACTTTCTGGTTTAGGGTTTCTGACTGTTCTATATATGAATGCAACACACAACTTCTAACACTTTTACCCTGTGAGTAACAATTTTATCTCAAGACTCAATAATGTTTTCCTCCTGAAGACAAAATAATAATGTAGAAATAGATTCTAAATATTGCTCTTTTTTCTGCACATCAAACCAAATTCCATTTCCACTGTTTGTGGGAGATAAAGGGCTTAATAATTTCAGGAATACCTTGGCTGCTGCACACTCATTTCAGCTGAAAGCACCACCATGGGATCTGATGAAAGAAATGTAGCCTGCTAACTATAGGAACCTTGTTGTCCTGCCTTAACACAAATGCGTCATATCCCACCTGATGCTTTTCTTGGGATTTCCCTCATTCCTCTCTGCTTCCAATAATTGAGGGTATTCCACACACTGAGAAACAGTGCAAACAGGAAGAAAAAAATTGATGTAAAAGACACTCATAGTAGACTTTCAGATTAAATCAGACAGTCTAAGATTGTGTTCTCGTATAATCTGGCCTGCATAGAGATAATAATGGTCTTTTCACATCCAGCCACCAATCAGAGCAGCAACAGAACCATGATGAAATTAAAACCAAAAAGTAAATTCTGAATACTGAGAAGAAGTTTAAATTATACCAGTTATTAAATCTGAGGAACTGTCTGTCTGAGAAGTGCTCCCTGAAACATCTTTCTGAATATGAGTCTTACTCTTCAGAAGACCAACTGGTCAACAGGCAATGCACACCTAGCAGCAGTAGCAGCAGAAAAGAGCAGATCAATTTTCAGCCACTCAGTAAGCCACATTATAGACCAGCAGAAATGGAGACTGCTTACTGATATTGTATTTGCCTGAGCAGAGACTTGAGGATGTTCTGTGCTTTTAACAATACACACAAAGAAATGGATCAAGTTGTAGTTATTGCTCACAGGCAAAAGAGGAACATATTTAAGATTTTTCTGCAGATGAATGCAGAGGAGGCCAAGAAAAATATAATATAGCCCTACAGATGCATAGTAAGTAATTCTTTTTCCCATATTGCGGTATCATATGCAAGGGAACACATTTGCTCCAGGATTGCCAGTTCACAGAAGGATCAACGCACAGACAGGTTTGTAGAACCCCGTGTGAACCGACAGAGCTTTCCAAATTCAGGGCAGATGAAAGGGAGCAAACGATCTATGCAGTGCCAAATTGTATATGGTGCTATAGATAGCTGATCAATGCCAGCCATGTAGCAGACCCTTGCTCTGACAATCTGAAGGTCTGCTCAGGTGACTACAAACAGTAGAAGCAAAGAGAGAACACACGGAGCACAGCGTGGGCGTTATAACTAGAGTGCTGTAAATTAGAAAGGCACACATTTGTAATTGGCATTGCTGACAAAGAAGTGGCACTAAAGTTACAGATGGAGTCAGAGCTGATGCTGGAACAAGCAGCCTAAATAGCTTGTCACTCTGAGCTCATTAAGAAGTAAAATGCAGATCAGGGAACAGCTAAGCAGCTGGGTCAGGTTGTTCATTGGCTAATTTAGTCTAAACAAGAAAGAGGGAAGGCATGAAACATGTTCTGGAATAGTGTAAAAGAAAGCAAGGAACCAGAAGGGTAGGGGTGGCCAACCACTTGCTGCAAGCTGAAACACAGCTTAAGACAAAACACCAAAGCCAAAGGAAAAAAAACCCTTGAAAAAAAACAAACCTCCAAACTTAAATCAACCTTCGCCTTCTCCTCCTTTTTTTCCTTTTTCTTTTTCTTTTTTTTTTTCCTATTTCACTAAATAAACAAAATGCAAAAAATTGGGGTTTCAGCTGTCTCAAAAAATCATTGGAATCCAAGAATCAAGTAATCAGCAACACACATGCCAGTCAAGCATACAGCTATCCACGGCTGAAGACCGACACTGACATATTCATACATATGTATGAGCGTCAGTATTTGCATGTCAGAGCTAAGCATGTAACAATGCAGGTACTTGGGTTAGAAAATTTGGCAAAAACCCCTCTCTCTTCTCAGAACTGAAGCCAGACCTGCCACCGTTGCAGTCAGAAGGCTTGACGGCAAGGCAGCTCTGCACCCTCTTTTCCCCAAATTATGAACCACCCGCTCACCTTCTAAAAACCGAGGCTTGCAATCAGGATCTCCCAACAAGCACACTTGAACTGAGGACTCTGCAAGCTCAAATTCCTGCCAGAAAACCTCCAGGGACGCACCTAGGCTAGGCATTTACAACAGATCCCCTCCCAGCTTTGCCTTCCTTGTAGCAGTTCCATTTTGTAGGCACTCCTTTTTCTGAAAGGCTGCGTGGAATCAGCGTGCAACAGAGAGGAAGGCTGGTACAGCAACGTTAACTAACTCTTTCTTTGTAATTAAAGGCGTAAAATCTGCTCCACGCACAATCTTTATTTAGGTAAATTTCATGGCCGATAATCAGATCTTCTATGAGAGAGAAAGAAACAAATGAGCTAGAAATTCGTGATCTGTCATATTTAGAAGAAATCATCAGTCAACGCCAAGATGATTTTATGCATAGGCATGTAGGTATGGGGATTGAAAGGGGCTCTTCTCTGATATTTACCTCTTCTGTGATACTTTATCGTTCTTCCAAAATATGTTTTGTGAAAGGTTATGATTTTTAAGAAATATTATGTACTATGATTTGGCCAAGCAAAGGAGAGCAGGTGAAGGAGAAGTCACCAGAAGCCCTGTCTGAACATCTTATACTGGCTTCCTGCAGAGCTCCCAGAGTCCCTGGGTGTTGCATAAGATACATAAAAACCCCAGAGAAACCTCAAAATTATCTATAAAAGTGTCATCATCTTGGCAAGTTGTTGTGAAACAACAGCCTGTACAGAGGTTTCATACTCCAGGTCCTCTTTCTCAAGATTTTACCAACCTCCCTGACATTTTCCACTTCATTTTCCACCCCTTTGTTTGATCTACTGTGAATAGATTTGTCAGTGCTTCTAGAAAGGAAGTTGATTTTTAGATTCAACAAAAAAGGAGCTAAAAGTTGAGGGCTTTCTCTGTGAGGGAACAGTTATAATGTTCTATTATCCCTGCAGGGATGGAGAGAAATTCTTGTAAATGTTACTTATTTAACAGAATATTCTTAAACAACGTATCAAACTACTTAGTGAAATCATATGAACAAATCATAAGAGACTGGTGAATTGAAATGATTAAGGCTCATTTAATTTCTTGAAACCAGGACATTTCCTCAACATCATAATGTGGATTTCGGTTACAGAGTCTTGAAATAACTGCTGGAAAAATTTTCTGTCTTGTCTATTGATGTAGTACAGAGTTAGCAGATAAAAATTCAACACACTGAGTAGGACATACCTCGTATTTTCTTTTTCTTTTTTTCTGTTTTATTTTTAAATTATTATTTTATTTCTTAAAATAAATTTCTCTCTGCTAATGTGCTTTTTGAAAAAATTATATTGATATTTCAAATTGCCATTGTTCTCCAGACATACACTTTGTATAACAAGGAAGTTTTATCAGACTTTGTGTCCCTTTCAAGACATATAGAGAATATTTTCATTTAATTCTTCATATTCCTTTTAGTACAGTAAAATAAAGAAGACCTGATAAATTTCTATAGACTCTTAAAAAGACAGGATGAGGATGATATGTCTCATTTATGGCAGTAGAATTAGGCTGTCTCAATAGTTATTGCAAAAAGAGTTTCCTTGGACAGGTAGCTCTACTACAAACAGCACAGAGTGATCAAAACTGCATACAGTTGATGTCCTCAAGCTAGAGTGTACTTCTGTGAGCGGGACAGGATGATTTGGTGGATAGAACATGAGACTGGAAATTTGTAGCCTTCAACTCCATTATTTTCTTGAAACACACTCTAGATGAAATTATCCTCTATTCCCAAAGACCCAGATCCTTAAGGAAGTCAATGATAAAAAGAGGCATTTTTATTGTTGATGACAATGTTGTATGGGTAACTCATTCCTCCTTTAGTGACCCACTTCTCAAAAAATGTCTCCTTAAATTATTTGGCACTAAAATTTGAAGCCATTTTAAAGAAAGATGCTAAGTCTTCCTCTTCTCGTAGGAGCTTTGCAACTAGTTAATATCTGTGGTGTGTTTGGAGACAACAAAATGGAAAGTGTTCTAGAAATGTAGATTATTGTTGGTATTATGAATGGATATAATTTACATTTTCTTCAGCATTATTCTCTTTTTGTGCTATTTTTTCATATTTATGACTTTTGTGTATTTATATGAATAAAAAATTAATAAAAAGATTTATTAAAAAAATGACATTGCTATAATTACTCCAATTGGAAACTCAGTACAACTTCGCAGAAAACAAAGCAGTATGTTCAATTTATGAACCTTGTCTCACTTATTTACATTTAGCATTCTGAAAATATTTGAACCATTTAGTTGATGGATTGGAAGAACATTAGGTTAATTAAACCTATCTTGCAAGTATCCTTTTCAGAGTTTCTATGCTTCTTATATTGGTTGTACTTAGAAGAATATATGTGTTCTGGAAAAATCTTGTATGACATTACACTTAATTTCAGCAGAATTTCAAATTTCAGTAACACTTCAGTCTTTCAAGTAGATCTGAACTGTACTTAAAAGTTTTACTGTTTGCTATGACAGGCATGTTATTTTTCATTTTCTAGTTTAACTTAAAAGCTGCAATGACTCTTCCTCCAATCTTTTGCCTTGTATTCTTCATTAGAAGAAGGATTTTAAAATGAAATCTTTGCCAGTATAATTATGTTTCTTCTCAGGTTGTGGGGTTTAAGATACTAAAGATAACTAAGGTCTACCTTGCACTGGATACCCAATTTTTGGATTTGGGGGTTGTTTCTTATAAATGTCTTTGGCCTTCCCTTGGTGCCCCTGGAGAGGTCTGAGTTGATAAAAGTGCTATACCAAATATCCTGAGCTTTCTCTGCTGTGTCTCATGAAACAGGGTCTAAACAAGCCATCTGTGAATGATGAAAATTATGACTTTGAGCAAAAAGCCTTGAAGTCATGAATTCTGCACCAGAACTAGGGACTGAGATTGATGCAGTCACTAAAGAATGGTTCAGGCCAACGAGAATGTAAACAGTGATTTTTTTACTGTCTTTTTCAACATTTCCACAGATTGCTGACAGTTTTAATGGGCAGTCAGACATTCCAGCAGTTTAATACTGAATACTTTGGTTCCAGCTTCCTGAAATCATATATGCTTTTGTGTGGTTGCAGCCCACATCCAGAAAAAAAAAAATTGCCTATCTGAAAGATCTGCCCTCAAAGACAAGGCCTTTAAAATTCAGTGTATCCCAGGCATGAATCTGGCTCATTGCTGTCACATTTATCACTTCAGAAAGATTACAACAATGTAATGGAATTAATCTTTAATAGAATTAAGTGTTTGCGAATGGCTTGACTTTATTTTGCACCAAGAGACCAATGGAAATCTATCTCAATAGATTATGTTAACCTACAAGTCTATGATGCTAGATCAGTTTCAAGCTAGGAAACCAAACTGAAATCTGTACATTCCTAATCAGAGAAATTATATCTGGCAGTTCAATTATATGTGCAATTACTCATACTTCAATCATAGGAGATATAAAAATTTAGTGTTTCGTGCTAACTCTGTAAAAAAGAAATACATATTTATGAAAAAAATATTTTTATCTTTAATTTTTTGTTTAAGAAACTTTTTAAGGGATAAAATCCTAAACTACATTGTGGGTAAAAAACCTGCAATACCTCTGAATCCATCATCTGAACACTATTCTCATTACTCCTGTGCAGTGTTTTTACCAATTGGGATTTTCTTGTCATATGTTGATGCAATGACTAGCGGGTCCTGTAAGTAACGATGTTCGGGTACCGTATAGGTGTTCAGAATAATAGCTGTTAAAATTTGTTATGGAATAAAAAAAATTCTCTGTTTTTCCTAGCATCAGAGTAATCCAAGTACAGTAATTTCACGATCATAAGCCACACCCGATTATAAGCCACACATCCGGGTGTTGGCAACTGTCCTTGGTTACAATACAGAGTGTGATAAAAGGTATCTATTCTATCACCATCTGTTGAGGTGGGGGCAGTGATCCTTATTTCAATGGCAGATATTCTGCTAATGGGCCATCCATTGAAACCAGGCGGGGCATTGTTCTTTATCTTTTCACACCCCATCCTTCCTCCAGCCAGTCATTTTCTGCTCATGGCCCATTGAGTCCCACTGTGGGACTGATGAAATTACTGCATCCCATTGGAAGTTGCTCCAGCCAGGGGGAAGAGCCCAACATTTCTTACCAAGATAAAAACAGAGATTTTGGGACACTAAGGGAGCCCCTTTCTCCACTGGACTCCAGAGGAAAACTGGATTTCTCCACATCACCTCTGGACCTCCAGAGGGAAACTGCACCTTCTGCAGGAGCACTGCTTCAACTGAATCACATCTGTCACTGCAGGAGGATGCAGCCACCATTTAATGGGACTGCTACCAACACCCTGCCTGACAGGGTGTCAGGTTGTACTCTGACTTTGTCAGGGTTTGGAGTTTGTTTCTTTGTAGTACTGTATTTCTATTTTGATTTCCCTAGAAAAGAACTGTTATTCCTAATTCCCATATCTTTGCCTGAAAGCCCCTTGATTCCAAAATTATAATAATTTTACATTCTCCATTTCAAGGAGAAGCTCCTGCCTTTCTCAGAAGACACCTGTCCTCCAAACTAAAACAGCAACTTTTTGTTCTTTGTCCATATATAAGCCGCACCTGATTATAAGCCACACTTTGGGTTCGGACCAAAATTTTAGTCAAAATGGTGCGGCTTATAATCGTGAAATTACTGTAATTCTTTCCTCACATCTGGCCAAAAACTTCCATGGTAGGAAGTTGAAGAAAGGAAGTCAGCCTATGCTGAGTCCTCTCCAAACCCCTTGATTAAACACCATCAGTTTGTCTATTCCCCACTGAGATAATGGTTGTCTCCTACTACAAGGAATAGCAGTCTCAGCTGTGAAGGTTGTGGCTCAAATACTTGTTAGAGCACAGAATGGAGGGTTGTCACAACATATAAAAATATGTTTCAGTTTCCTCCTTTCTTCAAAAGTCAGATGGCAAAAATCAAACATTTAAAGTTAGAAAACCCCAAATAAAGAATCCTGAAATATGTGATGGCTTATGAATAAATGTGTTCTGTTTTCCAGGGGGGATCCTAATTCATTCAGTACACTTGACAAATAGGTAAGGGGGTATACACAATAATTTTAAGGGTATGTCTATAGTGAACACTATTACACAGTGAAAAAGATACTCAGCTGGCTCTGAAACTGGAAACAATCACAATGTGAAAAATGAAGTGACCTAATTAGTCCCAGTGCAAATACCACATTCGTATCACTATACAGCTTCCTATACATGAGCTAGTATACCTGTGTGGTATAGCAGTGTGGCATACACATATCCTCTCTTTTGGGACTTACTTGAATAAACTTATGTGAAGTGTATGTGGATGTGCCCTACATTTCTCAATTATCCCAAGTTCTTAATTATATTCAAGTGCCTTGCTATCGGAACTCAACATTTTTAAAGAAGAGTTTATCAGTAGGTAATTAATATATCTTTATCTGTAGGCAATTAATATAGCCTTAAGATATTCAAAGAAAATAACGATTTTCAGCAACCAAGGGTGTTTTAAATAATCTTCTTTTCCAGAAGATGGGTGTGACTCATTTTCTTAAAAATCAGACCTCTGAGAAGCTGTCAAGACCACAGCTGAATACTTTGTGAGACTAACTGGAATCCTAGATGGGAATTCAAAAGAATTTTTCTCCTCTTGTAGAGAAAGGGAAGTGGGAATAGAACTCCTCTACTCCTCTCTTACACTTTTTGGTGGTGTTGTTGATTTATTTTTTATCTTTTCCCTTTCATGTTTCATTAATTTGGACAATTTATAGTGACGCTAATACTGTAAAAGGTACAATACAAAGAAAAACCCTTACAAGGAAACATTCTGTTTACTCCTTATACGTTTCCAGGCTTGCTAGAGCCAGGAAAGGACACTATCGTGACATGTTCTTTGTTTCTAGCAAATTAGGAGGAAGTAGCAAGGAAGAAAACAGCCTACATCCTGACTAGCCTCTCTCAGTTCTTTTTTTGTGTGTAGCCGGGATTCTAATTTCAGTTATACGAAGAAGTGCCAAGTGTAACACTATGAAACAAAAGTTTAACAGGGGTAAAACTAGTCTAGATGGCTTCAAACCCCCATCATTACCTTTTTTTACAGGCTACTTTAATTAATACCCTTCACAGAATGTAGAGGAGAGTTAAGTGAACCATTCTGATTTAATATAACTGAGGAGGTAATATTTTATACTGTGTTGGATTTTAGTATTTGTATTAAGTACAGAGAGAGTGCCAAGTGTTTTACAAATATGTGTGGAAGATCTTACCCCAAGAGCTTACAATATGAAAAGGCAGGTGGAGAATAATGGAAAAAAAACACAGATAAGAAAATTTCCTTTGTGTAAAACTAGTTTATTAGAATCCTTGCATTCTAAGAATTAGTATCTCATTTTTTGTATTATTCAGAACAATAGAACACATGAGGGAACATCTCAGATGACTTTCTCTTTTTTCCTGCTAACATCTCAGTTGCTCTCTGGAACAGATTGTTTTCAGGCACTTTCCCAGTGACAAACAGTCTTTCCCATTCATCAATAAAGTTCACTTGAATTCAGGCTGAAGCTAGATATTATCTTACCAAGAAAAGTCAGGATCAACTAATTTCAGATCCTGGAATGAGGTATAATGTAAAACTGTTGGATATTTTTTTTTTTATTTTCTATCTTACAGTTATCATCCACAATTGCTGCTATTTTTTCTTTTCCTTATGAATTAAATTAGAGACCAATTAAAGCTTCTGAGTTAAAACATTTCCTTATTTTACTTAAATGTATGTCTTTGTCTTAACACCATAACTAGCACAATGGCAATCCACTTATAGTGGGCTGTTAATCCCCGTTTGCCAGGTACAGGTATTAATTCTGATGAATATCCATATTTATTTTTTTTTTCCAGAAAAACATGAAGAGAGGTCAGAGGTAAAGATACTGATTCATTTGAAATCACACTCCTCCTTCTAATGAGAAATGTAGGTTTTTGTTCGGCTGCTTTTGCCACAGCTGCCACAGAAGGATCCAGCAGTTTGTCTCTCACTTAGGTAGAAAGTCTTGCAGATCTCAGCCTGGCCCTTCATCTGGCCCCTGCTGACCTCTCGTACTTGAACCAGGGGCATAGCAAGCCCTGAAATCTGCAAAGTATAGGAATTCCTGTTCTGCTGCAAAACCAAGCTAACCAGCTAGAACCAGAAGACATTTTCTTTCTTTTGGTCTGGGATTTTCACTATCATATAGGGGTTTTTGGGGCTTTTTTTTGGTTTTTTTTAACCACGGTTTTCTCTTCTATTTACATGACAGACAACTCAATTTAGACAGAGCACCATTCTTTAAAGCACAACAAATGAAGAAAAGCTCAAACTCTTTGTTACTGGTTTTTTCTACTGTAAAATCCTGAAAGACCTCATGCTTTTAACAAATATTTAAGTATCTGACAGAAAGAGGCAATGAAACCCAAATTTTTCACAGCACAACTCTGACACAAGGTTAACTCACACTGAAGTATATATAGAATCAGTTGTGTTTCTATTTTGTAAGTAAATTTTAACCCATTTCTTTATCAAATGGCCACAAATCTTGGCATATTGCCTGAACGTATACTGGAAGCTTCAAAAGGTTTGAAGAGACTTTGTTAAGAGATGGTTTTTTAATCCATAATCTCTTGTTTTATCCTTTGGTTGACCTCTGCAGTCAAAGTGGCTTCTAACTTTTGACAGATACAGAAAAGCAAGAGCTCCTAGCAGGTCACATATATATTTTTTAGCTCTATAATGTGCGGCACTAAAATGTGCCGCACTTTACTGTATTGTTATGGCTTGTTGTATAAATGTAAACACCAATTATGTAATTTCCTAAATATTGAAAGTTGCAGAGCAAAAATACTGATTCCTACTCCAAAATCTTTCTAACTCTTTGTCATTAGGGGAATGCCTCAGACCTGTGAGATATAAGCTCTTGTCTTGCAAAAAAAAAGAGAAAGAATAAACATTATGGCTATTACTAGGTGGAAAAAAAAAAAAAGGCATCTTTTTGGGAAAACTAAAATATATACAAGAAGCAGAAGTAAATTTTCCCATATTCGATTCATTCTGCCTATTTTCATTTATTGTTATTTATAGAAGAAAAGAGACAACCCTTTTCTCTACATTAACTTTTTACTCTTACGCTAAGTAAAGTTTTAACATTTAACTTCTGCTTCTGGAGTCTCTGCAATCCACACATTCAAGCTTCTCATTATCCATGAAATTTTAAATGTGATTCCAATTTGAAAATTCACAAAATGTGTCAAAAAAAAGAGGTATGTTTCCTCTTTAGCTTTCTGCTGAGGAGGGACAAAAACATTTCAAAATAATTTACAACAATTTCATTTATTTTGAATGAGAGAAAGATGCTGATTACTTTATAATTTGCTTAGAATTATGAAAATATGAGTATTTCTACAAAAGCATATATGAAAATTCATACAAAAGAGCAATTGCAATGGAATAGAAAAAGCAAACTTGTTAAGACCATTTGTTATCCTAGTGACCTGTGGTCTATGGGTTGACTGCAAGAATGGACTTAAGTTCTTTCTTTTGTTAAAAATTGACAAATATTCTCCAGAAAAGGGAACAGTGTGGTGCTCTTGGCAATTGAGTGAGATTATTTCAACCCAATGTAGTGGAAGTCTCATGGGATCGACACAAAATCAGGATTTATAAGAACAGAAAATGGAAACTGAACTGGAGACTTGGCACTATAGTTTTGTGCTAGGGCACTTCTGGAATTCAGGTCCTGGACACAATTTTTACATACACATATGAAGACGTAAAATTCAGATAACGTCCTTAACACGTAGGTCGGAATCCATGACAACTACTGTCAGGGTTGAAAAGGAAAATCTCTCTGTCCTGCTCTTAATCTTCCCACTAGCCCATTCCGCATCCCACCTACCCTGCCCAGGTGAGGTGCTGCTCCAAAACAAGGAAACATTTGGATTTAAAATTCCTATTATGAACAAAGACGTCAAAATTCTTCCCAAATGTTGATTAAAATGCCTATTTGTTTAGATATAAATTGAATAATTTATTTATTGGTAAATGTTAATGTCCCTTGCCATTTATTTTGTCCTAACTACAGCAAATTAACCTGGCAGCTGAATAAAACAAAAATGTCTGTATGAGTAGCTAGATTAATAATACCTTAATTTCAGCAGAGAACTCCTTTACTCTAAAAAAACTGGTTTGTGGAAGAAGTAATTACATGTAAAGAATTTAAGTAATTTAAGTTTTGTTAGATGAGAATATTTAAAGTGCTGATATTTACAATCTGTTCAAGGCTACTTTCCATTTCTTCTCCCTAGAGTGATGCTATGACTCTGACTTTTAAGTATGTTCTTCAATTATTCGACTATCAGCTCCTGGTGTCCTGGGAGTTAATATTCAGTTTGCAGACTTCCTGACCTTAGCTCATTTAAAAAAAAATTAGTATATTCTAGCCGAAAACCGACTAAGTCAGTTTTCAGGGTATTTACAACCAAACTATATTTGTATTGGACTGGGATAAATCTAACCAAAGAGTCACTTTAACATTTTTGCCTATTATAAAAAACTAAATTAAAAAAAAAATTGGCATTATAATAGCTATTTTGAAGTACTCAAGTGTTCAGCTCACTCTTGAGGTGGATTGAAAGCAGACTGAACAGCCAGGCCCAGGGGGTAATCAACTGCAGAAATTCTGGTTGGAGGCCAGCACCAGCACCTAGCAGTGTACCCCATGGGTCAAGACTAAATCCAGTTCTATTCAACACCTTCAGTAATGGCCTGAATGGAGGGATATTGTCCACCCTCACTAAGTTTGCAGATCACACCAAACTTGGAAGATCTGCCAGGCAGCTGTGCTGTCTTCCAGAAGAGACCCTGGCAGTTGGAGAAATGGTGTGATGGGGCCTTGTGAGTTGTAACAGGGAGAAGTGCAAAGTCCTGTGAAAGGGATGGAGCAGCCAGGAGCAAGCAGAGGTTGGGTCCACCCTGCTAGAAAGTGGCTTTGCAGAAAAGGATCTGGGGATCTTGTTAGATACCAAGCTGACCATGAGCCAGCAATTTGTTACTGCTGCAACAAGGGTGAGTTTGGCAAAAGCTCCTCGGGTGCATTAAGCAAAATATTTTCAGTGGATCAAGAAGTGATCCTTTATCTCTACTCAGCACTGGTCAGACCACAACTATGATGCTGGGTCCAGTTCAGGGCTTCCCATCACAAGAGAGACATGAAGATACTGGAAAGAGTCCAGCAAAGAGCCACTAAAATGATTAAGGGACAGAAGACTCCTCACAAAGGAGGAGAGGTTGAGAGGCTTACATCTGTTCAGCCTGGAAAAGAGAAGGCTTAGGGAGTTCTCACCCATGTGTACAAATAACTGAAGGTAGGGTGCAGAGAGTTTTCAGCAGTCCTCACTGACAGGACCAGAGTAATTGGGCACAACTTGAAAATAATTTCCCTCTAGCTATCAGGAAACAGATTTTACAGTGAGGATGACTCTGCAGAAGGGATATTCAAGGGATATCTGGGTGAGGTCTTGGGCAATTTGCTCTACATGGCCCAGATCAAACAGGAGATTGGACCAGACAATCTCCAGAAGTGCCTGACAATCTCAACCATTGAGATTCTGTGGTTCTGACATACTTCCTAGACACTTAATTGAAAACTGTAGAAAACCTATTGAAACCTAGAAAAGAGCAGATGACGAGTGAAATGCTACCAAACCTAGCAAGTAGGAAAGTTTAAAGAGAGGCTGGGTGATAAAACATAATTTATTTCAGTTAGATAATTCAGTTGGGGTCAGAAGGAGCGCAACATCTCAGATACACTTTCAGAGGATGAATACCTGGAGCTATCCATATCCTGAAGCTCAGATTTATGGCTTCACTTCACCCTTATGACCAAAATTTTCTCTGCACTGAAGTCAAAAACTGCACTTAAGAAACTGTTTGCATATTCAGCCCAAGACACTTTCCTCACATGAACACGCCTTTTGTCAGTATGGGCTCCATGAAGAAACTTGACATCAATTCTCCCCTTCACTCATTTTCACTGAACTTGGCTGTGTCACTTTTTCAATTACTAATATGAGATTCCTCAAAGAATCCCACAACCACATTCCAGGAGTGTTCCCTTCCCACCTTCAGGAGCTCAGATGCCTTGTAATGTGAATTGCCAACAGCAAAGAATACAGCAAAGAATTGCGTGTTTCAGAAATAATAGCAATTCTTAAATATTAAATTTGCCTTACAAAATTGTCACATAGATCTCAATGGATTCAACCAGAAGTCAGTCACACATGGCAAAAATACAATAAAGCACATAAGACAATCATAGCAAAACAAACAAAGAAGATACATTGCAAATTTAGTACCTGTTGGAGTAAGTGTTGAGTAGGTAGAGAATATGAATAGCTGCTACATGAAAAGGCTATCACTTCATTATGCAAAAACTGTAAATTTGTTGATATTTTGAATTCCCCTAGTGATAGTCATAATCATTTTTCCTCCTGAACTTCCATGTGATCAAGTCTTGTTCTCAGGAATGTTTGTAGAAAGATATACCATCATGAACATGACTGCAAAACTGCATTCATTCCATCTTAGCACAGGACCATCTTGCAAGTTTCAGAGGAAATACAACTAGAAAGAAAACCAGTGGCTTTTTTGAAAAAGAAGAAAATTAATTAAAAAGCCCAAAACAAACACTGAATTAAATGTCACAAAGTGCGTGAGTGAAGAGCAGCACTGTTCAAAATTACATCTATACATGGATGTTTTGAAACTACAAATATTTTGGTTATGATTGGGGGTGCTAAACATTTCTCAAAATGTCTTTCTAGCTTTTTAAAATAGGAATTTGCTTTCTTTCACGGAAAAACTAGACCCAAGTAATTTTTTTTCACAATATTTTTCAATCCTGTTTCCTGAAAACATTTGACTTTCAGTGAACAGGTCATAAAAGACACTCTTTGCATACCTTTACCAGTAATACTGGTTTATTGAAAGGCAGAAAACATCTGGCTTCCATACATAAGGTAAACTTTGATGACAAAGAGGAAAAAATATTTCCCCAGAACCAGTCTTTCTTTGAAGTGATAACCACATATAGAAAGATGATGGGTTGTTTCTTGGGCCCTTATAGTAGTGGCAAGATGCAGAAGGAAGACAAGAAATAGTTCTCAAAACTTTCCTCCTTGCGGGGTAGTTAATTATAAGGAAAGAGTTTATTGTGTATCCTGTGTAAGGAGCTCTGTGTAGCAGGCAATTATGACTTGCTGGAATAAGAGCTGGCTGGAAAATGAACTGTTAACTGGCAATACATCAGGTTGAAGAAATACTGTAATTAGAAAAATTAGAGAATGAGTAAGTGCTAGCCATGGTGACACTTAGATTTAATAATCTTTTTTGTGAAATACATGAAGAGGAAAAATAAAAAAAAAAATTCAGATCTTTGAGGACTAAATATCTTCCCCTGTAAAGTCATCCTACCTCATTTCCACTACTGACTCTACCAGCTTGTATTATTTAATATCTATGGAGGATTTTAAAAGTGCTGTAATAAGAAAAGGCCTCATACAATTGTTTTTACCATTATTAATAATCACATATGAAAATACTAATGGCTAAGAACAATATATAGGTTTTCTTGTAATTTATCTTTAATAGAGTTATAAAAGAAACTAATTCAGTGAAATCCCAAATGTGTTTTGGTTTTTAAAAATTATTATTATTAAATATATCTTGTTTCTTTAAAAAAAAAAAAAAAGGAAAGGCATGCAGCTATAGACTAGTTCTACTTTCATTTGCTAGTTTTTCTCACTTCAGGATATTATGTCAACATTAACTAAATTCAAGGTATTTTGTAAATGAATATACTTTTTAAGGTAGATGTGCAGTGTATGTTTTGGTGTTTACTTCAACTGGTGAGATTATTTTCTTGTTACATCGATTATCTCTCTCTTTCTAAAATATCTTAAAAGTCCTTTCCTTACAGAAGTATTCTTGCCAGCCAAATTAGCTGACTTTCACCTTGTGATTCTCTTAAATTGTTATTTACTTTGTAGGGATTTTTACCTAAAATAATAATTCCTCTTTGGTTAACCAAAGCATATCCTCTCACAATGAAGTTCTTAAAGGGATGAAATATAAATGATCAGATAAAAATGTAATGTTTCTTCCAAACTGTTGTAAAAATTATAGTGCTTTAATAAGCTATGTTGTTTTCATGAATCAGCTGAATAATCCTATCACATTTTGCAGGTTGAAAAAAATTTTGTTTGCTAATGTAATAGGATAATTTATTTTCTTTTTTTTTTCCTCTCCTTTTCCTTTTTTAAGATTTTCCATTTAGAAAAACAATGCTTCACATCAGTTTTCCTACATACCTCTCTATTTTTGTTGATTAGCTATATGTTTTCAACTTAGTTTGGGAGTATCTTTTTTCATTCCCAGAAATTGCTCCCAATTTAATTTGACTTAATAATAGCAATATTCAAATATATTCTCTTGAACACAAAGTTAGAGACCTGAGTAATTTTCTTTGGCAGTAAATTTAGCCCTAAAATATTTAATTGTATGCTATAACTCAAAAAACATCCAGTATGGCTATCAGAAGTTCTGCAAGTGCGTCACAAATTATATCCTAATTTCTGAATAATATGATAATGTTTAAGAAATAGAACTCTTCTCTTGGTATTAGACCAAAGGTTTATGTTTCCAGTCAAATAAAACTGTTACCAGTAGAATTGGTGGGCATTAATTTTCTCATGATCACTGACAATTGACAGCCCCTTTTACGTGAGAGATCCTTGGCAATAAAATGATATTTCTGCCACAACTCTTGTTCTACACATCTGTGTTAAAAAAATTTCTTGTTGGGATTTGCTTCAAATTTGGCTAAAACCTCAAAATTACTACTATACAAAAGACTGGTAAGAATCACCAGCTCTGTTCCATTTACTCTTGGAAAAATGAGATGCATAAATACAGGAGCACTGATTACAGAAAAACTCAGAGGAAGGATTCCCCTGCTGAGTCAACATCAGATGCTAATAGATAGCCTAGATTTTCATCCATGTCTGTTTTACTATTTGCCCTATGCTGCTCATTATCAGTTTTGAAATCTTGAAGTTTTGCCTTGAAAATATAGATGCATTTTATATTGTCACATTGATGGCATTTCCATATGTATCCCATAAAAGTCACATCCTTAATGCAAAGTAGTTTCTATCCCTCTTACCCTAGAAGCAACTTAAGGGCTCCCTGGTTATTCAGCAAGTAGAGCTGATCCTCAGGAGAAATTAGGAGCAAACCACCCATTTTCACCACTCCAATACTCCGAAGCACTCACAGTTTGAGGTGGTGGACAGGAGTGTTTTGGATCATCTCTCTGTCTTGCTCAGGCTTTCTTCACTGAGAGTGGCTGAAAATGTCACAAGGGTAATTTTGAATAGGGGGACTGAGTGGAAAGTTATAGTTAGTCAATCAGTTACATTTGCATTTGAAAAACAAGGGATGTGGCAATGATAAAAGTATCTTTTCTTCCAAGGAGAACACCACGATCCATGAAGGCATACCATACCAGAATATTCATTGTCATTGTTATTAAGAAATAATGCCAATGCTTAGATTGGGAGAGGCAATGTCATAAAGTTACATTTTTAAGTATATTTCATCAGTTACTCAATGAGCTTACCCTAAATTACTATCATGTAAAAGAAGGAATTTCTACCTATTACCATTTCTTCACTCTAATACAACATTGGAGGACAAAGAAGATATGAAGACATGTTTAAAAGAGTCTATTCTCCTCCAAGACACTTTGATGCTGAGGCAGCTCTTTAGCAGAACCATTTACCATAGCCTACTACTTACACATAATTTATTAATGTGTAAATCTTAAATTAAAAAGAATTGAAAACAGCTAATGAGTATGAGTATTCTGGCAAGGAAGACATACAAATTATAAAGCCTAATATGAGCAATGCAGAACTAAGTAAATCATTGTCGGTGTTCATCCTGGAAAGTCATTTCCACAGGACAAAAGAAAAAAAGGGGAAAAAAAAGAAGGAAAAAGGAAAAAAAACAACACAAAATACAGCAAACTTCTCTTTAAGGTTGTATCTTTGCATACTGTGTATTATGTCTAAACTAAACCAAATGCACTTAGGCAATAAAACTGTGTTGAAATTGTAGCAAACTATTTTTACAGTCCCTCACTTTTAATTGCATCTACTTTTGAATCTCTCTGTGACTCATTTTACTTCTTGAGATGCCTCCTTTTAGCTCATCTCCTACCTCATCCTTTAATTTTCCTAACACAAATTCAAACCCATAAACACAGAAGCCAAATGAAGGTTCACCAAACCCCTTGTGCACTCAAGCTGCCAAGTTTTCCACAGCTCTACTTAAGACTCACATATGTGATCACTCACTTTGAACAAGCTACAATCACAGCAACCAAGGAATTTGCACCAGTTTAGAACAAAGCCTGTTTCTTTCAGTTGAGCCAAAGCTATTGGCAAAGAACACAAAGTACTGGATTGGCAACTCAGCATGGATTTAATCCAGAATTCAATTTGAAGCTCCATTACCTACAAGCCTCAGCCTTCATACCAATTGAGGAAATGCCTCCTGCTTTTGATAACATAAAGGACCAATTCCCAGTGGAAATACATAAAGTTGTGCAGTGGTTCAAGAGCAGCTATGCTAATGGAAGAGTTTCACAGTCTTTCATGAATGGAACAATTTGGAGTTGACAACTCCACTGCTCTCCCCCAAATTTTATTGATGTACTAGAGTGGCAATTTCCCATGGACAGCCTGGATGATCAGAACCTGTGTTTTTGTTGGCCTTTGAGGGAAAACAAACAACTGAGGAGAGTATTATTCAGGTATTAAGAGTTTACATGCTACTAAACTTCTAGGTTACTATTGCTTATGTCACCAAAACTTAGCTTTTGCAGTAGCTGAAGGTAAAAATCTCTTATCCTTGTAAGCACTTGGGTTATTGAATTTCTGTGTTTATCACTGCATTTTTATAATTTAACAAGTCTGAAGAAAACACCTACGATTTTCAACTTGTATATATTTCCTGTATTTCTTTTGCTGGAATATTTAAAGGTATCATATTTAATTTTCTTCTTTTGCCCCATCTTCACTTCGCATATGTAACCAGCATAAGAGAAGGTGAAACAGGAACTATAGTACTCAAACAGGAAAAGTGAAATGACAATCTTCACCTGTTTACAAACAGCAAGAAACATCTAGTAGAAATATAATACTACAAAATATATGCCAAAATAAAAAGCACTAAAACTATTGCACAAACTTTTGCCAATTCTTTTTCAAAGGGAGAAAATACGAAATTTAATGAATTTAGTTGCTTTACAAAGTGGTATAAAAATTAATAAATCTCAAAATAATGCTGCATATCTGGAGGCATGAAACATTTTGAAATTATTTAGTTCTCTAGAGGAAAGAAAAATGCTGTATCATTTTACCTTGGCTAAAGAGTTATGACCACCTACCATCTCTGCTAAGCGTGGTAGGTAAGAGTCAACATGGGAGAAGTCCTGACCACTCAAGCTGCTAAATCAGACCCTTTTTCAGAATTAATTACCTAGCCCACTTCCTAACGATGCTTCCTTACTCCCTAAAGCAGGGCTGTACAAGCATTCACGCCCGCACATAAACAGATAATTTAGGGGCACTGTGGAAATTGTCTAGCACAAAGTTTTCTAAAGTTTGTGGGCTTAGCAATGTATGAGGTTAGCTGCTATCTCCATCAAAAGGTGTACCATGGAAAGGACAACCACTCTCACTAATAACCATGTAGAAAACATAACAGCAGGACCCCTTGACCAGGACCCCTATGCAGCTCTGACATGCATATATACAAATCTTCTGGCTTCTTTACCTTCCTTTAGGTTTAATGGGAAACTATCTATTAATTTGGCTTTCATTCCTACCATCTTTTGGTTTCTCATACCTGCATTTGCCTAACTGCTTTGTCTGAAATAGTGATTGTGATCATCTGTTTTTTTGTTTGCCCTAAATGAAGGTGCTTTAGCATTGGCTGAGCTAGAAAGAAATGCTCTCTTCAAGTCTTGTTAGAGATGGCTGTGTTCATACACCACAATCTTCAATGAACAGGCAAGATTTTTCTTTCCATATATCTGCATGTTTTCATATGTTCTTAAATTGCAACTCTCATTTGGTTGCTCAAAAATCTTAATAAAATTAAACTTTATGTGCCTGTTTTGAACTGAAACCTTCAGTGCTTTATGCCATAATAATATCCTTTTTTATTTTTGTGTCTTGGGTTTTGGTAACACTTCATGCCTGAGAAAAGGTAAATTATTTAAGTCCAAATCCTTAGCAATGCCTGAAAAAAACTATTGTGATTTTATGTCCAAAGTACTTTTTTTTTATGTCACAAGGCACACGGTTATTTTCTGAGTTTTCTGCATACATTTCTCTCTATTATCAACTTTCTGCTCCCAGTAAAGTTCAAAACAGTTTCAGTAAGATTGAAAAATAACTAGACAAATGTTCAGTGCCCACAGTAGGACAATAAAGATACCTAACGAAAACAGCGTGTAAATGAGGACAAATATTTAAAAACTAAATATTAAAAAAAAGACAGTGCACTGTATTTTTTATTTTCTGGAAAGTTAAAGCTTCACCCCCAAAAAAGATCTGTGTAAAACCATAGATCATACCTTTAACTGTTTTATTAATATTGATACACGGCAATTGAGATATTAAATTAACATATATTATACCAGAAATGCTTATGTTTAACCATAGACATGAAGTAGTTCATCATAATCCTTCTGCTTGAGCACATATTTTATCACAAGAAGTTGACGTGCTGTATGAGCTTGGAAATCTCAAAGATATTTTGCATTCAATAGGATTGTAGTTGAGTTTACATTTTAAGTGTATGTATAGTACTGAAAGAGAGATTCTGGGCCCACATCTTACACATATGAATAAATAATGTTAAAGCTAATAAGATCTCTGAGAGAAAATTATGATTGTCTTTAATCACTAACCTTAAGCAGCAGCAGACCATATTATCAAACACCTTCATTTCTTATAAAACTATCTATCACACACAATATAGACCTGATGAAAAGGAAGGTGGAAGTAATCAGGACAGAATGCCAATTACCTCATTACTTGTCATAGCACATTGTAACTGGAAATTGCTTCTTTCAGGTTCTGTTTGCTCAGGCAATTACAATAAACTCTCTGCTTGACATGTTGTTTGCACAGATGTAGTGCATTAATAAACATGAGGGCTAATCTGAATTATTGAACCAGCCGCAATAATTCCAACAAAGGATTTATAATAAGTCCAAGAAAGCTGAGGTATCACTGGAATTCCCTGTAAGCAACACTGACATACTTTATCACATGTAAAATCCTCAAATTTAATGTACAGTACTGGAATATGTCCCATAGGTATTTTATATTTTCTAGTACTCTAAGCCCTCAGTAACTTCTATTATGAAGGAGACTCAACACTGCTAAAGGAAATGGCAATATCACAGACTCGCTGGAAAATTACTTTATTTGCCGTATGTTTTACACACCTTTCAGACCCTTATTACTGCAATTTGTCTCCCCACCCCCTAATTTTACAAAAGAGAAATATGCTACACAGGAAAGCATGAAAGAGGTTACATTAAGTGTTCCTTATTGTTAAACACAAGAGCTGTAATACTCATGATATGAGAGGAATATTTATTTATTTATTCCTTAAAAGTTTGACCAGTGAAATTGATCTCTATATTACCCTATATACAGAACAGAAATCAAAGCACAATAGAGGAAACTACAGCTCAATGGGGAAGGGTTGTTCACCCAGACCAATGAAACTAATTTTTTTATTTGATAAAGATGTTTTTTTTCCAAGTACTGTGGCACACTGAAAGTACACTGGGAAATTTTCTCTTCGAGTCAACCTCTTTATTGGTGTATATGTGCAGAGATTTGCTAGCTTTTTATCAAAACAACTGAGTTCCCAATATGTTGTCCCCATCTTTCCCATGTGACTAATACATCTTTGCAATTCTGATCTGAGTGGCAGGGTATGATCCTGGTTACCTAGCCATATAGTGAAATCCAAACTTGATCAAATTATTTCTTGCCTGTCCAATACATTTGAATCAAAACTGATATATAAACCATTGAGCAAATAAATTTCTCTCCTTCTATAGCCTGCTGCTGAGTGAGATCCCCATATCCCCTATTCACAGACTACACAAAAGCTGATTCTTGCCAGCTTCTTCCCTTTGGTCCTAGAATTCTGAATCTGCACAAAAAAGTACATGAAGAGAGGGCAGAAGGGACCAAAGTAGGTAGTGCCAATGGTATATAGTTCTACCCTTGACAAGAAATCTGATACATTAACCTGAAAGAAGCAACTTCCAATCACAAGCTGTTTGTCACAGAACGGTGGTGGGGTAAGAGGACCTATTCACGATTCTCAAGTTATTCTGGTTTTGATCCCCTTAAGATGTTATGTTTGATTCCTTTAAAATCCCCTTAAGACTGTTGATATGGTGGAGGTCTACAAACCTGAATGTGCAAAACACCACAGGATAAATTTGAGAGTCATTATTTGTTTCTGTGGGCTGCCCTCTGTGATACGGATTCCTCCAAAAAGCAGTAAGGACTTCCTGGGGTTTTGGTGACTGAGGGAGAAGTTCCAAGTGATGCAGTTCAAACCTATCTATAGGTACAGATAAAAAACATTCCTTTCGGTCTGGAGGAATTTTCATATGTCATTCAGAAATTAGTGTTAATAAAAAAGTAGCCTTGTGGTTGATTAAATTCATTCCCATATGTTATAAAGTGTACTTCAGTGTAAGGCTGATATAGGGATGTTGATTTATTTGTAGTATTCATGTAATTATTTAATATATAACATCACTGCCTGTCATGTCAAGTACTCTTTTCATGTAGAAGTGAAAGTACATCTTCAAGGAACTTCCAAATCCTAATATCTTCTCTTTAAGGCTTGTATTAACATCCACATGTTTCACAAGGACCCAAAACTTGGGATCTGAATAGACAAAGTAGCCAATAACAGGGTGGTGATACCTGTGAAAGGCATGAGACTCAGGACACAGTTTGATAATTCCAAGTTTGCATTTTCTGGCTTCAAATAAATACCATAGCAACTAAATGATGGAAAGCATTGGTCTAACATACACTCAATTTCCTTATGTAATTTTGCCCCAAATAAAATTGTTGGGTTATCTTCGAACTCCTGCAGTGGCAAGTTGGCTATGAGTCCACAGCAAAACTCTACCAAAGGTGCACTGACAATGATAAATATCTCATGGAGGCACCACAATGAAACACAGGTATTTACTGCATTGTCCTCACCTTTGAGGCTGGGGTGTTTAAATTAAAGGCTTTTTCTAAGATGTAGGACACAGGAGTAATTCTGGGCTCTCAAGCTCCTCAAAGGTGTGCATCTCCCTGTGACTCTGGGACCTGTCACTCTTCCTCTCCTCCCCACTTATCTAAGCCCTGATGCCTCTGACATCCACAAGCTCAGGGAAACTTGTCTGTATGACAGTGAGTTTCATGAAGGTCCCAGATAGGATCACTGGGAGACGAGTGGTTGAAGACACACCACCATGAGCAGTATCCACAGAACTATGTGGACACAGGCTGTAAAGAGCAGCGTAAGAAATGAAGGAGAAAAAACTCATCAGAAAACTTGTAACTTTCCAACCTTTCTGGTGTAAGAGATTTCTCAACTTTTGGTAATTCATACTCTGATATGAATTACCCATTTTCATTTCTTACAGATACTCAGCTGAACTATTCTATTCTTGACTGAAATTTGAATGAATTAGCAAAAGAAAAAAAAAAAGCTGTGTTTTTCTATCTTTAAAATCACTATTTATGTGCATTAAATCACTTTTGTTCTCATCAGCCTGAGCATATAGCAGATTTTTAGGTGTCTGTCCATATTTTTCACCTGTTAAAAATCTCGGAGAAAACTCTGCTTTAATAGAGGCAAATAATAGTGAACCAAAAAAGGTCTTGGCTTCAACTGGCCGAAGAACAGCAACAAAAACAGCTGGTAATTCTCAGGCAGAAATGACTATTGCTGTGAACATAAGTACATCCAGGACACCATTCAACCTTTAGAAATGGTATAAAGAACGTCAAGTTTCATTCATACATATGACAGTTTTTCCAGCCTCCACAAGGAAAACAGACCAATTTAATTTCATTTCTAACATATTTCCTCTTGATTTCATCATGTGATGATTGAGACAGTGGATTAAGATTCAGGAGACAGGTGGATAATTCTAATCTCTGCCACAAACATTTTCCACCTTCTTAAAAGACATTTACAGAGAGTTCAACAAAGCATTTTAGGTGCTGTCTACACCTAAATGCTATAAAACATTCCATTAAATGTCCTTCATCTCCTTGCCACAGATGTTGAGAGATCTCAATACTCCTCAATTCATCTTTCTAGACTCCTGGATGTGTTCTTGACTAAAGCGAATTATCATCACACTGATTGACCTGCAGTTGTTTCATGGGCAGAGAAAGATGGGTGGGGATCATCAGAAGTTGTGCAAGAAGTGGAGTTAGGGAGAAAGAGGGACAGAACTAAGTACCTTGGTGGTACCTGGCTAAGAAGCACTTCTTGTTTTGCAGTTCCAGAAAGGACTCCTTAGACCTTTTACTGGGGGTGAGTAAAGCGATCACATCCTGGAATGAGTGTTCAAAGCACATCCTCACCCACTGACTCCCTAAGCAGAGTCCTGATTTTGGTTGCTCCTTCCCCCAAACTCCTCTCATTGCACAGAGACCCAAAATGTAGACCAAAGCTTTGGATGCCAGCACAGGGAATAGACAATTGAAAAGACACGTCTGAAACACTCAGGCTTGCACTGCATCTTGTCAAATGCAAACTTTAGCCTAGGGGAACTAATCATCCCAGGACGATTCCACAAAGTGAGACAAAGAGAAAAAAACTCCAGGGGTTCATTCAAAGCCCATCTTCAAGTACGGTAAATCATACTCTGGAAATGTCTGACTACAGCTACCTTTTGTGAATATTCCTCAGGTACCTTAATCTCTTTCTTTCATCTTTGTAAAACAGATCTAATTGTATTTCTTTCCCTCAGAGGAATATTACAAAGATGCTCTTATTCATGACCAGAAGTCAAGTTTTCAGAGTAAGTATCCATATATCAATAGATAAATATAATATATAGATTTATCCAAATGCTGTTTTTATTCTTGCAGATGTCTAAATGCACAGCGCTTGTAGGAAGAAGTGCTATCACTGAAAAAACCCAAAAAAACAAATCATGGTGGCTCAGTATATGAAATCTCTAACTCCTCAGTAGATAAAACAGGTAGACAGACAGTGATTCCATGGAGAGAATATTTCTGTCTTTTTAGTAATTATTTTGTCCTTGTTATGACATTCTTGCCATACAGAATGCTTTCCTTTTCAACTAAAGAATTAAAATTCTGTGATTAAAAAGATGACTCTCCACCCAAAAATCTTTTTGATATCTATCCATAATATGAAGCTGGGACTAAGAAAACAGGTTTAAATACTTTATTTATGATATACATGAGCTTTAACCTCTGTACACAAAAACAATGACAAGTATCTGACTGCCTCTAGTCTTTCAGGATTGTGAATTCTTTGGACACATTTTCTTCAAGGCCCCTTAGTACCAATAGTACTAATATTTTCTTTGGTATCTTTATCATTGATCTGGATGAGGGGATTGAGTGCACCCTGTGTCAGCTTGCAGATGACACCCAGTTGGGTGGGAGTGTTGATCTGCTGGAGGGCAGGAAGGTTCTGCAGAGGGATCTGGACAGGCTGGACCAATATGACAAGGTCAACTGTATGAGGTTCAACAAGCTGAAGTGCTAGATCCAGTACCTGGGTCACAACAGCCCCTGCATTGCTACAAGCTGGTGACAGAGTGGTTGGAAAACTGCCTGGTGGAAAAGGGCCTGGGGATGCTGGTACAGAGAGGCTGAACAAGGTCCAGAGTGTGCCCAGGTGACCAAGAAGGCCAATGGTAGCCTGGCCTGGATCAGCAATAATGTGGCCAGCAGGACCAGGTCAGGAATTGTCCCCCTGTACTCAGCACTGGTGAGGCCACACCTCAAATCCTGTGCTCAGTTTTGGGCCCCCACTAAGGGAAAAACACAGAGGTGCTGGAGCACCAGAGAAGGGTAATGGAGCTGGTGAAGGGTCTTGGGCATGAGTCACTTGAGGAGAGGCTAAGGGAGATGGGATTGTTCAGTCTGGAGAAAAAGAGACACAAGGGAGACCTCATCACTCTCTACAAGTATGTGAATGGACAGGATAGCCAGGTGAGGGCTGGCCTCTTCTCCCAGATAATTAGGGACAGGACATCAGAAATTGGCCTCAAGTTGCAGCAGGAAAGGTTTGAATTAAATAATGGGAAATATTTCTTCACCATCCTGAGTCAGCATCTCTGAAGGTATTTAACACAGGTAGATGTGGTACTTAGGCACATGATCCAGTGTATCCTGGCAATGCCAGGATGCCAGCTATACTCAGTGATCTAGAGATCTTTTCCAGTTTAATATATTTTATTATTATATAAGTCTATATAGGAGATTCAGGTTTATGCATTAAGAGGGTAGTCTGTGCCCTAGGGAGTTTTTAAATATCTGAATAAAACTGAGAACTCTTTTCTCCTTTAAAGAGAAAAACTGCAATCCTTGTTGAAAGCAATAGAACAGGGTACAGATATTATTGACAGAACTGAACCACTAGCCAAGAAATCAAAAAGTGCAGTATCTCTAGTGATGTTCCCTGATTATTATTCCATTTTGAAAAACAGCCACAGAAAAAGTAATTCAAGAATTAGAATTTTTTGTACAGACTTTGAAGTGAGTTGCCACTGTTTCACAGCAGTTCCTGTATGTCAAACAGGCTTGCATTATCTTACACTCAAGAAATAAAGGACTGGTTTTACAGCAACATACTAGACATATATTTGATATTCTAGACTATTCTAATTTTTAACCAATTCAATAGGTAGAAAAGTTTTTCAATTAAGTTGCTAAGGAAAAGAACCTTTCCCCCCACCTTATTTCATAATTCTTAAAACTCTTAGATATAAGAAATTCCCTATTCTTTCTGGCTTTCTTCCAACCACTACCTGCATTCATTGCAACTGCATTAAAAAAAAAAAAACAAAAACCAAAAAACATGAAAGAAACCACAAAAAACAAAACCAAAACAAAAAACCCATAAAAAACCTGAAACAAAACCAAACAACAAAACTCCCAAACAACCAAAGAACAAGTAAAAATAAAACCAACAATAAGTCTTGAAATCTAAACACTGTCACTTTAGTCAGTCGGTTAAGATTATGGTCTATAATCTATAATCTTGGATGTGATTTTGGGTATATTTTTTGGAGATTGTACTGAGATT
This sequence comes from Catharus ustulatus, assembly GCF_009819885.2. Classification (NCBI taxonomy): domain Eukaryota; kingdom Metazoa; phylum Chordata; class Aves; order Passeriformes; family Turdidae; genus Catharus; species Catharus ustulatus. Next base: position 95,170,028 of record NC_046222.1, on the reverse strand, counting down.
TACTTAACTATAGAATGGAAACATAACAACAAAAAGTAGAATGGAGATCATTGAGGCATAGATAAGCTGATAATTTCGTATCTTCAAGTTAACCTGAAGGTTAGATAATAAAAGTTCCTTTTACCATCCTGTTAGGTTTTTCTTTTTGTACCATTCTACTACAGTATACTCATTATTATTTCACAAATTTTGTTTATTCGTATGGATGGATGACCTTCCTATATGGCAATCTAAGCAATTCACTTTCAGATCTCTCACTGTACTGCTCAGCTGCCAAAGTAAAAAATTGGCAGTCTCACAAAGCTAGGCAAGGGTAGAGCTGATTTTCTCTTCTGATTTCTTTTATTTGCTCAAAACTTATTTCAGTTTTATTCTGAACTTGTAATTTTCTTTCAGAAGTCTTTGGATGATTAGCATCTTTTTCTGCAGAACTGAGATGCTGAACACATTCAAATCCCCCACTGAACAGCAGCACATGCTGGGAAAGATTAAATAATACAGCTAATTGCACAGCTAGGATACACACCTCTTAAGTGACTATCGCAGCCTTTGGTCACTTAACAGTTAAAGTGTATAATCTGAACTCTTTTCTGTCCCTCTGGGCTATGTTTTCAGAAGTCAATCAATTTCCGAACCTGAGGAAATTTGCATCCCTATAGAGTTTCTTCACACACTGAAGGCATTCACATAATATAAGCAAATACGCACAAAAATGACTATTGCACTTCCACTTATTACTGTTAGCAATATTAATCATGACTTTACAGCCTCTACATTCCATGTTCCATAAAATGAAATGTCTGTGGTATTATAAAAGGTCTAAGCCTATTTAAAAACATTAATACCATCAATAAATATCACTATTTGCTCATAAGGCTAGACACTGTAAGTGCTAAGTTCAACTCGTCACTTGATTATGATAAGCTTCTTCAGTTTCAGTTCGCAGTTGAGGAAAGAGAAGAACCTGCTTCTTAGTTTGTTTTCTCAGCTTAATCTTCAGTTAAATACTCCTTTCAATATTAAGCCTGATTAGCTTTATTGATGTTTAGAATATTTGGGCCCAAGTGATCCATTTGTCTGAGAGAAAGGTGTTTCTTTTTAACATGAATGCAATAGCGGGCAAAGGCACATGTTTTCAAGACTTTATTCAAAAAACCTATCAGATTCCATGATGTTATTTCTAAATATATCAAATATATGTATCAATTTATTAATATTTGTACAATAAAAATGGGATTGCATAATCATAATAAAAGAAATAGGTTGGCTGCTGGAAGCCAACAGCACAAAGTTTGTTACTTCTGATTTTCAAATCAGCTGTTTCAAATCTTTTAGTCTCTCTTGGCAATATCATGAGTGTTCTTGTTAGACTTCTGTTACCAAAAATCACAATACCTTGAAGCTGCTGGCCACATTTATCTAGGTTATGAAGTTGAATGACCACCCTGTAAGCAATTCCTTTGCACTTTTACAAACAAACAATCCAAAAATCAATATACTGATTTAGAGATAACTAATGGACTTGTCTGAAGGTTCAAGTGATCAAAGAACATTCCTTTATCTCAAGTAAATGCAGATAATCAGAAGTGTTATACTGAATATTACAGTAAGCAATGAGCAACCATGATCAGATGGAAATTGTACTCTTTGTCATTGCTGTATCCCATGCACCACATGCTGCTTTCCTTTGTGTAACAGAGAATACCACATGTTTCATGTCAAAAATATAATATATGTAATTTTTAATATTTTAAATTTTCTTATAATATTAGGAAGAAAAAGTTTCATAAGTGTTCCCTGTGACATGTTAGTCTGCTACATCTGATGCAGTTAGGCATTTGAATGACCACCAGAGAGTAATGAAACAGCTGTGGGTTCTGGAAATTTCACATGCATGGATATCCACTGGCTCTGTCAAAAACAGGCTTTTTGGAACTAAGCATGCCCAACTTGACTGAAATAATTAACAACAACTTATAAATACATAAGTAACAAGGAAATCACCATACTATTATAACTTAGCAGAATTCAACCATCCCATGTAATTACCTTCACCCAAAGTGGTCTTTTCATGCTCAGAAAGAAAATAAAAATAATAAATAAAGTACTTTAGGTGAGTTCCATCCAGCTGGATATAGACACACCCCAAATACCCTCCCAAAATATCACTAAGTTCATGTAAGTTTTGTCTCTGTAGTTACACTTGCAGAGACTTGTCTAACTGTTTGCCATGCACAAAGCCCCATGATTGGATTTTGGGTAAGTTGTCACTTCTAAAAGACACAGGGAATGCATAGGAGAGAGCAGTAGATATTGCTCGCCTTGACTTTAGCAAGGCTTTTGATGCTATCCTTATTGATAAGCTGATGAAATACAGATTAGATAATCAGGTGCATTTACAAGTGACTGAACTGCAAAGCTCAAAGGGTTGTGATGACCTTAATGAAGTCCAGTTGAAGGCCAGTCAATAGCAAGGCACCCAAGAGGTTCATAGTGTGACCAATACCGGGTAACCCCTTCATTACTGACCAGGATTAGGACACAGTAGACCCTCAGCAAAGTTGCGGATGATATAAAGTTGGGAGGAGTGGTTCATACAACACATATCTGTGTTGACATTCAGCAGGCTGGAGAAATGAGCTGACAAGAACTTAATGAAGTACAGAAAAAACAGATTCCAAGTCCTGCATCTGATCTATGGCCAGTACAGGTTGAGAGCTGACTGATTGGAAAGAAATCTTACAAAACAATAAAGACCCATGGTGTCATGTTGGACATTAGGTGGAATATGAGCCCATAGTATCTCCTTGCAGCAAAGAAGGCAATTGCTCTCCAGCTGCTTCCTGGACTGCATAAGGAAAAGCATTGGCAGCCAGTGAAGGGAAATGACCCTTCCCCTCTGCTCGGGCCCAGTGAGATCTGGGTCCATCTCTGCACTCACAGGTACAACAAAGACACAAACATACTGGAGATAGTCCAGAAAAGGATCACAAAGAAAATTAAGGGAGAGGAGCATCTTTTTTAAGAGGAGAGATTGAGAGAGCTGGGATTGCCCAGCATGATGAAAAGATCTTATCCATGCGTATTAATACCTGATGGAGAAGTAAAGTCTGTAGTCAGATTTTTCTCATTTATGTTCGTGACAATACAAGATGTGACAAGCATAAAATGAAATTTGGGAAATCCCACAAAAAATGGTTTTAACTGTTAGGATAGCTGAACACTGGGACAAGTTTCCCAGAGAGCTTTTGAAGTCTGCATTCTTGGTGATAGTCAAAACCCAACTGGACACAGCCCTGAACAACCTGGTTAATGCTGGTCTGAGCAGGGAAGGTGGATCAGATGATCTCAAGAGGTCCTATTCAACCTCAACCATTTTGCCATCTGTGATTCTGTAAACAAATTAAGATAGAAGAGCACCTCACAATTTAATAAATTTAAGTGAACCTGTACTAAACTTTCTTTCAGATGCAACACTTGCTTTACAAACACTGCTTGTTATTTACATTTTATAGTTTGTATAACCTTGACCATGTCTAATTTTCACTGCTCTTCTCACTCCTGAGTTCTATTGATCTTGGAAATAATAATTGGGAGTGTTCATTCTCTAAAAGGTGAGAACATCTTCTAACAAATCCGACTGGAGTCTCATAATCACAATCTTCAAATCTTCTGGCTGTATCTTTTTCTTATCACTTATTTTCCTTGCATATTATCTATTGTTGTAATTGCCTCATGGTCTCTCTGTCTTTCTGCAATAAATTTCAGCAACAATTAATTGTTACTCTTTATTACATTTCACTCTGACTTTGTACAGATTTTTCTTCTTTTTAAACATGATAGACTGCTGGAAAATGATGGTTGTTGTGTTTATTTGTATTTCTAATTCCCATTGCTTTGCCTTAAAATTTGTGCTAGCTTTTGTTTAATGATTAGGTAGGTAACATCCCTGTGGGCTTGAAAAAGTTACCTCAATTTAAACTCTTTCAGAAAGAAATATGCACTCAGGCAAGAATGTCATAAAAATAGATTGAGGAACAGTGGACTATTTTCAGTTCCTTTTGATATTTTGATAAGAATATCATGGTGCCTCATCCCCACAAAATAAAAGGAAAAACCACCACAACTCACCAACGCCTGCATGAACAACCAGGCACTAGACAATTTGGCGAGTTATTTGAGTGAAAGTGTTACTGGCTACATATACTGTAGTCATAGTAAAGTCACTTAAGTAAATGCATTAGAGTGTTGCTACAGTAATTTCACGATTATAAGCCGCACCATTTTGACTCAAATTTTGGCCCAAACCCAGACTGAGGCTTATAATCAGGTGAGGCTTATATATGGACAAAGAACAAAAAGTTGCTGTTTTAGTTTGGAGGACAGGTGTCTGCTGAGAAAGGCAGGAGCTTCTCCTTGAAATGGAGAATGTAAAATTATTATAATTTTGGAATCAAGGGGCTTTCAGGCAAAGATATGGGAATTAGGAATAACAGTTCTTTTCTAGGGAAATTAAAATAGAAATACAGTACTACAAAGAAACAAACTCCAAACCCTGACAGAGTCAGAGTACAACCTGACACCCCATCAGGCAGGGTGTTGGTAGCAGTCCCATTCCATGGTGGCTGCATCCTCCTGCAGTGACAGATGTGATTCAGTTGAAGCAGTGCTCCTGTACAAGGTGCAGTTTCCCTCCAGAGGTCCAGTGGTGATGTGGAGAAATCCGGTTTTCCTCTGGAGTCCAGTGGAGAAAGGGGCTCCCTTAGTGTCCCAAAACCTCTGTTTTTATCTTGGTAAGAAATGTTGGGCTCTTCCCCCTGGCTGGAGCAACTTCCAGTGGGATGAAGTAATTTTATCAGTCCCACAGTGGGACTCAATGGGCCATTAGCAGAAAATGACTCGCTGGAGGAAGGATGGGTTGTGAAAAGATAAAGAACAATGCCCGGCTGGTTTCAATGGATGGCCCATTAGCAGAATATCTCCTGTGGAGATAAGGATCACTGCCCCCACCCTCAACAGATGGTGATAGAATAGATACCTTTTATCACACTCTGTATTGTAATGTGCGGCTTATAATCAGGTGCGGCTTATATATGGACAAAAACCAAAAAGTTGCTGACACTCGGAAGTGTGGCTTATACTCAGTGCAGCTTATAATGGTGAAATTACTGTAATTCCTTTTTCTGCTATATATTCTGTTTAATGTATGAACATCTTCCCTAAGTTCTTGACCATTAGACAACTGGTTTTTGCTTTCCTCAGTGGGCTTTGTTTCAGCCTTTCAATTTGGCATCAGAAATATCAATATGCAACTTTCCATTAGCATCACAGTCGTTGACTCAAAATAATTTACAGTGTTCCAGGGTGGATGCAGTTTGTCCAGGTAATGTCATGAGGCTGACAATTGTCTTTACATTCTACCTTTGAGGAAAGGTTGTTCTCGATACTCCCTGCACACCAACAAATGCTCCAGCCTACAGGAAACAGACTGTCTTCACTAAGAAAATGCATCTCCATAAGCAAGAGCATACTCCCTGCAGCTAAAGCATTGTGCAAGTGTAACATATGGTCTCACTAACCATGGGGATAACAGATTAAAATCTAGACATATTGGACTAAAATGTTGCAACCAGAAGTTTAATTTTTTACTTTCAGTGGTCATAAGAGAACAAACCAGAGAGCAATTTTTCTACTCTCTTCTACTGGGTGCAAGTAAATATTTTCTGAAGTACTTTTATGAAGTATTAAGTTTCTCAATAAGGGAGGAGAAATTACTTCAAGTGTACATGTGACAGAAGAGCTGTAAGCAAATACAGAACTCTGCTCACAAGTACAGAGAAGGAAAGGAGAGAAATGGATAGTTCCATGTGTTTATAAAGATTCTCACAAAATGTTTTTATATAGCGTACACTCTTGTCTCTTCTTCTGGGTCTCAGACATGTTGGTTGCAACTTGAGTGTCCTCTGTGACTAGTATTTGTGATTCAGCTCTCCAGCTATGAAATAGGGATACCACAAGTCACCTGGGGGTACTACTTTGCTTGTGAAGCATTCTGAGGTCACTGTTGGGAAGTGCTGAGAATTTAGAGCAATTCACTGTTCATTATTAAGTCTTTCTTGCTTTTTCTTGCCATAGTTTTTTTTGCAGCATGAGCACGTACGTAATTATTAAATATACATAAATGGAGTGAATTTCAAGTGCCAGGAGTGGGCACACACTCTCCTTACTCAGAATTTCATAAAGGGTGTTAATATGCAGAGTTGGTGTGTGCACTTGGCAGCTGCACTGACATGATAGAGTGTCAGTTCCTTTGTTAATGATCCGCATAGGAAAGTATCCCACATAGGCCTTGACAATTGACATACCATTACAGTCTATTGCACCAATAATCCATGCATTCAAGTGCTCCCCACTCTTCCAGGCAAGCCTGACACAATAGTCTTTAATAGCTCAGTGCAGCATGTGAACACGAGGCCTTGATATTAGGTTGTGATGACTGTGAAAGAGACGATATGGTCTAGTGTATAAATGATCCATGTATTATTATAAGTATACTGATCCTCAAGGATCTCTGGATCTGATACAGTTTCAAGGAGAGTCTTCCTTCTAAAAAAAAAAAAATTACACAGAATATTTGGATTTTAGAACAAAAGCTTTTCTTCTTGAAAAATTACATCAGAAATATAGGCTGACATCTCTAACATCTGTGCAGGGAACTGGGGCTGGAAAATGGTACAAAGTCCTGTTCCATCTTGATGACATTAAAATAGCACCTTCTTCCTCAGTGACAGCTCTCTGTGGATTGAATCACACATGCTGGCTGCTGTGCAAAAATAACCTGTGACTCTTTTAGCACTCCACAGTCAACAAGCCAAATCTGTCTCTCCACCACCATCACTGCTGTGACCACAGCAGAGGAGGCACAACGGGATTAGTTATTATTGCTACCAAGAGCAGTTTAGCAACTGCACACAGCATGGAGCTTTGCCTGCCAGAGTGGTGGGTGAATATTCACTCAGGAAGTTCTTACTGAGCTCCCTGTTTTTCCAGCTAGGTTTGTGGCATCTGAATTAGCTAATTTTTAAGCTAGCTTTCATATGTTGACATCACATTGCAGTGCTTGCAGTGTGGTCATACACTAAGCATCAGTGATGTGATGAGGTTTTATTATCTGTGCCAGCTCAAAGTCAACAGGTTCCTAAATTCTGGATGTCACTTTCCTAGCAACAAACATAAACACTCAAAGGAGTGAAAAAAGAACTCATATGCTTTGTTAGGGTATCCACAGAGAAATATACAAAGCAGTAACACCTGGTGGTAGCTGTAGCTGAAATGAAAAGTTCCCCAATTGTTTTATGTCATTATAACAAGATACCAGTTTACTGTTTTTGCTGGATTTCCTACATAACTGTGAGTCTAGTGCTATTTAAGCATCTTTAGAGGCACATAGTGCCTTGATTTTTTTCAGACTTTACATGAATGTTCGTGTGTGTATGTTTTGCAGTGATATGATCCTTTAACACAAAAAAACCCAGTATCTAAACATGGATCATTGAACAACTATCAGAATCCATACCAAGTAAGAGCAAACCTTTAGACCTTTGTGCAGTAAGCATCCTTTAATGCATTACCTTTCTGTCATTTAGTCCAATTGGATTGCAGTCATTTTACTTGCTTGCCTACTGGTTTCATAAAGTTGAAGCTTCCTGCCAGGTTGGGTTTTTGTAGTTTTTCTTGGCTACTTTTTTCAGAAGAAATATGTTGGATGGTCATTCAGGCATGCCCTCTATGTTCTGAATGTCTAGGAAGTGGAGAAAAGTCAGTTTTAAAAAGCATTTTGTTTTTTACCTTTCCCTGTTTTATTTGAGATGGGTTCTTTGCCTACATGTTCTCTGGAAAAGGACATTTCTGTGACCCAGACTACACAGAAGGAGGTCAGGAGGTTTCTTTCTTTATTAATCCTTCAAATATCTTCTTTGGTCCTTTATTTGTCAGTTTATGTCAGCAGCTTTCCTGGAATGGAAAGAAATGGTGCTACAGGACCTACAACTTACCTTGAATGTTCAGCACACATCTCTCCTTCTTAAAAAGAAATCTGAGAGAAACTGGTTTTGGTGTCATTTAAACATATGCAAAGTGGATGTTATAGGGTACAACTCTGACTTTTTTAAGAAAATGGCAATACCTATTATCTACTCAAACTGACTGCCTTATTATTGTAACATTCATATGATCATTGTTCAGCAGTCTTTGGAAACAAAGGCTATTTTTAGTTAGTGACTTTTGACATTACTTTAATATGCATCAGGGCCAGTCAGTATGTTCTTCTGGCATTTGTTGTAACAAAATTATAATCCTAATCATGCTGGGCAGAATTTGACTCACCTGACTACAACCCCCTGAAAGTTGGCTATCTACTCCAAGCTAATCTAGTCTCCATGTAGAGTCAGCACAGAAGTAGGCACTTCCAAAGGACATTTGATTCTATTCAAAAATGGATATATAAGACAGAATTAATTGGAAATGCTGATCTTTTGCATAGCTATATTTAGGGGAAAGGGATTCTGTGCATTTTATTATGATCCATACACATCATGTTAGAACCTCAAGGTCCCAGCTGGGACTGAGCTGTACTGAGCACTGCACAGACTTAAATAGATGTGTGAGTCATGCCATTATGGATATCAATAGACTTGAGGGGGGTTCACATTGTCTAATTTTAGGCACATAACTAGAGAACTTTAGTGCTTTAGGTCAGTGCTGAAGCAGAAGGTCTGACTCACTGGAGACACTTATCCCCCTTTGTTTCTGGTGGAGGGAATCTCTTGCTTCTTTGAAAGCTCTATGTGTCTGTGATTAAGCAGTGTGATTGCATGTTTCCACCCCTTTAGTAGCTACTCTGTAGGAGAGGTCTTGAAGTTCGTTTGCTGAATCAGGGCTACTAAAAATCCCAAGTTCACATCCCAGTACTATCTCAAGGAGGATCAGCAGGATCACAGCCACTGTTTGAAAGAGGAGAGCTCATTTAGAGCTCAGAAATTGACATATAAAAAATGACAAAATAGGTGAGAAATAAATACCCTCTGTCTTGCTTTGATTTTTTCCTCTTTACATATATTATTTCATGCAAATAATGACATTAATGCTGTGCTTAAGTCTGAGTTTATAACTGCAGAAAGTAAGAAATTTCAGACTTAATCTTCCTATCATAATACAATGGAATATTGAACACAAAGTGACAAAACTCCCTATGATTGTTGATTCTGAAATGAGGCACTATTAGCTGATTTTTTTTTTCTATTAGACTCATTAAGCTATATATTCAATACTAGTTTGTTACCTGTACAAAATTGTTTTGAGGGCTTCTGAAGTCTGCTTTTTCTTACAAGACCCTGCAGTTGGACCAGAATCCAACCAGTAGAATATAAATAGAGACTGGTTGGTGAGGGGGTGTGTAGGGTGAAGAAATAAGGAGAAGAAATGGCCATTGTGAAAGTTCAGTCAAATGGAATGGAACTGAAGATTTTTGGTGCGTCTTTTTTGTTGTTTTTACTAATTTATTCTTCAATTAGAGTGTAAACATTAGTGACATGATATTATTCTGAGAAGCTTATTGAATTAAGCATAACCATGAACTGACACTTTTGGAATGCACAACTCCTTGGCATGGACCTTGGGAAACTAAAATAAAATGCAACACATATTGATACTACAATGAGCTTTGTTCAGCTTGGAGCACAACACGTTATTTCTTTTTAATTTGAATTACATGGTGGCAGATTGGTAAGAATGGAGGAAGTACCAAAATCCAATTTCATTCGATATGGATTTCCTGTACTTAAATGCATAATAGTAAATGGTAACCATCACAGATAAATACATAGTAACCTTTTTATCCTGTTCAAAGTGTTTTATATTGTTATGTAACAAAGTTTCTACCATCTGTGGACTGTACTGCTTTGCTTAAACCTTTGCAGTCTCATGATAGGTTCAAGGCACAGTGTGAGTCAAAATAAAGTTCAAGGAAATTATGTGCTAGTATTGCTCATGCCTGTCCCCTTGACTTCTCACTACATATGCATGATATTAGGTATGACCTTTTCTAAACAAGTAAGCCCTAGAAAATGGTGGAAACTATAATTACATACAAGCAGTCCTTAGTTCTGTTGCAGGTGCTTCCGATGATGTTAAGATGAGCTTCTTTAGATTAAAAAAACCCCCAAAAAAACCCCAAAAAAACAAAACTAAAAATTATCTGATAGTTGATAAGAATGTATAATTTATCGTAGTGAGTTACAGTTGAAGACTACTATTATAGATGGAGCAGTATCCCAATTAATAGTCCTCTTCAGAAAGAGGTGTTGCCTTCATGAATTGTGGTCTGGATTCTATAGGAATAAATTAAAGAAATAAAGACATCTTCCCCTGTTTTCTCTCCCTGGTCTTTCCAGAGTAAACCAGAAAGCATAGAAGATACAAGTGATTCTAGTTCCATGGAGATCTTTGCAATGAGCTTTCATACTTAGATGGGTACTAAAGCTGAGTAGTTAGGTTGCAGAACTGAAACCTATACTGGTTCATACATATCTGCATACAAGGATTTTGTTCTGTTCTGATCTCTACAGAGAGTCTTAAGAACCTGTTATTTTTCTGTAGCTGCTGCCATATGTTCGGTGGTATCATATAAAGCAAGCTGAAAATTATTAAAATTAATCTGGAATAGCAGATGACTGTATGGAACATGCACACTGATTTTCATCACCCTGCTGGCTTTTGAAATGTGGTCAGGCTGAAAGGCTCCTAGGTAGTCACACAAAAGGGTATGACATAACATGATTTCAGTACTCAGTAAGAATTATTCCAACAGCATACATGGGAATTACAGGTGAGATTTGCTTTTAAGTCATAGTCTGAAATTCTTCTATTTGTACTTAAAATGTACTTATTTGCTTACATTATGTTGTAGACTTTGACAGAGTCCATGCCAGGAGACAATTATCTGTAAAAGATGCATTTAAAATCTCTAACATACAGGAGATGTCAGGTAAATACTGGTGAAAAGAGCAGCTGTTCCTCACCACCACTACACACCAATCTCAACTCATCTGATATAATTTGAAATGACAACTGTATTTTTTACAGCATTAATCCTAGATTTCTTACTCTTGTGCAGCAACCTATATTGAGATATAATGCACTAAGGACGCTGCTTTTTATAAACCATAGCATTCAGTTGTTCATTTTATTCTGAAAATGTCATAGTTTTTCCTGCTATTTGCTTGATGTTTATTTACTGACTGCCCAGTTCTCAGAGTTATAGTAGCAAAATATGTATGTTCACCTGCACAAATATGAATACATGCATGATCTCTTTAAAAATATTAAGACGACATATACATTACCCTTTGTCTTAAAAAAAAAAAAAAAGAACACCATAACAAACCCACCAAGCAATAGAATTAAATGGACCTCATATCCAAAATAAATTGGCCTAACTGCAAATAAGCTAAGGATCATATAGGATTAACTTTGAAGAAAGTTAAGTGTGGTGTAACACAAGCTGTGGAATGAATCTGGGCTAGAACATAAAGACATCCAAATGGTGGCTCACTCAGAACACACTTTCCTTAGGCGTACGCGAGGTTGGTTCCTTGACAATTGTTTACTAGCAGCTTTTAAGACACAAACAGCTGTGAGTGACAACAGTCTGTCACAAAATTTGTCTAAGTTCATGGCAGAGAGCTGCAAACTCTGACACCTACTGAAAGAGGTATCGTATTTGCAAGCAGTCAAAAGTGATTGAAAACCAGATGAATCTGTTAGGATACCTCATGCCATTGAACACTGTTGCCTATGCCAAATATGCATTCGTAATCTACAATCTGTTATCTACTAGCACTGATGCTATAAGGTAGCATTGTTAAGTTTTTTAATACACAGCCATCTACTCTGAAATAAAAACTCATATTTAATCAAAAAGAAATAAACATGGTTTATAAGATTCAACCGACATGTACCACAGAAGGAATATTTAGACTACTCTCTCCTCTGAGTTGCAGCACTTTTATATGATTTCTAACAGAATATGGAAAAAAAATCAACAGGAGGATTATACATCAGGGGAATATGCTGGAAAATCTATTGCCTTTAATTGTACGGAATTATGCTTGGGATAACCACAGCCGTAATTACTTTACATGCACAGGCACTCTGATTGCATACCATGATGGGCAACAGATTTGGTAGTACTGTTTCTGTTATTTAATTATTAGAGTTGGCCTGGAAATGTTCCTCCTTGATTGTAGTTAGCTTAATCAAATATGACTTGAGCATCTGAGTTGGCACAAACCCTGCAGGAACCCACTGAAATGACAAGGAAGTGAAAAGCTACTCTTTCATTCCTTTACATCTTAATTTGGCAATTTCTGGAAGGACCAAGGAACCAGGACAAGTGCCAGGAAGAGGCAAGCTCTGTGAGCTCCTTTAATGGAAGTGTAAGCAATCCAGCAGCGCCTGCTTGAGGGTTTGTCTACATGTCGGAAGGCAGTGTCAGTGCAACAAGCCATGCAGATCCAAGGCTTGCTGTTGTTTTTGCAGTCAAGGGCATTTGCAATTAAGGCCATGGGTGGCCCCACTCTGGGCAGTGGAAACACCTTGAGAGCATGACTTATGTCCCAGGGCTGGTCGTGGCCACTGCGTGGATACTCTGTCTCACTCAAGCTTTCTCTGCATGGCACTTTGCATGGTATACTGTGACAACTTTGCTCCGTCTGTTTACCAAATTAGCAGTATTTTGTTTACAGTCTTATGTTCATTGTGCCAACACAACCATTACTTGTGGATTTGGGTGTTTATGGCAAGGTGCAAAAATCACAGATGTATTTAATAAAAAATTAAAATATTATCTTCTTCAATGTTTCATAACAGGAAACCAAACAAAAACCTTTATTATTACCTCTCTTCTTTTTTCCTCTTCATTTTTTAATTGATTGTCAAAAACAATTTGGTATTTCCCCACTCTTACCTATCTATTAATACTACCTGTGCAGTACTGCAATCAAGATCATTCTTATGGTCATTGACCCACTCTGGCAGATGCAAAAGATGTTATTAAATAGAGAAAATCAGATATAGCAAGGGAAAACATGTTTGGTCAGGCAAGCAAAGTGATCAGAATAATAAATTCTTCACATTTTTATTTATAGTATGTTATTTTACTTCCCACAATAAGAAAACAACAGAAGAGGGTAAAAAGAGCATCACCTCTAAAAATTGTTCATTTCCTGAATGCATGTGTATTCTGTATGTTACTTGAAAAATATTTCCTACCTTTTATTGATGTTGATGACTGGATCAGCTGGGATAATTTTGTCTGGGTTGGTTTTCTTTTCTCTTATATTTCCTGAAGCTTTTTTTAAAGGAAAATCATGAATAATCTATAATAATAGTGTGAAGCTTCCAAGATTATTGATATGTTTTAAAAAAGATGAAATATAAATATTTTTACAATAAGTCATTAGAGAGTTGCCAAGAAATGTCTTTTGGGACACTTGAAATACCCTGATTTTTCATGTCACATTTTGTTTATTAATAGCTCTCAACTGTTTGCTCAAGAGACATTTCAAGACTGTATACAATTTGCTCCATGTTTAGCAGGAATAAAAATTTTGCGAGAATAAATGCTCAGTCAGGAACAATTTTTGTGATGATGAGAAAAGTCTGATGAGTGTAGTCAGCAATGTTTTGGGGATGAAGTGTTGATGCAATAGTAGTTTTCTTAGTATTTAATGATAGTGATATAAATTACAGTAATTTCACGAATACAAGCCACACGGAGTATAAGCCGCACTTCCAGTGCATCGACAATGTTGATGTCTTTGTCAATAAAAAAGCCGCACCCGAATATTAGCCGCACTTTCATTCGTAGCAAGGATCTGTGTGCAACTTTCACAAATTTGCCAATTAGTAACAGGATCGCGGCATAGTGGGGTTTACTGGCTCGGGGCGGGGCCAGGCAGGCTCGGCCCGCTCATGGGTGCCAACGGCACCGGGTGGCCCAGCTCGGTGCTACGGCTCAGCGGGGCTGCTCGGGGCTGGCCGGGCGGTGCTGCCGCTGCAGCTGCCAGGCTCACTAGCCCCCCACTCCCGTCCGCACCGCCGCCGCTGCCGCGTTTGCTCGCCCTGGCTGGCACTGCAGGCCCCCGTGCCACCAGGCTCCCCCACGCTGCTGGCCCCGGTTCTGCTGGGCTTCCCTGTGCTGCCGGGCAGCCCCACCTGCCGGGCTTCGGGCTTCTGCCATGTTCCCCTGCGCAGCTGGGCTCCCCCACACTGCTAGGCACGGTTCTGCTGGGCTCCCCTGCACTGCTAGCACCGGTTCTGCCGGGCTCCCCCGCCCTGCTGGCCCAGGCTCAGGCGCCCGCCCCCCGCACCACTGGTCCCGCCTCTGCCAGGCTTTCCCGCCTCTGCCGGGGCCGACCGGGCTCCAGCTTGGCTTGGGGCTGCCGCGGGCTCTCGCTTCCGTGTTGGCAGTTTTTAGAATATTGTTAATATATTAACTGCCCCGGAGTACTAGCCGCACTTCCGAGTTTCCACCAAAATTTTGGTGAAAATGGTGTGGCTTGTATTTGTGAAATTACTGTAATTTAAGGTACTAAAAATTCAAGTTTTTTTTTTTTTATGAGTCACAAGTTGGAAGTATCATATACATTTTGGCAACATTTTAATTAATGAGATTTTTATTAAAACTGAGAGAGTTAAAATATGACTGTATTTTAGTGGCTTTTAGACTCAGATTAACCTCTTGCTCATATTAACCTCTTGACTCAGTCAACCTCTGGCATAATTTTGCTCTATCTACAGTCACATGACAAAGATAAATCAGATATTACAAAAACTGATCTTTTAGTTTCATGTATCTCCTTGACTTCCTTGTGCTTTCTAGATCACTAGAAATATGGAGCTTTATTTACCTAAGCCAATATTTGCAGTTTTGTTTCTGCCTGTGATTCCAGAATATTTATTAAACACATCAATACTACTTGATAAAATTGTTGCCAAGATAGAAATGAGTATTCAAAAGAGATTAATATTTCGTTGGGGAAAAAAAAAAAAATATATATATATATAAATTTGATATTGATCTTCTCACAGAAGTTTGTTAGAGCAAGGTCTCCAGGTCTTTAGTTTAATTTGTGGGAGTACTGACTGGGCTTCTTTGCTGCCTTTATGAGTTACCAGTTGCTATCTTGCTTGTAGATGGCTCCCTTCTTGCACCTCCTGCAAATCAAACTCCATTTCACTGTAGCAAAGATGTCTGAAAGCTAAATGATTAACTCTGTAGCCCAGTTCCCCATTAATGTCTGCCTCCATGTTCCACAAAACCATTTTTACTCAAAAGTATTTTACTTGCACAAGAGTGCCTGCCATTATCAGTAAGGGCATTGCACAGCTGGGTTGATACAAGGTGCACTCAGTGCTCTTGGGCAGTATTGCCATTGTGAAAACTCTGACAAGATAATTCTATCAGAACTGTTCAATAAAAGACTGAGATAAAATATTTTTAGTCTGAAAGAATATATGCACATTACTAAGCACCACAGAAATCAGGGAGTTTTATTCTTTTATGGCTAGCTACAAATATAGGATCTTGAAGGTTTATCCAGTTAGAAAAAGAAATAAGTAATAAACATTCTCAAGCATAGTTTTAAACTGTCTTTGCAAATTCAGTTGTGCTTCTGTTTCTGTCACTGACATATGCTGAGAAACACCAATTATTTCCAGATCCTTCACAGAGTTTAATGTATTTTTTACAACTATCTTAAATGCAGAACCGTGCTTTCAACCCTCAGATTCAATGGACTATTTTAGACAACATACTAAGGAAGTAAGAGTAGGAGAAGGGAATAGGCCTGTCAGGTAAAAATTTTAATTCAGAGTAGTGATTTCTGCTACTTGTTTTTAAATCACTGCATTTTATTTTAAACATATGGGGAAAATTAATTTGCTAGTATTTCTCTGTGTTGTCATTAGAGGATTTACTGCTAACATTGCTATCAGTTATTATATGCTAAGGTAGTTTCCATACTACCCAATCTAAATGACTCCATTTCACTTGGAGTATACCGACATGAAAGTGTCTGCAGTGCAATTTGTGGTGAAGAGCCTGATACAGATAAGTTTAAAACACATCATACACTTTGTTAGATGTCTCTGAACAACTTGAAGATCCCTTTTTATATCCCTGATGCTCTCTACATGAGGAGGATATGTCTGGCATTGTCAGAAGACATTCCAGCTTAAATTATCAAATCTAATATTCAAACAGATCAGAACGTTAACCTTAATTGACTAGTTCTGTGATTGGAGGTTGAGACAGAGAGTAGCCTTCCCTTCCTCCTTAGTACAAACCTAGGAAGATCTGGATACCGAATGAATTTCTAAGCGTAGGATTGTGGGTCAAGGCTGAATATAAATCTCATCTTGCACCATCTGTATTTGGATGGTTTAAAGTGTCTCTTTTAATGTCTGAATGTTTACATTTGTGACTTTAGCAATGGAAAAATCACATGACAAATAGGATAAATACCAGAGAATTCTGTGAAACTTGGGATGCACCGCTCTTTCTGTACAAGGATTATCTTTCCTGGTTTAATAAACTTGTCACCTGCACAGCAGTTTATAAAATGTTTAAGCTAATGTTACAGAATGACAAACTCAAACAATGATACTGCAGATACATGATGGTAAGTGTACTTCAGTATGAATAAATTATGGGAGTCTCGGGGAGCACCAAATTAAGGCATTGTTAGAAGAAAAGGGTCTGAATATTTCCTGGCAAGAATATTTTGATCCAGGTTATCCAGGGTGAAGTGACCAGGTAAGGATGCTCTGTTACCTCCATAACATTAGAAACCTTTACAGAGTCATGTTTCTCAATTATTCCTTTGGATGAAAATTGCAAATAGAAAGAAGAAAGGTGCCAAGCAGAACTCAGGGTTCAGAGCTGTGCCTTGATTCAAGTACTATTTCCCTACCCCAAGGACATGAGACACACCACCTCACCCTGCTTTAGAGACAGAGCTGTGGAGACAGACTGTGGGGCTTGGAGCATCTTTATCAGGATTTTGGTCTACCTTACAACATACATTTTAAACTGATAAAGTGATTTTCCTTCATTCCACTTAACCCAGATTCTGGCCAAGGGAAATCTCACTGTCAGTTTCTTGCTGGGATGAACACCTTGGAAATATAAATAACTCACTGTGGCTTAAACTTCTGAGCTTACTTAGCTTTTTTTTCTTTGTTCTCTTGCCCGCTTGAGTACTGTGCATTATACCTTGAACTGCCATCTGTTTGATGTATGTCTGACATTATATCAAATTTATTGTCAAGCCTTTACTAAAAAGGGCAACACAGAGCTGCTCTGACCCAGGAGCAGAAGTAGTTCTGTGTCCTGACTCTCTCCCTTAATTCATTGTAGCTGTTGAAGGAAAATAATATGGTAATGATTTTGTGCCCAATGGGTAGCACAATTAAGGTTTGGAAGAAAAAGCTCTCTTTATTTTTTTATTTTTCCTGATGTTTATTCTCTCATCTCTTGGGAAATATTTAGTCAAATTGGTGCCCTGACAGGGTATTTCTTTGCTCCCAAGTTATTTGAATAAACATATCAAATAGATAAGGCTGGCATGGAGAATGAGTCTATCAATTGGCAGACACTGAGATAGCATTATCAGTCTATACTTGCCATATTATTTTTTCAAAGATCAGTGCCAGCCTTTACCTGAGACAGGACAGGAAGTTTATATAGACTCTTGGTTTTAACCTACTATGGCCATTCAAAATGATTGCAGTGAGGTTGTTTCAGTCTCTTCTCCTGAATAACAAGTGATAGGACAACAGGAAATGGCCTCAAGTTTTGCCAGGGAGGTTTTTATTGGATATTAGGAAAGAATTTTCACCAAAGGGGTTGTTAAACATCAGAACAGACTGCCTGGGGAAGCAGTTAAATCACCATCCCTGAAAGCTTTTGAAAGATGTGGAGATGTGGCACTTGAGGACATGAGTTGATGGTGGACTTGGCAGTGCTGGGGGTTTGGTTAGACTTGATAATTTTACACGAGTTTTTCAACCTAAATTATTCTACAACTCTATGCTTGCAGTGTTACACTGTGACAAGCCATAGAAATAATTACTGACGAGCATAGGATCTCAAGGGTTCTTTGTGCCAGGACATCACTGTTTCTTTATCACTTTTCATTTGTTTTGTTTTGTTTTATTTTTACTTGTACCACTTGCAAGACTTCTTGAAAATTTATTTTATTTTGTATTTTGCCTGACATATTGATATTCCAGTCCAAGTGCCTGTTCCCCCCAAAATGAATTTCAAGTGTGTAAACAAACTCTCTAAACTCTTTCATGGCTAAACACCACTGAATTGAGGAATACTAAATGAAAAAGGCATGAGAAAAATTGCTCAGCTCCTTGGGATGAAAAGGGTCCAGCACTAATCATTGTCCAGTTAGTTTACACACGTTTCTTGCTACGTTGTTATTACTTCTGTCCTTTTTTTAATGAAGCAAACATTAAAGTAATATTATTTCAGTTGAGGGTTGGTATCTATAGCTTATACCTTGTGATGTTAATTAAAAACATAATTTTTATGTACTTATCACAAAGGAAATATCATTTCATTAAAATCCAATTAGATTCAGACAATATCTGTAAAGACTACTGAATAACTGCTGTTTGAACATAGTCTGCTTTGTTCTATTTTCATCACCCGAATAAAAGCAACCACAACAAACAAACCAAAGGATTTCTTTTATTAATCTCTGAGGTTACAGATCCACTCGCATTTAGAGCAGTGTTTTATGTGAAAAACATACCAAAGATTTTCTGTTTCACAGACTGCAGCATAAATGACCTTATTTTAGAAAATTCTTATTTTCTTTCCCATATTTATATAATAAAATATATTTATTTTGTAGAATGGATGTCTTTATATAAACAATTTGTCTATGATAAAGTAAATCAACATTTTCACTATTACCAGAATTCTGCATAGATTAATGAATTACTGCCTGCAAGGTAGTGGAGACTCAGGATAACACATGGGGACTGAAATAGAGAAGAATTGTTCCTCCATTTTGTCTCTCTATGATTAGCCTCTCGCTGCATAGGCAGTTACCTTGCCATTGATTTACTCACGGAATTTCCTGGACTATCCTACACTGAACTGAATGAGAAAAATGCTTGATGCTTTTTCTGCATGAGTAAAATTTTGTGGGATATTTTTGGCTTTCAATCATGGGAGAGTCACCAATCAATGGAGGCAGATTGTCACACCTCTTTCCAATGCATGAAGAAAACAGAAGGAAAGAGGGGAATGCACCACTGAAATTGGGATTTGACTAAATGGAGTTTTGTGTGTTGACTCTAGGCTAAAAAAATTTTGATTGCAGCTGTAGCTTCTGCATTGGATTTTGTTTCTCTTTTTGCTTATTTGTTTGTTTGTTTAGAAGTTTCTTTTCCTCCTGCTACCAAAAAAAAACCTAAACAAAAAAACCCAAACCAAAACATCTTAAGAGGAGGAAGGCAGCTAGTGAGCAAGTCTAAAATGTCTGTGTCAGAAGGCTGTTTCTTCTGATTCAGCAGTTAAAAATGAGTGTCACAAAAACTAAGGTGCCCACAGAGGAATAGCAGTTGCAGCATTTTCTGTCTGGAGTATCTGTAATCACTGACCCAGGAATGCTGATTCAAGAAGTTTGCAAAAAAAAGACACTGATGTTGATAAGAGCTGGAACAAAATGGTTTTGTTTGTACTAAGTAACTGAAATTACAACCAAATAAAGATTTGAAGAAAACCTACAGAAAGATCAATGTTCGCATCTTAGTATTTTGCAGACAACAAATACAGTATTTGTTGAAGTTTGCCTTATCTTACTAAAAAAAACTCCTCAGTTATTCTATTAAAGAGTAGATTGTGCTTTGATGATCTAGGTCTTTGGGGAACAAGGAAAATACTTTTTGTCTGCTATAGCAGGACTATGTAATAAAATGGGATTTCCTAGTTGAGGAGGTACTATTAACCTGGTGGGAATGAGGTAAAAATATGAAGACAAGAAAAGACTAGAAGGAAAGTCTATGTATACTGAGATTGAAGAGAGGTGCAAGACTAAATTAAATAGGCTTTAAGTTAAATAAAGTGGTTGTGGCACCAAATGAGAAGTTATGAGATGAAACTTCTTCATGGCTAATAAAGAAAATAAGACGATAAACAAAAGATGTGTTTTAATGGAAAAGCAAATCAACATAAAATTGTATCTGAAGATATTTTAATTGTGCATATATTTATTTTGGTCTTGACTGAGCAAGAGCATTTGATGGCAAAAAGGAACCTTCCTCTTCTTTCCAGAACTGTGCCTTACAATTTCTGAATCTTCTTGTTTCTTATAATATGTCCCACATTTTATAAAGTGACAGATATTTTGATTTTAGCTTCAGTTCCTAACTCCTTGTAAAACTTTGGAATAACTCAGCTCTAGACCTCAATTTGAAATCTGATGTTTATTCAGATTTAGCAACTAAATGTGTAATAGTAAAAGATTAATGGACAATTTCAAGGACATTATGGGATATAGCTCTGACAGAGTCTGTTTGGCTTTTCTCTGGTGTTGTCTGTAGAAAAATCTTCAGTGAATGAGCATGACATGTTTCATTGAAGAGTAACAGAGAATTATCTTCAAGGGTCAGCCTCATGCCTGATCCTGCCATCGTGCAGGATAGCTATTTAGAGAGAAAAAACCCCACACTGTACTGCATATTATTATTATAACTCTTAATTTCTGAAAATCAGCATGGAACTGGAAAGCTACCACACTATTTCTATATAAATAAAATCCGATAGATGGGCTTCACCAATCATTTCTGGCAAGAAAAGCTATGTGAAGCCTAATGTACCCTCTGCTTTCATTTAGAGAACTGTAGTTTTTGTTTCCCTTGTAAAACTACATATTCTGCCAAAAGTCAAGTTGCAATGGATATTTAATAGGAGCCTGACCTGCTAGAAATAGTTATTATGTATTGTCAAGGCAGAAATAAACCCTGGCAATACCAGCATAGAGCATGATTCAGTTCTCCTGATAGCCCAACTCATCTTTTTCATTTTTACATCAGTGGCTATTTTTGCTGCACAAAACTCCTCAGAATATAATCAAATATTATAATGCGGACCCCATTACAAAACAGTAGCATTCACACTGACTTCTCTGAGCAGTAGGCAATTTTTCCATTAGCAAATTAAACTTGGAGCTGTGTGAAACTTGCATTGTTCACGTATTTGTGTGAGAGAAGTGATAATTTCATTACTACTGTATTCAAAATTCAATTCAAGGTGGAATGACATTTTCCTTTCTTCAGAACTGTCATATTTTATAGGATATGACTCAAAGCAGAAATGATTGTGTTCTTTCTGTCATCCTGTTAAATCTTAAGGTTTCCACAGTATTTGAAGATTTTGTAAAGAGAAAATATTTTTCTCATAGGTCATACTGTGAATATAAAAATTAATGAGAGAAAATAACATATTTTAGAAAGATCTCTTTTAATAATATGGGTGATTGCGCTAGATCAATGGAGCTACAAACTTAACCTTTTTAAGAAGGACAAATTTTCCGTTGCTGTTTTTTTCTTCCACCAGCCCTAAACAATATGCCCATTAAGTTTACTTCCTCTTTTTGTAAAAGGAAGAGGACATGGCTTGAAGGTCAAGCCACAAAAACCCAAAATCATAAGAGTGGTTCACTTCAGGAGTCAACTACACAGAGATGAATCAGCAGATCTAGCCAGTTCATCTTTATCTTCTCTCTTCAACACTGACAGCTGATCTGCATTTTACTGTTGAGCTGAAATATAATCTGACTAGAATATTTAAGAGAAACCGAAAAACCTGAAATAAATTCAGTTCAGGTCCTCTTGAGAAAGGAAAGCTTAATAAGGTATTCTAGTGAATGCATTTCTGAATTTGACTTTTGATTACGTGGACAATTGGCTGGTTTCACCTCACTCTGCCTAATGACATCTTTGATACCAAACTGGAGCATGCTGTAGGAATCTCTCTGAGCAGATGTAGAAATTACTAGAAATACTTCTCGAACCTGTGAGTTTTTATCGATTATAAATGGCCACTGATATAAAACCTCCATATTTTTGATAATTATCTGGATTTTTTGAGGTATATTCCACACTTGAGGGAAGCTAAGAAATCATGCTCTATGAAGTAAAAATATGAAAGAAAGTTAAAATAAAATCTGATCACCAACAAAAATTTAAAAAAAAAAATTAAAATCTTGCGTTCCAGAGCAGTTACAGAACCACGTTTTGGGGTGTGTTTTTTGCGGTCGTGGTGGTGGTGATGTGGGTGATTGTTGATTGTTGCTTCTGGGTGTTGTATTTTGGTTTTCAGGTGCCTTGTACAGGAAACATTCCTCAGTTAAAATGTCATGGCAAAAACATCACTGCAGATAGGTTAGTCTAATATTCTGCAGTATTAAAATATTATTTAAATTTTCCCTTTCCTTTCCTTTCCTTTCCTTTCCTTTCCTTTCCTTTCCTTTCCTTTCCTTTCCTTTCCTTTCCTTTCCTTTCCTTTCCTTTCCTTTCCTTTCCTTTCCTTTCCTTTCCTTTCCTTTCCTTTCCTTTCCTTTCCTTTCCTTTCCCTTTCCTTTCCTTTCCCTTTCCTTTCCTTTCCTTTCCTTTCCTTTCCTTTCCTTTCCTTTCCTTTCCTTTCCTTTCCTTTCCTTTCCTTTCCTTTCCTTTCCTTTCCTTTCCTTTCCCTTCCTTTCCCTTCCCTTCCCGGAACTTCCCGGAACTTCCCTTCCCTTCCCGGAACTTCCCTTCCCTTCCCTTCCCTTCCCTTCCCTTCCCTTCCCTTCCCTTCCCTTCCCTTCCCTTCCCTTCCCTTCCCTTCCCTTCCCTTCCCGGAACTTCCCTTCCCGGAACTTCCCTTCCCGGAACTTCCCTTCCCGGAACTTCCCTTCCCTTCCCTTCCCGGAACTTCCCTTCCCTTCCCGGAACTTCCCTTCCCTTCCCTTCCCGGAACTTCCCTTCCCTTTCCTTACCTTACCTTACCTTTTCCTTTCCTTTCCTGAAAAAATAGGCAGCCTAGAAAGAAAGAAGAGGCAATTCAAAAAGTTGACAGATGGTAAAACATCGTGTCAGCAAATTTGAAGAATTGCTGATGTGGAGAAAGTTGCAAATGCTTTAACTTAACTTGTGGCATTTCTTCATAGATAATCAAACAGTTTAACAATATTGATGGCCAAGAAAGCTGAGAACATAGAGTTACATCTGAGGAAAAAATATATTCCAGAAGGTAGTAGACAGATTTTGGAAATATGTTCTCTTTTAAAGGTATGTTTGACAGGATGTGCTCCCTGTACACAGATTAAAGATCTCACAAATGCAAGAAATTGTAATTTCTCAAGGTTAGAATTGAATTCAAGTGTCTATTTGGATTATTCCTCCAGCTCTTCCATGGCCATCAGTTGAAAGATGAACCACATTTCACAGTGAGTAGTGTAAGGACATTTATAATTTTCCCAGCAGTTTCCAGCTACACCCTGTACCTTGATCTGTCTTTCTCTAGTGCCAGTGACCAAGGAACAGTGAAGTCCTGCAGACCTCTAAGGTCCTCCTGTACTCTTCTCTGTGCTTATGCTCACAAGCCAGGAACTATGTAAATAACATGATTGAGAGTATGAAATTATTTTTATGCCAAACTCTTCCCTTCACATGATTCTGGTGGCACTTTCTTACCATGAGTAGTGATTGCAGCACTTCCAGCCTCAGCTGTTTCAGAACCAGGAGAACCCTTACATACTGTAAATTACACTACAAATTGCAAAATTTTTCTGTTAGCAGGGGGGATTTTTTGCTATTGTTTTTGTTGGTCTTTGTTAGTTTTTTGTGGGGTTTTGGGGGTTTTTTTAGAATTTGTATAAAGGACCTTACAGGTTGCAATATTTTCTATTAAGTAGGATTCTGTTTTCCTATCTGAGTTTCTTTGAGCCTTACGTATTCTGTGGGGTTTTGTTTTGTTTTGTTTTGTTGTTGCATGGGGCTTTTTTTGTTCTTTTGTCACACTTCTCAAGTCTTAAAGCTTTGATTTTTTGTATTTATTTATTTTTAATGAAAGCAGAGATTCTAATGTTACCAAATGAGTACTGGAGCTAGGGTTTTAAATATCCTGAGACTCATGATAAAATCACTGTAGTTGGCAACACTGTTTGAATTTGGCACAAAATCCTAAAGCTTTAAAGGATAAAGTGTGACTCATCAAACTTGCCTGGAGAGTTAAGGGAGCTGGGGGCAAGGGCTAATGGGGGTATCCTTGCATTTCAGTACTTCAGAGAAAAATCTACAAGATACAGTCTAGTAATTGTGCCAAGGAAAAAAATCTGCTTGCTATACAGAGAATAACGATTTCTAATTATGTAACAAAATTAGGGGGAATGTAAAATGGCAGAGTTTTAAAAAAAATACTGGTATAAACATTTCCAATTATACAGAAATATTTTAACAGAGAGTTAGTAGTTCATAGGCTGGAAAAGTACCTCACCTTTATGTGTTATAAAACATAAAATTCTTAATACTCCTTACACGTTTGAAATGTTCTTCTCTAATGATCTTTCCTTTCCAGATGAAGCGAAATGCAGAATTATGTTTTCTCAGGGGAATTGTATATATATTTGTCATAGTTTTGATCTGCCACCAGAAGCTAGCCTTAACTTACTGAATTATACATGACAAAGCATTAGATTAAATACATTTACATGTGTTAAGTCATAAAAATCAAGTCAGTTATTTGCTGCTTTACCTTTCTGTAGGTGCCATGGTCTTTTGTTAATATGCAAGGCTACCCTTCTAAACTAAACAAGCCAAATTACACAAGATAAAAATGGACAGAGACCTTTCATTAAAGCAGTTTTCTTCATTCTCAGTTCTTCAATTCTTAAGATGAAGTTTTTCCTGCTAGAGAATTAATTTTTATCCAAATTTCCCCTGAGAAATCTTTTTCCATGCCCAGAATATACATTTTAGTGAAAAAAAATCATCACAGTCAGGTGTTTGTAAGAACCTTCTGGCTATGCCATGCAAAAGGAAACCATCTCATGTTCATCCACTCTGTAAGACAGATCAAGTTATCTCATTTCTGATTTCTCTTCATCATTAGACATAGATGGAGACTCTCTGCCACAAAGCTATAGTGATTTCAAGGTTGGTTGGGTGCTGGTTTGCTATTTTTTGGGGGATTGAATTTGGGTTGATTTTTGTTTATTTTTTTTTTTAAGCCTGTTGGTTGATGTCTTTTGGGGTTTTGATATTTGTTGGATGTTTTATGTTTTTGTTTATGTTTTTTTTCCCTTCTGAACTTTGTACTTCTTTTAAGAACTTTTTATTTCTTCAAAGTACTTCAAAAGATTTAAATTTGATACCATATTGAATTGTAAAATCAGCATTCCAAGAGGAACTGTAAGTTGCGATTCCATAACTTTTGTAGTTTTCAGAGTTCTCTGTATTTAAAATGTCTCCCCTTTTTCAAAGCACTTGAAGCACACAGGAACTTATAACTATATCCTATTATATATTTTTTTAAGTATGTGTCTTAAAATAAGTATGTAGGGTTTGTAGGAGCTTGCATAATTTAGTTTGCTCATAAGCACCAAGATATACTATGGAAGTGTTACTGTGGATTTGGAAGGGAATATGCTGGCTCTGCTCCTAGCTCAGAGGACTCACCAAAGAGTTTTAAGGATCCCTCTCTGCAGGACAGTTACCCAACTCAGACCAGCAGTCTGGGGATTGTAATTTACTGTCTAGCTGAAGATAGTCTGTTTGCCGGGTTTTTACCATCCCACCCTCCTGTAGAACAGCATAGATCCTGCATGGGCAGCAAGCAGTTTTTATATGCAGTATAGGGGAAGAGAAGCTCTTTTTCTGGAAGGGTCAGTACTGAGAGCTGTTGGTAAAGAAGGACTTGCCCCTAACACCCTCTTTCTTTGTGTGCCATGTGCTTACTCCATGCTGTTGGCTAATGACCTGCAAAGGCTAAATAACTGCATTTTTTAGTTGGCATTGCACAGAGCAACATCTGAACCTGCAGGAAACAAACTGGTTTTGTGTAGTTAATTAAAAAATGCTTGATCAATTTGTTATGCATAAAGTTTATAGGACATTTTCTCACAGGCTGGGAAGTTGTATGTATCCAAATTTCAGTCCAGTGTGGATTTCATGACTTCAGTTTTCAAGCCTAGAAAAGTCTCATCCAGTGGAAGTGCTGATAGTCCCCTTATCACAGACTTCTAGAAGGTGCCACTGTAATAATCCCTGCTTCTATAGTCATAGTCAACTTTTTTATACCCTATAGAAGTGGTAAATAATATTGGGACAAAATGAGTTAGGATACTTAGGATTCACTGTAGCAAAGAGAATCAGAACAACAAAAGCACTCTCACTGATGAAATTGGAAATGTTTTTTTTTAATTAACACTTCTAATTAGAATTTAACATCTCACTAGCTTCGTATGGGATTTTTCGCTTCCTTAACCTCACGGAAACCTATCTATTGGCTCTAAATAGGCAGTCACTTACCATGCACCACTTGAGGATTTCAATTAATCCCAAATCCTCTAACTTTGGTGTGTGAACTTGCATTTTTCTCTGCATGCCATTCCCTCCTGTTTCAATTTTCTTACTAAGAACCTTCTCAACAGTATTTTTCTTCTTCAATTATTTGCCTCTCTGTTTACCTTTCTATTTAAAAACTGTAGTATTTTGATTTGAAATGATGGGACAATGCCATATATATGTAGGCACTGGTCAGGACTGCTCAACATAGCTCTGGAAAGACAAGCAGCTAGAGAAACTGTGCAGAAACCAGAAGAAACTATCCTCCATCAACTTTGAAAAGGAAAAAATTTAGGTGTCTTCAAGTTGTCTGGTTAAATTAATAAAAAGGTATATTTTAAACAAGATGAATGTATATTTTTTAATTTCTTTTCTCCTTACATAATAAATTTGAGTATTTTTCTACAGCCACTTTTGGACTCCTCAGCCTCTATGTGGGTTTTGTATTTTTCATGTAAAATCTTAGTTTACTTGAGCTCTCCCTGTGGAAGAATCTACTTTCTCTCATCTGAAATATAATTTCTTTTGCAAAATGAAGCAAAGACATTATTTAAACCAATAGAAAATAATGGAAATGTAAAGTAATTTAGATTAGAATGCAATCATTTGATTCCCTGTTGTCCAACTATGTCCATTTTAAAGAAATGACAAATTTCTCATTCTGGAGATGTGATAAATTATAAATTTCCCTGTAACAGTGGGGAAGAAAAAAAAAAAAAGGCAAAATCTCACGATTTCCTTGTATTGCTAATTTACCTTCCTAAAGTGTTGAGTACTCAAGTGCCTCACAGACTGATCACTAGTCAGTCCTCTTTTGGTATTAACTACTTTTGAAGTGAGTTTGCTTTGATGGCAAACAAAGAAAAATGCTTGTATACCAAGGGTTCTCTATGACTCATTATTCACAAATATACTGGAGTTTGTCTTAGAATTTGCTCATTTGTTAAAAATGCAACCACAGTGCCACTAAATAGCACCACTGTAGAATAACACCTAAGGTTCTTTTTGAAGTAACATGTTTTAGAAAATACTCCATGTTATGGATTTTCTGTTGCGTTTTGAGTTGAAAAACTCGATCACCCATGCAAGTAAACCAAAAGTCCTCTAATTATAAGCATATGAACTGCCAGCTTCAAAGTTCTTCAAAGTCCATAAAAATAGTTTCAGGAAGTCATAGAAATCTTTTTGCTAGGTATCTTACATGTCCTGAAAATTCAAGAGATAAATTTAACTACAGGTAACTGTCTATACAAAACACTAATGTAAATAGATAATGAGAATGTGATCACAAGTGAAATTTTATCCTATGATAAATAGCAACCCCAGTCTGCTTGCATCTATTATAGCCAGAAAAAAACACACAGAAATACCTCTCAAATATTTATTCTTAAATAATGAAGAAAATCAAAAGGTGGGCTTTTATCCTTCTCCTGTTAAATTGCTTACAGGAGTCACACTAGCCTGGGGATTGTGGGCATCCCATTCTGTATCCATACAAAAAGGTCGTAATCTGCAGTAATTTATATAATGAAATATATCTTCATCTTTCCACTGAAAGCGAAAAGTCACTTCCCTGAGTCTAGATCACCATTGGCTTCTACACATAGAGATATACAAGACATATACAAGCTTTCCACAAAATGCTGTGTTAGCCTTCCATTTTCTTCTGTCTTTTATGTTTTTTTCATGTGCAGAATACTCTTCAAGGAGGGCAACATCCATGTTCTTGTCACAAGAAAGAAAAGTCATAGGATCGTGTAATTTTACTTGTAACTTCTAATGCATTACTCTGCCTTGCACTGGAGATTGAGTTTGAAAAGTGAATTGTTTACCTCTGTATGCACATGTAGGCAGACTGATCACAAGAAATGTTGAATTAAATTGTCTTCCATGTGCAAAAAGGCCACGCAAAATATGTGGAAAGGTGCTATCACATGATTTGACAGATGTTACACTGCCCTTTCCCTCTGAGAGAGATAGATGACACCTAGAGTATCATTTTTTTGAATTTCCATGCAGTGTTAATTAGGCAACAAGGAGAGACAACTGAGACACAAAGTGAATGCTAGAAGTCACTCATCAACAATGCCACAATGATTCCTCATTTGTCTTTACTATGCAAAGGTATTCAGTGCACTGTATTGTGTGGGCCCTCCATCTTTGCACAGAATCATACCAAAGCCAAAACCAAAGGATCCAGCGGTCCAGATAACACAATGTGGCAAAGGGAGAAAGAACACCATTTCTTGACTGGAGCAACATGACTGATCTCAGCCGTTGTACCTTCTCAATGCATATGAAGAATATGTCATTCTGTCTTTAACTTACAGGACATTTCCCACAGGTCTATAGAAAGCAGCTGTGGAAATCCAGCCATTTACAAAAGTGCAGCGAAAAGGTACATGTTAAGGCTAGACTGGTCTTTGCTGGATATTGAGAAACTTGCATAACCATGAACAGAATATGATGGATTGATAAAGCATTATGACTGCTTCTTATTTTCCATCCTGAGGAAACAACAGGATCATCATGAGGATGACATAGACCACAGTAAACTCTGGAGGTGGAGTGAGACAGCTTGGGGCTTTCAGCCAACCTTCCATCGTTATAAGCTTGGCATCTTCAAGGTTGGACAAATCTGTAAGTACACAGAAAAGGAGAGACATGAGGTAGTCCTAGTACTATGCAGAAGACATTTCTCTATCTAGAATGTGTGAATATTGGTCATGGGTACAGGTACTGCCTATTAAAAATTGATGGTTGGGATGGTCACTTCTGAATGTTCAAAAAGTGGTGCCCAAATTACATCAGCAAGCACACTCTGATGCAGTTTGATCTGATGCAATATGACTTTGTCTATTTCAGCTTTTTCTATATCACTTACAGTTCCTGAAGTCAGAGAAGAACTCTTCAGTGAGCTTGGTTTCAACAGCGTACCTTTTCACCTTGATGTCTTTTAATAAAATTATTTGGGTGTGAGATAATCCGAAGAGGTAGGTGCACCATATCTAACACTCTTTTTCTGTTTGCCTTGGATTCTCACTACTGAAATTGAATATTAAAAGTCTATTTTTGACGAGTCATAGATATCATAACACAAAACTCTTCTCTCTGAGAAACAGAGAGATGCTGGAAGTGCTAGCTTTGCTTCTCCCCCCTCCAAAAGTGTACCTTTAATGAGGCAGTAAGCTCCTGTTTAACGCATGTTAATTGTATTTTCACAATTCTAGGTATTTTCCAGCTAGCCGTCACAAGGGTGGATGTACCCCTACAAGTCAGAAATTAATATATAGAATTTGCTGAAAGAAAGCCTTCAGCAAAAGCATTCTGGAGTCAGTCTTAGCACGAACATATCAGCTTGGGAAAACCAGCCTGCAAGGAGATCAGAAAGCACTTCCTTCTTCTCTTACTTTTTTCCATGTCCACTCAAAAATCATTAACCCATTTCCTACAATGCTAAAAAAGCAAAGGGTAAAGAAAATAGGTCCATTAATTCTTTCATATTGATCAAACTCTACCCAACATATTCTCTCATTCCTTCTCCATCGTATTAGCTCTAGTCACTCTCCCTATTTGCTTTCTGCTCCTCTCATGGACACACAGACCCTCTTTTCAACCCATTGTTTCATTTCATTTTGCTTACTTGCAAGGAAGAATAATTTGTAGCTTCTTGTTGAGAACCTGTTTTAACTTGCACTCAAGCTCTTCTAGATATTACAAGTGTCCCTGAGAAAGCCATCAGCACAGTAACAAATTCATTTGGCTTATAAAAATCACCTGCTTGTAAGCCTGTTTTGCCTACAGCTCTTTTGGTAGAACATATTTGCACTCCATGGGAAGGCTGGGGTTGACTGTCTGGAGCTGAAGGGCAGTATTTGTACATTCAGAAAAATAGCTGTATGAGGAATGAGAGGTGTGGGACAGACACTGCAGGCCTGACTTGTCTCATATGCAGAGACTAGCCATGCCACCACCTTTCTTGATTCCTAGGAGGATGCCTGTGCTGTTTACTAGGGTAGAATTTCAGGCCAAATTCAGCCCTGCTGTGAATGGGCACAACTCCACTGGCTTTGTACAAAGGCTGCCTTCCTGAGAGCAGAACAGGGAAAGCTCTTTGAACGGTGCCAATAATTGCTTCTCTTTTTTTTTTTTTTTTTTTTTTGTATTCATTTTTAAAAGACAGTGGAAGATCAGAGGCAGCAGCTACAATCCACATTCTACAAATAGCATTAGTAAGAACACAAATGAAAGGCTTTGTGTCACAGTTATATAGCACATCTAACACAAATAGCTAGGCAGTGAGTGGTTGTTGATTAGCTATGAAAGAGTGTAAAGAGCACAGGAAAAAGCTTTCTACTTAAGTCTCCTGTGCTGGGGAAGTAGATGCCATTCCTGATCAGGGGCCACTGGAGGGATGGGATGCAGCTACAAACAGTGTTGCGAAAGAAACAGCAGAGGCGTTAAGGAAAAATCTTCCCATTGCTGTTTTTGGAAGGGCTTCAGACTGTATTTTATTCAGGACCTGTGTAAGAAAGGCATGCTCTAGTTAAGTGAGAAGAAAGCTGGGGAAACTACTAGGGGAAGTAGGTGGAAATTCTCATCATGTGTCATCTATATTCAGCTACTTTGACCCAACATAAATTGTATAATGCATGTAAGGAAAATCTGACCACACTGCTAGTGTAGCCCACCCATCTATTGAGGGTAGCTGCATTGAGCTTCTCAAAAATGCTTTAATATTTGACCTTAAAACAGCCAATCATTCTCCTTTTGCTCAAAAAGCTAGTAAACCTAAGATGTTTCCCCTTAAACAACATTGCAAATGCGATTGTTTTCAGAAATAAACAAACACTTCACAAAATTCTTTCAGGTATAACTCTGGATCTCAAAAATTTGGCATTATCATGAAAAATTAAAGATGGTTTTATACTTCTTTATGTCAGCCAGTGCATTATTTTGTGTAGGCCTTACTCATTAAAACCAACCTTACAATGATCTTTATATGGGAGTGTGCTTTTATCAAATAATATAACCTTTAAAGGTTTAATTAAGTCAGTGAATATGTGCAACAACTTTTCATCTTTATCTGTTCATCTTTGTTTTCATCTTCATCTGTTCTTCAGGCAGCTATTCCTCAATCTGTGCCTGAAAAGCAGACCTAGACTTTGGAGTCTCTTATGATCTTTGATAGTCTTGTTTGCTGTAGTTCAGAACTCTTGTGGAAAATTTGCAACAGCCCTTGTTAGCAGGTGATTTACCATCCTGCAGTTTTCTCAAAGACTGCTAAAACATACAAGGTAAAGCATTGTTTATCACAAACAGTGATGCATAATAGCAGGAGCTGACCAAGTTGTAATTATGTCACCGAAAAATCTTTCAAATTTATCAGACCATTAGTGAGGGGACACATTTGTCTACTGTGTGTATTCATCTGCCACTGAAGTCATATTTATAGGACTGCTTTTTAAAGGGAACATAAAGAATGTCCGGGAAACTTGCACTCAGATGAAAAACTGCGTGATTGCTTTCATTGTTGCCAGCTTCCGAACAGTGGACATCACAGATTTTCATTCAAAAGCAGCCAAGAACTCTTTACAACTTTGCTCACAGCTAAGTCAGGGTTTAAAGGAAGATTTGAGGGCGGGATAAGTCATGGCAAAGTCTTCCTTTTGGGAATGAATGACCCAGTGTCTTAGGTAGCATAGCTCTGCAATCACACTTTTTATGTGTGAACCTGATCATTTAGAAAAAAGTCTTTGCTCTGTCTCTCCCAAAGGATTATTTCTTTGTGGACTTGAAAAGCATTAAATGCATGTTTACGTTGCATATAAGGTGTAAGAAGCCTCAACCCCAGGTCTATTCCAAGTTGATGGGGCAAAACAAACAGTTAGCTGAAATGACATTAAGCAGTACCTGATACGCGAGAAAGAAAAAGACCCATCACATGATGCTTCTGCAGGAAAAAAGATTAGCACATCTTTAAAAGTTATAAATTCTTCCAATTTAGTTATGCTGAGCCACGTAGAACACAGAGCTATCAGAACCTAAGTTCTTCTGTCCTGGAACATTTTTAATAATAATTATACATAATGCAATACATTGGAGATATAATGACACATTTTGATGCCAGACCATGCAGAGCCTCTCTCTTCCTTGCACTTTTTGTCTGCTGCTACTTCCTGACTTGGTCATCACATGCTCACAATCCTTTTTTTGCAGGTTTCAACATTCCACCGTAACTGGGGATACTGACTCGCTCTATGCCTCCTCTTTGCCTTGAAACTCCTCATGCTAGCTTGCCCTTGCCATAGCTCAGCTCTACAGCTGTAGCAAGGTATCCTGTGTTCACATAACACTTGCATTTTTTATCTCCTTACTACTGCAGATAGCTGTATTATAAATACACAAATACCAATAAAGTTAGGATTTTTTTCATCAGGGCAGAAAATTGGTTGGTTTGTGCTTATTTTGTTATATATTACACCATGTTGAGCTATATGGTCCTGTGGGGAAATTAAATTATGTATATAGTATTGGTAGGTGTGCTAAACTTCTTCAAAATGCTTTGGATGTGCACTCCTTCATTCTCTCTCCCTCTGGATGTTATTATTTTGCTTTCAACAACGGCCTGTGCAGGTTGCCTTTATATCTCAAATTCTCTCCAGCTGAAGGTGCTGGAATGTCAGACAATGACTTCCATCAGAACTTTCTATTTCTCACTCTTTTTAGGCTACAGGAAAATATAACAGCAACTTTTTATAATAGTGAGCCTGTAGATAATCAGAAAATATATTACAGAGTATTCTTGCTCTTGGGAAAGAAATAAATAAACAGTGACAAAGGTGACCTTGAGGTCCTTTGAGGAGCTGAGCATACTATAAGTAAGAAAAATATGTATAAAGGAATTTGACTGGATTAGGATATGCTACACTTAACAGCTTGAGTGAACACATGCATCAATCTCTTTGGTGCTGCTTGAAAGTGTTGTAAGTGATAATAGCAATATTTTATTTTTTTCTCTAATATAAACGATGTCGAACTCTTGTGAACACCATTAAGAAAAGTTCTATATCAAACCCTTAGCAGCTCAGAGTTGGAAGAAAATGATCTAAATTCTTGTGAGACAAAAAAGTCTACAAAACACATGAAAGCATTAGGGAAAAGGAATATATATTCTTGAACACTTCCAAATTTAGATGAGTAAACATAAGCTCCATGGCATATGCCATGAGGTCTCATTGTTACAGAAGATTTGCTGATTGCGTGGGTGAGACCAATTTAGTCCAACTGGTAGACAAAGCTAATGTTGAATTTTGACCTTCTGACTCTCTACAGTCAGTGAGGTATTAATTGCATTATTTTCTGTTTCATTAAGCAGTAACTGTTGTGCAATTTTTTTCTTCCTCTTTGTGAAGATTTTTTTTTTCCTTCTTCTTGTGAAACTTCAAGAAATAACAGAAATTAATTCTTATGTCTCATATTTGGAATCTGTCCAGAGTGTTCAGAGTGGGGTTTATGACTAACCATGTTACTCTAACTAAATTCAACAGGGCAAATTTGTCAAAGTTATCATGCTTGTTCAAGAATTAAACTTTTTTTCTGGATCCATCAAATCCATCTCAGCTTAAGACAGAACAGGGAAAAGCTTCAGAAAGACTTACAGAAGCACAGAATAGTCTGAGTTGGAAGGAACCCAAAAAGACCATTGAGTCTAAATCTTAGCCCTGCATAGGAATATCCCCAAGAGTCACATCATGTGTCTGGGAGCATTGTTCAAACACTTCTTGATGCCATGACCATTTCCTTGGGAAGCCTGTTCCAGTGCCTGCCCACTCTCTGATGAGGAACCTTTCTCTGATATCCAATGTAAACCTTCACTGACATGGCTTCAGGTCATTCCCTTGGGTTCTGTCACTGTCACCACAGAGCAGAGATCAATGCCTGCCCCTCCATTTCCCTCACATGGAAGTTGTAACTGCAATGAGGTCTCCCCTCAGTCTTCTCCAGGCTGAACAGACCAAGGGACCTCAGACTCTACTCATATGGCTTTAGATAGAATAATGCCTCTGACAGGCTCTCTGAGAGAGCTCTTATTTAGAGAGCTGAGGAAAGATGTTCTCTAGGCTTTCAAAAAACTTATCAATCATTTTAAGGTAAGTGATAGTGCTATAAATTGCAGCACAAATTTCTGGAAATTAAATCCCCATTTAAAATGAACCAATATGAACAGCTCAAAACTGATCCTTTTAAAAACATAGTTTGATGACCTCACACTTATGAGAATTCAAAGGAACTTCCGGGCTCTGACATCCAGAAAACCCCAGACATCACACTCTCCCACTGTAAGCCGCAGTTACATTAGCAATTTGGCTGCAGTTGCACAGTGAATGCCCACAGGAATTCCATAAATACACTGTCCATCTTCAGTTGGACACAGTGATTCACTCAGTTCTTGGCCAGATTGTTGGAAGCAGAGGCCCCTGTCATCAGTTCTGGACAGTTTATATGGAATTACAGCTCCTCCTTGGACCATTTCTCCCATTTGAAAAATTGCCATAGTGAGTTCTCCAGCCTGCCAAGTTGGCAGACTCCAACCTTGAAGCTGGAAAAGAGCCAGAAATCTCTGTGCAATTGTGAACCTCCAGTCTCAGTCAGTCATAGCTCCTATCAGCACTCTTGCTTATGTTCATGGAGGAACTTCCTGATCCTAATTTGAGCTCAGCCAAAATCCGTCTTCATTTTAGGAAAATGCTGAGCGGGATCCTATTAAAATATTTGGATAGACTTATACAGTAGACCTAGTCTCTTGATAGATTTCCTGGAGAGTAAAAGAGACTTACTAATAATATGTGCTATGGATTTCTTTCTCATATCTTTTCAGCATGAGGGGGCATAGTCTAAATAGCAATAAAGGACTGAGAAATTTCCTGCCACTATGACTCTCATCTGTCTATTTATAATAAAGTCAATTAGTAATTTTGCTAATTTCAGCAACTAAAAACTTTTCTGGAACTTTTGCATGCCAGTTTTTTCTAATTGTTTGGATACTACAGGAGCATGAAGAGCTATTGGAATGCTAAGTGATATACAGCCACATGCAAAAGCTCATAATAACATTTTTCCTTATCCTGAAATGCATAGGTAATTAAAAAGGTAAGGCTTGTAGAAGATTAAGAAAATGGGTGGAATGGTAGAGATTACTAATAAAAAATAGTGGGTCTAGTTGAGAAACTGTGAAGTTGGAATGTCAGGGTTTCATCCTTCTGATTTAAAAAATGCAGGGAATGGAATTTTCTGTAGGAGTTATTTTCTCCTTTAATTCTGTGCATCTGCTTTCTCAGAAGAGGTGAGGTATGGACCGGTGAGTACTCTGGGAGCAAACTGGTGCACACTTACTCAAAATAATTGAGTGTCCATTCAATTCAGTAGCCAGAGTTCTATACATTTCAGCGAAATCAGGAAATTACAGAGTTAGGAGTAGCAGCAATTGTGAATCAGTCAGCAGCCAGAATGCTGCAGCCTGCAAGTTATTTAACAAAACCAGAGAAACAAAAGATAAGATTATTAGTGTTAGGTTATTTATTAGAGGTTCATTTCAACAAAGACAGAGGATCCTATGAGATACAGGGGCCCCAAGAGCCCCAGGTGCCCTGGTCAAAGGAAGAAACGTAAGTCCCTGCCTTGATCCATCACAGGGTGATCAGAAACACAGGCAAGGTGAAACCCACCATGGTGAGCTAATACACACTGTCTGCCCAGGTGTTAACCCCACACAGCTGCTCCTTCACTCCTCTACCAATAGGATCAAGGAGAGACTCAGAAGGGTAAAACTTGGGAAACTCATGGGTTGAGATAAAGGCAGTTTAATAGGGAAAGCAAAGCTATTTTGCAAACATAATTTGCAAACAATCCAAAACAAGAATTTTTCTGCTTCCCATGGCAGGCAGGTGTTCACCCATCTCCAGGAGAGCAGGGCCTTATCACATGTAAATGTTCCTTGGGAATGTAAATATACTCCCCTTCCTCCTTCTTTCCCTCACTTTATATGCTGAGTATGATGCCATATGGAATATCCCTTTGGTCAGTTTGGATTCGCTGAATATGGCTCCTCCCAAACTCACATGTATGCCCAACTTCTGGCCAACATGGCAGTACAAAAAGCAGAAAAGGCCTGGGTCCTATTTTAGCACTGCTTGACAATAACAAAAAAACATCTCTATGTTATGAACCTTGTGTTCAGCACAAATCCCACACACAGCCCCATACCAGACGCTGCGAAGAAACTCAATTCTACCTTAGCCAAAAGCAGCACAACACAGCACCCCATGGACTGGGAGGGAACTGTCACTGAGCATGGGGCTCCTTGTGGGATGCCAGGGGAGAGCATTTTGGGATTGTACCTGACTTATGATGGGACATTTAGGTCAGGAACCAAAGGTAGGGAAAGGAAGGATAAGGGAATGGGAAATGTGGGCAAATAGAGGTAAAAGGGGGTTAAAAGGGGATGGCCTCCTGTAAACTGGGGCTGGTTCAGTAAGTATGTCTGGTAATGCCCTGTGCCTGACCAGAACATTTTATCCTGTTTTCTCATTAATATCCCCTTCTGACTATTTCTGGGTGAAGGGACTCTGTTCTGTGTACATGTGAGAGTGTATGGGTGTCTGAGCATCAGAAATGGGTGTGAAACCACAAGTCAGAGGGAGTTGTGTGCCAGCACCTGGAGAAAACAAGGAGGAGTGTGTGTATGTGTGTGTGAGCAGAGTGGATGTGCCAGTGAGAAATCACTAGCAAACAATCAAGATGGCCTAGATGCTGAGTAATATAAGAGGATCAGGAACCAAATACTGGGGTGCCCACAAGTCTGGGCAGAGACTGGGGAAATCAGTGTCGGCATGGTCCAGAAGGTCCAGAGCTGAAGGGACTTTGGAATCTGGTGTTGGCTACAGGTAAGACTGAACCAGATACCAGAGACTGTTTTGCATGCCTCCTCATGAGGTATCTAGAGGAGATGGCCCAGCTACCAACAGTCTGGATGTCTGCAAGTCTGCTACCATGGGATCCCTTCAGGTGCATGTCTGTGTGCTCACATAATTCTGGGTTCTAGCAGATGTTCTTGGCTCTGTCCCTGTGGGTTCACATGCTCGAGTACCACCACAAGAGTCCCAGGCCAGCTAGTGGGTAAAATATGAGTCAAAGGCTAACTATTGGAGTGATCCACACCATATAAATGTGAATACTTTCCACTAAGAGCCTATTGTTCTGATCAGCCAGAGAGGGGACCAGGATAGGACCACTAGTGCTGTTTGCTTATGTTTGAGCCCTGTGCCCTGTCTGCGCTGCTCTCTGTGCCTGGTTATGTGTGCATGTGCAGTGAATTTTGGTGTGATATTCCATTGGGAATAACCTGCTCAGCTCCTTTGTTGGACGGACCTGGATACATGGAGCTGTGGCAGCCTAACCTGGTTCTGCACTTTCAACAAGTCCTTACTAATGTTTTTATGTTTATGCAGACATTACTCTTTTTTATCTTTGGACATGTGATAAGAGAAAAAGCAACGAATATGAACAAAATGATTTAAGAGAAACATGTTTTAAAGCCCCTTAAAAATTACTTTATATTCCTACAAAACTTGTAATATGCTACAACTCTAAAACATCAGCAGGAGTACACAATCTACCTCTTAAAGAAGGAGAGGAAGTTCTCTGCTTGCTGCTGAAAGTGGCCTGCAGAGCAGAACCCAGCTACAGCTTATTTATGCACAGATTTATTAATGTATGTCCTATCCTTACATCATTCAGCCATATGACTTTTGGCATTTCAATACACCCATGGTGCTGCCAAACACAGAGTAGGTTTTTCCAGGGCTAATGTCTGAAGTTATAGCACAGGGTGTACTGGCTAAAGACTGCCAAATTGGCACAATGGTAACTGATTAACACTGTTACAAATACAAATTAATATTGCTGTTATCTTGGCTGGTGCCTCATCGCCCTCAAAAAGAAGGTAGAAAACAACATAAAATTCTAATTCTCTTTCAAAAGCCTTCTGCTGAAGGTAAAAAACAGGAGCTGGTTCTCATGAATGATTTTCTGTGTCATTGTTTAAATTCTGTCCCATAACAAATTCTTCATGCCTTAATAAACTGTTCAGAGAAATACATTTTTAACCCAGTTATTACAAAACTCTCCTGACAACTCCTGCTGGAGTGAAAGAACATCAGTCTACAAAGAGGCCGGAATTTTCTTCACAGGTTAAACACCTGAATCTGGTGTCTACCTGTGGGTGGCATGAGCTGGAGTTTCTGCTTTCTTATAGGCAACAGAGAGCTTTTCTGAAGCTGAGTTACACCTCATCCACCTTTACATACACTTTACAACCATCCAGCTATCTACACTGTGTGCCATTGCCTGTACTTTTAAGTGGAGCTATATACATGCATGAATCTATTTTTAGTCCTGTTTATTTTTTACCTGATAGCACACATGCCCTAAAAATAAAAGAAACTGTATTTGTTTGGTACTAGTTTCTCCCACATACATTTGTCGTTCAGGCCATTCAAATGCTCACTTATTTTTCTATTTCTGTATCTCCTAGTTAAATATACAAGCTGCTATTAGTTTTCTCTGCACCTATTTTTCTTCCCTGTCCTGGCTTTGTGTTGATGCCATTCACATTCTCAAAAAAAAAGTAAAATCAGAAATTAATCACTAGGGCAGTCAGGCCTCAGATTGTAGTGCTCACTGGCACATCTCTTTGAGTTGGCTGCAGAGACAGCAAAACTGATTTCAGATTAGAGTCATGGGATTTATAGGAGCATGTTTTTGGTTTGAGTGCTATAATCTTCTACAATTTTCTTAATCAGGCACAGAACATATTTTTCATCAAAGAGTCTGCAAATTTTCATAATGATTTTCTATTTTGTAGAAACAAAAAATGAAAAATATTTCTGCATCTCTCAGTCTTATTCTTCTACTCTATCCTCTGTTCAGATAGAAGTTTTAAAATTTATCCACTTCCCAATTTCTGCTGCTTATGCCAAGGTTCATAATTCCATACCATGCATCTTCTGTTACATCCAGCATATAATTCTATGACTATGATCTCCAGATCAGTCTTTTATATTTTTAATGTTTGCCATAATTGTGTAGATACCATCTTTACCTGTCAGGTACAGTACCAATAAGAAATCTATTTGTGCTGTTTGGTAGAGTTAAAGCCAAACAAATAACTGATTTACCAGGTAAACATAGCAGTATGCATTCATCCTTACAGAAAACCATTTAATGGTTAATTTTCAAAGCAGGATTATTTCTGTGTTTGCTTGTCATTTATTATGTTCTTCCAGGCTGAGATGGCCTTGTTTGGGCCAAAAGTCACACAAGTCTCCAGCACAGTCAAGAATAGAACAATCATCCTTGACTCCTTTTCCTGTGCTTTACAAGTGTTGTGATATTTGTCACACCTGGCTTTCAAGTTATTTCCCTGCTCATCCATACATTTTACTGAATGCTTTTATCATTTCTCAGCTTGCTTGCTGACTTCTTGTTGTTGTTGTTTTAAAACCTCTTTACAACAACTGACTTTGAGTGCTTGTCGGGGTCATGCTCTACCTATGTCATATTTTATTTTATAACTAAGAAAGACTATTTTTCCCCATGTTCTGGGGCAGATATTGGTTATGGAATAATTCAGTTCATCACAATATTACCTTCATCATTTCTTTGACATTTCCATCTGCATTTGGGAGGCATCCAAGTATTCATGCCAGTTGTGTTCATTGCACAAGAATTTTGGCATCAAAATCACTGATGACACTTTTTTTTAGGGGAAAAAAAGCTAAAAAACAAAACCTAGCCAGTTTGTCAGTAGGCTTCCTTCTTCTTATTTTCAGTTCTGGCTGTCAACCCATAATATCATCAAAGTAGCTAGGTCTGTTGAGGATCGAGCACAGAGAGAAAGAAGTCAAGAAGCTTCAGAGGAATAAAAAGCCACAGTGCAAAGATGCCCAGTCAAAAGACTGGGCTGGAAGTTAAGAGAAGAGGGAGATAATTATATTTCCAAGAAGAAGAAAGGAGATATGGGTCACAGTCTGGGAGATGGGGCACTTCCATTCCCTTGCCTTTGTAATCTGAAGTCTGTGGGGACAAGAGTGGAGTTGTATTCCAAGTAACTGCATTTTTAAAATATTTGTAAATGCCCTTTGCTGAGGTTTCTGACTCTAGGCACTTCTGTTTGCTGCCAACAGAGATAGCTGACTACAAGGATTATACAATATTTAAAGCTGTATTGCCAAATTCCCTTTCACCGCTTTCACTTTTCCTTCTGAAATGAAGTGTACAAAAATTACAGCTGTGTTGCCAAACTATGCTTCAGTGCTTCACAGTAAGTAAATCTGGGAAATAATATACATTTTCCATTCAAATAACATCCTACTGCTTTTATAAGAGAATCTGGAACAATACCTTCATTTTCTTCTTGACAGTCTTTCCTGCTCAGTAGTAGCTCAGCACCTCCATTCTTAAATGGACACTTTCTTCATGGGGTTTTGTGGTCTTCCTCATGCTCATTTGCTTTGTCTTCTGTTAGGTCACTGACACAGGAATGAGGTGTTTCAGAATAAAAAAATGGATCATGCAGAAACTCAGTCATGGTAAAGTTTTATTTGCACATCCTTATCATCCAGTAAATGTCAGTGAATCAAAGTAAAGGTAAAGTTTCATGAAAAATCACCAGATTTGTACATTATGATGAAGGTAATAAAATATTTAAGGCTTCCAAAATTCCTGAGAGGCTGTTCATCTAAAAAAATGTAGAACATAGGGACCTGTATGTGAACTTGGCTGTTTTATTGGTCTGCCACTGATGGCCACCCTGATCCAGCACAACTGATCTGATTTTGCAATTGATTTATATATTTGGTCAGCTTTATGTTGTCCTGCAAGTGTTTGTTTCTTTCTTTTCAGCAAACATCTGTGGAAATTACCTCTTAGATGATCTTTCACACTGGTAGAAGGCTGTGTTTAGGGGGTTCAGTGCTCTTCTAATTGGTCTGAATCTTTCTTTGTTAAGAAATGTAAGGCTCTCTTTCTTAAAATTAGCACATTTTCTGCATAGGACATGTATTTATTTGTTCTCAGTACCTCAGTATTATCAAGGATTTATCAAGAATCTCCACACTGCATTTTCATAGAACAGCTGAATTTTCCCAAGTTTTAATTCTGAAGTAATTTTTCCTATTTGTTCTGAGGTTCTAAATCAGACTCCATTTTAAGGCTCATCCCTTTCACTTGTAAAAACATGCAAATGACACTTCTCAATTGTTTTCTGAACTGAACAGTTTTAAAGATGTTACAGCATACTCCTTGGGCATTTCTGTAAATGCATGAATCTGAAATTCTCTTGAATCGTCTTTCTAATGTGGATGTTGTTTAAAAAAAATAAAAAGGAAAAAGGGACATCTGCATTTGCCGAATTTCATGAAGAATGAACAATCATTTACCTTGTAGGACAGTAAAAGCAGAACTTTTAGATGCTTTCTGCATTTTTTCTGTCTACCTGAACTCATTTGTTTCCTGCAGACTGTTGCATCATGTTCTTATTGCACCTCTTGAATGCCTTTGGGAACTCGTTTGAAAAAGCATTTGTATTGTATGTTTTGAGGTTTGAAATTTGCCTCAAACAATATTTATTTCTGGATCTTCTCACTTTGCATACGAAATGCTCACCAGTCCTGTCCTTAACCACTTACTCTCCCTTCAAAATGGCAAAGGATTGCTAATTTTCTTAGCTTTTTCATTTACTTTTCTGTGTCCCATTTTCACTCCAGAATCACAAGCAGAAAACAGGATAGAATGACTGGTGGTTTGAGAACACATAATTTTATAGAAATATCAAATATCACATCAAAACTTTTGTCTGGTGGAATAAAAAGGCTTGTTTTGACAGGCAACAAGTTAGAAGTTTCAGTTCCCATTACACTAAACACTTTTTGAAGCTTTTCCCACCAACATTAGTTATGACATACCATGCCAGCCTTTTGACACAGGCAATCCACTACTCAACTGAGCTATCAAACAAATCATTCTTCCAAAGACAGATAATTTTAATTTTTCCCCCCCAAACTATATGTTAAAGTCCCAATGCGGCATCCTGCCATTTTCATTCCACTGTACTTTTGGTTAGGGACCTGTACAGACCCTGGAGAACATGAGTAACACTATTCATTCTAGAGTCCGAGAGTCCACATTTATTAAGTATATTTAAGTACATTGACTATATTTAGTCAGGACTTCATTAGACAGCAGATTTTTATGTATGGCAATCAATTTTAAAAGTCTGAAGTTAAGTTATTGATATCCCAATTACTTCTTGTAGTATTGTTAGTTGCTGATGTCAGGCTAAAGAGAAGACCTTATCCTTTGACATTTGGATTAATTTAAATATAACATCCTGGTGCA
Organism: Catharus ustulatus; assembly: GCF_009819885.2. Classification (NCBI taxonomy): domain Eukaryota; kingdom Metazoa; phylum Chordata; class Aves; order Passeriformes; family Turdidae; genus Catharus; species Catharus ustulatus. The sequence goes on along the minus strand of NC_046222.1, from coordinate 95,126,882 downwards.
AAACTGTCACTTAACGTGACCAAACATCATTCAAATAAACTCTATCTGGCCAGATTTCTAAGGCCTGAGAAACAATAGACACCAACTATATTGATATATTTGGGCTTTCACTTTTGTTTGAATGTGTGTTTATTTTTAATTCGTGCTTGTGTTTTATTCCCCTGCAGCTTTGGTTCAGTGGTACTTCCAGTGCAAGCTGATTCCTGAGGACCCTGCTGCAGCTGGAGGGAAAATTATCTTTGGGAGGTATTCCTAATGGATTAGGTGAAAGGGAAAGGCAAGCACATGCCCATACTAGCCAGTCATCAAAGAAAAGCAGCATTGTTCTTGTGTTTAACACAGGAGGACAGCAATTCAATCTAGTGTTTGTGCAAGGCAAAGAATAGGGGATATATATATCTGGGAATATAGGCAGGAGCTGCAATAGAGAAGAGTGCAATGGAAGCAGAGGACATCTGTGCAATGGGAAGTGGTATCAAAGACAGACAACTTACTGAGCATTTCTGGTGTCATTTCACCATTTTTTGTTCCTGGGTAACTCACATTTTATTCAGGTATTTGGTCGAGAGTGTTATGTGTAAGACAGTATGCTTTCAAGCTGCCTGTGAATTAGTGCAACGCAGTAGAGAGGAACATGTCTAAAGGAAACAAAATAAAGCAGAATGCATCTTGTAATCAATACACTAAAGGCAAAAGGAACCACAAAGGCAACATTGTGTCACTGCTGCCTGTTTCAGTAAAGGGTGAGGCGTTAGAAACTAATAAATATGCTGATGGAAAATGAAGTGAGTATACAGGAAAAACCTATCTTCTAATGACAGAAGTGTGCTAGGGATTTCTGGAACCCATTAGAAAGAGGTATCATCCCTATGTCTGACAGCAATAGCATTTACCAATTTTTATCATTGTCATGAACACACATTTGATGGCATTTAGAGGCTGAAGAATGCAGAATAGTGTTGGTCTATTGTAAAAGATGTTTCTGATCTCCATTCGATGCAACTATATACACTCAGAGAAGACACAGACACTTGAGAAGCATAGGCTGGCAAAAAAAAAAAAAAAAGAGATTTGTCCATATAAGAAAAGCTCAGAGATCTCTAGCCAACAACACTTTCTTTCCAGGAAAAATTTAACAGACTGACTCAGTGTCAGAGGAGTGTAATGTATTACAAAGCCTACAGAGCTGTTTTGTGTCTCCTGGCATGAGTTCCAGAAAAAAAAAATTATGTCCATTTGAGCAAAAAGTGGCCTACTGATATGTTGAAAATACAAAGGTTTGGTCTTATTTTTGTGCTTATCAACTGTAGTACATTAAAACCAGTTCAGCACTATTTGAAATTGCTGAACTTCTTCATCATGCACTGCAGATAGATGCATTTGCACACATTTGAGATTTCTAGCTGTCTGCAGCTTGTATAGATATATCTCACCTGCAGCCCAATGATAAATGTGCTTACCTTATAGTCCGGTGTGCCTTATATATGGACAAAGTTTGGAAATTTGCCAACTCGGAAGTGCGAGCTGCGAGCCGAGCCGGGATCCCCGGAACTGCGGCTGCCGGCCGGGGGGAAGCCGGGAAGCAGCGCAGCCGCTGGCCAGGGAGATGCGGTGCAGCCGCCAGCCAGGGGGATGCCGGGACCCAATGCGGCCACCGGCGGGATGCCGGGGTCGGCGTGGCCGTGCAGTGGGATCTGGGAGCCGTGAACCGTGCCAGCCGGCGCCAGCAGCAGGGGGGGAAGTGCTGGGGCCCACAGCACAGGGATGGCACCTGGGGCTGTGTTTAAAGGCTACACCGATCTGTGAAAAATGTTTGCAAATTGAGCACCTGCCAGTAATTTGTTATTTGTTGCGCACAGCCCAGCTCCTCATTGCAAAAAAAAAAGTGCATCTTATAGTCCGGTGCACCTTATATAACGTACAAAGTTGCGAAATTTGCCGACTCCCGGAGGTGCGCCTTATCATCTGGTGCGCCTTATAGTCGTGAAATTACTGTAATTCATATTGCCCAGAAAGTCAAACATATACAAGAGCCTGACTAGAAGTGAAGAAATATAGAGAAGGAAATGGAACCAGAAACTCTCCCTCATCTACTCATCACGGCAAAAAGTTCCATACAGGGTGGGTCCCGAGTGAAGGAACAGAAACATTTACCATTTCAACTGGTTTTATACACAGAGGTAATTGTGTTAAGAGTTGTACAAAAAACAGAACAGGTGTTCTCTATCTATTCAACTCTATTTTATACATGTGTGTGCACAGAAATAGAAGTTAACTTATACATATGTGTGTCTGTAGTCATATGGGAAAGATAACAGTACAGCTGAAGTCCACAACCAAAAGGGGCCACAAGGCAATGATGTAGATATGTCAAAAGAGATAACCATTTAAAATGTATCACACCAGCTCTCTGGCTGTTGATGGTTTTGTTGACGGTCACCTAAACATACAGATCATAATTATGGCGATCTCATACAGAGCGTACTGTAGTAATTCACATATGAAAGAGGACTGTGTGTTTCTTGCCCAGCAAGAAAATAACCTCATCCCTGGTACAAATAGATGAGGTGAGTTTTCCATATGAATCATACAAAAATATAGCTGATATTAACATAAGGGCTTGTCTACTGCATTTCTTCAAATGTCTTTGCACTTCAATCCTGTTTAAAAAAATGCAAGCCACCTACCTATCTACTGCTTTGTGTCTGCTGTCAAGCATCACTCTGCTTACAAAGATTTGAAAATGATGCATAAGAGAAGCTGTGTCATAATTTGACTCTGTCACATAATAGGGCAAAAGTGGTATGTACTATCAAGGATGGAGAATTTTTCTGTGTGCTGTGTTGCGCACTGCATTAATTCAACTAATTGAATTTTCAGAGTTTGCTTGTGCTAACAGAGAAATGTGAAAACACACTGCCTAATGAAGAGAAAGATTGCATGCATTTTAGCAGTTCAGGCTATTACAATTCATATCAAATTTACTTCAAATTTTAAAGTTGAAACATTTTAAGCAATTGAAAATATTTAAGGCACTTCCAAAATAAAACCAAGTTCAAAAATACGAGCAAATTTAATAGGAGTTCCTAGGTTTCAATATTTTTGTTGTACCACAGCAAACAATTCAAGGTAAATGAATGACCTAGATAACAAAATCAGTGCTAGTCATCATTAAAAAGGAAAGAACAAAGGACTGCAAGCTAAAAGGGAAAGTGAGGGTGAAACAAAGGAAAGAAAGAGAAAATTACTTCTGAAAAGAAAAAATAAATGCCAATAAAATGTGGTATTGTGTGGATTAGATGCATTCTATTTTTTCACAGTGTTTTATCTTTTTTATCTGGTTTATCAGCACATGAGTCACTTTCCTCAAACCTTTGTTTTCAAATGTCCTTAACTTTATCTTGCTTTTGTCTTGAAATTGGACTGCTACTATTTCACATGACAAAGTTTCTGTTTATGTGATAGTCTATTACTTGGCTGTGGGCAATTTTTGTCCTTCTAATTTAAAAATATGATTTTCCTTCTACCCTTGCCATCCTGAGGCATTTGGTCTAGCTGTGTGGTTAAAGTTGTCATTCACCCCCGAATCAAAAGATCAGTGAGAAGACAAAGTACTTCCTGAACTGACTTTATGGGCCAAACAGAAAAGATGACAGTAAGGAAAGCATCAGTCAAATATAACATTTGTGTCTATGGTTGTCATAAGAAAATATCTTTATATAACTAGAAAAAGAAATAGGTCCTTTGCTAGAGTTAGCTGAATAATTCATTGTGAATAAATTATCCAGCAGATGTACTCCCCACACACTGCTTTTTGTTTGTTTGTGAATGGTTTGTGAACAGACCTTTTCTTCTGTTAATGTATTCTTTATTTGGAAATGTTCACCAGAGTCTTTCTGCAAATCAAAGATGCTTCCTGAAAGGTGTTTTGCAGCAATGTTATCCCTCTTGGTCAGTCACATGTCTCATCTGGGTCAGTGTTGTATCAGTGGTGTCCATTAAAATACTAGAGTATAAGGAAATAATAAGAACTTCTCATTGAGATTCTTCTCCTAGTAAACCAGTGATTTTCAGACTTCCATGAGAGAGATTGCATCAAGGTTTCTTAGCATAAGTGTTTGTATATTCATTTGCCATGAATGTGCCAAGTTACATTTTGGCTCACTGTGGCTAGGATTTTTCCTGTTTAATTCCACCATCAGTAATCAGACATGCTTTTCCTGTTAAATTTGCTGCTTGCTCCATTTTTCTGTTGTGGATAGTCATACATGTTCATAGCTTTCGTGATGGTCATGTAATCATAGAAAACCCGTTCCTCACTGCTGAGGCCACTTATCCTCATCTTTTTTTCTCTTTCTGAAACTTTTTATATACTTCAGCCATCACCCTTTCAGTTTTTCTTAATTTAAATAGCTTGAATCTTTCATTAGTTTTTTCAGCGGTTCCTCTTAGGTTTCTCATCTTTCCTCCTTTATTCCCTGTTCTCTCTCTGATGTGGTTCAGCAAGAATGTTGACCAGAGCTGGACAGAATACTCCAGCTGAGGCTCTACAAAGTGATACAAAGGTGAAAGATCTGCAAGTATTTTTTGTGGGCTCTATTGCACTTACATCTCTCAGTGTGATGTTTGCCATCTTCAGAGCAGCACGATATTTTTGATCACATTCAGACTGTAGTCTAGTTAATTCCTTGGATTTCTTTCCAAAAACTGCTATCTACCCAGCTGTTTCCCATCCTATGTTTGTAAAGTTGATTATTCTTACCTGTTTTTAATACCTCACACTTGATCCTGTTGGATTTAGACCAGTTTTCCAAGAACTTTTCTCTAATTTACAATGATCATGCCTTCTAGCCCACTCTGGTGAGACCTAACCTGGAGTACTGCATCCAGCTCTGGAGCTCCCAACATAGGAAGGATGTGGATCTGTTGGAGTGAGTCCAGAGGAGAGCCACAAAGATCAAGGAGCTGAACACCTCTCCTAGGAAGACAGGTTGAAGGAGCTGGGGCTGTTCAGCCTGGGGAAGAGGAAGTTTCAGGGAGAACTCCCAGTACCTGAAGAGGTCCTACAGGAAACGTGGAGAGCAACTTTTTACAAAGGCATGTAGTGACAGGACAAAGGAGAATAGCTTTAAACTAAAAATAGATGATAGATAGATAGATAGATAGATAGATAGATAGATAGATAGATAGATAGATAGATAGATAGATAGATAGATAATTTAAATAGATTCGATATTAAGAACAAATTCTGCCCAAAGCAGCTGTGGAATCTGATCAAGGCTGGGTTGGGTGGAGCTTTGAGCAACCCAATCTAGGGTAAGTGTCCCTGCCCATGGGAGGAGGGTTGGAACTAAATTGTCTTTATGCTCCCTTCCAACATAAACTGTTCTGTGATCCATGATTCTTTATTCTAGGTCTGACTCCTATCTATTTCAGACATTTTCAGTTTCATTTCACATGCAGATTTAAGAATCTGTTGTGGCTTGTTTGTTTCATTGTTTTTGTAGGGGTTTTTTATTATTTTATTGGCTCTCGGTTCTGTCACATGTTATATATTAGACACATATATTACATATACATACTATAAGTAGTAAGGCATATTTAAAGGGTACAAAATCTGGGCAGAGCCTTAAGAGAAATTTTTAAATCCTCTGCGTATGCCTCCTTTCCAAGCAAAAAAGTCATAGCATATTTATTCTCCTTTTAAATCCTCAAGTGAAAGCAATGAAAGAAAAAAATGCATTTAGAATATTTTCATATGGAAGCGATGATCTTTTTTCAACTTCTGTGATGCATTTTCAGCTCTACAGGAGCCCTTTTCTGAGGGGTACGTTGTAAATAACCCTGTAGATATACTTGTGCAATTAATTCAGACACTATTTAATCCATCTTCCTGATTCATTCTTAATCCTTTTTTCCTAAAAAGTTGTAACCTATATTAATAGTTGTGTAGCATACCATGCAATACTGATGTTCTTAGAGAACTATCACAATCAGTTTTGGTCAATAATAGTGTATTTGGATTATTTACATCTAGCAGCTAAGTCACTGGATGCTTTTTGCTGTCCTATCTGCTTTGGTCCTTGAATCTCGTTGATTAGTCCAGAACTAAGAAACAGCAAGACAGCTGCACAGCTCAGGTAGCTTTGTCTGAGCTTAAACTGTAAAAAATTTTGCTTCTAGTGCTGAAATTATCAAGTAAAACCTCTCTCCAGGTATTCCTATCTTTCTCATATACTCAGTCATAAATTATTACACATCACAATGTGTATACATTATTACAATGAAATTACTGCTTTTAAAAATGAAATTTCTAAATCTTTGTATTCTGTAGTAACAAAGGTAATGGTCAAGTTAGTTTCCTTCTATAAGAAAAAATCCTACCAGTATTTCTAAAAACAGGAAAACACCTTCAAATTCAGTCAATTACTTCAAACAGGCTAAATGTGGATTTAGAATTATATTTATTTATGTATTTATTTTGACTTTGGAAAAATATTGTGTGGTTCTTCTGAAGGCTTCACGTTGACTGTTGTGTGTGGGAAACACAAAAGCATACTGTATACATAATATCCTATATGCAGAAATCAGTGTATTTTGAAATCTAGTGCTCACTAGTAATGGAGTAAGAATTTAAAAGGATTACAACAGTGGTGAAGGGGAAACTCCACTACTGTCCAAGAGCTGATCATAAGATATTGCATTCTGGACAAACTGGGACATATAACTAAACTCTTATAATTACTGCTATGCTTATGAGTATTTTTTTTAAGTTTGGCCTTATTATTGAAGAACATTTATGGTAGGCAATTACCATTTATTTAAAAAAAGAAACATAAAAATGTGTTGAATAATGTAAAAAAATACTACCCTTCTAAATTAACTTTTCCAAACCAATGGAAAACTTTCACTCATTTCTTTGATGATTTCTCCCATTTTCTTTAATAACCTTGGTAGTAAATTTTCTGTATTTTCAGAGTAACCAAAAATGTATTTGATTCATTTATTCAAGCAAACAGTGGGCTTAAACTGCTGGTACAAATTTACGATGTCTTGCTAAAAGAAGTTCTTATACTTTTAAAAAAATCTTTCTATTGGTGTCTCCTGCTTTTGCATACCAAACTTCCATGAAATGCGTCTGAGGAAATCAGTGACTTTGGTTACATTCAGGGTAAGTTAATGCCAAAATGTTAATTCTCTAGTTTGCTTTTCATTTTTACAAATCTCTTCCTCTGAATATTTTCTCTCCTGGGAGAGAATCACACCTTTAAATATGATATCCTAAAGGGATAAACATCACTAATGTAACTCCCAGTGCCTGTGTGGGCAATTTCATCATGTTATTTCTTCAATAAAGAAATAGATGTACTATCAGCCATAATACCATATTACCTGGTTGCTCTAAAATATATTATCTCCTATTATTGAATATTTTTTGGCCATGACCAACACAGTGATTGGCAGAATAAGATGAAAGGATCATTTATCTTGATGTACTGTCTCTGCTGTCATCAGGCCCTTCACACTGGTATCTTCTATATTTGTCAGCATAGATGTTGTATCTCATCTAAGTAATCCACTTCTAACAGCTTTGATGAATACGTAAGAGAAAATTAGTATATTCTGCATCAAATGGCAGTTTTTCAAATGGCCTATAAGTGTGATGCTCATTTGATTAAGCAAAGTTGTTTTACCATGGAACTATCTACATCCTAATTAATAATTTTAGCCTGTCTTTACACTTAGTGGACAGTAGTTCTTGGCACCTGGTATAATCAATCTAAAACTGTGAATGTTAATATCTCTAAGAGAATAACTTTTTGTGATCTGTAAGAACAGACTGATTTTTAAGGAGAAAGACAGGATGAACATCACAACATGGCATTTACTGATGTGTACTGAAAAGCAGTATTCTTTATTGGTACCTAAAGACGAAGTCTTTGTGTGAGATTCACACACGGTGTTAAAACCAAGCTCATGTTGGAATAAATTGCATCAACACACCTGTATTGATTTACCAAAAAAAAAAAAAAATCAAACAAGAAAAAGAAAATAAAAAATAGTCTATTAAGTTGTTGCATTGGGGTTTAGCAACTTTTATTACTTTTTGGTAGCCTAGTTGAATTTTATGAAACAAATATAATTATTACACTCTACTTTATCTGTGCACACCTTATTTGTAATGATTTCTGAATCAAGTGACAATATTTCATTAAATTCAATGAGTTTGTTCATGTCTATTAATCCACGTGTCCCAAAACAATAAGTGATTTTAATTTAAATATGACTGTAAAAATCAGAATTGTAATTGTTTTTAATAGAAAGTATCAGCATAGAAGACTACATAGAGGATTATTGACCACTAGAGAAGTCTTGCATTCACAGTATTAAATTTTTCAATGCAGGTCTTTATTTTCTTATGCAAGGTGTTGTGCACCAGCTTTCTACTTCACTGGTAATGGCCTTGGTTTAAATGTCTTCTGTTTCAGAACTGCATTGCAATAACATTTTAAAGCATTAATTTCAAGACCTATTGATTATCACCTCACCAGGTAACACAGCTCTGGTGAATGGTTGGGAAGGATATCTTTTTGCAAGTGCAGCTTCCAAGAGGTCATAGTTTGCCTTTTAAGAATGGGAACAGTAATTTAGTTTTTGTTTCAAAACAAACAAACAGACAAGCAAATAAATTAAAAGAGGGGAGTTGTAGAGATCCTTGTATTCCAGTGCCAGGTGACAATGAGTAGCCTGTGTCCGTGTAGCCCACACTGCTCTTCCATTGGGTTGAATCTGGAGCTGCCCCTGCCTCACTGAGCTCTGTGGGACTAATTGCCAAGTGAGCTGCTACTGAGAAGCCATCAAAGGCAAGCTAATTCTGAGACAATTTCCCCATGTTGTACACGAATTATAACAGAAGAATTCAAAATAATTTTTAATGCTGATTTATACTAAAATAAAGCAGCTCTATTAATTGCAAGTGGAAGTGAGTGGAGTAAAACGAGAATCTGAATGCTTATGATTTTGAAAATATGACTGAATATACTATCACTATTATTGTAGAAGTTACAGAACCATTGGATGCTACATCAGTATTAACTTACTTGTTGAAGTTTCAGTGTGAGGAACTAATAGATTTGATTTAGCCTAAGAACTTCAGAATGATTTAGCATTACCTTATCTGTCACTGGGAGCAAACATGTTTTATGTATTGAAGAGCTACTTTGAAAATACTTTGCAATATATTGTACATGAGAATCAAAATAATTTATAAAAATTTTAAAAGTTATTTTAGAATATAAGCATGCAATATCTAAGAAATCTTGTTCAGGTAAATTAAAGAATTTGCCTTTGGAGACCAAATCAAGGATACTCCAGTTTAAGTTTGTTGTTCATCACTTCCTTGCTTTTCAACATCAAACAGTTATGTCAAAACATTTCACTGTGATTTTAAGGAAGAATCAGATCAAAAAGATGCTGCTGTAACACAATTCCCTCCATCTCTTTAGCAAATGTATTTATGACAGGGTTTTCTGGGCTTTGGATCATCAAATTTCTTGGTAAACACTGAGTATTCACTGATGTAAAATGAAGCAAACACTGGATACTGATGTGATCTATCATTCATCATCATAGCATCTATGTACTAAAAATCATAGCTTTATATGCGCTATTTGTCTTGCTCCTCATGGTTATAAATGAAAAGAAACACAATTCTCATGATAAAGGTTTCTAAGGTCAGTAATACAGTGCAGAGTATAAGGTATTGAAAAAAAAATTTCTTTCTGATATGGAAGTGACAGAAAAAGGGTGAGGCTCTGAAGACACCAGTTTCGTTGTGGAGTAACACACTCTGAATGAAAAGCAATTAGATATGGAAACTTTTCTTAAGCTGTGTATTTAAAAAAAAACACAATATGATTATTCAAAAATTACCTAAAGATCTACAACTTTGAATATATTCATTGTAACAGAAAAAAATTTACAATTAACACATAAGTGAAAGATATAATATTATAATAGATAAAATTAATCTTGTTCTTTAAAATTTGAAAAGTTTGCATCATAAAAGTAAGGCTTCTATCGGATGCTCCTTCAAACTACAAAGAAGTATATGCTGGCACGCCATGTAATCCAAATGGTAACATGTTTGTTTACTATTTCCTTTAGTAGAAAATCCCCAAAAGCAAACAAATTTCTGACAATATCCAGTTCATGTAAATGCAAAATCTTCCAAGAGTGTCATCTTCCAAAATGCTCTGGTATTTAATCCACTCTGCCAGTTTAGTCATTTTATGCGTCATAACTGGTTTTCACAGCATCCCTAAACGATATTTTACTTTGAGTCTTATATATCATTGAATAAATAATAGGGATGCCTTGTACTTGATAATAGAGTAATCAAAAATGGAATAAATGGTGTGTCCAGCTAGGCATATTATTTCTTTGTTTTCTAATCCTTTTGTTGTGCTTCATTTTGTAAGTCCTCCGTACAGCTGAATAGAAAATGTTATCAATAAAGGCAAGCCATTAATCCACCCATGACAAAAATTAAGATATATTTGTCCTTTAAGGCTGACTGCCTCTGTTCTGTTCAACTATGGAGGTCAATAACCTGTAAGTGTTTAATGAATATTGCTATAATGTTACTTTCATTATTGAATTAGAGATGGCTTTGAAGAAGACATAATGGTTTGATCTGTTTTGTTTTATATTTATTAAACTTTCAAAATCCGTGAGTTATATTTCTTCAGTTACTATTTTGAAAGAGGATGAATATTTACATGAGATTTACATAACAAAAACATTTAAAATTTATAAAAAATAATAATCTTTCTGTCTAGTAACGAATACATTTATACTTTTGTGAATCCTAGCAAATCTGAAATAGATTTATTACTGCAGACTATTTCACAGTCCTGGGATTAAATTATTACCATGTAATTTTATATAAATATTTTATATATTCATTATTTCATGTTAGTTGGTCTTCATTATCAGTAGATTAAGAAAATGGAAGAGTCAATTAAAATCACAAAGATGTCACTGTTAGCAGAATAAAAAAGTTCAGATTCAAAGTCCATTCAGAAAATGCACTTAAACCCAGCTGTATCTGATTTGTTCTTTCTTATTGAAAGCTCATAAAGGCATAAAACAAGATACTTTCACTTCTAGTAAACGTGCAGTGAACATGTCTGAGAACAGGTTTAACTCTAGCCATAACACTTTTACAGTGATTTACAGAAACCACCCTCATTAACACTTTTCTAAACATATCAGACAACATATTGAAGAATGTTTCTGGCCCTCAGCCACTCAAATTTTATGGAGACCAAATTCTGGTCTCTGAAATTGTCCTAGATATTTAGACTGCTACGTATTTCACAAATTCCAGCAAGGAGTGAAAGGGAGGAGTCTCTCTTTTTTCTGCCCCCAGTGATTTATGGATTTTGTTAAGTTACATAGTTGTATAGATGGCAATTCCTTATAGAAAGTATGATTACATAGGACTTTTCTACAGAAATTTTGACATTCCAGTTTTCCTAACAAAGCAGACGGGAACCTACACTTTTCAGAAATACCAGTTGTACTGTTCAACTCTTTTCAAAAATCTTCCCATGTGTCAAAAATGAATAATTCTTAAACAAGCCGTTAGATAACAAAATGCACAATGAGGACATACAGAAATCTAAATTGTATTTTAAAGCCTCCTCTACTGTCAGGTCCAAGACTGCTTAGAGCAGCCAACATCACAGTACAGGATATTTGAACAGATTTATAATAGAAGATTCTTTTTAAATTCATTGTATTCTTTAAGTAAGTATGTACAGCCTTCAATTCTTTTGTGTTTCACAAAATCTTGACATTCTGCTTTGTTTTCTCTTTTTCCTCTATTGTACAACATTATGCCAGACACAGGTCAACCCAACTCATGGAATCACACAGAGGTATGTATTGAAATTATTATTGTGTTAGGCAGCTCAGCAGTCCTGTTATTTTGCTTATATGACAATTTCATGGTTATGTTTGTGTATAATAATTTTTCCTTGACTTAAAGTTAAGTACGTGATAATGTTATTCTACCATATGAGTCAAACTATCCTGAAATAAATATGCCTCCTAAAAACCAGACATACATATTCTAGTACTAGATTAGAAATATAAGTAAATATGAAAATTAAAGGGTAAAAAAAAAAACCACACCCAACACAATGGAACAATACAATTAAAATTATTTTTGTACTGCTCAAAAAGAGGTTATATGGTACTAATACGTCATACCTGCTCTCCAAATGATATTGCAATCATTTTCAAATGGAAAGGACTAGAAAGGACAAAAGGAGTTCCACGTTTTAGGTGCTGTTACCAATACTTCAACATTTTCATAAAAGTTCTCCTGTTGACCATTAGACATATGTAATTTGAATTTTAAAAATATAGACACATTTCTTTTTCATTTTGTCAAACTACCAATAAAATTATTGTGAAGTCTAAATTTTTCTGCATGCTTGTGAAAGGACAACAAATGTAATCCAGTTTTTCAGCCCAGTGACAGGTCACCAATCTTCTCTTCTTGCAGAGCTGTCTTTTAGAAATTGCTGTTTTATTTAGTAGAATGTTTTCTAGCTGTTATGGTTACAAAGAAAATATTTGTGATGTGAAAAGGGTATTAAATGGAGCACTGTCCTATTTCCAGACACAACGCCGAGTGAGATCCATTCATCAAAGGAGGCTATTAACCTTTATACCTAGAGCCTCACTTGTCAATACCTTTAACTTTCATTCCAATGATCATTTTATCAGAAAATCTGATTCTTTTAGTCCCTCATTCCAGACCGCCAATCACATCTGCCAAAATATCTAGCTTTCTTGATGGCCTTCTTAATGCAATATGTTGTAAACATAATGATCAGAAATATATGAATCTGTGGAAGAGTATCATTTAAACTGAACAAAAAAACCCAAGATAAATAACTATGCTTCTATTTTTGTTTGATAATGATATTACTGTTTACATTTCTATAAGCACTTTCTATATGATGATTCAAAATCTTCTATTCTTCTGTTAATGCATTCAACCACAGAAGTTTTAATTTGTCATTTTATAATGCCATACAACTCAAAATCTACATCTTAAAAATAGATATGTTTTATATCTAAGCATGCAACTATATCTAAAAACATGCAACTGTGTGAAAACATCGCTATTCTTTCATGTGTCTAGTCACATCTTTTACTGTCATATTTTTCTTCACTGCCGAGCTTGTTTCCTCTTTAGATACAAGTTTCTCAGTAATTCCAATGTCTGTTCCATCACACTTTTTTTCAATCCTACAACTCTTTAACCTTTCTCCTTCATGGGATAGAATTCTACTTGCCCTGGCTTAAGAAATGCCATTTAGTTCCAGAGTCAGACAACTAAATACAGATGTCTATAGGTAGTCCTGTTTCCTAGTTCAGTCCCTGGAAAGCTGTATCTCAATTTGATTGATCTATTTCAAAAGTCCTTTAAATACCCTGTGGTAACCAAAGTATTTACATGGTAGATATGATTAGAGACCTAGCTATATAATACAGTGATATGAAAACTGATCCTCTTCTGGTGCTCAGTTCTGGGCCCTTACTGCACAAAAAACTCCCTAAAGCAAGTCCAGAGAAGGGCAGTGGAGCTGGAGAAGGGGCTGGAGCACAGGTGTCATGAGTAGCACAACAATGGGGTTGCTTAGCCTGGATAAGAGGAGGCTCAGGGAGGACTGCACTGCTCTCTACAATTGCCTAAAAGGAGGCTGCAGCCGGGTGGGGTTTGCCCTCTTGTCCCAGGCAACCAGCAACAGGATGAGAGGACACAGCCTCAGGCTGTGCCAGGGATGCTTCAGGTGGGAACTTTGGAGGAATTTCTTCACAGAAATAATTGTTACACACTGGAACTGGCTCCCTAGTGAAGTGGTTGAATCACCATCCCTCGAGGTATTTGAAACACAGGTGGATGTGGCTCTTGGGGACATAGTTCAGTAGAGAACTTTGCAGTTCTGGGTTAGACAGTAGGAGTAAATGATCTTTTCCAACCTTAAAAAAATCTGTGATTCTGTGCCAGAAAGGATTTACAAGAGTATCTCAAATACCACTCACATTTAGGTGCCTGAGATTGGTTACTGTTTGACTTAAGCATTGGAGTCATAAAGCAGTTCAAATTAATTAAGTCAGATCTCTAGTATGGGGACATAAAAGCTCTTTATATGCTGCTGACTGTATTGACCAGCTCTCCACTGACTACAGTGGGTGCTTAAGATTCCTAGGGCACATAATGATGACAATGAATAGACACAGGCAAACTAAATCTTACCTGTGCTGTTTGTTTCCTTTTTCTCTTGATTTTTTTCATAACCTTTTCCACCCTGGCAAATGATCTTTTAATTGTATTTTCTGTCATATTCACTTACCACAAACTAAACACTGATTTTTCTCTTTTCTTCATCTGTTTTCATTTTCTCATAGTTTTCTCTTGTTTATATCCTTCCCAAACAAATTACCATAGTTGTGATCCTTTTGCCCAAAGTTCAATGTTTTCAGTGTAGATATGGAATCTAGACATTCATCTTTGCTTCACTTTATAGTCAGTGGAGAAAGGCAGGCAATTTTAGAAAGGGATTCATGGATTTGCTTTTGGTAGTAACTCTAAGAAGACAATAATTATGACTCCAAGTGTCTAATTTATTCCAAAATTTCTTTTCAGGAAAACTATTTGTGAGTATATGAGACTGCAAATTGAATAAGTTCTGGAAAGTTAAGGATTTTCCATGTTTTAGCAATATTATTTATTGCTTAAGCCACAGATGAGCAGTCTATTTCTAATTTAATGCAAATTATCTAATAACACATCCACTCATATTTTTCTTTTATACATACAGCCTCTATGCTTGACTTACTAACCTCATGTGTATTTGAAAACATTTAATAATAAAAATAAAAAGGGAAAGGACCCCTTGTATGCAGTTTATGTGTATTCATCTGTTTGTTTTGGCATACAAAAAAATAGAAGAGCCCAGGGAAAGCTCACTCATCCTTTGCAAACTTGCCACTTAGCTGCCAATATTTGATCTCCAATCTTACATCTTGTTTATTTTGTTTGTAGTGAATTATCATTATGGCATTGTGCCTTTTGAACAGACTTCATTGATATAAAAATGTGCTCCGATCTGGCCAAGTGAAAAATACATAATGTCTTCTAGCAATGCTTCCAGAGAGAGTCCTTTTAGGACCTCTTTTAAAAAAAGTTAGATGGACATAACTCCAAACCAAAGAATATTCAGCAGTGTAGCCATTGTCACTCCAAAATAGCTTGCAAGTTAATAAGAATGAAAATGAATTCTTGATCAGTTTTTGATTGTGGTACAAGCAACTTGCATACAAGACCAGACTTGTAATTTGCTTACTGGACTACAAACGGGCACACAGATCTAGTGGTAAGTCCCAGCTAATAGGGCAATGTAGAAACACAGTTAACAGTGTAGAAAACATGGAAAGTCATAAAAATTGTGTGCAGAAGAAAGGAATTATAATACATTAAACAGACATTTTTTCTATACAATTAGAAAGGTGTATCAATAACTCCACTCTACTGCTATGTAATGTATAATTGAGAAATCAACAGGCAGTTCCAAAAAAAATACCCCAAATCCACTTTAGTTTGTGTGAGTGTGGACTGCGAGTTTTAGTGCTATGTTACTCTATTTCCACAATACACAGTAGGCAGATGTCAAGGAGTAATTTCACGATTATAAGCCACACCATTTTGACTAAAATTTTGGTCCGAACCCGAAGTGCAGCTTATAATCAGGTGCGGCTTCTACACGGACAAAGAACAAAAAGTTGCTGTTTTAGTTTGGAGAACAGGTGTCTGCTGAGAAAGGCAAGAACTTCTCTTTGAAATGGAGAATGTAAACCCCCTCCCTCCAAATCATTATAATTTGGAAATCAAGGGGCTTTCAGGGAAAAATATGGAAATTAGGAATAACAGTTCTTTTCTAGGGAAATCAAAACAGAAATACAGTACTACAAAGAAACAAACTCCAAACCCTGACAAAGTCAGAGTACAACCTGACACCCCGTCAGGCAGGGTGTTGGTAGCAGTCCCATTAAATGGTGGCTGCATCCTCCTGCAGTGACAGATGTGATTCAGTTGGAGCAGTGCTCCTGTAGAAGGTGCAGTTTCCCTCCGGAGGTCCAGTGGTGATGTGAAGAAATCCGGTTTTCCTCTGGAGTCCAGTGGAGAAAGCGGCTCCCTTAGTGTCCCAAAACCTCTGTTTTTATCTTGGTAAGAAATGTTTGGCTCCTCCCCCTGGCTGGAGCAACTTCCAATGGGATGAAGTAATTTTATCAGTCACCCAAGTGGGACTCAGTGGCCATTAGCAGAAAATGACTCCCTGGAGGAAGGATGGGTTGTGAAAAGATAAAGAACAATGCCCCGCCTGGTTTCAATGGATGGCCCATTAGCAGAATATCTGCTGTTGAGATAAGGATCACAACCCCCACCCTCAACAGATGGTGATAGAATAGATACCTTTTATCACACCCTGTATTGTAATGTGCGGCTTATAATCAGGTGCGGCTTATATATGGACAAAGAACAAAAAGTTGCTGAAACCCAGAAGTGCGGCTTATACTCAGTGCGGCTTATAATCGTGAAATTACTGTAATTTTGTTTTCAAAGGAACATGCTAAAGTAGTTATAAAATTCTACGTAATAATTCTCTATTCTTTCAGGTTCTAATACTTTAAGAAGACTTTTCCAGAGTTTTGAGTTAGACCAAACTGAGCAAAATTGAGGCTGATCATCACATGCAAATACAATCGGTGAACTCTAGTGTTGTGTAATCTGGAAGTATCCCTCAAGATGAGGGAAGGAACTGTCTCTTTCTTGATTTTCCCCTTAGCTACCTCATGATCCAGGCTTTCTCATGTGTTTGATGATGCATAATGTTGGGGGAAGTTATGGCAGGTGGTGAAAGGACCATTGCTCCAATCCAATCCAGAGAGCGTGATGATACTGTCCATACCATATGGAAGGTGTCAGTTCAGTCCAATCCTAAATGCTTTGGAGAGAGCATGCATCTAATTGTCACAGCTTGGTTACAGACAGCTGTAATGATTATAGAGAAAAATAAATGTATATTAAAAACAAACAAAAAACCCCAAAAAACAAAATCAAAAACAAACAAAAAACCCAACCAAAAATAAACACGAGAAACAAAAGATCCCCATTCTTTAAAAATCCCCTACATTTATTTAGAATTAACATTATCTGCACCTCTGTGTAATTTGTGATTAGACATCATTTATTAACAGATAAATTATGTATTTATAGGATAGCAAGAAGGTCTGATTCTAGTAGCTTAATATAAAATAAATTGCATGAGTTTAAATTCCTGCTCTAGGGTTTTGGACAATAACAGACTGTCAGCAATTACTTAGATACTGTATGGGGACCAAATAATTTCATATTTACTACTTGTGCATCAGGAGTGTTTGTATGTGTATTTTTTGAACCATCTGGCACCAGTTGAACACAGGATGACCATTTCAGCCAGGCAGAAGAGGGGCTGAGCCAGGTACATGAATCCCTGGGGGTGAAACATCTTAATTAATGACCAGGGTGATGGGCCACAATGCAGCCTCAGTAAATTTGCTGATGATATAAACAGAGGACTGCTTCATATACCAGATGGCTGTGCTGCCATTCAGAAGGACCTCAAAAGGCTGGAGAAATGGGCTGACAGGAACTGGCTGAAGTTTAGCAAAGGAAAATGACCAATCTTACTTCTGGGGAGGAGTAGCCCCAGGCATCAGTACCTGCTGGGGGCTCACTGCCTGGAAAGCAGTTCTGCAGAAACAAAAAGCCCAGCAATCTGTGCCCTTGTGGAAAAGAAGGTGAGCTGCCTCATGGGTTGGAGAAGTATCACATGAAGGCTGAAAAAAGAGACCCTTTCCCACTTCTGAGCCTTTGTGGGGCACATCTGGATTGCTGGATCAGTGTCTGGGCTTTGCAGTACAAGAGAGGCACAGCCTGTCCAGTAAAGTGCTATGAAGATAATTAAGGGACTGAAAAATTTCTCCCTGAGAGCTGGGACTGTTCAGCCTGGAGAAGAGATGGTTTAGAGGGATCTTATCCATGTATATAAATATCAGAAGGAAGAGTAAAGACAATGGAGGCAGGATTTTCTCAGCGGTGCTCAGTAACAGGACAAAGGATGATGTGCACAAACTGAAATTCAAGAAATTCCAAATAAGCATAAGGAAAAGTTTTTTTTACTCTGAGAGTGATCAAAGACCAAAATAGGTGCATCCGCAAAATTGCAGTTTTCATCCTTGGAGATATTCTAAACCAAATTGAGCATAGCCCTGAGCAACCTACTGTAGCCTGAGCAGGGATCTTGGGCTAGACAATCTGCAGAGATACCTTCCAAACTCAGCTGTTTTGTGATTCTGTGATGATACTGATGGTAAATTTTAATTATAAAACCAATATATCTCATTATTATTGTCCTAACCAAAAAGAGAAAAAATACAGAAAGCATGCTTTGTATTTCCTTATACAATGAGCTTTTCTTCCGAAATTTTGATGTGAAAATTCCCAGTCAGTGCAAATGAAATTTTGTCTGGGAGACTTCTTAAATAATGACTGTAACAGAAGTCAGTAGAATGAGTCTGGTTGGGATAGATTTTTTTTCTTCTCAGCAACCTCTACGGTGCTGGGTTTGGAGTGGGGGTGGGAGGGCTGTGATGAAACTGGTACTTCACAAATAGCACTTCAGTGTTCTAGTTTCACTAATTAAGCTGTCTTTATCTCAATCCACAAGTTTTCCTTGGTTTTGCCTTTCAATTCCCTCCCACCCTGCTGGGGGAAAGTGAAAGAGCAACTGAGTGGGGACTTATATGCTGGTATGGTCAACCCACCACCACAATAATTTACACCATTTAGATCAAATACAGATATGAGCTCACATAGTAATCAAACAACAATTGAGGCTAAAAACAACTACTGTATGCACAATAGTATTTGAAATTCTGTTATATTAAGCAAAGACAGAAATACCATAGAGATTTCATGACACATGGAGTATTTTGTGTCTGCTAGAGCAAGATTAGTGATATAAATTACTCTCAGTCATCAAGATTATTTAGATATCATTCACAAAATTGCAGCAGATCCAGACTTGTGCTATTTGAATATCTTATGATAGTATTCTATTTAACTGACTGTACACAGCCTAAAAGTGACAGTTTTGCAATATTGCTTTTTATTTCACTTTACTTTGGCATCTGAGAGACCACAGAAACATGAGCAAAAGGGCAGTGAACAAGCCTTGAGGAAAATTGCAGGAGACAATCTTACTTCTACTGTCATCTGAGTTTCACTGGTAATGCCTGACACTCATGGGGGAAACAAAATCATTAAATAGGTATGGGATTTACAATAGTATTTAGCACAAGCAGTCTACTTGCAATGTAGGATTGATTTCGGTTTCTTGATTCTTCAGGGAGTGCTAACTCCTTGTATCCCCCTAAGTCACTTTTCCCTAAGTCAGTGTGCAGCTCCAGTATCTGATCATTTGTTGTTCTTCATCTTGTGCCTAAAGTCAAAGGAATGAGTTGTGCTTTTCAATTATGGACAGGTGCAAGTGAGAAGCAATGCCTATTAGCCCATCAGTTTAGGACAAAAGGGGCTTTGAAAAATGTGTTTCAGACCAAGTATCCCAATGCAGCATTTTCTCTGTTTGCAATTAATATGAACAAAACATAATATCTATTTGGTTTTAAAACTCGTAGTAATATATTTGAATATAAGAATATTCATTAATGTGAACTACATTGCTCTTGTCTATAGGCCAGATACTAGTGCAAAATATTCTGGTTTATTGAAAGGCTGGACCTGATGCCAACTTTCTAGGCACTGCTAGAAATGAAGACAAAAGTCTCATTTTCAGAAATGACAGAACTTTTCTAACCAGATGCAGCTGGAGCAGCACTGATTTCCCAGAGGCTACTAAGCATCCCATAGTTGATATTCAAGGCACACTTTTGAAAAATTTGGACTAGAGGATACTAACCCCATTTGTGCTCGCTTTTATATTTGGAAATATCAGTGAGCAACATGTCTCTAGCCTGATGGGTAGGTGAAGAGCTGCTTCTTTATTCATACTGGTACTGTTTTCTAATCCAAGAGCAAAAGGTAGTGTGCATCAACTCCTGCACATCACTCCAAAAGTACTAAGCATCTACCACCCTGAAAACTAGTTTGTGTTCAGCTGAGGATTTATCAAGCATTAGGTACATTGCTTAGAATGAGCTTTTGGAGATTAATTTTCCCATTAAAATTAATTTAATATAAACACTTTGTAGCATTTCGGTAAATTCAGTGCTTTTTCTAAATCTTCTGCCTTACTGGCTAGACTACATGAGACTATTTAAGAAAAGCTATTGCATGGGAGAGCAAATCCACCCATAGAATTCAATTCTTTTTAGTCACCTGTATGTTCCCAAGACATTTTTAGTTACTTATGCAGTTCTTACTGGTAAATTTGAAAAGCCCAGGACTAAAGAGAGTTTTCTTGGCAAATGGTTAAGTTTTACATTTCACCCTTATAGTCACTCCTACTGTGCTTCCCTCAGTGGTAATGCTGAAATAGTTCTGAACTAGTAAAATAAACCTTTAAAAAGTTTCAAGCAGATTTTCTTGATTTAAAAATGATGATTTATGATTATGCGAACTAGGTTTAATATGCATTAGGAATTCAAATGCTGTTGCAATAATTTTTTAGTAAAAGCTGCTTTTTAGAACTACCTTTGCACATTCTCTCCACAAGCAATAATTCTTCATCTATAGAGTAATTTATTTCTTCTGGTTTTAATATGTTACAGATGAATGGTTGTATGTCTTTCCTGTTAGAGCATTACAAGACAGGCCACTTTTGCATTAGGCTGGTACTACAACAGATACCTGTGGTGCTCTTCATGGTTCATGTGGTACTAATTTAAATGGGAAGTTGCACATATTTCATTGAAACACTTGGTAAAGCCAGCTTTCACAGAAGGGTGCAAATGATGGACTGTTCTCTGTGTGCAGCTGAACTGCTCTAAATGTGTCAGTGAGGGTTATGGATCATTTCATTCACCCATCAGCTCTGGTCCGCTGTGTGTACAAATCACAGTATAGTGTCATCCAACAGAACATTCCTGACAATACTAGAACATTTATAGTACTGCCATTTTTAATAGGAGTTCTGCAACCCTGTTTAAATAGTATTACTTCTTTAACTCTTTAAATTCTGAATTTAAAGCCATTTTTGTTCTCCTCTGTTAGCTGCAATGCCCCCAGTTTGGATTTTTTGCTCATTTTTCTTAACTTCATGGCTAGCGGGAAGGGAAATAAGAGACACTCAAGTTTAAAGGTAAGTTGCCTCTAGGACCTACATAAAGCTTTCAGTCTCCATAAATGGTATGTTATTTTCTGAGCTTTTTTCCTGGGTTTTTTTGGGTTTTTTTTCCCTTTAGAAGTGATCTTTGGATAATTCAATATCCCCTGAGCATACAGTGCCTTTAAATATCAAACAGTCCACCTTCGTTCTCTGTCAGGAATTGATTGAATTGATGATAAATGTTACATGATTAGTGAACCTTTTGTCTTTCCATTGTCAGGATGAAAAACATTTTTGGCAGTTGCACTACAGTATTTTCCCACTACCTAAACTTTACATCTGAGAAAAGAAAGAAATGCAAATGAAACCTTGTCAGTGGGTTCTTCTCATGTAAGAAACTGCACCAAGAAACCTAATATAATTACAATTGTCATAAAAGCAAAGGCGTGTATTTTGCTTGGGGAGTGGTCAACTATTTCAGTGCCTACATTTTTTCTCTTACTTTTCCTGTTAAAACTGATCCATTCTATTCCTAATCAGAGGTTGTGAGTATTCATCTCCTGAAGAACTTAGATAAGTGCAAGGGAGATTTTCACTGGTGCAGTTGAGATGGCTTCTTACTCTTTGTACAGAAGTTTCAAACTCTTGTTAAACCAAAACTGACCATTACTGGACATTACCAGGCTCATAACTTATCCTTTCAGATTTATCTGTGGACTATAGGAAAACTCATTGTCTATGTCAGGGACCAAAATTAGGTTTGAACCTAGATCATATGAAAATCTTCTGGCTGGAGAATTATGAATTTAGAAGCTTATATTTAGGAAATAGGGTTTGAGAAGATTTAGTTCAAATTTTGACAGTTGATATTGTCCCAAAGCAGTTTATTGTACTGTAATCCTAGAGGGTGGCTAATTTTTGGTCAATGATAGTTTTTATACCTAATTTCTAAGTTTATGCATCACAGTGTTATTCTGCATATCTCCTAGATAACACGGGGATTGCTCTAAAAACAGCACTTGTCAGCAAAACAAGGCAGAAAAAATAGCATTATTTTTTAACTGGACAACATAAATTTTTTTCTGAATGTGAATAAGCCTGAAAATCTGTCCTGGATGAAGTTAATAGTACCAGAAACATTTCTAACACCACTGGCTATTTTCTTTACTTGAAAGTAAGATCCTGGCTCATCACTGGCAAACATTGTAGATGTAAGGATATTAGCCACTGAATATGGGTTGCCTATTCCCTTCTAGCTGTGGTAGAAAATACTCCCCCTGAAAAATACAGCAAATGTCAACAATGGGCTTTTTTTACTATTAAAAAAAAAACAAAAAAACAACCATGCTCATGCTGTGTACAGGCATTACCAATGAAGCCATAAATAGGACCATAATGTCTCATGTATTTTTTTATTATTAATTTAAATGTATCATGGTTAAAATCTCTCTTAGGCTCTTCACAGAAACTGAATTTTTTGGGGAGAGGTTACCCTCCAAAGACAAATCTTCCTTCTGTCTTTTCTTCCCTTCCTATTGACAGGATGCAATGGCAGCTCAAGAGGTTAAAGAAATAAGAAGACTAATAGGAATACATTACAGTGTAATTTTTCCTGTTGCAAGAGCTACTTGCTTTATTCTCATCTTTTATGTCAGTGTAAGGACCAAGTTCTCCAAGTTTGGAAAAAAATTCTTGTCACAATTTTTAAATTAGTGATAATTAACATGCATTTTATTTGACTTGAGAGTATGGTATAATTACTCCTTGCACGCTCTTACTCCAGCAAAAGCTTTTGCTTCTAAGCTTTTGATTTTTCTGTAAATTTAAACACATATTTGTGAACATATTTGAAAAAAAATCACACTGTAAAAAAAAGCAAATTATTAAGTTGACTGTGAGGATAGTTTGGAACTTAGTTTTCCTCTTATGTGTGTGATAGAAAGTTTTCTACCATTGACTTCATTGAGAGTAATGTGAATTACTATTTCTGCTTATGTAAATTAATGAAACTCCATATTGGTGTCAGCAAGCCTGTCAACATAAAATAACTAAAGGATTTGATTGTATTTATGTTTTTTTACCTTGTGAGATTATTGCTCTTTGGGTTTTTTTTTTATTTTTAATCTTTGTTGGCAACATTTCTCAGAGCTGGAGGGCAAGGGCCCATTCTTGGCCTCTGCAGATATGCATGCTGTGTTATGGAGACACTCCAGCTTCTCCTTAAATAAACCCTAACAATACCATTCATCCCCCCTGTAAATGAAAAGAAAAGCCATTATACTTTCCAATTTCTGGAATTAAAGTTGACAGACAATGGTGATATGTTCTGAATATATGATTGAAATTATTTGCAAGATTAAAACACATAAATTACTCCATTTCACACCATGTGTAAATAATGTTTCTTTCTGCCCCTTCATAAAAGACTGTATGTTTGGGAACAGCCACTTTTTCTTTAAAAAAATCTATTTGTTAAAAGTGAGACATGATTTCCTGCCAGGGAAGCTGACAGAGGGAAAAAAAAATGGTGATGGAGAAAATTCTTTTCATCTGCTTCTGAATGATCACTGTGTGATGCTTCCTAAATTCCCTAGCTAAAAGCCAGCCTCACTACAGAAAAATTACTCATATCCATTTCCCAAATTGAGTAATGGCAAGCAGAGATTCTTGGAATATGTCTGTGCTTCACAATGAAAGGCTGTGTTGGACGTACTCTGGCGCGCTCAGAGCAAGCTGCTGAGTCTGTATAGTGGATACAAGCATGTGACGCAGGAGCCATAAAACCACATTAAAGTAGCATAGCCCTGACAGACAGGACTAATAAGCCCATATGCAGTACCTCCTGCTCCAAAGATAACCCACTCCCAAATTGCTTGGGTACTGCAGTGTGGGACTTCACACACAGACAGTCTTGTCAAATGCCACACAGGAATTCTATTCTCTTCCCTGGTTTCTGCAAGGGGAGGCTTATGGCTTCATCTTTAGGCTTTAGATCAGTATAGCTGGGTATTTGAAAGGCTGTTCAGAGATGGGGCAAATCAAGAAAAGCATAAAAGAAAATTTTGCTGAAAGGGGAGGTTCAGCATGCCTCACTGTTGCTACTGCTTCTAAATTGCAATCTTTTCCATGGAGAGTTCCTATTTAGGAGGCGTGAAAACTGGTGATAGCTATGTTTTTTTCAAAAGCATTTTTTTGGTTTTTTTTTGTTTGTTTTTTTTAAATTTTTTTCTACCCAAGGTGTATCTATGTGCTGTGCACCAAGCAATTGACTTGCATAAACCTGTAGAGAAACATGCTTGCCAGCAGCACATGGTTGTAAGAAGTTCAACATTATCTTGAATATGTGGTTGTGGTTGTTTGACAAAGCATTAGTAACGCAGGTTGTGTTTGACAAAAGCAATGATGATGAAAAATGTGATTAAACCTTTAAGAACGGGGCCACATTTCACAAATACTGATTGCTTAATCACCACTTACCCATTGACCAATATGACCCTAACAATGAACATTTGTTTTCAAGGAAACATGGCAAGTTCCGAACTGATTAACTGAACATTAAATGAGTTTTTCCTTTCCCATTCCTGTGTCCATTTTTGAGCCCCAGTACATCGTATTCCTACATCTCACACAGTTATGCAATGTGCAGGTTAGAATTAGTGGAATTCCTAACCCATGAGAGAATTGCAAACTCTTTTCCCATTGATATTCCACAAAGGAAGTTAACTTGGAAACTAATGTGGTTTTGGGGGAAAACTTGAATAGAGGTCTTAGTGGTGTTCAGTTTTCAGGAGTTGGCATGTTGTTCAGTTTTGTCCAATTATCAATAAATAAGAGGGATTAGCTGCTGGTAATGGCGCGGTGGACAAAAGATGCAGGTCACATGCAGTGAATTCAGAAAAGTGAGAGTGTACTTAGGAAAAAAAGCTTTTCTAAATTAGTAATAAAAAGAGATGATTAGGTTAACTGTTTAGTTTCTAAAGTAGATAAATCCTGATGATATGAATTCACCGCTGAATTATACCCTGAGTGATATGTCAAGGTTCATCTAACTTTCATCTTCTTACTACAAAATAATCATTTAGCTCTTCATCTAACTTGCAGCAAAAAAAGCCAAGCCTTTGGAAACTGATGAATATGACCTTGAGAACTGAAACTAAAAAGAAGACAAACAGAGAAGTGAAACTTCAACTGGTTAAAATGTAGATTAATGATTTTAGAAGTTTAAATGTCACTCTGTCTATCTGCCTGAAATTTTCCTGAAAGAAAGACTAA
Organism: Catharus ustulatus; assembly: GCF_009819885.2. Classification (NCBI taxonomy): domain Eukaryota; kingdom Metazoa; phylum Chordata; class Aves; order Passeriformes; family Turdidae; genus Catharus; species Catharus ustulatus. The sequence continues at coordinate 95,101,197 of NC_046222.1, read as the reverse complement.
AAATGCTTAAGTCTCTAAGTACAGAATGTGAGATTTAACAGAAGGTGTTCAGTACAGAAAGTATGTTGATTTATGTTATGAACAGTTCCCTAGCTTTTATATTCCCTCTCTCAGTATCAATTTAAGCAGTGAGGTAATCAAAGTTAATTAAGAAAAGTTTGGTATTTAGAGTTTAGAGATGGAGATGCTTTGAGACTGATATTTTACACTGTCCAGAAATCTGAGAAACAGTAGATCAGGAGTGACTCATACTCACAAATTAGTTTGCAGGCTTGGAGCAGGGGGTAGAAAAGCACCTTCTACTGAGCAGTACTGAGAATCTAGGTATCCAGTAAATCTTTGCCACACTGGTTCTTCAAGTTAACAGCAGAGAAAGACACAGTAAGGCAAGTAAGCACTCAGCATCATAAATCTTAGCCAGTGGAACTTTATCTAAAATATGACATTACACATTATGCCTGATAAATCCTACTGGACAATACATTCCCAATAGAACATCATACACAAGTAGTTTCTATCCAATTCATTCTATGTCTGAATAAATAATTTGTGGAAGAAGTGAAAAGAGAGGTTATAGTATTTGCAATATATTTTAATTATAAAATTCCAAGTTTTCTGAAAACTGGCATGATGGACACTCTCAGCTTCTCTTCAGTACACGGAAATTGATATTTCAAGTTAGTTTAAAGCCCTAGGTAACATGACAGGCACAGAAATGTCCACTTGTAGTTCTGTTGTTTAGAATAACTGTCTTAGATGCCTTTTAAACACCCTTTCATCATGCTTGTGCTGAGACTGTCGGAAATAGAGATACTTCTGCCTGCTTTGTGTATTAGTTTTTGTCAACAAGCATCAAAAGAAGCAAAAAAGACATGGATGGGCAGCTTGCTCCATGAAGAAAATAAGCCACCAGCATCTTTTAGATATTATTTACATGCCTTCTGTGCTCCCAGCACAAACATTCAAAGTTTGAGGATACTGAGGAGATGAAGGGCTGGAAGTACTAGAGCAGAGCTCCCCTGTTTCATCCCATGGAGCTGACCAGAGCTGTTTATGGGCTGTGCTGATGAACTTCCAGAAGTTTACCTCTTTTCCAATCAGTTACCATATGGTATTAAACCAAATGCACATAGCAAGGGATGTTGCTCCATTTTGATTAGAGGAGGTTGGAGACACATATTCCATTTTATGAACTAAAATACCTGCTGCACTTGGCTTGTGGATTGTACTTTTCTCAGGTATATGGCCTGGAAAATGGCTGATGTGTGCCAAGTAAGTGATGTTTATCAACTTGCTGCTTTTTATGAACACAGGGGAGAAAAATGTGTGTAACAGGATTATAAAGACTTGAATCAAATCCAGACAAACTGTTCTTGTTTTCTAATCTGCAAATGTAAATACTGTTACAGCTCTGAAAGTAGAAAAAACATGTAACTTTCCAAATAAAATTCTATTAAACTCCACAAAGTTAATTAATGTAATAAATATGCCTGTGCTACATTAGGTGAAAAATGTAACACTAATACCTCTTCCTATTTTCTTCCTGAGTATCTCAGTACCATCAGTATTCTAAGACCTAAACTATATACAGTGCACTCACCTGACTATCATCCCCCAAAGCCAAGCATTTCAGGAACACGCAGCAGCAAGTTATAAACAAAAGGTGGTTATGATTATATTGAGTAAAATTTGGAGCCAGAATTTTCCATTGCAGTTTTATATTAGAATGTTGCATAAATTCCTTATTAAGAGGCTATAATTGCTGGAAGTGGGATAGAATGTTTGTTTTATGGGACTAAGATTCTATAATAAAGGTGGCAGTAGAGGAGATGACTGACAAAAGTTAATGACACATATATTTAAGAACTACATTCTCTAGAGTTTGCAGACTATGTCTTGTGATGTCAGCTAATCTTATCACTTTTTATTCATGCTCCACTGATAACTAACTGATTCACTGACTTGGACTACCTTAGAATAGCAGATATTCCATGAATTAAGTTGCCCATGTATTTGAGAGGGGAACAACTGTGCTACTTAGTAAATCAGTTCTGGATGTATAAATCACTTTTTATCTGATTTTTCAAAAATTCAAACACCAATCTCATTTCTCACCATCTCTTATATTAAGGATATTAATTTTTTATGAAATATAAGACTTGCGATTGCAGAAAGTCGTAAATATGAGCAGTCCTTTTTCTTCCCCTTTTGAAGAACAAAAATACACTCATCATATTTGCTACAAGTTTCTGGTGCTTTTGTCAACTGTACAATGCCAGCAAATGGTACATTCTAATGAATTGTCATTGTGCAACATTTTCTCCCACCAAGACTCTGGGCCTCACTTGAGAATAGTGTAGTGCTGGTTAAAAGTAAAGGCATCCAGATCCAGGCTTGCCACCAAAACCTTTCACTCACTGGCTGATGGTGTCACTGGGAGGCTGTCTCTGTAATCAGAGAAATGAGGGAAAGGGAAGCAGCTCAGTCTGCAAACTCCCACCTGTTAGGAGGGTTCAGGGCATAGTTTAGTGACTTACAGGTACAAAACAGAAAAGAAATCAGGGAGCTCAAGTATTTAAAGATGGTATTTACAATTCAGATCATGTTTGTGTTCTGATTGAGGATTTCTTCATATCCAAGTATAACACTAATCTAAGTTTTATGTCCTTTGGCTCCCAAAGTTTCCATAAATAAGTTCTGAATTCAATGCTTCCACAAATTGTCCCAAACATTATCCCCACTAAAGAGATTCTACTTCATGCAGTAGTTTATTCACTTTCTGATATTCCCTGTTCCAAGATGTGATAAGTATGACCCATATTTTCACAAGGCTTGCTGTTTAAAATTTCACATTGATTTTGTGAATTTCATTTGGACTGACACCACAGAATAGCACAAAAATGTGGTTCTATATTAATTAAATACCTAGTATGCTGACAATATTTTAATTATATTGGTATATAGTGACATCAATATTATATGGCTAGATATTTACCTTGTTCTTGGCAGGTAATGCCAGATTATATGTCCAAATAGAAGACAGTCCTTTGCTCAGCCTGAGCTACTGCCAGCTGCCTCTGCTATGGAGAAAAGAAATAGAAAGGGAATTTCTTCCTTTTTACTGTTGCTATTGTTCTATTTGAGAAGTTATTAAAGGTTTGTTGGCGCTCTCAGCTTATTTTTATTTTTTTAAAATTTACTACAGTGGTTGAAACTCCAGTATCAATGGCTAGGTTTGCTTTTTATATTAAGAAATCATACATATGCAAGCAGTGGAATAAATTTGCACACTTAATTCTTCACAACGATTTTGGCAAGCAGCACCTATGTTTTATCTTTCCTGCAACTAGACTTTGTTTTTAATACACTACATTTCTATTTACTTCTGAAATCTCCTCTAAAAGCTGGGTTGAATGAAGGGTAAAAACAGAGTCTCTTCTTAAAGAAGTGTATGAAAGAAGAACGAGCAGAGAAAAAATATATATATATATAAAAGAAAGGTAACAGACACGCATTTGTGTTTGCTTCCATGTGCAACACGATGATATGGATATGCTTTTCTGCTCATTTGTTGAAACAAAAAAATAGTCTTTCAGGTCAGACTTTTTCTTTTACACTGATGATGACACCCAAGTATATGCGGGTCTAATGGAACAGTTAATTTATCTTTGAGGTAATACATTAACTATTGTAAGTAAAAGTGCAGAATTTAGTGCTGTGGGCTTTCATTTATTGTTCATTATTCTTTTTCCCTTTTAATGGTTCTGTCTGTACTTATGGATATGCACAAGCATTGTCTGACATTTCAGTGTATATTAACTAACCAATGTCTTACTGTAAGGTGTAAAGAACCAAGCTTAGAGAGGGTAGCAGAACCCATTCAAAGTTCATTTTCCAAGGACTAAAGATAAAAGTTAAAATCACAATTTTCCAAGGAGATTTTAATTTTTTAAAAGGAAAATAATTTTTTTTCAAAAATTAAATTAAAAATTCAATTTTTTGAGTTATTATTAAATCTGTTTCAATAAAAACAATTAGGTGTTTTACTGAGCAGCAGCTTATGACTTCACTGCACTTCAGTATCACCTCACAAACCCCCTGATCCCCAAACCCTTGCATCACTCTTCACAAACACATTTCTATGTGTGCATTTCATTTGTTCCATAAAAATATCCCCTAAGCCCACCACACTGCATCTGTGTGAAAGATTTGCAAGCTGTGGATAAGCATGCTGTGATTGCTGACACTTGTGAATCTGGAGGGGTATAAGGAAGAGCAGAAATCTTCAGTGACTATAATGTGGGAGAACTTCCTTCACTAGTTATCAAGCAGAACACAGAAGACTGGTTCTGTGTGACTGAGACAGCTGTAAGTCCCTTCTGCAGCATTAGGGACTGCATAGAGCCACAACTGAGGGCATGGCTGCACGAGACAAAAGATCCAAATGGGGTGAAAACATCAACAAATAAGAGAAAAGGTTCAGTTCTGAAAGTGCTCACTTCACTCTTGCATATGTACATAAGACATTCCTCAGCAACCTGATTAAAACCTATGGGGGTAAATATCCCACCGGGTACACAGAACTCTGCACAGGAGAGTCTTTATGCCACAACTTCTGAGCAGCTGATGGTGCAAATAGGAGTTCTACCACAAAAAGAGGTTTAGGTGTCAGATAGCTTCCTACATTTTGGGCACAGTGCCCTGGCAAAGGGTACATTTTTCCAAGCCCAAGATGTGGAAGAGAATGATGGAAGCCCATGAAGAGTTGATGCTCTATAATGAGAAAAAAACCTCAGCTCTGCAACCACACCAGGTGTTCTACCATAATCCTCAAGGACATGAGAAAAACATTTTTTTATGCTTGTAATGTCTCCCTTTCATCCATAGGGTCATGTTTCAGCTCACTGTCATGCACTGGCCCCCTTGTACCTAGGATAGTCTTTTGGAGACAGAAACTTCAGACAGGGACCTTCATAGCTGTGATCTTTCCAGACTCCATATGTATGTCCCATGTATGTATGTATGTTTGCATGTATGTTTGTATATATGTACAAACTGCAGGTTTTTCCTTATTGTCCAAAATGGGGCAATACCTGCAGCCCAGAGGCTATTTTAAATTCTGTAAGCAATCAGGAAAAACCTAAAAGTACTTTTATCCTGGTATTCTGTGAGATGTGGGGTTTACTTGGTGTAACGCATGCTCTTAAAGGCCTAAACATTCTCAGATATAAGAGATGCAGTTATGAATCTATGTATGTGAGACATGATGGAGGTTTAAATGTGCACTTTCTTACCTCTTTCATACCATTTTCTGAGCTCCCACCTTCTGATCCACTGATATGTGAGCAAGTATATGTATACTGATATATATGTGTATATTTGCATATAAATATTTTATATATGTGTATATATGAACTTGAGTTTCTTCTCTGATCCTTGCATGAACAGTTTATGGGCAAGTTATACCCCTTAAAATTGCTGAACTTGTCCCAGGTAGACACGGATAAAAGGATCACTGGCTATACCAATTGATCAGAGAATCCTGAACTTGCTAAATAGATCTTAAAACAATGTCACGATTCAGTATGCCAATCTGAATGGTTTCAACTGAAGAAATATCCTAATGTTGGAAGTCTAAATAATTTAAAAAAACCTTCAGAAAGGCCCATAGTGGTAAATGGATCTGCACCTGTGGGAAACATCAAAGTCAGCATGTCTTTTCCTTTGAACTAAATTCTCTTTTATCATCCATTTTTCCTCTATGTGTTTATATATCTAAAAATACAATATTATTAGCACTCTGTCATCTTTCCACCAATATCATGAGTTAATACAAGTCAGAGCAATAGATAAATTACATTTTCTTTGGAGATATTAGTGCAAGCAGAGGGGATTTATATACCTTTCCTATCCAAGAACATGATGGCAGAATTTTCAAATATTTCCTGCACTAAAATCACTATTGCTTCAGAAATTCATACAAACTCTGCATACAAACATTTTTGTCTGGAAAATCACATGAATTTTCCATTAGTGAAACCTCCTTCTATGATGTCTTAAGACTAAGCAAGATACAGATAGTGTAAATACATACAATAAAAATTGAATTCAGAAGTTTTCTTTTTCTGTGGCTAACTATGGGTGAAGAAAGGCTGGGTCACATGCATGGTAAAAATATACTCAGTGATACCAATTTCCTGTAGTGTTTGCCCAATAGATTGCTCATAAATATTAATGGATTTTTCAGCTGGGTCTTTTTTTTCCATGTTAGTGGTACCATTTTAGGAAATAGTCATAGATTAAAGGCCACATTTTGACAATCTAGCAAGAAAATTATTCTAAAGACTTTCAAATATTAACATCCTTAAAATGAAGCTAAATATGCATTCTTTATCCATAACCCCATTATTAATTAAACAGTATTGTTAAAGTGTTCCTTTTCAGAGTCTAAGAAAGTAAATTGCATCAACTTTAGGATAAATTCTTCACTAAAGGTAGCAATGTATCATGAAGGATTACTATTTATTTCAAGAAACTCATCAAAACCTCCTGTACTCTTTTCTCCTCTAGACATACGTATACTGTTAAAAATAGGAACTAAGTATTCAACAGAAGATAAAATTGAAGCAAGAATTGCCCATAATGCATAAAGAAAATACAACTTATGAAATCAGTAGTACTGGAAGCATCTAGGAATAACATTAACAATATCAAATATATGAATTTTGAAGACACTATCAGAGTTAATCTTCCATCTTCACATACCTTAGTCTTAGAAGGAAGTTTACAATTAAAAAAACCTGAAAACTATAAATTCTCTGCAAGGCAGTAATAATTATGGGAATAGGGTAAAAAATGATTGCATGAGTTTTTCCTTGTCCTTTGCTCTGCAAATCTCTTTTCCCTCGAAAGGGAGTGTTTTGGACATGCCAGTTTAGAATAATCTTTGTAAGTCATTCTGTTGGGAAGTCACACTTTCATTCCATGTTTGCTTGTGAGCAATCTATCTGTCCAGATCTTGCAGGGAGTAATTAGTGGAAATATACAGAGCATGCAGGGCAGTCTGTCTCCTCAAGTGAAGATTTTGAGCCTAGGAGCCTAGAGAAAATGTGGGTTTATTGGTTGTTTTTTACAGGATACAATACTCTGTATCCTGTAATCATGGTATCTCTCTGTGCTGGAGAATGAGCAGGAACTCACATAGCCTGCAATCTCCCCTTAGGAGTTGTAATGCACATCTTTAGAAGTTTGTGTGACAACACGATGAGAGTGGTGTCTTGTTTGTTACCACAAGTCTGGCAATGGTCACAAGTAAACTCGTCTTTCATCATTGCCTGTAAAACAACAATACGTTAACCACACTAGTAAGTTAAGAGAACAGTGAGTACTCTCTGCGCTTGCAGCTAGGTTGGAAGTATTAGAAGATCCTTCTTACCCTTATTTGTTTCTTGACTCCTTCTCTTCTGTAGTATTAAAGACAAATTATCCATGAAGACACGACGACACAACCTGTAAGGGTGATATTTCTAATACTGAGACTTCCTCTGCACTCTCCTCAAAGGAAAAAAATAACTGCAGATACAAAAATTCTTTGCGCATAGAGCTACCTGCTCTGTCTTTATTTTTGTTCCTCTAAGCTTTAAACAGACTCAGTTTGTGATTCTGAGATCTCTAATTACAGATACATCTCATTACTTCTTGACTGGCAACATTTTCTTCAGCTAAATCAAAAAACATTGACCAGAAAAGCCTCACTCCTCTAGCAGACTGAGTACTTATTGGGAAGCTTTCACTTGGGGCTCTTGAAGGTGTGAGCACTGTGCCCATTTGAGCTATTAAATGACCAGCATTTCCCAAAAGAACATGAAAGGTATTTATGATATTTGCCTTACGCAGTCGAGTGTGTACTACTGCATGTTTTTGTTGATGAGAGCCATGTGTTTTTCCTTTGTTGCTATCCTCCTGTAATATTTACTGCACTGGTGCCACTCTCTGCTGAGCTCCTTGATATAAAGCATTGTTCTACTTTCAGTTTTTTCGTTTTACTAGTATGCGTATTTATTTTAGATATAGTTTGTGCTAGAACACATAGACATATATGAAATAAATAAGTGCACTTTAAAGGAGCTTAAAGAGTAAAATACAAATGTCATGAATTAATCTGCATATTGTGAAAAGAGGCAGTAAGTAATTCAGACTGAGAAGATGACCATAGAAATCTTTGTAAAATGCTTTTTTATTCCTCAGGAAGATATGAAAAAGAAGATATACATTTATGGAAATGTTTCTTAGTAAGAGTAATAATATAACAAGTGGGGGGAAAAAAGGGATCAGTGATTCATTAGAAACTATTTTTCATTCTTCTGAAATATGAAAAGAGAAAATGAAAGAAAACATAGTAAAATCTCATTTACTCCAGAGAAGCACAGACTTGTCAAGAATATTATCATCAGGATTTGAATTTTCTTCCACAGTTAACAGGATTTCTTTTTGGCTAAAAAGGAATTTCAGAGCATCATTAAAATAAAACACCATCTTATTAAAAAAAAAAATACCCTTAATTCTTCTGGAATGATTTTGACAATTAGAAAAGACTTCTGGAGGGCAAGGTCAGCAGCTTTCTTGTTTATTTTGTCAGGTCTGAAGGAAGAAAGAGTAAAATAAGTACACATCGTTATGCTTTAGTAGCAATGAATTGTTATTATTTAATTTTCTCGTGCTTAAAGAATTCTCACTGTAGGAATATCTTTATATAGGAGTAAGCTCTCTGGAAGGTTATGAAGCAGATACATATTTTGCATACTTTAAGCAAATTGCAAAAATTTGAATAGTTTTGTTTAGTGTTCATTTTTGATGTTAGACTTAATTCTGGAATATGATCATGTTTTCTCAGATCTCAGAAACTACCTAAACATGTTGAGAAGGGCAGACAAAATAGTTGATTTTATGAGTAACCTTCCAAAATATAAAATATGGAGGCTTTCCTAATGAAATCTTTTCTACTGGAAATCATCATGGTAGAGATAGCTGCGTCGGACAGATATTACCCCAACAATACAAATTTCCAATGTCTAATTTCTCTCAGGGTTGAGGAACTTAGCAAACTGATGAAATGCAGGAAAAGATGTGGTTTGGTAAAATACCATGTATAATTCCAGTAATTTTTAAGCATTTTTTGAGGTTTAGTTCTTTATAAGCAATTGTTATTCAGCACAAAATGGAAGATTATTTTGAACTGGGGCAAAACTTGGAACTTCTTATCAAAAATGTCAAAATGGTATACTTGACCACTTCAGAAGTCTTCGTCTATAAGACTTTTGAATCAGAAGGTTATTCAAAAGCTCTTTTTTCCTACACACAGCTTAATTTCAAACAAATCGACATTTTCTAATAAAAAAAAATTGTTAGAGATGGTTTTTGAATGCAGAATTTCTTAAATCAAGAAGTACTAATTATTTCAGATACTCCTGTATGATTTCAACCTTTTTTCTTGAAGAGATCTTGATGGAATAGCCACTTCCAGTGTTTACAAGGCTGCAGTAGGAGTCATCTTTCATTTCTATTTAAGGGCTGTGCTGTGACCTGCAAGCAGGACTCTTCACGGACATCGACAGAGGATCCATTCTGGCATGTGTATTGCCTTCAGTGTTGATGGTAGTGGTTGCTGGTGTTATCTGCATGAACCAGTGGTGGGCTGGTTGCCCTGACTGATAGCAAGTAGTCTCTACTTGAGCTTGGACTCAGCACCTGGTTGGATGTTAGGGCAGCATTGCAGAATGACAGCTTTCCTCAAAGGGACAAATATTTTGAGGATGCTGAACACTTGAGTAAACATTCTGGGGTCTTCAACAGCAATGTCTGAGCAGGCAAAAGTCCCAGTCTCTTTAATCTTTCATCTACAATGTTATTGTTGTGGATATTTCATCTGTTAAACCTTTGGAGTATAGTTAGATCAAGACATGCCTGGAGCAGATGCTTCACAAGTGAGGAGAAAAAAAGACGGTTTCTATGCCATGAAGTGTTGGAGCTGAATTTTCTTAATCCCTCTGAGATGTACCTTTCTTTGAGTAACTAGCTCTGACAAGACTAGACTCAGACTAGTCTTGGCTGACTAGACAAGTACTACACGATCAAGATAATCTGGGCAACGTTAGAAGCATATATGAATGTGTATATGTTATTAATACATATGGCATTAGATGCTTTAAAGAAATACTTTATATTTTAAAGATATCATCATTGGTTAATGTCCTGCAAAATTAAATTGTGCAATTATTAAGGCAGAATATACTTATCCTCAGCCACGGGGACTTTATTTATCACTTTTGCAGTCTATTCAGTCAGTTCCCACATCCCCCCCTCCCCACTGCCTCACCTGTCACTTCCACCTAGCAGACACACAGCTCTGCACACGCACACAGAGAAACTCAGCATTTTCTGCAATCAACCAAATAGCCTGAAGTGAAAGACAAACACGATGCCTGAAGCAATATTGCTTGATTAACAATGAATAGTTCTTTAAAGTGATCACATGAACTTTAATCTGAAAGATTGCTTTGAATTGTTAAGGGTGGAATCTGTTGCTATGAGAGTTGTCAAACAACTGTGGTGAATTTAATGTGTAATAGATGATAACCTTTGTCGGTTTTAATATTGAATTCCATGTTACTGATCCTAGTAAATAATCCTTACCTTCCCCTAGTGAATACCTGCTACATCCCAAAGCTCCACAGAGTACGCAAAGACATTTTAGCAGAGCGTTTTTCATGTAAAGCACACATACTGTATAGATCTGACCTCATCACTGGTTGCCTCAGGCTATCTCCTGTATACCGTCTGTTTTCTTGATTTTCTCCTGAGGTTGTCATTATCTGAGGTTTGTAAATATTTCAGAAATTTGAGACTTGTGCAGCAATTGAGAATGCCATATTGCTGTTATACTGAACTTTCAGTAGCATTCAGACATTCATTTTTCTCTATTTTATATATTTTAGTTCTGGATGATACAAATTCTACAATGCATGATTTAGCTGTAATTGAATTTGCAATCTATTTACAGTCATTTTAACCAAAAGACTCCAGATAAGCATAATTTTGATCTCAGTTAACAAAGAAACAATATATGTTGTTACTTTATATTGTACTATTTTCCATTTGTCAAAGTGCTATATAGATTTTATGGATATTTTATGCAAGTTTATGCATGAAACTCAGCTGTTTGTAGAAACTGCTGACCTTCCATTGAAGGGAAAAAAAAAAAACCCACAGAACAAAAACTGAAAACCCTTTTGTCCTTTCAAAACCCGTAGGAATGTAGTATGTATCATAAAGGACATGTGTACTTGAAACAGATTAAAAGAATTACAGAACTGGTTCCTTCCCAGAATCTTAGTATATATAAATTTCTTTGTATTAAAGCAGCCGTCATTTACTGAATATTTTTGCTTTCATGTAATTATGTACATATACTTAGCAAAGTATCTTGTATAAAGCAGAAAGCTACAGAAGCCCTTTAAAATCTGCTTTGAAAATCATGTGTGGCATGAATTTTGGCAGCATTATCATCACATTCATTTTTGGAAGTATACTCCAATTTTTATATCAGCTCCTGTATCTTAGCAATAATTTACTCTGATATTAGCATTAGTATCTAATTTTCATATCAGATTCTTCATTCCAGTTTAATTTACTTCATTATTACACTGCTAGCCATACCTGCCTACATTGTTCTACTTTTGTAGTTGCCTTCAATATACTTCTTTTTAACAGTCATTATGTTAAGATTGATGATACATCACCAAATGGGATAGAGAGAAGAATGTGTATAGTGTAAAAAAGATGTATTGTGATGATAGGGAGGCTTAAGAGTGTTGACAGATTTCTAAGATCCTGCTAAATTTTTTTATAATTATTTAATTAACTCATTTATGTTAGGATCAGTAAGTTCATTTGCTTTGCACTAATACAAGCTTTACAGATACAAGGGAATTCCTTGGAATTTTGCTTACCATGTTCTTATATGGAGTCATGTGGATTTCTATACTTTATATGAAATATTCAAAGTGGAGGCAATAATTTGTAAATTACATGAGAAAAAAGAAATCACAGTATATTTTTCTTTTCAAAATATTTAGTGTCTACAATTCATCTGTGAACCAAGTAAATCACAGCTTCTTCAAGTGCGAGGATCGAAACCAATTACCATTAGTGACCATCGGGTGCAGCCGATCCTTTCTGTCCTGTTGCCTGAATCTCAATGATCTCCCAAGTGTGCCCATGCAATTTAACAGGAAGATCAATACACCGCGGCAGTTAGCAGCAGCTCTCTTGAAGTGCTTCACAAAACATGCTACATTTCTCTACCGAATAAATGTCAAAACATTCCAACAGCTACAATTCTTGGGAGAAATTGTTCTTGTGAAACATTATTGACATGCTTTAACCCACATTTCCCGCTGCTCTCCAGCTTCCTGCAGGCCAGTCAATTCTGATTTGGCAAGGGCCACATCGACACATGTCCCCTGCTGACTTTGTCTGTAGGCATGAAAGATATCACGATGCAGTGCAGAAGTCCTGGGTGTCAGGGGTCAGTGGTCCAGCTCTGACCCAAGGTCAAGGTGACAACAACCTCTCTCCCGGGACTTGTCTTCATCTCTAATATGGCCTTGGAAGCAATCGATATCATTACAGAGCTTACTTTTCTAACAGAGAGTGCCACCTGATCTAAGCGTTTCACGACGATGACTTGCAAGCATTGCTGCTTGAAAATGTCTTCATTTTCCCACTATATGGCAAAACGTCTGTGTTAGGTCTGCCATTGGTTTTCTTTTCATTTGTTTAATGTGATAAAATAAATTGATTCTTTTCACTTTTTAGTGGATTTCTGCAGATGAATATTTCTTGATCTTTTCTTATATATTCTGGAGCTATTATACATAGCTCAGTACTTTCCCCCAGTTTCCAATTTCTAAATTTTTCTTCTTTTATTATTCTTGCTCCCTATTGTATATTAGTAACCATTTTCTTCTTTATTTCTTGTTAGCTTTCAGGAAAATAAATCTCAGTGCTGCATCTGTTTTCTGGATTTACACACACAAACACACATAACCCATCTTCAAATATCTTCTTAAAGATATAACTAAAATGCAACCTCATTACTGATTTTGTGAGGCCATAGAGGGTTAGTGCATTGTAAGAAGTAATTACGCACATGGACAAGCTGATAACCACTGAGATAGACACTTTTATCACCTGTTTGCAAGAGCTGCAGTAATTTCCAATACAACAAAATGTTGCTTTCTTCAGAAATCTCAACCTTGATGCCTCAGTGCAAATTGCGGTATAGTTGGGATTTTTTACCTCTTTTAATATTTTGGTGGTTTTTTCCCCCTAGGAAGTAAAAACGCCCCCAACATGCACAGCCTCCAAACTAAAGCAAAATATGGCAAATTTAAGAATTTTTAAAGAAGTGTTTCTATTAATTGAGCTACACTAACAGAATTGACAATGACTTACAACCAAAACATCAGAGGAGACATAGAACCTACTTATACTGTGTAACTTAAATTACTCAGCTTTCTCATCACACGCAAAATTGGGCTACAGACTCCCCCCATAATGGACAACTGACAGTGAAGCCTGAAAGCAAATATTTAATTCAAGAAGATCAAGGTATCCTTACATCATGCTGCTATAGAGACCTCTTGTGTCCTACACAGACTCGTAGATAAAACTGAAACAAAACAAAGTCCAAAGCCACAAATATTGCTTTAGATGTGAGTCACAGCAGTCTAATATAGCTGTAATGTACCTAGCACACTTTGAGGTCTTTCAAAACAATAGCATCTTCAAAGAGAGAGAAAGAGATTTTTTTAAACTCTAAAGCTTATATGCATAAACCTCACTCAGGGATTTATGTATACTAAATGAACCCTGAGATCCAACTTGGTGGATAACTCTCTTATAGAAAATGCAGATTCTACATCAGCCGTTCCTAGCTGCAGAAAGGAGTTAAGGCAGAAGCTGGAAGGATGGGCTTCCCACCTTTCCCTCCTCTGTTTTTTTCCTTCTGTTTGTCCTTTTGCACTCAGTTCTCTCCTTGGATTTATGAGGCTGATGAGGTACTTTCATTTAAGATACAGTTAAATGACAACATTCCCAATTTACATACCTGTAAAGAAGAAAGGAATCAGGCTCTTTCTCTATCCACAGCAGTTTACAAGGATGTTACAATCTCCAGGTCCTTATGTTGCTGCTTGAGGGCTTTCAAGAGAAGCAAAAGGGCTGGCAGGATCTTGGGTGGCTGTGTATGAGAGCTGGCACAAGACACCCCTGAAGCTGTGTTTACACCTGTAAAGAAAAAGTGGAAAGTTCTTTAGAGTAAAAACCGTTAGAGTAAAAAAATAATCTCTTTCTCTCTTTGAAGATGCTATTGTTTTGAAAGACCTCAAAGTGTGCTAGGTACATTACAGCTATATTAGGCTGCTGTGACTCACATCTAAAGCAATATTTGTGGCTTTGGACTTTGTTTTACTTCGTTTTGTTTCAGTTTTATCTACCAGTCTGTGTAGGACATAAGAGGTCTCCATAGAGGCATGATGTAAGGATACCTTGATCTTCAATTAAATATTTGCTTTCAGATTTTCTATTTTTTTTTCATTTTCATTCCTGCACAAATGCTATAACAAACTTCCAGAGTATGATAGGTAAGGTATGATACAGACTTCTTTCCTTCTCTGAAGTTAGGACATCTGTTCTCCTAATCCTTCATATCTATTTTTCTATCTATTGACCAAGGAAAGTACACATACCTGTCAGGACAGAAATTGCTAATCAAGGCAGAAAAAAACCTAACAAAACAACACCAAAACCCAATCAATTTTGTGAAAGAGAATTACAAACTTTGTTATTCCTTTGTAATTTCAGATGAAATAATTTTTATCTTTCCATTGAAAGAAACTGCAGGAAACAACAAAATATCTTTAATAGGGAATTGTTGATGGATTCAACTAGAATTGTAGGACATATATAAGGAGATTCCAGTGTGCAGCAAAATCAGGTAGAAGAAGATTTACATTATTAAAGAAATCTGGACAGTCAAGTAGATTTGTCTGTAATGTCAGTTCTAAGTTCTGAGCAGAAACTTGTAGAGAGGCAGAGAAAGGTAAGAGTGGAAAGTCTGAAAAAATGAAACTTTAATGGAGATCTCTTTTCACTTTTTTCAAAGTGACATTTGTGGCTGACATAGAAGTCACGTATTTCATGCTGCATCTTGGAACATATTGTGGTGAGGGGATCTTTGCATTCTCTCCGCATATTACCACATAACCAAAAAAGCAAAATATATGCAGATATGAGAGCTCAGTATTTTTAAACATATAAATATATATATATATATGTGTATATATATATATGTATGTATTTTAATCTCAGGGGCTAAACAAAATGTAGCAAACATTCTCAGTGCAAACATCCTCTGCCCTGGAGAACTGTAGAAAATAGTGAATTTGTCTGGGGTAAGGAATTAACATCTTTTTCAGCATTAGTTGGAAGAAAGATATCATCTGTTTTAGCATTCTTGTCATATATTTCACTCTCAAGTCTGCTTGGGAATATGTGTCCTTATTAGGACCATCATCATTTGTATTTTAAGACTAAAGTAGTTTAGTTTTAGAATCTAAGTTACTGAGACATCCAGAGCTAAGCTCCATTAAACTCTTTGACCTAAACCCTGTGAAGAGCCATTAGTTCAGCAGGAAGAACATTATTGTGCCAGCACACAGTGTGAGGACAAATCCTCTTCTGCCTCTGTCTGAGAGCTTCCTTTCCCCTAAAGTATTATGCTTTATATGAAAAAGCAGAGAGCTATGTGAGGCCCTAATGGATTATCAAATGAAATATGATCACCAATGGTTATGTATTGTAGTTAATGTTTCATTAGTTGTAGTAAGACCAGACAAAAAGGTTGGCTTTACTCTATGTTTTTTTGACTTCAGCTGAGTTTTTCAGAAATTAATTGTTAAATTATCTAGCTCCTTAATTTTCAATGTCAAGCTGTTGTTTTCTTCCATGTTCTCTTGTCTTCTGCAGCCCCTCTCCATCATTATAGAAACAGAATTTTTTATGGGACCTGTTGAATGGAAGATGGAATGGATGAAATGGTTCATGAGACGGCAATAGCTGTTCTTCTGATAGTGAATGACATAGAACAGAATGACCCTGATGTCAGGAATCTTGCTCAGGAAAGGAAATGGTGTTTACCTGTGATTTTACTCTGATGTCAGTCAAGGGCTCTGTTATCCTTTGTGGGAGCCAAGTGTGAAACCTTAATTTTGGTGCTCTCTTTCTTTTCATAAATCCTTTTTGTAAACAGAGGATTTTGGTTTGTTCCACAGTTGAAATGAACACCACAGTGTTTTGTGTTGGCTGTTTACCCAAACACCTGTCTTTCCTACCCATCTTTTGCAATTCCATCATTTCTCCTGACAGCACTAGTCGTCAGTTCCATACTTTTGGAAAAAAACCTGCAGACTTCACCATTCAGGAAGAAAGTACATCCATTCCAAGGGAATAGGTATGACACTTCTTAGTCTGGTGGTTTCCTTCAGGTAAGATCAACAGCTGCAACCTGATGATCCCTAAGGTTAATGCATTTGCATTCCCAGTTTACAGCCTGAAAACTGGACAATTTTGTACTAACTACAGCAAGAGGTGTTTGCACTCATGTAATCTGCTACTCAAGTAGAATATTCCTCAGGAAATCACCAAACTTCATAGAATCACAGATTCATGCAATGGTTTGGGTTGGAAAGGACTTTAAAAATTGCCTAGTTCCAACCTTTCTGCCATGGGCAGGGACACCTTCCACTGAGACCGGGTTGCTCAGAGCTCCTAGCCTGGCCTTGAACACTAGCAGGGGTGGGGGACACACAGTGTGTCTGTGCAACCTGTGCCAGTGCCTCACCACCCTCACAGCAAAGAATTTCTTCCTTTTACCTAAACCAGCTCTCTTTTAGTTTGCAGCTATTATTTTCTGTGTATCACTATGTGACCTTCAAAAAGCACCTCCCCAATCTCTTTTCTAGTCCCCCTCAGACAGTGGAATGTGCTGTAAGCTCTCCCTGGAGTCTGCTCTTCTGCAGGCTGAATAGGAGAGGTTCTCCAGCCCTTTGATCATCTTAGTGGCCCTCCTTTGGTCTCACTCCTGCATCTCCTTCTTATGTTGGGTGCCCCAGAGATAGAAACCAGGTGGAATAGCTCATACCATTTCTCTAACTTGTGTTACAATGGCTTTATGCAATTATTTCAAATGTGCTTCTCCAGCTTTAGTACTGGCACAAAATAAATTTCTGTTACAGGAATTTTCTTCTGTTACTCTCAAGTAAGGCTGAGGCCTGATTTTAGTGTAATCTTCTCTAACACTGCTACCATCAGGTGTTTCTTATTCTCTAAAGTGAAGAAGCCACAGAGAAGCTCAAGAAAAGTAATTTGCACTCTGCCCTGGAACCCTCTGGCTCTAATCAGGTCCAGAGCATTGGGAACTTTGTTCATTTGTGCTTGGCAATTTCTTATAAACTTATTTTTCAAGTCAGCAGTTGTGCTTCTCTATAAAATGCAGAATTTCAGAATTGGAGACTTATCACCTGCAAGCTCAATAACAGCCTGGCCTTTGAAATATCACCTTGTTCTGGATACTAAAATTTAATACTTTACTTCAATCACAAGGGACATTGGCCTATGATGTTGTCAAGACCCATGATATAACAGATGCAGAAAGGCTGACAACAGAACAGCATGTTGCTTATAAAATCAAGCAAAGCACTTTTCTGTTTGAAAAGAACTAAGACAGCAGGTTTTTGTCCTCTTTTAACAGTTCTCAAAGAATATTCAAATACTGTTTGAGTAATTGCATAACTTTGTAAATACATAGCCTTCTTCACTGTGAAAGACCCTCTAGAAATGCTTTCCATGTCAGTTTTCCTCAAATAAATCTTAATTTCAAGGGTTTGATAATTTTTAGAGCATCCAACAGTTCAACTCTGAGCAGTAGGTAGGATAACAGGTGGGTAAAATTATGTTTAACAAATGATAATTTGAAGCAATTGTCCAGTGTAATGCTCTTTTCAGTATCTCCTTTAATACAGTAATGGTCTTAGTTACCAAAGACTGAGTGCAGTTCAGCATTTTTATGGGCAGTTGTCTTAACCCACTCAGTTAGCAATGTTCCACTCCAGCGCTGGTGACAATACAGTTGCTTCAGCAAACAATGAGGTCAGACACTTGCTACTGACCTCAGCAAAATAATCAGATAATCAATTGAAAGGAGAAAAAAAAAGTTCTATACTCATCACCATAGTATTTAACTGTCATATATAAAATGAAAGTCACACCAATTAGCTTTGTCTACTATGTCTTCCCCCTTATCCTAAAGACCAAATTTCCCTGATCTCCTTTACGTGCACTATTGCTTGTGGGCTAAACCCTTCATGTTCAGTCTGAGGGAGTCACTCCATATTGTCCTGAGCATGAGGCAAACTTTATTTAACAATTGTATTTACCAAAGAGAGACATCCCAGAATAATCCACAATCTGTGCATAGTTTTGGGTTCTTAACCACATAGTCACAGGGAAAGGTTGCCAGTCCCCTTGTGAGCTGCACTGAGAAAGAAGAAAAGAGATCTAATTTTTTGAGATCCTAGGTTTCTAAGTAGGAACCCGTGTGCAGCTCCAAATACGCAGTTCATTGCTTTCTGCTGCAACTATAGAATTAACAAATTATGGACTCATTTAGGTTTGAAAATACCTTTAAGCTCATGGAGTCCAATCACTAATGAAGAAACACAGCTCAAAAAAACTGTCACGGGGAATAGGCAGAACTAAATCCTGCCTGGCCTCAGCGAAGTTGTCCTTTCCCAGCATATTTTTTTCTGACCCTGACAAAACTGTCAGTTGATGAACTAACCAGCAGACTAGCCAACTTATTCTGCTCAGCACACACACAGCTTCTAGATTTCAGTGAGTTCCCATTTGTGCTGGATTATAAAGCCAGATAAGAGGTCTAAAAAGAAGGTCAAGCAACTTGCCTGCAGTCACACAGCGAGTGGCTTAACTTCTACCTGATGATAATTGAATGGGCACTAAGAATACAAGAAATTCAGATCGACTAAAAAATAACATAAATGCTTGAACGTACAAAACAGGACTGCTAAGGAACCTAAACAGTTTTTGTTTTGCCCCAGAGTTACTAACCCTTTCCAGTTTCAGTTCTTTGCTCTTTTATATCCAAGTCACAGAGAGTATTATTTTCAGATCAGCGTCTTTTTTATAGGCCTTTCAGAGGTCTGAAGTCTCTGGCTATAGAAACCTGAAATCTGAATTGGATTTCAGATACACATGCACAAACCACAGGTGGAGCACTGAAAACGTGCACGAGATATTGTATTTTTGATCACTTTAATGCTTATGTATGTATATTGATGTATGTGATGCTTCATCAACATGCTCACCTTTGCTGTTTTCTAGTAAGTGCTACAATTTAATAATGTGGTTTTAGAGGTTAGGAAGTTTGTGTATCTAAGTACACTAACTCTGTGTTTAATGACACTTGTATAAATGGTAGCACCTGGAGTTTTCCTCTCAGTTTCAGCAAGATACTTAAGCACATGCCTGGCTTAAAGCAAGCAAGCAGTCCCATTGAAGTTAATTAGACTTCCCTTGTACTTAAAGTTAGGCATGTGCTTAAGTACCTTGCTGCATTAAGGCCTTAATGAAGATTGGGGTATAACTGCCTTTGTTGCAGTGTGTGTAATGTGAGTCATTTAGTGCATTCGGTGTGGAGCTGGGAGTACAGTAAAGCAAAGCTGAGTGCAAACACAGAAAGGTTAGGATATGGTTTTGTAGCTGTTGTGGTCACTGCTCTGACTCAGCTGCTTACTTTAGGTAATGGTGTCTCCCAAGGGCTTGTTTTCTATTTTTTCTTCCACCTGCAGCTGGCAGGACTCACAAGAAGTGTCTTTGTTGTATTTTAGGGAGTTTTAGGTACCAATATTGATAGAGAGATATTGATTTCCAGAACTTCTCCTGGCTGGTTTAAGAATGCATGAGTGTTAACATCTTTTCCCTGGGGGAGTGGATCTGAGGCTTTCTGAAGTCAATGGGAAGACTCTCATCAGCTTTAATGGGCTTCAGATAAGGTCTTTAGGAGGTGAGAGAATTTCTTTGAGATCTGTGTTTTGTGTCTCAGCCAGAAGTCAGCACTGCATTGGCTCTCAGCGTTAGGGAAGCAAGGTGGAAGAGGATGGGGGAGGGAAAGAGGGTGAAGGTACGCCTTGGACTGAGCAGTGGCTTGAATTGCCACCACTCACTGCTGTAGCACCTATCAATAAATTAATATGTGGAAAATACTCACTGAAGAACTGACTCAATCCCAAACTAATTTACGAGGTCTGTGTGGGTTACAGCACAAGGTGATAGATAACAGCATCAGGCCAAAGCCAGAAACTTTGCTCTTTGTCATTTACTGTAAAACATGCAGACATACTGACTTTGGTTTTTTGTTAAATTTTACAGGATACAAGGATAGGAATAGTAAAAGCAAAAGTTAATGCAGTAGCAGGTTGTTTGTTTTTCTCATTCATATTCCTATTACTGAGATGAGATGCACCATAAACAGCAGCTTCCAAGAGCTTTACAAACAAGAATCCTGGTGCCAATCCTGCAATTGCTATTGGTTAGAGAAATTAATCCCATGCTTTCTATAACCATACTCTTTAACTACTGCTTATTATAGATGTGGTGTAAGGTGGTAGAATTTGTTTCCAAATGAACATTACAAACATGCCCTGATATCAGCATAAAAGTAACCTGTAAGAAAATTGCACCTGTACAGCCAATTCTCATTGGCATATATGCATATGAGCATGGCTTTTGGACACATTGCTTAAAAACTGATTTAAAACAGTCTGGAAGGGAAACAATGCCAATATTTGCTTGTGATATTTTTAAAAATACTGCTAATTCTGAGGAGGTTGAGGCTTAAGGATGGCAAGAGAGAACATTATGTACAGGTCATGAATGCTGTGATTTGAACAAAGGAAGAGAGGCAGTTTGAAAGCATTAAACATATATAGAGCAGCATACATTAGACCCCATCAGACAGAACCTTTAAGATCCTGAATTTATCAAATGACAACATTCATTTTGTACTATGTAGAAGACAACAAGAAAGTCAGCAACTTCATGTGCTGACATTGCAGTAAAACATGATTTTAATTAGCTCACACAGAGGACACATTGAGGAAAAAGTGACATTTCATTGAGGAATATACTATTAAACACAACCCTCCTTGACCTGCCATTTATCAGGGTGCAGCACAAAAGTCACATGACTCATCCTGTCTTTCTCATTGTCCTTTGAACCCTGGAAATTCATGGTTCATTCACATTGACATGGGATCCTCCTGGTTTCTTGACACACAGAAGTATCTGCTGCTTTTCTGTACAGTGATGGAGAGCAAGAGGCACAACTCTTTATAGCAGTGGCCAGTTTGAACACCAAAATAGCAACACAAGAGGCAGTTTAAATCTTGAAGCTATAAACAGAGAAAAGTTGAGGAAAAAACGGAACAAAAAAAGAATCTTTAGAGAAGCACCAGATTGTCCTCAAATTAGAAAAATTAACCACAAACAGAAGCAAAAAATGAAAATAAACATAGAGCAACTAATTTAGGATTACTGTCATGCCAAAAATGTGTTAGACTTCAGTTGCATGCAAGACTAAAGTATATCAGTTGCTCTTATTATAAACACTAATGAAAAAGGTGTGTTGTATTGATACCCCTAGTTAGACCTCAGAGATGAAGAAAAATGCAAATAGAATTATACCTTTTTTTCTATTTAGTTAACAGCTGCTAGACCCAACATTGTAGAAAAAAAAATCAGGAGTCAAATATATCCATGATGATGTTTAGCTTTCTGTATTTCATCAGCCTCATTAAAGCCCCTGGAGGGAAACTTCTGTGGTTAAAGTTCAGGAATGGAACTCAGGGGCTTGTCCAGTCCCTAATTCTTCCAGATTCTCCTTCTGAAACTGAGCAAGTTAGTGACCTATTAGTTTTATATCTATAAAATGGGGATAATAACTTTTGTATCTCAAAGAGGGGTTGTGGGGGTAAGTCTACTAATACCTCTAAGATGCTTAGATATGAGGGTGACGAGTGCCATAGAAAATCCTATAAATAAATAAAATAAACTGTGAGAGCCTGAGGCACTGGAAGCTGCTGCCAAGGCTGTGCATTTCCACACTCCCCTTACTGCGGGAGATGTGGCTCAGAGCCAATATGCAGTCTGAGAGCAGCTCCTGCATTAGTGGAGTGTGTGTGTTGTTTGTTTATTTGGTTCTCACAAAGGGTACCCACTACATAACCAAGGTAACCACAGTCTGTTTAAAATAGGCTGGTGCTGTGATGTGGTGAATCTGATATGCCTAGTTTTGGTTGCTGTCTGTATTTTTTTCTTTCTTTTTTTGAGTGACAAATATGTTTCCTAAAAGCCTTCAGGAATGTTTTATTAGTGTGGGCTGGTTCAATTGCTCTTATTTTCCTTGGGATTTCTGTTTGTTTATTTGCCTGTCAGGCTGTGCTGGCAGATCTGAGGGGCTAGCCCTGCCACCCTGCAGGGCTGCCTCAACCTGTCTGCAGCACAGGGTCTGAGGACAGGGCCAGCAGTGGGAAACATTTTTCCATTTTCTTCAGCAGGTTTTGGGACGAAGGTCCTGGCACTAATGTGGCACTGCAAACACAGAGAGGAAAGCACTCAAAAAGGGGATGACTTCGTCTACAGCAGCTAGTAAGGGACTTACCAAACCTTCACTGTTTTTTGGCAGCTTTACCCCTTGAATGCTCCTTGCTAATTGGTGAGTGGGCATCACATCACATCTACTCTGAGCAGCCAAGAGACTACATACATATGTGGTCTTTGATTTCCTTGGTTTCAGGATTCCCAGCTTTCAACATCCAAGTGACTGTGCAGAGATGACACGCTGCGGTGAGGAGAGCGACGCGTTGTTAACACATGCCCAGATAGGAGTAATCTTTCAGGACCAGTTAAAGCAGCTCCTGGCACCAGCTGGCAAGGGAAAGCCCTTGTGAGAAGGGGCAGGGGAGCAGCAGTACAGTCAGGGAATTCTCAGTCTCAGTGGAGAGATCAGAGGAAGGGCTGCAATACCCAATCCCATGTGCTTGCAGAGGAAACACTGCTTGGAGTGCAGCACCCGCCTGAACGGATGTGTGATGAGTGAGTGTGCTTGTGATGTCTTTGAGTTTGTGTATAAACTACTGTACAACCAATAGCAATTATGGAACAGGAAAGGAACAAACAACTGTGCTAAGGTAGGGCTTTCCTGTAGTCTAATCAGCAGGACGCGTGCTTTGTCCCAGGGGAAGAGACCATCACAGGAGCTGTGCAAAAGCACACTTTAGACTAAGACAAGACTAGGAGGATAAACTAGAGAGAAGAAGAAAAATTTTCTCCCTCAACACTCAAAAAAAAAAAAAATTTCTTCAAAAATGCTTTAAAATGCAAATAATTTTCCCTTGCAGTACTCCTTAGAGGCTGAAGGTTGAAACCAAGTTCTTTGTCTTGAGGTAGTAAAGGGGATGAAATCCAGCAGGAGTGAAAATAAGCATAGTCTAGGTTCTCCAGCAATAAACAATCCGTGGTTAAACTGCCACCCCCACACTGGGGCAGAAAGAGGTTCAATGAGCTCCTCCTTTTTTCCCTCAGCAGCACATTTTGCTGCTCTGTGGCTGCTCCCACTTCACCCACCTTGCAACCCAAGAACTGGGAAAACACAGAAGGTCTGACCTCTTGTATTCTATCTCTAAAGTCCCAGAAAAGGAATAACTGCCTGTGGGAGTCTCCAGCTTCAGGTTTTTCCTCCCTCTTGAAAGACAGGATGGGACAAGAAAGGAGAGAGTTAAAGGGAGAGGAGACAGAGAGGAGCTAAGAGAGAAGGGAGAGATGCACTGTGACTGAAGAGAAACAGAACAACTGGATGTCTTAGAGTGGGGTAAATAAATGTACAGAGAAGAAAAGCAAGAGAGCAAGACAGAATCAATCAGTGTCATGGGAAAGAGAAGGGAAAGCCCCCATTTTTAAAAAGAGGAATAAGGTGAGCGACGTGTGGACATTTGAAGTAAATGCTGTGAAATAAGACCTTTTGAAGGTCTTCATAGGCTTCTGATCACTCTTGTCAAAAAGATACATGTCAGTTCTGAAGTGTGATATTTAGACACGATTACTAATGCCTTCACATCATGAAATAAACATAAATAATTATTTTGTTTTAAATATTATGTATATTTTCTCTTGCATTTGCACCAAGAAATAAAATTTATTTTTTCTTCAGAAATTTGATGCTCATAACACATCATGCCTGCAGTAGGGATGACCCATAAACTACCAATTTCTAAGAAAAATTTCTGTCTGATCAACTACACTCTATCCCATATTTATTGAATATTTATCTTTTAAGTAGTGCCTTGCACTAGTCCTTCATGAATTTCATACTCCCTCCCTGTATTCTTTTCCAGACCATTTTACAATGTCAAGGTCATTTGAATTCTCAGCTTTTCTTTCAATTTGCTGTGGTTCTTTCTTCCTACCTTCCTGCTATTTGCATGGCCAGTAAGGATATTTCTCCATTCCATCACTCTTTGTGTGTGTTGGTATCCATGCACCTGTATGAAAAAAGAAAATGGGAAGAGTGTAAATTTTGTGTATCTGATGTTAGTTTATGTGTTAGAAGCAGAATGATCTCACAGATGTCATCTAAGTGACAATGCTGCTCTGCATCACTTTTTTTTCACTCACTAAAATGGATCATACCTGAGGAAATCAGCACGTTGATTTTGATCAGTATTGGTTATCTTAAGACCTACCACCCTACTTCATGTTACCTTGAAAAAATCAAACTAGGATAAAGAGAAATACATACATATTTACATACGTTCTTACATATAAATGTGTCTAAGTGTTCATGCCTGTGTATGTATATATCTATCTATTCGTTGCTTCATCTGTTCCTAATACAAAAAATAATAAATAAGGGAGCAAAATAAACTAATAAAATAAAACTAACTCTTTGGAGGAACGCCTATATTTGAATGGAAAATTCCCATAATTTCTGACACATTGATAAGACATAATCTTTCAAAATCACACTGTGTCTTTTTGTTCTGCACGGAGCTGAGACCTGAAAATGAATGTATCAAGGCCTATTTCCTTTGCTTTTGAGCACAGGCTTTTTCATTTACTTCTCAGCATAACAGTTGGACTGCACAGAAGCACTGGAGCTTAACAAAAAAGACTCTCATCTCAGACAAAAACTGTAATTATCACAGGGGAACAAATTAAACAGAAAACCCCACTGGAATGAGATTTCCACATATTTAGAGTAAGTTAATACCAATAATATGGTACATAGTAACAATAGAATCTTTCTGTAGTTTTTGTAGTATCAGATATGAATAAAAATATGTATGATTACACTGTCTCAAAAGAAACAAGATGCTCAAACTCTTTTGTGGATTATTTTTTAAATGTTTAGGAGGTGAGGAAATTAATTTGAGAAAATTTAGTGTATTTTATTTATAAGTGTTTCCATTTTAATCAGTACTGATCAAAATGGTATTGATCTAGACAATAAAAGGGAATTAATTTCAAATACATTGCTAAAGTATAGCATGCTATGTACAAATATACACGTTTTTACATGTATTTTACCTTTATCTATTATATTTTCATTATTTATAATTTTTTTCCACCAGTTCTGTCATCTGCCAATCCTATATATTAGGTGTCCATTAAAATGGGCATCTATGAAAGAAGCAGACTCAGTATATCCATCTTACAGTTAAGTGCATTTTCCTGAGGGGGAAAAAACCCAACACCACAATGATTGCAGACAAACATGTAGGTTTGTGCATGTATGTGTGTGTGTGTGAGAAAGATCAAGGTGCTAATGATGGAAACTAGTGTGTCAGCAGATTTATGCATGCCATAGGTCTTACAGACAATAATTTTTATTTCATAGTATTATCAGAGTCATATGCAGCGATATGTATATAAACTGTGATAAGATTTAGTTGTGCTTCAAAGTTCAATGATCCTTCCCCTAGCAATGAATGCCACGTGCATCTCTCTTTCTGGAATTTGGAACTATGGCATGTGTTAAAGCCTGCC
The DNA here is from genome assembly GCF_009819885.2 of Catharus ustulatus. Lineage (NCBI taxonomy): Eukaryota > Metazoa > Chordata > Aves > Passeriformes > Turdidae > Catharus > Catharus ustulatus. Next base: position 95,074,956 of record NC_046222.1, on the reverse strand, counting down.
TACAAGTGTGCAAATATATTTGTGTATATAAATCTCTTTTGTGTGCACAGAGATCAATGTTACAGTGTCTTCATCTGTTTTCAGATGCACTCAGTCCCTGAAAGATTGACTTTTAATCATAGTGTTAGATAATACCATTCAATTCTAAAATAATCGTGATAATTTTTTCATTTTCTCTCTTTTCCTTCCTTTTCAAATTATTCTACTGGAACTAGAATGAATCTTGCATTTTCATTGAAATAAATAAAAAAGCTCTGTAAACAGCAAATATTTGTATGGTGTGGTGAAAATATCCTGCTGAAATCTGCACAGACAATATTTATGTTATTTTCTTTTTTAAGGACTTATCTCTGTAACATTATTGACACATTTGGATCAATACTTTTAAAGGTTTCTTTTTTTTTTTTTTTTTTTTTTTTAATATCAAATCCTGGAATGATTTGTGTGTTTACCTTGATAATATACACTTGTCTCTTTAAGGTGACAGCAGATGCTCCAATAAGAAGTGGCAGAACTAAGTGCTGAACATATAGCAGCCCATCTCAAGCTCCCTTAACCATAAAATCTATGAATTTATGCTCAACTGAGCGATAAGACATAGTCATGAAATGTCCAAGGGTGAATCAGGGTGGTTGGAAGTGTACCTATTTCCCCTGCACAATGAGAAACCGTTCAATGCACTGTCTAAACACACAGAAAATATCTAGTAGCTTTATTTATCAATTAACTGTTTCCATCACACTCAGGCTGTGTACATCATAGTGTGCAGCTGAGAATTGCTGTACTTCTTTGCCTTCCAGGTTTCTGTGGGCCGTTTAGTTAATGCACATTTTGTAGCTCTCCAAGGTTAGTGTAATTCTGGCATTCCAGCGTGAACAGTTTGATAGTCTGGGGATTAAATCTTCAGAGGATGTAAGTCAGTGCATATCTGCATAGCATCACAGTTTGCATCACAACACCATCAGGTCCACTACTTAACGCATAATTTCAGGTTATGTGTGATTTCCCAGACAGGACTTTATCCTTCTTTGTGTCTGTATCTGTCTCTCTGTCATTCCCTACACCTCCCATTGTAGGTTATATGCTCTGCTCCACCTGTTCTTCGACACAAAGCCAAACAGAGTACCAATGGTCAGCTGCATTAATCAGATGAAGAAACTACCAGAAAAAATATTCTAAACCATGGATTTTCTTCTGAACCGTGCTATGACAGCTCCATGTCCTCAATCTCAAATGAATTCTGGTATTGACCAAGTTGATTGCAGATCTGTTCCTCCACAGAGGAACAGCAAAATCATATTACCTGATTAGCCATTACCTCTGCTGTATCTGTTTTCACCATCTTAAGCTTACTGGAATGCAAAACCATTGCCAACATCATCCAGATCATCTTTGGACACACAAAGCAATAAATTGTGTATTTTGAAAATTGTCAGTATATTTTCTGGGGAAGCTCAAGGAGAGTGAATATGCCATTTGGTGTGAATAAAGCAGGCAGGCAGACACAGCACATCAGCATCCAGAAAAAGAGAAAGATGCCATCAGAGAAAAGGGACTACTTATCATCCTTTTCTGTCAAGACATTATGGGCCTGGCTGTGATGTAGCATGGCCATTTTCTGCATAAAGTTAATTTAAGCAGCCCAGGACAGATTATTCCCTTGCAAGAAATAATTCCTGCTTATTCTCCAAGCTGCCAGTGTAACAGAAGAAAAGAGCAGAAGCAAAGGGAGGAGGTGGGGGCTGTTGTACCTAATGCACTGTGTCAGTCTTCAGTCCAGGAATCTGAAGTAGCTGCATGGTTGAGATTGTTACAGTTATTTTACAGGTGGATAGCTTGGAAAAAACAGAAGTTCGAAGGCTTGAACAAACCAAAAAGCAATCACAGACAGTAAGGAACATTGGATCTCCATTCCCTGCTTTCTGAAGGTAGGAGTTGGAGACAGGCAGAGAGAATATGCATAATGTATTTTATATGCAAAACACAGTACTGTATAAAAACAAAGATCACTCACAGTTTTGCCATACATATATATAGCATAACATTAAAGAAATTGCTCATCAAAAAAGCGCAGTGATTACACAATAAAACATTTTGAGCAACAGAGATATAGCCTGGGCCATTCTCCAATGAAGAATTTTAAATTAACTAATGCAATTATTTTGACAACTGTAATTTCAGTAAAATTAAAATTCTTGATGTTGTATTTCATCATTAACACATGGTTACAAGAGCCATATATGTCTCCCTTTATATTTGTCAATGAATGGTCCCAGAATGATACAAACATATCCTTACTTCCTGTAGTTGCAATTTACTCTATATTTTGCTCATTTGCCAGCATGTGAAAGAACTAGTTTTGAGTCTGCCTTTGTGATTTAGAGTCGAATGTAGTGTTGTATAGGGTCAGACTGTTATAAGCTCTCCACTTTGGTGTTGTGGTAGTCAAAAATACATCAGAGAAAAACTGTATATCTGCTTGAGCTGTTCAAAAAGAGTTTTGTATTATTACAGCATCCAACCTCTAAATGACCAGTCCTGGGCATGTGTCACACACATTGCTGGGTTGCCACATCTGTTGCGTGCAGTCCTTGCACACCCCAGTACCAAAACAGAGGCCCCTTCCCTCCCAGTGGCTCATTGCCCAAGTACCGACTGAGTGCTGCAGAAGCAGGTTGTGCACCTACTTTTTCCTCCTTTGCACATCCATTCCCTTATCCTTTTCCAGGTCTGCTACTCTTTCTAGTGCAAGTCCTAAACAAAGTTTTTTCAAGTGCTCTAAAATCTGTGTAAAGCCATATTCTGCTAGATAAGGAGGAAAGAAATTTATTTAGCTGGTAATCTTTCACTTCTAATGAATTTTTAAATAAGCCAAATATTCTCAGCCCACCTGTGGAGGGAGTAAATATTATTTCTATCCCCTTCAAGGTTCACTTTGCAAATTTCAGAACTGTGGTTCCAAATTTCAAGGAAGGGGGCACTCAGGATGGAAATCTTGGGAAACAAAAACCAGCCAGAGGCTGGAGGAAGAGCCTGTGAGTAAACAAGGGGTATGAGGGACAATCTTTCCCATATGCCAGCAAAGAAGTTTCCTTTCAGAATATCTGAGGTACCAACGGATAGTCCATCCTACACATCCTTTTCTTGAGTGGCTTGGGGCAGAGTCTGGGAATGTCTGTAGGATATCTCTTCTGGTGGGCCACAATTTAAAAATACCATTCCAAGAAAAACAGCTGTGATCCCAGCAGAATCAATCTTCCTACTCAAGTGTCCTTATGACATTACAGTACATATATTTAAACCACTGAAGGTGTGATTCTATCCTCCCAGCTTAGGTGAATATCTATTCTCCTGGAGTCAGGCTCATTATTAATTGCATTTTCATTCTATGCAACAACAAACAGCAAAGACTGCTAGGATAGTTAGCTGCTGCTGCCTGGTTTGTAACAACACTGTTCTATCAGACCTGATTAATAAATGGAAACTGAGTGATTAAATTAACTTGAGTACTTTCACAGAGCTCCTGAAAATAATTTTTAAAGTTGCAATAGGTATTTTTAAAATAATATATCTCTCTATTGGGAAGAATATAAGACAAATCATGTAACTATTAGAGACCAAAAATCCTGCTTTAACAATCTGGAAAGTAATCTGTGCAACTTCTTTTCATGAAATAAAGTGAATTGTCCTTGGAGGAACAACAAGAGGATGTAATCTACTGACCTAAATTCCTATATTAAATAAGCTTAAGAATAGAAGTTTGCAAAACTACATATCTGCTAATGCAGAACAAGCAAAATGAAAACCCAAATTTTGTCTTCACTTTGTCCTCTTCTTTCAACATTTTTAGAGGCATTTAGAACTTAGTATACCAGTGATAATCAAAGCTTTTGAGGAGCTTTAGATTCATAACAAAACCATAGTTTTTACTATGTCAGAGATACACAGGAAAAATTCTTGTGAACTGAGTTGAACTGGGATTCTCTTTCCAGTATCGATTTACTAACAAATAAATTGTACAATGTAATACATTTGCAATTCTACTTGCCATGTAAACCTTATTTCTTCGCAGTTGCAGGGTTTGGGGTCCATTGATCCCTCCAAATTGTTTTCATCTCTTGCTGATATCTTTTTCTCTCAACAGTTTTAGTTGCTTGTAGAGATTAGTCCCTTTTGCTACCCAGTCATTACCCCACATATTAAGTTGGTGCTTCAATATTTTCCTAGGTGTCCCTTTTTTTGCTTGAGAGCACTGACTTCCTAAGCCTCAACACCTGCACACTGGAGTAATCCTAAACTCTCTGATTACCAGCCATGGCCAGTGCCAGTGGTGTGGGTGTCCCTCAAGAGTTCCACTTTGGGAGCACAAAACCATGTAATTCTGGACATACTCACAGCATCTTTAGAGATAAGTGCTGGTTTCCTTTGTGATACGAATCAGAAAGAGAAAATCCTAGTTGATTTTACACTGTGGATTTCCTAAGTGTTATTTTTCTTCACTGTCCCTTTCTTCCCACCAGGTTCCTTTCCAGCTCTGAAGGATAAGAACAGCACCCACAACCTAACACAATGCAGGCTCAGCTCCTTGGCAGTGCAAATCTGCTCCTAGCATACTTTTAAGTTTGGAGATACAAGCCTTTGCAAGTTCAACCTTGTAAATGATGAATGGGATAATGTTGCTGATTTTTTTTCTCATTGCTGGTCCCTTTATCAAACATAACTCATTTGAGCTGAATACTGCCATCCTTTCTGCCTCTGTCTTTGTTTCTTTGGGGTTTTTTTTTTGTTTGTTTGTTTTTCAGGAAGCTCTATCTTTTATTTTCTGTCCTTCATCACATCACCTGATATCTTCTGCAGTTGATTACACATTCATTTGTCAGACAAGCTTAAACACACTGGCTGAACCTTGCCTTTTTTAAGATAGGCATGTAATTCCATGAGATTCTTTTCTGAACAGTGTTTTTCTTTCAATAGTGACCACCTTTAGCAATTTACAGCCCTATACTGCTGTACAAAAGGGCACAACAGTCCCCTTCATGTTGTCAGCATGTTCCTAATGTAAAGATATTCTTCCTCTCTGGTTTCACATAAACTCTGATAATACAGACGCTTCAGTCCTTCCTTCATCATCTGAGACCTCTTGACTCCAGTACTGAAGCATGCCCCAGGTCTCACTCACTGCCTGCTGCAGTCATATGCAGAGACCAGAGCAACTTTGTTCTGGAGGCAGAGGTCAGCCCACACAGCCTTTGCCTTATGGACAGCTGTGCTTTGTGAAGAACCTGACAATATAAAGCTCCTTTCTGTTCAGGATGGTGCTGGAATGAAACCCAAGCTGAGGCTCCATTGAAGTCACAAGTTCAACTTGCCTGTTAATATAGATGAATTTTTGTGTATGTTTAAGTGCTTCCCTCAGGTGAACCAAAGAATATAATTTTCCTTTTTTCCTCTAATAAATAAGTTTATTTTCATTCATCTGTCTCTCTATTTGATCCTCTTTATTATTTGTGTTCAAGTACTGTTCACATTAGTTTTTATTATTAATTTTTTCTATCACTTTATCACATATTAGAGGGGTATATGAGTGGATGCTGAGCTAACCTGGTATTGTCTTCAGGAGTAGGTCATAAAAAATGTAATGCTCTGAAGATATTCAGGTCATGTCTTGAATTGAAGATAAAGTATTTTTTACCTCTATCACTCCAAGAAAATTAATGTAGCCTCTACTTGCCTCTCTCCACCTTGGTATCCCTTATTAAACTTAGGGCAATTATGATCTGAACATTTTTAGGATGACAAACGTCAGGGATCACCCGAGGTTAATGTCAATTAATAGGTTGTGGCAGTTATGGAGTAACTGGCAATTTGGATGAGAAAATGAAAGAAACAAAGAAGCAGAAAAAGGTTGAAGGAGATAATATTGCATGGCTTAGAAACCAAATGTAAAAGTTCAGTAAATACTGGTAGTGAGAAAGGAATCATTAGAAGTTAAATTCCATAGCATCTGTCAGTCCAGGCTGTTATGTCACACTGATAACTGCAGCATATGAACGACAGTGTCTCTATAGCCTATATTCATCAAGGAGCTTCACTGGGCACGTGGGAGCTGTCAGGGCCTAGAGAGGTGATCTGTCACAAAGATGTCTACAGCATTAAGTGTTTAATGCCATTTTAATAAGACCTGGAGCAACTGTTTTGCAATTCCTGTATGTACCTGTGAATGGCTGTGTAATATTTTAAAATACTTCGTCCTTTTTATCTTCAGGTACAATTGAGCCAGATCCTTTACAGACATAATTTGCTATGGTTCTTTTGATTTCACCAGGATTGTGCCATCTGAAGCTGAGACCCAAGAGATTTTATATCCTCTGAGCACCACATATCCTGGAGGAAACAGATTTATGTAGAAAATGATTTATACCTGGCATAACATTGTGATGGAAAAAATGAGAGACAAGAAAACAAACATCTGCTTTCCTAAGTTAGAACTTTTGCCATTCCAGTTAAAGAAGTAAATAATAAGACATTATCTATTATTACATTTCTCTGTTATTGAGTCAACCTTAAATAAAAGTCTTGATTAATACACATGGATGTATTCATCCATTTTTATACATATGAGATATAAAAACGCACATTGGATCTGATTTTTCAATTAGACACACATTCAATTTTAACAAAAGTATGTAAGTGTGACACTGCCAAATGTATACAAATTTGCCATGATTTCATATCTCATGGGAGGTCATGAGATTTCCAAATCTTACTAAGTGATAGAAAATGGTGTTATCACCAGTGTCAGTAACTGCACCCCAAAATCAGGCACACAACTGAGAATAAAATATATGTTACTAATAAATTTGGATTTCAAACAATTATGTCTTGCACCTATCTTGTAATTTCCATATTATTTTTTATCTGATATTAAAGGCCATAGATTTGATGATATTTTGAAGATTTCCAGTGTAATTTTTAGCTTCCTGATGCGCTCACATTTGGATATATGAAATGCAAGGTAGGTTATGAAGAAAGGGTAAGAAGAAAATCCAAATATGTAATTATGTGCATACAAGAAATACCAAATTCTCTTGGATTGCAACAGCAGTATTACAAAGATTTTTTCTTTCTTTGTTTTGAAATTCTTTCTTTCATCTCAGACAATATTCAGCTGCTGCCTAATAGCCACTATCCAGTGTCATTGCAATGTTCAGTAGTGAAGTTTTTGTTCCATTGAACTATTTCTACTTTCTTTTTTATTTGACTTCATGAATTTAAGGCTTGCAATTTATCTTAAAAACATGTAATGAAATCATAGAACCATGGAATATCCTGAGATGAAAGGAACTAACAAGGATCATCGAGTTTAACTCCTGGCCCTGCACAGGGCAATCCTAAGGGTCACACCATGTGCCTGAGAGCATTGTCCAAATGCCCCTTGAACTCTGTCAGGCTTGGTGCTGTGACCACTTCCCTGGGGAGCCTGTTCCAGTGCCCAGTCACCCTCTAGGCAAAGAACTTTTCCTAATACTTAAATTAAGTCTCCCTTGACACAGTTTCATGCTGGGTCCTGTCACTGGTCACCAGACAAGAGACCAGTGCCCGCCCCTGCACTGCCCCCCGCGAGGAACCTGCAGACTGCAATGAAGTCTCCTCAGGCTGAGCACACCAAGTCACCTCAGCTGCTCCTCAGATGGCTTCTCTCTAGACTTGTGTCAAAGAATGAGTGTGTTTGCAACATCTTCCATAGACAGATTTCTAGGAAAAATCAACTAACTTGGTACCCTATATCCATAGGATTTAAGAAAAATAACATCCTCTACCTAGCCAGAGCAAGAGTACTTGTAAATAGAAACAGGGAATCATGCTGCACTTTAATGGATGCTTAGTAAATTAATCTGCAGCTATCTCTGAGACATATTTTAATTTTAAGGCTGGGGAATATGGTGAATGCCATAAAAAGAATGCCCTGAACACTGCTCCAAAATATTCATATGTGCTTGAACCTTAATAGTGTGTGTCTGTTCTTTATGTTTGAAATGGCTATTCAAAAGGTAAATTTTGAAAGAGAAAAAAATTCCAATTTATCTTACTGAAGATGCAACATATTTTAATGTCCACTTGGTCGTGAAAAGTGGGGAGATAATATGTAGGTTATTTAAAATTACTGCATATCTTCTTGCTTAGAACATACGTAAATACATTAGTAGAGTTGACTACAAAAACAAGAAATAAATTCACATTAGTTTGTTGAATCTGTGTTAGCGGACATCCTTGGTGTGTAATTCCAATTAATATTTATAGCTTTGCATGAATTTCTCATACTTGGCTCTGTAAATGTAGCTTGGAGGACACCAACAACTGTGCTTAGCTTGTGATACAATGAAAAAAGTCCATGCTGATTGAAGTCCAAAATTATTTTCAAATATAAATTTGTATTTGTGCTTCTGTCTTTCCAAAGTGGCTGAGCTTAAAAAAGCATTCCAAGTTTGTTTTTCAAAAAGCCTCTCAGCTTCAATGTTGCTCCTACATTATAAGGTGAAAGATGAAATTCCACATGTATGTATGTAATTTTTTCAAAGCAAAAAAAAAAAGAATCCTCTTTGAACTTTCTTCTTAAAATCTAAGTCATGGTTGAATCTCTTAGAAAGATTCCTCATCTCTGCATTCATAGTTTTCCATATCTTTTAAAATGCTGTTCTAAATATTTTTCTTTCTTCCAAGTTTAATGTTTTGAATTAGCAAGAGAAGTCTATTTTTTCTACCTTTTACATACTTTTCTGTATTCAGAAGTTCTAAGACCTTTCTAAACTAATCAAATTGACAGTGTATTGGGGGCTGTTTGCTGAAGCAAAAGGCAGCAGTACTGGTCACAAAGACAACCACTTTAGTACCTGCAACACACATAGGAAAGTTGTATCAAAAAAATTATATGAGAGAAAATGGACTCTCAAGGTAACTAGCAAATTAGCCTCCACTGGATGGGATTTTGTGCTAAAATTGTCTTTGCATGTAGCTAGAATTTATGAAGAAAAACATGTCCATTTAAATAAGAAATAGCTATTAGGGTCTAAGAAAGCATTTTAAACTAATAATAAATGCTCAGATTGATGCATGAATTGCAATGTTCAATATGCTCCTAACTAATTACTAGCTATTAACATAAAAGATATGGCCCAGATTAAACAAGTCAATGTTTGTGCCTAATTTAAGTAGATCCCCCAAAATATTTGAAACATTATTCCCCTGTCAATAGGTAACACATTTTAAATCCAGTATTCCCAGTTGAATCCATGGAAATATGTTTGTCTGTCTAGGAAATGAAAGTGAAAAAATCACAAAACATCAAAATTTTACTTAGTTCATCAGAGCATTTTTTTTTGTTTGCTTTTTGTTTTTTGTTTGGTTTTTTTGCTTGCTTTTGTGAGTATCAATGTCTAGAGTAGAGGCAAATTGCAAATTTTAGCAGCGTCTTAACAATAGTGCCTGACTTTATTTTCCTAAACTGCAGTTAGATGGTTTCTGGCTTTACTGCCATTATGTGCTGGTTTTCTGACATTAATTTGAGATGATATAGATAAGAGAAGCAATTCCATTCATGAAATCAAATTCTGCTTGTAAGTATGCCTTTCAAGAAAAAGGAAGATCTGTATTTCTTCTAAGTGTTTGCAGGTCGTGCATCTGTGTTAACTCAAATAATGAAAGCCAGGATTGATGATTGGCTGATTCAGTGAAGCTCTTGCCAACAATTTTCAGAGATTAGGAGGTTGTTGGAAAGATATCAATGAAGGTTTAGGGATCACTGTCTGAAGTATTCTAAATTAACAGCTAATGGATGTTTTTAATAGCTCTTTTATAGATGAGTGCAGCTGAATGAAAACCGACAAGAAAGCTCAGCTTTGCTTGGTATGAGCTTTAACTTTTTTTCACACATGATGACCTGCCTCTGCACTAGCTTTCTCACTTTGTTTCTGCATAGAGTAAAAATTCATTTATTTTATAGTTAATAAACATATCCACACACACTTTAATCTTTTTGGGTTTGTTTTGGGTTTTTTTAAGTAGTGGAGAATATTTTTTTTCCTCAAATGCTGCGTATTCCCAGTGCTGCACTACTCTTTTCCAAAGATTTGTTCATCCATCCTGCTGTTACTGGCAAAGTTCAGTTCTTGCAGAAATGGTGAGCAGATATGAAAAAAATGAATACTCTTTGATTATAGCTGGTGTAATCAAGTTGTCTGACCTTCCTGGTGCACAAAGAGACCTGACTTGGGTATTCAATATTCAATTTCAGTGGCCCAAAGAGATGAATAAATATAAGGGAGACAGAGTTCATATGAAAGTATACCATTGGGATAGAAAATAAATGTCTTGAGGTTGTTTTTTGCACTAGAGCTCATGTGATTCTGATCATCTCTGTTGATGCCAATGGGCTGTCAAAAGACAGAATTTTTGTCATAGAATAGGGAGAGATGTGACATCATTGCTCCTGCCCAGTTCACAGGTGTTTAAAATTATCTAAGTGTTTTAACTCTCAAAATTTTGCTAAGAGGGATTCAGTGACTACCTCTTCCAATAAAGAACTCTATTCGTGCTTTTACATGTGCTGATTTTCACTTCTGCAGTATGAGAATATCAGATGAATAAGAAATGTAAAATTTTAAAATTTTAAAAGTTTAAAAGTTTTCATTTACCTCAAGGTAGAAAAAATAGTCAGCAAAGAAACATCTTTTCTTCATACTGAGGCTTTTTTGTTAATATAGAAACAAAATTTTAAAAATATCCAAATGAAAAACAACACATATTCTTAAAATGGACCTGATGTCAAAGAGATGTCAGTTAAGCATCATTTTAGAAATATTTGTCAAACTGGAAAAAGTCTATTTCTACTCACAGACAGGCTGTTCAAGGAAAACATGATGTTACTGGATGTATATGTGTGGACAGCTAAGTCAAACTACATATTTCCAGTGACTGTAATTGTAGCTTAGACATCTACAACCAATGTGAAAAATACATTTAGACAATAAGTTTTGGTGTCTGAAACCCACAATAAAAATCTTCAGATTATGTATCAATAAAATAACAGTTATTTCATTGTATTTTATCTTGTACTATTGTAGTACATTCTGAAATTATGAATTTCAAGAACTAGCTCATATTGATCGATACCATCCCACAAGGACATAAAATCACTGCTTTCATTTTTAATAATTGCTACGAGAAGCAAGAAATTCCAAACTTTTTACAAGTTTTCTGGATTAAACATCTTCATGTGAATCTGAGAAAAATCTTTAACAGGGGTATTGATAAAGTATATAAGGAAGTTTTACAAAAGATTTCAGTCTTTATTATCACGACTAATTTTCTTATTTTGATCCTTTACTTGTAAGAAACCATTAAATTCTAAAAGCATTGTGGGCAGTAAGATTCTCATCAACATATTCTCTAGCATTTTAAAATCTTTCTTTGATTCAATCAATGAAAAAAAGAGGAAAAACAGGATTGGCTGTTATTGAAAAGAAAGCAAATATTTTGGGTTTTCCCTGATACTATCACAAAAAAAACCCCCAAAAAAACAACAAAAAAACAATCTTATTAATCTTATTGAGGGAATATTTTTTTTAATTGTCAAAAATACCTCAGTAATTTCATACAATATCAGTAAGTCAGTAAGTATATGTCAGTAGCATATGTGGTTCCTACCCCAAGGAACCATCACAAAGACAAAGAGAAAGAAACAGCATTAATAGAGTTTGCATCTTCAGATCTAAGTCTCTTAATTTTTCTTTAATTCTGTTTTTTTTTTTTTTAATATTTATGCTCTTTATTGTCCGGTTTTTGTATAATGATGGTGCTTTCTAAGGCAAAAAGGCTGACTTCAGTGATAGAGCTCTATGACCATTTTTAAAGCAAGTCTATCTTTAAAAAAATGTATATATAGTATGATTGAAAAGAAAGTACAAACTAAGCACAGATACAGCTTCCTGCCAGCTAGGGAAAGCTAACTCCTCACATCTGTATTCTTAAGCTGGCACCAAATATTTTAAAGCAAAAAAAATTCTCAGGGAGAAAAGCAGCATCAACATTTTTAATAGATTCAAGGTTCCCATCGAAACAAGCATTCAGGAAATTTGTTCTTTTAGATTGGGGAAGAGTGCAGCAAAGTATAATTTTAACATATAACTAGGGAAGATATGTATGAATTCCCATCTTAAGCTCTGTGACTGAGTGGCATCTTTGGAAGAATGCATGTAATGTCTTAGCAGTTACACTTACTACCTCTGAAACTAGGCTTTACAACCTCCCCAGGTCTTGCACCCTTTCTCACATAATTTTCCTATAATTTTTTTACTAGTTCAATTGCTCCTTGTTAATGACTCAAAGGAATCTTGTCTTGGTAATGCAGATTTTGATGGTACTTTACTTCAGCGAACTGTTCAAACAAGGTATGAAATAAACACCTGTGGAAAACTGAGGAGTGAGCTGGAGCTTCTAGGAGCTAGTGGTAGTTGACAAGAGAACTTCAATAATTTAAACAAAGGGCGAAATAACAGGGCCTTGATTTTTATGTGTAAGGCAATGGGAAAAACACAGCTGGTACCAATGGAGATGGGGAGCACTCACAGTCCTTTAGGTAGGCTGGATAACCAACACTGTGCAAAGGACCACTGCCCACTTGCTGAGAACTTTTTAGTCCTTTAACTGAAGCATATGAAGCTTCTAATTTCTATCTAACCTTCCTTGAACTCAGGCTGTTGCAGATGATATGGAACAGATCAGAGCTTGGAACAGATATTCTGGGATGCCACCAGGCTGTGCCAACTTGGGTCACTCATATAAGGATCTATGAAGTCAGGGAAGATTCTCCTGCAGACAAATCCTGTGCAGGACAGGTAACGGGAAGCTGTAAGGGACTGTGTGGCAATGAATCCCCTCCAGCAAGAAGCACAGCTGGACTGACTGAAGGAGTCCAGAGCCATTAAACATCTGCAAGAGTGCCTCCAGATGAAGCACACTGGTTGGAGCAGTCATCAAAAACAATCTAACAGAGCAATGTGGGCATTGTCATCCCTATCACTGGAGTTGTAAGAACGGCTCCAGGACATTTGTATTATCCAATTTGTACCATCGTGTTAAAATACTGCTGTGCATAGTACTGGAAAATGGTATCTGGGAGTCATTCATAAATACCTGGGCCAGAATAAGGCAAGGTCATCACCTTTTTGTCAAAGTAATCGAGATACTTCTCTTAATGAATGGCCCTGGTCACTGTTGGACAATAAATATAAAAGCATAGAGATGAAAAGGTTTTTCAGACTACCTAAAAATAGCAAAATATTACTAGTTTGTTCCACAGATCCAGACAAAGTTAATTATTAGTAAAAATTCTTTTTGTCATAAGAATTGCAATAAGGTTGAATAGAGAAGAATATATCTACAAGAGCATTTTAATTTCTTAGACTCTCCTTCCAGATAAGGGAGAAATATGTGGAAGTGAATCTGTGCTTCCTGACCTTGGCAGATCAAAACGCAAAAGGTTTTGCCCTCAAATGTCACCAGTGGTTTAGCGTGAAGAACCTTTTATTAACATTTTCAGAGTTTCTGGGTATATTCCCTTTAAGAATTTCCTTTCTAAAATCTGCATGCTAAATTATTCTGCAGCCCCTTCACATCACCTATGTTCCATTGAAGCAGGACACACTTTTGCTTAAGTTATGCAGAGGAACAAATCCTCAGTTTTTAGCCTAACTTCTGAAAAGTTAGGGTGGAAGAAAAAAAGTTTTCTGTAATGTTCAACTTAAAAAAAAAAAAAAACCTTTTCATATTAAATGTAACAATTTAGGCGAAAAAATATATCAAAATAAGTACTGCACCACTGCAGACAAAACCTCCATATTTTAAAACTTACTGGAATATTGTGATGAATTGAACAAAGTTTAAAATTCCTTAGCCTTTATTTTAAACAAACAGATGCAATCCTAGTCTAAATATTATCAATTAACTAATCCTATTGATCTAAGCAATATTGAGTTCTCATTATTTAAAAAATCGACCTCTCAAAATTCTTGAAAAGAGCCAACATATCTATTAAGGCAGAACATGATCATACAATTAGTGGGTCTTATGTTTTAACTTGCTATTGTGTCTTGACTAAGAAAACAAAGAAATATTCCTGAAAATGATTATGTAGTAGCCTGAGTAATTTTTTTAATCTTAAAGTAAAAATCTGAAAGGGGTTAAATGCCTTTTAAACAAATACCTCTATCTTATTCCAGTAAGAACCAGACAAGCAGATGCCATTATGGCAGAGGGTTAAACTTCATCAGTGTCAGGGAAAGGTAGAAATACCTTGGTTATAAGAATGAAAGAGTTAAACCTGATTTAAAAATGCCAGCCAAACTTGTGTGTTTGTCCGTATCTGATCATCTACTAGCTCGTTTTTAACAGAAATTGTTTATTTCAGATATAAAATAATTGGTTTGATTGACTTTTCCTGATAGAGTAGATCAACCTAAGTAAATACAAGTATTTAGTGATGGTCTATATATATAACATGGAAATAGCCAATTAAAGAAAAAAAGCTACACGCAACTGCTTGAAAAAAAGTAAAACAGCTAAAATGCAAAATTAAATAAGTTACAGGTGTTGAATGCAGTCCTGTTTTAGAGTGTGTTTGTAGGCGATGCTTTCCATGCTGATAGCTTCCAGTAGCCTTTTAAGCTTGCTGGCGCACACGTTTTTATTTAGGTATCTGTTTAAAAATAGTCTGTCTTTAGGAAATGTCATTTGTGTAAGAACTGATGTAATTTTTATTCATGTTAAGTGATTACTATTGTACGCATAAAATGTGGATAAAAAAGTCACAGACCTGGCTGTTGATCTGTACTTACCTCTGATTTTTAGCCTTGTAGATGAAAAAACAAAAGCTTAAATAATGAAGGAATATTTGCATTACCTTCATTTAGGTAACAGAATTTGAGAGCATTTATATCTATTTTTATATACTTGCTAGGAAATCTATCTGTAATGATGAATTTGGTAGTATCGTGGTGTCATGCATGTCTTTCATAGTTTAACATAAATTTGTGGAGACAAAAATAGAATTTTCTGTAGGGTAACCTCTTGAATCCCAATTATAAAAATTCCCACAACGAATGAAAATCTGATTACAGTATGAGTGTCAAAAAAAAAAAAAAAAAAAAAGGTTCACACTGGTGGTCCCTTGCCATTATTTCCCTTACCTTGTCTTGAATCCACTTCACTCCCCTTTCCTCCCCTCCCCTTCCTTTTGCTTCTTAAGAATGTTAAGAACAAACTATTGACTTACCTGCAAAACCCATTAAGCCTTCAACTCTAAGATGTTATGACAGAGTTTGTAGGCAATTTATCCCTTGGGAAAAGCAGAGATCAAAATTCCTCTAAGGAAATTATGGGTTTACTAGTTAAGAAAATCTCATAAGGCTTCATCTCATCCGCTGTAAAATTTGAAGGATTCACTTTAGCTTCAGCATTTTGTCTTTAATGTATTCCAATCCTACATCCAGAAAAGAACCCCAGATGTTTGGATTGGGCTCTTGAGTAGTTAAATAAGGATTGAAGTTATCTGTGGTTTCATACAACTGACCAAAGTAAATGGAAGGAAACCAAAGCCAGCAATATGGCCTTCTGAGACATACAGGACATTTAAAATCTGTCCACTAAGGATGCTGCTCTTAATGCAATTTTCAGACTGTGCAGAGCCAAAATGGAAAAAAAAGCAGTCCAGCAGCAAGAAGCTGCAGAGCTGCTGAAGATATTAATTGTAAGATGCCTTTGAGAAAGATAGAAACTGTAAAGGTGTATTGGGTCTCACTGAGCTGAAGTCCATTTTCCTCATAGCAGCCCTCACAGTGCTGCACTGGTAGCTGGTAGCTGGAAAGGTGTTGGTAACTCATCAGTGTTCTGGCTACCTCTGAACAGAACTGTCACAGGATCAGCACTGTCCCTCTAAATTCCCCCCCATCAAGGGACTGGGAGTGGGCAAGATACTGGATACAACTTGGCCAGCAGACCCAAATTAACCAAAGGGATGTTCCATACTATATGACATCAGCTCAGATGTAAAAGCTAAGGAAAGGAGGGGGGGCATTGTTATTAACAACGTTTGCTTTCCAGAGCAACTGCTTCCAGCTATGCCTGCTGAAACTCTTCTTCCCAGGAAGTGGCTCCCATTGCATACCTAATGGGAAGTAAACAATAAATCTTTTTTTTCTCTTTGCTTGTACACATGCAAACATTCACTTTTCCTTTAGTAAAGTGTCTTATCTCAACCTATGAGTCCTTTCCATCTTTTTTTCCCTTCCCTGTTGAGCTGGGAAGGGGAGTGATGGAGTGGGCACCTGAGCCAAGGTCAACCCACCACAGATGGAAACAGGGTTAATTAACCAAAGTCCAAAATTCAGGAGATACAGCAATAAAGACAACATTTCCCATGATGGAAGAGGGATTTTCTCTGATATGCCATTTGGGACGTAGCACCATGGAGACAATATTCAGCTGTACTCAGAGGGTGACCATCTGGCAACAACCCTTTTTCTAATACACTCAGAAATTAGGTCTATTTGAAGGTACTTAAATGACATTTTTTAACAAATAAATAAAAGAATAAAAGGAGTGGAATGAAAGCAAACAAACAAATAAAAAACCACAGATGCCTAACTGATAGGTTTTGTGGCATATGAAGGGAAATCTCCTGTTTGTTAGGCTGGAGCCTTTACCAAACCAGCGCTTGCAAACCAGGGAAAGGCTCCCAGCTCTAGACATTGCCCTCGTAGGGTGCCCACAGCCTCAAAACAAACCAAACTATCCACCAAGAAAACATTCCTGACTTTTCCTGCATTACAACTCCATGCATATGTTGATCTGATCGTTTCCTTGCTTTGTCTCTATTTCTTAAAAGAACCACAAACATCTCTACTTGAAAAATTTTTCTAGAGTGTAATGTTTGTGGATGGATTTGTGCATGCCTGCAGACTTAGGGCATGTCTAGCATACAGTCACCTTTAGTTTTGGTCACACTTTCTTCTTTTCCCTTCTGTTATCCAAAACTAATCATTCTTTATGTTTACCAAGTCTTCCTCTCCTTTAAGTCCACTCAAGCATTGTTTTGCTGACTTTGTGATGTGCCTGCTCACCACAGCATCAAGACCACAGACCAAACATTTGCAAAAAATCAATACATAGCAGTGACATTTTCTATGTAAGACGAGAGATCCCAGGAAACAGAGTTCCCTAACATGAGAATTGACATTATAAGACTGTTAATATATATTAGATATGGCCTTAAGACTGAAATAAATTGTTAATATTTTTATTAATTTATAAATATATTTTTTAAAAACTAATACCTTTAAAGATACCATAACAAGGTGATTTTTCATCAGAAGCTTGTTTTGGTAGAAGACATTTATCATGAACAGGCTGGCTCAGTCACTCATGAGACTTACTCACCTACTCACTTCTGCTCCAGTATTCGCAACTCTGAGGGACATACTGTGACAGCTACATTGTGCCAGATGAAAAAACCTCAAAGTACCTAAATTCAGCCTGGATGTGACCCCAAACATAGTGGCAGGTTTAAAAATTAATGCTTTTAGTAAAATTAGGCTAAATTACAATGGCCTTCCTATAGAATCTTGCATTATATATGCCTGAATACCAAAAGAATTCATCATGATTAAAATTATTAAAAGGAATACCATAGGAAGGAAGAATGATTTGCCACTTATTATAAAGTGTTGCCCATTTTGCAATAAGGGGCCAATCATTATTAATTCATTTGATATTTTTTTATAACATTAATCATGACTAATTCATTTAGTATTATTAATGCAGATGTAACATGAAGTTCCATTGCAATTTAGGTATTTATTTAAATGTATCATTAATTTAAAGAGTTATCAATCCAAAACGTCAGCAGTTTTACTCAAAGACTATGGATAAGGCACCTTCCTTTATTTTTACTTAGGAATTCCTTCCTTTTTTTTTTTTTTTTTTTGTACCAAATTATATGGCATGGATTATATTTGTTTCTATTACCTGAAAAAGGCAGAACAGAATTATCTAGAGTCTAGAACTCCAGCCTTTCACCACAGTTACATATGAAACATCCTGCTTCAAATGACCTGCTGACATATTTAAGCTGAGCACATGTTTAAGGACTTTTTTCTGATAAAAGGTTTATTTCATCTCCATCTGGGAAACTTTTAGTCTGCCCAAGTAGCTTTCATGGTTGGAAAAATTGTAAGAAAAGAGACCATTTTGCCAGCCTGAAGAGTTTTTAAGTCCTATGGAACTTCTCACAAGTTTGGAAGTTTTAGACAGCACCAATGCCTAAAAAGAATCCCTTAAAAATATATTTTGCCTGCTGGAAGACTTCACTGTCGTGTTTCTATTCTCTTCATTTGTCGAGCAGCACTGCTTTGCTCTGTCAAGCAGTGAGACACCTTTTATGTTTTTATACTGAAGGAATTATTTTCTTTCCCATGTAGGCGCAAATGGATGAAATCAAGAGCTAACAAGAAGTCAAGGAATGTTTATAGGACAACTCAAACCAGCTTTACAAACTCCACTGAGGTATAAAAGCTGAGGTTCAATCCACTCGTGAAGAAGCAGAGACCCTCAGTACTGCAGAGCACTGAGCTGAGGAGCACGTTATTCATCACAGCACAGCAAGGGCCTCCAATGAAGACCAAACACAGATCCAAGACAAAAGTTCTCATGAGAGAAACAAGAAAAGTACAGATAAGCAGAAGAGAAACAAAAAGACCAACTAACAATGTAAAAAAGAAAAAAAAAATTGTGAAAATTAACCTGCAGCCCCTCAGATTACTGTTGGAAAATTGTGAAGATTTTTGTGTTTTAGGTAACATTAGTCTACTAGACATGTATATAGTTTTTTATATGAGATATTTTTTATATTTCTGGTGTCCTTGTAAGAAAACTACAGAGCTCATGTGACTGAAAAAGCCTTATATAAGCTCAATCAATCTTCTTTGTTTCTCCAAACACTCTAAATGCCAGCATCAAAAGTCAGATACTCATGGATATCTGGGACCATAAATGCTACTGGGTGAAGTACAAAGGATTAGCTAAACCTCATAAGGGTGTTAAAATTCCTCATTGACTGCAATTTTTAGTTGCTTTTCTGATTTTCAGCCCCTGAAACCATTATCCAGAACTTGGCACTATAACCATGTAACTCACTAGTGATGCACTTCTTACTCTCACAATGTGCTTTCATAGGTTTTATTTCAAATATTTAATGACCACAAAGGAAAACTGTTGTCTCCAAATCATCAGCAGGAATTTTGATTCAGAATCTGAATCCCTGTAGAGAGAAAAGATAGTATAGGTGTACTAAAATCTCTCTTTAAGTCCACTCCAATGACTCTTCTGGTAACCTCTGCCAGCACACAGTACTAGATGTAATTTTACATCACACTTGAGGCTTCCCTTAGGGAAGGTGTGTCCCACTTCAGTAGTGGAGTTACTTCTATAATTGTAACAGTATTTATCACTGCCATCTTAATTTCCAAATCTATAGCTGATATTATTTAACAAATCTGGACAAGACTGAAAAAAATTTGGACAATTTTCAAGTTGTGGTGCACTGCACTTCTGTGAGGGAGAAATTCTTCTGTGGGTGCATGCTTACCACAATGTGATATGAAAAAGAAATATATATAAAAGTGACACCCACTTCAACTTTGCTATAGAATATTCAACACCTTCCACTTTCTTTTGTATATTCAATGATAACATTTAAAATTACTGTGGTCACCCTAAAGGATGTTAATTACAATGCAACTCAGCAGCCTTTATACAACATAATTGCAGGTTACTAATGTTCATAGTATCCATTGAGGTTGTAATGGGGAGCAGAATTTAGCTCATGGATTTTGTGCTGAAGGTCTTACAGCCATTTCTTGTTATTAATCCTCTTTAACACTCCCTATGCATCATCTTTTGTTTGTTCCCTTAATTCAGAGTGAGTTTTATTTTTTATATATATAAAGGATATCTTTCTTATAGGCCTGTCAGGTTCAGATTTGCATATTATAGATTTAATTGCTTCACATTTCACTTTTTGATAAGGTTCTCAGATGTTAGGCTATATTAAGAAGGGGATGGAGACTAATACAGGAATTATTATAATGTCATTCTATAAATGGAGGTTTCATACTCGTGTTGAATACTCTACCGGGTTTCAGTCACATTTCAGAACGATACAGTAGAATAAGAAAGGTCTGAAAAAGGGCAGAAAATACATATTAGTTGGATAGGGAGTATTCATATGAAAAGAAATTGAAAAGATTATTTAGTGTGAAGCAAAAAGAATAGGAGATGACATATATAATAATGAGTGGTACAGAGAGAAGCAGTGAATAGTCCTCACTGCTCTGTTCTACAATAAGACACAGAGGGCATTGAGTGAAAGGAAAAGGCAACAAATGTAGAAGTGATAAAATGAAATACTTTTTATGGCATTGCATCTTATAATTAGCCTGTTGAACTGACCACTGTATGTTATTATTGAATAATAATTGAGGGCTGCTTGGAAAGTTTCAGGAAAGATAAAGCAATTACATTAATAAAAATAGCATCTGCAACAGAACTAGGTAGAGCAAGCTGGTAAGGGATATGAGCTCTTGCAAAGCAGAGGAAAGAGTGATCAGGGCCAGAGGCTGCTCATGCTACTTACTATTGTTGTACTAGGAACTATAAAACTATAGAAGGCCTTCCCTTCATGTTTTCCACCTAAATCCTTGATCTGAAAGAACAATCCTAAAAGGCACTGGATCCCAACTGGGTCCCACAAAACCCCATAAATAATTACCTTTTTAGATTTATTGATGTACAGGAGACAACATGAGTGAGTGGACACGCTGCTGGAGGTGGCCGCAGCAATGAGCATGCAGTGTGCCATGCTGCTTGTGTTACAGGTAATAACATCGAAGAGATACAAATGGAATTTAATTTAACGGTGGGAAAGGCTGTGTGGAGCCATTAAATACAGGCTGCAAATGCAATCTCTGGGTCAGGAGATGCCCATAACACAAGCTGCTGGATGCATGGGGATTTAGGAGCACAAGTGTCATTTGCGGAGTTTTCCTGTTAGATCTACTACTGGCCACAGCCAAGGCGGGACTACACAGAATGTTCATGTAACCAACAACCCTAAATCTCTTCTTTTGTGTGGTTTTTGCATTGGTATATGCTGCTTGTCTTCGGCAGGAGTAGAAAAAAAATACAGTTCCTCCATGTTCCCAAAGCTCATGCCAGTGGCAGGTCCATTGGTGCCAACCAAGAGCAGTGTACAAGAGCTGCTGTACGTTTTGTACAATACAGGGACATTGCTCTCTTTCAGTGTTGACAGAGAATAAAATCTGTGAAGTTTGCGAGTGATTTTCAGTTTCAGGGAGATCATCTTTAGAACAGGCACCTCTGATAAAGCTAAACAGAATATCCTATTGATAGATTGTGGAGGATTTTAAGCTTTCATTAAATAAAAGATGGACTGAGTATAATTACATTTGTTTATTTTGCAAATACTAACAGTCATATGACAGCTTTGGGTTAATTTGATAGGGTATTCAGTATCCATCAGTATTGATGAAAGCTTTGCAATTTATGTAATGCCTTCATTGTCCAGTAACTTGTCTAAGAAATTTTCCATTTCATATTCAATATAATATTAAATACAGTTCTTAATCTAAACTAGTTTGTTTTCTTCAATACAATCAATTCATTCTGAACAGATAATGCAGTCTTAATACTGAGTTCTGAATTTTTATTTGTTAGAAATATGTCTTTCACTCTTTTTTGCTGTGAATGCATGAGTGGCATAAAGCTGTGGTATTGTGTTAATTTGATTTTGGTTGTTTTCTTTAAAATATTTCCCTTATTGTTGGAGACATATGAGAAGTTCAAAGACAAAATGTTTTTTACTTTAAATAACAAAAAGCAACCTGCAGTTCCAACAACAGGCAATTTTCCATGGCAAGGCAGCTGATGCTTTGTCATTAAGGATTAAGGATTTGGACTTGTTGAACTCATATGACATACAGACTCATTTAAGTTTCAATGTACATTTCCTCTGTGTGGGATGATCCCTACTCATCTACTTCAGAACTTAAAAAAAAAATATGTAGGAACACAAAGAAAGACACAAGGTTAGGTGCCTTTCAGCACACTTCTATTTTTTCTTCTAATTTTTCTCCCAAGAAAAAATAGGACTTGTTAACGTTTACTTTTTTTGGTTTTATTTTTTAGTAAGCTAAAAGAAAAAAGAAAAAAGGAAAGGATGAATATGAAAATGTCCTGAGAACTGAGATAAAAGCACAAAGTTTTATGGCAAAATATTTCTCTGAATCTTTATGACATTCATCTTGTACCTCAAAAAGTTTTTTCTGGTGTGAGCAACACTTCTTGTCTCCCTCATGACTACTCCCAATGCACATTTCTACCAGCCCACATCCAACAGTCTTGCCAATCTGTACCACCTGCCCTCCACCCCTTCAACAGGCTCTCTGTACATTCCTAGCTACAGTCTTCATCCACACACCCCTGCTTCAGCTATTCAATCTGTTTTTCAGTAAGGGAAATGCACTTTCTTGCATTTGAAATTCTGTTTTCATCATAAAAAGAAGTGTCCTTCAGAAAGTGCCCTGGTGTCATTCCCAACAGAATTTTCTTTGTGGAGATTTTGTTTAAGATTCCCTATTTTGCTACAGAATACTTCAGGTACATATTGCAAAAAGCAAAGCAAAAGGACACATTTCCTGAATATTACAAAGGTGAAGAAAATAACACACTACCTTTCATTTTTGATTACAACAGTGCTTCACATTTTTCAGTTGGAGTGATTTTGAAGGAATCCTTACATTAGTTTTCATTTATATTTTGTTTATCATATTTGTTGTTTGCAGCCATTAGAAAGCACATGCATTTCTGCCTTGGTCTAAATTACTGATGTAGTCTGGGAGAACATCTACATCCTCTGGGAAAACACAGATGGGTGCAGGGTCAGCATGGAGAATGGGGAAGAAGAGCATTCAACATCCTCCAGCAAACTCTAGGGAAGCAGGTCACCATCGACCAAGGAAGTCCTAAAATATCCTGTCATGTTTACAGCATTATTGCTTCAAAAGTTTCCTGTGT
Source organism: Catharus ustulatus (assembly GCF_009819885.2). Classification (NCBI taxonomy): domain Eukaryota; kingdom Metazoa; phylum Chordata; class Aves; order Passeriformes; family Turdidae; genus Catharus; species Catharus ustulatus. Next base: position 95,051,754 of record NC_046222.1, on the reverse strand, counting down.
TGTTCATTACCATTCAAGCCTAATGGGCCCATTTATTGCTTATTTTTTATTGCAATGTCATGAGCTGCTCCTCATAACACCAAGTGCAGCCCCTGAACCAGTGACAATCTGCAAAAGAGAGGAGCCAAGTTTCTCCTCTTTTTCATATCCCATAACTTGTCAAGGGGTGCACAGTTATTCCAGTTGTGGGGGATGTTCAGCAAAAAGCACTTGCTTCTCACCCCTGCCTAGCACCCATGCTTTCTCTAGGCAAGTGATAATAACAATGTGAAGATTACTGCAGGCACTGCATTCACTGCCAGATGCTGAGTGCTCCAGTTGGGAAGCTGGGGTAGCAGAAGCACAGACACCCATAGCTCTGTTATGATCGGTGCCCAGTCTTACAGGCAAACCCTAATAAATGTAAAGGACTTTAAAACCTAGCAGTTGGTACTTAGAAGGGCAAAAGGCACCTATCTCAAAGTCACCAGTCCTAGCTTCAAATCAATGAATAATCAGGAGTAGAAATAATAAAGTAGATTAGGTAGTAAGTATTTTAAAATATGAATAGTTGTATGCTAAAATGCTTAACTTATAGTAAGTACACTAAAAATATCAATATTCTAGAAATATTCATTGCAGGGGAGTGGAGGAAAATGATTCTCTCTTTCAACTGTAGCCTCTTTGCAGGTGAAAGTGAGACTTATTCCAGCTTGAGTATCATCTGACTCCCTAACTGCTTTCCTGCAGCCCCCTGGAAATGTTCAATGGTCTCCCTTTTCCAAGTTGAGTCTTAAGGAAAAATGAGATTATTGTTAAAGAGTCTATGTAACTTTTAGAGACCTGTTCACAAAGTCCTGATGATTTTTGATTGATTGTCTGTGTGTTGCAGAGGAAAAGCGCATGTACGGCAGCCTGGGTGGAAAAAGTGTTCACAGTATTCACTTGTGTTGTAACAGTACAGAGAAAAAGAAATCACTTGATGCCCTTGAAATGAGGTCATTTTCACATTCACTAATCAACAATAAAAGAATGCCCAAATTGTCTCATTGATCTAGGAGAGTGTGCATCTCCTCCATCGAAGTTATTAACTGAGGAATTAAAATTAGCTTCCCCGCATATTTATTCCTCCTGCTATGTTTTATGAATGCAATATTATGTGGGTTATATTTTTTAAAAAATATATCAGCTTCATTGCAATAATAGTTGTTTTAATTTTTTTTGTTTATTTGGTACCTGCTGTTGGGGAAATTTTGTGGGTTTCTTTAAAGCCTAAATGTATTGCATTAAATAGCTTTGAAAAAAAAAAAGGTTTCTAGCCTGCTGAGTAAACATAAATTTCACAGTTAAATACATAAAATAATGATTACATCCAATGGTCATGAGGGACATGTTTTTAGGAGTATACTAATTAAACTACATCCTTCAGACAACATGTTTCTACACTTACTAGCAATGAACCATATCTGATTTGTCATTAAGTAATTATGAATGCTAATGCAAATAAAGCACCTTTCAAACAAGGCTTCAGAATAGAAATTAATCATATATTATTCTTTCTTATCCTACCACACAAGGGTCATTTAAACAAAAAAAGCCAAGGCTATGAGACACACACAACAACAGAAGTTGCTAGTTTTGCTCAGGCTTCAGTTCATACCTTTGTCTTTGTGGAGTTGTTTATGTATGCATGCATATACTTCTAAACTGAGAGGGAGTGAAAAAAAAAATCTTTAAAGTATACTCAGTAATTCAAGCCTTGATCCAAAAACTGCTAAAGCTTATTGCAATCTTCCATCAGTAACAATAATAATTAGCAGTTCTTGCTCCTTTTGCAGATCTCAAAGAAATGTACTAAAGCCCAGGATGAAAAAGCCCACAAATACAAGAGACTAAGTGTGCTGAAATTAACAAGCACGCTCAGTGTGCTTTCTCCAGACTATATCAATGTGCACTACAATTTCTCATACTTTTTTCAGCTGAGAGATCTCAGAAATATTCCGATGGCAAAACCAACACTATTTTTGACTGGACAAGGATGATTTCCAGAATGTAGGATACCGCTTCACACCTCCTTTGCCATCCTGGATATGCCCATAGAAAGTTGGTACTGTTTCCTCTCTCTTCCATTAGGAAATTAGGATCCAAAACTGTAAGATGCATAACTCCAGGATACATTAGCAGATGGTCTGCACAGTTTTTCAAGCTCCAAACAAAGTTTCTATTAGTGGAGACTTCTGCAGCTCTTGGAGGAATTCTCATGAGGTTCATTCCCTACACTCTTTTTTTTTCAATTTCTATTTGTCCAAAGATAAAGAAAGATTAATGCAAAGTCTGGGCACTTCAACCTAAATGAAAAAAAACACGTAAAATGTTGTATTACACTTTATAAAGGACCAATAGAAGCAGTTAATCTTCTTAGCCAGAAGGGAACATCACATCATTTTCTATCAATCTATTTGTAGCAAATGTGACTTGATCTGCCTTCTCTTTATGTTGTAAATGCTTTCCTTCCTCTTGACTTTTCTTTATCCTCCCCTTTGTACAGTTAGTGAAGTCATTAGTCCATTGAAACAACTACCTTCATATTACAATGCTTCATTGCATAAGCAAGCAAGAGGTTGAGTTATGAAGAACAAAGTTCTCATTGCACAAGCTTCTATAATCCTTGATCACGAGAAAGAAAATGGACAATAATTTGTGAAAGGTACTGTGAATAGATGTGTTTAGGGCAGAATAATATGCTCTTAAATTGTCACTGGATGTTTAAGGCAAGGGGCCATGAATAACTGATAATCTATGTGAGGTCAATTATTGAGTAAGGTACACTGAAAAATCATGCAGCACATCTTATTCATATAACTTATATTAAGAGGTGCTATGTAAAGCCCCAGATGTCATCTTGTAAATGAGAAAATGTCTCTGTTGGATGGAAGCGAGAAGATGCAAACAAGACAATGACAAAATAACATGCAAAAATAGTACAAATGAGGAAAGCATGAAAACAGAATTATGAAGAAATGCAATGACCACAAGATCCTTCTGACTTAAGATAATTAGGTTAAGCTAACTTTTTTGACCACTACTTACATGTGTTACACATGCTAATAATAACCTTGATCAGGGTTATATTTTAATGAAAATTGTCAGGTTTGTACACAGTAAGGTAAAAGAAATTTTTTTTTCAGCACACAGTGCCTCATTTTATATGAGAAAATATCTCCAGGCGAAAATATCATTTTCTATGGGAATCCTTTGTCTTCCTAGGATTTCTGAGAGGTCATCAGCATTTCTGGGGTGGGATTCATGCTCTCTGACACTGGCCTCTGATTTGTGGCCAGCTGCAGGCACCAGCTGAAGTGGCTCTTCAAGCCCCTTTGCCATCAATGACACGAAGGCAATTTATCCCATATCAATGTGGTTTTCTAGGATAACAAAATAAGCACTAAAAGTCTCTTTATAGATGCAGGAGGATAGAGTTGCTACACATTGAGTCTGTGTACACTCTAGATGACCACAGATGGGCATATGAATCCTACCTGAAATGCCTAAGATGTATTTGTCTAAAGCAAAGGCATTTAATTCACTCTGGCTGAATACAGGCATTGTCACATAGTTACCAGGTGTAACTAGAGTCGCTGGACACTCGTTGAACAGCAACTGACCCTTAAGACACTGAAATCATCACCAGTCAGCCAGCGGTTTTCAGGGGTGGTGCCAACACTACTAGTTATTTCCTATCCTGTGGGTCTAAGAAAGGCAATAAAAGACAGAGATCTGGAAACTTTAAACTTTCTTACTGATTGCTCCCAAGCTAACATATTCCTTATACCTCACATGTGCTCCTACCTCTTTTAGCTGCCCATTTGGAGTTCCCTGCCATGTACAAGGTTCTTTTGGTACCTGTTGCACTGAGGATGTTTGACCATAAATAGTGATTAGATATTTGAAGTGCAGGTGCATAGAAATTATAGAGTGATGAAGGGAGAAAAATGTAGAGGTCATTATCTATATTGTAGGCTGATTTGCACTGTGGTGAGGAAAGCCCCCAGGGACATGGCAGTTCTTCATGGCCATGTACACCAAGTGTTTGCACCCGTTAATCATTTGGGGCAGAAATCCTTGTTGAGTTGATCTGGCTGCCCAGACTACAGCTGGGTGTGGTGAGTCATCTGACCTGCTGAAGATGTCTGCCTTGGGTTCAGGGGTTTTTTAACTTGCTTTTAAACCTTTTCTAATAATTAGCAGCCCAGTGTTGTGACATAGTTTTTAGCCCTCCATGCCTTGAGTATGCTGTGATAAATGGCCTGCATAATTGCCAGAAAATTTTGTCCTCATACCTGGCAGTAATCATGAAATTTGTTCCTGTGCAAAGCCATAAGACTGAATATGACACTTAGAATGGAATCCAGTGTGAAACATTTAGTATGGAGGTATTATTGAGCTGCTGCATTTCTGGATCATTTTCTAACTTCCTTTGATTTGAAAGCACTTTATCACTTTCAGAATTAATATGCAAGACAGTTACCAAAGAGAGCACACAAACCAGGGATAAGAACTGGGCTTCTACAGTTTCTGAATCATGGCTCTCTATCCACAGCAGCGTTTGTATTTTGGGGATGGTTTAAAAGCAAACTATCTGTTTCTGGCTGCCTCAAGTGAAATGCATATTATTCAATGATGAACACAATTGTACAGATTATTTAACCGAAGTTAGTAACACACCTAAGGTACTGAAGATGATTAAATTGTTTTTCATAGAATTATAGCAGCAGTTAAAAGAAAACAATTTAAACTGTGCTAAGGAGTTTGGGGATAAAACTTGAGGTAGAAAATAAGGGGAGATGGTGAGTTGTGAAGAAACTGTCCATACATGTAGGAGCCCCTGAGACAACACAGCCTTCTTACCAGAGGACTCAGAGATGTTTTTCTGCACCCTGAAGTGTTCACAAGGTCCAACGATGCTTCAATCTTCCAAAAACTCCAGGTTCCTCATGCAGATTTGCAGTGCTCAGCTTTAGGGTTGGACTTCATTTTAGACTCCATTTACAAGAAGAGGTGCGTTTGTTTATATCAGCTTTTACTCACTTGTATTTTTCAAATGTGAGAACTGCACATAAGACAACACATCGCATTTTGTAAATAGACTGAAATACCGTTTCTTTGTTGATTGGAGCACCTTGTGGAAAACAATAGCAAGGAAATTGCTTAGACAAATTGTGAGTGGAAGAGGAGACATTTGAAAGATGGTAGTTTATTTTTTCCTCTATTCCTCCTGGTGAAGTGAAAAGCACATCATACATTACATTTTTGGATGTGGCATGCCTTTCACTTCACTGACAGGTATGTTATTTGTCACAAAACACAACAACCCTTCTTTTCTATTACTCATCCAAGTCATGACAGTAATCATTGCTTGATAGGGGGTCCAGCATAGGAGAAGTTGTATATATTTGGGCCGTAACTGTAATTTCTGACACTTTCAGTATATGAAGCTAGGATGATCCAACATGAAACATGTCAGCTTAGCCAGAGGGATTCTTACTTTTCTGTAAAAACACATTTGTATTTCAGTTTATGTTGTTTCTGGCTACTGAGATGAACAAGATGGGTCCAGCAGTAGATGAGAAAGCAATTTAAGATTGCTGTCTAAAGTGAAAAAACTTAAACGAAACAAGCTATGTGCCACACAAAAGATATACTACTGGGAACTGTACAAGCCAAAGGGATGGTTAATATCTGTGAGAAAGTTCTGAGATAAGGGTCAGCTGAAAGCACACACACTATTAAGAGTCAAATGCTGTTACTAGGTGACACGATAGGCTGTTTATACAGAACATGCATAATGGTTTCACTCCAGTTAACATCTGCATAATGGGCCAGATGTTCACATTAAATAGGGTTTTTAGAGTTGACATTAACTGTGCTGGTGGTGTCAGCAAAGATACCAATATTTATCTAAGTTAGACTGCCTTCAAATATTTTCAGAGATCCTTACGTTCATTTTCTGTCTATATATGGCAACTAGAGGACCTGTCCACAAGGTCTAAAGCAGAAATATTAACTAACCTCTGGTGAATGCATACATTGATAGGTTTACAGTTCAGCTCAATGGTCTTCCAGGCCTTTTCTACCCTGTATGATTCTATGACTCCAAAGGCCATGCAGCTGGGTAGATGTTCCTTCTTTCTCCTCTCCAGGCTGAGAGCTGTGTGGCAAAAGCCATAAGGTAACAATCCTCTTTGCCCAGGAGGGTTCGGTTTGACCTCTATGATTTGGCCAAGTAGGTGTGATAGTGCATTCTATACATAACTACAAGCTCTGGAGTACATCAATAAAAATCTTTAGGGTCACTCAGACAGCCTGGAAAGAGTTCTAATTTGTTCAGGGGTCAGGTCTAAACAGGTTGCCTCTCCTACACAGCCTGTCTTCTTGGACTAGCAACCTTATTTCCTCTGTTCTTGGATGGTGAATAGTGACAGCACTCAGTGATGCCTTTTTCTTGCAAGAACAACTCCCCCTTAGCCTGCTTCCAGACTCAGACAGTTAGAACACTGCTTTTTTCTTTACCATCTTGCATGAGATTGTAAAATGTATGTGCAAACAGAGACTAAATGTTTTTTTTAGTTTTCCCCCTGACAGATTCTATTGTATTTTATATCCAAAACTTGTTCCTGCCTATTTGTGAGAGATGGTCTATAACAGTAGCCTGTTTCCTCACAGGTCTTTCAGCTAGACTCCTTACTAGTTGCCCATACAGAGATGATCTCAAAGGGCAGAGAAAGGTCTTGGGTCATACTATCCTGATACAAACAAGATTTTTTTGTTCACTTTCTTTTTTTTGCACTGTCACCAGTTACAGCAGTTCCAACGTTAATATCTGCATTTTCCCTGCTCTTTCAAATCAAGAGAATCTGTCTTTTCATAAAATTTAAATTTTGTGAAAATGGTGGTCATTTTCATTTTGCCTTATATGCTTATTTTTTTAGGGTTTTTTAAACTTTATTTATCCCCCAAATACCTTTTCACAGCATCTCTAGTGAATTAAATCAGTGTAGTACTATTTGTTTCATGGACCTATGCCAATTTTCAGTTGCAAGATAACTGGTCAAAGTTATTCCTAATCTGGGAGGCTATTTTAATATTTTCAATGTTTTCCAGTTTGGGATACTAAATTTATTTGGTTTAGTCTACAGTTTGTTGATATAAGTGCTAAAAAAATAATAATACTAAAAAATAAAATACAGGGAAAAGAGCTGAGGATTGATCAAGCTTTGGATCAATCTTAAGCACATTTTCTTAGGTAAAATAAACGAAATGAAGAAAAATTATGATATGCTTTGCAATACTTCAGCAGTTTTTCTGAAGCACTGTGACATGACACATGATGTTCTAAAGTGGTTTTTAACTCTTTCAGTGTAACTTTGCCTCAGGATAAAACATCCTTTTAACATCATGTGCGAGGAAAACGCGAATGGCCTGTAGACGTGCCTGTAGGCAATGTGCTCTCTGTCACCTGCTGTACTACCCTGGCTTTGAGAAACCTTTACTTCCTCACACTTTAAGGAACAGAACATTTCTCTTTTACTTTGTCCACTAAGAAAAGCTGACTAGCCTTATTCTGATGTCTTGGTTTTCAAAAGAGCCCTTTGGTTTTTTTCTTTTTTTTTTTTTTCTTTTTTTTTTTTTTTGGTCTTTGTTCTCAGATTATTGTGAGTAGATAAAAAAATAGGCAGTATCAATAAAAAATTTTTAAAAACCCAAACCCCCCCCCCAAAAAAAACCAACACAACAAAGCACTGTGTTTTGCTTTGGTTGGATTAAATTGTGCTACCTTTTAGCACTGCCTTAGGTTTGAAACCAATACCAGTAAAACTACCCTCACAGGCCTGTTCAGATGGTGTTATGATGCATCCCTGCCCAGCTCTCTATGTGTCAACTAAAATAAATGCAAAATTAGTGAGGCTTATCATTTCCAGAAAAAAGGATTTTTCAGATGTTAATCTCTCCTAAAAGTTGTTATACTTGCAGCTTCCGACTGACCCGATTAATCAAAATTAGCATGTCTTACTTATTAGTAGGTTTCTAAAGACAGCACTGTTTTGTCATAATATTCTTTCATTTATTCACTGCTTAAGAAGCTGTTCCCAAAGCACTTATCACTGGCTTAATTGTGATCGCAGAGAAGTAAGGAGAGCCTTGCCAATTGTTTGCAAGAAAACCCCACTGTATTATTAAAGACTGAATATGTTTCCCATTTGATATTGGCAATAAGCTAGTAAATATAGACTGCACAAATATGCGTGTTTATATCCAAATAAATGCATATATATGTTTATGTGTGTAAATGCATATATATGTTTATGTGTGTATTTAGAGAAGGTCATTTTATATACAAAACAGAGAGGGAGGGAGGGAAGGAGAGAGGGAGAAAATTACTGTATGTCTTAAAACTATCATATATTATGTGAGTTAGCTTATAGCAAATAAAATACTGAAAAGAGAAATACAGGAATAAGCCCTACTCACTCTCAAGGATTCCATATTAAAACCACCTTTCCCAGAGAAGCAGGTTAGTAGACTCCACTAATTAATTCCATGTTTTGTACCATCAAAGATAACAAAGTAAGGTAACATTCTTACATTACCCTTCTAGTGCTGCTGTAGTACATACCATATAATGTCTCTGTATACTAAGCTGCCGACTTTCTACTTGTATACCCTTTTTTAGTTGCAATCTTATTCACTTGTTCTCATGTATCTGTGCAAAAACCTCCAGTTAAATTATAAATTCTTTGGAATGTGAGATGCTTGCCTTTTACTGTCATCTCACGCTTGAGAAAGAATTGCTTCCAAAAAATTCTGTGAAATTTCTGGGTTTAGGCATAAAAACATAGCTAATTTCAGCTGGATAAATTTCACTCAAACACAACAGAAATCACGGAAAGAGTTTGTTTTCAAAACACACTTCTTCACAGAAATGCTGTGCTCTCTCTTCTCTAGAGTTAATTTTTCTGTCAAAACCAGTAGATTAAAAATCTACTTTCAAGACTCCTGTTTTTTTTCTTGAAGAGAAAATCTCTTAAATCCTCATGCCTAGTGATTAATGCCACATGAACATTTTTAATGAAATACCCTCCTCTACCCTTTTTAAAAAACCTTATAAAATCTCCTATTGATACACTTTCTCCTCTGCAGAGCAGTAGCCCCTGAAGTGATGCCATTTACTAGATGTTTCCTTCAAACAATTAACACACCAGTGTGCAAATGACCAGAGAGGAAATGGAAGAGTGAAATTGCAGAGCAGAAAAAGAGAAAGAAATATGAAGATGGCTGAGTAATAATTTTATTTCACATCTTCATTGCTCAGGAATTACCTCAGCCAGAAAAATACATTTTTGGTAGTCAAAAATACAAATACAAATACAAATTTGGTAGTCATCAATGCATTATTATTTAACATCTCTTTAGCTATAGTGCTTTGTTTAATGTAACACAGAATGATTTATCTAAAACTGCTAAGGCACTGCCAGATATATGAGCTACCGGCAACTAAGCTTTAAAAACCAAAGATTTGCCTGGTGAATTTACTTCTACACAATAACTGATGGAAAAGACTTTGAGGACAGAGAGAAAGAATAAAGGACTTGAGCACAAGTTAGCTCAATTTGTAAAATCTGTCTATAAGTCATAAAAACTAGATGTTCAACAGCACGTTAAATTTCAAAGATACATCGCATCTGAAACCCTCAGAGCAACCCAGTAATTTAGAAGTTCAATTTTGATTTTTGGTGCTCTCCACCACTGTCAGCCCTAAATATATCAGCTATAAGCATGGGTCATAATGTGACTAAAATTAGCAGGAATGAAACATGTCCAAAAGTGTTTTAGTTTCACATTAATTCTAGATCTCAACTCCCAAACATGTAAAAGTATTCCTTTCTAGGTTCTCCCATTACCTTACTCGAGACATAGGAACAAGGCATGAAATTTTCCTTTGGAAATTAAATTTTCAGTATTAGGAGAGGTCTGTGTTCTAGTCTAAACTGAGGTTAGATTCTCTTGCATCCTTGCCAGCACTAATAACACTGCCTCTTTAGGAGGTCCTCACTCCAGGTACTATTGTTGCACTCACAAAAATTATTCATACCTGCATAAGTATTTCAAATATTGAAAGCATTTTACAAACACGTACAGAGTTAGAATCATAGACTGAGCCTTGTAAGGCTTATCATCCTCATTTTAAAGTAGCAGAGGTGAAATGACTCGCTCAAGGCCATGACATAATTTGGCGGGCAGAGCTGGGATTAGAGCACAGGCTTTCATGCCTCACACCTCATTACTGCACATCGCTCTGTCTCTCAGGTTGAGAAACTAGGAAGGTTTTAGTAATAGATTTCCCATGTACTTCATGTTGGTGTGTTTAGATGAGGTGTCAGAATGAAAGCTGGTCCACACTGTGTGAGCATTATTGATGCCTGTTCACTCCTCAGCAGAGTTTGAACTCAGCTCCAAATTTCCCCTTCTTTGGCTATCTTCCCTATCTCAGCAATAGCCACACTTGCACTGATGCCACTACATTTGGGGTTGATGAAGATCTTCAGGATTCTTAGCCACAAGAGATGCTACGTAAAACTAAAAATAATGCCACTTTTAGTGCTGATTCCTTTTCATTCTGGACTCTTTGCTATTACTATGATTGTAATTATTATTATTATTTTATTATTATTATTATTAATGTTTCCATGAACATTTTCCTTTGTTACCAGTTCTACTCTCTGTCAAATAGATTGCTTACTAAATGGACCTATCTCTACAGAAAGACAAAACAGAAGTAAATCCATCTTGCTGCTGTTATTAATACGCTATTAAAAATGTATTTGAATCAATGTTACCTGTTTTCTGCAAATCTCCACACAGAAACAAAAAATGTTTGCAGAATCTTAAGGCATGTGGGAGATGCACCTGTGCTGCTAATTCCCAAGCAGTCAAATTGCTCAGTAATAAAGTGTTTCTGTAATGCAGCTTTTTTTTTTTTTAATGGTGATTTTGAACAAACACATTTTCATTATGTCTGAATTTCATTTAATGTGTTTTTACAATACATGTTTGTGGTGTATCATTCCAGAAAGAAAGTAAGCTCCATCTAAAATCGCATTTGATTATGAGTGTACTTTCATACATATCTAATAAACAAATAAACAAATCAGTTTGATCTGTTATGCAGATAACACTGATATGTAAAATATGTTCAGGAACTAAAAATGCCTTTTCTGTGCGGAAGTTTTCCTTGTAGAATGCACTGTGAATTTATGTGAACTGTATACAGCACTGAGACTCTTTTATGTAGCCTGTTTCCCCGGCTGATAGCTAAAAGAGGTTAGGCTGAATCTCAGTGGATCAATTAACAGAGGGACCTGTCCTTCAACAGAAGAAGATCTATTTCAGGATTTGCATATCACTGAAAAAAATTACAAAGCTGAGATAAATACAAGCCCGATAATAACTCACTGCAGGCTTGGCTTCATTCCTAGATTTCCTTGGCTGTTTGTCCTAATAAAGTGTCTCCATGGCACTTAGGGCAGGAAGGTTATTAGTAGCTGTCAATCAAAAGAAGGAGTATGCATCGACAGGAGGAGAAAGAGAAGAGAGGTGACATTCATCCTCTTTTCTCACTTATATTGGGTATAAAAGTCATTCAGAGCAAGTGGTTAAAAAGGGACAGGTCCCTCTTCATCCCCCATGGAAAAGAAGAAGAAGGTGGTAAAAAAAACCTAACCAACATACCTGCCTTGGTTACCAACAATTTAATAATAGTGTGGAATACATCAGTCACTTCTCTTTAGCTTATTAATGCTGGGGTGTTTATTAATACCAAGGGATGTGAAGGACATACACACAAAAAGCAGGATAAGACTCCTGACAAAACACTTCTCGTTGATATTTTAATATGAAAAAATGATAACTATAAGCAGCTCTAGTTTATGATAAAATTTAAATGTTTTATCAGGAAGTATTACATTTCATCTTTAAGCTAACATGGTTGTGGCTATGAAGACCTTTAAAAAGCTAGTAAGAACACAGAATGCACATTTATTTCTTATGTCATTTAAATCGCATACAGGGATCTAACTTTACCAAGTTGAAACTCAGAACTGATCTATACACCAATTAATTAATACTTTAAAGGTCTTTAATTTACTGTACCACTTTCTTAATTAAAGTATATCTGCTGCTGGAGCACATCATGTCTATATATGCATATTTTCATAAGTAACAGAGTCCATAGAGTGCTAATTGATATCCTGGTCTCCAGACAATACTTTACTAAATGAAATGACAATTATAACCAATTAAAATTCACTTTACATACCACTTCACCTATTTTGTATGTATTATGCATGAAGCCCGAGAGTACATTGCCTCACTGCTCAGGATTTGTGTGCGTCTGTGCAACTGATGGACAGCTCCAAAGTATTCCTTTTAGCAAGCTCTTTACCAAGGGTCATTTTTCAGGCTCATCTAAAACCTATATTTTGCTGTTACATAGATGCCTCAGTTAATAAAAGCTATTAATTGCTTTGTGAGAATAGTATTAGTATTAGTATTAGTATTAGTATTAGTATTAGTATTAGTATTAGTATTAGTATTAGTATTAGCATCAGTATTAGCATTAGTATTTATTAGTATTTCCTTTGACAAATGTGTGTCATTTTTTGCACTTACACCTTCAACTTGCTATAAAAAAAGAGGTTTTTAAAATAGCATGGTGCCTAATTAGAAAAGCTAAACTTCTCTCAGACACATTGTATGCAACATATAAATGGCACAGCACTGCACACCTACTGAGGGGAGTGTGGGAGTAACGCAGAGGAATGAAGTCAGTGGGAGATGAGAGTGTTTGGAACAAGCACCTCAAGCTTGAGAGCACACGGCTAAAAAGAGATATTACACATTTCATGCAAGAAGGAGCTGCTCCCGGTTTTCCACTGAAGAGTGAAAGTCTTGGTTTTTCAACCTGCCGCAGCAGAGCGAGAACTGTCTCAGCTGGGGCTGTCACCCTCTGACCTCATTTCATGCCTGTGGTGGGGAGCAGACATTTCTCCCCGAGCTGTGGTGGGACCCGCCCTTTGATGTGCACCTTCTGCAGCAGGGGCAGGTCCCAGTAGCACTTAGATGTAACCTGCTGCCCAGGGAGGTCTGGCAGAGCTGCCCTCCAGGCAGTGCCTACAGCTCCAGTGCAGCCCCATTTCTCCAAGCCGGCCCTGGAGCAGCACATGGAGCTTACTGCATTGGTGCCACTGCAAGGCTTCTGTAAGCAAGGAGTAAACTGACACTTCAGGAGCTTCTTAAGTAAAACTCATAAGTCGTATAATAAGTGGTGAACGATATCAAAGCTTATAAACCTCACAAGTCTCTTACCTTTCTATTCCCTTTATTCCACCTCTTTGCACAGATTATTCAGGAGAGCCCAGGCTCTTGGTGTGAGAAGGGGAAAAGCAAAATAAATGGAAATATGGGCCTTAAAAAAATCAAAACATTTCTAAATAGAGCATGGACATTTTTCTTGAGGTAGTTTCCAAAAACCCCAAACCCTTAATTTGTCTTCCAGCCCTCTATATGCATCATGTGAGCCTACAGGTACTTCCCAGGCTGGCTTGTGTTATCTCACCAATCTAACCAGCTGAGTAAACTTCTACATTTTCATGCAATGCATGCTACTAAGCAAAGAAACCTTTATCCTACCTTTTAAATCTTCCGTGTTCGCTCCATGAATCATTCTGAATGCTGGATGAGGTAAAAACTACAGAGCCAGATCACCTCCTCCTGTTATCACAAGCAGAGGAGAAGGCTTAAGGAACAGTGTGGGTCATCCCACACATTTTTTTTGAAGATGTATGTTATTGCTACCCTGTCACAGGGATTTGTTTTCTGAGAGGGAGGTCATAAAGCCTTTTAAACATGGTGTTTATTAGTGTAAAAAGAGGTATCCAATGTGTTACTATCAACTTCAAGCACAGACTCCCCAAAAGTGTTGATCAAGAAGTTGTACATGTGGGTTTTGTTTTTGAAGCCCCTCAGGACCAAGAAGGAGAATATGACTTGCCCTTCTCCCTTTGTTCTCTTTACCCAATCCACCTCATTCCCCTTTAAATTACTACAACTCCACATCAATTTTCTCCCATGATAAATTGCTCATGGGGAACACCCCCAGGCTCAGAACCAGAGTAGGAGTGGTGCTGCAGGACTTAGTAAAACATTGTTCTCTAACAGCCAGGGCAAAATCATTCATGGAGAAGGATCCTTCTGGATTTAAGTTCAAGATCCTTGAAGAGGAAACAAAATACAAGAGGAAAAAACTTGTACCAAAGGGGCTTGGGGTGTTGGGACCTTTTTTTTTTTTATTGAGGGGTGGAAGATTGGAGTGTTTTGTTTGCTTATGGGTTTGGTTTTCTGCAGGTCTGTTTTGTGCTTATCTATGGAATTGCAATAACTGAAATTAGGATATTGACATTATCTTGAACTACCTACTTTTTTGTCACATGACAGGCTAAAGTTAACAAAAGTTCAAAATATGACTGCAAGTGTTTTTCACAAGAAGTTTTGTGGCAGTAGGACAAATCTAAGCGTATCTACAATAGGTGACATTTCAGAGTTGAGGCACATTGTCTTCATACTGAACGTCAATTAATTCCCTGCCAGTACTTGTTTTCATTCTTGTAATAGATTAAAATAAAGTTACAAGCAATAAGTAACAGTTTCTCATTTTAATATATTAGCCTAATTTATAAAAACTCTAAGTTACAGTTATACACAAAGTGGAGGAGACAGGATGTGCATTTACCACTGTTTTTATTTTTATTTAATACTTTATAAAATATCCTTATTTTTTTAGATGGACAAAGGATTATTGGTGGTCAGGAAATTAAAAGAAAATATGCAGTTCACTGCTGTCTGAGTGCCTTAGAATGGTGTGTCTATTGAAACTCTAGTATTCTTGTGCCAGCTGGGGAGGCAGACTATTGACTGCAGGGGCAGCACATCAAAACTCAGTTTATTTTATCCACTACTAGGCCCAACTTTGTTATGGTATTTGTAAATAAAAATTTTCCTTTTCTTTAGAATCAAATTCGAAATTAGGTTTTAAAAAGATTCAGATTATGGATCTGGGTGGTTCAAATATGTTATTCAATATGGAATACTGAAATATATGAAAGCTGCATTCAATTCACTGCATTGTGAATGTATGATTTTATGAAAGCTGAAAGTGTCTTTGACTTTTTATTCTAAATGGAAGAAAGATATTCATGTAAAAATATATGAACTGTTAAGGGATAGTCAATCTACAAATATTCATGGCAGAATTTTTTCTCATCTATTTAAGCATAGTTTAGGGGAAGAACAATTTTTTAAAGACTGTTTAATGTGATTCACTTGGAGACAGGAATCTTTCATTTAAAGAAAGGAGGAGGGGAAGACAGAAATGACAGCCAAGGGCTCAGGTTCTCATTTTAGCATTGGCAAAAATGTGAATAATGTTACTGTTTCAGAATTACTTCAGACAGTGGCTTTACACCCATATATTCTCTTTGAAAGTAACTCCTTTATGTTTCTCCATAAAATAATATAAATGTTATAATTTTTTTGTTAATATTAAATGTAATGTTGATCTAGATTGAAACATTAAATAGGATGAGATTTGTGTTTCCTCATAGAAATAATTTTCGAATCCTATTTCTGATTTTCAAGGGTGTCCACTTTTTAAATTTGTGCCACATGAAATATGGTGGACATTTCTCAGATGCAAAAAATAATTCCTGTATAACTTTATTTTGCAATTACTAAGATTGATTTTTCATTAAGTGCTTTTTTGTTGTTGGGGTTTTTTTTTATTTTTTCATTTACAAAAGTTGTTTTGTGCAGTAAATGAAGTGCCAACGCAGACAAATGTAACCAACATTAAGCTAGCCAATAGAGTTCAACAAACTGCTCAGGTCATTAATATAATTTGTTTTGGCACTGTTACATTTCCTAGTGCTACTCTGTGTAGTTTGCTGGGCACATCAATTTGTTTTCAGCTATTGTGAAATTGGATATCCTGGCTTTCATCCAAAGCACCCTCTCAATTTGCATATCTTTGTTATCATTTCAGGTTCTCAGAACATACTGTGGACTATCACACCATCTGCACCAAGATCCTCACATCCAAACACAAATTAAAAATGAAACTGTAAAATTTGCAAGGAAACAATACAGACCTTTTATCTCATTCTCCCTCTGTTCATTTTCAAAAGAGAAACTTGCTTGTAGCCAAGCATAGCAAAAAAGGCTTTTATTAATTGGACTGGCATCAAGCATGCATACATAAAATTGTTTATTTTTTCCCTATAAAGGGGTTGCCTGACATAAAAGGGTCTTTGAAGATGACATTCAGATTTTGACATTTGCATGATATTGTATAAATATCAGAGGTAGGAGACTTTTCTGACAAACCAGATGGGTCAAAAAAAGCACTTCCAGAGATAGATATTAGTCTTTTACTTAAAGGATATTAGCTTCTCCTCAAAGCTGTGAATTATTAGGCAGCAAAAACAAACATATTTTTCCCAAACCATGGCTTATTTAATTCTTTTCAATCCAAGTAAACTGGGCTTGGAGAAAATATAAAATAATGTCATTACTTTTGAGGGGGTTTTGTAATTCAATTAAGATCACAGAATATAATTGAATCTTGTCTTTTGAGTGTCACAGAGATTAAATCTTATTGCTGAATTTACTGCTTCTTGACAGAGCTAATCTCAATTTTAAGCATAGACTCTGAGTGTTTTTTGAAATACAAAAAGGCCCTTTAGGCCTTAATTCATCAATATTGGAATTATTCAGAGAAAGATTCTTCCTTTTAGCTTCACTCCTTCATGGACTTTGATAGAAACCCACAGTTTCAGTTTTTATCAAGGGTGGCAGAGGTGAGTGAGGAAAGAAAAAATTCTGCAAACCTATAATAATTGCAGAGGCACTTAGTAGGGAGGTTTGCTGACTGTGTACTTCAGCAAAGATTTCAAATGAGAGAAGATGGAACCTCCTCCTTTTGATCATGGGAAGGAATAGCACAAATCTGATTATATATGTTGACCCTTCTTTATCGACAAAGAATCAGCTACTGTCAGCAAGCAGTGCACAGGAGCTAGATGGTTTCATGGCAGGTTGGGAGAATGACCTGAGCACTGTCTCTGAGCTTGCTGCTTTTGATGATATATTGCCATGCTGTTCAAAACCTCCGCAGTGTGAATCTACAGTGAGAGGAAGCAAAAGGAAACAAGGAAGACAAGAAGGGAAGAGGGAGGAAGGGGAAGAAAAGGAAGAATGAAGATGAAGAGTGAGGGGAGGAAAGGAAACAGAAAGCAACCACTTAAACCCCAGCTTCCACTTGACATCTTCAGAGGGTCATTTTGCCCATATAGTCTTAAAATTCTCATATATGGCTCATGATTGGCAGATGAAAAAAAAGGAGCAGACACTCAGAAAATAGATCCAATCCTCAGAAACTGCTTTTCTTTCATCATTTGTCCTTTTTCATGATACAAACTCCTCCTCTGAAATGAATGCATTGCCTTCATTCAGACATTTGACTTGTGGCAAGAGAGGTCCAATTTTAGGTATTTTGTCTTGAAACATAACAGTGTGCTGGTCTAAAGAAGAAGTTATAGCTGACCTATCTTTATGTGCCTTTTTCTTTACATTTCACCAATCTTTCATAACCCGAAACATAAGGCTAGGGATTTCTTTCCTTCTCTGATGGCTACCCATATTCCCTTTAATTATAAAAATCAGTATGGATTTCCTCTTCCTTACAATTCTAAATTGGTCACTTGTTTTTTCCATCTCCCAGTCTTCTGCACCTGTTCTTCAGCCAGTGGCCTTGATCACAATGCAATATCTGGTTTTGCACACTCCTTTGGCCTCCAGGCCCCTACAAATTCCAGTCATGCTCCATACAATTCTTTCATTTCCACATTTCATTAGATACACTGCTCCAAATTTCTGATAGATACCTGGCTATAGTCAGTGACTATGGTAAAGCTGTCTCAGCTCCTGCACTGATCCTTATTCAACATTTCTTTTTGTGTCTATCTTTCAGCTTCTTCAGATTTTTGCAGAGAAATTCATCCTGCTGTAGGTGGTTGTTTTCAGAAGACTTAAATAACATAGCAATAATTAGTTCACAGTTAGATTAATCTGATCAATCATGAGGATGGTGAGAATTCTTACATTCGAATATTATCAGTAGTGGTGTGCAATAGCAGTAGTAAATGTACACTGTTTACTCAAGGAAATAATAAGGACTTTCATTCCAGCTGTTGATGAAACTTATTTGTACATTGAGCTCCTGGGGGCAGAGGAGTGGGGATGGAGCATTTGTGCATTCCTTGGGATTGGCTTTTTCAGTCATTCAGAAAGTTCATGAAAGTAAAAGCAACACGGAGCTTTGAATTAGGTCCATGAAAAGCCAGAGGAAGGTAGGGCTCCTGAGGCTGTTGAAACATTGGGATTTAAAGTAGTAGTTGTAAAAACACAGGCATTGAGGTTTTTTCACCCAGACTGGTTGCTTTAGAAGCCTAGAGAAGAGGTCAGCTTCAGTCCAGCTCTAAGTTGCCAATTAAATTTCTAATACTTAAGACATTCCAATTTATCTAGCCAGTGACATACAAAGAGAAGAAGCAAGCAGCAACACTTAATTCCAGCCTCAGTAAACTGCTGCTCATTTCTACATCACTGGACTGGTGGGCATTTGCACAAACCTGAAGTAAAGCTTAAGCCTGGTGCCTGAGTCCACGGGAAGGCTAAGCACTGCGCCACTACACCCTGAGAGTAGAAAGTTCACTTTCCCTCAATGCGTCAGAAGCACTCTACAATAATGGTTTGTCCTTATGAAAACAAGAGACTGGTCGGCAGCAACTCATATGATTTGTCTTATAAATACCAGTTGCATGAGGTAAAACAGCCTGGGCTTAATTGAAGCACTGCAGAACACTGTATCAATACATTTTTAGGTGTTTTATTTCAGATTAGAATGCTTTACTGTTGCTCCCTGTTTTCACTTCCTCACCTCCTTCTCTGAAAATACACTCGGTCTTTGATTGTGGCCTGCTACTTTAAATAAGCAAATCTTCATTAGAGGGGGGTCAAACCACATGTATTGGACAAATGCCAATTCAGGAAATTACATTCTTCTTACTTAAATAACCCTTACAGTTTCAACTGTGGGGAAAAAAACAGAATGTGTTCTTCACTTTTGGTCAAGAGCTATGACATAGAAGCAGTATATCTAGTCACAGCTAAGCAAACTAGCTCAAAAGTTGAATCCCATCAATCTATATTCAAAATATGTGACTTCTGAATTTTTGTCAGAAGAACAACTGAAGTGAGTATTTTAGAATAGTGAACATACAATACACAAAAATAAAAATCTGAAGTTTTTCTAATTTTGGGTTTTTGCTACAACTTATTCTCTGAGGACTGAGCCATATACTAAAGCACATATTTCTAAAGCCCTCACTCTAGGAAATTCTTAGAGAAGATTTGTTCCATCCACTTGATAAGAAAAATTTCATAGAACAACATCAAATAGAGACTTGAAGTCTGAGATTAAAATGCAGCAAGTATCATAGGATATGATGAAACCACACATATTCAGACTGAAAAATACTTTCCATTACATGCATTTTTCTGTGTGTGTCTGAAGATATTTATAGACCATAATACATTGAAGGGAGATTTTCCTACATTTGTCTACATTTAATGGAGCAATTTATTGTGCTACAAGAAGCAATCTGCTCAGATTTGACCCATCTTGCAAGTTGCTAACAATTATTTTTCCTGAGTAAGTTTTGGTTATTCGAGCTCATTCCTGATAAAGGCCTTGAATTTCTTGGTATGGTGTCCTGCTATTAACAAGGACTGTCTGGATATGATAGAAGCTGAATTGGAATATAGGTCACACTCTGATCATTATTAAAATATTCTCTATTTTCCCCATAATATTCCTTCGTCTAAGGGCTGGGAACCATGGTATCATTAATTTTAGACTTACCCCTACTAAAGAACTAGTGCTAGAGATTAAGTAATTTTTAACATAATGATTAATAATCTCTCTTATAAACTCTGTTTTGTACTGTACTGGGAAATTATCCACTGTGAATAAACTAGGCCTTCAGTACAGTAACCCAAAATCTGAAGCAACTGAGACTATCTTTTAAAAAGGAATTGCAAATATAAGTATATACATATTTTGTCTACAAAATGGAGTCAGGATCTTCTCCATTCTTCATATTGGATGAGACACACAACTTAAGAATTCAACATCATACATACCATTGGTAATAGTTGATGCTCTTGATAATTCATGAGTTAAGAGGCTTGGAATGTTCTGAACTCCTTGAAAGCAAATTGATACACGACAGGGTTTTTTTGTTAAAAACAATTTTTCAAAAGCACGAAAACCAAAATGGCAACATAATTCCTTATATCTAGCTGTCTTTTACCACTTTTTCTTATCAAAAAATCTGATGGCAGCATCTGGTGCAGAGCTGTAAACTTTTCCAGGGAAAGTCTTACCTCCAATTATTGCATGCAGCAAAGTTTCTCCCACTAGTATTAAAGACAAATGTTGATTGCTTATAATAGTGAGGGACTGGTCTATAAGTCTGCACAGTGGCATGCACACCTATGGTGCTATATAAGTACATAAATAATAATTGTAATTAATGTGTCTCAGCTTCCTGATCTGGAAAGGATTCATTAGTTGAGGAGGATTAATTAGATATTGTTAGCATAGTACTTTGAAGATGTAAAGTGCTATATATAAGTGCTAAGTACTACTGCATCGTGATTTTCATGTTCTTTGTGCTATACTTAGTAGATTACAAGTTCCAAGATTTCATTTGCTAGAATATTTGTGAAACTGGATGTGTCTGTCTTAGAGACTCTGAGTCCACATAGTTATGTTTGCATATAGTCTAACACTAAAGCATTGTGTAAACAGACCTGCTTCAGTTTATAATTGTTGGAACCCTCAGGGTCACATTGGTAACAAAATACTTTATAGACTTTGTGGTTGCAGACATCTGGTATAGAGTTTTATACAAATAAATACTACTTTGATGAGACTTGAAGTTCTATATTCTAAATAATATGGTGTAAAGAGAATTACCAGGGGGAGGAAAAAGTGTTTTTGAGTTGCAAGAAACTTCAGATTCTCCCAGGTGTTGTCCCAATACATACTAGGTGACATTTAATGGCCACCTTAATAGAAAGTTCATTTTCTTTTACTTGCATGGCATTCACTACAGCAAAATATATGATACCAAGACAGTAAATGGACAAGTGAAGAGAGACCTGAAATTCTAGAAATAAAAGTAGGAAGTTCAGCTAAAAGTTCCGTAAAATATGGATTAGTTTTTTGTAGCATGCTGTGAAGCAAGAAGACTTTTTAGTCCTGTTTGACACATTAAGGATAAGGATAGAAGGTCATTATGTAACTTCCTATTTCCTCAAGTAAAATTAAATTAGCTTTGGTCAGATATACAACTATTAAATCATAGAATGCTTCCTTCTACAGTTGCACACAGTCCCACAAAGCAGCACAATCAATCCTCTTCTAAAGAATGTTTGGAGCAAGAGAGAACAGAAATAATTTTCACCAACTTCTATCCATACAACCCAAAACTGGATGCTTGGTACATTTCTCTTATCCTGCTACTTCTGTTGATGTGGAAAGTCAACCAGCAAAAGAATTGCTGAATGGTTTACTAAGTCAGTGGGAATCAGTGATGCCAAAATGTTTCCTTGGTACCATCAAAAGCACAGAGAACATAGTAGAACTCTTTGTGGTGTATAGATCACATCAGTGAATGCTAAAGGCAAGGCCATTTTGCAAACTAGAAATGTGATGCATCTCTCAAATCAAGGCTATTGACACCCTTTTTGCAGCTTTTAAAAACATAGGTATAATAGTCTAGTCTCAAATATCTATTGAGAAGCTCTTTGTGACCAATAGGATAGTTTTTAAATCTTTCCATCCCTTGGCCATACAGGTTGCTGACACTTGGTGTAGACCAACTCTGCTGAAACTACTGGTTACCCTAGTTGTGTAAAGAATCATTCAGATGCTTCAGTCAGCACAACATAATTTTCTCAGTCTTCCTATGCTTGAGCGATATCAGTTCATGGATGGATGAACTGATTCTATTACGAAAGCAGAAGGAAGCATGGCTACATTCAAAACATTTCAGACAGGCCCTGTGGTTATCTGTGTAAAATGGTGCAATAAACCACCATGTGAGCAATGTGCAGTCTGCCTTATTGTTCAAAGTGCTGGTCTAGTCTACTCGCCACTGCTAGCTGGTGCACTCCCTCTAACTGACTTTTTAATTTATTGTTGTAAATATGCTCCTCAGGGACTGAAAAGGATTCATGAAAAGAATGAAAAAGCAACTAATTGAAACATCCAGCTCAAAAGTTGGAATCAAATCACAGTTAACTAAACAATTATTCCTTCTCTTTCCTGCTCCATTGGACACTGAGAGTACTCTGACTACACAGGATCACAGAACGGGTAAGTTAGGAAGGGAGACCATCTAGTCCAACCTCTCTGCTCAAGCAGGGTCCCCTAGAGCATGTTGCACAGGCTTGTGTGCAGACAGCTTTTGAATACCTCTAGGGAAGGAGACTCCAAAACCCCTCTGGTGAACTTGTCCCAGTTATTTCTGAAAGGCCAAAAAAAATCTATTTATACTTCTCAGTACTGTTCCATTATCTCTGGAATAAAAACCAACAAAGTTTTTATCTTTTCTAGTAGGAATTAGGTTACTATTTTGTTTTTTTTTTAATTAAGGAACTGGGAAAAGGGAATTGAATTCTTTGATTATTTTGCATCTGATGGGGTGTGCCAAATATATGTTCTGTGCATGAAATAGAGTAATTGTCTGCATATTTTTTCTATGTTCATTGAGAACTGAAGTCAAACTCTAAGTAATCTGATGAGGTATAAGGCAACACCTTTTACACGCCTTCTAGCAGGTCATTTTATATCACTGACTTTTAGCACACAATAGAAAAGTTTGAGGAGACATGTAACATACTATCGTTATTATCTTAGAAAAATAGTAAGGAAGTAATAGTAAGGAAAATGACAGCTTCTCTCAGAAGCATAAATTAGCAGGTGTTTTCTCTTTGACGGTGTTTACCATGAATTTAACAGAGTTTGGATATTTTTCCTTATTTCTTTTTCTCTCACATGGGCAAGAGTCTTCTCAGAGGGCCTGAATGCTGCATTTGCTGGCCTTGTGGCTGTGCTTTGGTTGATCTCAGTTGGTCAAGCAGTGCAGGACACCAATGCCAGCTCTCTTGAAAGTTTAAGTCTGCAAATAAATTGCATTAAATAATAAATAATAAACTACAGTTGGTTTTAAACTCCCTGTATTGGGGAACATCCATTTAAATAATTACCTTCTTACAAACAGAATTTTATCACATCTGTTATCTCAACAGTTGTTTCACTATTTTGCTTCAGATAATTTCTAGGCCTCCCTCTATCAATAGAGAAAAAGGTACCTCCCCAGTTAAGTCCAGTAGCTTTTCCTTGGCCTCTTTCTGCAGCTTTCCAGTTTCCACCTCAGTTTATTTAGTTTTAATATTTATAGTTCTTTCAACTACTCATGCATGCTCATCCCTTGTACAGCTGTGTTGACATGCTCCTTGCTTTGAAACATCAATAATTTAATTAGGGTGATGAAAATACTGTTCAGCCTGGTCTCAGTATGACACACTTAGGTTTCAAAGAGTCATGTGAAAATTATCTTAGCTTTCACTCTATGATTATTGTGATTTGAGTTTTCCTTGTTGGCTGATGTATTTGTGGGTGGTTATACAGCTCAGATTAACTTCTTGGGAAGATTTTTAGGTGCACAAAGAATATTCATGTCCTAGAATTAAATGAAGAAGAACAAGAGTCTATGTAGCATGAAAAAGTTCTCTTTCTATATGGGTATGCTGCTGCATCCCTCATGTAGTCCAGCTGACACTAAAGCCCTCACTGATTGCTAGTCCATAACTGTAATAACAATAATTACCTAATTGGTAAGAGCATCATTTTCTCTTTAAAGATGTGCATAGCTTTTTAAGTTCCTGTGTGGGCTGTATTTAAAAATCAGCCATGAAATATGCAGATTCTCAGGACCTTTTCTTCAGGAAGCGTTGAAGTAAATTTGCAAAGTTGTAAAACTCCATTCTCAAACAAATGCATGGAAACAATAAAAGCCAGCCTTTACTGAAATAGTGCTTGACATTTTCTTTGTCAGCATATTCTACAGTTGTGGACCAACTGCCTGCCTGAGGACAGGGTCAAAGTGAATATCTGTCTAGCATGGGAGAGCATGGTCACTTCATCAGTGTCAGCCTGTAACAAAATTTGGCTTGTGCAGTGAAGGGGGAAAATAGCTCTCATCATCTCAAACCAGATATTTATGCAGGTCCTTCCTGCACACAATAGCCACCCTGCTCAAGTCATACTTTCAACTTGATTTCCAATCAATTTTGAACTCATGACAGATACAAACCAAATTTGAAAGATGGATAGGATCAAATGTCAACAAATGTCATGAACATAGGCGGCTGAACTGGAGGAGACCTTATAAACAATACCAGTATAAAACAGACCTTAGTATGAATTCAACCTTTATGAAAACAAAACATTCTTTATAGGGAACAGTACTGTTGGTGTCCTAACTTTCAAACATTTTGTTTGGAGAAGCACAACGCACAAATATACGAGAAAATAGGTTTACTTTGCACCACAGCATGTGAAACGGTTTTTTACTACTCCCTTTTCAGCAACTGGTCACAATAAAGGTAACCAACTATCCTGTTTTGAGGAAGGCAAACCTCCTCTAAGAGAAATAGATATAGAATAAGAGAGAGGATGTTGTTTTGTAGGGACATAAGAAAAAGATTCTGAACACTAGTTTATGACTGAGATGATCTCCAGGTATTGGGCAAGTTCCTTTTATTGGCAGTGCTAAATAAGGTAGATTGCTGTAATTATCTGCCCTCTTCATTCCCCACTCAGCGTTACATTTGAAGCCATCTTGAGAAGACACTTTTCTTTCTGTACTGAGAAACTGAAGAACTGGGACACTATTTAGTGATATCCAAAAAAAAATACTCAAAACCACTCATCTCCATTTTGCACTTGCAGTCCTACAAATGTATCCAAAATCTACCTTCATGACAGTAAGAAAACTAAAATTAGTAATTATGTTATAGTGGTTGGAAAATGTTATGGCATCATTGCAAGCCAACATTTACTTACCACTATACAGCCCTTACATTAGATCCACCCTCTCCAACCAGGAGTAATCCTCTCTGCTACCTGTGTCATCACTGCAAAGAGACAGACAATTTGAAAGGTGATTCAATCTCATCCCCTTGGCAGATTGGCTTAGATGGACACCTAACTCTTTGGTTGATTATGAAATATGAAGTGTTATTAATTAAATCAGGAATGGTTTTGCTATTTTTCTAAGTAGTTGTATAAGAAGAAGGAATATTGTGCTAAGTTCCACAGTCCCCAAAAAGCAGAATGAATAAGGGATCCTTCTCTGGAGGTAACCTCTGCTTGTGATCCAGTAGAAGAATGGTCTGAATTTCCCAGTCAGATCTTCCCAAAGGGGTAGGAAGGAGGTGCAGAAATAGAATTACGCTGTCTTTATAATGCAGAGAATAGAATCCAATGCCTTCCCTTTGCCCACTATGGAAGTCATTCACATTTTTTGTCAGTTCTAATAACATAAGGTTTTCCCAAACACAAACATTTTCTTCAAAAATAATAAGGTCTCAAGAGATAACAAAAGAATATGTTGCTCCTTTTTTACTTTGCCATGTAGGTTCCAGAGTGAGAGCAAAAATTTCAGTGTTTTCCCACACAATAAAATACTTTGTGTGCGCATATCCCCTTAAGATTTAGGACCCTATTTCGAATTGTTAAATTGCCCGGGAAGGTGATACCACACAAAAAAACTTTAATTCTTTCTATAATGAAGAAAGGGAACTAGTGTATTTAATTTTGGAATCATATTTCAGTGAGAGCAACAAGGTTTCTATTGACCTAGTAGATTCTTGTCATATCTAATTTACTGATTCAGAGTTTTGTAAAAGCAAACATATATAAATGTATAAGCTTCATCTATAATTGGGAAGCATAGATAAAAATAATTTGACATTGAAATTTACACTTAAGAAGTAGTGCACTTCATTGCAATCAATTTTTCATTATGTTGTTGAGATCAATAGCTACAAATAAGATATAAAAACTGTATTATTGATGTGGCACATGTCAGTATAAAATGCGCAATTTTCTGTAGCATTTCAGTGGAGGAAAATTGTATTATACCATTTCCAACATTATACATATTGCTCTGTAGAGAATGCTTATTAAAATCAATGTACAGTAAACTACACTAAGGGATATTTTACAAAACAGAGAAAGTTCAGAGAATTTATGAATGTTTCAAAAAGACAAAATCACCTTGGTGTGTAAGCATTGTTCTAAAAGCCTGTTTGGTAAGAGGACCATCCAACTTGTAGGATTAGGAAAGGAATTCATGCTCTCTGATTTCTTGGCCAGAGTATCAGCCAAGACTAAGCTGCTGGGGATTCAGGCTCTACTTGAGGGCACTGCTTTTGCCTGAAAACAGTGATTCAGATCAGACAAAGCATGATAAAATGCCACCTCTGAGTGGCAAGGGGAACTGGGGAAACAGTGCAGCAGTATGCTCACCCACCGCACACTGCACCCTGCTATCACTTTTGGGCTAAAATGAGGGTCTGGAAAATGGTCTAGAAATACAATGGTAATGTGCATGTGGAGTGCTGACAAAGCTCAGGACAGGTCATAGTCATGGAACTACCCACATGAAATCACAATAAAGGGCAGAACACTTACTACCTATTGTTTTCTTTAATCCAAACCTTAATCAGTTTGTTTTGGAGAATGAAAAGAACTTTGGAAAAGACTGGTGGATGTTTTCAAGTAAGATGATTATGGATGTGTGGTTAGGAAATTTGGAATTATTGTTGATAGATGAACCATAGGGATTTTGAAAGGTAAGGTATATAACAAATAGTAAAATATATAGAAGAACGTTTGACCTCAGATCAAATTATGAAGAATCATTTCTGTGTAGGCAAACAATGTAAAAAACACAACTTTTACATGTACCTGGTTTCCAGTGAAAATACTATTTAGGATCAAAATGTTTTGGAGAGGCAGTTATATTCAGCTTTGTTATTTCTTTCCCATCTTTCTCTTCTCTCAGACATATTCCAGAGTACACAACAAATATTATGATGAACAATTAATGAACAGCTTCAGCATTCACTGAATCAACAAATTTGTAGTAAATAAGTAGACTGCTTTTCTCTGGCAGTTCACCATGTTATAACCATAATTGTGTTGACTTAACTGATATAATACTTGATGACATTGTAAATACAGTTTTGTTTCTTTTCCTAATAGACTGTTTTCTACTGACATTGTAATGAAGGATACTACAAAACAGAACAATTGAGGGAAAAAAAGAAATTCTGTTAAAAATAGATTATTCTGTTAGACCTCAGACCTCACTAATTTCCCCAATATATTCCTCAAGAGCAGATAAATTAGGGACAAAATGTGTGGGTTAAGACAACAGTTCTTTGTGGAGATGAAGATGCTATGATTTAGGAAGAGGTTGTCCATGTCTGTTTCCTTTCACTTCTAATGCCTCATGGCTGATACCAAATATCTCTCTTATTTTCAATTCAGTGCAAATAAATGAAAACACTAATTATTTGGTTGATCAGTATGAACTCTTGTGTGTGCTGCCAAAATTGAGTACTACATATCCTATGAACTTTGAGGTTCATTGTTTCTAGAGAATCAGCTGTACCTTCTTGTAAAATTCTGATATAGAATGAGATTAAACTGTTCAAACATGCACACATAGCAATAAAAAAATCATACCTCAGTTCAGTTGAGCAATAGTTGGGCCCCAGGTAAGGCTTAAAGGAAAATCTGAAGGAGATGGCATACAATATGGAACCCTATTAATAAAATTGCTACAAACATTTTTAGAAATGTCACTGTGATGACCAATTTAGATAAACTGGATAAATATTTGTTAGGCATTACAGAGCCATCATTATTATAACAGTGGTAAACAGCATCATTTTAATGCACTTGAAAACGTTGCCTTGTACATTGATTGAGGAACTAACAAGAACATTTGAAACAAAGCACAGATCGACATCACAGTGATTTTCATTAAAAGTGTGATGATTTGTTTAGATGTGCCACTGTGAATGCTAAAAAGGTGTTCAGAATAGTTGAACATAAACTTTACTATCATTGTGCAATAGCTTTACCTGCTAAAGTGGTAGAATTTTTAAATGCTCAGCCTACACACAGAATGAGAACTGAATGTTCAATGAACTCCTATCCATCCATCCCTGCCTGCTTTTAAGGATTGTTTAGAGCCCCTTTCCTTCTTCCAGGATTCAATCTCCTCTCTGCTGTTTTCACAATACCTCCCTTTTTAAATTCTCTTATTCTTGTCTCATGCACCTTTTTGCCAAAGATTTTGGATCTGTGCTCTCTCACAAATCCTCTGCTTCCAATAATTTCCCATGCTTTTTCCCCCTACCATTTACCGCTGTCATTTCTTGGTGGTTTGCGGTGTTTATTCTCAAGATAAGAACACCAAGTCTAGAAAAACAAGGAACTCCAGGTGCTTGATTAGAGGTGGGGGAGACGTTACCATATTTCTCAAGGTTAAAATGCATGATTGAAAACTGTGGGATCACTAGAGCTAATGGGATCTTTGCCATAGTTTTCAATATGACTGTGATTTCACTTGGTATGATAACCATTTTGACTTCAGTCAAGATCCTTGAAGTCTAGATCACTAATAAATCATTTTCTGTGATAACATATGCTAAACATCTGAATATCTCAGCATAAATCAGATTTATGAAGTAGGAGTTTAACCTAAGGTTCCACCACTTACACCTTTCAGGATGCTTTCTTAATGACCCCTGACAAAAACATACAGGGAAAATGTTTCCAAGTAACAGTTAATCAGGTAAGTGTATCATTATTTTACTGAAGTAAGACAAAGAGGTGACTTTTTCTACTTAACCAGGTCCTCATTAGACATTGTTGTATTTTAAGATAATTGGATCTGAATTTTTCTGCATTTCCTGGAAGTGTCTCAAGGAGTATTCTTTACCTTCATAAATTTAAGTTTTTTATTAAGAGATGACCCTACTGTCAAAATTCAAATGCATAAAGCATCAAGCCTCAGGGAAAAAGTCTTAAAATAAATAATACTTTTTTTTCCTTTTTGGTTCTAGAAGGCTCTTCATATTCAAATGTTTCCAAAAATTATACAAAATAATAATATTGAGATTAGCTGCAAATCCCAAATTATCATTTTCTGTAAAGCCACTTTTTCAGCTCATTTTTCTCTTGTTACCACAAAGTACTTGGAAAGTTCATTTGATGCAGCCAAAATTAAATGTTTTACAATTCTTAGTTTTGAGGGAGTTCCAAGAAACTTCCCTTTCAAGATAAGACTAAAGGGAAGGAGAGGTGCTGGATAGGAGGCATGATGTATAAGTAGATTTACATAAAACCCTCTCACTGCTCACTGAATATTTTCCTTTTCTCAAAGTCTTCGGTCATGAGTGTGACAAAGTTATGAACCATTGCGGATGACTTTGGAACGTCATTTTTCAGTGCCTGCTTGTACCAGATCAGCCTAGAAATAAAAGCACATAGCTGCAATTCTGTTTAATATACATCACACTACCTGGATGATACAACAGCAAATTCTAATACCCATAGGATATCACATCTATTTTTCATTAAGGCTTAATTCACAAAATGTAATAAGAATTTCCTTCATTAAATGGATGCACATCCTTTGTGGAACTTCCAAACTTACTTTTTCAGAAAGACCCTTTTCTGTTGGGGTCAAAGGGGGCGAAAAAAAGTAAAAATATTTTTTTTTTCCTGAAAATATGGGACTAATAATACAAAGTGACAGGTAGATGCAAGAAATTAAATTGAAGGTGTTTGCAGTAGAGCCAGGTTACAGGAAAATGTGTATTTCATTGTAATAGAAGAAAACTGGCAAACAGAGTGGATTTTTTTTATTCATAAGTAGATCACACAGTCTTTTTAAAAGTTATGTGTTAAAAACACATTTTTAAAATGTCAATGACTTATTTTCCTGTGCCAGTTTGGAATGATTAGCTATAATGCATTTGCAGATTGCCACTGAATGGCAGAAATCTGCTGACCCTTGGGGTAAACAGAACAGCCATTACTCTAAGATGTAATGATCCAAACCATAACTAGTTTATTCCACAATTTCTACTAGAGCAGATTCTGTGTATTTTGTTCCTTCTCAACACACTAAAACTGCACCTGTTTAATTATACTATTGAATTGGATGACATTTCACTGTTTAATACTCCATTCTACTTAGTACAGATTCTGCATGGGATGTTCAGAGCCCTTTCAAGCTAGACTGACAATTGTTGTTCTGGACTTGATCAAAGGATGGTCATGCAGAGAAGCTGCATCAATTTCACTGAGATAGCTTTTAACTAACATAAGTCTACTGTTAATCACTTTTATGATTAGCCAAAGCATAGATTACAGATGCATCTTGATCCTCCCATTTTTTCCTTCTGTCTTATGCTTCAGACTGACTGAAAAACATCTATGCAGATGCAGAGAGATCTTTTCAGTGATCCTGTCCCATTTCATGATTTCCAAAGTCTTCCTGTTCATTCCTCTCCAAAACTAGGGAAGATTATCTTCTCATTGCATTTCATTCTGATCTTTACTTCCCTGGAGTAAAACAAGAGTAATGCTATTAAAGCAAAAGTAATTTGATTAAAAGCACACTTAATTTCAAATCTCTGGGACTTCGTCAAGTTGTGCCTGCTCCTTCATATCAGAAGCTGAGAGCAAACATTTTATTCTACCATAACTCCTTCCTGATCTTCAGAAACTGTTTCAAGTCTCAAGCTCAAGAGGAGCCCATTGGCGAACTCCAGTACTGGTACTTCTCTTGGTCATACACCACATAGTCAATAGATTTTAGTGTTTCTCTGGAAAACATGGGAGAGACAGACTATTTCATGACTTTAAGAAAATCCAGGCTGCAGGATCTGTGCCATGGTGCATGCACAGGTTCCTGTTCAGCAGGAAAGGGCTGGTGGGCAAAAGCTTTATTTCTCAGGAATTCTGCTCTGTATTCATCAAGCATAGCCTAAGACTGGTCCCAAAGATCAGCTTTAAAAATTAGGCACCAACCACTGTTTTTGTTTACACCACAGTAAATGTGAGCACTTTGTCTCAGCTGTGCAACGTAAGAATTGGTGCTGCAGTAAACTGGAACAGCACTTACCAGAATGGAGCAACTTCCCCCAGCATTTCAGCAGCAACTGCTTTAAAATCACATGTAGAGTTATACCACTCTAAAGCCACAGAAGGAAAAGCATAATCATCCCCTTGTTGCTCACAATAATTTTCAAATGCATTCCTAAACTTTGTGTAGGGTCTCTCAATGCCAGTATAGCTTGTCAACAACATTTTGGGACATATGTGACAACAAATGTTTAAACAGGTCTTTCCATTCAACAGAGGCATTAAAAAACAGTATGTCCTTTCAAAAATTCTCTCCTGTACTTTAAATCCAAGAATCTTAATTCTCCTTTCAAAGCAGGGTAAATCAGAACAACTCCGCTGATATCAAAGAAGTTACATTGGGGTGTAAATCTCACATAATCTATCAAACAAATCAAACTCAGTGCACCTATATACACTTTCCCATGTATCCTGTGTTATTATTTGATATGTCTGTTAGAAGGAAAATTAGAATCCTTATAAAACCCCAGACAGAGTACATTCTCAGTTTCAAATGCAGTTTCAAAAAGATATTTAACTTTTTTTTTTTTTAAAGCAATTAAAATATCTGGTGGAATATTTATGACTCAATTAAACAATTAAAATATTGAAAAAGCTTTGCAATTATATCTTTGGTTTAAACACTAAATATGGCTATGTCAGAAAATACCTGCAGTCTCTATAGATTCCTGACAGGATTTGTTTTTCACTTTTGCTGAAAAAGCTATTCTTTGTAAAATATTCCCACACATGCCTAAGTTTATTTCTCAAAGCAATACCACAAAGGATATGACCTCTTTACTCCTAGTAACCTTTCATAGTGCTGAATTGACTTGGACATTGGTGCCAGTCAACACAGCTTGATTTGCTATGGTAAGAATAAGATTATATCTAACAGACTATGTCATTTCCAGGTTCAATAGGCACAGATTTAAAACTAGTCCTCTCTTTGACCCTCTGGATTCTCTTGAACTATTGCACCTTCTTTGACAATGTTTGTGAATGAATGAATTCATGACGACTCAAGGTTATTTTAATGATAATGGCAATGCGCTCACAAAGGAAAAAGGAAAAGGCTAGTAGTACTGGCACTAGTGCTTCTTCACCACAGCCGACTTCCTTTTTGACAGACTGACTGTGGAGTGAATTCCTGTTTATGGTCAAAGGCTGAAAGCTGTTGTGTGTCTGCAGCAGCGCCGCTGCTACTGATCTGTGAACATGACATGCCTGATAATATTGCATTGCCATGGCAACAACAAACACGGGGCAAAATTCTATTAGCTGGAGTGACTCACTGAGTCAAACAGATAATGTGATGGGCCTGGCCAACTGCCCAACAAAGGCTTATGTGAAAGTTGTGATGAATTAACTTTGCCTTGTTATGTCTGTTTTTTGTATAAATTCTCTTCTCATTACTTATTAAGTCCTCATATTTCTGGTGGTTGCTTAAAATATATATATCACAGGAAAATACTTCAGCAATTAGCCAGCCTGATGCCTAATGTAGGGCTTGCACTGCTTTGTTAAGAGGTGTTTTTTTCTTTTTTTCCTTTTTCTTAATTTCTCTGCAGGTGATTTGTGTGGAAAAACAAATGCATTGTTTCTCAAAAAACCCAAAAAACAACAGTCCCCTCCAAACTATTTGATACTGTCTGAGAGGAGGGTATGGCTTGGCACAGTACAGCATTTGCTTATATATTAATGCAAGCTTCTCTTTTAAATGGATGTTCCATATTGCTGCTCTCTAATTTGAACAAGGAAGCAAAAAAACTCTACCAGGTAACATGTGGACCTCACCTACGTATTTTAGATCACTACTAACTGAAATGAGGGGTGCCAGACAATTTCCTCTTTCCTGACCGCAAAAGCCAAAAGCAGTACCTCTGACTCACAATCATTTCAGAGGAACAATTAATAACCAGCAGAAATCCAGGTATTTGCCTATGGACACTCACCATCATTTCCAATGTTCATATACTCAAGCCAATTGAGCCAAGATGTTGCTGCAAGACACCGAAAAGGAAGCTTTAACCAGAAAACGGGTGACTGGCCCTGCCTTGTAATCACATTCCTGTCACAACCCTTTCTGCAGAGTTGTTCCCACATGAAAGGGCAAAAGGTCAAAGCAGACCCTAAGGTCACAAAGTAAAGAAAATCAATGTATGAGACCAGAATACAGCAGGGGGCACTAAGTACTTGCAGCCCTTCAGTCCTGGAAGGGAAATCCCAAATAAAAAACTCAAAAATATGGAACTTTAGTGCTCCAGCACCAGGTCTGAACATGAGAGCTTGCCACTGTGGTACATCCAGAGTAAGGTACTAACCCAAATTAAAAAAATGTCTACTAAAACTTTTCATGTTCAAGGGCCATGCTTTCCCCTCCTGAGTGGCAAAACCCACAATCACAAGAACACCATGAAGTCAGAATATAAGACTCCCAACACCTGGAGGACATGAACATGGAAAATGATATTTCTGCCCAAATTCTCATTCTCATTTTGTTCTGCATCCCATGTCCTAGGTCACACTGACAGGGTTTTCATGAGGCACAGTCAAGGCTGCCAAAAAGCTTCTCATGCAGAGAGACTCACAAGATCATTTGGAGAGCTGTAAGAAAACAATGCAGACATGGACACAGTTACACCTATTTTTCCAGGCTTTCTGGAATCTAGCCTGCTCTGCTACCTTATCCATTTTGTGCTGCTCCTCACTTCCCGACAAGAGGAGAAGTGTTTTTCAAGGTGGAAACCAGCTTTGCTTTACTGACAAAATGGTGAGACCCACACAGTCAAGGTTACATTCCGCATGCAGATAGGATATTTTCTGGTTTTAGATTACAAAAAGGTAGTTTTCACTTTATTTGTCATTGTCTCCTGATCTGTTTGGGAATTCTAAGGCAAAAACCAGAGACTACATCATTTTTTCACCATTTTTACCAGAGACACCTGGCACACCAAGGGCATAAGTGTTTGACCTACAACCTGCCCTCAAGAAAAAATATTCAATGTTGATATAAAAAACTTTGCTTGACAGAAAAATGCATAACTACCCTAAACAAGCTGTTTAGTTATTCTTGTCTTGAAATAAGCACTTCTCAGTACTCTAAAGTGCCTTCTGTAACAGTGCCACTCCCCAAGCAGTGCAATTTAAAATGGCCATTTTATCTGACCAGTTGAATAATTTTCTTGAAAGTGTCCTTTCTGCCTTATGGCTCAGAGTTTGAGAAATATATCACAGCTATTTCACAAACATAGATTACATTAAATTATAACTATTTTTTCTTATTAAAAACAACTCTATAGCTTCCACTTCACTCCAAGCTGTTAGATAATGATCTTATCTCGGTCACAAACGTGCTGAATTAAAGTAGTCAGAGAAGAGTTTGTTTGAACTGCTCCTTCTTCCTCTAGGCTGAGAGATATATGCATAAAAAGGAAAGTTCTAGCAATTCTAATAGGGAGTCTCTCCCTTCCATCCCCACCTGCAGGCTCACCAGGGAATTTACAAGTCATCCTAAAAATATGTCTTCCTGGGTTAAAAGCAGCCTGGCTGAGGTAAGTTTGTAACTAAGACCTTGATCATTCTATTCAGAGACCTACAATGGCATCAGGCAGGGTTCTGAACTGTGGTAGGGCTTTCTTGAATATAATTAATACACTTTTCACACGTTTCAAATATTGGTTTAGTTAGTCCCTTATTTTGCTTAGTCCTTCATTCACAGAAGCTGCAGCTCTACTGCGACAAGAGGCTAAGTGCTCTGTGCTTTTGGCAGATCCCATTAATTAACTGTGGAGACTGTTTTTAATCCAGAATTCTCTGCCTGCCTTTGCTGCCATCCTGGTCCTGCTCTTGTGAAAGCATCACCGACATTTAATTAAGTTGATACAGCAAAGACAGCTTCCATTGCTCTCCTAGGAAGCTCCAGCTTCCAGACAGAACTTTGGTTACTTGGACAGAAAGCCTATTTGGTTACTTTAGTTAGATAAGCTATTGAGTATATTTAAAGGTACCTCTCTTCCTCTAAATATATAATTCTGACTTTAAAAAAACAAATGATCAAATAGACCTTTTAGAAATTTTGAGCTATTTCCCTTTTAAAAAAAAACCTAATGAAAACAAACCCACAGCCACAATATCAGACTATTTTCTAATCAGTACATGATTGTCGATTTCAGAGTATAAGATGAAAGTAGATGCAGGTTGCCTACATGAGCCAGATGTAACCAGAGATACTACCATCACAGACTCACCACCACACTTCACTTCTTTCTTGAAATGAGCAAATATCAATCCCCCACATTTACACAGTGAATTTAGGGGTTTGCCATTCCAAAACCAGACTAAGAACTTGGGTTGGTCTTTTTTTATTAAGACTGTTTTGCTGTTATTGTTGCTTTTCATATAGCTATTAGTTATTCAAACCTGCTGAGTGCGAATCAGCTTCAGCCCTGAGCTCTTTTTGTTCTCTGTTGTCATTTGGATCTACTTAGAGAAGGCAGCTGGGATTGACTTCAGGAAAGATATTAAAATGTGTCATGACACGCCACTGAAAAAATTGTATTTTGCAGGAGCAAGGTCACAGTGCATTGGGACCGGAATCTGTTAGTTTTTGACAAATATTTTGTTTTGCAAGATATTCATGGTAAGGGGGAGAGAGATAAAATCACAAATGTATCCCTTTTCTTTCCCACATATTTGGAGATATTTCTTTGTTGAAGTGCACATATATATAGGCAGAATGAATTGCAAAGCTGCAGTCAAACAAAGCTACAAGATACACAATCAAGCAGAATGGAACCATGAATCATAGACTTTTAAAATTATTTAGGCTGGAAAAGCCTTCTCAGACCTCAAGTCCAACTGCTTAACCACCACTAAGCCATGTCCCTAAGCATCACCTCAGCTACTGGTCTTATAACTAACTCCAGGCATAGTGACTCCACCACTTCCCTGAGAAGCCAGTTCCAGTGTTTGACAACTTTTTCAATGAAGAAATTATTTCTAATTTCCAATCTAAACCTCTCCTGATACAACTTGAGGAAGAAGGGGGGAGATCATGCCCCCCTTACAGATCCTTTTCCAAGTATTTCACTAGACCTATGGTGCCTGGAAGAAGAGCAGCAGCTGCCACTCTTGCTCATGGTAAGTGACCCTGCATTGTCCAGTGTCACCTGGGGATGCTCCAGCAAATTAATTGTTCCCAAAACAAAGCTGCAGTGACCTAGTGCTGGCTCAGATCTTGGTCCTGTTGTGGAGGAGCATTATCACCCTCTCCATTTATTCAGCACAGGCGAGTGACTCCGCCTGGTTGCTTCTTTCAGCCATGGCCAGTAACTGCAAAGCTGAACGCTGCCATCTCCGTGCCTGTGGCTGCTGCACACACGGGGTGAAGGAAGCCAGAAGGTCAGCTCTGAATAACAGCCTCAAAGAGTTTAAATGAGCTATGTCACCTTAAATCTTTAGTGATACTTACCTCGATTTCAATTGAAACACCCTCATTTTTACATCTCAAATGGCTTTTGCCTGTTTTTAGAATTTTTCATCTTTGCTCTTTGAATCTAACTCAGATGGAAGAAGACTTCTGAAAAGAGGTGAAAGAAGCTGTATTTGGATTGTCAAACCACACCAAAAAAGTTACAGGAAATGAAATTTTCTTATGCAAAGTTTGCAGTCTTGCCTGAGTAGTGATGTTAGGGCAGTTTTGGAGTAAGCTTCTGTATGCCTGAGACTATTTGAATTCAATGTGAATACTAAACCACATGCAGTTGGGCTCATCAGTAGGTGAGAAGGATCTAAAAGAGAATAGTACAAAGCATAATTAAGAAACAAAAAGTTTCTGTTGATCAGTTTGCCTTCCCCTTCCCCCAGGTTACATTTTCCTTAGCTGTTAATTAAGTTCTGCTAAAGTTATAATGTTGATGAACTTTTGGTAGTAGGGGATCATAAGGTTACTGCTTACGGTTTTTTCATGTTTACTCTCTGAATACATTCAGACAAGCTCATTCCTTCTGATCCTTTTCTGCTTCTTGTTTGGATGCACACACATCACTGGAAATTAATTATGCTGGAAGATAGCAAAGTATTGGGCTGCAGTACATTGGTTTGGTATCTTATGTAGGATGTCAACAAATCAGATTAACATGCAGAAAAACATGCCTGGAGCAATGTTTTAATATACTTCTTTTTTCTAAATTTCACAAATTGTATGTTTTCCATTTTTTAATTAATAAATTATCAGGGATGCTCATGAAAGTCAGAGTAATAGCATTGCCTAAGACTAGACACAGAGTTGATTAGACAGACTCCAGTTTCTCATGCAAGCCTGTCAGACAGGTACCTGCTCTGAAGGAGCCTGCCCCCATTAACCCACTGGGAACTTATGCTGGGGCACACACAGAGCAGAGCCAAACTGCAACAGATTATGCAACTCTGCAGTGTATTTTAAACAGCCTGTGTGGGGCAGAAACTGTGGGATTTTGTTGGTTCAGTCCCTCTTCCTTAGGATACCAATTTGTGCCTGAGACTTGTGTGTGACACCAGAGCAAGACCAACAAAACAGTTGCCTAAAAAGCAATCAAAGTTGTATAATTTGTGTTCTGACCCAATTCTCAGAGACAAGGTGTTATCACACTGAACCCTGGTGCCCACCCAATTTCAGAAAATTCCCATCTTCTCTATTTTTACTTTAGATATATTTAGAAAGATGAAGTTATTATAAATATATTTAAAATATATAAAGACAGCAAAGAAGGTGCTGCACCCAGAATAGCTTCACCATACTTGCAAAGTTACATTCTCATTTTAATGAAAAAATAACATTAAATAGATAGCAACATATGCCTGTTGGGAGGTGAGAACAATATAACCACAGAACTGTATTATTAAGTGGTAGTAAAAGAAGATTTCATCCTTGGCTGTCTAGTGTGATGCTCATCTTGACATCTTCAACTAATAAGAGAAGCCACTGTAGAAGATCTTGAGATGCAGTAGCCTGGAAAGTCAAGTCACTGGCATCTGTCCAAAGCTAGAATAATTTATTTTTTTTTAAACATGAAAGATCATGAAGAGGATTCAGTATTATACTTACACAAGAAATAAGGCAGTGGTGCAATTTTTCATGTTCCCAAGAAATCATGATACACAGATTAAAGAAATTCACCCAGTTCGGTACTCAGCTCTCTAATCCAATCTAATAAAATTATCTTTAAGTTATAAAGTTCTCAAAATTTGTAACAATTATACACACAATTTTTTTATGGCCTTAAGGGAGTCTGATTTTCATAACAGATTGAACAACTCATTTTGGAATAACTGAAACTAAATAGGCAGTTTATCTTAGAATGAGTTGATGGAATAGGTCTGAAGGCCAATAGGGGTGTTCTGGTTTCTACCTGTTTTAGCAGAAGACTCAGCAGTGGTAGGTGACAGGAGGATCTTTGTGTGGAAGATAAACATCAAAGTCAAAAGCATATTTCATTAATTAGAAACATAAGAACTGTGCAAGCATTTTGAATAAAAGGCATCTGAAAATCTGGACCTACATATTTTTGCCTAACAAATACAATTTAATTTTTGTACGACTAATAATATTAATGATGTATCCAACTGCACTGAGAAAAATATAATTTTTATATAGTTTACAAATGCTGATTTATCTCAAAAATAAACAAAATGGAAATTTTGATCAAGATGGTGAATGGATTAATTCAAGATGTTTCTTGTAACAGCTGATATTTTATGTAAGTACTCATAAAAATGTTATAGATATCTAAAAATAAATATATTAAGCACAAATAGAATTTATTATGGAAGGTAATTTTAAATATTTGATGATATAGTTAGGGATTGTTAATGTTCTTTATTTTCAGATTAAAAATTCATAGGGATTTCTATCCTTTTCATCTTTATTAGACAATGTCTTAGTCATGATTATTTGTTTCATATATTATAAACATTTCATGAATAAAAACTATTTAAAATAATAATAAAAACCATTTTCCTTTAATTTTAATGACTGGCGTATATGATATTATATTGCATGCAGTTACAATGCATATAGAGCCATTATTTCTCCTGCATTTTCTTTACTTGAGAGAGACAGACAGAGGCTTTCCATTTTTAAAAATCTGAAATTTACCAAAAACCTAAACATTACTGAATTTTCTCAAAATGAAAAAGGAAATGAGCTTATATGGAGTTCTTTGAGTTCATATCTAGAAAAAATTCTGGTTTTCACTGAAATAACTTTAATTCCTTAGAATCAAAGTACTAAAAGCACTCCAAGAGCACTTAGAAAGCTTTACTTGAGGAAATAATATTCTACTTAAGGAACATGGTGATTGAGAGGGCTTTGCTGTTCAAGGCTTGAAGAGTTTTATATACAGTATCAATATCATTTGCATCCTAAAATATGTAGGAAGATGACTGGGAACAATTTGGTTAGGCTTGTCTGAAATAAAGCAGTGCTCTGCCATGTCCAGACCATCCCTTTATTGGGTTTTCTGTCAGTAACATAAATTAATGCAAACCAGGGGCTGGGGGCAGGAGGCGACCTGCCAGTGTCCTCCCTTCCCACTGAACTGCAGTTGAGAGATTTAAAATTAACAGTGAGGTACCTTGTATCCCTATTTTTCCTCATTACTTTTAAAAACGTAAATTTTATATTGCATTTATTTATATTATATAAAATATATATATTCTGTTATGATTAAAAGCTACAACACACATATGCCCCAAGTTGAACACTGTCACTTTCTTCAGCTAAGAGCTGATACACATAAAAATTCTGTTATTTGTCAAAAAACTTTTCAAGTCTTTCCTCCCTCCCCCAAATGGTGTATGAGCTGCTTTTGTTTCTCATTTGGCATCTATCTTAATATCATTCTAATACTAAAGACTCCTTGGGAGCTCTGAAGGCAGTCCTGGTAGCTCTGGTAAACTTTCAGGTAAAAACAATGGAAAAGCCTTGCATCATCATGAAAATTAGCTATCAGGTGTCATCTTTCACAGCTTTTCAAAGAAAGCAGGGCATTTTCCTCCTTGGATGACCCTAGAAGAAGCTGGACTTGGAGGACAATCACACTGCCACAAACAGGAGGAGGTTGAATGCAGCTTTCTTTCAGTCCCATGTTAGTGTACAGAAAAGGAAGGCAAAAGGGCTGTGGGCTTCCTTCCAGAGATATTGTAACAAGCTTCCAATGAATGGAGAGTTCAGAAGCAATTTTCAAGACAAGATCTAGTTGGGGAAAGCAAAGCATGAATAAGAGCTAAAGCAAAGGGAGAAAACTGTGGAAAACAATATATTAACTTTAATCACAAAGTCACTTTTAAAAAGACTTTTCTTACTTTTATAACTTCTTTTTTTTCCCCTTTGGAGCCTATTTTTTTAATTTGTATTTTCACTTTGGGACTAGGAAAGAAAGTTAAGGATAGGAAATTAGAGAAGAAAAAACTACATCAGAAATATAAAAAGAGGGAGGGGGAATAGAACAAAATTTTTTTCAGAAAAGCAGAAAAATCATATTTAAACACTTTCAAGTAAAATTATAATTAACTTTCTGAACTTTTTTCCTCTCAAAAGTTTTTACAATTGGAAAAATATTTATTTTTCCATGATTAAGAACAGAACCCTCTTAGATTTTCCTTGTTATAGAAGAAAGGCCATGGCCTTCACTATAAAAATATTCCTACTAAATCTTTCT
Source organism: Catharus ustulatus (assembly GCF_009819885.2). NCBI lineage: Eukaryota > Metazoa > Chordata > Aves > Passeriformes > Turdidae > Catharus > Catharus ustulatus. Next base: position 95,010,558 of record NC_046222.1, on the reverse strand, counting down.
TCTGAATCTTACCTTCTTTGCCAAAATCAGAGCTCAAGCATTATATTCACAGAACCTGATTTGATTTGAAAAGTGCACATGTATTCTTCACTGACTTTGGATAGGAAGTCATCTTCTCTAGTTTAGATTTTTAAGTACACAGTAAGGCATCTAGGTTTCATTCCTTGCCACAAAAAAAGCCTTCATAGGATAACTAGTCCCATCCCAAAATCCACGTATAAAAGATGCTGGTTGAATTACTTCCTACAACTTTAAAGAGAGCCTAGAGTGAATTTCCAAAGCTTAAGTGGGTATATTTTAGTCATCTAAAGTTAGGCAAGATGAATCCCACCGACAATTTCTCTGTCTCCTCTCCTTTACAAAAGGGAGATAATATTTCCCTGCTTCCCAGGGATGGTGCATACCTAACTTAATTGTTTGCAAAGCAGGTTGCATTTGCTGGAAAGAGGTGTTATATAAATGCAAAGTATCACAGACTGATTGGATAAGATAAGACTGAAACTCTTTGGCACGCTAAAGTAGTATGGATGCCAGGTGATTTTATCTGAAAAATTCCCAATACAGAAGGCAAAGAGGTCTGGGCCGAGTTGAGCCACATAAAGAGTTCCCATCAAAGGGAACTCAGATTTAGTGGTAAAATTCATCACAACTCAAAGGAATTCCAAAAATTTGCCCATTTTTCTTATTACGCTTAATTTTCTGGAGTTACAGAAGGAAATGTTATGAAAAATAAGAGCGTTACTGTTTCTGCTTTCCTGAACTTATCCAGAGTTTTAGAAAATGCACAGAATTTCTTTCTGTGGACAGAGTATATAATTGTTCTTCTGATATTTTATCAGATTGGTTGTATGAAGGGAATGGCAATTTCAGCTGTGAAATGTAAATTTCACTTATGGTGCCTACAGGAAAATTAGATATGCATTGTACAATACCATATGTAATTCACAATTGGGGATACAAAACGACTGATCAGTAAAAGGTCAGCAAATACAGACACATCCATGCAATAAAAATACTATCAAAGTGATTAAAAAGTGAGTCAGTAGAAAAAAATAAAACAAAACAAACCCCAGGAAAACTAGTGAAACACAAGGCCTAAAAGCATTGTAGCACTAATGTGTATTTCTGGAGACAGCACTGCTCAAATAGACTTAGCCAACTTACCACATGCAAAGGGATACAGTGCAAGCAGACAAGCATTTATGCTGTTCCTCGTTACTGTTTTATGGCAAAAATGAAATTCTATCTGCACATGCCACCATAAGACTTCTCAGTCTCTTTTCTCTCCAGTGATCTGCATCACAAATTGTAGCTGGTGCTACACATTGGACAAAGTCGTCTGACTTGCAATACATCTAGATCACAATATACAGGCAAAAGGTGATGCTTCATACATTCACTGGGCACAAAGAGGAAACTAATAAATAATGCACCTCAACTGAGGAAGCTTACAAAAATGTTTAATGAAAGGTATAAATTAATTTTCTAGTACTTCTGGTATTTGTCTTGATTTTTTTCAATGGTTAATTTTAACTTCTCTTGTTATTTTTGCACATACTTTCAGAAAGTGTGAGGCCAAAACTTACACCAATTACTTCCTAGTTGCATCCACAAATATACCTCTGTACCAGTATTTTTCAGTGAAAAGCTAATGACAAAACCTCTCAGTAGTTACAATCACAGAATAGATTGCATTCTCCACTAACATCTAGGTGAGATTTGCAAGTCATGCTCTTCACTAAACTGTGTTTGGGAACACATTAGGTTTCCAAATTTTTTTTGTCTCTGACTAGAGGAGATACCTTTTGGAAACAGAGAAAGGAGAATTATAAGCATTAAGTAGCTTGTGCAAAACAATGAATGGCACACTTCTACTCCATCTGCTTATGGGTATGGTGGAGGAATCATGAGATCTGTAAAGTTTTTCTTGAATTAACTTTCTGTTGCCTGGATACTAGTGAAATGCCTAGTATGAAACAGTAGATAAAGCAGAATCATTTCATGCATTTGCAAGTGAATATGTGAGTTATTCTTAATTATCCTTGCCTGCTTCACTCTGTTACAGACCCCTTGTTATGCACCAAACAATGACAACATTACACTACTCTTAGGTTAAAGAGATTAAAAGATTTTTTTATTAGGGCTGAGAAGTGAATGTCTCCAGCAATGAAAACCTAAGAGCATTGTAATGAAAACGTCTTCTAATATCCATGTGATGATATGATCCACCCTGACTGCACCAGGAGAGCCACAGAGAAACACATTTAGAATCAGCTCACTGACAAGTATAATAAAGTGTTCATTTTCCTCCAAAGATAGTATGAAAAGTTCTTAGCCAGTCCACTCCAATCAGAGTGATAAGCGTAGCATCACAGAATTATAATGTGGTTTGGCTTGGAAGGGACCTTAAAGATCATCTCATTCCAAACAGCTTGCCATGAGCATGGGACACCTTTCACTGGTGCTCTTTCTGGCTGCTCCAAGCCTTTCCAGCTTGGCTTGAACACTTTCAATGATGAACAACCACAACTTTGTAGTAATTATGTTGAGACAGATACAACTGGCACTAACATTAAGAACTTTACAAGCCTTCTTTCAGTAGACTCCTTTCCTCACAGGCAGCTCCACACAGCACTGACTCCTTTTCTCCTCTTTGCAAGTTCCCTTCAACATGACTGGCTAAACCCAAACACGTCCCTTACACAGCACCTTCTTACCTTCTGTCCCTTGCACAACCACACATCCCTTCCTCCTCACAGCACAGACAGCAGGTTCCATCCAAACAACAGCAGATTCTCAGTCTCAAGCTCCAGCTACAACCATAACTAGTGGCTACCTAGCCCACTCCTTTATAACACCCATCCTCACTGGGCAGGCAAGGCTGTTTCTACTCCTTGGTAATCAGTACAGCTGTAATCTATTGGGAAAGATTGGGATAGATTACAAACTCCTACACTTAAAAACTATTCTACTACACAACTTCTCTGGGCAGCTTGTTCCAGTGTATCATCATTCTTATAGTAAAAAATTTCTTCCTCATAACTAATCCAAATCTATTCTCTCTCAGTTTACAGCCATTATCTCTTGTCCTATCATTATATGTTCTTTTGAAGGCCCCCTTTAGGCATTGAAATGCATGATCTCTTCAGAGCCTTCTGTTCTCCAGAATGAACAACCCTAGGTTTCTCCACCTCTCTTCAAGGCAGAAATGCTTCAGCCCTCTGATCATCTTAGCAATTCCCCTTGGAGCTGCTGGAACAGATCCAGTTCTTCTCAGGTTGGAAACCCCAGAGCTGGATACAGTGTTCCAGCTAGGCTCTCATGAGAGCATACTGGAGGGATGATATCACCGCTCTTGCTCTGCTGGCCATGCTGTTTTGGATGCAGCCCAGGACATAGTTGGCTTTTTGGACTGCACACTGCTGGGCCTTGTCAAGCTTCTTATCAACCACTGCTCCCAAGTTTCTCCTCAGGGCTGCTCTCAATCCATGCTTCACCCAGCCTGCATTTAGACTGTGATTGCCCCAGCCCTGATGCAGGACTTTGCACTTGGCCTTGTTGAACTACACAAGGTTTACAGAGGCCCACCCACATCTGTATGGCATTCCTTCCCTCCAACACGACAAACAGCACCACACAGCTTGACACCATTGGCCAATTTGCTGAAGGTGCACTCAGTCCCCATGTCCATGTTGCTGACAAAGATGTTAAACAGTGCTGGTCCCAATACTGACCCTTGAGGAATGTGATTCCTCACTGGTGTCGACTTGGACACTGAGCTGTTGACTGCAACTCTGAGTGTAACCATCCAATCAATTCTTTACTGGGGAGCTTGTGAACATCCCAAATGACTTCAGACATGTCGATAGTAAACAAAACTGCTCTCTACAATTTCAACAGTTCACTATTACTACTACAGTCAATGATAAAAAATAACCTTGAAGAAAAAGATGTGTACAGCTTCCACTTCACTCTGGGAAAAAGAACTTCCACTTTTTCACAAATTCTCAAAAAATACATTAAAAAATGAGAAAATGGTGCTGGGAGCCAAGCACTTGATCAACTACAGAAACAATGTCCATAGGTTCATACCAGATTTATCCAAACATACAAAATCCTCTGCAACAAGACATTGTTTCTCTATGAATAAACACCAGCTCTTTATAAATCTATATGGCTCACCACCACAGAGAAATATGTATATTTAATAGTAGCTGCACTGCATTAGTTTGGTCAGGAGATTTTACTAAGCTCCTGAGATCAAACTGAAGGACCTTATGCAGAGGATTATTGCAAGTGACTGCAGCTACCATGATTTATGTCAGTTGACTTTCTGTCCATGTTGTTCTCTAGGCTCAAATGTTTCTTACCCTGTGTTAGCTTCATAAATTTCTTTCATTCCTTCATTTTCAGGACACATTATTGGGCCAATATTCCATGCCATTGCAGATTATATCCACCTGAAAAGATCACTACAATCTAGCACAGATTTTATTTTTGAGTTTTCCAATAACAGTCTCCTTAGGAAAAGCATTCAAATTAAAAAAAAAAAAAAAAGAAAAAGGAAATACTCTGGCTTTTTTTTATGAATTGCATGTATTACCTTTAAACTAAAAGAAATACTATCTACTCTACAGAATTTTCCAAGACCTTCAAAAAAAGGACTTATGTTCATTTTTATGCCATCTAGCAAGGTGGCATTTGGTTTTAACTGGAGCTTTCATTTATAAACACACTTATGAAGTGATGACAAGAGCTGTAGTACATAAAAGGCCTAAGAACATTTTACAGTACGATATCTTGTGAATAGCAGGCATCTGAGTATAAAATACCTTACAAGTATCCATACTCCATGGCCCTGTGACATTATGGACCACTCTCACTGCTAGGTGGGGAAGTTTGTCATTTGTACGGTGAGCATTGTCAGTAAGCAGATTTTTCCACCCACCCATCTCCCTTGCTTTCTTTGTAGTGTTAGCCCCCATAAGCTGTTGGTGGTGAATGAGACATGTTCATGTAGAGTTCCCTGCAGCAGCCATTGCCAAAGAGCAGCTGAGAGACTTATAATGATTCACTGGTGCACGATAGTTCTAATTTCCTCTTTCTGTTTTCAGTCTCTCAACATTTTCATTTTCTGATATTCCAGTGCCAGGACTGCTTTGTTCCTTTTTTCGTAAGGAAACAGTCTTTGTTGTTTAATTGAGATAGGAGAACAGGACCAAATTTATTCAGTATGTTTCTTTAGACCATTGAATGTGTATTTATATGTACAGAAAAATGTGTGTACATGTGTGTGTATATGTATACATGCATATAAATATATATGTGTGTGTATCTAGCTCTCTTTCACTCCATATAGAGTAGCAAATCCCAGCTTCTGCCACCCGCGCTACCCTCCAAGAGAGACAAGCTTTAAAAACAACTCAGCTATCCAAATTTGCCTGAGGACATTTTCTTACCTCTCTCTCATTCTCTCCTTCCCCCAAATAACCCGAATTTATGCCTTCTTGCACTACCTTCAAGTGTAGTAGATCAGTGACAAAGTAAAACCTTTCTTTCCAAAGATTTCACTTAAAGGTTTTAGAAGTCTTTAACTCCATTAAGTATAATATGCTTGGGAAAAGTATAGATTTACCTTAGAAGTCTCTCATTCTCTACTGCTGCCTTTTCTGATTATGTTTCCCCAAAGCACAGTTTTAAGGTGTAGTTTAAGATTATTTGAAGTATAATGTATACTTTATACAGTACATAAAATTTTACTTACTTTTTCTTAAACCATACTTTGTTTGGAGTGTCAAGAGGGCAGAACTAAATCCCAAGACATTGTACAAGTGATTATCAACTGAGAGAATTTCAAAAAGGTATTACTTCTTCTTACAATAAAAGATGTTGGATCTTTTTCCCTGGGTATAACAGGAAGTCCTTGCTTGCATCAAAAGAAGCTTGTGTTGCTCTCTGCAAAATATCTTAACTAACTCTGATATGGGAAGCTCTCTTGTTAATAACCCAAAAAGCCTGCAGGTCAGATTTTCACCCTTTAAGACAAGTAACACATGGTCACAGGACCTGCTTTCAGAAATTGGTCTGATCTTCCAGCTCTCCTTTAAAATTTTTTTTTGCATATCTAAAAAAGGCAGGTTTGTTTAAGCCCAATCCATGCAGGAAGTCTATAACAAGCTGATCCTAGTTTAGTATACACTCAGGCAGACCATCCTGGCTATGCAAGATACCAATCCTGCTTTTTCACAGAGTCTGAAGGATGGGAGGCTCTCATTTCCATCCAAATGCATGAAAAATATCTTCAAGAAAGTGAAAGGAGGAGAAACTAGTGAAATTTATCTCAAACACATTACAAGTAACTCACATAGGCATAGCCGCTATAAATAAAAAATTAAATCCATATCATGCCACACTATATTTCATCCAATTATTTTGTGTTCTAATTATCAAACAAATCACAGATTTTGTGCTGGTCACACCTAATTTATGAACTGCATAGTATAAGAGTTAATGGACTCAGTAGTTAATTCCCCCTTGTATCTTCTGCAGTGATATTCAAGTATTTCAGCTGAGATTTTAATTGATTTTCACAGTAGCCACTCGTTAATAGGATAATTTGTCAATACAATAATAAAACAATTGTTCCTCCAGTTTATCAGATAAGAAAGTTAAGGCTTGTTTCATTAATTGCAGGCAGCTGTAGGGTTTTCAGGATGAAAGATATAAATCTCAATGGCACTGTGGAAAACTAGGTCAGAGGGCAGGGGAAAATTAGTTAAGCATGATGGACCAGCAGTGACCTGTACAGGTGTTTGAGCTCACTTTCTAGTCATCACTTCCTCTGTTCTTATTTGTTTCTGGCAAAGCCCATAGGTCAACACATGTATTCTTGTGCCTGGTTTGAATTAAAAGCCAGTCTAGAGCTGCTTGCTCCCAAACTCCAGATAATGTTACCTATTAGAAGTAAAACATTTCAGTGTCTTTATGCTGTCATGTATTTCCCAAGGAGCTTTGTTTACATCTGTAAGTGACTCTTGATTCTTGAAATAAAAAACTTAAAGTAGCATTCAAATTATCTATAAAAGTGTAAAAAGAGTATTACAAAGAAATAAGTGGAATTCATGAAGACTAGAAAACTGCAGTGAAATAAAATGTCTATTGAAAATCAGTTCAATTGATACAAATGTTTTCATCAATCATGCAGCTACATCCTCCCTTCCCCTCCCAACACTAACAATATAAGAATTTTTCCCTCTATCAAACTTTGAAAGTAATATTTCCCATCTCCCTTGCTTACAGCCTTGGATATTTTTCTCTGTACTGCACAACCTTCTGTCTTTATGTTATTCTTCATTAAGTGAAAACTTAAAAGAGCACAAAAAACTAGCTAAAAGCTTTTACTTTTTATTTTAAATAATTAGCTTTGAGTTTCCTGAAGAGAGAAAAGACTCTGGTCTGTGCATTCTGTATTATGTGAGCTTACTGTATTAATATGTCAGGCTGAAAATGCCAAAAACTGTTGTTTGATCTTGATTGAAATCTTTCAACTATATGAGACACAGCTCCAGCAAGTAACTCAGCCTCCTACATAAGTGAAATAAAACAGTCACACTGCAGCAAGTAGGACAAGGGCAGTCTTAGTAAAATGGGTGCTTCTGAAGCATAAGTAATGGAGGGTTTAACTTACAGAAATGGTGCAGAAAGGACAAGAAATAAGATCACTCATCTTCAGTGCTTCTTATAGAGGGTGTTAAGACATCAGTCACCGCATTTATGTTCCGAGCTGTACTTTGGTGTCCTTTGATGCACCACAGCTCACTGAGCAATTTTGGAAACCATACAAGCTGTGGTAATTACGAGTGTAAGGCAGTGTGTATATTCACCTGCAGGTCTCCTGGTCTGCAGGTAAAGCGAGCCTGACCATGGCTTTGCGTGCTAAGTGTAAACTACTGGCTGATGGATGTCTCCCTGACTGCATTTGCAAAGGAATGGCTGCAGCCATTTTTGCAATATGATTTTTCTGGTGTATCATGGTATCCTTCCCTGTCTCCCTCCCACAACTGACTTTTAGGCTCTACAGTCCAATTTTTATATATCTCATTTTGGGGCTTTTAAGTAGTACGTAACACTGTTTGTTGGCTGTATTTCTAATTTTCTCCTTATCAGCTTGGGAATTTCAGAATCAAATCTCCCATCTCATTTTCTAAATAGAGAAATAATCAAATGCCAAGAAAACCTGAAATAATTTTAGCACAATTTGACAAAATTTCTTTGTTTCAAATTCTCTGAATAAGGGCACAAGAACTGCAGAGGACAAACAAATAATTTAAAAAAAACCACAAAACAATTTCTGTGAAGCTTAATGGTTCACATTTTAAGCAAGTAGGCTCATCTCAAAGAAAGCCTTCTTTGTTCAAGAAATACAAAGTAGTTTAAAACCGAAATTCTGCTTCACATTTGTAAGAGAGGTTTGGTTACCTTGCTGCTTCATGGCATGAAGTCAAGTGCTCAATTGTTTGCTGGTGGGAGTTTCATTTTAACTTCCTCAGTTACAACATTGTTCATTCTTAACCTACCATAGAGAGCAGTTAATTCCAAACACTGCTGAACAATATTCCTATAATTTCTCAATTTCATCTCATTATTCTTCTTACATAAAAGACATTAGGAAAGTACAGTAATGTTCTGTGTTTGCTTATTTGTATGTCTAAGTGCTACATATTAATTAACTCCACCTTGCAAGGAGTGAAATACCTTTTTCAACTGGGCACTGTTGATACCTTTTTCTCATCATGGAAAGGAAAATGCTATTTTGCCATCAAACACTAACAGCAGTACCACTAAATTAAATCTTGCCTCAGTCCTCTATAAAGGAGGATAGAGTAAGGAAAGAAATAAAAAGGATATCCCTTTCATAATGTGTCATAATTTAATGAAGATGTGCTTATGTCACACAATCCACAAAGAAAATCTTATTTGCCAAAATTTCAAAATCAAATTTTAGCCACTTTTGCACAGTAAGTACAATAATAACTCAATGCAATAATAATTTAAAATGTGTGCATATATAGAAAAAGGTGTGTCAAATATTGAGTCAGACCACCCAACTGCATTGAACCAACACAGGTATTTTTTCAATAGAACTAGAACAATTTATGTCAAAAATGAAGAGCTGAACATTGAGAACAGATACATTGAAAATAGGAAATAACTTTTAGCTTCTGTTTTACTAAGAAAATTTTCTGACAGCAAAATTAAATAAGTGTTTTCACATGTCTTTAAAGCTATCTATCTATAAATGTGGAAAATATTTATGCTACTTGAAATAAATATTTTCTGAAGCCTTAGAAATGAGGTTATTTATTTTGCTTAATTTCTGAGTAAATCACATGTATTAAGGGTAAAATACAAATGCTGTTTATACCTTTTATGATTAAAATTATAATTGATTCTGGCATTTCTACTAATGTAGTTTTATGAAATTGTATCAAGAACACTGTATTAGAAAACCTCCTGAAGATTTTTTTTTTTTTGCCACCCAGGAAAAAATTAAACAAAAATTCCAGACATTTATTGTAGAATCGCATGGTCTAAAAGTTTGTGCCTAGACTGTATGAAGGAGGAAAAGAAAGTATATATTCAGAGAGACGGTACACAGAAGTGAAAGCAGCTGAACTTCTTGCAAACCACCCTCAGTTGTGAAAAGAGAGAGAACAGCGGCTACCATGTGGCACAAAACCTAAATATATATTATTTTGTTCCTTTTCGTTAAGACTGCATAGGGCATAAGTTGTTTTCAAGCATGCCTCGGACTCCTACAGCTCCAGCTGTCATGTGTAATTAAACATTTGGCCTCCACAATTACTCTACAGTGTACATATGCCAGTATTTCAAGCCTGGAATATGCATTTCAAAGAAGAATAATTCCCTGGAAATCCTAAATTGACAGGAGCAAAGACAGCCTGAAGGAAAGTAGTCAGAGAAAACTGTAAGGTCGGGATCTAATGATTAAAAAAGAAACTTCAAGAAGAACTTCAACCCTTAACTAAACCAATGGGAAAAAGAACGACAGTTGGCAAGCAGATTTCTGCATAGGGATCCTGATTAGGGAGCCTCTTGGGTTAATTTAATATTATCAGTGTTGTTCACCTTGCTGTAGTATGCCTTACCATTAATACCATTTAAACAGATTTCTTTTTTCTTAAAGCATATTTGGCATCATTTATTTTCCATGAATACTGATCATGGCAATAATAAATTTGATGATTCATATTGAATCTGAGGTTGATTTATAGCAAAGGGAGTTGGTTTTTCGGTTGGTTTGGTTTTTTCCTTTTTCTTTTTTTTTTTCCTTTTTTTTTTTCTTACCCTGCTTCACATGTTTGCATTTACTGCTGGTGCTGTTGTCCTAAGTAATGCTGAGTTTGCATTTCAGTTAGCAATGTGGGTTTTTAGAATTTTTTTTATGAGGATCATTTGTAAAGAAATAGCTACATACCCTATTTCTAATGTATTTCTAATATAAAGAACAATGGGTTTAGAGAAACCAAGATGCTTTTAACAGGAAGGGGGGGGAAAAAGAAGTTGGGTTGCAATAAAAATGTAGTGAATACATTTCTTGTGTACAATAACATTTTCCTTTAGAGTATGCTTGGGGTCCAAGGATCTGTTTTCCACTCTAGATCATCTGCATAGTAACAGTTAAATGTAAAGGACTAAGAACCCAAGAGCTTGAGGCATGGAGGAAAAAAATGGTGAAAAAATGAGCATTCTTCTATTAAGACATGTGAAAATGCACTCGTCTACTTAGCTTTCTGAAAGTTAGATGTTTAAGCCTGAATTGGTTCAACTTGAGTTCCCTTTTATACTGAACAGAGAAAAATAAGCAATTCCGGTGTGCAGTGTACTCAATTCACTCTACACTCAAATTATTATGCATCTTTGTAATGCATTATTCTTCAATAGTTATTCAGAAAGACATTATAAAAGACAGATGCATATGACTAGAGTAGACCTAGATACCTAAATCTAAAACATCTGCATTAATCTGGGTTGAATTCCTACTTTATAATTCCTGCTTTTTTTTTCCTTGATTTTTAATATCCTTAATATCACTTAAGTTCAGATGAAGTGACAGGAGGGCAAGAGCAGTTCCACCAGTGAAACTGTATTAGTGACAATAGAGAATTACCCCAAAAAGCTGTTATCAACCCTGCTAACCTGTTAGTACTGCAGGCATGCCAGCTTTTATTCCATTTCTGACTAAACTAAGGCATTAATCTTTAACTGACTGTAACTTACTATCTTAATAAAAAATTAAAGTTCACATCATTGTAAGGTGCCATGGCATGACAGCAAGTTACAATGCCTGTCACTGTGAATGATGGAATGACAATAAATTCATGTGAACCCTCATGCACAAACACACATACAAGGAAACAATTTTTAAATGCAGCTTGGTATTAGGCTCTAGCCTGTCAGTGTTTTATACTGAAAAAGCATCTTTGGGAAAGAAGTAAGAGGACCACAATATGACTGAATCATCAACTTATTTTCAGCCCTATTCAGGTTAAAGTACAAGTAAAGTCACACTAAACTATGTGTCACTTTTCTCATGATTTTTGGTTTCACTTCAAAATCCAGCTCTGCCAAGTCTGAAGCTGTTGATAAGGAGTTGACTACAGTTTTCCTCGTTAGAGCTGATCACTGAGGCACCAACTTGGTAAGTAGGAGCTATCAACTTCATTGACTTTAACTGCTAATTTCCATATTTCTTTTAATAGCTGCTAGTGTTGCAGACTGTTCAGGAGAGGAGGCAGCCTACCTGCTAATTCTGGCAGTGGAAGTAGCTTTGGAGCACTGGTATGAGACTGGTCCTTCTGGTTAAAAACACAGAGGAGTAACTCAGAGACAACTGATCTGTGTTGCACTTCCCACTGCTCTTTCCAATTCTGCACCAGTCGAGCCTGGAAAGGTCCTTGCTCCTGCACTTCAGCTTTGTCCTCTGCATTTAAAATAAGCAAGTTAAATCCACAACTTGAGAGAAATTCATAGTATTCAACTGTTGGGAAAATGAGCCATACTATAACTGTAAAATGCCAGTACAAAATTACCACTTCTTGGAAGTCCTTGCCTGACTTTTCATTTCTTCATCCTGGGACAGAAGAATTCTGCAGTTTCGAAGCAATCTTTTGTTGATTTCAGTTGATCTAGATGTCTCAAGGGATAGGGGCTTCAAAATCAAAGCCCAAACATCCACTTACTGACTCCATGCTGCACAGTAAGGGAGTGGTATTAATGCAGAAAAATAATTAACTCAGCTACCACCATGACCACTTTCATTTTCACTGTTTTTTCTTTTGTTTTCAAAAGCTGTCTGACCTTTTCCTTTCATTCTGAGAAGATGACTCTTGGAAGGAGGAAGGATGCTGAGAGGGAGAAGATAGGAGAGAGAAAGAATGGCAAGAGAGAGGGTTTCACAGAGTTTAGGAAACTGTCAGCCCAACAGAAAGGCAGTGACCATTGTAATTCTAGTAAAGTTCCTGTAATTGAAAAAACCTAGTGCTGCCTCAAGGCTGTGGATCGGGAGGTAAAATCTTATCTCTCCTCAAGTCAATAGAAAAAATGTCATTGACTTTGGTGCACACAGGATATCTAATGAACCATAAGAGGGTTTTTTAATAGTTAGGCATGCAGATTTCTGAAAAATAAGGGCATGTCTAAAAATTTCACTCCATATTGAGACCTCAGTGATTTTTTAAAATGAAACTGGATGGTCCAGAATATTGTTTTTCCCATTACTAACTCCTATTGTTGTTCTTTTTGCCTACTTCTTTATTATTGTGCTCATTGCCTCTGTTATCAGTCAATGCTCTTATCCTCCAGTTGCCTGTCCAGGTGAGCTCTGGAATAGCATGCTGCTATTTTGATCCATTTCCAAATAAAAATGAAAAACAGTATGAAAAGGAAGACACCATTTTTGACTCTTAATGGATGCTCCACAGCAATTCTTTCAATTTGTTGTCCCTAAGGTGGTCAAATTATCCCATTCTGTCCCATCTTTTCTTTCCAGAATTAATTATAAGTCCGAAAGTAATTTAGCATGCTGGAAAATTTTACATGATGAAAAATAGGTTGTAGTAAGTGGAATTTGTCTTTTGATCTTTGGTCCCTTCTTCTTCTTGCTGAAAAGTGAAAAACTTTTTTTTTAATGAAAACTTGCAAATTTTGCACCCTGTGGGGACATCTGCCCACTCATTTCTGAAATCAGTTGAAGTCTGGAGATTTGGAAGCACTTTTTTCTTTTTAATCTTAAATTTTATGTGCACCTATAAAGTGAGGAATGACTGGCCATGCAGAAGTGGGACAGGAATGTGGGGCTCATAGTGAGTTTAAAATTAAATGTAAATTGATAACATAATTTTCTTACCCCAAGTATTCTTATTTTGTGGGGGATTAGCAGGGTTGTCATACACACACACATAAAATACAGAACACAGTTTTGTCCAGCCTACCCTGGTAAGGTTGGAGTTCTGTGTCTGCTTTTGAACATCACACTTTAAGAAAGATAAATGGGAGAAACCCAGAGGAGAGCATGAAAAATGAGATAAGGTTTAGAAGACATGACCTGTGAGAAAAGGTTGAGAGAATTAATTTACTCTAGAAAAAAAAAAAAGATACTGAAGCAGAACATGACAGCCATACTCTACCACATAAAAGATGTGTAAAAGTAAATTCAGTGTGTAAAAATAAAAAAGTAAAGGTACTTTCTCCTTTATTGTGGGAAAAATTAGAGAAAAAAGGCTTAATTTTTATAAAATCAGCCTAGATATAAAGAAAAAGCTTGTTATTGTGACAAGGTCCTAGAGAAGGTTGCCCATGAAGTTTCATTAACTCCTCCCTTTAGAGATTTTTAAGTCAAGCTAGAAAAACACAAATTAGGAATGTCAAAGGAAAACTTGGTCCACCTTAAGGTGAACAAGATAACCCGTTGAACTTCTTTCCATCTCTTAATTTCACATATTCAACACCTTCTTCAGACTTACCTAGACAATTATAAAATGGGAGCATGGTGCTAGTTGTTGACAAGGCTCCCTCTTGTCAGTCACACCTAGACCTTTGAAGCCCTTGTGTAGGATGCATTGGCTGGGTCACAATACTGTCAAACCTGTTGTCATTTCAAAAGAAACAGCACAAACTCTCTGTTTTTGGTGGAGGGGGTTTGTAACTAGATGATCTTTAAGATCCAGCCCAGACCTTTTTATGATCCTATGATTTTGAAGACAAATTCCTTTATTGAATCAGATGTTATTGATGCAATGTTATCTTCCTGATCTGGAGAATACTGAATCAATCGTCCTGAAAGATGTGAATATTCTTATCTTTTATTCATCTCCCTGGACTCCATCGCTGCTCACCATAGAGCAGGGTGTGATTTATCTCACCTGGCTGAAATCACTTAATGTCAAGGATGGGATTCAGTTAAGTGTAATGCTGGACAAGTCCTCTGAACTGCAAATGAGCATTTTCAAATGCCTAAATTTAGCAAATTGAAGTCAGATTATAGTTATCTTCAGTCTAGTTAATTCATCCTGGAGAGTTTCTGGAGCAATTTGGCTGTGCAAGCATACATGCCCACTTGAAGGTGAGCTGGCTACCTCCCCATAGTGCTCTGAATGCATTCACTCAGGTTTTAAGGGTCTGTAAAAGTATCCTGGGCAATTAACTCGTATACAGACATTTGTGTGGGATACCTGAGGCACAGTGTACCTGTCTTATTTTGGATTTTTACTGTAGGATGAATTCAATTGGGCTAATTCAGATGCCTAGGCGTGGTTTTTCATGCTTTGTGTTGTGCCTACACAAGGATGCAGGTCTCAGTATTTCTATCAGTCTGGCAACAGGCACCTATGTTCAGGCAATTCAACTGGACCTGTAATTTCTTAAAAGTGCCCGATTCTGTCCATTGATTTCAATGGGAATTTTCTGAGTAGAAAGAGACAATCTTTGTCTTATAAATTTCTTTACACCAATATATGTGAAGTTAGACAAAATGAACCCTCTCTACTATGTTTACACTGACAATATAAACAAGGCTTTCACAGTTAGCAAGGTGAATAGGTAGAAGAAGATGACAATTTTTTTGAGACATGCCAAAGAAATGAAAGGAAACCATATAAGTCCAGAAAAAAGGAGTAGAGAAGTTGGAAAATGGAAAATGAGGGAAGAAAATTAAAAGGCTGGAAATGCAGTTGTCTTCCAGAGGAACTCTGTTGCTTTTTACTAAGATTAACAACACTGTACTAAGCACATACATGTTGAAAATAACTGAATTGTAGCCACAAATAACATGTTTTATCCTAACTTCAGCATCAACACAAATAGCATATAAAGCATATCTGTTTCAATGTCCACGTGCCTAATATAAAAATGAAATTAATCTCTCTCTCAAATGAGTATGTGGTCCCAGATTTAAGAGGAATAGTGTGGGTTTGAAGGTAGAGTTCTCAATAGGCATGGTGCAGAGCATTAGTCAATAGGGAAACGTATCTTTCTTACTATCACTCACAGGTTCATCCAATCTTCTTGAGCATCATGAGGTAGCGTGTGCTGTGTTTTCCAATTTGCTTCAAAGTTGAAGAGTTTGGGTTTTTCTTTATTTGATTTCTGGGGCTACTTTAACACTTTGCCCTTTGCCACCATCAGCTTCCTTCATATCAGAATAAGTCTCCAATTGGAACACACATATGTAATAAAAGTTCCATTTTCAAACTTAAAAACTTACTGCAGCAATGGAAACTATTTATATAAGAATCTGTAGGACTAAATGTTTTCACTTATATAGTGTACGAACATTAACTAATAATTATGTTCAGCAGAAAATTGTCAGTCTTTCACAATAATAGTACAAATAATACAAGAGCTATGAAAGAATAGCAAGCAAAGCAATGATTTTGAAATTACAGCATAAAGTTATAAGTTAAAATATGTGTCATTACAATCTTTGTATACTAAGGTATCACTGAAAATTAGTCATTTTGCATGTTAACAAGAAAGAGTTGCAGCAGAGATTAGATTGGAATAAAAAATAAGAATACTCATTAATTTGGCACGCATAGAATATATATCAAAGGATGGCTATGAGGACAGTAAAAACACTCAGTCAATGGTCAGTTCAGAGGTGAGCTTATGAAATATGTCAGGTCACCAGAATTTCCCAGATGCCCATTTCAGCTTTCCTCAGCACTGACCAGGAAAATTAAGCACTTTTTGATTAAAAATAAATTAATAAGAATAAAGCCAACATATTGGATTTACCTTCCCTCTTCCATCCCTCTGAAGTGACTGCCAAAAAGTAGCATGGTGTCAACAGAGCAACACTACTGGTAGCTCCTGTAATGTCACATTTTACATTAGGAACTAATTTGGAGCTGCCAAAATTGTTTTACATACCATAACAGCTGTAGTATGGCAAAGTTATAACAATGGCTTTCAGCCAACCAACTCACCTGTGTTTCAGCTGTTTGTATACAGATTGAAGTCTCTAAATTCAGCCACCTTCTAAAATGACCTATCTGCTATGATATACTCATCTGCTTGGCAGCTACTTCCTCACCTTGGAAGCAATTCCCACCCACCATGGGCTCCTACCACGCACACATCTACTCAGCAGATCGTGTTTACAGATCAACCTCAGTTTTTAGAGTGAACAGTGCTCTCTAGTTCTAAAAGATCTTAAGAAAAATCCTATTGGAAGGGATTTTCTTCCACAAAAGATTTTTATTGAAATGGCAAAAAGCCAGCTCAGCATACCAGTGCATCTATTCAGCATTTTTTATTTTGTGATTAGGTAGGTATCTGACTTCAAATTAAGAACTACCTGGAATCTTTTGTATCAAGGATTGAAAAGAAGTTTGCAAAACATTTTCCTGTAAGAGTCTGCTTTCTGAGGAAAATAAGTCAGTAAAATTTAAAATTTTTCGTGATACTAGTTGGTTTCATTATTTGGAGAGAGACTGTTATCATCTATCTCCAGTCATGTATTACTGCAGCTGATGTCAGACTGCCCTGTTGTTCCAGAACTGCTAAAGATAATTGGTGTTCATTAGATCTTGCAATGACCTGAAAATGAAAAATACATAGAAATGTAGTAGATTCTAAAGAACTTTTGTAAGTCCTTTAATTATTTATGTCTTTAATTGCAGAAGAGAGACCCAAAGTCCAATGTGCACCTGTACATTTCAAACATTTAAATTTATAAATAGTAAGACTTAAGAGGGTCACAGCAAAAGTGACCTAGATGCAGGTATATTTAGGCTGCAGATTTACCAAGTGATTTTGAGCCACTGACTGGCAGATCTAGTTTGGGCTGAAATATTTTCCACATTTGAAAAGAGCAAAATCTGTGTGCCATCTTTACTCCCTTCATTTAAACTGTTTATTACTTGTTTACAACACCTTAAGTTCACAATTCATGTATATTATTCCATATCTCAAAGTGTAGAAGGAAGGCTACTGACAACACAGGATTCATAGAAAACCTTGGAGCCACGATAAGCTTTTCAAGACACTTTGTTGTGGCAGTTGAATAAACTGAACTGAAAATTCTTCCATTTTTTTAAGTTGTTTTTTTTTCTTTTCCAACTACACATCAGACAAGATCACAAAAATATAATGTCAAAATAAACACATGTCTGCACAGGTGACATCCTCCAAAAGAGTCTGTGACCAAAGTAGCATGGAAGTATAATTATACTTCTGCTTTTGTGGAGGGTGGTCTTTGCAGGTCAGGGCTGAGGTCCCTGGCTGTGTGGGGTAAGTAAATCACACTTAGCTAGCCACTTTAACTTGACTTGGGAATGTCAGAAAATTTAGTCATCTGAGACAAAAATATTTTTTTTTAATTTTTACTTGTTTTTCATTCTTCAAGAGACATAGAGGAAGATTGGTAGAAGAGGGATGCAAAGGTGCATATTTTCTGAATGTTTATCCCACCTCCACCTGTACATCCCTACCCAGGAATGTCACATTACACCTTGGAAGCACAGATAAACAGAGAGGGCTGTATTCAAGCATCAGTCATGGCTGTGGCTGACTGTCAAGTCAATCAAGCCTCTGCCAGAAATAAAATACAAAGGATGGTGACAAGGAGAACTTCCCAGAGTTTATTCCCTTTGGCTGTTCTGCTGTCTGGTTGTTTTTCCTTCATCAGCTTCCTTTGAGGGGCTCATATTGCAGGTAGTATCAGCTAAAAGACACACACACAGTGAAGGGAGAGGATCATGGTTGGGAGTTAGGCAATTTTGTGGGAGCCCAAGGACCTCATTATCACTGTCCTGACCCTGCCCTTGTAGTGCAATCTACGAGCATTTTTACATGTGCCATGCACAGGTACTTGTCAGCCACTCTGCCCCTGCACCATGTAATGGCAGGAGAGAATTGTAAGCCACAAAGGTTTATTACTCAGACCAGTAGAGTTGAGTCAAAATAGTACTGTCTGCCAGGAAAGGTTCATTACCTTGAGAGATGCAAGCACAGTCCTACAGTCATCAGACCTTGTAGAACCCAAATTGAGAACAGAGCTGAGTGGATGCATTGCTTTGGAGGTACAGCACTGTGTCTACAGCACTGAGAAGGTTCCTTCTTCAAATCCACTCATTTTCCCCCTCAGGATAAACAGAATATATTTCAGTGTTTGCCAGAGTTGCTTCTGAGCTTTTTGGTGGTGTAGGTAAATTGTGATCACATATGGATAAAGGGGTGGTCTGGGGCTGGAGTGATATTGCCTCTGCCATGAGAAGGAGCATGGAAGAGGAAAAAGAGTGATGTGAATGGAAGGGGAAGAGAAGGACTGATGAGCCATGAAAATTTGGATCTGCTGCATCTACTGCTTATGCTGGTCACATCCAGACTTCCCTCACAGTGACAGCAGCATGATTCTGCTGGTATCTGCAGTGGCCATGGGACCATTCCATAGCCGTGATAATATCCAGTACCTTGATTGAAATCAAATATATCCAGATTCAGGATCCAGGAAAGAGAAAGTGCAGAATATTTCCCTCTGTTCCTGAAATGAGGTGGAAATATAAAAAAAAAAACAAACAACCAAAACCAAACAGAAGATGAGGGTTCCTCTTCCTTTTAGCATAATCTGTATTACTAAGCGACGGTGTGTTTCCTAACCTTTAAGGGGGTATAATCATAGAATATCCTGACTAGGAAGGGAACCACAAGGATAACTGAGTTTCCTCCCCTTGGCCCTGCACAGTACCATCCTCAAGAGTACCATACCACACCATGTGCCTGTGACCATTGTCCAAACTCTTTTGAATTCTGCCAGGTTTGGTGCTGTGATCACTTCCCTGGGTAGCCTGATCCAGTGCCTGACCACCCTCTGGTGAAGAATATTTTCTTAATATCCAACCTAAATCTCCCCTGACACAGCTTCAGACCATTCCCTTGAGTCCTGTCACTGGTCAGCAAAGAGAAGAGATCAATGTCTGCCTCTCCTCTTCCCCTCATGAGGAAGTTGTAGACTGCTATGAGGTCTCCCCTCAGTCTCCTCCAGGCTAAACAGACCAAGTGATCTCAAACACTCCTCATAAGGCTTCCCATCTAGACTCTTCACCATCTTTGTGTTCCTCTTTTGGACACTCTCCAACAGCTTTATGTCTTTTTTATATTGTGGCACCCAGAGCTGCCCCCAGCACTCGAGGTGAGGCTGCTCCAGCTCAGAGCAGGGCAGGACAATCCCTTCCCTTGCCCGGCTGTGATGCTGTCCCTGATGTCCCCAGGACAGGGCTGGCCCTCCTGGCTGCCGGGGCACTGCTGGCTCATGTTCAACTTTCCAGCAAAACTATGTACAGATAAACCTGTCATGGGTATTTTGGAAGCTGTAGGTAAAAAAAAACATGTGAGGTGATTAAGCTTGCTTATTGAAAAATATACACTTAGCAAAATACTGTTAATTTGAGTACACCAGCAAATAATGGTGTACTGAAGATGACAGAAACCATAATACTCAGGAAGGAGAGCAATGATGGGGTGAAAAAGAAGGATAGAGTACATATTTAGTACATCAAAATTCTCTACTGGTTTAAAAGTATAAAGCAATTTATTCAACTTATTAAAGTAAAAGTTTATAAAATACCCTTGGACTCTGGTTTGTGCACTTATCAAATTCAAAACTTCACATATAAAAATGACTAGAACTTGATTTCTCATCTCATATAAAAAAAGGTGATTTATATTTGAACTAACAATAAGTTTCAAGACCCACAACTATCTCTTACTGAGGTAGTTTTTCCTCCCTGGGGGAAGAGAAAAGCTATTGGAGCACACATAAAATTTAGGTGCTTTAAGAATTTCTCCAGGACTTCTATTAGATTTGCTATCAGGAGAGACAATAAAATGGGAATTTATGTTTTTTCCTTAACAAATCTTATGCTTTCTGATGTGGTATTTTGTCACTGCAATTAGGGCTGTTCCTTGAAGTAGCAAACTGAAAAGTGGTGCCATGGTGCTTATTTTAGGTTTGAACATTTAAAGAATATGAGGAATGTTTGGAAAATAAAGTTCATACATGTAATTCACATATTTTTTTCTGACAGATTGCCTCTTCACTAAGGAAGGGTATGACTTGATCATGACTACAGGAAGAGATACTGATTTAAGCTACTTTCTTCAGTAAAGATTGCAGCCATGAAGAAAATAAATTTATGGTTGCAGTAAGAGAAGGCAGAAGAGGCTGTACTTCTTCTAGGTAAGAACATCTTCCTAGTATGTCCCCAAAAGAACTGGCAACAAAGGAGTAGAATAATTGTGTCGTGTAATAATTTCTACTGTCAGTGCTGGGTCACTTCCACAGCATGACAATGTTCTGTAAATCATCTTTAAATAGTTTGTACAGGACTTATCCATGTACCTCTTGCATAAAGCCTGCTGTGAGCTAGGGATACTTACAGGACTTAGCTGGATTCACTTACTTAGTGAGCTTTCACACATGACAGTCGGTAAATCAGGGCTGGATACAGGAAACATGCTGGAGAACCCATGGCAAACGTGGCAACCGCTGAAGCACAGACAAAGCACAAACCCTGCTGGTCTCAGGTGGAGCACAGGTGCAAAGGAGCCTCTGTTGGTTGTCCATAAGCTTGAAGAGAGATGGTTATGGTTACTGGACTGCTTCTACTTTCATCCAGTTACTCTCTGTATTAGTGTATGGAGTACAGTAATTTCACAATTCTAAGCCGCACCATTTTGACTAAAATTTTGGCCCAAACCCAAAGTGCATCTTATAATCAGGTGCGGCTTATATATGGACAAAGAACAAAAAGTTGCTGTTTTCATTTGGAGGACAGGTGTCTGGTGAGAAAGGCAGGAACTTCTCTTTGAAATGGAGAATGTAAACCCCCTCCCTCCAAATTATTATAATTTTGAAATCAAGGGGCTCTCAGGCAAAGATATGGGAATTAGGAATAACAGTTCTTTACTAGGGAAATTAAAATAGAAATACAGTACTACAAAGAAACAAACTCCAAACCCTGACAAAGTCAGAGTACAACCTGACACCCTGTCAGGCAGGGTGTTGGTAGCAGTCCCATTAAATGGTGGCTGCATCCTCCTGCAGTGACAGATGTGGCTCAGTTGGAGCAGTGCTCCTGTACAAGGTGCAGTTTCCCTCCGGAGGTCCAGTGGTGATGCAGAGAAATCCGGTTTTCCTCTGGAGTCCAGTGGAGAAAGGGGCTCCCTTAGTGTCCCAAAACCTCTGTTTTTATCTTGGTAAGAAATGTTGGGCTCTTCCCCCTGGCTGGAGCAACTTCCAATGGGATGCAGTAATTTTATCAGTCACACAGTGGGACTCAATGGGCCATTAGCAGAAAATGACTCTCTGGAGGAAGGATGGGTTGTGAAAAGATAAAGAACAATGCCCTGCCTGGTTTCAATGGATGGCCCATTAGCAGAATATCTGCCATTGAGATAAGGATCACTGTCCCCACTCTCAACAGATGGTGATAGAATAGATACCTTTTATCACACTCTGTATTGTAACGTGCGGCTTATAATCAGGTGTGGCTTATGTATGGACAAAGAATGAAAAGTTGCTGGCACCCGGAAGTGCGGCTTATACTCAGTGCAGCTTATAATCGTGAAATTACTGTATATTAATACTTCTAAGACAAAGAGCAGAACCTATAAAAAAAAAAGGCTCTCAGCTGTGGATACTCACTATTAGGCTAGAAAGGAAGTTTCATGTTATTCTCTCATTATCTGACCCTATGACACTTTACATTTAGGGCAATGCAGAAACACATTGATTATTACTCTTGAGTCTTGGTTAGTTGGGCTGTCTCCTAGGGAGCAAGCAATGGATCTGCAGAAAAGTTTAGTTTTCTACATCACACCAAAAGGCTCATGCAGTGCTTTCCATCTCTGACACATTTAGAAACATGGAATCAATGTTTCACCTGTGACTTTCTAGAGGCAGGGGGTCAATAGTCACATAAGAGCTCTCCACATAATTCCAGATAGATACAAGTCAGGAGTTAAACTCCAGGCAGAAACCCCATCCTGCCATATTTTTTTTCAAGTGAACATGAAAGAAACAATGTCCACTGACATTTCATTTATCATACATGATTACTTGAATTGTAAATAGTAGTTTCTGTCATCCTGCTCCAGAACCAAGGACCTTCCAGCTCAGAGTTTGGAGACAGCATTGCCTCCTCACCCCAGTACATTGCTATTTCTTTAAAACTCCATGAAATCTAAGTCTGACACAACTTGGATATCATATTCAGAAATTTTTGCAGACAATTTATTCTGAGTTTCTTCTTTTCCCCCACTTCTATAGCACCATCTAGAAAACATCTGTTATTTAACATGGAGACAATAAAGCAAGGGAGAGGATTGTGACCAATTAACTTTGAATAGAAACCAGGCACTCATCAAGCCAACCTATCACTCCCCTCTTCAACAGGACAAGGGGAGGAAATGCTGCACGAAGCACATAGGTCAAGGTAAGGACAGGGAGTTTGCTTCTCAATCAATACCTTCTTCCCAGGCTCAACTTCATTCCAAACTCTTCTACACCCTCATCCCTCTGAGTGGTGCGGAAGGGTTGAGAAGAAAGGTTGTAATCAACTCATAAAGTTTTGTGTCTGCTGCTCTTTCCTCATCATGCTCTTCTCCTGCTCCAGCATGGGATCCCCCCCTTGGAGGATAGTCCTTCAACACCTTCTCCAACATGGGTACTTCCTGCAGGCTGCTACTCCTGAGGAACTGCTGCAGTGTGAGACCTTTCCACAGGGTGCAGTCCTTCAGGGACAGACTGCTGCAATGTCGGTTGCTCTTGGGGGCCACAGGTCCTGTCAGAAAAGCTGCTCCTGCATGGGGTCCTCTCCACAGCCTGCATTTTCCCTCAGGTCACATCCATCTGCTCTGGCATGCAGACCTCCACAGCCTGCAGGATGTCTGCTCTACAGGCTGCAAGTGAATCTTCCAGCAGAGTGTGGAGCCCTCCCTGTCCTCCTTCACTGACCTTGGTGTCTGAGGGGCTGTTTCTCTCATACTCAGTCCTCTCTCACAGTTGCTGTGCAGCAGTTTTAACCCTTTTGTATTCATGTTAGCACAGAGCTGCTGCTCCTGTCAGTGCTGCTGACAGGCCCAGCTTTGGCAGGATTCTTAACTTAGCATGGTACTGTAGGATCCTTCCAGGCAAAAGACAAAACATAATTTGAAGAAATGATGTTATTAGCAATTGAAGAGACTGACTTGCAACCCTGGGAGTTCTTTAAGCTGCAAATTTTTGGAGGTTGGGAGAACATTCTTGGGAAAACAAAATACGTGGTTTCTCTGCTCCTATATTCCACACATTCCATCTGTATTGATAGTCATGAGATGTGTTAGGTCTGTAAGTGAGAATGTATGCCCACCTACATTATGACCAGCACACAGGTAACACAGTTAAAGAACAGACCAAGCAAGTAAAAAACATGTCTTGGACTCAGCTGTCTGCATGCTCATCTCACAGAGTGCTCTCCTTATTATATGGTTACTAGATAATGGTGTGAGGTTTTCACTTTTTGTTTTTTTTTAAATGGCTAAGAACGAGTGAACACTTCTGTGATAGCTCTGTCACACTGAAAATCAATCTTTTCAACACTGGTGATGCAGCTTTTGTTTTGGGAAAACGGGGAATGAAATGTAGAGTAGTCTTACAAGGTCCTGGGGAAATTAATTAATTCTTTAACATGTGCTTTAAAAAGAAAAGTTTTACTTGATATTAGGTAATCTCATGAACCTAATGAGACATGTCTTATATGCCACCACTTAAAGCCATTGCTCTATTTCACAGAGTTGATTACAAAACATGCCACAAAAATGCAGATTATTTTTTAGGAGATCAGTCAACAACTTTTCACTTCTTATGAACAAACTAAACTCTTCAGATTTCTTTGATTTCTTACAGTCAATTCAGTATGAAAACATGTGCAGTAAAGCTGTAATAAACTATCTTTTAAAGGAAAACAATCACAAATCTGGTTTATGTGCCCTAGTGGTCCAAATGTAAATAAGTACTCAGAAGGGGAAATTAGCATAATAAGCATGAATTAACTGACTGAGATAAACTAAAAAGTATTTCAGCTTCAAAATGGATCAAAATAATTCTGCATAAATAGAAAAATATCTTTAAATTTGTGTGTGTCTTTTTAACTTCTTAACTTAATATTAACTAAAAATGCCACAATGCTTCATGAAAGGTTATTTCTCTCATATATATCCCTTTGGCTGTAATCTGGGAAAAGCAATAAGCTAATATAAAGAGTCTGTTCTGAAAGCAATACTGTACATTAACTAATACATGGCAGTACAGGAAAGCTAAATTAATTATTTTTCTTTTGAGGCCATTAAAGAAGTAGGGATATGCTACCAACAATACAATATGCAATGGATGGGGGTCTTTTTCTCCCTACAGATATATATTAGACAAGTTTTGTCTTTGGACTCATTATGTGTTTTGTTTGGTTGTTTATTTATTTTTTTCATTTTTCCTCTCCAAATATTTCTGAACAGACTTAGCATTCAGGATTGTATATAACACTTAAAAACATTCAGTGGTGAGCCTAAACAAAAGGAACCTATTGAATATTTCTAGAGCTCCCAGTATTTGTGTCAAACACTAGACTTTCAAAACTGATCACTCATAATCTCTCACAAAAATCATGCATGACATAAAGTTTGAAGTTTTGCAGAATCCCATGCATCAAGAGATTTTGTCTGCTTTCCATGGACTGTTGCAAAATTCCAGTTCACATTTTTGGCTTCAGAAACAAAAGAAAAGTGTATCTAAACAAAGATTTTTTGGAGTGTGTATAAACTATATAAATAATAATGCCAGGCATTTCAGTTTAAAATAAATGGTATATGAAGACAACTTTGCATCTTTGCCCTATTAAGAATATGTCTGGAATTTTTTTTAATTGCAGCACACCAGTTTTGATCTTTGAATCTATCTCAGTAGGTTTTTGAATAGTTGAACCAAACATGCCTTCAGCATTGATTTGTCATTTTTTTTCTAAATGAATCTGAAATTTTATGTAAATTAATGACACAGTGATTCTTTGAAAATTTTGTGTCCACAAATCATTTTTTTGAATCTTTTATTCCATTTTTTCCAGCTGATCAAAGAGATTTCCTTAGACAGGAAAATTTTATAAATAAAACAAGCAAGCATACTGCAAATTTTAAGCAGTTTGGTAGATATGTAGGTAGAATCTAAATTAGCACATTGTCTACACTGACCTATTTAGCTTTAAAGCAGAGCTGTGAGAGAGTAATAATGAACTATAACTGCTTTCTCTACATCACACTTCACACAAATCATTTAAAATGTATTTGTTTAGTATTATCAGAGGACATGATGCAAAGTATTTGGCTTGTGAAATCCAAGTATAAGGTTAGAAATAACAATACCATAAAGTCTGAAGCCCCAAAGAAGCTCAGTATTTTCAAAGTTTCAAGCCAGGTATTTTGAGTCTCCAGCAATAAATAGTGGCTTTCTTTGGAGCAGGAATTAGCAACTGGAAATCTGTTTGCATGTACCACTTGGGCATTACAATTCTCCAGGCATTTTCTTTAAGAAGGAGGGCTTGGCTGATAATTTTGAATCTGACTCATATTGCTCTCCCAGCCTTTCTTCTGTGTTTATTCAGGGCATGTGATCATCTGTCTAACTGGTAAATATCACTCACAGGGGGAAAGAGGGCTTATTGATACTTTTACCAAACCTGCCTCAGGAGACACCGAATCAATTGTATTTTAGAATCAATTGTCTTTTCTTCTAGACAAAAGATTAACATACTTGGAGAAAACATAATTTCTCATCTGAAAATCTTCTAGGACAATCAGAAAGTGTTAAAGTTGGAAACATCAGTGAGATTTAAAGAGAGGTGGGATTTGGGGATTTTTTTGATGCCTTTGATGGAAAAAAGGAGGGGAAAACCAACCAAACAAACATGTTGGGAGTAGTTTATACATGCCAGACTGTGCAAAAGAAACACAGCTTAGGAAGGCAGTAAAGTGGAAAACCAGGAATCACCTGCAAGCATTAAAAGAGGGTGTCTCATAAAAAATGCTACCACCAAAATGCCATAGTAACCGACTCCTGCTTTAGATTACCTTTCTTTGGTCAAAGATTATAAAAGAGTGAGCAGAAAGATGCTCATTTTTTTTTCTGATAATTTTTGCAGTCTTGAAAACCTTTATATTTGTGCATGCTACATTCATTCTTTTCTCAGTTAGGACAAGAGAAATCATTTCCCAAAATGTATCTTCACATTCTTCTACTGCTGATAGCTGTCATTCAAAGTCCAGCCAGTTTGTTGTCTCAGTTTCTTTGCTTCTTTAATAATTCCTTTATTGGTAACAAAGGATATACAAGAAAGAATAGGTAAACTTCTGAATAGGTTAATGTTTTTAACATCAGCAGTTATGTTGATGTTATCTGAAAATGAGTTAAAATTAAGAGTTCGGGCACATAGTGTACTTGTATTTTAATGAGGTGATTTGTGTAGACCTGTCATTGAGCGTTAACATTTACAAATGCAATTAATTCAGTCATACAAAACAAATATTAGATAGTTATGTTTTAATGAATTTAAACCTATGTATAAATGCCAGCAGAAAGTTCCAATCATACTTAGTCAGGAATATGCATTAATCTTCCTTAGTTTTGCTCTATATGGTGCACTAGACAAGATCTTCTGGCAAAATTAAAAATAAATGCCTACATTTGACCTCTGACTCATGCAGTGTGGAAACATACAATATTTAGGTTTTAATTGTGCTATTTTTCAGCTGCACCAAACTGGACCATCTGTCCAAAGTCTAAACTAGATTTGTTTTTCTACATATATTGAAATGCATTTTTTAAAATTAGGTTTTATTATTATTTCTCTGTAAAAAGTTCAGAAATATTTGCATATTTCCAAACAAGAACAGCCCAACATCCAATTAACAATAAAATATGCATTGAATAAGAAAAATAAATATTGATCTGCAAACTACCATGCCAATTTGCTCTCATGGTAAGCATCCTTTCCCTCCAATCATCTGATTTTCTTTGACAAAGGGAATGGGAAGAGGAAAGTGCTTTAATGAAATATAAGTGAATGTTGTTTATAAAGAAGAAACGTATATACTGATGGCAAATACTTGAGGCCAGATTTCCCTACAACTTTCAGTTTTTGTGCTTCACTCAAAACAAAAAATAAAACAGATCCTAAAAATCACATTTGAAAAAACTATCACAGATGGTGATGCTTATTTGTATACTTGCTAGATAATGCTCACAGTATCATATATTTGCATTTTATTTTCACTCAGAAGTTGCCTCACCATAATTTCCATTAGAGAAGTCTCTTCTACAGCAAGGAGGGAGATGGTGGCAAGAGGACTTTAGCAGTGTTAAGATGTGACCAGAGGCACAGAATGCTGTCACTACAGCAGATCCTCTGGAAAGATGTTTGCAGAGCAGACAGGCTTGCAAGAACCTGCGGGCTGATAGCCTGTGACTTAAGTCTGGCTGTTCAGGAGACCAGTGAAGAATGGACTCTTTGGACATCTCTGCCAATTTGCACAAAGGGTGGCCTGTGACCTGGAGGAGCTTGGCCTCGCCAGGAAGAGGGAGGCTCCTGTATCCCTGCTTGCTTACTCTCATCTTGCACTCAAATGGCAATCCCCAGTCAAGCAGCAGTGCATTTGCACTGCCACATGCAATGTAACAGACGGTCTTCCCATCCATAAGAACAAATGTCAGCATTTCAGAAAACACTTGAAATTACTTTAGCCAAATAAATGCCCCCAAAAATTTTGAGCGGTGCCACTGTTCAGATTGTTCTGCTGTTTTTCTTCCTTATGTCAGCACCACTTCACACTCCAGACATGCTAATCCCAAAATATCTACACAGGGGCTTTAGAATTTCTTATATCTGCACAAGACAGGGGATGAAATGTAGATGTTTTCAAATCCGACATCCGTATCTGAGTTAATCACCTTAGCCTTTATAATCAGTGAGTGGGTAGGATAGGAATGTTTTGGGCATGGTTCATCTCCTCCCAAAGTAGAATTTTGTCAAGTGATTGATGATCTAAATGTGCTTATTAGTCTCCAGAAGACCATGCCATGACTATATGACTAGAAGATAGTTGAGATGAATCCCACCCACAGTGATGTATTAGATAAACAAATGGTATAAAAATTTCCCCAAACATATTAAGTTGATGACTGCTACAGTTTAATATCAAACATCTCCCCTGAAGTGCCCTTTACTTTATGTGTTATTGTCAAAATGAAGTCATGAAGACCAATTATGAACAGCTGGAAAAGTGCATGTTACATAAAGGTGAAGAACATCTGGAGTGTTCTACAGAGGATTTGATGGAGGTTTGATAGAGTTGAATGTAATTCAATGAGCTCGAATTGCTAACAGCAAAATAAAAAAAATAAAAAAAAAAATGAAAAAAGTAAAGAGGGAAAGTAAAAGAAAACTGCCAAATTCCAGAGTATTATTTCTGTAGTTGAGAAAACCTGAAAGCTTAGCTATTTTTTTTAAGTTCCAGTAATATCTGATATTTCTTTGACCATAGACTTGATGATAAGCAATATTGAAGACCCAATGCCTGAAATACTGATAATTTTTTAAATTCAAATATGCACTTAAAATAATATGCTGAAAACAATATATGACCAAAAATATTTCTTCAGAACATGAAAGAGTATATTTCAGACTAACCATTTTCAAGGATAGAACCAGTGCCATACAGATTTTCTCTTTTGCTGAAGGATGTCTTTCTGACACAAAAATAGTAAAAATATTTAGTCATCATGAGCAACACTGAAGTTATGTGAGAAAGCAATTCCTGTTTGCTGTAGTTTTATCTGTGACTTAGGAATGAGTACTGAACTGCAGTAAAAATTCTTCATGTACAATATCAGGGGTTCAAAGTCACACTTTTTTAGAAAATACTTGCTGTAAGATCTGTATTTATTAATAGTGTTGCTACCACTTTAATACTTTAAGATGAGCCAGTAGAGGTATTATGGTACTGTAAAATTTTAACACTAATAAATGTGCCTATGGAAATAAAATACGTGTAAGTTAGCGCTTTTATGAGTTTGAAGTAGATTTATGTCATGCTGTAACCCCTTTCTGAGGAGGATGTCTTGCTGTACCTCAGAAATATGTATATTGCAGACTACTGTATTTCTTTTTTACCATTCTAAACATAATAAACAGTCGAATGGTTATGTAGAAATCTTAGGAAAACTTGAATTTAAATAGAATGGCATACCAAATGATAGATGTATTTACCTTTTAATGGATTTGTTATTCACTTTTAATTTATTAACCACCACTTATTTCAAGATTTTCAGATTATTGACAGTCCATCTGAATTTTCTGCTGCATAATACAGATGGAAAGAAAAATGCACCTGAAAACATTTCTCACTAAGATGTTTTCCTCTTAGAATCTGTTTACTATAGCACACACTCATTATTTGTGACTGGTCTGTATCCAGCACAAGACCTCAGAGACCACATATAGATTGCTGAACTAGAATTTTTTTTTTTTTTACTATTTCAGGTATTGCTATTCAGTTACTTTTAAATTATGTGTACTCCTTTCATTATTTTATGCTGGTGTCTGTTGTGCAGTCTTCTACAGCAAACTATTGGAAGGCTTGTTTTCTTCTAGACTGTTTTTGTTCTTGAGGGGGTTTTGTGCATTGCCTTTAATGATAACTTATAATTCTTTAAATACAAAAATTGCTGAAGGCTCCTCAGCACTACTAGAAACAGACTCAGTTGGCTCCAAACTGTGTTTTCCTCTTCAATCTCTTGAACACTGTGTACAAACAATACCTGTGAGACTGGAAAATCAAATCATGAAGCTTATACACATTTTTCCAAAACAAATTTTTTCCAACTAAGGTAAGTACAGGCACCTACAACCTGAATATTTGTTGTATGCTGCAACTTTGCCATTCTTACTAGTTTAACCCAAGTGAACTTAGTTTATCCCTTGCATATGTCCCTGTGTCATCACGTTGTGTGTGTCATATGTGTCATCATACACAGAAAGTATCACTGAACTTCCAAAGATTCTCCAGACCAGAGTAACCTAGAGCTAAACAGCCATGTAGGCAATTTGCTTTTCTAGAGAGAACTCTTGATATGGTACATGTTTAAATTAAAGAGCACTGCCATTGAATTAAGTCTCACAAACCTCACCAGCTTCTCCCATATTCCATATGCTTATTCCTTGATGGAGTTAGGTAAATAAGTGGTGTCATCACTTCTGCTCAGCTTATTGCCTTGTTTCAGATCGGGGGATGAGTAAAGCCAAGGTGTGCAAGGCATACACCCAACATCACGCTCCAATGTTATGTAATAATACCTTACAACCATACAAAATCCTAACAGTAAATCCTAGCAATATGTAGGCACAGTGAATGAAACAAAACGTCACAAAAATTAGGCAGTGTAAACTCTTTAATCTCTGGGTCAGAGCATTTGCTTTCCCTATTTTAAAGGTCTTGTAGGTTCCTGCTTTGATTTATTTACTACACTTCTAGAAGTGGGTCAATAAATGTGCCTTTAAAAAACATTGAACACCTCTACTCTCAGCAGTCTTAGCTGTCAGCTTCAGTTGCCTACACCATGTACAATAAAACATTTTTGCCTAGGGAACTTCAAAACAGTGTGGTTTTTAGTGAATTTTTTTCTGTGGCTTTATAAATAATTGTAACACAGATACCTCTTCTCTAGGTGTTTTATCTGTTTTTTTCTTTTCCCCTAGAAAATCAGTATTTATAGTCCAGGTCTGTGAAGAATCCCCCCAGATATCAGGTGTAAATATTGTTTCAGATTTAAATCAAGAACTTTTCTTTTTATGGTCAGTTAGATATATTGTCCAGCAAGTATTTTAGCTCTAATTCTACAGTCACTGTACAAATATTTCTCAGAGGGATATATTGGCAATATCTTTCTTAAAAGAAAGTCGCTACCACCATCCCACATGCTCAACATTTATTCGTGTGCTGTTATGAGTGTAATAAGAGATACACAAGTTATTCAAATAGTAGCAAAGAGGCAAAAGTCATTGTATGCTGCTGAGCAAAATGTTGAATCTTACTACATCAATAAGCAGAAGAACATGCATATGCAGCATTGTTTGTGCTGTATACTTCACTGAACACCAATAACATAGACCTCTCCATCACCATGAAAAACAGAGACATTTTAAGGGCTATTGAACTTTTGTATGCCATCATATTTATATCTGGCATAGGTGCTTCTCTAATTACTACACACTGATAGAATTCTCAATATTCAGTGATCACCATTGAAATTTCTAGTCCAGTTGTGATGATGATGCAGTATTTATACAATGAGTGGCAACAGGAAAACAAGCTAGGTCAGAACCTCATTTCTCAGATTCTCGTAGTTACTTCACGTTTTCCCTCCCATTCAGTTAGCTACATTGTCTGGTTTTATGTATTCATCATCTCTGTTCTCTCTCCCACTCTTCAGATATCTCTCCTGTGCCAGATGACCTCAATGGGTGTATTTTATCTTCATTAATACATTCCAGTGTAGTTAATGTGATCCAAACCTGAAGATTTTTATTTAGTCAGACTGAAAAATTTGGATCAGGCAAGTATTAAAATACACCCACTTACCTCACTGAGCATCCCAGTGAGCATCTGTATCCTGCTGAGTGAAGTCCTGGTGCTTCCTGCTTTTAGCTTTCCTGAGTGGTTTGCATCAGGAGCCATGGGGCCTCAGCAGGAGAGTGGAGCAGAGTCTAACTCTTTTTACACTCTAAAAGTTGTTGCTCTCTTCATTTATGATGATTCTCTGGAATTCAGCAAGACACCAGTCAGTCTGAATAAAAACATTGGAATCCCATACTGTGCTACTTGTTAGCTTGCTTTCATGGTGCTGTAAAGAAGAACATGGCAGGTAATTACATCATTAAATAGAATAACTCAGCTTCAACTAAATTTGAATTAGAAGATTTTTTTTAATGTATTGTCAGAAAAACTTTCACTCATATATCCATTTCTCCCTGCCTTCTTGTCTCAAAAAGGACTTATACAGTATTTCCAAGTTTAAAATTTTATTTGCCCTCTGTAAAAGATCAGAATATCTTCAATGATAATTGTCACAGGTTTATTGCTCCTGTAATCTCTGAAGTCAGTTTTGCTGTCCAAGTGCAAGGGATAGCAGAGGGACACCTACCACCTGATACCATGACTTTGACTAGCTTTTACTGTAAATTCTGTGTATCGTCCTCAGATAGCAGAATGCCTGATGAAGTCCCACTTATTTGCCCATCTATATGCCCACAGGCATCACATACATGTATTTCAGAGACCTTTCAGCAAGCCTACTCAATAAAATTTCAGTCCATTCCAAGTTTATAAGGGTTCAATCAGGCAGATGTTAATCAGTGAACTATGCATAAAAAAAGGAGCAGCCGTTTCTACCGTCTCCAAGATACTTGCCATAGAATCTATTATTCCTGTACCACAATTGAAAAAGGGCTTAGGTTTCAATTGAATCTCTTTTGCAGTCTCAAAGAAATTAGGGCTCCTCTAGGCTGATACTTACTCTAATGAGCCTGAATACTGTGAAACTCTCCCTTTCCATCCCCAAAAAGGCTTCTCTGACCATAAACAAGACTGTATCTCTGGAGGATTTCCTATGCTCTATTGATCTAAAGGTATGCTTTATAGTCTCTCAAGAATGGTATTTGTCTTTATATCAAGTTCAGAACCAGTAAAATTGCCCCAGACAATTTTATTAAGCTGATAAAGAACTGCTCATTTTTGGAAGAGAGAAGGACTTTTGCTTTGGTCAGTTAATCAGAAGCTTTTTATTTATTTCCTATGAATTTTTTTTTTTTTTCAGAAATCAGAAAGAATTTCAGACAATCTGAGAGTTACTTTGCTTTCTGGCATGTCTAAAACAAGAGAACTCAAGGAGTCCTTTCCATATAGGCTTTTGTATTTTATTAAAAAAAAAAATCCATTATGTTTGATACCTAATTTAACTCACATAAATGTCAATGGAAGACTTGTTATTAACCTTACTGGAAATCAAGAGAGCCACATTTCTGGTGAGAGTTTTGAAAGGACTTTGATTTCTGAACACTTCCATACTTCAATTCTTTGGAAGAGGACAGGTATATTCTGGAGTTACATGCCACCTGTATGTATAGGAATCTAAGTCAATGGGTGTTTACCTTGCTATCTATCTTATCTGCTTATCTAGCTAAGCAGAACCCATAAAATGACAGGAGTGATGCTTCAACAAGCATTCAATCTAAATCAGTCAGGTAAAGGAAAAGAATAGAGAGAGAAGGAGTAGGACACGAAGAGTACACAAGGACAATAGAAGCCAGGGGGAACACAATTCCCTTGTAAGTGTAACTAAAGATTATCTCTCACTTCTCAGTGGAGGTGATAGAGGTACTGACAGGTATTACTAAGACATTCAAAATAAGTGGCATGCAACTCTAAGTGAAGTCTTAGTTTACCTGGTTTGCTGTAGTTTTCTTATTTGCTGCAACACTGTAAGTGCACTCAAAGTGTTGTTCCACTGACAAATTTATGGATCAGAACTCCAAACTCACCAAGAAAAGATTCATGTCTGTCAATGTATATAAAATGCATGTATATGAAATCTATGAAGTTGATAGGTTTGAAACTGTCACTATTTTAATGATAGAACAGATATTCTATTAAGGATGAACTGATGTAATTCTGCTCGGACCTAAGTTACTGAAGAATAAAGTATGGAGGCAAACATAATATATAAGAGAAGGAAAGAAAGAAAATTTCATTGTGATAGGGGCAATTGAACAAAGAAAGTATCAGAACACTCCAAATTGCAACTGTATTTACCAGCATATTGTAATGACCATCATAAAAATTAAGGAAAAAAGAAAGTTCGTTACAACATAGAAACTCTCCTTTCTCTTAATTTCTACACTGTCCTCTCCCTGCGGCTGACAGGACTTCCTCTAGGGATGGAGAAGAGTAGATGGTGTTAAATTCATGAGTCCTAACTTGTGATCATTCTAGTTCATTCAAAATAGGATTTTCTTTTTCTGGCATGTCTAAACAGAGATGTTTCTTTCTTACAGGTTTTAGGATTTTTGATGCTTTAAAAAAACAAACAAACTCTTTTTCTTTAGAAAGATGGTTACAGTAATTTCACGACCATAAGGCGCACCGGACTATAAGGCGCACTTCCGGGTTCGAGGGAAAATGTTAGTCAAAAGGGTGCGCCTTATAGTCGTGAAATTACTGTAATTCAAAAATTTTGGAAAATGCTTGGCTATGATTTTGATTTCTATGTTAACTTTTATTTTAAATAAAGCTGCTTTTAAATGATGTTCCAAGTATGACTAGTGTTTGCCTTTGGGTATCAAAGTGTTTTCCACCTTTGTTTAGTGGATTACCAAATATTTCAGTTTTCTTAGTTCTCTTCACAGTCCCTTTCCGCAGCCAGTCTTTCAAGGAAAAGCTCAGGATCCAACCAGTGAGACACCAGCACTGCTGCATCCCAGTTCCAGCAAACATTCAGAGACTTGTTGGAGGAATGGAATTGCTTACTGCGAGTGGTTTGACCATGTGACATTAAGAGTTTAAATCACTAAAGGGCAAAATACAATTGATAGAACCTTTCTCTGAGTGTGGTGAAGGCAACAGAACTGCCAAATACTGAGTATAGTGAGTAGAGCTGTATTTTAATGACCATCTTCTGTCTCCAGTTAATTCCCTGAGTTTTTAGAGAGCCATGATATCTTTGACAGTCCACTGAAAAAAATATTGGTTTTGAATTAGTTTATAAGACTTTCCTTGATCATGGGCTGGAACATGCAGCTTTTCTTTGTTTTCTAGGTTTTATTTCTTCCTTGCTTTCATTATCTCCACAAGTTGATGAGTTTTGATGGTGACATTCCTTTTTTTCCTCTCGTGGGAAACTGTTTTTGTTTGCTTTGATTCAAGAAACATCTTTGTCCTTCTCTTGATGTGATATAACATTGCCATCTATTTGACCCAACTAAATTAAAAAAATAAAAAAAACCATTACCCTACAAAAGAAATTTAGCAGGGTTTCAGGACACTTGGCACAGAAGGGGATTGAGAGTTGCACTTGAAATCTGGGGCTTTACAGATATACTAATCAAAACACAATAAAAAAACTACATAACTCAGGAGGAATAAAATAGTGGTCCCAGCTCCAGGTTCCTGAAGCCAGAGCACCAGGGAAGTGGTAGCTGACAATTGCTATAAGATTTAGAGCATTCCATCACTCTCATTGTATCTTACCAGACAGAAAACAGGAAAACTTTATACCAGAACAGTTTTAGGACTTCTACTTGAAGAGTATAAACAGAAACACAACAAATTAGATAGCAAAGCTTGACTAGAAATGACTTCTGGTTGAAGGATGCTGCAGGCCATGGTTGGTTAGCTTTGTTCTTGGGCCATGTTTGATGTTACTTGTCAAGTCAGAGAACTGGGGAGGGGAAGGAGATAGAGAGAAAAAGAGAGAGCTGCAATTAAAAGTAGGTATTTTCTGAAGTGCAGAATTTTATTTTTATAGCAGGTGTATTCCTCAGTTCAGACCTTTCCCAGGGTGTGAGGAGTTGGTTATTTCTTGTACAATTTAGCCTATGTCAGGAGGGTATTTTAACTGCAAAGAGAAATATGTGAAACTGTCAGCCACAGGCCTTTAATTCCCAGGCTTATTTTTGTAAACAATGATGCCATATTTTTACAGCACACTCCCTTTCACAGAGATATAAAGATCAAACATGAATGTTTCATTTTCCATAACTCTCCCAGACAAACATAGCTCTTCCAGAAAAATAATAATAAAAACCCCAAAGAGGTAAA
The DNA here is from genome assembly GCF_009819885.2 of Catharus ustulatus. Classification (NCBI taxonomy): domain Eukaryota; kingdom Metazoa; phylum Chordata; class Aves; order Passeriformes; family Turdidae; genus Catharus; species Catharus ustulatus. The sequence goes on along the minus strand of NC_046222.1, from coordinate 94,974,081 downwards.
CAACGTTCACAGAGGGAATATAGTTTAAGTAATTCACACAGTATACAAACATGTAATGGTACAAAACCTGCAACATGAGTTTTTTGTTACATTTTAACAGTGCTTCCTCAAATCTTCAAAGCTTGCTTGATGGTTTGCTGAAGTAATTGAACCACTCTTGAGTTGTTTTATATAGGACATCTTATCTTTCTTTCATTACCCAGTCCGTGGCTTCTTTTCTATTCCCATGAAATCCATGTACACACTTTAGAAGCCCTCCTGAACAAGCTTGCTTCTAACTTTCACAGAGCCCTTAGCACAATTTGAATACGAAAGAGATACTGAATAAAAAGCTTTAATCTCTTGTCTGCTATTCTTCTTTCTTGCCTCTTCATCTCCCCCCCACCTCCTCTGCCCCCCTCCCCCTTCTTCCAAGAGCTTTTCTGTGTTAGTAAAGTGAACACTTTCTGTTTTAAGTAAGGGTAATGCTGCAGAAGATGCATTGGGAGAGTGAAACCCAAAGCCTGGCCTGTGAAGCCTCTTTGCCACAATTTAGCAATAATTGTGCTGCATTTACTTGCTCTTGAGCTTTTTGCAGGTAAAAGATTAGTAAAGAGCTCTCCTTAACAAAAATCACTCAATCAGTAGCAAGCATAGGTAGTATCAAATGTGCCCTCTACCTCAAATACTGTGGGGCTCTTTCTTCTGATACCTCTTCCCTCAGTTAACTGGAACTGCTTTGAAAGGGCTTTCTGTTCTCCGCTCTCTTGTCAATTTGAATGCCAGGAAATGAGCCCCCTTTGTGAGATTAATTAATAGCAGGAGCTGATCGGCCCAAGCCCAATTGCCACGCAACAGAGCTGTAATTGCTACTTTGTGGAAAGGAAAGAAAAAGTTTTGGTTGCAGTTTAAGAAGAGGGTTTAAGGAAAGTTCTTTGAACTAGAGGTCTCAGTGCACTGGATTAAGGCAAGAAGCAAGGAGTCCTTTGAAGTTTGTTAAGAGGTTTTGGAGGAGAAAAAAGTTGGGTGGCAAATGGGAGCTGGCAACATCAAAAGCATTTAGCACCATTCCTCACCTGCTTGTATTCAGAGCAAGGACCACAGGCTGGAATTTGCTTGCAGTTTAAATGGTCACTTTGGGGCTCTATTTGTTTTGATTGGAAACTGTACCATGTATACGTCATTATGTATATAGGGGTTGTTACACCTGGACATACGGGAGCTGCATGCACTCTGTCACATGCACATGCATTACATGCAGAGGTAGCCACAATCACTGAGTTCAAGGTAATAATTGACATCAATCAGTTTTCCTCCTACCACATCTCTAATTGCTACTTGGTTTATTGTTTGTGCACTGACATACTAGTACTCACTGATTACTGGTATTGCTGATCCCTCATTTGATAAAAGGATTTAGTATATGCAGGTTTTTCTAAATTATCCCAAACATTACATACATATGTATTTGGCAATATTTCAAAAGTTAAGGTCATCTTCAGACAAAATTTGTCCAATGGAGAGTGGACAGAAGTACCTTGCAAATTCCAAGGCCAAAAGCAGGCATTGAAGAAATCTTTTCATGTTCTGGAAATACAAACTGTGTGACAAAATAATGTGTCTTCATCTTTTCAACATGTAATGGCAAGGGTGAGTCTTTACAAGCAGAATACACCTCTGAGTCCAGCAGGGGAAAGATCCTGGAAAACTGCCCTAATGGAGGCTGGAGGATTACCTTGGAGCCAGGGGACCCTCAAGAGCAGCAGAGCCAAGGATCTCTTTCCACTCCACCCCTCTGCAGAGCCCATGGCCAGACCCCTTGTATGTTGGTAACACTCTCGGTGGTACAAAACCACCTTGGAGGATGCTACAAACCAGTGGAGCTTAGAGCATCCTTGAGGTGTTCTGAATTACACAGATGAGCTACTGTCAGCCCTGAAATGCAGACAGGGCAAAGGTGGGGAAAATCTGCTTTTCTGCATTTCCTCAGCTTTTGCTATTTACATCACCACAATCCACGGGTCAAATTCACATCTCATGTGATCTGAACATAGCCAGAGCCTTCTGGAGGAATATATATTCCCTTAGTAATAGGACAGGGCTGCGAATTAGGCCACACATGTCTTGTCACAAAGTTGGTGAAGTTCTTTAAACCATTTACTTTTAGCAGTGACAGTCTTTGTTTTGCTTTCTGTTTAAACAGAAGCCAGTAGAAAAGATTTCTACTACTGAAATGATGTTTCTAGTCAAACATTAAATCCTCGCAACATACAGGTCTTTATGCTGTTAATTTGGGTGGTGGGATGACAATTCAGGGTGGCCTCAGTTTGAAAATCATTCAGGTCTCATCTACCTTCCTTACACTTAAGGAATAACAAAAAAAAAAGGGGGTTATTCTATTTTTAAAAATCCCAGGGTCTATAATTTTGTGTATTTTTCTCTTTTCAATCTTGCATATAAAAAATAAAAGAGAAAACTAAATGTGCCTTCAAATAAATGTCAGTAGGTGTTTGAACTCTGTCTACACCTCTCTTTCAGATGGTATTTGATCAGCAAATTTTTTTCTCTCACCTTCCAGCTCACTGCAGTACTTTAAAAGGTACAATTAAAAGATAATGGGAAATTAAGCCTTGTTGAAACAAAATTCCTGACAGAAAAAAAATTTAATTATGAAGGTTTTAGTAAGATTACAAATGAAATCTTAAAAAAAAAAAAAAAAAAAGCCCCAAAACAACAACAAAAACGATATGCAATTTTGGGCAGGATTCATCTCTCTTAAGCCTTTGCCTCTCCAGTCTCAACTGGACTCCCTCTCCCTCTGAAGCTCAAATCTGCCCTTCTAAGGTAGGTGGGACAGTTTCCATGGCTGTCTCTTTCCAGCATCTATAGAGGCAGCCTGCCCACCCAGCTTAGGGCAGCATGTCTTGAAGCAGGTAATGCTGGGCAGTGGAAAGCCTCCTCATCATGTCTAAGAGAGAGTTTTCCAAACACTGGAAGATGCACTGGAAAGAGGCATTCTGTGATTCCTGACCATTAATGGACAATATGTTTTTGTTTATTTTTGTAACTGTTTGGAAGAACACCTAGAGTCAGATGTAGCGTAAACAGTATCACCAGACTGAGCACAGTAGACCGCATTCTTCATCCATGTTCTTCATGTGATAGTCCATTTACAATGGATCCAGGGGGCAGTCCATCCATCCATCTATCTATCTATCTATCTATCTATCTATCTATCTATCTATCTATCTATCTATCTGCCTATCTATCTATCTATCTATCCTTACATCTAAGTACATCACAAAATAGAGAAGCCCTCCTGAGCAGTAGTGACAATTGTCCCATCTTAAACTCATGGTAATTGGCCCATTTTAAAATCATGGGTGCACTCCAAAAATATTTATGGTGGATAGTTGAGTGATTCTACATCACCTCTCCTCCACTTGCTTTTCCTGTTTTACCATTGCACAGCCTCCCCACTGTCCTGCCATCTTCTCCCCAGAGGGATCACAATCTTCAGCTTCTCTAGTAGCTTATCTGCTTATGCATCACATCAGAGGACGGTTTCTTTCTCATGTAAGAAGTAAAAAGTAAACAAATATAAAAATTAAAGGAAAACACTAATTCTGAGGCTGACTGGATGAGCTGTAGCAAGTATACATAGTATTTTGGAGAATATTATGCTATTGACCTGTAAACTTATCTGTTGAACTCGTTTTAAGCCATCTTTCATCTCACATTTCAGGGTCTCATCTACTAGAGGGTAACTTACTTGAAAGCCAAGCCTTGAAAACAATTTGCAATTCTGACTATTCTAGGAGATAATAGGGAGGCCAGAAACAAATGCAAGTTTTCAAGAGGCACCAGTTTTCACCTTAGGACATGTAAAAGTTTCACACTTCAATATCCCAAGGTCACATTGCATGTCATAGCAAATTTTACTTACCTTAAGCAAAGCAGTGATGTAGATTTTTATTTAAACACACAAATTAATTCACAAAATGTGACAGCAAAAAGATACCCCAGCCCCGATTCACAAAATATCTACAAGATACCCAAGCCCATCCATATATCATTGTTTTTCAGTAAGGTTTTCTATAATTACATCTGTTAACAAATGTAGCAAATTCAATTAAAATTTAACTGGCAGTGCATGGAAGCAAAACAGGTTCACTTCTATTATGTCAAACACCTTATTTTATGCCATGCATGCTAAGGTTTACCACTCCTTAAGGCTTGCAACTGCAACATTTTAACTGATATCTGGAGGCTTGTAATTGTATGTGTGCACATCAATTATGGATTGGATTCAGCATTTTCAGATAACTTCACCAATCACAAAGAGAGCTCAGTGGTCTCCTGGCATTTTCAGAGCAGTTTGATTACAGGTGTAATACATACAGCCTTGTTAGCTCTCAGTGATGAGGGATTCCCTTCCCTTCTGGGTTCTAGCTGAGGCACTGACCATTGCTTTTCACTAACAATTTCTATCTGCTCCCAAGAGATGTTTTAATGAGCCCCTCCGACATGGCCAAAGGCAAGAAATGTTCTCTGGGCCAGTGAGGTGAAGAGCCAAAGCTTAGCCTACTAGGCAAGCAATAATTAATAAGGCATTTTTGATTCATCTCAATTCATTAACAAAGTTACTTTTTTTTATTATTATTATTACTGCTAAGCAACACAACGTTAAGTCTGTCACATTACTCACATGTATTGAATGAAAAACTCATGCCAAGGTACACAAAAAAATTTAATTTATGACAAAAATAAATGAATTTGGAATACTAATTGGGAAAAAAAGCAACTGACAGATACAGTTAAAGATTGATTTTAGGGGAAATGGAGAAATCTGTTTTCTGCTTATTTTAAGGACAGGGAATGAATTCTGATTAGAAACGTACAGCCAGCTAGGTTAGTAGAGGTTGTTTGATTTGTCTGAAATTTTCCTAAAATTCATGTCTCTCTCTAATCAGGCAGAGTGACTGTGGGGCTGTGGTCTGTTTGGATTAGTGGCAATAGCTCATTGAGACCCTCAGACTGTGTTGCCCCATGACAAACAGTTTGTCAAGTTAAAAACATTGCCTCTTTGCAGTTAATATCTCCTTGCTTCTTTCCAGCTTAATATCAAGATAACTGATTCACAAAAAACCAAACTTCTGCTGGAATAATCTAAACAAACTGCTAAGAGCTGATTAAGGGATCCTTCAAATTTTTGTTTTCATTAAGTCAGGATCTTGAGAGAGACAACCAGCTTTGGTAAGTTGTTTGGAATTTCGCTTCCTTCCTCCTTTTCCTGCACTGAGGAAAAAGAGAAAGACATTGCCAGGAAGAGGAGTAATAAGAAATATTAGTTAAAAACAGGGTGCATCAAAACTGAAGCTCTTTAGAGATATGGAGGGGGCATCAATCACTTCTGTGGGCACATTAAGCTGTTACATATTATAGCCATCTCAGTTTAAGTGGTGTAAGGCTCATCTCATTTGCATTTGTTGTGTTACAATCTTGCTTCAGGCCTGTCTCCACAGTGAATAAGGTGGCTGTGCAAGGCAGCTTGTGGCTGGCATAAAGGATATGTCAGAGTCAAGCTGCTTCACTAATCAGCTTTGCTGGGGCAGATACATGATAGTCTATGTGAAGAAATTTAGATAATAGTATACAGCATCCACTGGAACTGTATATAGTGTATATAAGGCTTTAGACTAACTTCTAATCCTTCACGGAAAATTTGTAAATACTGCAGTGATGTTCTAGTGACCTCTAAAGGCAGCTGGTTCTCGCTGTGTAGCACTTTTTGTTAAACCTCCCGCTTTGTAAGGTACATAATGCTAATGTTCCTAAAGGCTCTACGCGGAGAATCTCCCCAAAAATCTGGTTTCTCCATTAAACCTTCCACGTTCCATTGCCACCTTCCCGCTCCTCCCCACTGTCCGCAGGCGCTGCGGGTGAACCCCGCACCCCAGCGCTCCTGCCTGCATCCCCTCCTCCCCTCAGCCCCTCGCCCTCCTGCCTTGTTCGAACCCCCCGCTTCGGTCACGCTGCCGCCTGCGCGGGGACACCGGGGACAGCGCGGGGACAGCGGGGACATCGGGGACACCGGGGACACCGGGACCAGTGATGCTGCGGGACCAGCTCGCAGCGGCCACGGCCAGCGTGACCCTCCCCAGGGCTCGCCAGTGTTAGCCGGCATCTCGTGCTGTGGTCTCGCCTTCCAAACAACTTGGCATTATCACCAACTTTCCTGCATCCAGCAGGCCAGGCCAGCGGCTTTATTAAGGCAGAATTAGCAGCACCTCGCCCCAGGCCAGCCAGCGTGGGTGCTGCTCCGAGTCGAGTGTGACTGCACTGTTGAGCTGGCTAAAAAAAAAAAAAATGTAAGTTTTTATAGACATTACTCTTCGGTTTCACATTTTGTATTCCTTTCTCTTTCCCTTTGGTGATTTTAAAATTACATTGAGAGAAAATTTAAAAAAATTTAAAAAAAAAAGGAACAAGAATAGAAGGCTAGAGTTGAGATTGAACTGCCCTCCCGGCACAGCGTTTCCAACTCTGTGGCACTGCATTCTTGCCCTGTCAATCCCCTCCAAGCTCAGCTGGCGGGTCTAGTGTGCCATTTTCCTGAGTGTCAATTTGCAAAGATGGCCAGATCACACAGATCAGCCTCGCCCTGTCTGGGCAGGTCGATCCTGCCACGCACCTCTCCTGCGGGTTCAACTCCTCTACTCAGCAGCTCTGATGGTGAGCGTGTGACGCCGTGCTTTGTTTGCTTTAGTCATGATTAAACAATTAAGTTGGACATTTGGGTCCGTTTGTGCAATGGTGCACACACACAGACACACACACACACACACACACACACACACACACATACACACATTTAACAGTAGATGATAAATGGAAGGCTATAAAGTGTTTTAAATGCAGGTGAATTCTAAAGAATAATAGGTCAGAAATATCTTTTCTTGCTCCCCTATTGAAGATAAGGGGAGCGTTTTTTAAAACAACCTCTTCCTCTTCCTCAGAACCACCAAGACCCCCCCCTACACACACACATGCACACACACACATGATGAAAGACCTATAAAGTTGAATAGTTGGGAGATAATAACTCTAATGGTAAAGGTCCCAGCGTACGTATACCACCCTGCCTCTGGCAGTAATCCTGGCTTTGGGGATCTGAAATTTCCTAAAGATGTATTAGTGTCTTATACACATGTGCTCTTGTGCACTCATAATCCTTTTCACTAGCTTCTTAGCTGCATGCTTTGTATTTAAATTTTCCTTCTGACCAAGTAAATCCCTTTGGATGAAGTGACAGGAGCTTTTCAGCACCCATAGCTGGGTGACAGCTGGTGTAGAGGCTCTGAAAGACTGCAAAGTGTTCCTTACTAGCTTTCTTCAGGACCAGTGTCAGCCACCAGCTGAGCGATTTGTTAGCTCCCCTTTGGGCATCAGTCAGCTGAAGAGGCTCACATTAAAGGCTAAAGTAATACAATAGATATTAATATAAAAAAAAGAAAAAAACACCAATATCTGTGCTCCTGGTTTTACTGTGCTTTTAATTAGGTGCTTATTCATTATACGTGAATACGGCACATTTTCATTAATTCAGGAAACCCTTTATTAATACTGTATGAAGTATGTATGCCTGCCTCAGAAACACACTGTTAAAACTTTGGCTTAAAAGATATACTTGTCAGAAGCTTTTCTAGGAGCAGCACAGCAGTTGAAGCAGTTTACTTACAGATCACAGAACAGGATGTTTGTATTTATTTTCCCTCAAGTAAAGTTTCCCTGAAAATGTCCAATGTGTAATATATTCTGTTATTTAATTCTAGATTTGAAGGTTTGCTTCTCAGGGGTGCTGGCAAGTTTTTGCTATTGGAATTAGTAATGAGGAACTCTGGAACTGTGGAAGTAAATCGTGCAGTGTAATCAGGTTGTTAAAGGAGAAGCAATCCAAAAACGGGACTGTTTAAGAACCAAAGCAGTGCTGGATACAACATTGCAGGATGCTGCCTGCACACTCTTCTAAGGGGGTGCACGCACGAAGGCAGGGGAGAAATTCTCTACCATTTCTCCAACAAGTAAAGCAAAGATTAATTTAAAAGAAGTCAATTTTAAAACACAGTGGCTTGTAAGATAAAATTTTTAATTATTTATTGATCTCTAAGGAGATTGAAGTACTGAGCTAGGTAAAACTCCCACAGCATTAAAGTTGTTTTGCTTGAGTAAGGACTGTTGGCTTAGACCAAAGACTTAAGAGAATTGCTTTACAAAAATAGTAATTAATATTCAAAACTTTGTTACTGTGCCACATATTTGTGAAAGTATCTCAGCTTTAAATAATAATCCAGACCTGTGGTAATCAAACATATAGAAGTATTTTAATTGTATTATTTTATATAATTTATGTTGCAATAATAAAATTCTCATTTACAAACCGAGATATAGGAAATTGTGATGTTTCTTTCTCTGGGCTGATATGTTTTAATAAAGTTGGGATGTGTGTAAAGAGTGTTTCTCTCTCTTTTTTTTTTTTTTTTACTTGTTCTAGAAATGAATGGGGGTCCTAAAGGAATAAATCAAAATTCCAGAAAGTCATGATTCCCTCAAAGCTTTGAAACATTATTATTCCTAAAACAAATAGCTAAATTAAAACTACACATATCTGAGGCCGTTCCCAATTCAAATTTTGTTCCCGATGACTAAAATTAAACCAACTTTGGGTCTTTGATTCATGCTCAGTAAAAAACTTTGAAAGTAATTTCTGTAAGAATGCTCATTTTCAAAGAAATATACTAGTTTTCGATATCATGCATTTCACTCAAAGTTTCTTTACATTTTAATCCGATCTGGAGGTTTATTGTCAATTTTTTTTCAGTGACAGTTGCTAATTGAATAAGATCTATTTTGTAGAAATAATAGAATTTGCAAGATACTTCTTATCTTTGAGTGATAGATCACAGAAATGAGGAAGATTATTCAAGTGAATTAAAATAAAACATTGTTTTCTGGCTCTGGGGATTTTTTTGGGTTTTTGTTTTTTTTTTTTTTACTTTGGAAACTTAACTAAACTAATTTACAAAGAAAAAGTGTGGGTTTTTTTATTTTAAAACCTTTTAGATTTCTCTGCAGAGGCAGTTACATACATACCACAAGAACGAACAATGCAGTTTCAGTAAAGAGATGGCATTACCTTTCACAGACCAAATCATAGATGTATTTACAGTTCTCACTCCTCCTGTACCCTTTGAATGTATTCTTGCTATTCATTCTTACATCTGGATTTTGACCCTTCTTTGCATACATTTTTCGCACTTCCAAAATATACTGCTGTTGAGCCAGAAAATAAACACTGACTAAAATCTCAAATTAAGCTTCCCCCTGAATGAATTGTTGAGGGACCTGATCCTGCCCTCGCTGAAGTCTGTGGAAGTTTTAATCACAAATCACACAAGCAAATGAGACAAGAGGCCTTACAGTCATAATACCTGGTCAACCTTCTGAGCTGCAGAACTGAAAGCTTTCTTGTAAGTGTTGCAATTCTAGAAATCTGCTAATAATAAAAACGAATTTGGGAGATTTTTAGTTTGAACTCAGGCATTTCACTTAGGTCATGATCCCAAGCACTTCTTCAGCATGTTTTTCCCTTATGAATTATTAATACAAGGCTTGTAATGGGCTCACAAGTGACTCCAGAGTCCTTATTAGTAAATCATGGTCACAATATCAAACTGAAAAATTCACAGGATGTATAGTAAAGACAATATTTAATGATATTTGAGAGAGAAAAAACATACAAGAGCAAAATATAAAAGTGTGTCTATTTCCTCTAAATATTAATTGTTGTTTTCACTAATTGGGTTAATCAAAGTTCCTTAATATTTCCAGCTTTCTTGGTTTGTGGTTTTGTTTGGTTTTGTTTTGTTTGGGTTTGGTTTTTTTAAAATTCTGGTTTTAAGAATTTTTTTTCTGATTATTTTATAGCAGCTTGTTTTACAGTTTACTAATTCAACTCCATATAAAACACTTTTGGTTCTGTAATATTTTTATTTTTAAATTACAGCAACTTTAAAAAAAATATAGGGCATACCTGTGTGTTTGGTGTCTGTTTACATTTTCTGTAATGTAGTCATTAAGCATACAACGTAGACTTAAAGGATGTCAAAACTGACAACCACACTATGATTGATGATGCTGTGCTAGACTAATTCTTACCAGGTGTAGTGTGATGTGAATTCAAATGCAGCTCAGGGTTCTTATTTGTATTAGTAAAGTTGTGCTTTGTCAAAGTTCTGTGACTTCTTAACCCACTAAATCCATCTTCTACTGCAAGTTTTTCTTCGCCTTTTTGCTGTACACAATATTTTCCTTCCTCTTTCTCAGCAAAGCAATGCTTACAACTTCGTCTGCAGCCAGGGTTTCTTAAGACATCCAGTTCGTGCAAATTCCAGAAAATACCAAGTCTGATGAGGTTATGTTAATTAAGTGTAAAATCTACATAAAGGCTTCCTAAGTGACTTGAGCTAGGGTAGGCGAAATTATGAAGGATGAAATTCACTCCATCAGCATAAAGCATAAACAGGAAGCTTTTTATGTGGATAAGGAATAAAATACATGATCTTCAACCAGAAAAAAGGGCTACAGCTCGGATTTCTTTGGTCCCTACATAAATTTGTCTTCATTGTCATCCCTTGACACTTGCAGAATATGATGAGGACAGCTTCAAGTTATTATGTCTTGTAAAATGTCATTGGTAAATATTGGGGGCTTGCACCTTTGAACAAGAAACAAACATTTATGAGGTAACAGAGAGTGTTGGACCTAAATTTTTAGGCTTTTTTTCCTTTTTTTTTTTCTTTTTTTCCTTTTTTTTTTTCCCCTCCCTTTCTTTTCTGCCCCCTCACCCTCCTACATTTTTGATTCAGTCCTTACTAGTACATTCTCATCAGCTGGATCATTCAGTCAAGCCAAATGTCCAGCACCTTTGGTAACAGAGAACTGTGTTGACCTGGGATGGGCAATTGAATCTTATCTATTTGTTTTCTGCCTGAGTGATCTATCCTGCTTGATTGTGTTTATCTTCATTTTATTTATATTTTATTAACGAAAGATATTGATCTTACAAGCAGAGTCTCAAGAAAGTAGAAAACATACAACAAAATTCTTAAGAGTCCAATTTACCTCAACAGGCAAATAATCTAAAAACTTATATAATGAGCAATTGAACAAATCATAACAAACCACATCAAATGTTATGCTGCATGAAATGAAAGCACCTATCACTCCCCACCACTACTCCCCCCTTCCCCTCACCAAGCCCTATTTCACTCAGGTCTAATTTTAAGTGATTGCTTTCTCATGCAAATATCCATTGATTTGAATGAGATTTTGCAAGGGTAAAGGCTGAGCAAAGACTTTGGGATGCAATCTTCAGAGAAAAACCCAACCCCTTCTTTTTATGGATACAGAGAGTCACTGTACAGGAAAGTTATTGTACAATTACTGCATAAAAGTGGTGGAAGGAGGGCCAGCACACGGGCAAGTGACACATGCAATCAGTCTGCAAGGGTCTGACAGGCACTGCTTGCACAAGCACCAGAGTGGGGGGGAAGGCAGAGGCTTTGGGCATCCCCTAGATTACTCAAATGCTTCTCTCCAGGATTACTTTGAAATACACTGAAGATCTCTGTTGAAATCCACAGGCAAAGCATGGGGTAAGTGGAGAGACCAAATTTTAGGTTTGCTAGTAAAACATGTAGTTGCCCATACACCAAAACATCACAGAAAAAGAATTCCTTTTATTTGTCAAAGTACTGATAACAAGTTCTGAGGATGGGATAGTAATTTTATTAAAAAAAAAAGAAAGAAAAAAGAAAAAAACTAAGGAAGACGTTTAGATAATTTTGTGCTGTTTTTGGTTCTTTTTTATTTCAGTTGTAGTAGAGGCTTGAGGAAGTCACAGTGACCCCTGCAGGCAATAGAGTATCCTCAAGAAAGAACTCAGGAAATTAGCATTATAATTACATACATAAAATAATTTTTATATATAGGATTATCTTCTTTGTTATTGTTGTTGTTGTTGTCATTAAATCCCTTTTTCAGTTTCCTCTGCATTTCCAGTACTTGGAAACATGCAGGTGAACTTCAGCAAGCTGGAGCAAGGATTTTGATGTACAGGGGGACAGGATAAAGAGGGATAAAAATTCACTGAAGTTAAGCTTAGCATCTTTATTTTCTAATACAGTCTGTGCTTACAAAATAAATCCAAGTTTTTGACAGCAGAGCAATAGATGTGAGGAATGATCCCTGAATTTGGAGCCCTGACAACCGGTCCTTCTTCCCCATGAACAGAAGTCTTGCTTTTCTAAATACTTATTTTAAAGTCAACACAGGTAAATGCATTTTTTTCTGAATCATTACACTTATGAATTAAAATTCTAATTCTGCATCCACTTTGAAATCTCTCTGACAAACACTAAAAAGATTGCTATGCCACCCACTTCATAGCACTGTGACTATTGTCACTTACTTGAGAGCAGTAGGCATCCTGTGCCAAAGAGCACACGGGCTGGATCACTGGGCACATGGCAGTCACAGGAAGCAATGGAGATATACTTCTTTAGCATGAGCAGCATCACATCTGGGTGAGCTCAAGCAATTCTTGGAGGTCTTTCTAGTTTTCACACATCAGTCAGCGCCGTTTTCTTTGCTTCATTCATACTTCATCTCAGTTTACTTATAGGCATAGAGTTTGTTTCTTCCTGCTGGAGTCATCTATTTTGCCTTGCATTCTGGCTAGTTCATTTTTAGTGGGCTGGAAAAGACTTTCTCCACGTTATCAGTTGGTGTTAGTGGTGGAAATCTAATAAAAGCAGATTTTCCAGGAGGCCTCACTAGGTAGGGTTATGTACTAATATTGATAATTGTTTGTTGTGTTTCTATTTCAGACTTAAGCACCTCTCTGCATTACTACCATTGTTTTGGCAGCTGTAGAGAGTGTATCCTGACAGATTTTTGAAGGGATGAACTACTTAGTTATTGCTTCCCCTAGTTCTGTTGTTATAGCTATTAAAAATGCAGCCTTTGCTTTAACAGATCGTCTATCTTACTTACTGCTCTTTTTTTTTCTTTTCTGAACGCAAGATATCTCAGTGATAGCTTAGCAGAACAGAAAATTAAAGAAGAAGAAAAACATTTGGGTGATGTGAGGTAATATATTCCCACTTGCAAGCCATACAAGGTGCTCTCAACAGTGTTCCTCACACCCCTCCCATTTATATCTATCAGCCTTGTGGTCAGTTACTGGTTTCTTTCCAACCCTCAGCTTATCATCTTTTAAATGTAAGGAGACTATGAAATAATGCAATTTAAGGTAAGGCTTTTTCACTTGGAGCTGCTTGAGAACACATTTTCTCACCTTTATTGAAGGCTGAGAGAGCTCACAAAGCCACCATGGTTGAGCTGCCACATTAATTCTTTTTGCCAGTACCTTGGATCAAATGTCCAAGTCCTAAATTGTACTTTTGTAATATATATTTAATTAATATTTAATTTGTAGCATGATTTAATCTTACTTGGTAAATAAGTATTATATATTTTTGTATATTATTTTTTCCATAGGAAGAAAAAAGGAAGATGCAGGCAGTTCCAGACTCTTTCATCCCTACTGGAGTTACAAAAGTGGAAGAAAGACTGTATGCAGCAGAAAGTACATGAGTGGGTTTAAGCAGAGAGGTCTGAAGAGGAATTATCTCTGAAAGTTGTGTGCAACACAGCACAACTGATAACTTCCAAGGCCATTGTGGACCTAAAACGCTAGCAGTGGTCAAAGCAAATTAAGACTTTTATTAGGGGACCCCTATGTATAATTTCCCTGCTTGCAGGATTACACTGCCAGCCCTGCAGAGGGAGATTTAGCTGGGTAATTCTCATTAAGGGGCAAACCCGTCTGACTTCAGCAGGTGCTTTGCCTGATTAAGTGCTGAAGAACCAGGCCCTATGGTTGGGACAGCTGAGCTCTAACCTGTCTGCCTTTATGCAAGCAAAAGCTTCACAGATCAGCTCCAGCTCATGCTGAGGAGTCTTACTAGGCAGTCTAATCCTAAGGGGAAACATTTCATTGCAATGCACAGCAATTTGCATTCTTTCTCAAAACTCTGCTATTATATCATCCATTTTTCTCTTGATTAAAAGAGATCAAGAAGTGCATGCTCACACACCACACATGCAGTTTTTCCATACAGGAGGCCTGGAACCCACATTCAGGCTCTAGCTGGAGGAGGTCTGGCAACTTCTAACTCTTGATGGATTTATGCTGTTTTAATAATAGTCACAATTTACTGATAATTATCAAGGAGGGTTGTTTTTTTTTTTTTTTTTTAACCAGGTTTTTTGTTGCTGGGTTTCTAAGACATTCAAGTGTTTTCAGAAGTATCCAAAGCCAAAGACTTCTTAAGCACTGCAAGAGCTCTGAGTCTGTGAGGATGATTTTAATTGTACTACAGAAGGTCAATCCGTGGTACTAGTTACTGCCACATGCAAGCAGGGAACTGAATATACATGGGCACAAGGGAAATTCCAGAAGATAGGCCTGAAATTGTCCAAGTGTCCATGCCTCCAGTTTATAGTATGTGTTACGTGATTCATCTCCAACACCTCCCCTCTGGGACTGCCCGGGAAAAATAACTACAAAAAGCAGGGCAGGGCAGGGCAGGTATATAATAGCAAAAGGCTTCTTCTGCTCGAGGCAAAAGCATGGATGGTCTTTGAGACCTCCATCCTTACCTTTACCCTTTCATAAGCACTAAAGAGACTAGGGCACATGCAGAAAGAACCAATCCCTGCTACACCACTGACATTTTTTGGGAATTGGTGTTTCCCTGTGCTTATTTTAGTGTCCCACAAATAAAATGTGAAAAATTACACTTAGCTCAAAGGAAACAGGAAGACAAGTACATTGTAGAGTAAATTGAGGTACTGCAAAGGGGACCACATAAGGTGCCCCTTGGGACTACAGGGTGATGGCATAGTATAAAATTGATCTGAGTATTCAAATTAGAAAACATTTATGCAAGAAGTTGAATGTCTCAACTAGTAGCAAGGTAAACACATGACCTGGTATCGTCAACATTGCCTGTTTTGTGGAATAGATCACTCAAAAAATTTGATTTTGGCTTTTTTGATTGTTTCCTCAGAGATAAATCTGTCTTCCTCTCCAAACATTGCCATTCTAGCCCTGGCCTGGATGTTCTGGGTGGAAATTTTTATACATAGGCACATGGAGCCAGACATCCACACCAGAAAAAAAAAGGTGGAGAGGTGAAAATCTCAAATTAATTTTACATCTCTTGTTCTACATTTTTCAACCAGTGAGAAGAAGCAGCGGTTTTGAGGCACTTACTCTAATGAGGTACTCAAATCAATGATACCTATCCACACAGGAATTAGTAAATTAATATTTCTAGAGAGAATCTGGTTTCACAACAGCAGCTTGACCTGCTCAAATAAGCTACTAAAGAAGGGGCTTTTGTGGTTTTGTGATCTGGATTTTCTGCTTGCTATTGCCACTTCAAAAAAACAAACAAACCTTTTTGGTCCAAAACTAGCTGTGTGTCCACGTACATAGATAGTAGTTTTAGGAGGTGCTGTACTTTTTTATAACATCCAAGTAGGAATAAAATGAATTTTCCTAAGTGGAAGGATGGGAATCTACCCCTCCCTGGCTGGATATTTCAGTAAAATGGTTCCAAAGATCATTGCTACAGTCAGCATTTTAATTTATGACTAGAAATAAGTAATAGTGCAAGGTATATAGCACAACTAGAAAAAGTAAAAGGATTTAGACCAGAACAAGAACAAAATTTTTCAAGAAACTGAGAGACATCAAAAGAAGCCTCAGGCATACTAGCTCATTGGAGCTGAGGAAAATTTGCTGTTTGTTGTTTACGTCTGTGTAAAGAAAAATGTGCCACTAGTTCAGCCACTGAAGAATGTATTCACTGGACTTAGAGCTATCAGTTGCAGAGTTCTCACTCTACTCCCTCCTGGAGCATGTGGAATTTTCTTTGTAACATTATGCTTTCCAAAATTACAGGAGTAGAAGACTAATAGAACTATAAAACCCAGGCAATTGCTTGCCATGCCCACCATGCTGTAGAGCATTATGTGCTGCACAACTGATGGTCACAATGGAAACTATTGATTCCAGCTGCACTTTGTATTTTAGCTGCAGGTCAACTGGCTTGAATCATGGCAAATTTGCCACCTTAAAGTAATTTACACAGTTTAATAAAAACCACACTAACCCATAGCATAAACAAGCTTGAAATGATAAGCAGTTTGTGATATATCAGTGAACAAAAATATTAAGAAATAAATATTTTCCTGGAATGTAAGTAGAATTCATGATCTATGTTTTCAATCCTAATTTCAGCTTCTGATGAGATGAATCAAATATTCACATCCCAGCTGCTTCTGAATGTTCTAAGTGGAATTTCTTGGAGCAGTGTTAGCCCACTCAGCTCCAGATAAAGTTTATACGTGCTGAGGAAGCTGGATGCCTTACAAACATGGATTCCTAAAAACAGTTTTCTGCTAATACACATGTTTTGTCATTTCGTCATAAGGCTGAGAGATCTTCCCAAGGACAAAGGTACAGGTATAGAAATGTTGCCTGGAACCCTTCTTTATTCCAAGCCTTAGGTGATAGTTTTCTGTACCTGAGCCATACTCTTCCCTAAACTGCATGCACTTTAGGAAGTGGATTGTTTCAAGCCTTTTCACAATGTTTCTTGTACTCTTGTGCCAAGAGTGCTCTATAGAGAGTAGGACATGAAGTTATGGAGGATATATGTGGCTACCAGGCCTGTTGGGGTACACCAGAAAAGGAGATCTTGTAGGGTTGGGGTGGGGGGGTGATGCAGTGGGGTAAGCCACAGCTCAAATCTGGTTTCTGCATAAAGACAAAGTGATGATGTGCTACAGCCCTTATCACAGTCCCACATGTCCCCAATGGGAAATAATTTAGTCTGCTCAGTATTGGAGCCCAAATTAATTGTCATGAAGCATACAGGGTAGGGATTCCACACCTAGGAAACACACTGAAAGTAAGTGCTCTCAAAAACTTCACCTTTATCAAGTGCACCCAATCTCTAACTTTTGTGACCTGCTCCTTGAGAACACAATCTCCTGTAAAGAGAGATTCATAGCTGCTCAAATACCTGGTCTGAACTGCACCTTAGAGGACTCTCCTGGCAACAGAGCGAACGTAGGAAACTCAGCTTCACAACATTGGAGTCAGCTTTTGTGACTTTTCATTCCTCTGTGGTCCATTTTTACTTGGATTTTCATCTTTTTTTAACTAGCTCAGCAACAGAGCCTTTATTTGTCATGCTGTGTTGCAGGCAGTTTTGGTTTTCTCTAGCCTGTTAATTCAAGGCTGTTTAAGACTCTGCCAGCTGGCTACCATCTTATGCTCATGGAATCATGTAAGGGAGTGCAAAAGGGCAGTAGCAAGTTAGGTTTTGTCCCTTTTGTCTCGCCAAAATCACAGCATTCTTCTAAGCAGAGGACACAAAGTGAAGCAATAGGACAAAAACTTCACTTTGGGCTAGATAGGAAGTCTCAGTTTGAGGAAATTTTGCTGTGGTTGTACCACTGTCCATTCCCTCTGTTTTATGAAAGTGATAAGAAAAACTTTAAACTGATTCAAATATGTGGCTTTTAATCCCCAGTGTGAAAATTCCATCTAACATAAATTTTAACCTTGCAAGTTGCTTCACCATGTGGATGCAATGCCATTTTCAGTGTCAGCACTTGGTGATTTGAAAACAATGGTATTCAACTGCCAGAGCCCAAAGCAGGAGCTTCCTCTTGAGAAGTGTCACTCTGTCTTTTCACTATAAGTTTTGCTATGTAACTGTTTGGCAGTGGGGTCAGGAAATTCATCACCTAAAGAAACAGAGCCAAATATCTACTTTGAATGATTACAGCTAAGATGTCCTTCCACAGCTGTGTACCTAAATTATTGTATTCTCCTTACTCATGAGCACTGAACATATTTCAGTGAACAGAAAATACACTCTCCTGGTATTCTAAAAAAATAATGTACATTCACAAATTAGCTTTTACCCTGTATTTCTCTGACATAAATAGTAAAACACTCTCTTCTACCAATTTTTTTTTCTTTTTACTGCCATAGCCCCTAGAAGCATTTAAGCTATATCTCACTGTGCTAAACTTCCTTAGAGAGCATCTGTTAAGAGATTTACATTGTAAATAAGCAAGGTATGACTATCTTTCTTACCTTTTTACGTTTAACTGCATTTTCTAGAACTATGTAATTAGAAGGAAGATATGAGAACTTTAACATTCAAAGTCCAAAACAGAGAACCAAATCATCAGACAAGACATCTGGACAATTCCATAGAACGATGAGAGACCTCTCTGCTGGTTTGCTCCTGGACTGTTATAGATCTCTTAACATTTACCTAGTACTTCTAGAATAACAGAGAATAAAAAACATTCTGTTTCAAAAAAAGGTAATTAAAAAGAAGGCTACATAAACATATATTTTTATACAAAAATGTTCATCTGTGTGTGTAGCTATCCATCTATTCACATAACTCACCCACAAGACTCTCACAAACACAAATATATTGAAATATATTACTTTCTTAAAATAATTATTTTCTTAAAAGTGAAAGTAGTGGGACCTGAGTTTAAACATGTGCCATTTTTCTCCAGTAAGAAGTAGCAGCCTTCAGTAAAGAATTACAACAAATGCCAGCTTGTCCTGACTTTGAACCATTGGAAGTTAGTTTTATACCTCCTGATCCACAAGCTACAGTGATGGTTTTAGTTATTTCACATCACTTCATTAATGGCATTTGGGAATACCACCAGACTGACAAAATTAGCTTCATGCACAGAAAATTCTAACCCCTACATTTTAATGTGAGATCTGTTCTAATACCTGATCAAATTCAATAAGAATAACTCTTCAGAAGTCAGCAACCACAATAAAAAGAGTATCTGTTGCAGGCTTTTAGAATTTTTTTTATTTCATTTCCAAGATTGGAGGCACTGGAAATTTTTTGGTTTTTGTCTGTGGAAACTAATAAAAAATGTGATGTTAAAATACATGTCTTCAACCACTCTGACCAAAGGAATGAAAAATTTTTGGGGCTTGTCCTTATTGACTATCCACTGAATCTCAAGACCAGGTGGAGCAGATACATCATGGCAAACACACCAACCCACATAAAAAAACAAGTGAGTATGACTGGGATATAGAACAAAAGACCTATTCAAGATATCCAAGACACATAGCAGTGCTTCTGTAATAAAATTCTTATCTGATTATCATAGAAGAAATAGATGTTAATTCAAAAAAAAGGTTTGATTTTTATGAAGGATAAAAGAAAACATTAGATTTAGCATCCAACATGTTTTTCTGGTAACAGAGCAATTTAACATGACCAAAAAGGTCTACTCTGTTCTCTTTTTTTCTCTTGAAACTAGAAATATTTTCTTTCACTGGTGTCTAGAAGATCCAAAACACCTCTCTGCAGTCAGTATTCAGGAGACACACAACATATGGTTACTGAAAACTGGCAAGAGAACAGTTTCTCATTCTCCAGTCAGGCATTCATTGAAGATGCTCAGAGGACTATCAACACAGCAAATACTCCTTCTTGCTGATGCACTTTTTTGCTGTAGTGACCTAGATAATCTTCTGATAAAAAAGGCACTTTAATCACAAAGCTCATTTTTTCAAAGTTAAGTGTTCAATATGATTTGTTTAAATTACTGTATATAACAGAAAAAATGAAGAAGAGTCTTGTAGGCGTGAACCTTGCTTTTCTGCTTGTTTGGGATTTTTTTCAGTCATTTCTGTATATTTTTACACATGAAGTATCTTTACACTCACTTCTGTCTAGTAGTTGAGGTGTTTCTAGAAGATCATGTGACATTATGATCTGCAGAAAAAAAAAGCTAAATATAGTGTTTCTAACTCCAGAAATTGAACATATTTATAATTTATAGGAAAAGATTGCAAAACAAAAATCAGAGCATTAACCACATGTTTTATGCTCTGAATCTAACGCTTCTTGCCTGCCTTTTTCTGAATCCAAATAAATTAAGGCCTTTTATTGCTGCCCAAACTCCTTTTATTATGAGTATTTACGTAATTTTAAGTTATGACCCAGTCTCATTGTGCTGAAGCCCATATAGTACCTTTTTTGTAACTGAATTCCAATAAAAAGGCACTAGTACATCCTAAAAAATTGTTAATATCAGAAATTCTTAAAATTATCTTATTGCCATTGTTGTAGGCTTAAGGACGAACAGTGATCTAGACAAAAACATGACCATAGGAAAATTAGGCTACCCTTACACTGAAAGGCAGAGTGGGAAAATTACTGAGATTCTATCATCCTGGAAGTATTTACAGCCTTTTAAGAAATGGCTTGTAACACACATCTTTCCTTGAAGAGGACCAAGAAGAAAGCTTTGTTTCCTTAGAGCTGCTATCCTCGAAGACTGTCCTCAGCTCTTTAGCAGGCACTCAAAGGAGAGAGCCAGGACACAGACATTCTGTGTATATCCTCAGGGAAGAGCCACCCCACTGGCATTCAGTCAGCAGATCCATTAAGAAAGTGGGAAAGTACCTGCAAATATACCCAAGGAGCTTCTCCCAGACAGGACATAGCCAGAAGCCATCTGGACAGGGTCCTGGGCAACCAGCTCTAGATAGCTCTGCTTCAGCAGAGATGATCTCCAGAAATTTCTGCCAATCTCTGCCATCCTGCTGTCATGTGATTTGGTTCTTGTTAAAGCCCTGAAATATCTTACATCCACAATCAATATAATGTAGTATAGGAAGTTCACTAGGCTCCTGTCAGTAGCCTGAGCTTTATGCCTAAAAAGAGAGGGTGGACAACTAGAATGAGTGGAGCTAATTATCAGGTCTTCATTGTGAGAGAGTAATTATGGCTGGGATGTTAAGGAATAGTTTTCCTAGGTCCCTCACATTTTATAAATGGCAGGGAGAGAGCCTGCTATCTTCTCAAAGACAGCCTGGTGGAGTTCATTTGCTAGAGTATGTGCTCAGATGGGAAGGAAATGTTCACATGAGATGATAAAAGAGAGGTAAGTGGCAAATTCTTTAACCACCTCTCAAACAAAACACAACACCTGACTTCAACAGTGCAGACAGATTTAGTATTTGTAACAAACCAAGCATGAACACTAATCTGATGTGTTAGCAAGCATGGCATCTACAAGCTTGGGATCATCATTTATTTTATTCAAGTCTGCCGGGTGGTATAGATGTACTTTCTAGCCATCTTGCCCCTTTAAACCAGAATATTGTTCCCACTGAATATTTGGCAGATGTTTTTTATTTCAGTTCCTAAAATGAACCACCTTACAACACTTAAGAAATAGAAGGCTGAGCTTCTTTGTTGACTCTACAGAAAGATCAGGCTTCAAAAAGACACCTTTATGTAAGACTTTGTGTAATGATTTTCCTTCCCACTTCTCTGCTCTGGAAAATAACAGCTTTTCTGTCAAGGGTTTTGTGTAGTTCTGTGAGTAAACTTATGCCTACACTGTAGAAAGATTGCAATACCTGTGTACAATCATAAGCATTCCCTTGTGAACTCACAGGGCAGGAAAAAATGTCAATGAAAGAAAAACAGAGGAATAAAAAAGATAAGAAGATAAGTCTACTGTATGTTTCCAGATCTCTCACAGGTGTACATTACATTTCTTTGGAAAACAAGGTAAAAAGTAAATATTTAGTACAAGACAAAAGATGAGAAAATAATATTCAAGTAACAGGAAATGGGAAATTTTCAGCTCCGGGAATTCAGAGACTCCAATATTTTACAAATTTCTTTTTATTTCTTGTAAACTGAACCGAAGATACAAAAATGACACGTTACATGATAAGTGGATGCTAATGTAAGCGGTCACTTACATTAGCATGCTGAGCAGCAGGTCCATTTGAATGACATAAATGGTAACTTAACAGAGTCTGGCACAAGCCCAGTCTTTCAGAAACAAGGTGCTCACTCCACAGGTGGAGTGAGGACTTCCAGATGAATCATCAGTGGGAACTGGAGATTCTGAGAAGGGTTTGTACCCAGACCTTTCACCTTCATTAAAAAAAAAAGGTTGTTAAATTGACAAAGATTGAAAAAAGAAATTAGCTGAGGCCTGGAAAACCTACCTTATTGTAAATGGGTAAATCTGTTTCCTTTACATAAAAAGGTTAAGAAATGACATGACAACAGTCTAAAATTACCTGCATTATTTCTTGTAATGGAGTCTTTAATCTCGTAGATAAAGGCATAATAAGAAGGAACTGAAGCTACATAAATACAAACTGAAAATAATCTCTGATTTTTAAGAGTAAATGAAAATTACCTACTGAAACAAACGTGGTGGTTTCTCTGGAACCTTTTAAAATCAAAATAGATATTGTGATTTTTATCTTAAATAAATTCATAGATACATAAATAGCAGAATAATTAAATTATGCATATATGTAAGTAAAGACATTGTATATCAGAAACAGTTATTGATATGGACTAAATGCAAAAATCACTGAAAATTGCCACTTTTAATTTAGGTGGTATAAAATTCTACATTAATATTAGTGTTAATACTATCTGTTCACACTGGAGATCATTCTTATTGCAATTCAGAGTTGAACAAAAAGATGTCTTCTGTGGTAAAGACAGCTGTTTGAGTCACTAGGGGCAATGCATTAATCAAGACTCCCATGTTTTGGCATGATGCAGCTCTATTGATCATTTATTTGCATGGATGTGTATGGCAGTACTTCATCAGTCCAGATTTTCCTTTTCTCTCCACAGTTACACAAGATCAATAACCAAGTAGCAGGGAGGAAATTGAAATGCTCCATACATTTTTATCCATATGTGCAGGTGTGGTGCCTGACCCTTGCAGGTGCCTGAGATGCCACAGGGCTGTTCAGTCTATGGAGTAGTTATGTTCCCTTAGTGCCCTAAAATGCTCCTTCCTTAGCTTGGACTGGAAGCACATGTGAGGCCACCCAGTCAGAGCCTGACAGCTGAGCTTCCACACTGCAATCCTTGCTGATTTAGCCTGTCAGTTTGTCTCCTCACAGCCACCTTCAACATAGACATTACTCAATTTTCAGCAGACCAAGCTGCAATCTGAGCTCAACCAAACACTCTGGAAATCAAACGGATTTGATCAAACCGGGATGTTTGGCAAGTCTGAAATAAACAGACTGTTATATTGGTAGTAGAGAAGAAAATATAGACTAAAAAAAGATGAGACAGAACAATTCTCAGGAGTTGCAGTACTGGCTTTTAAGCATTTGCTACATATAAAAGAATGTGAAATGTCAGCCCAAATTCCATTAAAAATACTGCTTCATCTGACCCATTTGGAGTGCTGAGACAGTGAATAGATCTGACTGCTTATTTAGAAGTATTACAGGCGTTGTATTGGAGCAACTGATATAAAAACACGCTATCCCACGCTCCCACTTTTCCCACTATTTGCCAATTTGTAATTACAGTATGTAAATACACAGCAGAATGGGTCTTTGGTTAATCAAATTGATTTAATTGCTGAATCCCCACAGATGAATGTGAACAGAGTCTTCTCTTTTCTCATTTTTTGTTGGCAAAACATAGCCACACAAATTATAAAAATTCCACCAGAAATGGGAATGGGATTTGAATAACTCTCTTACTGGAGCAATGCTGGAACACCTGTAGTCAGATTCAAAAGACTTTAACAAGGTATTTTCTCATCATTTTAGACCTCTGAATTGTGACATACCCTAGAGATACTGAATTAATTAGGCCTTTGTAGATTATCAATGTGTACATGTCTACTTTTTATGGAAATCTGGCATTGTTTTTCATTTTCTGAATTTCATAATTAAAAAGGCAGTAACACAAAAATTGTTGCAAAGGGTTCACCAGATATTCTCATTGGTTCATAGGCTGGATATAAAGCTCTTGTCATAGATACGAGTGTTATTGTACAGTACAGGGCACATTTAGCCACAACATTATCCCGATTGCTTTTGGCAGGTACAGTAGTTTCACGAATACAAGCCGCACGGATTATAAGCCGCACCCCCGGTGCCTCGACAATGTTGCTGTCTTTGTCAATAGATAAGCCGCACCCCGAATATTAGCCGCACTTTCGTTCGTCGCGAGAATCCGTGCGCAGCTTTCACAAATTGGCCAATTAGTAAGAGGATCGCGGCATAGCGGGCTTTACTGGCTCGGGGCGGGGCCAGGCAGGCTCGGCCCGCTCATGGTTGCCGACGGGGCCGGGTGGCCCAGCTCAGCGCCACGGCTCGGCGGGGCTGGCCGGGTGGTGCTGCCGCCGCCGCCGGGCTCGCTGGCCCCCCTCTCCCGTCAGCACCGCCCCGCTGCCGCGTTCGCTTGCCCGGCTGGCAGGGCTGCCGCCGCCGGGCTCGCCGTCTGCCCCGCTGCCGCTTTCGCTCGCCCCGCGCCGCGCCTCGCGAGCGCCGCGCCCGCCCCGCGGCGCTTTCGCGGCTCGCGGTTCGCGGCTCGTGGTTCGCGGCTCGCGGCTCGCGGCTCGCGGCTCGCGGCTCGCGGTTCGCGGCTCGCGGCGGCGCTTTCGTGGCTCGTGGCTCGCGGCTCGCGGCTCGCGGCTCGCGGTTCGCGGCTCGCGGCTCGCGGCTCGCGGCGGCGCTTTCGCGGCTCACGGTTCGCGGCTCGCGGCTCGCGGCTCGCGGTTCGCGGCTCGCGGTTCGCGGCTCGCGGCTCGCGGCTCGCGGTTCGCGGCTCGCGGCTCGCGGCTCGCGGCTCGCGGTTCGCGGCTCGCGGCTCGCGGCTCGCGGTTCGCGGCGGCGCTTTCGCGGCTCGCGGTTCGCGGTTCGCGGCGGCGCTTTCACGAGCGCCGCTTTCACTCGCCCCGCCGGCAGGGCTGCCGCTGCCGCCGCCGCCACCAGGCTCGCCGGCCGCCCCCTCCTGTCTGCACCGCCGCCGCGTTTCCTCGCCCTGGCCGGCACTGCAGGCCCCCGCACCGCCGGGCTCCCCCACGCTGCTGGCCCCGATTATGCTGGGCTTCCCCCGCTGCCAGGCAGCCCCACCCGCCGGCCTTCCTGCTTCTGCCATGCTCCCCTGCGCTGCTAGCCCCAGTTCTCCCGGGCTCCCCCGCCCTGCTGGCTCAGGCTCTGCCGCCCGCCCCCGACACTGCTGGCCCCGCCTCTGCCAGGCTTTCCCACCTCTGCCGGGGCCGGCCGGGCTCCAGCTTGGCTTGGGGCTGCCGCGGGCTCTCACTTCCGTGTTGGCAGCTTTTAGAATTTTGTTAATAGATTAGCCGCCCCGGAATATTAGCCGCACTTCCGGGTTTCCACCAAAATTTTGGTCAAATTGGTGCGGCTTGTATTCATGAAATTACTGTAATTGATTCATACAATCTGAAGAAAGAAAGCCTTGAGATGTCCTCGACAAAACACTGGGTCATTAAAATCTGATGACTTCATAAGCTAGTGGAAACACATGTAAATTTCAGAGTTTTGGACCTGCATTTGATATATTCATGCTACAAATACAGGAATTTGAAATTACATCAGGCCAGGTTAAAAGTTTTCCCATGTCCAAGCTCTATAAAAAAAACAGACAAATTCCTGTGTAAGCTTTGGTAAAACCTTCTATCTATGTTAAGAAGGAATGAATGCACACTGTTGTAAGGATGGCAGCCTGAGGGACTGGAGTACCAAAATCCCAGAACTATTCCCTGCTATAAATCAGAAGTGAAGCCTCAAACCTGATATTTGTGATAAGATAAACTAACCCTACTTTATACAGAAGATTTGCCTCGATCCCTGTCCTTCTATACCCTGGATGAACACTGTGATCATTCTTGTGCATTACACAGAGGGAAGGAGGAATAGTAGTAGTAGTAGTAGTATTGTTGTAGTAGTAGTAGTAGTAGTAGTAGTAGTAGTAGTAGTAGCATAGTAGTAGTAGTAGTAGTAGTGGTAGTAGTAACAGCACACATTTTTCTTCAACTGTTCTTTGAACAAAGCCAGCTGTCACTGCATACTGGGTCCAATTCCACAGCCATCTGAGTGGGCCTGTGAGAGTTTGTCTTGATAAGGTTTGGCACACACAGGGTTTAGACTTTTCTGGCCTGCTAATTTACTAAGCTGCTTCTGAGAAAACATGGATTTTGTAGATCTTCAAGGTCTGGTTCTGTTCCACATCCAGAGGCCTGCCTTTAGATGTCAAAAAGTATCTGTCTGCATGTGGAAGGTGGAAGACTGGCTTCCCACAATATTAATTCAAAGTCTAGTCAATATGGTCAGGTGAGTCTAGAGAGCTCTTTGGTTTACCAAACGAGATGCTTCCTTTCCACTGAGTTAACTGATTCTTGCTGACTAACAGCTCAGTTTATTTGCCTAGACAGATGCATTTGAGGTGCACTGATAGCTTTCCTGGCCAGTTGCTATTAGTCAGTAGACCTCAACTTCTCTTTTAATCTGTCAAGCCTGTGCAAATATTTTAGGTGCTCTAGGATGCCTAAACATCATTAGCTGAACATGGTTGAATATCTGAGTTGTACCTCAGGCTTATACTGTTAAAGAGGCTTAGCCATTAGCATACTCATAAACACTTGCATTTAGCTAAATTAACCTAAATTTCTGAGTCTGAAGGTGAACCCTACTGGTAAAACTCAGGGGTTAGTTACCAGCTGACACAGTGTTGTCAGAATCAGTTTTCTAGTTAGGCACTGATAAGCCTTATTCGAAGGCACCTATTGCTCTTATTCAGCTCTATCTATAAACACTTGGAGTAAGTGAAATCAATTCTAGACTACCTGAGCCTTGAAACAGATTCACAAAGGTCACTCATATTTCACAAATAATGCCACTGCTAACTTTTAATCTCAGCAGTTCATGGGTACACTGATTTAAATGCTTATATTTCTTTAAGACTCAGGATAAAACTGCTGCCAGATTTCAATTCTAAACAAAATAAAATTCTTTACATTGCTTTTGTATTTGCTTTGTGTGATAACTACCTTTTCAGCCTATTACTAAACTCAATTAGAAATTCTTACTTGTGCTGCAGTGCTTTGCTGAGACTAATGAACAAAGTTTCATAAAATCAGCTTGTGACCATGTGATGACTATTAAAACTTATAAAACCCTTAACCATTATCATAAGGAATTCAGCATACTATGGCATTGTTAGAGAGTGCATCATGAACTAAAGTACTTCTAGCTCATCAGAGCTTTGCCTGTTCATGCAGGAGCACAGACCTGGTTTTAAGCAAACAGATGGAAATACAAACCTCTGATATTCCTATTCCACTTTGTGCAACAAACATGTTTAGCAAGAGGAATTACATTGACCTTGAAAAACTATTGCACTGTACTCTGCACTCAAATTTCTTCCTTTCATAACTCCCTTTTCCATCATTTTCTATCAGTATTATTTATGAAAGCAAGTTGTTTACATTTTAGTTTTTTAAACTAATAGAATAACTGCCACACAGTTTTATTCCAGATAAATTATCAGGTCTTAAAAAGCTTTCATAATTTTCTTCCCTTCCACCCTACTAGTAACACTATACTATTACTTGCTGCCAACCTGGATACTAATCCTTTCTGTTGGTGTTTTCTGCCTTATTGTCTCTTCTGGCAACAACCAGAGTTGGCCCCTCATAATTGTCCTTCTCCTTCCGATTCTGGCTAGAAAACTGAGAATGTTGTAGCCAGGCTGATAATTATTTCACAGTGGGACCTTCCAGTACTGTTCAGAGATGCTGAGAAACATTTGCTTTGGAGAACACCAGACATGCCTGGAGACTTACACATGCTATAATTTTTCAGCAGTCATAAGCTTTTCTAACATTCATCTTTCTGCAATTCTGTTTTTCCTGCTAATGTCCAATATTTGCTTTATGTCTTATTCGCTTTGTATCTACATTCACAGCACCCTGTTTTGTGTATGGTAGCAGACAGCGGGACAAGGATACTTTTTCATGTAGGCATCTATATGTGAGTTGTTCAGACTAGGCTTTGCTTAGAAAAAACAGATATCCATTCTAGCTTGTGATCCACAAAGTCCTCAAAGAAGGTCAGATGAATTGCAATTTGAAACTAGTCTCCATTGGCCAGAAATTAATTTAACTAACAGAAACATATATGTATACTTCAGATGTCTTTATCTATACAGGAGTTTGATCATAAAATGGGCATACTCCCTAGCATATGATCTTTAATAATAAATTTTGCATAAAAGTGGATAACATAATAAAACATACAAATAAAAGCAGAAATTTATTGTCTAGTCCTTTATACTGCTTTGCTTTATCCACCCTGCCACAAAACACCTATAACTTCTCTGTAGTTACTTTTTTTTCTCATGTTGAGCTTTCATTGTCCACTGAATACTTCAACATTGAAAGGATTGTACTTAACCTAACAGCCGCTCAGTGAAGTAATCCAACAGCACATTATAGGTGCCTACAGAAACAGAAACATCCTGGCCATAAAAAATAATGCCCTTGAAAAGCTATTTGGAGAAACACTTCATTCTCTTTAGTCTTTCAAAATGAAGATCTGTTGTATGAGGTATTTTATACATGCAAATGCTTCATTTTCTTTCTTTAAGTCTTTATAGTACTATTTGTTTTCAAATGAGTTTTGTGGTTGTTTCATATAGGGAATGTAAAACCCAGGGTATATGTCACTATTCTGTGGTTTGCCATATACTTTTCTTTAATAAATCATCATTGAAGATGTGAACAAGTTTAATTTCACAATGTAAATATTTCCCTTTACAATTTGTGTGTTTGTATGTGTGTGCCAAAACCATATTTTTCTAAAAAGCAATATTCTAAAAACCCACAAATTCGGCACAACATGAAGCTATGCCAAGTAATACTCCAATGGAAAAACTGCAAATGATACAGACCATTTATATTTATGAATCCTGAGCTTGAAGTAGTATCTATGTTTTTATTTAACTTTGTTTGGAAGTCATGTTCAGTGATTTCTAGATTCTTGGGAACATAATGATGTATATGGGTCATAAAAGACCCTCCTGCTGTTTGCCTGCCCAGAACAGACCTTTAGGTAAATAAACAATCTCGAACATAACTGAAGTATTGGTACACTCCAGACTTCAGGAAAACTTTGAAAACATGAATACTGGAAAGCGTATCAGTTACACAGAGTTATACACTAAATTAGTTTGGAATGGACCTTTAAATCAAAGAGTCCAGTCACTGACCAAACACTGCCAAGCCTGCCACTACTCTGTATTCTGAGGCATTATATCTATATGCCTTTTAAATACCGATAGAATGGCATTTAAAACAGATGGAGAAAAATAATTACTCAGTTCAAAACTGTTTTTCACTATTTACTCTACTTTCTCACTCATGACCATGACATAGAGATTGGAAAGCAGAAATGCTAGTGGAGCCCACTGCCATCCACCTTCTGAACACAGCTGTGCCATGTTTTACAGGTTACAGCCATGTTAGCCAGCTACAAAAAAAGGAGAAGGGCAGATGTGAGACATGCTCCACAGGAAAAGCTGGTAGAGACAGCTCCAGCAACATGGATATCTGCTATGCCTCATCTTCAGCTCAGGTAAAAATTAGAGGTGTCTCTGCATCGTGCTTATCGGTGAGAGTGGCAGGAAGTCATGTGATTTTTGGAACTGCTTTCATGGCTTATTTGGTTAATTGGACCTCAAATAGAGCACTAAATGGAAGGATTCTGTTAGTGCCCACTAATCCAGCAGGGAATCACAGACTTCTGATTCAAGAAGGTAGAGAATTCATCACTTGGGTGATGAATTTTATTGTTAAGAGGTTATGATTACACATAAAAAAGACTTACCTTATTTTTATTGAGTTTCTTTCTGTTGTGTCTGAACCAGTTTTATCCGATATTAACTGGATTTATGTCTCAGTTACTTGCTAGAACAAAAATTCTATGGCATAAATGGCCTTCCTACACACTAGAAAAAATTGATTAGAAAATACAAATCTATTTTTCAGAAGGGTCATTGTAACAAAAAATAAAATTCTTTATTCCTGCTTGCCTGTTTTATGTGCTGGAAACCAGTGAAGCTTAGACTGTACTAAGTTATACACCTCAGACACAAGTGCAACTGCACAGACTAACAGCTTTTGTGGGATCTGTACAGCTGCAGCTCCCATTCATCTGCTGTCTGAAGCCACCTCCTTTATCACTCACTTGGTGCCTGTGCACTACCCTGACATCGTATCTCTACTTCTTCTGTGACAGCAATAAAGACATATTCCAGAAGGAGCAGAGCTGACAGGCTCTAAGTGTGTTCCAGTTCCTGTGTCCTTTCAGATACTACAATGGAACAGCTAAATAAAGGCAGAGGTTCAACCATTTTCCAGTGTTGTGCATCCCAGTTTCCTCAGGAGCAGAACTTGTGGTTCAGTCTGTGCTGCTGACTCTCAGTTCAGCTGGATCTGGGCAGGCCAGACCCTTTAATCTTCAGGGCTCACTGTCATGAGTGAGACTTTAGTCACAGAGCTTTTTGGAAAAAGACCTCACATCTTTCCCCTAAGATTCCAGGCAACACTGGTGTCCAAAAAAATCTAAGAAAAAGAAATTACTTTGCCAGTTAGCCAATAAAAACTTGAAGCTTTAGGAGAATATATATCAGGGAGATTTCACATTTGCATTCTCTCAGTCATACTTCTCCTCTCAATTTGTTATGTTTGGCCACATTGCTGAACCTGCTCTACTTCAGTTCTTTTGGACTCCAGGAAATCTATAATTATTATTTAAGAACCAGAATTTTGTCAAAGCAGTACAGCCCAATTAATCTTGTTTCTTGCAATAAATCTAATAAAATTGAGGTTTGGAAAACACATTCATGTTATGAACAGTAGAAACAAACCACTGAGGCAAACGTAAATGTCCTCTGTCTGGTTAAAGCTTTCTGGTGATCTAATTTGCCCTAGAGCAAATAGTTACCATCATTTTGGACACTGTGATTTCCAGATGTAGTAGCCACAGAAAAGGAAAGTTCCAAGAACAACATGATTTCTGGGGACACTGATGTTTAGATGATTGGTTTTCATTATCAGACTTGGTGATTATTTTCAGGACTTATATCAGTTACTAACATTGTTTTTATTAAACACAAGACTGCCAGAAACAAGTTAATAGCTAGGTTTTGGGTTATTCTCTGTTCTTAAAAGTGGTTTCATTATCAGATAATCAGCTAGCAAGCCACTTTCACTAGCTCTATGCATGCATCCAGATCTGCCTATGACTGGTTCATGCAGAGTCCTCCCCAGAGATCAGGGGTACTGCTTGCAAGAGCAACATTTACTAACCAGAGTAAGGCACCACAGGCCAAGTCTCATGCATGAAGCTCTGAATTCCCATCCTGTGAAACAACATCAGACACATTGTGTATGTATTGTACTGAATGGAATTCCACTAAAACCTGTACGTCAGAGTGTGCCTCCTCTTGGTAGAAATATAGCAAACAACTTCACTCGTGTTTTATCCAAATAAAAAGTGCAAGGCTAGCCTGACTGTTCAACAGAAACAAATAGCCTTAGCTTCCCTTAGCCAGCCAGAAAACTGCCTATCAGAAATGCATTGTTATTGGAGGTAAGGAGAGAGTCTTGGCAAGTACAAATACACTGCAACAGGAAGTCCTTTAGCCTCTTAGAAAAGAAATTTCAGTACTGACAAAACCAAGACCACTGGAGCATCCACACAGATTCTTGAAATTAATCCTTCCTGATTTAAAGTGGAAGACAGCAAAATTTTTATTGAATCGTCCTACAGCTCTCAAATTATAATGTGCTCTACTAGATTGCAGGTCAGGCACACCAATCTGGAGGATATTATTTTTTTCCCTTCCCCCACCACTTATTCTTTTGACTCCGACAGCACTATTGATGAAGACCTCAGGAAAAAAAATATCAGTGCCCAAGACACTTTGATGGCCTTTCCACTGTGTAATTATACTTACTCTTGATAACACTAAAGACATGCCTTATTGGTAGTGGCACAGGCTGCTTTCCTTTTCACAGAGAGATGGATTGTTTCTGCAGGCCTTGATGGCCTTCAAATTATCTGAGCACAGAAAAGAGAGCAGAGTGAATTTTATTTTAACTCATTTTATTTCTAAATTTATTTCCTAGTAGCTAGAAGGTGATGACTGCCCCAGCAGTCAAGTCAATTGTTATCTGTGGGACTTGATTATGTTTAGACCCAGTCTCTCATTTTGAGCAAGACACAGTTAATGAGGAGAGAAATGAAAAGTGCATTGAGTCACAGTGTGTTTGTGGTAATTTGTGACACATTCACTCTACTCAGTTCTTTGTTTATTCCTTCCCCCCTCCACGCAGGTCCTGTAGAAAAAGGAACAGATAAGCGAATTCAGTGGTAGACAGTTAAGGGTGTTGAAAGTAATGAATCTATATCTCTCTATCTCTTTCCCCATTGTTGGCAGTAATTGGAGCAGTGTTCATCTATACAGTAAAATGCCAGTGAAGCCCATCTTAATGAAACATCTTTTTTTCCATTATTTTGCAACACATTTTTCATTGACACAGCTAGTTTTTATTTTCACTATATGCCTTTTTTTTTTTTGCAAGCTCTTTGCCACTCTTCTAAATAATAGTCCATTAAACAGTTCACAGTGTGTGTTCTGTAGAAATGTAAAAAAGTGATTGGATGATACTAATTAAGGAGAGATTTTGTTTCCACTTACTGCAGATCAATGGTGGGTTACATTAAAGCTGCATTTTTGTGATGAGTTTAAACACAAAAGAACAGCTGTGCTAAATACATATTTCAAGGCTTACAGGTAGGTCAAATAAATCTTTCTTTCTTTGCTTGTCTATTTTAAAACTATAGCAAACTGTATGCGAAGAATAGTAGTAAAATAAAAAAGGCAAATTTTTCACTGCAAATGTTTTTCACTTGTCGTAACAGAAACTGCTAATTCAGGAACGCCAGTTCCAATGCATTGAGATCCTGTTGGCTTTTAATTTAATCTATAGACTGCTATGCATTAATTTTAATGAGACTTTTTTTCCTCTGTTTTCTACAGTTGCCACTCTAAGGTATTCCCTCTCTGATTTATGGCAGTGCTAGATACAGGAATAAAATATATTAATGAGAAAACTCTTCCTGTATTTGAACTCACAATTCTTCCTTTAATCCTAAATTATTCTGAGCACAAAATGTAACCAAAATCTCCATACAGAGATAAGTTCATATGCAAAGAAGAGTGGCAGCTCATTCCAGTCAGATCAATTAAAATAAAAATTCACTATTCGTTGGCATTCCTTGATCAGCACGAACAACAGTCAGAGGAAATTCACCTGGTTGCCTCCAAGTAACATAATGAATCCTGAACATATATGACAAGGAAATAAAAGAGAAAATGCTTTTCAAGCACTTGCTCTAAATATTAAATGCACAAAACTGTTTTAAAATCAGTTCACTCTATTTTAAAAATGCATTTTCTTTAATATAGGATTCTATATAAGGAAACTATAAGCACCCTGGTTTTATCCAGTTCATTTCAATATCAAAAGCACATGAGAATTTTTGTTCACACTGTCCTTGCATTTCAACAGTCTAGATCCCAATTCTAAACCACTATTAGCAGACTAGAATAACATGATATAGCATGGACTAAGGAAGATGCCTGATACCTTTGGTTTTGTAGAAACCAAGGTCACATACAGATTTGCTATTATATAACCAAAGTTTGTATGGAACAGATAAAAAGATCCACCTTTAACTGTTTTAAGTTCAAACTATCAAGTCAGTACTGTGTGCTTTTCATCAGCTTAAACCAAAAGTTAGTTCAGAATTCATAATACGTTTGTTTCGTGTTGAAATTTGGGTGGTCTCAAACTCCTGAAAGTAATCATGTATGCTGGGAATCAACCAAATTCTGGATGTGCTCACTTTTCAAAGAAATGCACTTGTGATAATTTTAAGAAAGTCTTATTTGTCTGTACTGCTCTTGACGCCTCCTGCACAAAGACAAGAATATCCATGGCTAGTGTGAAAGGCCTGCTGTGAGTGTGAACACTACTTGTCTACTAACACATGGACAGTAGCACCTGAGCTCCATGCCTCACTCCACTGTGGGTCAGTTACCTGTCTTTTTCACAGGTCATGTAGAGCTGGTGTTTTCCTAACATCATTATTGAAATGCCTTTTTCCTTTACACACCTCGAAATACAAACATTGTCATTTTACAGCACATTTTTGGTCCAGAAGGATGCTCTGTTTAGTCTGTGTGTCAGCTGGCTGATCCCATGAAGGAAAAGGCTATTCAGTCACAAAATGTGAAAGCTTGTAGGGTGCGTTATAGAATTTAAAAGCTGTGCTGAGACCTGGCAATGTTCAGCAAAGGCCTGTTTTCAAGAGTGACATCCACTCTTGAAGTGAAAACAAAGACAGTGGGAAAGCATTCTGCTAGTTACAGGGCACACTTCCAGTGAATAAAATGGTCTTTAAAACCTACACTACTGTGCACCCCACGCTGCTTTTACTGCTGCTATGAACTGGATAGATTAGGGTGAGTAGCACAATTTTTTAGTTCAATTTTGCTCAGTGTGTCTGTAGTTGTAGAATCCACATGTATAGAAACTCTTTATTCAAGCATGGGTTATCACCGGTATTCTCACAGCAATTTATACAAGGAAGCTTCTCCTGGTATAATTCATTAAAAATTAATCAACCCATTTCTGTGCAAATCTCTGTGACATGTGTTCTTTGATGCAGTGAGTGCTGAATAGTCTTTTCTTTATTATGAAATGACACAAGTGGAACTTTCTAATTGGCTGTCAGTGATGTCATATCCAAGTAAATGCACAAGTTGGCTTATTTCTCTTATTATGAACATTCTCCATGACAGACTCTGAGTTTTTGGAGAGCTCCTGTCCCTCTTTGGTAGTTATCATCACTTTGCTGGAACAATTACAGTTATGCCTCTGTCACAGGATAGAAACTTGCCAGCTTGTGTTTTCCTGTCTTTGTTTGCATATGGGGGATACTTTTCTTTCTTTTACTGTGTTCCCCTACTGCCCACAGGGGCAATGTGGAACTCACCAATTGAAACAAGCAACAACTTTCTTAGGCATCCTTTCAGGGCTGTCATTTTGGGTGGTTTCATGGATTGTGTCAAAATCAACAAGAAATGTGGTCACATTCATATCTAACTCATAGTTAACAGACTTCATATAATATGCAGGAGTTTCATCAGCACAACCACAAAATGTATGTAGCCAAGACACATATGGAAACAGTGGGATTTTGTTCTTGTGGTTTCCAGCTTATTTATGTATTTGGTTAACAGTGCCTCGTTAGTTCAGATGGATCTCCACATCTCCAGTCTTTCCAGGAGGGTCAGCTTTCACTGCAGGAGGATTTGCTCTCCAAAGAATGTGCTTTGGCAGGAATGGTCCAGCTTACATTTGTTTTTCTCTGTTACCCATGTTACGTACTTACAGAGCTTAAAGGTCAAATGTTTTGCTTCTTGGAGTCACCTTTCAAAATCGTGGCAGGAGCCACATCCTCTAGCTGTCCTCCATACAGCTCTCCAAAACAAGATTACAAATACATATCTTCTTTATTACTCAGCTCTGAACTACGTTTATCCCACTTCGTAAGCAGCTTTGCTTTCACGTGCAACCTTCAGCTCAGAGCCAGCTTTAAGATCCCTGGTCCCCAGGCCTCTGCATGCTGACAGGACAGCCAGGATCACCCTCATGAAGACCATGCCTCTCTTGCTCTCTCTGATCTCACATGAACTCATTACCTCCTTTTGGTCGGTCCCAACCAGGGTTGTCAGGAGACCTTTGCTCCTGCTGCAGGGAGTATAGAAGCAGGCATCCTCTGGGATGGTCTGCTGGAGGCAAGGTCATAATCAACAGCTCTACACCTCTGTTACTTAGTGCTGTGTTTAATGTATGAAATAACAAAAGATAAATTCACCTGGAGACTCCAGCTCTTCGGGTGATTTGCTTACTGGATGCTCTCCCAGATGCCCATGATCATTACTAATCACATGCACAATGGCAGCTTTGGTAATTCTTATTCTCCAGGGCCTGGAAAAAATTATGGAATATAATGCGCATGGTGCTACTCTGAGGCTGGAGGTTAGCAATCAGAGTTACTTAATTAAAAAAATTAAAAAGAGTGAATGCAAAATATAGCTTGAGAGAGAGATACAGTGGCTTTTGCCAGTATCAGGTTGTCCCATCTTCCAGTCTCTGTATATTCCTTGATTTGCTTTGTCTTGTTTTAGGAAAAATAGAATACAGATTTCTTTCCCTTTTTTCTGTTCTTTTAATTCCTGTTCTTTTTTCTCCCCTTATTTCTGGTAGACAATGGCTTAACCTAAAGAATAAAGACACCATATGATTATATCATTTTCTAATCCAATTACAGATCTTTGATATGGCCCCTTATCTTTTTTTTTTCATGCAGTGATATACAGATCACATGGTTCTTTAAACTTGAAAATACTTTTCAAATCATGCCTTTACCTTTCCTTTGCATTTCACTAAAACACAAATGTGTAATATTTAATTATTTGATTCCTATCTTGTGAAAGGAAGATTAATAGAGACATTAATGAATACAGTAATGTAATCAACAGTTAACTTTCCTAGAATAATTTGACTGGGATTTCATTTTACAATATAGGTGAAAACCTGGCTCCAGTAAAATTACAGCATTCCCATAAGATTTAATAGGACCAGAATCTCATTATCTACTTTCTGATGACCTGAAAATTTTTGGTATTTGGCACCATGGTCATTTGACACCAGTGGAACTGCTTTGTTACTTCAATGTGTGTTAAACTTCAGAGGGATACTCTCCCAGCTGCTCTGCCTTGGAAAGAGGAAAAGCCTTTTCCACAGCAAGGATCAACGGCCCAGTTAGGCAGCAGCTGTTGCAATGGTGTAAATAGAAGCAGTCATAGTCACCAATAGGGCTGTTAAATGCACTCCCATCACTTCTTAAAACCTGCACATGCCCATTGGCGACAACAAGAGTATTAATCACACGTACATTTTTGTTAAAAATCATCCACTTGTTCACCTACTCTGCCTCCCTATAGAAGCTTGAGATTTTCCTGTAGGCTAAATTTAAAAGTTGAACTCTTAAATCTCATGCAGCACTTATGGAAGTAGCAAAATTCTTTACAAGATACAGAGGAGGGATAAAAAAGTTTGTGATCCTTCGTTTGATCTTTTATATTTACTGTAGCTCATTATTTGATTCAGGAAACCCTGTCTTGTTCACTTATCATTGATGTCAGCAGTGTCTGAAAGTCTAATAAAAATATTCCTTTTTCTATTATTTTTTCCCCAGCTGTTGTTTACATATTCTCCCCCACATGTAAGCAGTGAACTACAGTACTGGCCCTCCCAAAGCTGATTGCTGAAGTTCTTGTTGGTTTAATAAACCAAATAACAGTTCAGTCTAGTTCCTTTTGCTCTTGTCATAAAGATGGCAAGAATTAAGGCT
This sequence comes from Catharus ustulatus, assembly GCF_009819885.2. Lineage (NCBI taxonomy): Eukaryota > Metazoa > Chordata > Aves > Passeriformes > Turdidae > Catharus > Catharus ustulatus. The sequence goes on along the minus strand of NC_046222.1, from coordinate 94,936,520 downwards.
CATGATAGGGATCTCACAAAAGAGATTTTTTCCTTTGCCCTTTTGCATGCTTCTCCTGCAAGAGAAACAGAAACCCTGCAGCTGGACTTTCAGATGTACTGTGAGGCATTACATTTTTTGTCTTGTCATAAGGACTCATCAAAGGGACTGAATGGCCACCAAGGCTGTGAGCAGGAGCAGCCTGGAGAGGAGAGCAGGTCAGTGGTCATCAGTGACGAGATGATTCTGAACAGTTGGCTGTGCTGTGACTGCCTTTCTTCCCTCTCATGGTGTACTTCCTTTCTCAGGTGTTCTAAGAAAGGTGCTCTGTTAACTAGTATACACAGTGGCAGCTTTCATGTGTTTTATCTGGGATAGTATCAGATAAAAAATTATAGTAGAGTTGTGTGAAGACGTGTATATAAGTGTAAAATAACAGAAGTTCAGAGCAATATGAAATACAACAAAAACCAGTGAACTACTGAAGACAGTACGAAGATGAGAATGCTACGGAAATGCCAAAACCATGGTCATTGTCTGAAGGTTTTGAGTTTCTCCTGCGCTACCCACTACATTCTCAGGTCAAATTGCTGTATGTTATCTCTCCAAGCTTGGGGACAGACAGTGAAAGCCCCATTGGGGCTACTGCACAGGCAACTGAATCAACAAATAGGAACTGTATAAGAGTTGATTATTAGTAAATTAAAAAATAAATCTTTTTAAGTATTAAAATATTTCAGAATCTTTTTAGGTATTTTGGTTTGTTGCTCTAGGATGAAAATTCTTATATATTGGGAATTTCACTGAATATCTTCCCACTGTCCTTGGTTTGTGTATTTTTCTTTTAAACCTCTGCTTTTTATCCCTGCTGTATGCCATTATTAAAAGTCATCTACAAAAAAAAAAAGGGGGGTTTAGTGACATTTAGGGATTGTGTTGAAGATGAGCTCCCCTGAGTCAAAGTGGTCCTGAGTATAAAATAATTTATAACATCAGAATTGCTTCCTTTTTGCTAAGGATGAGCCTTTACCCATAGGTCCCGTGAGACAACGTGGTCATGAGTATGAGTTTTTTGTAGCCATTTCTGTAGTGTTCTCTCACCTCTAAGGCAAAGCCTTCTCCCAAGAAGAAAGGTCTTGACGGAAGGCTCACTGCCTACAGCATAATTGCCAGTGTTTGGGTAGCAAACTCAGGGTGCCCTGTGTGGGAAGCAGCCACAAGCTGTGCTGTGATAGTGCAGACAGGTTCAGTCAGTTCTCAAGCTGATGTGAGCAGGGTGAACAGCATCAAGTGTTCAAGTCTGCAGCCCTTCAGGGGAGCACCCCACACCCCAGCTCTGATGTGTATGACAAAACTGCAGTCATGAGGGGCATGAAAGACATAGGGAGATGTCCTTGGGGACATGTGGTTGGAGACATGCAGAGAGAGAGGCTGCTGAGGACATGGCTGGAGAGATATTCTTGGAAGGAGGCACTCCGCGATGGAGCGCGACCTTCCAGGGACTGCGGTCATGGACAACCACGCAAATGGCTCCCAAATGGCGGAAAGTACTCCTTTTGGGAGTACTGCAGCTGTGGGCAGGGACAACCTTGAGAGCCCTTACTACTGAGGGACTCGTATCAGAGTGAGGACGCCCATCAGAGTGACACCCTTAGGGTCACGGCCATTGCTGACCCTCGCTGGGGCAGAGGAAAACCATTTACAAGTGAAGAGAAGCAGACAGAAACCATTAAGCACACAACCCAAAACCTTCTAGGCCACACATTTCCTCATCTAAGGAACTGGGATTGTTTAAGTGTAACCCATGGCAAAATGCAGGAAAAAGTGATCAGGAAGGCAGGGAGGAGAGATTTGGCTTAACATGAGCTCAGATCAGGGAGGAATTAATTTACTTTTCTTATGTGTTTACTTATAAGTTTCTCACTTGCTGATGGAGTTTTTTCTCAATAAACAAATCACTGATTAGAAGTCTGCATGCCGTGGCAACAAATTAAAGTTTAAAAGGGTAAAAAATTACTGAGTCTAGATTATTTACCCACTAAAGGCAATGTGATGCTGATTGTCATGAAAGACATGCACCAGTTTTAAGATTTTTTTGCCTGTTTCCTTGGCTGATGTTCATTCCATATTTCAGATGATTTTGTTTAAGCAAAATACAGAGGTTTTTCTTGTTGAATAAACTGTGAGCTTCACTATTTCAAGTTCAGTTTAGCAACATTTTATCTTTCTCCAATAGTGGATTTCCACACAGACGTAAATGGAACAAAATAGTAAGTTCTGCAGACTGCAGTCTTCTCTCAACAAAAACCACAGTAATTCTGTAAGAGGGTAGAAGAATCACAGTAAACTGGGTTACCTTGCAGAAAACTCATATGCTGTTCATGAAAAGATTTTAGTGTATCTTGAAGTATTTTTCAGTTTCCATGGATATAAAATGCCTGAAATCTTAATATCATCATAGGAAAAATAGGTTCAGATTCATAAATCATGATCCGTTTCCCTTATCCGGCAAAATTAGGACCTAGTCTTAAAATTCCTCCATGGTCCACATTCAGGAAATCATCTCTACTTATGGTAGTAAGAGTCAAACATCAGTTTATAGTTAAGCACCTGCTAAGTGCTTTTTTGGGTTATGTTCAAAAATGAAATGGGTTCATGTCCCTCATGTGTAGATAAGGGTCAGATATAAAATCAGAAGATAGATTTAGATTCCAGTCACCTTCTCTTTAATTAGTGAGTACTCAGATCAGAACTTCTATATCGGACCATCTGGGCAGTGCCTTTTTTAATGCAGTCATTTACTCTTCTATTTCGTCACTGGATCTCTTGTATTACAGGTTTGTGTTTTTAAACAGTATCAAAAGAAAGATGATAAGCTTATGCATTTACTGGCTCAAGTCAGAAAAATTTTAGCTGAGGAAGTGTTAAATGAAGTGGATTTATTATTTTGAGTATTTCTTGCACAGAAAATTTTGATTCTCAAAAATTATTGTGAAAAAAATTGTTGTGCTAAAAAATCTCTAACAAATTATTTGCATAAAACAACTTTTAATATATATATATATTATTTTATTAGGGTATGTTTCTTCAGTGTAATAAAAATTAACAATACTATCTTATTCTCTGCATTAAATTATGGTTTTCTAATGGCATGAGGGTCATTTTAAATATAATTGCTTCAGTTGTCAGAGAGATGGACAGAACATGTGAACTTTACCAGAACATCTGCTTCAGAGTGCATATGCTGTAATTTATGGCCATTTCAGTATCACTGAACTGTTGCCAAATTTAACAGTACTTCCATAAAGATTTAACTTTAAAAAAGCATGGTGTTTAAGAATAAAATATACTTGTGATATTATTAATTTTAAGAGACTGAACAAAGCTTCAAGTAAAGTGCCCTTGAGCACAACAAACATAAACAAAAAAACAAAAGGGTTGGATGCTTTGTGGAGAAGGGATGGTTATAAACAGGTCATTCTTCAAGAGAAAATATTTCTGAATTATAGGAAAAATAAAATGTGAACTTTCAAATGTATTTCTGCAAAATTAGCAAACACAGCCTCTTCTCTCTTGCCAGTTACTGGATGGTGAAATCTCTGACAAAGTTTTAGAATTGAATGAGGAAGTGTCACAACAGTATGGATTGACATCTGCCTCTGTCAGGTTTTTACAGCTTGCACAAAGGAGGATGAAGGCACACTATCACATAGGGAAACCTACCATTTGACAGAAAAGAACATTCTCTGACCTGACCAACAGTGCTGGGACTTAAGTGAAGGCTCCCCAGAGTGGATGGGCTAAAACATTGATTCATTAGTCTGTTTAATCTTTATGGCTGCTAAGGGAAAGATCCTGCTTGATTTACAATCTGACAGACTGTCATCTGAAGAGGTCCCTGATCACTGTCCCTCCACCAAACTGATAAAACAAAAATATAAACCCTACTACCCATGATGCACAGAATTAGCATAAGGTTCAAGTGGAAAATGGAAATAAAAAATCACAAAGGACTGAACTCAGTATAGGGAAAAGTGGCTGTCAGGGAGCTACTCATAACTCCCCACTCTGGGAATACATGTGCTGTTTTCCAGGCTCCATATGTAGTGCAGCCTCAAGTGGCTGAGGGAGTGTAGAAGCAGCATAGAAGAGCTCAGAACCTGCACCCTCATACTTGCTATACCATGCTACATTTTGTGTCCAGTGTAAACTGATGATATAGGCCAGATAAATGAAATATTGTCACATATTGCCACTTAAGATGAAAGTAATCTAGAATGAAATGTCAAGGTTGGAACAAGATGATGTTAAATGTCTTTTTCAACCCAGGCTACTCCATGATTTGATGATTCTATGACCATCCAAGACGGAGACAGCTACTTTGTAGAAAAGTTTAAAAGTTAAAGTTAATGAGGATTAATTTCATTCTGTATTTGGCCATAAATTACTCTTGATAGCACTGTGGTAAGGCAATGTGTACAAATGGAAAGATGTGAATAAAGAATAAAGCAAAGTAATGTGATTATATTCACTGGGGGTGAGAATCATCACTTTCTGGGGGCAGCAAGGACCAGCTGGGAAACCAGGTGCCGAGGCCAATCCATGGGTGAGGCCAAAACATCAGCTCACAGCTGGTGATCTGGGGGTCAAAACCAGACTTACTGAGGGCACCTTGAGTAGGACAGAGCCCAGGATGGGCAGGCATGGCTGTGGGGAGGGGCCAGGACCTGGCTCAGCAGGGACCACGGCCAAGGCTGTGGGGAGCTGAAGACCAGACTGCAGTGACACTGACTGCCCGGGGTTGTGACATGGGGCCCTGGGCTGGGCGCAAAGAGCTCAGGGGTGGTAGGCAGGACCAGGAAAGGCTGGTGGTACCCTGGCAAGCTACACTAGTACATTATACCCTTTCGGTAAGCTCACTGGGTGTGTAAGATAGGACAAGAGTCAGAATGAAAAGGTTATAATGCATGAGAGATGTCCACATGGAGAGAACAGGGTAAGGCCCTCCAAGAGGCTAAAAGTCCACTCAGCAGCAAAAACTAGCAGCCAGGCTTACAGTGTCACCAGGCAGAGAAACCTTAGGGTGGCTTCCGACACAGCCCAGGACTGATCCTCACTGAGACTGCCCCAGAAGAAAGTTATGTGAAGAAAGAGAGCAGTATAAAGCCTCCATTGTCCAAGGACAACTCTTCATAAGAAGCTTTTCCACATGGTGGAAATCTAGGTAGAAAAAGAACAACATAAATACTCAGAAAAAGTCAACTCACTCACATTTTTGCATAACAGTTCCTGTCACTCTTAGTAAGTGTCTTCTGTATGGCCAGAGAAGGAGGGACCCTGGGACTAGCATTTTTAACCATAAAAAGTTTTAAATCATACAAAGATAATTTGAATATCCAGAGCAAATTATTATTCTTCATTTCTTGTTAAACCTCGGTGCTTTATTTGCATTTATCTTTCTGACTGTATTTCTGATTCTCAGGTACTGTAGCCTATATTAACAGTCACTTTGGGTTTAACATCATTAAACGTTCACTGTCAAGTCCCCACAAATCCCACATTCCCCTTGTCTCTCAGGCTTAAAAAACTCATTTAACACTAAGGGCTAATTAATTAACTGGGTTTTACTATATTTAATGGAGACTACCCTAAACCATAGAACCAAACCCCACTGAAATTTAGTTCACCGGGGCAACCTATAATTATACCCTACCAGATTTAACCACAGTTCTAATTCATATTTATTATTACAGTAGAAGAATGTATTGTTCTTATTATGAATATGCTCATATGGAAAATTCCACAAGCTACAGTGTCCAGGAATATTGTATCAAGAATGTACAGGAAGGACTGTAGAAGCAGGTGCCATGGGCATTAGAACTGGTTTTCACTCTGAATGAATACGTATAAAAAATTCAGGGTGAAAAAGAAAGACAAATGCTAACTAGTAAACTCAAGGAAAAAGATCTTGTTCAATTTTTATACCATATTCACAGAAGTTTTCACACACCTCCAGATGGTCAATTAACTTTTTTTTAGTGTCGGCAAACTGGTTTTCATTATTTTCATTGTCCATATTGGCTTCTGTAAAATTCTTTTTTTTTCATTATCCTTTATTTATAGATGATTGCTAGATAAGCATACGAGTTCAAAAAGAAAATCAAAGAGGTGTGTGGCTGTTACTTGATGTAGGGTGCGTTAGAAGACAAAGATGACTTTGTGGTGAATTAGCAATGAGGCACAAACAGGGTATATAGCACTGTATGGTTATGAACATCTGCTTCAGGTGTGCTGGTAGAACACAGAGGACTGGCACCTGCTTCTTCTATGCTCAATGGGAGCTCTTCTACTGACATAAATAGAAACTAGCTTCAAGCTTCACACAGCTATAGAAGAAAAATATCCAGAGAAACCTCGCTCTATTAGTTACTGATTTTTTTTCTTTGTTTTACAAAACTAGTGAAAAATTATTTGCAAGTTTTTAATTTTTTCCAAGGACAAAACACAATCAAATTCTCACCCATCTTTACTCTGCAAAACTTTCTTTCAGAAGAGTAAAACATTTCGGTCTGTTTTACAGTGCCCAGCATCTCTAGGTATCCTTAGATGCTATGCCATGTAGAAATATGAACAATCTTGTCCCATGACCTTCTGCACCTTCGTGGGTCTGCAGAGAACAATGCAGAGATACTGATGTGGATCTCTACAGAAACCCAGCCGTACAGTTCATTATGTATACCTGTGCATGATAGTTTTTCAGGTGTGGAACCCATCTTCACATCTCTCCACAGTCCAGCCTTGTATCTTTAAAAAGTCACTCTCAATGGAGTCCTAAGCTAGTGCATCAGAGATACAAATGTACATTCAATTCCTAACACTGATTGAGAAGTCCACCTGAACAAGGTGAACTCAAACACATCCATGGCAACAGCCTGTTCATCCTGAGCACATCATGGGACACAACACTCTACAAGAACCAGCTTTCCAACTGGTCTTACTGTTGTGAGACACTTATTCATATTCATTGGAATAATAATGGTGATCATTTTCCATTTGGCCTCTACAGTGAAGAAACTGGTAAATACTGCATGTATTTCTGCATGTAACTTTGTGAGTGCATTTGGTTTTGCCCAAGGCAAAGAAAAAACTTTTGGAGCACAGGTAAATTTTTGAGTCCAGTAGAAAATACTGAAGTTGGGGCATTCAGACCCCATTGCTTGTAAGCAGGTGCAAGGAGCTAGCACTGTATGTCTGACAAACACAAAGGAGCAGCAGTGTTTAGAATAGGTAATAAGCAATAATAAGTAAGCAAATACAGATTTAAATTCCAATATGGGGTAACCAAAGCCATGGAAATGTTAATGAATTGTATTCAGCAGAGGTAAAGTCAGCAGGGAGGAAAACACCACTACCTGGCTGTGACTTAATTGTTACTTTACAAGTGTTTATGTGCTCTGTGTTTAATGAGTGCAGATTGGGAGTCCAGGACTCAATTAAAAATACTATAAACAAAATAGAAGAGTACAAAGGCAAGAGAAAGCATGATAAGCCCACACTCTAGGGTACTGTGATTGGGAAAACATCATACCATATATAAGATGCCTCCAAATCTAAAGCAGCAGCAACAAATGTTCAAAGGGATCATCTAAATGATTCAGGAGTAGATTTGAGAGAGTCTGTGACACAAGGAGTAACTGCAGCTAATGAGAAGATTAGGGGACCCTTTATTTTAAAGGCTGAAGTCCCATACACCAGACAGAAATTTGACATGGCTAACAAAATATATTCAGTATTGAAAAGTATTTACTTCAAAAGTGTGCTCCAGAGAATATGAGGATTCCCTCAGAGCTGTCATTTTTCCTTTTTTAGTATTATAGGAGCATCACTAAGCTCCTATAACGGAAGAGATGGTTCAAAGGACATCATCTTCCAACAGGCTTAAACTCTCTCTGTACTTCAAATAACTCACACATGCACACAAATCAAATCAAATAATCAGAAACATGAAGTGAGCAATAATGATTAATGACAGAAATGGGAATCAATGAATTACATGCCAGTCTTTGAATTACCCAATTAGGATTTAGATACTATGAAATCAGTGGCTGTAAATTCCGATGACAAGGCAATTTTGTTGTCTCTTTTAGAGTCACACAACCACCACAACAGCAGTGTTTCAGGCAGTGTATTAGTCAAGTAGGATGGAATTACCAACCACCTGCAAGTCACTATCCTTGGAAAACAAGTTATTGTCACTTTTGATTCTGACTGTTAGCAGTATCACTGGTTTCATCTCACAAGACAGTTGGTGTCTGTTAATAAAGCCATCATAATTACGATAATCAGTTGTTGCTCCTGTTTTGATTTAGCTGCAAGAAAACAATAGTTAGAGATGTCAACTTTCTAAAAAAGGTGAAAATTGAGATGCATATTCAGAAGCAGAAGCTGAGACACCTGAGAAGACTGAAGAACTTGCAGGATTCAAGGTCCTTCAGCTAAACAGGGAGCTCCTAAATGTAACTTTAAGGATAAGGATTGAATTCATTTTTAGATATTTATGTCTTCACATTTATCTTTGTCTGCTTTTATGAATGATGATTCTGTCTCCAAGATATACTTTTACCTACAGGATTACCTTGTGACCACACTGTTGGTGTTTCCAAAGGAAGAAAACTTTCACTTCTCAACATTTGTGCATGGACTCAGGAGAGCAGTTCTCTCACAAACCTGTTTTAGCAATCTCTGTTGTGGGATCTCCTCCTGTGATGACCTCACACACCATTAACACTAAGGGGGCAAGATGACCCTCATTAACAAAGGGCATGCTGTCATCAGCCTCAGGGCAGATGAGAGCTGTAGGCAAACAGAGTTCAGAGAGTTTTCAGGCTGTCAGCAAAGATAGTATGGATGCTGAGTACCCATGATGAGGTATCCAGTAAGATAATAATAACTGTTTCATTATTATGTTGTGTTTAAAACTATTCTCTCATTTTTCCTAATTAATGTTTGGGTTGCACATGTGGAAAACTCCATAAAAAGTAGCTGTCCATTATTATTTATTTCAGCCTGGATTTGTTACAATGACTTGAGAAACTGTTCAGGGATGCTACATAGTGATACTAATACATTATCCACAGACTACCCCCTCACCCCCACCCCCATATTCTTGTATTTTACAACCTGCAATTGCATAGAATCACTTATTGCCAAGTGGTCATTTTCTCACATTTGTTATGACAACAGGATAAATGCCAACGTTTGTCAACATCTTGTAAATGATGAGTCTTAATGAGGCAATCTACTGTTTCACCCCTCTGAGGAATCTCATAATAGGATGAGCAAAATATCAGGTTAAAGGAAGTGGGAGGTAATCCCAGGGGACAGACCTTTTCTTGTACAATATATTCCTCAAGGTTTTGCTTGGAGTGGGTTCTAGGATGCAGGCCAATTTGGCGTACCCCCTTGTACGAAATTTTAATTGTATTTTTATCAAATCCAGCAGAAATGCAGCCTGCATGTTGAATCTGTCAGTAAGCAGTGCCCTGGGAGAAAATAACAATATGAGCTTTGAGAACTTTCACCGAATACATGAACTTAAAGTTACTCATCCTAAGCTGAAGAATATACCTAATGTGCATTCTCTTGATCTGCCTTGCTTTTTTTATTTGTTTGGGGTTTTTTCCTTTGATTTTCTAAAATATATTTCTGCTTTCTGTGCTTGCTAATTTATTTCAGGAGGTTTCTCTGTAAAAAATGCAAGGCGCATTTCAGTCCAGCATTTTCTCTTTAGTTCTAAGCCAAAGGGGAAGAGAATTCTTGCATCTCCTCTGAGCTTTCCGATGTGTTGCTTTTTTAATAGATATGTATACTACTCTGCGTTTCAGAATGCTATGCCTTAAAAACTTGAGTAAATAAAGTGTGTAAGAGGGCCCTACAAAGGTAATACTTAATTAGAACAAGACAGGTTTTTCAGAAACAAGTACTATCACTTCATCACTCTATAAATGATACTATAGATAATCAAGAGATATTGTGTTTTGATAACAAGAAACATATATGATTTAGGATCCAGCCAATTGTCTAGCAGAATTAGAGTTAATTCGATGTGGTTTTGGTTTGGTTTGGTTTGGTTTGGTTTGGTTTGGTTTGGTTTTTTGTTTTGTTTTGTTTTGTTTTGTTTTCATCTTGCAGGTTTGTTATCTATTGGAGTCAAACTGAAAACTCAATTTCAGAGATTAAATTTTGGAGAATTCAAAAATAAGGAAGCATTAAGTTATAGCATTGTTTTGGCTTTTTAAAAAAATCCACTTGAAAATTAATCAAGTCAGCATATTCTAGGAAAATAAATTGAATACCATTGAAATCATTCATACAAAATGATGGAAATTTTAGAATTTTATTAAAGTCATGTAACTTCATTTCAGTATTTTATATATCATCTAGAAAAATAGTAAGGCTTACAATTAAATGCTTCTGCAAATTTATATTCATGTTTTATAAGAAGCATGTGTGTGAGGGCTAAAAAATTAATTTCTTAAAAGTCTCAGAAATTTCAATTCTTTGTTTTTATTCTGGCTGAAAATAATTCTGAAATTCCAAAATTTCTTTTGGGACAGACATTTCAGATGTTACTACACACCGCTACCAGTGGTGAAGGACCCATGTTAATTCTCTAAGATATTTGGCTTCAGAGCACCCATTTCAATCTATGGGATTGTTTTCTCACCATTATATCCTTTCTTCCTCATAGTGCCTCTGCATCTCCTGGGATCTCCTCTGCATCTACAGTGCCTTGAGAAAGGCAATGTATTGATATATTCTGATTTTCACCTTTGTTGTTCATCTGCATACATGGTTTAATTGGATTGGATTGGCCATGACTGTGCCTTCTCCTGCCAACAGAACTGATGCCGTAGTCTTTTCCTACTAATTGTTTGTATAACAACTGTTAATGTTAATCAGAACAACTGCAACTGGCTCTGGTTTGCATCTGTTTTGTTTTAATCATCATTTAAGTGTTAACTTTGAGTCCAAGAAAGGAAGGGAGACCTGCATTAAACCTGTGCATTGCTAACAAGCCCCTAGAGCCGCATACTATTTTGAACTTTATTAGCCACTGAATTTTAAGTAGACCAACTTGTCAGTGTTTGCATTTGTAGGTTCCTTCACTGAGACTGTTTATATAAATATAAGTGAGAGGGAAAGACAGGGAATGCATGCAGGGAGAAGGACAGACAGAGGTCAGTCTAACCATGAATCTAAGTGGAACAGTTTTCTGATTTAGACAAATCGTGTGAGGAAACACAGACTTTGGTACTCTCCTTGTCACAGAACAGATTTTGTGACTTGCAAAACTTATCCCCTGAAGTCACACTAAAAAGAGCAGGTGACTCAGGTATGTGAGGCTTTTGCAGATGAATGGTGAGGAGTGGCAATAGTGCTAACACTGATGTTACAGAAAACATCCATGCAGTAGTCAACGACCTAAAGTAGCTTTCATACGAAATAATATTGTTGGTTCCTTCCTTAACTCTGTAGGGTTCAGAGGTAAATACATAGGAAAAAATTCATTTCTTGAAGGAAAAATCTAAATCTCAGATGACAGTGAAGAGTTTTGATACAAATCAAAGCATGACATTGCAGGATGTACTAAAGGCAGACCATACCCTTTAATCCCACTGTAGTTCTTTCTCCATTAAATAGAAGTGGCAAGATTTCAGGAATAATTTAGAAAGGAAGCCATAGTAAGACTTGGCCTTCTAACAGTCCTCCTCAATCTCTTCATAAGCAAAAAAGATAAAGCATTTTTGGAAGGGGATCAGTATGAACTGCCAGTAACAAGCCACTCAGCCTTTCTAGCATGCACAATTTATTTTTCTGATGTATCTCTAAATCTTCTCTAATCTTGTAAATGCAAAATGTTTTTACACATAAAATTTCTAGTAAAGATTTGGGAGGAGGGAATAAAAGCAACTGGGATTTCAATTGAACCTGTCATAAGTGCTACTTTCACTTTAGCAAAACAAAATAATAAATATATATTCAGCCATTCTTACATGATATCATATTGTATTTTATTTATTTAAACTAAGGCAGGATGGAAAAGGAAAAGTCTCCAGATTATATCAGACCAAAACCATTTATATTTATCCCTCTATAAATTGGTTCCTAATATTCCTGAGTTCTTTTCTCCCCTCCTTTTCCCTCCTGACCTTTCATTTCTTCACTAGTAAAGGCTGAAAATTAAACAATTCATAAGCATATTTTTAAGGAAACTTCATTTTATATAACAAACATATTCCTGAACTGTCAAGATGTAAATCATTGACTGACTAGGGAGCAATTGCATGCAAATAACACTAGATTGTGTTGAATTTAGCTGTACAACCAATGGATAGCTCGTTTCTGACCAATGCATGGCAATTTGAATATCCCTATCCAGAGGTAGATAGTTTAGAGAGGACATGTGGTAAGAATCACCTGCCACACTATCATCTGATGTGAGTGTATTCTTCCTGTCCGAATGGAGCTTCATCATCTTGCATCAGTTGTGGCTTTCTTGCAGCTTTCCCACCTTCACTAGGGCACTTGGACACTTCTGCAGAAGTACAATCTTCTTCTAAACGTGTAAATAATAAATAATAAATGACAAAGAAGCTCTGAAAATACATTTCTATTGCTGTGTAATGGATATCAAGCTTTATTACGAAACAGTTGAAGAAATTATAATCCTAAATGTCTCTATTCCTTTGAAAAGATTGGATACACAATGCCAATAGTTACCTATGATAATACAGCTTTATATAAGTGAAGGGTTTCTTGCTGAGTGACTGAATGTAAGCCAACACTAATAAAACTACACCACAGAAATCTTCTCCACAGTTCTTGCCTCATGTCCATGTTTCTGTTTCTCACCTCTAACCAGCATCAGCTCCTGTACAACTCTTGTAGTTTAATCCCAGACATTCACAAAGTATCACACAGCCACTCACCCACCTCCCTCACCAGTGAGATTGGAGAGAGAATCAAAAGGGTAAAAGTTGGAAATCTCATGGGTTGAGATAACAACAGTTTAATAGGGAAAGTGAAAGCAGCATACACAAGCAAAGAAAAACAAGGAAATAATTCACTGCTTCCCATGAGCAGGCAGGTGTTAAACCATCTCCACAAGAGCAGGGCCCCATCATGTGCACCAATTACTTGGGAAGACAAATGGCATCACTCCAAACACACCCCTTTCTCTGTACCTCCCTGTATACACTGAGCAGGATGTCACAGGGTTTGGAATATCCCTCTGATCAGTTGGGGTCAGCTGTGCCTGCTGTGGCTCCTCCCAGTTTCCCATGGACACCAGCCTCCTCAACAACATGAGAGTGTGAAAGCAGAACAGGGCTTGGCCCTGTGTGAGCATAACAAAAACATCTCTATGTTATCAGCCCTGTATTCAAAACACAGCCCCATGCTAGCCACTGAGAAGAAAGTTAACTCTGCTGCAGACAAATCCAGCACAACCACTGACCAAAAAACCCTCAGTGCAGCAGTGTCAGTAAAGCATTGTTCAATAACCCTTACACATGACAACACCATGAATCCTGAAGAAAATGGCCTCCAGTGGCCTCCTTTTCTCAATGGTGAGTGCACTCAAGTTCTCCATGTGAGATGAGATGCTGCACATTTCTCCACTTCTGCCTTGCAAATCTGGTCTCTCTATGTTGCAAAGTTAGTCATTTCCAACTGGTAAGGGAACACTGCTGGGAATATTAGTTAAAGAAGTTACAGCTTTATATTTTTAAATTTACAAAAGAAAGCCAGAGAAGGACTTTGACCCAGATCCTCATGGATCCACTTTCCACTGAGGCAAAATTGGTTGGCATGACTTGCTCCTAACAAATAATTTGATCACACTCTATCACCTCCTGGAGAGTCTCAAGTGACAACAAAAGGTGACAGTGTTGAATGATTCCACTTTCATCTATTCCACATGATTAAGGGGTTTAGTCTAATAAATTTCACTATATAAAAATAAGTATAAATGATGACAGGAAAGATGCAGCTTAGTCCCTGCATAAAAAGATTTGTTTGGGTTTTTCCCTCTCACATAAATAGAGGTCTTCCTAGGAAGGTGAGTTTGTGTATACTTATCTTCAGTTAAGCTCATGAAGCTTGCAGGGAGGCTGTAAAGCTCTGTAAGCTCTCAAGACTGGACGACACTACCCCATAGGCACAGCATTTAAAATCAGTGGAGACAGAGAACCCCTAAACATAACTCCCTTTAAATAGTCAGACCTTGTTAATCCAAGCTTAGTTTAACCAAATGCCTGAGTATCTGAAATGCTTAAGTGGCAACCTGTCTCCAAGTCTGAATGTACCTTTGATTTGTTAATCTGATTGCAAGGGTGGGGGTATGCTGTATGAAATGAAGTTTGCAAACAGCTTTGGATTAATCAGTCTTACATACTGCAAAACAAAGTAGATTCCTGCCACTGTATTCATCATCAGGAAGGGCTGGCACCCTCTCTCACAGGCTGATATTGCACATTTGGCATAGCAGTATAATATTCAGATGGCAGAGTTTTCTAATAAGGATGTGCAATGAATGGAAATAAATGGAATGTACCTGAAATTATGCACCTAACTTTTGAGTACATTATGTCCTGGTAGCTTAAAAAAATAAATAAATCTTTATTGGAATGCATTAAGTTTCTGGACAAACCTGACTAATACATAGCAAATTTGTCACCTTTAAAAGATTCATTTGTGCTTATTTGGCCTCTTAGTCGTATGTTTATTCTGTTATGGTTCCAAGGAAATGCTACACATTAAATCTACTAGATTCTGATAAAAGGCTGCTTGTCATTTTGGTTCTATTCAAAGAATTTCTTATGTTGGATATCTACAGGACATTAACGCTGGGGCATCTGTCCATTTCCAAAAATGAGCAATCACACATCTGGCTGCTAGTAATAATTGCTTTATCAATGACTCCTTCTCTGAGTCAATAACCTCATTTGGACTTAGCGGGACAGGTTTGGTGTACAGCCTAACTTACATTATCTAATTTGTAGTTCTGTGCCTCTGTAGTATACATGAGACTGTCAGACAGACCCAGTGCCATGTAATTTGACTTCTTACCAGAATAAAATATATTTCTGAAGATACAATCTCATGTTCTTTTTCCAGAACAGGAAGATAATTATTCTGTATGTTTAATATTTAACAAAATTCAAGGACTGAAATTAACAAAGGAAGGTTTTCTGGATTTCTTTCTTGCCTTGAACATATGCTGCACATATTTGCATACATATACAAATATTGTGCCTCCTTTTGGTGGCATAGTTGCTGTCAGCTGAATTAAATGCAATAATAATGCAAAAAGGCCTTGTGACATTGTCAGAGTATTAATTAAACAGACAGACTTTTAGTTTATTAAAAAATTCTTTCCCCAAATAATGTTTTTCATGTATTTTTCTTCTAACACATTTATGAGGTTCAAATATTTCTTGTTATGGAGAGTTACTGCAATGAAACCATTGTCTTGACTACCATGGAGTTATTTGCTTCAGTAAAATGATGTTACACAATTTAGATAGATGAAACACTAGCCAGAAGTTTTATCTGATTAATGGTATTAGGGTATCCGGATGAACTTACTTGGATTTTCAGAAGGGAGCAAATAACACAGGTTATATGTTGTGCCTACCATTACTACTGCCAAATGCACCAAAGCCACATGTGAAACTGCTTATGATGAAGGAAAATTATCACCATAACCACGGGAGGAGATCAAGACTCATCTGAGTGAAAATCTGGGCTTCCCGCTCTACTTCACATTCTGGACATAAAATGTAACTATTTCAATCATAGCACTATTTCTCTGAGGTACTGTTTTGGGGTTTTTTGTCTTTTGTTTTGGTTTGTTATTATTGGTTTTGATATTGCCTAGCTCAAAATGCTTAGCAAGTTCACTTGGAAGCCTGGAAGAAACACACAAGAACAGCCTGGAACAGTTTTGTGCACTGGAACAGATTGCCCAGAGTTGTTTTGAAGTTTCCCTCACTGGAGATACTCAAGAACAATCTGGATGCTCTCCTATGCAATGTGTCCAGGATGCCCCTGCCTGAGCAGGTTGGACCAAATGACCCACAGTTCCTTCCAACCTGATCCATTCTGTGATTCTATGAAGCCTGAGGGTATTCCATAGTGCAAAGATGCTCAGAGCATCACTGACTCAGGCTGATAAATGGAGCCGTTTTAGAATACCATTATATGGGTCAGACTCAGTATATGGTCATACTCAGAAGTCACACCCAGAATCTACTGTGGCCATTCTAAAAACACTGCCTGTCTTTTTGGGTTGGGCACATCACTTACAAAACCAGTCATGTGGCTGTGAATTGAGGTGACTTAAGATCACATTTAATGTTTAATAGCTGATGTGCTTAAGGCCAGTGGTGATAATTAAGAATTGCTAACCAGCATTTATCTACTCCTCCCTGGTCTGGTTGCTTGCAATTCAGGAAATTAATTTGTTTGGGGCTTTTTGAGTCTGAAATACAATATTAGAGAAATTAACATTTGTCTGCTCTGATAGTATTGCTGTGACAAAAGTAGTAAAGATGTGAAACAAATGGCTGTTGACATGACTGATCTTGTCTTCACTGAAAACTTAATCTGCACTTATCCATTTTACTCTTCTTCATTCCACTACCCACACTGCAATCATTCATATCTTTGAGACCCACATGGTGAGGCTGACACCCGAAGTGTAAGGTAGCCCCCAAAGCAGATGTTTACACAAGCTTCTTTTCTTCAATGTGAACACCACAGTTGGGGTAAACTAAGGCAATATAAAGTAACTACAGTCATTTCATGATTATAAGCTGCACCACTTTGACTAAAATTTTGGCCCGAACCCAAAGTGCGACTTATAATCAGGTGTGGCTTATATATGGACAAAGAATGAAAAGTTGCTGTTTTAGTTTGGAGGACAGGTGTCTGCTGAGAAAGGCAGGAGCTTCTCTTTGAAATGGAGAATGTAAACCCCCTCCCTCCAAATTATTATAATTTTGAAATCAAGCAGCTTTCAGGCAAAGATATGGGAATTAGGAATAACGGTTCTTTACTAGGGAAATTAAAATAGAGTACTACAAAGAAACAAACTCCAAACCCTGACAAAGTCAGAGTACAACCTGACACCCTGTCAGGCAGGGTGTTGGTAGCAGTCCCATTAAATGGTGGTTGCAGTCCTCTTGCAGTGACAGATGTGATTCAGTTGAAGCAGTGCTCCTGCAGAAGGTGCAGTTTCCCTCCGGAGGTCCAGTGGTGATGTGAAGAAATCCGGTTTTCCTCTGGAGTCCAGTGGAGAAAGGGGCTACCTTAGTGTACCAAAACCTCTGTTTTTATCTTGGTAAGAATGTTGGGCTCTTCCCCCTGGCTGGAGCAACTTCCAATGGGATGCAGTAATTTTATCAGTCACACAGTGGGACTCAATGGACCATTAGCAGAAAACGACTCTCTGGAGGAAGGATGGGTTGTGAAAAGATAAAGAACAATGCCCTGCCTGGTTTCAATGGATGGCCCATTAGCAGAATATCTGCCGTTGAGATAAGGATCACTGTCCCCACCCTCAACAGATGGTGATAGAATAGATACCTTTTATCACACTCTGTATTGTAACGTGCAGCTTATAATCAGATGCGGCTTATGTATGGACAAAGAACGAAAAGTTGCTGGCACCCGGAAGTGCGGCTTATACTCAGTGTGGCTTATAGTCGTGAAATTACTGTAGTCCTCTGCTCCCTCTTGAATGTGGTTTGCATGAGTATCTAATCTCTTCTTCCAGTTTTGCCCTCTGCTTTGTCTGGAAGTGAGCTATTGGTGTGATCCAGCTCACTCCCATTTGATGCACTATCATCACATTGGGCCTGCCATTTCTCTGGCATTACCCATCTGTGATACTGATGCAAGGGAACTAATTCCATTAACAAGCTTGCAGGCTGATGAAAGTCTTACACTGAAAACACATCTGCATTCTCCTTCCTCCTTCTCTATTGCATAAAACTCAAAGAATTGATCTTCAGGGCCTACCCTGCAACCTCATTGATATTAGCAGCTTGATGACATACCCTGTGTGTCTGTTAGCACTGTTCTGTATCAGTGTCAAGTAAAACAGATAACTGATTATATCTGACACAACTAGGCAGGAATTCATAGCTTCACAAAGGACAGTATGCTGCTTTATCATCCTGCTGGTAGAGTGGCTTGGGCAAACTTGTCTTGGGATGTAAAAGGAAATACACTTGAATCATGCAATAGGGTGCACCTATTTGTCTAAGATACGAAGTTTCTGTGTGGCTATTGCTGAAATACAGAAATAGCTATTTTTAAGAACATGGTTCTTTCTCTCTTATCTGCTTCACAGATGCCTCGAAAACCAGTGGAAAAACCAGAATCAGTTCTGAGGCCACAGACAACAAAATCCCAACATCACTTTAGTAGTTCCAGCACTGTATCATGAACTACTGGAGAAGAGGAAAGTAGCTACAGCCTGAATTTAAGCTGACAAATCATCCTATTGCGTATCACCTTTTGGAGCCAAGAATGCAAGTTCACTTCAGAAGGAGCAAATTGCACTGGAAATATATCAGTAAGTACAGAATTATCTCATTAAACAAAAGCACATCCATTAAGATATTAGGGGACTTTGTCTCAGCCATGGAGATACAACTTACCCATCTGATAAATTCTTTATGCTCTTTTTCACTCTTTGTTATCCCAAAGAATGCTGCTATATGGGCAGTCAGTTACCTAACAAGCAGAGAGGGGAAAACCAATTTTTGATGAAGTGGTCATTGAGGTTTGTGAAGAAATTAACTTTTATTATATCCCTCAGGGCAACTAACATTGAAAAAATTGCTGGAATAACAATGAGGTTTGAAGAAAAGGGCTTCCTGAAATGTGCCCGTCCAACTGATCAAACACATATCCTCATTCTGTGCCTGTGAATGTATTACCAACATAGGATGATATTCCATTGGCTTTTATTGTGTAGACAAGATAGAATACTCATGGGCGTGAACACTGGATGCATAGTGTGCAATGCCAAATTATTTCTAAAACGTGCCTTCTTTCAATAAGGGCAAACCAAAAAACCAAACCATTTGAATTAAAGCATCCACACCACTGTACAGCTAAAGTTATTTTGGATTTTTCTGTTTGGTACACAGAGCTAGGGAAGGACTCTTCATTTGGACTGATTCCCTTTTTTTCACTTTTACTGGAGATCAGTAAGGTTGAAAAAGAAAACAGACACGTGGTATGCATAAATGTCACTGAAAATCATGCAAGCGCTACTTGGAAAATATTTTACCTCATTCACCTTATGAAATTGCTAATGAATTTCTCATGTCTCCAGCACTGCAGATCAGGTGGCTGCTGATAATTTGGGATCCTTTGGTTTGTCTCCAAGAAATGGAACAGTATATTGTACAGCTCAGAGTAACTGAGAACAAGTTCTTGGCAGCTGAAATATGACCTTTTGGGTCTAAAATAGTCTCTTAGAGCTCCATCGTGTTCTGCTGTCTCCCTTCTCAGTGCTATGAAATTCCTCTGAAAGTAACTCAGTCACCATTCTCTGATAGTCTCATTTTCTTCTCTGTTTAACCCTACATTGACTACACTGTTCTGCTTCCATTTCTCTTCATTCTTGCATTCCTTTGTTGTTTCTTTCTTCTCAAACTCCTGCTCTTCTCATCACTATCAAAGTACCTTATCAAATTCAGAATTCTGTTACTCTGTTGGATGGGCTCCTACGTAACAGATTTATCTTTAGTTTTTCAGACACAGTTGTAGTTTTTCCTGAAAAAAGGAAAACAAGAAATCATAGAGCACTTGCGTTCTGTATATTCCTTACATATGGTGCTGTACATAAAGAAGTAAGTTTTATCTTTAAAGACTGTTCTTTCCCAAGGTTTTCTATTTTTATCTTCATGCAGATCCATACGTCAGACCTTAATTAAAGAGGTGATGAGACAATTTTATCATTAAAATTTACCCAAAAACTGTACTGTGCAGAAAAGAGGAAGAGAAAGAATGAAAAGAAACAACACAGCCAACAGATAGGATCAATAATGGGTATCTTGAAAATTTTCCATGTTATTGCTTTAGGAGATTTCCACAATTTCAGAAGTTTCAGCTTCCCCAAGATGAGAAGCAGAAGGGCAGCCATTTATCTCTCCTGTACAACAACCAGCAACAGAACTCAAGGGAACAGCATTGTTCTGTGTCACAGTCTCTTGACACAGTCTGTTGACTGTGCACAATCTGGTGACAGTGTCAGGGAATCTTTAGGTTGGGCATTAGGAAAAGGTTCTTATTAATTAATTAATATATTTATTAACTTAAAACCCTCCATACTTTTCAAGATATTATTAGCAACTTAGAGAAAGGAAAAAATAAGTGGATAACACCACCAAAGGCAACTGCAGCCAAATCAAGTAGAGAAAGCAGATATGTATGAACCCACTTAAATATTCTGCAATAACCACTGTGATAAGAATGATGATTTACCATCATCCTAGACTTCCGTCTTCCCTGTGGAAAAAACCTCTTCTGCACTCACTGAATGTGTGAATAGCTCTTAAGAGTTGTAGATAAATGTCTCTTTGGAGCTTTATCATATTTGTGAAGAGATTGTCTTTCATTCACAGGCATTGTCTTCTCATATTGCAGACCCATACTCTCCTGTATGGATCCTGTATGTATCCTGTTCCTGATACATTTTAGGTAGAGCTTCATTTACAGAAATGAAGTTCTTTCTTGCCCTTTAAAGTCATATGTCAGACATGGATCCAAAGCAGCACCTGTATGTGACATTCACATATAACTACACCATTACTTCAGTTTTACCAGTAGAATTATTCAGTTAGCATAAATCTGACAATCATGTAAACCAGCATATTGCCTCCATGTTGTACTGGGCTTACATGGCAAGGTTTTAGCATTTGGTGACCTGCAGGTGTTGTCTGTGAGAAGCCAAATGGCTCCAAAATGGATTTCCTGTTGTCCAAAGCTTAGATCATAAGTGATGCTGGTAAATCCTCACATTTAAGAAAGGGTAAAAAGTGCTGCACAACAGCTGTAAGGCAGAGGAGTGAGAAAAAAATGTGAGAGAAACAACCCTGGATACAGCAAGGTCGCTGAAAAAGGGGAGGGAGGAGGTGCTCCCAGTGCTGGAGCAAAGGTTTGCCTGCAGCCCATGACAAAGGCCATGCCAAAGAAAATTTCCCCCCTATGCAAAATGAAGAACCATGTCGGAGCAGATATCCAGCCAGCAGCCCACAGAGGACCCCACACCAGAACAGGAGCAGTTATCTTTATATCAAGCAAGCAGCTAAGCTAGGTAAGATCCAAGAGTCGATCTTAGCATGTTCTCCCAGGCAATGGAAAGTCTAGACCCAGACCTATGGCATAGCTGGAAGGCTGAATTGCATTTTTCATGTCTATGAGTATAAAATATCAGGGAACCTAAGAACAAAACTTATAGAAATGGTAAACAATAATAGCAGAGGAACGTGACTTATAACTAAGATAAAACCAGTAAGAGCTCTGATGCAATTAGACCTTTAAAAAAGTTTTAAAAGAAGTGAGATTCAAAACACAAATGGGACATAAATTAAATATTTTGTGTTTAAAGCACTCAGGGTGATCAGAATAACTTGAAGAATGTAATCTCCCCTCGGGAATGCGCAGAAGGAACCATATTAAAGAAGCAACCACTATAAACTGACATTAGTTGTCAGTTGTCAGTTATCTTCCCTATTTAGATAGCCTCATATGACATTTATAAGTATATTCAGTTGCAAAGAAAGCTGAAGGTGACCTGACCTCATTGCTCTCTACAGCTTCCTGAGGAGGTGGAGGTGCTGATCTCCCTGCTGCCCAGTATTAGGACACATAGGACTGGTTCTAAGCTGCACCAGAGGAGGTTTGGGCATTGGAACCATCTCCTTATCAAGAGGGTGGTTAAAAATGTCATAGGCTTCACAGAGAAGTGGTCAATGCCCAAAGTATTCCAGTGTTAATGAAGCAATTGGACAATGAGCTTAATAACCATCTTTGACTTTTGATCAGTCCTGAAGTAGTCAGGCAGTAAAACTAGATGATCATTTTAGGTTCCTTCCAGCTGAAATATTCTATTCTATTCTATTCTATTCTATTCTATTCTATTCTATTCTATTCTATTCTATTCTATTCTATTCTATTCTATTCTATTCTATTCTATTCTATTCTATTCTATTCCATTCCATTCCATTCCATTCCATTCTATTATTTCTAACTGTACCTAAAAATTAATCCATTTTCCTTACAGTAAAATAGTCCTACTTTCAAGTTCTTTGGAAATTGCAACTAAAAGAATTCCTTTCTCCAGTATCTGACCAATATTCTCTGGTTTCCACAACTCTGATCCACCCTCAAGGTATGAGTGCTGTATTCCATTTTCCTATACCTAATAGGCCACATTTCTGTGTGCTTTTGTGTATGGTTTCTCTAGATATACAAGGCTCTTTTTGTTGCTTTTGTATTCATTATAGGGCTTTTATTTCTTTAATTCTACCATTTCCATACTCTAATATCACTAATTTCTTTCCATAGTTTTCTTCAAGTTTTTTCTCTTCATGGTCAGATTAAAATCAGTGCAGTTTAGTGATGGAAAGAAAAAAGTTACACAGATGGTAAATCAGTTCAGACTGTGTACATTCCTGTTTATGCTGCAAGTCAGGATTCAATTTCAGATCAGAAAAAAACCATAAAAAACTACTTTCTAAAGATACATTTCTTATGGTGGCACATGTTTTCAGATCATCCTCTAAATGTGGCAGAGGTGTGAATGGGGAACACCAGTTCTGCCCCTTTCCTAAACCACTTTTAAGAGTATTTGCAAACAGATATTATTTCACAAGAAAAACAGATTACCAGATTGATTTATTTTCCCTCTTTCCAAGTGCTACTTTTAAACACAATGAAGAAATAGGCATTTGGAAGCAGGAAAGCAGGAAGAGAATGATCAGATGCTTCTAGGCAGATTTGCCACTTAAATTTTCCATGTTGCACACACTTCACAGCCATTCTTTGAAAACATTCACACTGTTTTGTGGGGCTGTGAATGGCCAAAAATTAAACTGAATGCTTTAGTACAAAACAAGAGCTGGTCATTTCATGCAATATCTGGTCTATCTGCCTCATGCCTGAAACAAGGGATGGAGGAAGAAGAGAAGAGTGTCATGGTGGAAGTTCCATGGTGGTGAAGTTCAGAATAAATCTGTCTCCTGGCAAATCTGCACATTTGCTTTCCATTCCCTCTACTCACTGTTGTGGTACAGCAGAATACAAAGTTAGCAACAACTTTATCTATTCTTGTTGAAAAAAATGCCTAAATGCAAGACAGAGTAAACATAAAAGTGAATCAGAAAATGGAGTCTTTCCTACCCAGACATGTCCATCCTTCCATGTAAAAACATGATGAAAATACTTCTCCTGCATAATCATCTGGGTTTTAAATCTAGAGGCTTGGGGAAGAGAGGTTCCAGTGTTGATGCTGAACAGCACTCCTGCTGTGTTGCCCAGTGTTCTAGTCACAATACCAACTGCTGAGGACGAAAACTAGTCCTCTGCCTGCATCCTGTTCTCTCCATCTCTTCCTAACTCTGTTCTCAGTCCTGCCACTCCTAAATTTAAGTCAGATATCTTAAACTAGGACATGAATGTTTTAAGATTAACATTCAAAACTCAATTTTACTTGAGCTTGCTATTCTCTGAGCCAGTCTGGTTTTGGCCACAGATGGAGTATGTTTCCCTTTATCATCTCTTTACTTCTTTCGTCTCAGAAAGAAGTGAAGCAACCAGAAAAGTGGTTTTAACTAAGACATGATTGTTATCATAGCTGGGATTAAGGAGGTAATATCCAGCTCAGTGGTGGTAGCCTCTGAAGATGAACTAACTCCCTCTCTTGCAATTGTGGTATTGAGTTCAAATCTGCATATATGATGGACAGGCAAGCCCTGCTTTTCATAGACACTGGCCTCAACTTACAGATGGACAAGGCCTCAAATGACACAAGAAAGCTCCCTGCCACACTCCATTTGTCTAAATCACATTCTGTCCCTGATGATAAAAGAAGAAAATCCATTTTAAGAATGAACCTGCTCATAATATCCACATTTCCTAGTAAGGATTTTTCAGGCAGGAAGTAGTCCAAAGGAAAAGATTTAAAATATTCTTAAATTTCTTTTATGAGCCAGTCTATTAGCTCCTAATTTCATAGACCTTTTGACACAATCAAAGGCAGCTTTCCCTCTTGTCTTACAGGTACTCTGTTCCAAGCTGGAACCAGAAATAAGCCTGTATGTAATGTGACTCAGGTGACTGATCACATTAAAAAGAGTAAAAACCACTGACAGAAAATTTGCAAAGAACGAGTGGCCTGATATGTTTTGCATGATTCATTGTTGGGCAGTGAATAAATTTATAAAATGACATCTCAGAGACCAGGAAAAAAGAGTGGGAGGCAAAGAATACAATGTATTTCTATCACATCTCTCCATCTCTATTAACAGAATGGCGAGAAGGGGGTGTACCTGCTGCCCTAAAAGTTAAGATAAATGCAGACTTTCCTTTGCTAAAGGTTACTTCAGCAACTTGCAGTGTGTGCTTGTTATTCCCCAAACTTTCTTTCTGCTCTGAAATCCTGTGCTACCCTCCTGTGACATTTTCTTGCATGCGCTCCACTGAAGTTTGGGTCTATTGTTTCACAACAAGGGAGCTGATCCTTCAGCAGTTACTTATTTATTGAGGTCACTCAAGGTCAGCGATGTGGGTTTTATGGGGTGCTTTTTTTTTTTTTTTGGCATATAGTCGGTCTGGTGTGTTGGAATTCCTTTAATTGTGCAAAGAAAAAGGTATATGGTAGGGGAGTTTCATTTTAAAGTTAGGTACATATCAATAATCACATACTTATATATCTGCATTGTATGCATAACTGGAAATTTTCAGTGTGCCACCCTCCTGTGATGATTTTGGTTTGATATTAATGGGCTCATATAGCTTTTCATGAGCAGGATCTTAGTTTGTTATTTTTCTCTGGGTTTTTTTTTTTTTTTTTTGGAGTGTGTGTTATGCAGCAAGGAAGGGCTACTCTGCCTTACCTCTCACATTTCCTCCTTGCCTGGGTGACAGGGGATTTGTTGACATTTGCTGCATGTCCTGTCGCTATTATAAATCGGAAGCTACATTTCAAGCTTCAGCACACTCAGAGTTAAGCTGCACAAGTGACAATGAAAAATATAAATGGGAGAAATTTGAAGATGTGAAAAAGGAACTATTTGGGGGAGTCTTTTATTTTAAAACATTTTAAAATGGTGTGAGAAAAAATATCATTGTAAGGATTTTTTAATGTAAACTTTTTAAAGTTGGGTTGGGTTTTTTTGGTTTTGTTTTCCAAGCTGGGTGCTTAAAGTTGTGGTTTTACCTCTTTGTTTAGTCACCAGAGTTTGCCACTCTAAAATCTTCTCCTGAAACAATCTTCAGTACAAAAAAATATAGGTTTAAAAAAAAAAAGTGATAAAAATTTTCCAGAATTCTGAAAGTGCCCCTATAAATAGTGCTTGTTACCAGGATTTTAAGGAACTGAGAAATTTGATGAAAACCCCTCACATTTTTGCTTATATAATATACAGTAAATGAATACCAACTATTGCAAAAATTAACAAAGAAAACTCAAAGCAAAGAAAATTTTACAAATCATGCCAAATAAAATATTTCATCTGACCAGACATCAATATTTCTTTTATAATTTCACTTTATGGGAAATTTCTACAAAAATGTTGGTTCTTTTCTGTTCTATACCTAAAGGGAATGGGTGTTGTTCATCAGGATATTCTCCTAAAACTCCAATGGATTTTCTTGTTATTTATGAGTTTCATGTGACCTTAAAAGCAATGTGAGTAAAAATCGGTTTATTTATCTGGGCTACTTACAGTGATGTCTGTTCAGTGAAGTGTAATTCAGAGGCTCAATTTTATAAAGGTGGCCACAGTTCAATACCACAATCCTTTAAAAAGTAGAACAAATAGAAAGCATAGAATAATAGAAAACATGTAATTAAAAAATATTTTTCTTGACCTATTTTGTTTCATGATGTTTTTTCTTCTTCTTGGGATAATTTATGGCATAATTCAAACCTGCAGATAATTTCGACCTCTTTTCCTTTATTATTAGCTATTAAATTTTATTTAAGCTTGATCGTTTTTTTAAAGGGATGGGTGGGATAAAGTGAAGCTTCTAATTTTGCATCCTGCTCTAATCTCCGATTTGAGACTGCTATACTCTGGGGTTTTACATAGTAATATATGGGCAGCAGATAGAGAGATGTGATACATACCCACACCTTTGCATATCAACCTCGAGAGGAGCCTACATGTTTTGCGCTGGTGGCTGACCAAAACGCTCGCTTTAGGACTTCAAATCAGCTAATCGCCCTGTGAGGAAACCTCCTAATTTTTTTAGTTGGGACGGGCTCGGTGTTTTATTTTTTGGGTGGGGCGAAGGGTTGTTATTCCTAAACGGCAGTCCTCCTGCCCTTAAGTTTAAGGCTATTTTCAGACTTGGCCAAACGTTTGATTTTTGTAATTATTGTTGGGATTTCCTCCCCGCCCCCCAGACGAAAACTAAAATTGTGATTTAGATATTTGGTCCCAGCGGCCCTGGCTGTGCTCAGCAAATGGTTCCATGTCACTCGCTGCATCACAATATCGGAGTGGCGGCGCTCGGTGGCAGCTAATCCTCTGAGCCCGTTAATAAGCTTAGGAGCACGTTCATTGAAGACTGACGCGTTAGTCACAAACAGGGAGAAAATATCTACTGGGGGAAGCTGAATTGGTTTTAATCATCTGCTAATCACCAGTAATGAGACCTACTCTGGGGAAGAAAAGAAAAACAGATAGTCAGAGGGAGGTTTTGTTCTTCACAGCGGAGTAACAGGGAATGAGAGGGCAGCTGTTATTAGGAGAGAAAAGATGGAAAGAAAGGAGGGATTTGGCCAGACCAGATGAAACTTCTTCTGTGGCGCACTGTTTTGTTAGCTGAGTGTTTCTTTCATTCAGCCTCCAAAACTTCAGATCTGTCAGCCCCTCTGAAAGCCCGGGCCCACCTCTCCGAGCCGCCGGGGAGAAAAGGCGCCGCTCCCCCGCCCGCATCCCCCGGCCCGGCCCGGCCCGGCTCCCCACCCCTGGCTCCTTCCCCGGCCCGGCCCGGCTCCCCACCCCTGGCTCCTTCCCCGGCCCGGCCCGGCTCCCCACCCCCGGCTCCTTCCCCGGCCCGGTCCAGTCCGGCTCCCCACCCCCTTCCCCGGCCCTCCTGCGGCCCCTCCCGAGCCGGGCAGCACCAGGACACGGCCAGCGGGGCCGGGAGCCGCGGGGCAGCCGCTGCCGGGCCCCGAGGGCTGCGGCGGCTGCAGGTGGGCCTGGGAGGGATGGGCACTAGGGGGGATGCTCGTCCTTGAAGGCGCCTTCCTGCCTCTCTCCTCACCCCTACGTCTCGGGAGGGTGGGCATCAGGGTGGCTGCTGGGAACAATCCCAGGAGAGGACACATCTGCCGCTGCCCGTAGAGCAGAGCCTGCCTGTGATGTCCCCTCTCCTTCCCAGCGGAGACACCTGAGCAGAGCCTTTGCCTCGGGAAGAAGGCGCCACGTTCTGCAGGTGAACTGGAGCAGTAAGCGAAGCTCTGGTGCTTTATCAGAAAAGCAGTGACATAACTACGTTCCATGCACTGTGCAGATCGCCGTGCTTACTTCATTCCAAGGTGCTGGTGTGAGGACCTTTGCAAGACGCTGGATGTGGCAGGTCACTCAGTTCCTTAACAGTAGGCCCCGGGTATCTCCTTCAGCTAGATCATGTTCACTTCTTTTTAAATTTTAATTGGGTTTAATTTTTGGCTTGTAATTGTGCATCTGGCTCAGAGAGAGGAAGAAAGCCCTTAGCTACATTTTTAAAAATCCAATCTTGGATGAGCTCTTTAAGTGATTATAAAGTTGACTAAGTGTAAAAGCTTTGCAAAGGCAGTAATTTCAGACACACTTCTGGCTGCTAAGACATGTCTGTGTTTCATTTTCTGTATATTTTTAGGGATCTTAAGTGGGGTGGGTAGCTCACTCATTGGGAAAAAAAGGGGGTTTTAAATGTCATGTTTCATTTGGCTGTATGGAAAAGCTGAGTATCAGATGTCCTGTCAGGAAATAAGATACACTGATATACAATGTGCAAACATTTTATTTTGAAGAACTCCTTCACAGTCTCACTTCATGGAAGTGAGTTGCCCAACTTAGTCACACAGCGAAGAGAAGTCTACATCCTGATTTAGGTTTAATTTTTTGGTTTAGAGCTCATGGCAACAGTATATCTGAAAGGGAAAGTATGCCTAAATTTTTTTCTGTGGTTCCAAATAATTCTTATCTTCACCATCAGGCAACAGGTCCTAGTACACCAGGATGTGGAGAGAACTTTAGCCCAATGACATTTTTTAACCTCTTCTTTATAACTTATTAAGAGTGGAAGTGAGAATGACTGTCTTACTGAGGATCATCACAACATCATTTTCCTAATTTTGGAGAAAGGCTCTCTGGTGGTCTGGTGATAGCTGGTATCAATAAGAAACAAAACACCATCAGGCAGTTTTCCAAGTTCTTTGAACAGAAGGGCTTGAGAAGCTGTACATGTAGGGAAAGATGACACTTCTCTAAATGCCTATTGTTATGATATCACTTTATACTAGTACCAAGTCCTTTGATTTATAGTGAGAAGACAGAACCAGTTACTTTGTAAAGGAAAAATAAACCCAGGAAAATTTAAACTCCTTTTCCTGTGTCCTGAAAGAACTGACCCATGTGTGGCCATTTACTCCTGTTGAGTTACTCATTGTGCAGCTCACCTTGAATGAAGAATAGATTGGTTCTTAAAAGTGGCCATTTACTTTGGGGACCATCATCCTCACTGGCTTCACATAGATAGCCTGAAAGGTCTCAGACAAAATCAAAACAAA
Organism: Catharus ustulatus; assembly: GCF_009819885.2. NCBI lineage: Eukaryota > Metazoa > Chordata > Aves > Passeriformes > Turdidae > Catharus > Catharus ustulatus. The sequence goes on along the minus strand of NC_046222.1, from coordinate 94,907,449 downwards.
ACAAAAAAACCCAACCCAAACAAACAAACAAACCAAACAAAAGCCAACTGAAAACAAACACCAACCTCCACTGGAAACCAAGCCTTTTCAAAGGTGTTCAAGGCTGAAAGAATCCTCTTGCCTGCCTGTTCAACAGCTTTAGGATTCTCAAGCCATAAAGTTAAGGATTGTCACATACCTGGTGATCCCCAGCAGTAAAACTGTGTGCAGAAAGTGGTGTTTCAATATGTTAGATTAAAATTTGAGACTGAAAATGAACTTTTAAAAAGTCTCTATTCAAAATAAAACAATCAGAGATCCCAGCTACAGTCTTAGTGATCTCATGTATACATTTCCTCCAATTTGAAGGCAACTTTTCCCTGATAGTGAGCATGTCATCAAAACCTTGAGGTAATGTTTAATTGCACTCTTTTTCTTTTCTTTTTCCACAAGTATATTCAGCATTGTACTGATGTTTTCTCAGTTAGTTCATCTGTCTCTGTATTTTATCTTTCTGTCTGTCAGACTTATTAGCATATTTTGACAGATTAAAAGGCTAAGGTCAAACAAGCAAATCCCCAAAGAAATACTGCTAATTATTGTCATATGTTTTTTAAATACTTTTGCTTCTTCAAAGAATTTCATAAGGAGCTAAATTCAACTTTGCAGTCTGTTTCATTCATGAGCCCTTCCTCTCTTTAACATCACTTTTCTTACCCACCCTCCAGTGCCCCCACCCTCACTCTCATTTCTTTAGTCAAGCAATTTGCTTCTTACAAAAATGCAAGACTTTATTTCAGGCAAGTTACATTTTGTGGAAGTGTATCTGGAGTACTTACTGATGCACCCAGTGAGTAATGTTCCATGAACCAGCAAACATGGGTTTGGACATTCTGCAATGTCTGAAGAAGTAAAAGATCCTTTTTATTACTGACAAAGCAACGTAAGTACCCTTCTTCCAGAATCCTGATCAGGGCTCTGGTGGGTGTTGTACACACCTGTGGTCAACAAAGGGGTTCTTCACACCATAGCATTTTGTCTCTCTTTGTATGGTGGGGAGGATTGGTTAGGATGTGGAGGTAGAGTCAGAAGACCAATGAGCTGCATGCTAGTACTAGATGCAGTACAAACTTTTCTGTATCTTCAGCTTCTTAGAAGGCAAATCAGAGCAAGCAGATGGTCTGAGAGTGGGTGTAAAAATAAAAAAAAAAAATTCAGAAGTCCAACATACATTTAGTAAGGAAGAATGGTTGCAACCACCGTCAGCTGAATACTCTCTCTATTAGTTGTTGGCCAAGGTAAATAATAAGGTAGAAGCTGGTCAGATAAAGGATGATATTGGCTTCTTGTGAGGATGAGACAACAGGTGGCTAAAATGAATAGAGGGGGAGTGCTTTTGGAACAAGATAAACAACAAAACAATCCTAATTAATTTAATGATCAGACATGTATTTATCTTATGCCTCCACTTTTCTATTTTTTCTGTGTTTCAAGACAGTATATCTGATTTTTAAAGGATTAATTTTTTGATGGGTATGCAAAGGTAGCATTGCCAAACCTTATTCATGGCAGGTAAATCATTACATGGCCTAAGACAGTGTTCATTAGCAGCATTGTCAATCATGTAGGAGTCCTGCCAGAGAATTGCTGATGATACGACAGGGTCAGAGACAAAGATATTCAGTCTCTATTCATCCATCAGATTTTTTTTTAAATCAATTTACAGCATGATAATTGAGTCAAGTTTATTGTGCTACCCCTCAAACAATGTAGGATTTGGTGATTATAAATCTCTTGGTACCAAGACCACATAAAAAAGAGAAAGAAAGAAAAAGAGATGAAAAGGTAGGAAGGAAGAAGAGTTGGGATAGGGTGGGGAGATGAAAGCTAATTGCTAAGATAAATATTTTAGAAAGAGAAAGTTTCAAATGGAGAAGATGTCTCTTTAAGGTGGGAAAAGTAGTTGAGCGATTAAGTCCTCAGTTAAAGAAATTCTTCACTTTAGGTGAAGGGCTAAATTGCCATTCATGTATCTCTATCATCTGAAATTATTTCACTGATAAAACCAACATGTATCCATCCCAGGGGAGCAATACTGCCTTTAAAAGTATTGTTTCTTTCTGCTGTGTTGAAGAGCCCTTTTGTAAAACATTTTCCCCTTCATAGGTGCTGTGCATGCCTGTGTGCACATGGTGTGTATGTGTAGGGCCTGTGTGCTGTGTCATGAGATTTAAAAAAGAGGAAAAATAATATGGAAGAGGAAAATTAAAAGTCTTTTTTAAGGCAGAAATAGGAGTGCTTTCTATAGGGAGGAAACCCCTCTACTATCAAGCTGGGCATGGCTCTGATTTCCAACCCAAATGTTCAATGCTGCATTTCCAGCCCAGGAAAAGGGGTTTTTAAGCCTCACTAACATGACCTGCACCCTCCTCACACTTATACCAAATACTTAAAATGAATGCCATTGCCATCATCCACAGGGTTTCTGTAAACTGATGTTACTGGTAAACATGTGCTTGCACATCTATTTTCCACAGTTTGCTGTTTGGCTGATTTCAGACACATGGTAAGTAGATCATTCCTAAATTTTCGTATAATTACGTTTAAATATAATTTTGAGCAATTAAAATGAATGGGAGAGGAATTTATATGAAATCTGTCTCAAAATAAACCTATAAAAGTGTCACATTCCAGGGTGATTTCTTAAACTCTCTTTCATACAGCAACCATGCTCGTGAGCTTTTCTCTCAGACCCACGACTCTTTTCTGGGACTCATCAGGCTGATGCTGAACATATTTAAATCCTCCCCATAAAAGGTTTAGTCTAAGTTGCTTCTCCAGTACTTGTTTGAACATTAAATATGCAAATAATCATCATTACACTTCCAACAATTACACATGTTTGCGAGCACCATGTCAAGTACTGGCAGCAGTGCAATCATTTGTAAAGACAAATATTCCATTCCAAGAGATGTCATGCTGCTTAGAAGATTTCTTTTTGTATTAGTAGCCACACTGCTGCTTCATAAAGTGTGCAAATGAACGTGACAGTGCTGCCAATAGCTGCCAGTTCCTTCCTCTCGGCAGAGCAGATGTCAATCAACCATCCCAAACAGACAAGGCCTCGGTACTGCCGCAGACATTAAACATGTAGGGTGGAGAAGGGAGGGCACAAACAACACAGGCAGTGCAGGGGCTCGGCATACTCCTCACTCTCCCTCTCCCTCCTCCTTCTCTCCCTCTCAGCCTCTCTCCCTCTCTCTTTCTCTCTGAGGAGGCCTGAGGCCGTTGGAATATTTTAATTTCTGATTTCTGACTATATTATCATGTGTTTGTAACAGATGAATTGTAATTTGTAGCTCTGAGGTGATATGAAAAGCTGCCTGTGACCGTAGGACAGATGCAGGCGTGTGTGGCAGACTTCTCTCCTCACTGCTCTTGCCTCCTTCTCTCTCTCTCTCCTGCTTTTTATGTAGTAATGGATAATTGTCAGCATTCACTTTTATCACATCCAAAGTAGCAGCTTAGAGAAGATGCAACTTTAGTCAGGACTAATCTTGCCTCCTCCTGAAGTGGGAAAATCCCAAGTATTTCAGGGTCCTATTGATAACCCTTGTGCTTTTTTTTTCCATAAAAGACGGATGACTCTGGCAAGCTTGGGAGACTGCAGATAATGGGATTGACTTGGTACTTAAATCTCAGTGAACCAAGACAGCATAAGTAATTAGTGAATTGGATCCATACTGGGGTGCTAATGATGGCTAATACTGCCCCACACCATTCTAAACCCACAAGATACACATCCATCTCATTCAGATAAAACCGAGGGGACACTGTTTTGCGGGCATCATTTATTTCTTCCTTAGCACAGAATTTATACCCCTTGAAAAAAATAAATCTAATTTTCATGGAATGACATCCAGAAGAACAAGTGACCATTTTGTCAGAAGAGTTCATTATGATCACAAATACCTCTGGTGTTTTTAATTAAGAAAGGCTAATTAAGAGAAACTATGCATTTATCTTCTTATCTAGTTGTCAGGGGGAAAGTCACAAACACTAACTATATGCTGTTTGAATGGGAGAGGCAGTTCATATTTTTAATGTTTTTTTTCTTTTTTGCTTCTTGTTTTCGAACAGACTGAATCCTCACAAAGGAGAAAGTTCATTTAAAGAAAGTATTTCTTTTTTGAAGCTGATGCTCCAACTTTTGTTAAATGTAGTTCAACTTCACATCCTGATTTTCCTCCAGGTTAGTATAATTGGGTAGAAACTAGCATTCTGCCTCATTTTTCTTTTCCCACAGAGTGATAGCATTTTATCAGGATAATTTAGATAAATGCCTTTCCATAGGGTTTGCTTATCCTTCCAGGAGCTATGATCGACAAACAGCCACATAAGATGAATGGCATCGTGTTTTGATCAAATGTATTCTCATCTAAAAGTAGAGAGGGTTTCAAGGTGAGGGGAACGTCTGTTTTCCTCAGATGTGATCGGCAGAGGGTGGTCCTCCCCCCTTTCCTCCCCCTCCCTGTGCCCTCCAGTTTGTTACAGTGGCTGCGAGTTAGGATGTTCCTGCGTTTGAGCGTGCGCATTGCACGTATCAAACACTAAAACCGAGCACAGCTCGGTAGAAGATATTTTAACTTAGTCCAACAGTCTTAGCATATAGTTTTAAAGAGAGAGCTGAAGATAGGAAGGTTGTTTGTGTGGGGAGATTGGCAAAGAAACTGGGAATTCAGGTACTTTGTGCTGCCACCTAAATCTTAAAGCTGGAAAATTCCTGCCTCTTTCAGCTTCTGATTTCCAATTTGTCCTGTCTTTAAGGGACATTAAAAAAGATATGACTCAAGGCGAACTTGGACTGCAGCTTATAAAGAGTTAAGATGCAACATTACAGGCTAAAAACAAGAGTTGCCTGCCAAACACTATTTTTTTCTTTTATTGCCTTTTTTGTTTGTTTGTTTTTTGTTTTTTGTTTTACTAGTATTAAGATGAAATCTTTCTTTTCCCCAGCTGTCAGAAGAGTCTTAATTCTGTGCTGGGTTATTTTGGCAAGAGTCTCTGTAGGTGTATGTGTGACCACAGTAGGAAATGCTTTGTAAGAAGAACTTCATATCCAATATTTGAGGAGAAAAAGCTGTTTAATGCAGGGGCTCTTCGTAGTCCTTATAAATCTGTAACTGATTAGGAGGCATTCAGAGCTAATGTAGGATGAAAAGATGGGCAGATTGTCGGCTGAGGAGGCGGAAGCGGGGGTTGGTTGGGCTAAGGATCTGAACTGGATTATAACAAACCCAAGTTTTAGTTGGGATGGAGCTAAAATGTTAGCCTGGAGGCAGGCAGGCTGCTCTTCATCAGCTGAAATATGCTCACCTCAGTCGCTCTTTCTGCTTCTCAAAAGACAAAGATTCCTCCTGAAAGCAGTGCTTTGCAAATTGAAGCCTTAACCTTATCCTTTCTATCCAGCCTAGGGATCTTTTTTGCCTTTCTTTCTTTCTTTCTTTCTTTCTTTCTTTCTTTCTTTCTTTCTTTCTTTCTTTCTTTCTTTCTTTCTTTCTTTCTTTCTTTCTTTCTTTCTTTCTTTCTTTCTTTCTTTCTTTCTTTCTTTCTTTCTTTCTTTCTTTCTTTCTTTCTTTCTTTCTTTCTTTCTTTCTTTCTTTCTTTCTTTCTTTCTTTCTTTCTTTCTTTCTTTCTTTTCTTTCTTTCTTTTCTTTCTTTCTTTCTTTCTTTCTTCACACCAAAACTTGTAGTCTGTGTAGATGTATGTTTATAAAATGCCAGATAGTTTTATAATTCTAATAAATCATACAGTCCTTTAAGTCAAAGACTCAACTTTGCCACCTCCTCAAACAGGTTTCCTTTTGCATTTCTGCTTAGCACTGATTTATCTATCTTCCTGTATTTCTTGTTGTAATACTTGTTGCAATACTCAAAAATAAAACAATTAATAATCTAATGCAATGTCTGAAGTACTTTATCCTGAAGAAGCCTGAAATTTTTTAGTCCACATAAATAATGAGGATTCCCATTTTATTATGAACAGCATTAATTGTGAAGCACTGCAACGTGGAAGGGTAGGGAAAGAGTAGGAGAAATACTCTTTTTACGATGTACGGTTACCTTCTGCAAAATTGGAATATCGTTTGTTAAAGAAGCTCCCTTTTCTTATATTTCTTATTATAATTGTTCCCTTTCTATGGCTTTAGCTATTGGAAGAGCTTCATTGTTTATCTTCCTAACAGCCTGCATTTTCCCTTGAATATGATGAATACAGCTGCAGGACCCTGCACCACCAGTTCTGGGAGTTTGTCAGATGGTGGGAGTCTAAAGAGTTTTCTAGCAGAAAAAAAAGTGCCTCCCTTCTTTTGACCTAATTTGTTGAAATATTTAATAGTAACTCCCTTTTCTGCTGTCCTTCCTAGAAATAGCCCTAGAAATTGCAGGCACTGATAGAGATAATAACATCACCAGACAATGTAATCTAAAACACTGCAGTTCTCAATTTTTACTTCTGAAGTATCATTCCCAATTTTTTCCTCACTAATCAAGAAGACTTTGACAGAAATCAGAAAAAAACAAACAAAACCTAGAACTGATATATGATTTACCCACTTACATCTAAGACTTTCATACACTATTAGCAGAATTACAGGGCCTGTAGTAAATGGTATTAAATCTCAGTCACTTGGCTAAAAGCAGGTCCATATGCAAGGTTAAAGAAAAGGAGTGGTCATTTTAATGAAGATACTGACTTTTTTCAAACTAATATCTGCCACACATTTATTTTTCTAATGTTTCAAAAGGAGGGGAGTTCACTTCCACATCCTTTCTAACAGGAGTTTGAAAGTTACTGTAACAAAAAGAAAAGGAAAAATTTACAGAACCCTTACATCAATCTGAAGGCAGGATAGATTACATTAGTGAACTTCTTTTTGATGCTGAGGGGTGGAAGTCAAGATTGCACTTGTTTTTCCTACCCGTCATAAAAACTAACATGAGCTACTTGAGCATTTTCAAGTAACAGAAGAAATATGGAAGAATGAATTCTGAATCCTTCTTCCCTGCTGTAAAATGTCCAGATTCTTCTTGTCTGATGTGGGAGACTTTGCACTGCACATAGATAAGTAGTAGAATCAGAAAAGGTTTATGTAGAAGGAAAGTGGAAGCAGTACACATAAACAACTCTTTCATTCGACTTCTTATTTTTGTTTTCCATGATAACCCATATATGGCAGAAAGACAGAAAGAAGCAAGTCTTATTTTAAAGGAAGCAACTCAGAATATCATACTTTGCTTTTCACATCTTATACCGGATATCGGGACACTGTTGAAAAAGTGCCAGAATTAAAAGTAATTCCCTCAACTTGAGCAAACAGTCCTGAAATTTGCCAGATGCTGGCATATATCCACTGGTTTGAAAGTTTGAAAGCAGGCTAAAAAAATTTAGGGGTAGTTTTTGTTTGTTTGTTCCTGACCACTGATAGCATGAGCTAGCAGCTGGTAGAAGAATAAAGGAAAATGTGTGTGTATTGGCAGCAGACAATTTATAACATGAAGCGATTATTCTCTCAGTCTTAAACATCAGAACTTGTGTCTTAAAAAATAATAATTTGCTTGGACAATTTTACAACTGAGCATTTAGTTTTTTCCCATTTTTCCTCCTTCAAAGATGTGTTGGAATTTGTAACCAACAAGATACATAATTTATCAATCTGGTGCTTTTTTTTTTTTTAAGAGGAGTTTTTCAGTCTTGTTCCTTTTAAAGCTTATTGCAATCCTAGCTTGGTAAACCTACATCTCCACCTAGTGGTTTCACAGAAAGGGGACACAATCGTTTTTCAAACAGTGTGAGCTTCCAGATAATTTGCAGTTCAGCACCAGCGTGAAGAAATTGCATTCTTTCTGAAGGAAATATTTTAAAACTTGTGATTAAATATACAGAGATAGATACATAGATAGATATAGATAATTAAATGTTGACTTTTTTTGTCATGTGCAATTATATAATGGCTCTTTTATTTCTTAGTGTTAATAAGTACTTTCAACTACCAACAGAAAACTAAAATTTTAGCACAGCATCAGTTCATCCTGTATTCTTTTCTAACCCCATCTAAACTATGCTCAGGCAGTGCTGGAAGATTCCCAGCTTTCCTGCGGTCACATATCTAATGCAGAAGGTGACCAAAGGTACAAATTAGCACAAAACAACTAGCAAAACTTTGAAAATGCCCTGAGACCTCTCCTTTGCACAATGATGTTTTTTATAACTCTCTGGTGTTCAGCATACTTTATACCTGCCTTGAGGAACCTACAGGAAATCCATGTAGGCAAGAGGCATGCACAAGGTGTATGACTTAGGTAGCAGACCAAGACAAATTTTTAAAGTTGTTCTGCCATTTCCCCAAAAGATTAATATTGTATTTTCTTGACTCTCCAAAATATTCTGTTGCAAAATTTTCTTTAAAAAATAATAATTATGCAGTATACATTTGCAGGATTCTTTTTCACAGTAGAGGAGGTAAAAGTGCCAGCCCCAAGACAATTGCTTACTGTCCCATAGCATCAGCTTAAACTTACCTTGCAAGGGATACCTCAACATATTAAGAAGGTGTCTTCAGGTACACAAAGCAATACCTTACAGTACCAGCAAATTTATTCCTTCTAAAAAATAAAATATTGGCAGAGATTAAATTTGTCTCCTGATCCTGTCCAAAATACCTTATTTTTTGCAACCACAGTTCTCATTCCTCTTTCATGTCTCTGCAGTGCCAGACACTTCATGCAGCAGTGGAAGTCTAAATGTTTCTTGGGGGGTTAGAATCCTATTCTTTTAACAAAACTCTCAGTTGCATAGGACTATCCAGAATGCACAAAATGTACCTAAACCTGTGCAATATTGGATCCTTCACATGGACAGTAGATGTACTGTTAATTAAATGCTACTTGTAATAAAATATATTAAAGTGATTGAAGCTCCTGTAGCTGCAGTGGGCCTAGAAAGTACAATAATCCTTCACTGTAATGTAGAATCCTCATGTCAGAAACATGTACAGTGCTCAGAAAGAGTATAATTAATGCACATTAACATATATACTCAGAGACAGAATATATGAAGAGGGTGCTTTGGGACATGATTAAATTTTTTGTGACTTCAAATTAGGGAAATTTTGAAAACTTCCAGTTCAGCAATTTACAATGATTAAATGGTATCATAACTTTTCTCTAAAACCAAACAAATGTGAAGTAATGAGAAAATATGGGTTTATTTAAATAATGAGCTATTCCAACCTTAAATATTGTTTTCCACAAATACAATAAATATTGATTTTCTTAACTGATTAAGAATGGACGGCCACCCACAAATAATTAAACTAAATATTTAGTCTTGTATAGTTTAATGAAAAATTAGATGCTTATTTCAGAGTTGGGTAGCATTGTGAAGATCATTAGATAGTCCAAGGTCAGTATTGGATTAAAACTAAGATCTTCTGCAGAATAGCAAGGAGAATTTTTTTTTTCTTTTTTTGGAGAAGTAGGGACATTTGGGGTGGCTCAGGCTGAGAACTATTGCTATCTGAGATGGTCACTGAAATTCAGGGGTGAAAATTGGAGGTGAAAAACGAAAGCTCATTTTCCTGTAGAGTAAGTTCATCCTTCCCTTGAATAGTGAGACCTGCAGGGCACTGTCAGTCAGCACAATGAATTTACCAGCAAGAGACCCGGGCTGGGCTTGCCCTGAGCCCTGGTGGCTTGCTGGGCTCCTTCTGAGCAGTTAGAAACAGTGTCCTTTTATGCATGCTCTATATGACACATACGTGTCACAGATGGAGACCAAGTACTTTTGACAGCGCCCAGTTAGAAGCCATTTGGGCAGACAACACAAGTGCAGCAAAACTCCGTATTAGCTTTTAGGCAAAAAATTTGAGCTGGTTGAATAACAAGAATGAGGGATGGCAAAACCGCTACACTTCATTTCCTTGTTACTTCAGCTGACTTCTGGCTTCTTTACATTTCAGAATTAGATTTAAAAAGTAGGCTACATGATTTATCAGAACCCAAAAAGACCTGATAATGTTTTTGATTCTTTTTTTCTGGTATGTATGAAGTCTAACAAGTGGAATTTCAGTCTCTTTAGGAAAAAGATAAGGTCAGAGTCCATCTGGGCTTGCTCAGTCTTGCTTCCCAATTGTTGGTTATGCTCTGTCCAATTGTTTAAATCCATGCCAGCAATCTTAGTTTTTTTAAGTAATCTAAGTAGTTAATTAAAAACTCAGTATGATTGAGCACTCTTCATTGGCTGTCACAGCAATAAAAGGGCCACAAGTGTTTAATGATATATGTAAGAGGATGGAGTATCTAGTGCTGCTACTCAAAAGATATTTTTGCTTTTTCTCACTGTAAAATTCATGGTCTTACAATATGAGTAGCTCTAACAGAAATCTAGGAAATTACTTTCTTGTGAAAAAAATCAAAACAATTTGTGGCATTTGAAAAAAAAATATGTGATACTTTCGGAAAACTGGAGACCCCACAAGTATTCCAGAAAAATAAATAATCACAATAGCAAATTTTCCTAAGTCCAGAGAGTTGCAAATGTTTGAACCACTGTAAATTTCTCATCAGTTAATGAGACTTCTTATCAACTGCATCTTCAAGAGAATTATCTTAAACTCAGAGATCCTGATGGGTCCCTTCCAACATATTAACTGATTAAATTTGTATCATGTTATTTCTCCTTTTTTTTTTGGAGGGTGGCAGGAGAGATGATATGGAATTAACCATTTCCAAATACAAGACAAGATTTCTCATATCCATGTCAAAAACTACATTTTCCTAATGTAGTTTTACCTAACTGTTCTTGGAAGTTCATACGTCCTATGAAGCATTTTCTTCAAAAACAAAAAATCTTGACTTCCTTCCATCACAAGGGAAATTACCTGCAGAACATCCAAGCTCTTACATGAGCAGGACACCACTATAGAATGCCTTGTCCAAGCCACTGCTGGGAAAAGCAACCTGGTCCTCCTGCTTCTGGGGTTTTTAAAGTCATTACCAAACCCTGCCAAAAGGTCAAGATATACTTCACTTTTGTTCTTTAAACAAAAACAAACAAACCAAAAAAAACCAACAAAAAGAGCTCCACCAAACAACACAAACCCCACACATATCACTTTCATCTGTTTGTAAATATTTCATTGGTCTGTATTCTGGGTACATCTCTTATTACTGTGCACTAGCACTTCTGCACATAGTGCAAACTGAAAGAGCAATGCAAACTAAAAAAAAAAAAGTGCATGAGGGAGAAAGGAGTGTTTGTTATTTTAGTTGAAGTCCAGAATGGCACTTATCTGGTGATTTCAGTAGAGCAGATATTTCATTGTAACTGATAACAAAACCTTTTGATTAATTTAATTGGTACACAGATTTGGAATAATGTAAAATATTTTCCTAATTTCCAGTAAAGCCATAGGTATGCATATATACGTTTATCTATATAACTGAGTAACTTAGAAAAGGAGAGAATATAAATAGAATCACCTAGAGAGCCATTAAATGATAATAACAAATACAAGTCATTGATGTGCCTCCCTTGTGTAGAATCAAAGATGTAGTGGAGAAAAAGGAGAAGGGGATGCTAGAAATCTGTCAGGTACTCTCTATAGAGAACACAGAGTAAATGTACAAAGATAAAACTGAAAAAAAGTTTGTAACACTTACTAGCTGAATATATACCCAGGAAAAAATAACACCTATACATTCAACTGATGTATATATGTTTAGCTTCAAACCTGCTAATAGTAACTGTAGGTTTAGTACAAATGAATTGAATTTGGAGCTGAAGTCACGAAACATAGTCCAGCTCAAATCTCTGCAGGGGCTGCCAGATTTTGCTTCAGATTTAAAGGTATCGCTCAGATTTCAGTCCATAGTTTGGCAAGGAGCTGATGAAACAGACTTTGAGATTCTCTTCCTTTTTGGGCTTAGTGATTTTCTGTGCCATTAATAGATGAACTTGCAAGAGTTTTGTATTATGAAACAGTTTCTATGTTGTTGTATTGTGTGGTGTAGTTCAGTGTTTGTAAGGCTCTAGGGCAGCATCTACTGCAGTTGAGTTTATATTACTTCTCATGAGATTTTTAAACTTCAGCTGTGTATAAATTTCACAGGCTGAGTTGTCTTCCTCAGCTGTTGCAAGATCTCACAAAACCATGTGGACAAGGCTGGTTCCCTCCAGATCTGACAGCTGGTGGTCCTCAGATGGATCAGTTCTGAAACCTTGGGAAAGCCAGATTGGAAAGCTTAGTTGGAAGGACTTAAGTGTCTTCAATAATACACTAGTAGGGTTTTTGAAAACCTCGAGCTCCACATTATTTTGTGCCAAGGATTTTCTCTGAGTTTACAACAGTTTGAAGTGTATGGTTTCCAGCAGTCACAACCTCCACAGACTCTGTCAGCCAGGCTGCTGGGAGGCTTCTCATGTGGCTCTAGAGCATGTGTGGCTGGTGGGATGTCTGTCCCTAGACATGGCACAGAAAGGCTGAGCCCCTCACTGCTGTCTAACTGAGAAGACTCTGTTCTGTTCAGTACCCACTCTTGCTGACTGTGAAACCTGATATCTTTGCTTAAGCAAAATTTGCTCAGGTTTTCCCTTTAGAAAGGGCAAAAGTATGTATTTTTCCCTCTTCGGTTTCAGTGTTTTGAAGTAAAGATAGTAGGGGGACAGTGCTGTAGGTTTTGGTAACACATCATTATTGTCTAAGAAAGCAATAAGATTGTTGGAAGCACCTGTTAATGTTCTCATACCAGTGACCCATATATTTTATGAAAATATGCAATTGCTCTATAGCTATAGAAACATAACAAATAGGTTGCATTTTATAGCAGCAAAAACATTCAAAACACCCAGCAATGTTCTTGGTTGCTAACTGGTCATTTGCTACAACTTCTTTCCTTACAGACATAAGCTCGGAGCGCCATTAAAATTTAGAGATCTAAAAGAGATCCCACTCAAACTGAGCCCAGGTGGCTGAGGGGTACACAACATCAACAATACTACCATTTATCTGTGCTTGAAATACAGGTCAAATTGTGAATGCAACATGCTGAAAGATCTTTAGCTGTCAAGCTAAGCTGTAGAAGGTTGTTACATGGAACATAAAATTCATTTCAAAAGTCATGAAATATTTTAGAAAAGCTTGCCCCTGCAGAAGAAGGTGAAGAGTAGAAGCAAAACAGGAGTTTATTCTTACAAGCTCTTCTTGGGAAGTTTAACCTATGAATACCTCTGGCCTGAAGGTATCTGACTAACTAGCCCAGTGGACTTAGGTTATACTTATTCCTTCCACTGCAAGGACTAAACAAAGGTAAACTTGGAAGGGTCATTACTGCCTTATTCCTAGTGCTTCTTCAATAGCTCTTCACTGTCTGGTTTACGCTAGCAGAGCAGGCAAATCTGATTTGAGGTCTTTTTGCTCTATCTGGTTATAATAATTCACTAAATAACTTCATCTCTAAGCATAAAGCTCTTGATGAACATTTTCCCTACACATACACAGTTATTTTTTTTTTTTTTTTTCATTTATATATAGTATACCAAATTTGACTATGGCTGATTTGCTTCTTCTCTACAACGTGACAGAAGAAATTTTTTGCATGTTGACATTCACCATGCTTAAAATGCCGGGGGAGCAATGCTCAATCTGATAAAGTCCTCTTCAAGAAAGTTGGGGATTTTCCATTTTTTTAAAAAATTCAACTCATCTCAAGTCAGGATTTCTTTTCAGAAGATATGCTCTAGCCTTAATTGGGGTGCTCAGTCTAGGGTAAATGGGTGAAATTTAAGGTCCAGCAATACATAAGCAGTTTTTCTCAGTAATCTCACAATCTCTTCAATTCTATGCATTTAAAATGAAGAATCTTGCAGTGTGCAGCCTGCAGTATGTTAAGTATTTTTGGAACATGGTCAAAGCATTTGCTCCCAGTAAGTAACTCTAAGTCACTTGCACAGTGAATTCTTTCCTGCTCTGCATAAAATACAGTATAACTGAGTACAAGTGCAGATTGGCAGAGTACAAGTGTATGGATGGTCTCTCCAATGTTGCTTCAAAGCCGCTGTGCAATGGTGATGAAGCCCCTTCAGATCTCAGCCCATGTCACTGAGTTCTGTGTTCTGTAAGTCTTAACACCTTACTTTGTGCAGTCCAAAAATCTAGCCCTGTGATGTCAGGGTGACTCTTCAGTTCCTCTTAAGAAGGAGTCTTTAAAATGAGGAACGACAAGACAGATCCTTAGAATCATGGTTTGAGAAAAAGCTTTTCCATTAGAACTACAAAGCAATGACTCTGCTTTACCAAAGAGTTTGAAAACACAAGGATTAAAAGGCTAAAAACTATGAAAGGAAGTGTGAGGCAGCAAAAGCACACATTAAGAGAAGGTAGAATGATGAGTGTTTTGAGAACAGTTAATACCTAATTTAACTTTCTGCGAAGTTGTACATTACACAAGGAAAAATTACCAGATATTTTATTCTTTACCTTTACCTCTCCATGTTGCCCAGAGGTGTGGTGAATATCCCTCATTTTGGTGGGAAACATATGGGAGCTGCATTGTGTCTGGCACAATATGTCAAGTCAAACATCTGAGCTGAAGAAGTGCCTTGCTTTTGCTCAATTAGTACTGTTTGCTTTGTGGACCTCCATTAGCAAGTATAAATTTGTACAGTGGTCACCATTTAAAAATCAATATTTACCAAGGGTTATCACATCATCAAGCCTGGGACACTAAGTAGTTCCGTAAACTTTGAGTAGAAAATAATACTGCGATCTGGTAAATATTTAACACACGTATCATTTTATGGTAACCACTACTTTTGATACAGGTGTTCATTACCTCTTCCTAGCTAAACCTTCCATTAAATTACATTGCACTGAACTTAGGCTTCACTTCAGCCAGATTTCAGTTAAAGGAACCGGGGAGAAAAATACAGTATAACTGACTTTATAATGAATATAATGAAAATAACAGTAGTGAATAATCACTTTCATTTTTGTTGCCCTCCTATGCCAAAGCATATGATTCAGCAGGGATTCTCTGTGGAAGTATAGCCATAACATATATGGGTAAAATATATCTAGGTAAAAATACCTCAGGTTCCTTTTTCTTCTGGGCGTAGTAGGGTATTTTCTGTTTGGCAAGGCTCACCAGTAGCTAGCTACATTGTCCAGTTTCTTTCAATACAACCATTCTTCCTTTGATGTGTAAGTAACAGATGTTTAAGACATAAGAAATTAGATAGGCTGTGATTACTGAGAAACAAGTTAATTTCAATTCATTACTTGATGTTCTCATTCACTTGTTCTGAAAATGACAGTAGTTAGTAGGGTTGTTGGTTTTTTTAATTGACATATTTTACGTTTAACAATCAACTTAAACTTAACCTATGCACACCTCTAATTTTGAAACACATCATTTGCGAGCTAATATGTCACTTTTTCATCGTAAATTGGAATTATTTCCAAAATGGCTTCACTTTAATTATATGTACAAGTGCAACTTAGCCAGCTTGTTTTCTTGTAGGCAATGGGAAGTGGTAAGGAGAAAGTGGGAAGCAACAGCTTTGGTTTTTCTCCTTTCACAAAACAAGATTCATTCCCTCACATTTTCCTAAAAAGGAGGTATTTCAAATAAGCCAGAGGAGGGGCTTGGCAGGGGAAGGATTAAGTTTGGGATTTTCTGCTGGAAAGGAATAGGCATGACTAGGAAAATGTCTTAGATAGCTCATTAGCTTTCAAATATTGTATGTGTTTAGTTGATAACATTCACACAAGTACTGTAAGGCATTGGACTTGGTACCTCAAAAAATTTTGATTAAGAAAGTATAACAACAATAAACTCAACATGGTGTATATTGAATAACTTTAAATGTATGAACTTTTCTTGAAACTGCAAACAGGGAATTCTCACAGAAATTATGTTTTCCTAACCAGGTCCTCTGGGATCAGTTTTTAATGCCCTGCTGTGAAATATTTGTATTGGTTCAGAGGAAAAGACTTAGAAGAGGTGTTTGAAAGAACTTTCTGAAATATAGTACAGTTAACTGTCACAAAGAGGATACCTAGGAAAGCTGAGGGTTTCTCAATGAAGATTTCTAAGGACTGATTAGTTATGTTGGGTCTGTGTAAGTTCACTTTCATCTGATCTCTACTAGAGATTTGGTCTACATGACCCTTTGAGACCCCTCCAGAACTGCATGCTTTGAAGCCAGAGTGATCCCTTAGAAATTTTGAGAGGAAACTGTAGCAGTGGTCGATAAAAAGAGACAATGCCAGCTGAATGAGTCTCCTGATAACCCACATGTGAGCAACACAGTGTTGGGCCATAGCCCAGCAAGAGGTCAGTGGGGAGAGAAAGGGGACAAGAGGGAGCATAAAACTCACCCTCTTCCAGTTGTACATTAACACTGTACATCACAGAACCTCTGTCACTCTGTTCTGCTCTTCCCAGGCCAGAGAAAAGCCATCAGAAGTCAGTAGTGCTTTATAATTTATCCTTGCAATAACTGACCCAAACAAATCATGCCTGTATGGTTTCTATGTCAGGCAGCATTATCAGGGAAAAGTATTATTTTTTATGTCTAACTCATATCATTGATAAAAAACAGGTGAGCTGTTAGGTACAAAAGCGCTAAATCTCCTCTTTTTTTTCTCAACTGTATCAGTCTGTCATAGAAAATACTACTGGGCCTTATGAAATCTGGTTTTTTTGCACCCCCTGGCCATCATAGCTATAATAACCCTACAGCAGTCATAAATTGAAGTAACAGGTTACACTTTCTATCAGTGACAGTAATTAAGTCCCAAACAAGGTATTAACACATATAATAGATTCCACATCAGAAAAACATATTGAAACAAGTCAAGAAATTTTTAATAAATTGTATAGCTCCAAGAGAAGCTGAGATCTGGATCTAAACCAAGGAGTTTAAAAGCCTTTTGGTCCTTGTTAAATGGGAGGTAGAAAAATGGTTGAATGCAGTTTTTCTCTTTGGTTTCATAATCTACGAATGTAGAGCTCTGTAATTGAATACCAAGAGGTGAACTTTAAAAAAAAAAATAGTAGAAAAGCTCTAAACACACTCCTATTTCTAGTTTATGATTCTAAATTTGAGGCTTCTATATCTCTCAGTTGTTTTTCTGTGTTCACCTTATAAAAAGAAACAGACTAAGGCTCCACAGGATGAGAGTCAGGCCAGTACAATGTAGACAGGCTTTTAAGCAATCTCCTCAAGCACCACAAATCTATGTCCAAACCTCACAGTTTATCATGTGTTAAGCCTATCCAGATGGTAGGTAATATTCTGGTATTAGCAGTGTATTTATTCACATCCCTTTCCACTTCCTTCTCTATAGAAAATTGCCAGCAAGTCTCTCTGGTGGTCTTTTAAAAGTAAAGGTGTATGAATGTGTGTGTGTATGAATGTACACCATATATATTACAGCATCTTGCTCTGAAGTAAAAAACAGACTCTTAGTAATTTATAATTTGAAATATGTTGAAGAACACAGCTTCAAATGGTATGAAATTGTGCTACCTTCAGATACTTTCCCTAACTGCCTATGACAGTCCCAGGCTCCTGAGAACAGGTCTTCAAAAGAGACAAGAAGAATCCAAACTACAAGTGCTTTATCTGCCTTCCTGTGAGAACTGGAGTGATGGGGCTTTGTGTGAATAAATGCAGGACTCTTGTCTCCATGTAGCATCACAGGCACTGATACAACTTCAATCCATAGTGCTATCAGCTGCATGCCCAGAACAAATTTATCAAATTTATGGACTGTGGAACCTGGAGATTTTTAGTATACATACCAGGCATTCTAGTGTACATACATACATACATTTTACATACATTTTAGGAATCATTCCAGGCAGCAGAAATAAGTATGAGTTACAGAACAGACTAAGTTGTCAAGAAGATGTAGTCAGAGTTAATTGTCCAGTGGTTATAACAAAAAAGTGTAGTTAGAGAAATCTCAACTTTGCAGGAATTAGGCCTTTCAATTTTTCCAGAGGCTGTCCAACTGTCAATAGGTCCCAGCAGAAAGTGCCTCAGCTCTCTGCTTCCTTGTTGCTTTGTTCCCCTAAAAACACCTTGCCCTTACCTCTGTGGGTAAGGCCTGTGACCACAGTCTCTATCCCAGGAGAGGAAGACCAAGATGTGAGGCAGATGTTCAGGATGCACTGCACAGCTCTGCAGTTTACATGGGGTGGAAATGATTGTCTCAGAGCAGGAGCTAGCAGAGCTGTGTGAAACTGAGGTTTCAGTAACACAGAAGTCTCCAGTCTTTTTCTGCATCCTTCTTTGGCACTCTGTAGATGTGCATCACTTAACAGCAAGAAAAAAACCCCAAACCAACCTCCTTTTTTAACCTTGGACACATTACCAAAATCTTACCAAATTTTTCCTTATGAAAATTAGGGTATTTTTTTCTTTTCTGTGTTAATCACCTCATTTCACCCAGCAGTTTTCTCCGCTGCTTTGTTACATTGAGTAAACCATCTGGGACTTCAAAGTCCTCTGGATGTCCTACTTCCACATGTCATGTGGAACCTTAGAAACCTCTGGATTGTTTCATTACCTCTTCCTCAGATATAGCTCCTCATCTACAGCACTGGCAGCCAACCCATGCAGGCATCAGCCTGAGCATTTAGCAGGACGGAATATCCAAGATGGTCTGAGAGGTAGCTTCAGACAGCTCACTTGGACATCTAACTTGAGAAAGGTGGGATAATTAAGTACCTGAGTTAGGAGCATTCCCATCCTTTTTATTCAGCCAGATAGAGAAGTAGATTGCCTAAACTCAGTTCCTTGCAGAACCTACTTCTTTTCACTGAAATATGGAAACTGAAGGAAATTTGCAGTTCTGAATACCTGTCCTAAGTCCCTGCAGCTAAACAATAGGAATATCCTGCCTGCCTTCTTCCACAGTTCATACATCCCAAACAAGCTCAGGCACCTGTAGACATTGGTGGATACAACAAGAGATTTTCTTGCATAGTTACTGCTTTCACTGCTGCCTTTTTCTCTCTGAAGAGCTGAAAGCATGCCTCAGCATTCAGAGATCATTACAGGGTGCAATGTGTTGTTATCCCAAGCTTGCAAGAGAAAGGTGCATATTTTTGCAACACATCGCTTTTTTTACACACTCTCATCCTCTGGGGAAAATTTTCATTGGATCTGTTACCAGCGGTGTCATGGTGTCTCTGTTGCTCCTGTGAGGTGCAGAAAGTACAGAAATGGTGTGAGTGGTCAGCAGCTTAAGTGTTTCAGCTGCCTGTTGCTGGGACTCAGCAGCCCTCACAGGGTTAACACATAAGTGGGCTTCTGCCATGTCTTGACACAGCTCGGAAGTTTGCCAAAGAGCATTAATTAAATTTCATGCTTTCTATTGGACTTATTAAATGTACTCATCTCTACCAGCTCCCATACTGTCATGGGCTGTTATTGTTGTTATTATTATTACTTTACAATAAGTGTGTTGTTCCCTAACCACCATTAAATATGGGAAAGCTTTTCTGAATTAATACTTTCAGACCAGACTAACCTATAAAAAGAATTATAGAAGAGATCTGATTGTAGGGGCAATGTTGCTATGTTAAATTTTTAAGGAAATGTGTCTTCCCAACTGTGTCTTAACTTTTTTCAAGGCTTGCCTCGATCTGAGATATGTCTGCATTTTGGAAAGGTAAAGTATATTTTAGGGAGGGAGAAAAGGGAATGATTACTACAAGAAAATGTGTGGTAAAGTACTCAGAAATGCTTAGAGGAAAACAAACTGTTGAAAATATGCAAATTTTTTGAAAATACTCAATTCTTGCCTTATATTTATATGATTTTTTTCCTGTATTTATTTTAAAATTATGTCTTAATTCAGTGCAGCTATGTGAACTTGTTAGGATTCTGCTGCCGTGGATTGTTTAGCCTGATGATGGATCTCAGATAGTGAGACTGTAAATAGGATCTCAGATAGAGAGACTGTAAATAGGAGTGTACACTTGTTCAGCCCTTTGCACTGCAACCTGTGAGAGCATCCTCATGGCAGATTGTAGAAGTTGCTAAGAAGGTCACAACACTATGCTGAGACCAAGTAAACATCATTTAAATCCCAACTCTTCATCACATGAAAGTGTATTGGAACAAATATACCAAAATGTCTGGTACTTATAAATTTTAGTAATATGGAGTCTTCATTAAGACTGCCAGCATTAAGACTTTTACCCTGTGCTACTTTCAAACTCAGTGTGGAGAACTGCCCTACTTTTCTTTTGTGGGGTTGTACAAAAATCAACTTGCATTTTGCCTTGGGAAAGAGGCTCAATTTGTATTTGCTTAGCCCTAAGACTTGTGCAGAGAAAGCAAGTTTGTCATGTATCTGTCATGACATTATCTAGATAATTCCTTTTGATAAGTAGTATCATTTTTCTGGAGCAGTATTGAAGAGGACTTTACCCTGAAGTGAATTGAGAGCAGCTGATATGGTTGGATAAATACTGAAGTTTTCCCTGGTAGCAGGTAAATGCCTTCCATATGAGAGACAGTCTATGTTCTTTGATTGTAAAAAATGTCTTGGGTTACTCAAGAAATTATTCTCTAGAGGTGATATTTAAAAGCAGTTTCTTTTACAAATTTGACCTTTAATACAATCACATAAAGAAGGTATTCATGTTAAAACACAGTATTGTACAGAGGGAGCTTGGAAACAAACCTGTTTCTTTCATGGCAGTTACACCACTCCTTCTGAACTGTGTGTCTGGATTGATGTTTGAACCCCAGCATGGTAAACACAAGAGTTTTGGTGGACTGCAAAAGCTGAACAGAGAAACTATATTCCAGAAGGAAAAAATCTCAAGCTGTGGTTGTAGCCCACAGCTTCTTTCCTAATGGAATATTCTGCCATTGTCAAGAAAAATCCCACAAAATACAGGGCATCTAACCCCAGGATTTCTCTGTACAGTATTAAAATTGCTGCAACCTGCTTTAGCACTAGTAGAAAATTAACTTCAAAAATTACCAGTAGGAACAAAACATTAGAAAGCACTTTTTATTGAACTTGTTCACACACCTCAAAGTGCCCCAAGAAAAGTGAGTCTTTCTACTCTCCCTTCTGCTCTTGAATGATTACTCCCTAGCACAGCTTTTGCTGTGTCCTGCATGCCCACTCACAGCCGCACACATGTGCAGAATGTGGTGCATAAGGGTGGAGGATGATTGCTCCACGTTGATATCCTCAGTGAGTCAGGGTCTGGTGTCACACCAATGTGAGGGACCAACAATAGCTCACACACCTTCATCCATCATCCATAAACAAAGGCCACAGCTATAGGAGCATTTGTCAAAGCACAGTGAGCAACTGAGGCAGCAGTCTTCCTAACTCTCTCAGTTTTATTCCTTGTCTTGTATTTTTCTTAAACTGCAACCCCTGGAGGCAGACTAGACAACATGAAGATTTCGTATGTCATTAAAATTACATGCCTACAGACTCACACAAACACGCTTTCTCAGGTATTATGTTAGTGGAGCAAAGCTTGAGAATACGGCAAAAAGAAAAAAACAGCCCAACTCTGTGGACAAAGGAAAGGAAAACAGTACTTTTTAATTATTTAAGCACTGTGAGCCAGCCTCATAATTTCCCAGCTTTTGAAGCTGGCAATAATTTATATTGCTAGGTACATACTTTAACGCAGGTGGGACTTGTCTGCTTGAGAATCTGATAGCAATATCTTTTATGGTCACAAAGCAACCAGCCAAGTTTATTTTATTCCTGCTCCCATTTCCTTACAGCTTGCCACTTCTATTTTCCCCTTGTCCTTTTCTCTCCCCAGTACTCCCCCTACTCATCTACCCTCCATCTCACAAAGAAGAAAGAGGCTTGTGAATTTGTTATATTTGGTGTAAGAGCACAGGCAAACTCTGGAGGGATCAGGCAAGCTTGTTTTCATCTTTTATAAGCAGCATCTCCCTCCCTCTCTGCGCTGCAGCCTGTGGTGACACTGACCTCTGGTGATCACACAAGTAATGCTCACACTGAAGTGACACAGCTGCAATTTTGAACTACAGTGGGATTTTTTACTAGAACAGTGTCTCCCCGTTAATGAGACTATTTTTCATTTTCTTTTCCACCATGAAGGACAGACACATGTACATCTCCTATGAGCTTGCACCAACTCTGTTTTTGCACATGGGAATTATCACAGTCCTTCTGTTACTCAAAATACATATTGCACACGATAGAGAAGTTTATCATCTGTCACACTATTTCTTGAAAACTGACTTACATATTATGTTTCACAGGAACCTTAATTACTAAAATATTCTGAATAAACCTGTGGCACATGCAAAAGTGACACTGTGCAGCTTCTTGCAACACGCTTCCAAATCCCTGATTTCTCCTTGCACTCGCCAAACACGACATTAACTCTGCTGAAGTGAACGGAAACCAGCTCTCCACCCAGGCTACTTTTTGTCCATTTAGCCAAGAAAAGCAAATAAATCCAGGGCTAAGGCTACAAGCTTTCAATTGCTCATTTTAAGTGTGCTCTATTATTATATTGGAATGATCTCAGCACACTGATGTTACAGAATCAAATATGTGCTGCAGACCTTGGCAGAAGTGAGCATTGAGTTAATGAAAAGAGTTTCAGCTTGACGTTAGCTCTGTTTTGTAACCTTAATTCCTCTCTAATTTATTCTTTGGAAATTTTAGAACTCAATCCCATGGAGACAAAGTGAGGAAAAATATTGTGTTGCTTATTAATCGTTAGGGTAATGACACAGGTGTTGGGAAGCACGCTTAGAATGAACTTTAATTAAAAATGTAAGAACTGGTAATGCTCTCATTACATAAGCAATGCTTTTCGAACATTGTCCGGTTCTGCTGTAGCCCAGTAGGTATGAACAGTCCTTGAACTTTAGGATAGTTTAAAATGCAAAGAAAAGAGGGAAGGATTAATTAAAACCAGTCCATTTAAGTAAGCAAAAAATTGTTTTCCACAAAAAACACATGGAAAGGTGTCAGATTAGATGAAGGATATAGACAGCTAGATAATAATCCCCTTGACTGTGTGTTTAACTTTCCTTCTATTGATAGGTTTGCTTGAGTAGTATTAAAACATTTCATGAATCTGTTTAAAACACTACTTTACTGTAGCAGAATGAAAATGAATGCTTAGTAGTCTACTGTATGCTTTTAACAAACAGATTTCATTTACTCCTTTGAGCCAAGCAAAATTAGAAGGACCTAGGGGTCTCTGATCATTAGCCCAAAATTAATGATCAGTTATTGAATAATTAACTGTCATTGATATCTCATTTCTAAACAAATCAATGGACCCATTTAAGTATTTGTGTAATGATAGTAATATAATCCTTCCTCATATGAACTGCAAGTGAACAGACCAAAGAGAAAAAGCACATTCTCCACCCGAAGTAATTATGAGACCTACTTAAAAACCATTTGCCTCAGCAGAAATGTAAAGTATTTTTCTGCATAATTTACCTCCAAAATGTGTGCATTTGGCTTCCACATTAAAAACTGAAACCTGTTTGAGTGGAGGTAGTGCTCCAATACCCTTGAAACGTGAGCACATGGGTGTAGGAGATATTTCTAAAGAGTGTGGTGAGGCACCCCCAGGCATGGTGTCTGAAGGACCCAGGCAGGAGGGGATCCATCAGTCACCCCCTGGCAGGGACTTGCGAGGGGCAGCACACAACTCGTGCAAGCAGACTTGTGGAAGATGGGGCTAGGGAGGGAATAGGAGAAGCAGATCCTTAATCTCTTCCTCCCGTCTCTGCCCTGCTTTCCTTCCCACCACCCAGCATTCTCTTCAAGGCAGTCAAACATGGTCCAGTAATCTAGGATTTAAATCAAGAGGAGCATGTTTTTTTTAAATACTATAACATGTGTAGTGCATGAGCAAAATTGCTGTCACCAATGGAAATGGTTTTATAGATGACTCCATCCCTGTATTTTTATAAATATTCTCCAAATACTACACTTAACATTGATTGCCTTAATAAAAAGCAGTGGCATGCATGCACTTGGTGGGGGGGGGGGGGGGTGGGGGGGGTAGGGCTGCTGTTTATTTCAAGGCACAAGTAGAGAAAACTATAAAACTACTCAAACCAGAAATTATTTTAAAATGTAATTCAGTTCACTCAGAACTTTGAGGACTTACCATTGCTAACCCTGTCAGCTGGTAGGACAATGAATGCTTGAAGCAGAATTACTTATTAGTGTTATGAAAAGATGCCATTTTAAGCATTTAGTAAGAGGTCTATGAACATAACAAAAACCACAATTGGAAACAGAAATGTTTGCCTTATTATTTCAATGAATGTTTAAACAATAACAGCAACAATTACTCAAAGCAGCAAAAATCCAAACTATGGGACTGAAAATCTTAATGTTCAGCTATATTTAATAAAATATAGTAGTTATATGGGTATACTAATCTCAATATCTAGTGATTTTTGCTGTCACTCATTTGTTTCCATCCTTTGGCAACAAGCACTTTTTCAGATTTGCCTTCAAGTATCTAGTAGCTATTTCTTGAAGAGTTTCATCCCCACTCTTCTGGAACTGCAATTTTTGAATATTTCCGAGGAATGCTGAGGTACATTCTCTGCCTCAGCTGTCCAGTTTTAATAAGCTACCAAATTTTGCCTCAGTTTGGTAGTTGTGGATTTTCTAAGAGAACAGGCAGTCAGTCAGGGATTAGAGGGAACACTGATTTCCCTCCAGTCCAGGCACAGGGTCTATGTTCTCTCTTGGTTTTGAAGAAGGTTTATGTTCTGGAACATGGCTGTCCCCTCCTATTCCTCTGAGTTTACCAGCTGCCATGTGACAAGATTGTATTTTAAAATGTTTGTGAGCTTCTTTTTCAGTGAAAAATCTGTAGGTCTTTCCCAGCCTTCCCAAATGTGAATATCTCTGAGACATATGCCAACATATTGGAAATTTTTTCTGCTGCAGAACTTACACTGAAAGCAATATGCATTTATGTCTGATTCCACTTCTGAGTGTGGAGTAAGCTGTGGGAGTGAGGGTGCTCCTTGTTATAAACTGGGGATAGGGGAAGGCTGGTGGGAATTTGTTTTTGCAGGTGACCTGCTGCTACAGAGCTCCATTTGTGATCAATCTGTATTGAGAAAATTCACAACCAAAAGTGTTCATATCTGAGTAATATAGCAATTTAAAAAATCAGTGCTTCACAGTATTTCATAGTATTTCATAGCAATTTCTAAACACATGCAACACCAAATTGAGAATATTTATTTGCAGAAGGAGTTTGTATGATAAACATAGGATAAACATATACTGCCCCAGAGAGAGAGGATCGAAGAGCTCAGCTTTAGCCAATCCCATTCCCCATGGATGTGCAGGCATCACAGCAGGTTGCAGCAGGCTCCCATCCCAACCACACAAATGCTCTCACACATCAAGCCACTGTGTTTGTTCCTATTGTACCTGCAATGTTAGCAATTGAAAATGAGATGTCTGTTCAGTTGACATATTCACGATGTACAGAGCATTGAAAGAAATTAAAGATGCAAAAGCAATGTTGAAACAACCAATTTTTTTCCCCCTTTCAGCTGTTTGAATAGCAAGCTGCTTCTTTCTCTTCTGAATCTACACTGATAATAAAAAGGAATTTTTAAAGAGAAATGGTGAAGTTTCTTAGCTGAAAATGTTTATAAAATACCTACTTATCTTAAAATTGTAATGATGAGAACAGCTAAGAAGCAATTACTATTTGCTTCAATATGCTGCCAGTGGTCTTGTTCCATGATTTTATTTATTATTTTAATTTCACAGAATTTGACAGAAATTTTATAATTTTTCCTTTTATTTTCTCTGCATCTAGATTTTTGTAGTTGGCAGTGACAGTCATCTTCCAGTTCTGCTTGGAACTATACCAGGCAACATTTTCAATGTGTTTTGAAATAAAAAATATTATTTAGATTTAGATTGTTCTTTAATTGCAAAAGTGTCAGGTTTATAGCCATATTTATCAATCACCTGATAAAAGTATTTATTTGTCAGGCTAGTGTCTCAAATAAATAAGGGTGACCTGCTCTTCTTTCACTTTAATAAATGGTTTGTGTGTGTGAGAAGTATCAGCCTAAATAAACCTGTGATGAAGAATTTGTTTTCAAAGCCATGATCTAGTTCTTTAATTTGAATACAAACAAGTGTGATTTAGAATTAAATGAATACTTTGCACTGAGATTTGCCTCCTTGCTTTGTTTTGCATTTAATTTTTTTCCTTATTCTTCTGTTCTTATTGTGTGTTCCAAATATTATAGCAATGAAGACCAGCAAAAATGTTTCTCTGCCTCAGAGTCTGTACATATATTTTATATACAAGTTTTATGGGTTTTTTAAGTGAAAAAGCTGATTTTGAAGCAATTCCCCTCAGAATATTTGCAGTTCAATAGTAATATCAGAGATCTTAAACTAAAGCTCGGAAGAAACAAAAGGAAGCCAGGCATAATTTCATAATTTAGGGAATTAGGAAGCTATAAACAAGCAGCAAGATTAATGAAAAATAAGTTTCTTTGGGTTTAATTCTAGATGATCCTATTAGTAATGTGTTTAAAGGAAAGCCAAATTTCCGGTATAATTTTTTTTTTTTTTTAACAATGTTATTCCACTGCTGTCTCTTGACAGTCCAGGTTTTCTTAAGCAAACCTGAAATAGATTTGTTTCAGTGTGCCTGAGTTCTGGCTTTGAAACATAAAGGTAACTTGGTTTTTACTGTCATCTGACACAATCCTTTATGTTAAGGTGGATAAGAGATGCTGAATTAAAGCAAATTTATTTCAGAATTTCTTGAAGTTAAACTCTGAGCGTATGCTTACCTGAAATAACAACTCAAAAAATTGAGGAGGGAAGAGCTATTTTTTTTCCAGTTCAAGAATAATGAATGTTCTTATCCATCTGACCAGGTTAAGAAGCAATTTCAAGTTTATCAACTAAAGAAAGGATAAAGGCTTTTTTTCTTTCCACTCTTCTGGTGCTACTTCAGTATATTTATATGAAATGCAACAGTGAATTAAATCAAAACACTGATTTAAAAATGCATAGCATTAATGTCAGAGCAGTGTTTTTATCAGCTAATGATAAACTCAGAACACCTCTCTTAGTTTACAAGGCTGATTGCAGCTAAAGGCAGTGCTAGACTTCTACACATTTAGGAAGCACATTATTATAGTTTTCAAAATCATTACTTTTTGCAAGCAAAATTTATTTTGTTTACTCAAATCAGATAAATGTTACGGGTATTTTATTAATAATTTTCCTGCTTATGTATATTGACATTTTTCACCAGATTCTTCCAGCGCTCCAAGTTGGGATGTCAAAAACTGTGCTTGCAGAAATGAAAGTATCCTCATTATGCAAATTTAGGTTCCACTGATAGGCATGTTCTGTTTTATAAATTACATCCTCTTGTCAGAAGTCAAATTGTATTTGAATAACTTCATGGAAATTGTCACCAAGATTTTAAATTGTGTGCCTTGTATGCCACTGTTGATTTAGTCAGTAAGTAAAAAATGGACATATGTTGATTTTTAAATATGTGCATGATTGTTTTGTCATAAATGTTATTTAAATGAAACCTAGATGCATATGTAATTTTTCATGTATATTTTTGTAAAGTTTTGCATTATATAAATAATCTTAATATTTATATTTAATAAAATATGTTAAACAGTATTAGTTGCTGTATATTTTAGTCCTAGCAAGTTTGTTTCCTATAAACATTCCTGAAAAAATTTCCTGTAGGGTAAAATAAATATACATGTTCCGATAAAAATATAAAAACGTAAAAGTTAAAATGAAAAGTGAACTTGAATTATGAAAATCATTTTTATCTGCTGTAAAAAGAATGACTTTCTTATTTACATTTTTATGAATTTTACAAAAAACAAACACAAGTATGTTTCACTCAAATTGTTGAGACTATTTAGTAATATTAAAATATTGGTACATTTCTTATTTTAAGCTAAGCAATTTAATTAAAAATACATTTAAACTAATTAAAAAGAATAAACTGAGTTCATAAAAGAGTATATTTAAATAATTTATAGAGCAAAGATTGAAATTTTAAAAATAAAGCATTGCACCCTTCTAAAAATAATTCAATGAGATATATGTTACCAGCAAAAACACGTCCTTAACAGAAGCTCATAGTTCAGTTGATCTTAGTGTTCAGAATGACCATTATTGCAGCTGGAGTAATCTTTGATGTTAAGAAAAGTGGAAAAATCAAAGTGAAGTGGTAAATCTGTTCATTTTTCAAACATATTAATCTTGTCAAGATAATACATAAAATCAATCTTTTCTTTTTTTTTTTCAGAGCCTTTTACTCCCTTTTATCCAAAATATGAAAGCACTTAGGAGGATAAAGAAATGTGGATGACTTTGGAAAAATGATCTGAAAATGTATTTTGTCTGTTGGTATTAAACAGTGACACAAGTAATGTGAACTGTGCATGGTCAAAACATGAATTACTTGTTCAACTATTGGAATTCATCGTATTTGTTCTGCTTATAATATGAATATACAGCAAATTTCTGGTACAGCTTTCTTAACAATTCAACTGAATTTCAAACCCTGACAGTAACAAATACAAATTGCACCAGCCCAAAAAAATTGTTGGGGCTAATTTTAATATTAATGAATTCTTTACAACCTCAGTTCAGCAGTTTCGATTAAGCTTTAATTAGTAGCCAGAGGGGAATCCAAAACAAAAATAAGGAGTTGAATTGCTAATTAAGTTAGTTTGATGAGGTAGAGTTTTAGTAAAAGACTGGTTGTTGTTGGCTGTGCGGGTTCTGACAGGCTAAAAATACTAAAGATTATCATTATTGTAACTAACATCCTACATTACCACCAGATTTCAGCAAGGAGCAGACAGTTCATTAGAGTACAACACTTTTGTGTGTCAGTACGAGAATTAGAGTCTTGTTAATAAGATAGCAGTGCATGGGAACCATAGACCAAGACAAAAAAACGTAGTTTTAAATTTGACTGGTGATAAATTATCTACTTATTTGATACTCCAGTATGCATCTGAATCTAATGTGCATTTATTTGTTAGGAACTGCCTGTCAGTCAATTCATTTCCCAAACGGAATTTTGTTTATTAGACTACAGGGCTTAGTGATTTTTCTTTTGACGTGTCCATCACAGTCACATATTTCTCAATTTACATACTTTAGATGATAAAATGTTCATCAAAAAATTGTATTTAGTACTGAATGTGTAGCTGTGAGTAGGTGCAGTGTTAGAAGCTCTACCTCCAGAATCTACATCACAAAGCAGGCAATTTAAGAGAAATCTATAAACAGACTTAGCTGAAGAAGTAGCATGTAGTAAAATTATATAGCTATGGTTTTTTCCTAATGATCCCTTTGATAACAGGGTAAAATTTTGGCCAGATTAACTCATTATCAAATGAATTTTTGCACTGCCAAGTTAACCATTGCATTCAATTAAATATTTTTGACATTATAAGTGTGCTACCATAGTTCCCAAAAGATTACTAATTATAACCACTAAAGCTCTGCAGTGATAGCAGTTCGACCAAACTGCACATGAGAAATGTGTTAGATATCTCTGTAAGGATCATAAGGAATGTCATTTGATTTCACTATACTTTGATGTTTTCTATAATTTATATTTTGTCCTTTTGCTTAAGGTTTCAAAGCCTACAAACCCAATAACGAAGGGATAAGGGAAGACAGAAAAATAAATTATATTGTTTCTATGGCATTAAATATAAGCCTGCTATCAGAGCTACATAGCACTAGTGAATTGTAATCAGGTACTTTGACTTAACACTGTTTTGTTTTATAATAAGAGTGGTTGCCATATGTTGGAAGTCCTATCTGTCTGTGTCTTAGGGGTTTCATACCTCTGTAACAAATCCAAAAACTCATTTTATAATACCTTAAATCTACCCATTGTAATGTAGCTCCAGTAGCGTAAATCCACATCAAACTTTCCTCATGAATGTTGCTAGAAGATTACTTATATTATCACTGAAAGCAAGGGGAAGCATTGAATTAGGATGCAGAAGATAGAGGAAAAATAACTTTCACCAAACCTTCTTTTAATGCATAGTTTACAATTTTCTTTCATTCAGCATGAAACTGATTAAAAGCACATGGATGTCCCTCATAAGGGATGCTTTGCACAAATAGACGCATTGTTTAATATATTTACATCCTTGAATGCTTGGAATTTGAACTTTAATGCAGCAATGTAGCGGTTGTTGGAAAGGAACATATGGTATCCACTATACATTTATTTGAATATACAGTACCTTTCTCTGCTGTCTCTCTCTCTCTCTCAGTGCATCTAGAGATTCCCACTGGAAGACCAGAGCCAGTTCCTGCAAACACTGCTGGTGTAAACTGTCAGGGACACCCTTCCTGCCTTGAGTCACACCAGCAGGTAAACAGGGTCACACGCCCAGTGCCAAGAGCAGAGGTACAGGTGTGCACAGACTCTACACTCACTGCTCTATTTAGATGAAAAATTAAGCACAAATAGCATCTTTTAAAATCCTAATGATCATTATGATTTGTGTTATTTGGATTATTTTCTTCAGTGCACAGATCACAGATCTTTATCACAAATCAAAGCTATTTTTTGGTTCACTCTTTCTCAAATATCAGACTGACATTTTTCCATATGGCTCACTCACTGTGTCAAAAGTAAAAGAAAGATAAAATTAATAGAAGAAGTACAACTACCTGAATGAAATTGGCATTCATTTAAAAGAGCAATGAGAGATTTTCAGATTAGTGAAATAAAATGCAAGGTCATTAAAATGTTCAAAATTCCCCAAAAGCAGCTGAGAAGTTTAACCAAATGCTATATTTAGAAGTTTTATATTCCAAATGTTTGTCTTCTTATGCCAGTTTCAATACTGGTCTCTCTGCTGATCTCAGTGTAATTACTACTGACTGACAAATGTGAAAATGACAGAAGAATCAGGCTTTTTATATGATGTAAAAAGTATGTGGAAATTATATCATTGAAGGGCACTCAATTACTGCCTGTTAATAAATATTTTTCTCTTTCTGATTTTATTTTGATTTACTTTACAATCAAAGGCAGACTATTCTAGTACACAATGCTGGCAGAATGAGCATCTTTTCATACACTGAAAATCAAAATCTTTACAGTCACATTGTGTTAACCAGATGTTCAGTTTCATAAATTGAGTTAGTGTAGAGCTACTAATCGTTTCAGCCCTTAAATACTCAGGATAATAAAAATAGCAATACTACTAATAGAACAGATTATTTGTTTTGATATGGAATGTTAAAATAAAATTCATTGAATAGGTTAAGTCAAAATGAAATGAGTTTTTGCTTTGGTATCTTCATATAAGTGTGTATGTGTATGTGCATGCATGTGGATATGAATTTCTGTGTGTAGACATATAAAAGTATAAATATATATGTATTTATAATCCCTCTGGAACAATCTCCTGTTTCTCCACTCTGCAAAACAGTGATTTTTTGAGCAGGCTCCCTATCTTAGCTGGACATGTTTATGTGCTTCTAAATGTGTGTCAGTTCTCTGGGAGGGCACAGAGATGGGGGAGGGGGTTGCCTTTATACTGTTTTGTTTAGAAAATTATTCTTTGATCAGTTTGTACATACAAGCTGGGTTTATACTGATGGTCTTTACTTAGAAATAATAATTGAATAGCACCTGGTAGAAAGAAAGTTTAGGCTGAATGTAAAGGAAAATAATCATATAACTTGCAATATTCCATTTTGCTGTAACATGTTACACAAAAATTGAGAGAAAATGAAAGACTAGGTTATGTGAGACTTTTCAGGTACACAAGACAATCTTAAAGTGAACAGAACAGTAGTAAGGTTTACTTGGATGGAACAGGTGTTGACTACTCTCTTTTTTTGTAAATTTTTCACAAATATTTCACCTTCAGGATTGTATGAAATATATCTGAAGCAGTATTTTGGACAGAGGAGATAGGCTTAGGAGGAAGATATCTTCCAAAAACACATTGATGTCTCTCATAGTCAATAAGCACTGTTCAGGAGGGAGAGAAGTGTTTATGAGCAATCCAAATGGCCATTGCAATGACTTAATAAGACAATCCTAGAAGAAAATACGTTTCTTACATAAAAACAAATAACTCCATTTCAATATAATAGATAATTTATGTTTTGAATAATCCATTTATTTTAACAGCATTCATGTATATCCTGAGGTATGTTACTGTATGAACTAAAGCAGAACATCCAGTCCTGTGTTCAGTGGAAACCAAAAAACTAGACAAAAAACCCTAAATTCAAAGGCAATAAATTTTAAGAGCTCCATTGCTTATTGGAAGATGCCTTGTGAAGTTTTGAAGACAGTGCAAAAACTTCTACCATCCCTCAGCCGAAGAGCATAACCCTACAGTCCTTTCACAAATTAGCTGCACACACTATTTTTGTTTTAGTGTTAGTTTCTTTTAACTCACAGTTTGGATGAATAGCACTATTTCTAGCTCGTGTGAATCTATTTCTGCAGGGCACCTCAAACACAAATCAGTTTTCGTCTAAGCTGGCTTAATCAGGGTTTTCAAATCTCCTCTCTACAGCATCCAAATTGCTGCTAAACTTGCCGTGAGATCTTGCCAAACATGTACAAAAGAATCAAATTTCTGCTCAGATTCATGTTCCCAGTAATTCCGTAGGAGTGTGGAATATGTTTTAACAGTGTCCACTGCAGAATCAATGTCTCTTCCCATATCAGTAGACAGATGGACAGGCTGGCAGACAGGACCAGCCTGGTTTGGGGGCAGGGACCAAACTAACACGATCATATTTCAACTCATTGTTCAAGTTTAATGAGTTCTGCCATAGCTCCAGCACTAGAAGGTTATTGTGAGGGAAAAACAAAGGGACCCTTCTTTTGTCTTTCTTCTGAAACTATCAGGCCCCATTACTGAAAATTAAGGTTCAATAAAATTCGTATTCAGAGATAATTAGCGGACAGCTTTGTGGTGCGGCGGATAATATGACCAAAGTGCTGGTTCACAGCAGTGTGTGCTGAAGTGTGAAAGAGCAAGTTCTCCATTGCTGCTTCTGAGGTCATACCCCCTCATCCTGCATACAATGTGGCAGTCAAAATGCAGCATTCTTACCTGCTGTGATAAAAAATACACCAAAGCAAATAAATTATTTCAAACCCCCCCTCCCCCTCACAGGTTTTTTTTTTTTTAAACAAAGCTAGATCATTAGTAATAAACTATGACTTCATTAGAATGTTCCACATAACAGGATTACAGAGGAATGTGTCAATAACTGGCAAAGGTTTGTCTTTCATTAATTAACACTTTTGTATGAATACAAACTTGTTATCCTCACTTTTTATAGGTGAAATATTATCATTAAAATTAGGCCTTGGTTTTAAAAAAAAAAATCTTGATGGTGTTAATTTGTACAAGTGAACATTTTCCAAATATTGTTTAGCTAGGAAAAGAAGCAAAATTTGAAATCAGGCAGAGTCAGAGGAAGACTGCTTTTCTCTGCTTTAAAGGAAAAGAAAGTTCAGAGTTCTACTCTTTTATATACATTTATATTGAAGTGTACATGTACACATTCTCTTCATATTGTAGAATATTTAAGGAAGTAACTAATTAAATATTTGTTCTGGTGTTGTTGCTTAACAGAACTGCACATTAACTACTTCAGCTTTGCTTTTCCCATCTGTCACTAAGGAAACAGCTCATAAGCTTAGGAAAAGTCTGTAATATTGCTCTGTTTATCCTGACACACAAATTTTCTGTGTGGACAAAGAGCAAAAAAGGAAATTCTACCTAAAAAAGTAGAGTATTTTCCTGATGCAGAAACACAATAATTTCAATAATTTCTATTTTTACCAGTTTTACTTAGTAGCTATAAATGTAACTTTTGGCATTACAGAGGTAGTAACTAAAATATTCACATGTGTAGTGGAATCTTGGCTACAACTAAGTTCTGAGATTCTGGTGTTGTTTTACCTTTGTCATGTTTATTTACAAGACAGATCCCATTAATTGAAGAATGTGCAAGTGCTTTAATCTCACCTTATCTGAAAAATCCATGGGGTGATCTAAAAAAACCTTCTCTTTTTCCAGTTCATAACATCTTTTGTTTTGGACAGTTTGGATCAAAATTCTGTGTGCTGTGAGACAAGGTCCCTTCCTATGTCATCAGTCCCAAAAGGTATGAAACACTTCTGTGAAACAAGATATCAATAAACTGGCTTTTTCTCACCTCTTTCCCAGCTATTGCTGGAAAGGCTGGTACAGTAATATTTAATGTGAGCTATTCTTCAGTACAGATGGGATTGTTGTTTTCCTAAATACCTCTTTATTTTGTAATTACTGAAAAATAAGCATATTTTCAAAAAAAAAATAGGAAATATGATGTTCTGTCTTGTTCAGGAAAAGGCAATGTGTGGTGCTACTTAAAAAGCCTGTATGGAAATATCCAAAAGCAATATTGGATTTGTCACCCAGATTACAGAGACTTTCCATGAGCTTAAATTTGAAAAATGGCTTCAGATAATAATGAACTAAACAAAGAAGTTCAATTTTTTTTTCCACCAAAAAACCCCAAAAATTCGATATTATTATTTGTGAGGAAATGTAGGTCTCCATCTCTATTTTTCAGGAAATTTCTCTGAAATTGCATGGACTTCTAGATTTTTCAGACACTTGAGATTTTTTTAAAAAATAACATCTTTCTTAGGGAATATCTCGACACCCTGCAATATAAGGTGGAAACCCTGCTGATCCTAAACCTGGAACTGGGTTTATTAAGATTACATAGGGAAGCCCTTTCATCTGCATTTCAGTGTGCGGTGAACATAGTATGTGATTAGAAAAGGAGGATTAAGGCTGTGTCTATATTAACAAATAATTCAGTATGATAGGAGTAAATCAGTAGATCAAAGCAGTCAGTGCTGAAGCCATACATCCTGTGGTTGAAAGTTTTCACTTCAGTCCAGGTTCGCTGTGATCTGGTCTGAGTGTCTTCATTGCACACGTGGGTCAAAGCTCAACATCCAAATGGTTAGGACTGCATTAGGGAATGTACCACACCAAGTGCACCTCTAAAGTGAAGAACCTCACTTACTTTTCTCTGAAATCCATCTTGAGAGCATCCAGTTTGCAGGAACCAAACTAGATTGTCCAACAAAACAGACCACAGTAACATGAAGAAACTGAAGGACAATGACTTCTGCAGTCTAGAAGTGCCTTCTAGCTAAATGGACACAGGATACAGAAATTATTTTTTAATTTCTTAATTACAGTAATTTCACGATTATAAGCTGCACCATTTTGACTGAAATTTTGCTCTCACCCAGGAAATGCGGCTAATATGTGAAAAAGTTTCTGAAATTTCCAACCCTGGAAGCGCAGCCGAGGTGCTGAGCCCAGCACCTGTCAATAAAACCCGGCATTTTGCAATTGTTACAAATTGGTTACTCTGTTGCACGGCAGGTGGAGGCGGGCTCTGTGCTGGCAGTGCAGGGTGGGGGGAGGGAGGTGGGCGCTCCCTCCTTCGGGCAGCACAGCCCGGGGGAGAGGCGAGGGCTCCGTGATGCCATCCTCGTGGCTCAGGGGGGAGGCGGGGGCTCCTGTCCCCACCTGCCACCGCAGGAGCAGGCAGGCTCTGTCCCCGCCTGCCGCCATCGCTGCGGGAGCGGCGGGGCTCCTTCCCCTCCTGCCGCTGCCGCCGTGGGTGCCGGCGGGCTCCATCCCCGCCTGCCACCGTGGGGCAACACAGGGCCAGGGTGAGCGAGCCCGGCGGCAGCAGTGAGTGGCCCCGAGCGGCCCCGCCGAGCGGCCCCACCAAGCTGGGCCGCCCGGCCCTGTCGGCAGCCCCGAGCCTGCACAGCCTTAGCCGAGCCAGTAAACCCCGCCATCCCGCGATTCTGTTACTATTTGGCAACTTTGTTGCACGCAGGTCCTCACTGCGAACAACAGAGCAGCTTATAATTGGGTGTGGCTTGTATATGGACAAAAAATGAAATGTTGCTGACACCCGGAGACGCGGCTTATAGACTGTGCGGCTTGTAATCGTGAAATTACTGTAAGTGATTTTCTGACCCCTGTGCAATCTCCTCAACAGTGTAGTATGCAGCCACTAACTTTCTTTAAAGAAAGTCCTGCAGCTCCTTCTACTCCAGAGTAAGGAGTTAGATTGAAAACCCTCCTGCAGCATGCTGCAGACAATTCAGTAAGCCCAGGACTTTCCGTTCATCTCCTTTAGAAACACACTGAAGAAAATATACCATACTGTACATTGAAGTCTGCAGGCATGTTAAATTTACCAGGGATTATTCTTGGGTATGTAAAAGTAAACTACAGAGATCAGCAATATTCTGCCACTTCACAGTGGCATCTCAAGACAGATTTCCCAGTGAGGAACAGTGAGGACCTTTGCTGAGTCCATGCACTGCAAAACCACAAACTCTCTGTACAATGCTGCTCTGGAGACAGCCTCAGTGAGTTATCATAGCCCTGTGACAAGCTGATAAGCCCTGTCAAGGAGTGCATAAACCATCAGTGATTATTAGCTCAGCACTGGCACTCCTCAAACTTAGATATCCTGCTCGCAGACCTGAACAACTTCACCAGCAGTTATCTGGTGTCTTTACCCCTGTGGTGAAGATGTATCCATAACCTGCTGTCAGTGCTTGAACTGCACCTTCCCCAAATCCTTAGGCAAATGACATTGTTCTGTCCTCTACTCTTTTTTTTAGAGATTTCTTTCAAGCAATTTAAGCCAGGATATGCAATTGTTCCTTGTAACAGAATTTACGTGAGGACTGGTATTTCTTGTGTTTGAACTGTAGTTCAACACCTACAGGATTTTGGTGTTTTGATTAGGTTTTTAGTTTTGATTTTTGTTTTGTTTTTGTTTTGTGGGGTATTTTTATTTGATTGTGTTTCGTTGATTCCTATAATACTTACTTGTTGATTGAACTATAATACTTCCTAAGGTCAATATCATGGCTTTAAAGTTTTCCGGTAACTGCGAGGCTCTGGCATATTTTGATGTTTCCATAATCCCAAGGTCTCATATCTGTAACTCAGTATGGGCAACTAGTTTGTGTGATGAAAACAATCACAATAAAGCATGGGTAAAATAGAGCTGTGTTTCTCCATACAGTCATCTTTGATTTATTTATTTATTAATTATTTAAGAGTAAAATTTAGAAGCCAAGCCTTACTGTGATAGAGGTAATACCTAAAAAAACTCCATATCATTCCGCATATCTTTTAAATATGAAGTGGGATTGGCAGGTATTTTATCTGACTGTTCTGCATAATGTAACAGCCTATTCCACAGTTTCTCAGTTACTCATTCATTTGAAGCCAGACAATTTTCATATGCTGGAAACAGAACAAAGGGAAGAAAATCAGGGTTCAAACCAAAGTCCTAACAAATTCAACAGTGTTTTCAGAAAATGGAATGAAGCCTCATTTTTAAAATTAAATGAATTGCATTTAAAATGAATGCTGAAAAATACCTGGGTTTATAAATCTATTTTCTTTGAATGGATGAAGAGGATTATGTATATGTATATGCACCTTAATTGTGTAACCAGGGTCTGCTTCCACAGTCCTGTCCCAATGCTATGCTCCGTAAGACAAGGTGCGCTCTGGATCTATTTCTACCCATTCCCTACCCACCCTCCTTCCATGTCTCTTTCGTGCTTGCTGCAGAAAGCTAACTGAAAACATACAGACTGGACTGGAGCCAAAGGAAAGTTAAGCCTCTTATTGATAATCACAACAGGATATCAACCTAATCTAGGGCTTAACCTATTATTTCAGTCAAGATTCCCCCTAAGAAATTTACAGGGTGTGTTGGATCTGGCTGAGATGGAGTTAATTTTCCCCATAGCAGCTCTCATAGTGCTGAGCTTTGTATTGGTAGCTGGAAAGGTGTTGGTAACACACCTATGTTTTGTCTACTCTTGAGCCAGGCTCCACAGCAGTAATGAGGGTACACTTCTTCAGCCAAAACAGCTCTGAGGCAATGGTTCTGCTAGATACCTTCAGATAAGAAAGGCCTATATTTTACAGTCTGTCTTACAGCAAGAGTTTGGAGGCAATACTGCAATTATGTCAGTGCTTGGATTGGCACTGACGAGTCACCGGTGCTACAATGCTCAGCTCCCTGCATTTTGGGCTGCGGGGAGGGAACACTAAACATTCAGAGCTCTCTTCCTCATTAGCCAAGATGCTACCCTGATCAACAGAGATTTGTCCTGTATGCTATGGAGCAGCTCTCCACCAGAGGAGCACCTGACATATGGAGGGTACATGATACTTCACAGATGTTGATATGCCCCCAAACTACTTCTGCTGAGTGCACACCTGGATCCCAAATATGTGGAAGGTTTTGCCATTGTCACTGATCAGGTTTTCCCTACAGATATGTGAAGATGTATCCCTAAAACTTAAGTTTTCAAGTGGGAAATGTCCTTTTTCTCTTGACCTCCACTCATGAGTCTACAGGATGAACTGGCAAGGCTCCCTGCAGCATCAAAGTCTTCCCAGCACAGAAGGATATATGGAGTTTCCCTCTTTTTGGAGGAGACCCTGATACAACAAGAATGAAACCTCATTCACTTCAAGTTTTGACATTGCAACTCCAAAGGGTACAGATAAACTCTGATAAACTACAGTTTAAGTAGTGCATAAAATCAATTCCTATTGATTAATATTCGTTTAATAAGTCACCAATCAGTTGCTCTTAAAGCAAGAAGAAAGCTAATTCCCTGGTTTTGGGTAAATTATACGCCGTAAACAGACCCTGAGAGCTGCAAATATTGTCTGCCTTCACTCTTCCTTAGCAGGAAGTCTGAATGATAAATGTGTCAGCCTCACGGTATTAAATTTTTTTAAAATAATGGCAGGTAATGAAAGACTAATGTCTATTCCCTGTGATTACAGCCCACCCACCACCACCGTGTGCAAGATGGCAGGTATCCCCTGCAAGCCTGGCACTTGCTTTCAGGCACTCAACTGCAGGGAGGCTACAAGTAACTGCAGTCCTTGCAGAACAGAGCTCTTCTGTAGGAGCTTTGGGGATTTGGTTATGTGAAAATGTAACAAAATTACCCTGTGAAGTCCTGAAAAAAGGTAAGGAAAAAATAGCTAGGGAAATGGCTTGAGTTACTAAAAAATTTAATTTACTATGCATTAATTATTGGTTAATTAAGTGTCTCTCTGAAAGTTTTGCTGGCATTCAGATCTTTGGTGGTTCTAATTACTTTTGCTCACTGACAGGAAAAGAGTGTTTTGAAAAATAGAGGACAACACCATATTTGTACCATAGAATCTTTGTAGATATAGCATAAAAAATTATACCCATTAGAATTTTGGTTTATTTAGAGGAGACCTAAAATTTGTAAAGAGATTTATTTTCTGCTTAGTAATAAGTTCTTTAAATTTTTGTTGGAACATCTTCAAAGAGTTTATTTCTACTTCTGTTTTTTTTGTTTGTTTTACATTTATGTCTATTGAGTATTAAAAGCACACCAAGGCCACAATCATGCTCACCGAGTGCTGGAAAATCTACTGACTTTCTGATTGCCTGATTGAATCCTATGGAACAACCTTTTCTCCTCAGAACCAGAGATGAAGGAAAGGAAAAGGCACTATTTATAGTTACAAAACAAAATTAGCTGGAGGAAAGGAATAGCAGATCACAGAACTGTGACTCAGTCTCACCTTGTCAGAGATGGCAGACATCATGAAGTTCCTAAACTGGTATCAGGTCTCATGTCATGGGATCATTGGTTTTATGAAGGCTGGCAATAATTTAAAACAAAAGAGTGGCAAGTACTCTGCAGTGCTCTGACTGCTTTCCTGTAGATACAAAGGTATAAATCACAATACTCAGTCTCGCAAGTTTTGACCTAATTTCATCATATTTCAAAATCACAAATAGAACTGCTGGCAATCCTCGGCATGAAGACAGTTCTTCTATGTATTTACACAACTGCTCTGACAGTATAAGTGACCAAGGAGTATTTCCCTTGGGTTACCATGTAAAAAAAAGTAACAAAAAAGTTCCTTAGGTCGGTTTGGTACCTTTGACAGTCTTCCTTCATCCGTAGTGAAAAAGTCTCAAAAATACAGTAGTTGAAAAGTCCGTGGTATAAGGTTAACTTATTGAATTCACTTAGGGATAAAGGGATGCAATTAAAAATGGGGGTAATAAGAATATTAGATTAGTATCTGATGCAGTGCAGGGTATCATTCTATTTCTTGTGCAGCAGTTATTTGAAGTAAACATCACATTGCCAAGTTTCATTATATGGAGCCCTACACTATGTGTTTACTGTTCCATAACATTAGGGAAGCATTCAAAAATCAGTACAAAGTCTACTTTGTCTGAATTCTTCAACTTGCTTGCCTGCATTTTAAGTTTATCAGGAGTCAATAGGTGGTCCAAGTAACATTTTCTCTACCAGACTGCTCAGAACAGATTTGGAAAGCTAAAGTTCCTTGGTGTGTGCTACTGCATGGGTCTGTAGCATTTTTAAGGCCTATTTTTGTATTTTGATAGGTCTGTGGGAATTCATGAAGAGTAATAGTGATACATGAAACTTTGAGCAATGTGGTTGTGACATCCTGTAATATTAAAAAGATGGTAGCTTGTGAAAAACTGCACAAAACCATAGGTAACTGGTAAATAAGAAAGATGGAACTACAAAAAGTACTTACAACAGGTACCCTCTGAAACCTGAGCTCATGGGCTTCCTTCAAGGTATGAATAAAAAGTCCTATTTTCAGTTACAAAAACTCACTTCTAAATTATCTATTACTGAAAACAAGCAATCTTATCTTAAAATTTCTACCTTTCTAAAAAGCTTGTTACTGAAGTATCTGCATGATATGGGCTTAGCATTTATCTTTTATCTTTTTTCACCTTCACTGGGCAAAACAGAATTTGCTGTTGCTACATAAAGGTCATTAGTAGCCTGAAGGTCTATGCAAATCCTTAACACCAAGCAATGATAACATTAGAATGGAGTGAGTGATAAAAGAACTAAAGAAATGAAGATTAGAAAACTACTCTAAGTAAAAAAGGGGTGGAGGCTAGCAACCTGTCAATACAATGGCTTGAATATGGATGGTCATAACTTGTGTGCTTTTATAGCTAAGTTCAGAGTTATCCTGAAGACCTGCAAAATCCTTCCAGGTGAGCATCAGAGAAGTTCAGTTGGGATTTTAGAATGTTCCTTTCCTGATATGTTCCTGTGTCATTCTTTTCTGAAGACATTGACCATATGATGATATTCAAATGGCCAAGTGTTTACAATTTCCAGACCTGCCAAATAGCAAATCATCCTTTATAATTAAAGGTGACAAGCTGACAAGGAAAATGAATGTAAAATTGTATACGTATATGAATTTTTATGTCAGATTGCCGTCTGTGCACTTGTTTTTTCTTTGTCAATAGCCGAAGGCTCATTTCCCTGTACTAGAAGTGCATTTTATATCGAGGCCTTCAGACAGCTCCCCTTCGCCCTAGTGAATTTGCTGATTAATTTTGGATGCTCCTCTTAATTAACACCCCAAAGGAAGTCTAGATTTTCTAGCCTATATTCCATGTAAAACAAGTGAATCTGAAGAACAATGACCTAAGGAGACAGGCGTGCTGTGTCCGAATGACATTACAAGAACATTGAATATCTCACAAGTCAGGACCTGGTCAGGCAATGCCTAGGGAAAATGTAGGCCTTTAATCAGGGCAGAAATGAGATTCATATTAGTCCAATTTCATTTTCTTTATTGCTGACAAAGAGAGGCTGGGATGGATGCCACCTGACAGTTGAAACATGGTGCTCCTATGCAGGAACGGGTGCCTCTGGCCCTGATTAATAATTGGTACCATTTTGACTTGCGGGCGGATAAGTTGATGATGGATGAGAGAAAAAGAGTGAAGTGATTTATTATAAAATTAGGATAAAATAACGAACTGGCTAATTGCACACAAGCCTCATAAAATGTAGCTGTGGAGTCAGAAGTGCAATGCCAGGCAACAATAATTTCCACCTCACTTTTCACAATGAGATCTTAAAGCAAGAAAAGATAGAGACAACTCTTACTTATGGAGCTGCTATATGCAGAAAAAACCTTGCCCATTCTTCTACTTCAAGCAAATAAAACACTGAGACTTATAGTTCAGTTTTTATTATTAATGTTGCACTAGAAAAGGGAGCAGTATAACTAAACGGGCCACACTAAACCAACTGTTGCTTCTTTGTTAAAGTTAATAAAACCTTGTAATTCTGTAATTCCTTTGCATACTTTAGCAGGGTAAAAATATATAAACATATGAAACTGAGATGCATATATGTTAAAATCAAAATTCAATCAAATATATCAGCTTGCAGGGTCTATTGGCACCTGTAGAAGTGTTGAACTCTCCTGGTAGGTATCATTTTTCTAGTTCACTTTTTGATGGCCTGAACTTCCAAACCTGTGTTCTGACAACTATATTAGAAGCTGAGTCATGTATTACTTGCTATTTTATTCTGCATATATCCAGCAGAGTACAACTCCAGATTAAAAAAGCATATGCTAAAATAACAACTGACTGGCTGATAAAAATATTTATTTTGCTATTATGAATCAATGTAATTATATTATTTTTTCTTTACAGGACAGGTGCTTGATCACTTTCCCTTGGAAATTTTTAAAGTCCAATCTGCTCTAATTCCTTGAAAAGTTTTGCTACTAGCAGTTCTAATCAATATCCAAGAGATTTTTTTTCTGCAAGGTCAACTATTAAACAAGCTGAAATTACTAAATTAAATGCAACTTCCAACAGTATTGTCCCAATAAGATGAGTTCAGCTATAAAACTTAAAATTAATGTAGCATGGGGAGCTAAAATTTAATTTTCATGTAATTGATTTCTATTCTAAGACCAAAATGTGGCAATTTCTCCTTATACTCCACAAATACTCCCGTAATGAATTTGCCATGCAGATTAGGAGGCAGGATTTTCACATAATAATTTGAAAACACTTCGTTTTGGTTCAAAAGCCAAAATCATGACTTAGGAGCATTAAACATTTTGTATATACCTAAAGAAAAATAAAAAATACATATAATATCATATCACTTAAACAAATATTACAAGGTTTCATATCTGATCCACTCTTGAACACCTATAACTGGCAATTTATTTTTTGGGAGGATTTTAGAAAAATTAACC
This sequence comes from Catharus ustulatus, assembly GCF_009819885.2. NCBI lineage: Eukaryota > Metazoa > Chordata > Aves > Passeriformes > Turdidae > Catharus > Catharus ustulatus. The sequence goes on along the minus strand of NC_046222.1, from coordinate 94,864,134 downwards.
TGAAATTTCTAAAGTAAATTCTTAAACTACTTCAATTCCACAGGAAACTGTTTCAAAATTTTTAGGTGTCTTTAATATGACATAGCTTCATGAATTAGAGTAAATAGAATTAAGACTGTTTCTCAAAAAGAGTATCCCATTTACTTAAATTCTTTTAAACTCATGTCCCCTTTTTATCTGGACTAACCTCGTCAAGCATACTCTAAATAAAAATCTATTCACACTGATTCAAGTAGAGTTTATTTGTGATTTGTGAAAAAAAAAGCATTTCAGGTGAAAGGTGATTTAACAGAAAAATTACAGAAGCACCATCCTTTTTTGTCTGATTCCAAAATTGTGAAATTTATTCTCATGTCTGTCAAAACTCGAAGGCTACATCCCATCAGAACACAGATTTGAGAAAGATGCACATTACTGTGAGAAAGGAGGTAAGAGAGTAATACTGCCTGTGTTGTCCTTGGAAATTGCATTAATGTCATCTCACCATCAATACCTATGCTCTTTCAATATCTCAGAGGTTTCACAGTTTAGGGTAAAAGGAAGTCATCTAAATTAGCTGTAGTGGTTTTAAGATCATGAGGTAAATACCGCTACAAGGACTGACTTGTACTCTGAGCTTCTGCTCTGCAGTCAAGAAGAAGCAGCGTGGCTGGCTATGACAAGGACTCCTCTGTAAGCCACACTGGAAGAGGAGTTCAGGCCTCCTCAGAGTTCATGTCTGTATGAGGTTGGTGCCAGGCGTGGATTAACTCCATGTCTTTGCCACCTTGCCTCTCATATCTTTGCTACTGCTGGGACTCATATGCCTGGCAGAGCTGAGGCTTGCCACTTCTCCATACTGCATCACTAATGCCTGGGAGGCTTGTGGCTGAAACAATAACATTATATCATAGATTAGGACAGATGAACAATTGCTCACAGATTATTGGAAGATATCTGAGAGCAGCTTTAAGATCAGAAGGGAAATTGAAGTCAGTGTTCTCTGTGGAAATAAAATTGGAAAGACAGAAGCCCAACTAGAATTCAATCAGCAACCACCATTGCAAAAAAAAAATTTAAAAAATAATGTTTCTACAAATACATTAAGAAGAAAAAATAAAAGAACCAAGAAGAGTCTCCCTCTGTTTTTGAATGCAGATGGGAATGCTTCCACCAAGGTCTCCTTTGTCTCAGTCTTTAACAAAAAGATCAGTTATGCTCAGGGTACTCTGCCTCCAAGCTGCTAGACAGAGATGGGAAGCAGAACAGACTCCCTCCAGTCCTAGAGAAAGTAGTGAGTGAGCTGCTGTGCCACCTAGACATTCTCAGGTGTGTGGGGCCAGATGGGATCTAACTGAGGGTACTGAGGGAGCTGGTGGAAGAGCCCACCAAACCACTGCCTTTCACTTTTCCTCAGCCCTGGTTAACCAGGGAGGTCCCAGACCACAGGATGATCGCCAGGGTAACCCCATCTACAAGAACAGCTGGAAGCAGAATCCAGGGAACTACAGGCTTGTCAGTCTTACCTCACTTCCAGGGAGGATTATGGAACAGATTATCTTGGGTACTATCACATGGCATATGCAGGACAGCCTGGGGATCAGGCTCAGCCAACATGGGTTTATGAAAGGGAGGTCCTGCTTAACCAGCTGGATCTCCTTTTTAGGATCAGGTAACTTGCCTAGTGGATGAGGGAAAGGCTGTGGATATAGTCTACCTAAACTGTAGTAAAGTCTTTGACAGTTTCCCACAGCATTCTCTGGGAGAATCTGGTTGTTCACTGCTTGGGCTGGTATACTGGGTTTACTGGTAAAAAAATAGATAAATCACTGGGCCCAGACAGTGGTGGTGAATGATGCTACATCCAACTGGTGGCCAGTCAAAAGTGATGCTCCTGAGGACCCAGTTTTGGGGCCAGTCCTGTTTATTATCTTTATCAGTGATCTAGACAAGAGAATCAAGTGCAGTTTCAGTCAGTTTGCAGGTAACACTAAGCTGGGCAGGAGCTTTGATTTGCTGAAGGGTGGGAAGGCTCTGCAGAGGGATCTGGAAAGACTGGATAGATGGGATGGGGCCAGTTGTATGAGGTTCAACAAGGTGAAGTTGCCCTTGGGCCACTACAACCCTGTGCTGTGCTATGGTCTGGGGCAGAGTGTCTGGGAAGCTGCTTATCAGAAAAGAACCTGGGAGTGCTGGTCAGCAGTGACAGAGCAAGAAGGCCAAGAAGGCCAGTGGCATCCTGGCCTGTTTCAGAACCAGTGTGGCCAGCAGGACCAGGGCAGGGATTGTCCCCCTGTTCTCAGTATTTGAAAGGCTACACCTCGAGTCCGGTGTTCAGCTTTGGGCCCCTCAATTCACCTCACAGGGAGCTGCTGGAGCATGTCTAGAAAAGGACAACAGAACTGGGAAAGGCTCTGCAACATTAGCCCTACGGCTGAGGGAGCTGGGGTTTATCCTGCAGAAAAGGTGTCTCAGAGGAGACCTTATCTCTCTCTACAGCCACCTGAAAGGAGGTTGTGGTGAGGTACAGGCTTGTCCCCTCTTCCAGGCTACCAGCAGCAGGACAAGAGGACAGACACAGTGTTCAGCTGCAGTGTCCAGGGAGATTCAGGTTGGATATTGTGAAAAATTTTTTCAATGAAAAAGTGTTAAAGAATGAGAACAGGCTACCCAAGGAAATTATTGAAGTCACCATCCCTGAGAGTATTCAAGAAACATGCAGACATGACACTTTGTGATATGCTTTAGCTGGCATAGTGGTATTCGATCAAAGGTTGGACTTGACGATCTCAGAGGTCTTTTCAAACCTTAATGATTCTGTGTTTTTATGACTCTATTTGCCGTTTTCTTAAGATTCAATTTCAGGATTCAGGAATGTCTTTCACAGAACTTGAGTCTGCCCACTAGCTTTGTCACAGGTAGATAGAAAAACAAAAGGAGATAAATATGTCCAATCTTAGAAGAAGGTGGAAAAAATTAAAGAAATATTGTTTCTCCACACTACTACATCCAAGAGCTGGCTATAAGAAGTCTGAGTGATGGCCTTAAGTGTGAGCTGGACTCTGGGGAACCTGCTAGTAAAACAATAAATTAAGCTATGAGTTATATGGGTGTGTAAGCAGCTTTTTACTATATATGGGACTTTATTCAGAACTGAGTAATTTCAAGAAGAGAAAATTAAATCCTATGAATGTTACCCATTCCTAAATAACTGAATTTATCCTTCTGAGAAGGCTCCCAACTCTTCATCTTCATGATACTCCTGTTCCTGTCATGAGACTGCAGCAGCTTTGGGATATGAGCATCATGCCATCAGCACAGATTTTTAGATCAGTATAAGCTTAATCTTACTTCCAAAATCTTTGACTGGGTTAGACCTGCATCTGTGTCTGGCTCTGTCTCTCTCAGAAGACTATAACTTACTCTTTTAGCAGTTACATTTGAACTGTGTTTTGTGTCAATGTGGGATAAAGAAACAAGAGGCCTGCATGTAATTTGGATTTTTCTAAGTATCTCATTTCAATCTAATGTACTGTTGTGTAATTAAGCCAGTAAGTCTATATGACGAGCCCATTTCAGGACTTGGTCTGCTATCTTTAGTCAGTGACAAATTCTGGTTTCCATTGCTTGTTCAGAGATGATAACAGTGTGATTTACAGGTATAAGTAACAAATGAGATCAATTAAAAAGGCTAAGAGTGGCACCTGTCTAAGTGTAGGGTTGCACTAAATGATTTCCACATCTTTGTTTCCTGTAGGACTCTGCATTTTCAGCCTCTCCTCAGGAAGGTTAACAATGGGAGAGTTGTTTCTTAATGCCCATGAACCAAGAAAGAGCCTTATCCTGCAACCCAGGGATATGATCATAATCTCTGAGTGAAAACAACAGCCGTATTTTTCAGCTCCATGTGTACAAATGATCCCTGTGTCTCATACAGTTCTTGACTATGGCATCTTGGATTGCCCAATTTGTTACAAGCCTGTATTGTGAGCTGCCTTTGTATAGTAGAGCTGAACTCCAAGTCAGATACATGCCTCTCTTTCTTTGTGTACTATTCTCAGCATTTTGTGTTCTTGTAGACCTTTAAAAAATAATTCAAAGTTTTTACAGTCTTAAGAAATTTTCAAATAATCTGATTTATTTTTTCTAACAGTGGAAGGGAAAGCGTGCAATCTGAAAATTAACAGAACTAGATTTGTGATATTTCTATCCCTTTTATCTCTATTATTGTCTAATGAAACTTAATCATTTTATGATAGGCCATATTAATACAGAAACTCCTTAAAGACCGTACTTAAAATGAATGATGAAATCTCTATTTTTATTATTGCAGTTAAAAGCTTAGAAGCACATCTGCAGTTTATTATAGCATGGACTTCTTTGGACATTGGAGATTTAATCCAATTGACTAGTAAATATTTAACATGTAACACTCCTCCATGGTAAAATCACAGTTGGAAATCAACAAAACAAACTTTTTATAGCAGCTTCAAGAGGAGACATCAGGACATCCAAGAAGCCCAAGAGGTGAAAAGGATGTGGACATGCTCAGATTCCATGCTCTCAGATTCCTTGGTAAAAGATTATTTGGTGTTGCTCTGGTTGATGAACTCCATTCATTAGTTGGCCCTGGAGTTCCAGGAAAAGAATAATAGTGTTCCTTCTCTCATTATATGTATTCAGGGTCTTGGGGACGAGTGCTTGTTTGTGCAATCTTCCTCTCAAGTCAGAAGTATTTGGTTCCAACTCTTTCTCCTCTACCCCTCAGATACATGTGGCTCCTCTGAGCTGTGGTCAGAAGTTCTGCAAGCACAGTCTTTCACACATTAGTACAATGTCATCTCATTAGAATGGAAATTCCAAGTGAGAAGGAACCCAATACTTGATCTTAGAAACCAGTTTCTACAATGTTTGAAGGAGAAATTTCAGGTTTTGTGCTGTTGGGTTACTGTTTAGATTCAAAGTGATAAATGCCCTTAGAGCTCTTCACTTTAGATCACAAGTCATATTTAGGCTGGATTGAGAACTGAAAAATATTTAAGCTAAAAATGTTTAGATTAGTATCTTAAAGGAAATGCACTCTGAGTTAATGCAGGAGGATTAATATTCTTGTCATATTCCTCCTGAGAATCATCATCCAAAAAAAGAAGAACTTGTCACCCTCTTATAACAGGTTGAATTAAATCCAAGAGCTAAGTGATGTGAATTACCTTCATATTCCTAGAGCTATTCCCTATAAGTAATGGTGATCACATATATTGGCAAAGCAGCCCAGGAGAAATGTCTATATTGATGTCCATAGTGTGCCTGTACAGGGAATAAGGAAGATTTTTACGCAAAGGTCTTTTAATCTATTCCTGCTGATGAGTTTTCATAACAATTTACTATATGGTGCACCAATTTGCATATGGTATTTGCACTGCAGCTCTAATCCCATGTTTATTTGCACTCTGCAGACTCATGTGTAAACCTGTGTGCAGTATTACAGTGAAACAGGCCTGATCCATGAAAAACATTGTAAATATGTAAAGACAAGCAACATGGGAAAAAGCAATTGGGTGCAATATAGTCAAATATATAATGTCTTCTACTTTAGAGTGTTTATTGTATAGTCACTCTTTCTCTGAGTGCTGGAAATATCCTCTGTCAGAAGATCTGGAGAGGAGTGCAAAGAATTATCCATTGCCACTCCATTTTCCAAATTTCCAGAAATGTTGCTAACATGCCCCGGATTTTTTAATGATACAGACATTTCCTGGGAACTAGATCTGAAGGACGATAGCTTACTTGCCATCCTATGCTGAGGAAACATTTTGAATCTTTTAGCTTAGATTGAATTTTAATCTGAATTTTAACTAGAAATCCGTATGTGAAAGTCCCCAAATCCCATTAGTAATACATTGTGTTGTCCTAGCAATTAGGTTTCAAACTTTTTATAACTATCAAAAGTTGTATCATAAGTATGTTCCCTTAGATGGAATCCCTACATTTATATACTTTCCTTTTATTTAATGATGTGACAGAAGGTACTCGTTGTCTTAGAGATGCATTAATTGAAGTATTTAGTTGAATTTTTTCCAAAATAAATGGAATTGCTGAATATGGCCATATTTGACAGTTACTCACAGGTAGCTCCTCACAAAATTTATATGAGTTACTCTATAAGGTATTCTTTAGTTATCATTTAATGAATGTTATTATCATTTGCTGAATTATTTAAAGCTATCTTCAGGCAAACTTAAATGACTGTATTTATTTTTCACATAGAAACTATTTATTGCACTTTGCTCCTTCTATAACTTACCTACTTTCCCTTGTCACATCAACATCCTTCCAAGAGATGCTTTTTTCTTCACCCCATTACAGCAGGTTTTTTAAGAAAATCTCCAATTATAGAGGAGATTTCTTGGCAGTACATGCTATAAATGCACAAACCTTTGAAAAAGGTTGAGAGGTGTAATAAACAGAGTTATGACAATTTTTGAAAGGAGACCAGTAATATAAAAACAGAACCCCAAGAAATGTCTGCTGCTAATGCAATTGGGCTGGCTGGGTGGGTGTTTATTTGGAAAGGTGGATTTATTATGGGAGAAGGGCCACAGCAGGGAGGTGATTGCCCTCTCCCTGGATTAGCACTTCATGGTGGTCCAGGAGTGGGGCTGCAGCACCAGCCAGAACCTGCCCCACCAACCCATCCTGTGCTTCATCCGGCCCTGCCAGGCTGAGCAAACACATAAACCTCTCCCAGGGAGGCCACTGCCTTAAGCAAAGCAAAATTTCTGTACCTTGAAGCATAGAAGAGCACCCTTTCCAAGAGGGGTCATATTCTTGATTTCCACAGGGCTAACAATTAAAATTTCCTACAAGTTAGTGCTGATTATGAAGGGATGGAAAACACCTCTGTGGCAAGTAAGCAGTGAACTTGGGCCACTTACTCTGTGAGCTAAAGCAGCAGGGGCTGCCCCACCACTTCCCTTTGTGGCTCTATTTGAATTCACTTGATTAATGTTGTATGTGCAAGTCTATTGAGGCACTGCATTTAAAAGGATTGTTTACCATGGCCTTGTAATCAACCTGCCTTAGCAGCACCCTATTACCTGTGATAACAGGGCTGCTGCAATTTGGATCTGAAAGAAAACCACCTCAGATGGGCTCTCGGATGCTTTAAGTGCTAGTATGCTGCCCTGTTATCTTCATTTGTAATTTGTTTTCAAGAACAGTGATTTGCATTTCAGTTGGATTACACCTTTTAATGTATCACAAACGTAAAGTGGCTGCAGTGAAAACTCACATCTCCACTAGTTTTCAAACGATCCATTTGAGGCTTCAGTGGAGAGGATTACAATTACAATTAAAATCAAAAGCTTGTTCATTCTTTTAATGACACATACTAACCCTTTCTATATTATGCCTATCGTGGTGCTATACAATCATGATTTTTTTTTTAATATGAAATAGCTGCATGTGCTCTGCCTTATCATCCACTACACACAAATGCTGTTTTTCTGAAAAGGAGCACATCCTGCACAGTGAATTCAGAGGACAATTTACCTAGACAAATATAGAAGAACATACAAAAATGAATGGGGAGAAAAAAGGTGTACTGGTGGGATTTGGGTTGTTTGTTTTTTCTTTTGTTTTTTTTTGTGGGGGAGGAGTGGTGTTTTTAAGTGGGGCATGTTTTAGTAACAGACTTCATTTTCCTAATATGTACCAAGATATGTAGTTACAAAGACATCCATTGAAAGCATAATTGTATTGAATGTAGTGTAAAATATGGGTTATTTTTCTTTTAAGGAGCATTACATGAATAAAGGAAGGTTTGTTTGTTTTGTTCTAATTATTTTCTTTTTTTAATCATGTAGTTTTCCCACAGTAATAAATTTTCACTATTCTAAATTTACTTTTTTTGGTAGTAATTCACAATAACTTTCCATCTAAGGCTTCTTATGTCACTTTGGAAGGATTTGCAAATGGCAGATATTTATGTTCTTACTTGGGTCTTGCTGTGTTATTCTTTGTCTGGAAAATGATGGAAAATTCTTTATGTGAAAATTCTTTATGTAAAAATTCAGATTTTTGGTGAGACTAAAACTCATTCAGATCATGCATGGCAGAAATATTTGACTGAGAACCTTTGCTGTGGTGTTCAAAAGCTTCAGCTCCAAGCCAAAACCTTGCCCAGGCTCAGTCAGCTTAATAATTTATATGTACCCTAATTCTCTCTGTTCCTGATTGCCAGGCTGGGTCCACCCCCTCACCCCAAGCACATCTCCCTGTCTCCTGGAGAGCTTAACCTGTGTCCCAGGACAGAAGATATTCAGACTCCACTACAATGAGCTGAGGACTGTCTGTAGCATTTGCTGCTGACCCTCCACAGAGGGTTACCAAATCCCAGCCATGAGGTGCTGGCATGGGCAGAGTCCAAGGCACTGGCTCCAGTGAGGAGGCGAGGTACTGGGGAAGAGAAGAACAGTGTCATAAATAAATAAATAAGTAGTGTGATTTCAGCAAAACAAATGAACAGGTTATTTTTCCCCTGTTTTTCAACACAGCTGAAAGACCTAGAACACACCAGGCTCTGATATGTGAATTTCCTGTCTCCTAGAACTCTGCAGAAGTCACAGCAATGCCTACTGTTTTGTAGAGATTTTGCTAGAGAGATTTAAATGCCTTATAGACAAGATGGCAAGAATCTCTCAATTACTTCTAAACAGTCTGAAAGAAATGGGAAGATTTCAGCCTATCCTCTCAAAATTTCCTCAGTTAATGAAAAATTACCATTTACTAAAGCTAGATAGCTATATCAATAATTAATATTTAAAACTGAATCAAATGTCTGAGTCAAGTCAAAGTGGTTTCTGTTTCAATCTTTTACACAAAGATAGATTAAAGCACCTTTCCAAAATGAAATATTGAAAATCAAGGCTTCTAGTTTAACATTAATAGAGAAGTAGGTGGCATTTCCTTCACTCAATCGAAATGCTTTGAAGGCAACTGTCTACTGAAAAGTATGTCTTTGAGGCTTTCTCTATATTTAGCAAGAATGAGAAAGTCATGCAGACCTGAAAATTTCTCATACACTACCTGACCAACATTTGGTAAACAAAAGGTTCCTGCCTTAATGGTAGACTGAAGTAGAATTTGCAAGCAGGTTACACACAGCAGTCACACACATTTTAGCAAAACATTACCTTGCTGTGTCTCTTCACCTACTCATGTCATTTTATATTCTGGCTAAATACAGTATTATTTTCCTTCAGGCAAGCCTTTCTTCTCAGGTATTCAGCAGTATGGAAAGGGCAAGCTTAAAACAGATTGAAAGCATCTCACAGATTACCTAAGGATCATAGCACATTAATGAAGAAATTAGATTTTTTTTTTGTTTTCATGTAGATATTTTTAATACTCATCATAAACAGCATAAAGAAACCTTCAATCCAATGACCAAAGTGATGACAGAGTGATTTACAAATGTCATTGAGGTGTTCCAGGGGAACTGCCTTTCAAACACCTCATACACTTCATTCATCTGTGTGAGATGATTTTCTGGTTGTTCTGCAAAAATGCATCATTGAACAGGTGGCTCAGCCTGACCCCTTGGCATCAATTCAGTGTTCAACAGCAAAACTGTGATTTCAAAAGTAAGCAGAGGTGGTTTCAAAATTAGTATGAGATTTAAATTATTATTCTTTGTTTTGTTTTTTTTTGTTTTAGCTGAGCTTTCCTCTTTATTCAATTGTCATACATTTGTACTGTGATTAGGTTTTACAGTGATCACTTTGATGCTTCTCTTTCATTTTTAGTTTATGAAAATACATGTACCATTTCATCAAGTGTCTTAACAAAATGAATTTGATAATCTGTACTAGATTATCTAATTTTCTCAAAAGATCTTGGTGAAAGAAATTATGTGGAAGCAATCCCAGATAACTCAGAGGGAAATGTGACCTGAAAGTTACCTTTGTGTGCCCAAGTCATGTCTTGCATCATCTTCTCCAGTTTAAAACTTGAGAAGTCCTGGAGCAGCCCATTTATATACTACTGCAGGGCTCTGCTCCCCATTACTCACCATTCTTCAGGCAAGGACTCTCAAGTCCTGCCCTCCTGCAAACTTGGAAGGATCTTCCATAGTTTTACCTGTGAGGGATGATCACCTGCATACAGACCCTCTATTTCTGCTTCTTAGTCACCTCCCATGCCTTGGTAACCTGACCTGACTTGTGCCACAGTGATTTTCCCTATGAACATTCCATCCATTAGAGAAAGGAAGCTCTTGAGGAGGAGGTGGGATGAGTTGGTCAGAGCACAGGTTGATTAAAGCCAAGGTCATGGGTATAATCCCCATATGGGCCATTCACTTGGACACTTGTGGATCATTCACTCGATCCTTGTGGATCCTGTGGATCCAACTCAGAATATTCTGTGGCTATGACAGAAGAAGATGTACTTATAGCCTTCATGTGCTCATTTCTAAGTTGGATTCCACTCTTGAAACTGACACCCAAGGAAATAAGAGGTACTCAGCAAAATTCTGTAAAGGACTGTTTTTGTTTATTGGTAGTCCTCAAAAAGTGAGAAGATTTTCATGGTTTCATCTGGTGTGATCTAAGAGGAGGAGGTTTGGACATCAAATAAAGCTTGACCTGGATATCACACTATGAGTTAAAAATATTTGGCTTCATTTTTCATTAGAGATACTTCAAAGGACAATCACTTTCAATTAAATATACATGTTTTAGAAATGTAATAATAATTTTTTTTATTTGGAGGATTTATCATTATGATTTTAACAACAATGAAGATGAAACAAAGACGTTTGGTACATTTCAGCCTATCTGGCTCTATGTTTCATCAGTAAAGTTTCACACAAGTTTTTTTACACAAAATTTTAATCCATTTCAAATGGATTAAATTCAGCAATTCCCTGATAAGCTATTTCTAAAAATGATATCACTCATTGTCTCTTATAATTCAGAAGCTACTCTGTTTTGATTGGCCCATTTCAGGTAAAAAAAAATAGTGCCCATGTTGCTCCAGATGAGAAAAGATCATATTCCTAATGGAACTGAATATAACTCCAATACGATTTTCATGTTACACATTACATCATTAGCTACAGATTTATAGGGAGAGAGCTAATATGTTAAAGACTGTAACATAGTTTTCTTTCTCAAACGCACCTAATTTTTTAAGTTAGACGGCACTAAATTTCTTCCTATAAGAATATCCAAAGTATTTTTCTTTTATTGGCTTTTTCCTTTAAGTGAAGACTTCAGAGATGATGAATATTTCATGGGTAGAAAAACACCTACAATACAAGGTTTTACCTACAAAATCTTTGGGGAAAGGGAGAAATGGCAGGAAGGCACTGTAAGGACAGTTCTTTTAAGAGGTCTTTGGAAAAAGGTCTCCATTTCATTTTCCACATCAATAACACCTCCTTCACCCCTTAATACTTACTTCCTTTCATTCCATTCCACAATACTGTTCAGTCATTTTTGTAGTTTTCTTTGAATTAAAGAGTGTCTCGTCAGCTGGCTAAACCATTTTAAAGCTGAAAATTTAAACAGAAAATTTTAACAATGGAAAAAATAAAAAGGACATCCAACTGTAGTAGCTGTAAATTTGTAAAAATCTATGATACTGAAATAAGAATCAGAAAAATATTCAGTTGTACATTTTAAATTGATTTCTTCCATATTCTACTGTTCAGTCCCAATAAACTTGTCACCTGGATTTCAAGAACATATTTGAACTCAGAAGTACCAAGGGTGACAAAAATTTTGTATTTCACTAAAGACTGTCCCATTCCAGATGAACTCTTGTGAATAAAAAGCATGTAGAACTCCCTTCTGACTGATGATTGCTAATAGGCAACAATGACATAAAAACAGAAACAAAAACCAAAAAAGAACAAAAGCAAAAACCCCCAAACAAGCACACAAACCTAACCTAACCAAACCAAACCAAACCAAACCAAAAAAATAACCACACACAAAAAAAAAAAAAAACAAACAAAAAACCCAAGACAAAAAAAACCCATCAATCACTCAGTAAAGTCCACTAACAGCTCTTGTTCTTATACAGAGGTTTCTTAGGTAGTATGATGACTAGTGAAAGCATAAAACTAGAAAAATCAAGAAAGAAAATAAAAAACCTCAAATCTAATCCTCCTCCCTGTCTACAAGTAGTTTCATCCTTTGAAACCTTTATTTCTCAGGCTTCAACGTCACATGGCAGAAAGTACTGGCTTGTCAGACATGAACAGGAGTCCAATACTCAAATTAAAAATTTATAGTTACAACAAAGTCTGTGAGGCATAAGAATGTTCCTTACCCATCTAGCCTATACATTTTATGTTTAAATACCCAAATATTGAATGTCTAGGCCAAGCCCCCTTCCTACTAAGCTTCTTAAGGCAATCTTTGTATACTAGATTTTCTAAACTGTCAGTCATTATTGTTGTTTCCTTTTCTCCTATTTCTGAAGTGGAAACTACATACTGGAGTCAGTGGTTTTGATATTTTATCTACAAGAAGGAGAAATTGCACTAGATTCCTCTGCTTTCATTTCTTAAGGCTATGTCAGTCCTGTAAGACTTCATAATTAGCAGGTTCTTCGTCTTGCCAAGCATGTCCTTCTTCAATGCGCTGATTTGTGATGGGGTTTGGTTTGGGGGTTGGCTTTTTTTCCTCTTTTTTAGAAAAGACTCCCTTATCCTGAAAATATGAGCTACCTTTCAGTCTTCCCAAATATGTGCTACCTTTCAGTCTTCCCAAATATGTAACCTTTCATTTAACTGAAAGGCATGAACATTGTGTGAGCCTGAATGTATAATAAATATCTCTTGCTAGAATTTCTCTTTGTTACTCAGCATGCCACAGAAGCTGAGATTGTCTGCAGACTTCACCAGCAAGAACTTCTTATTTATTTCCAGATAACTAGTAAAGATACTGAACAGGGCTCGGGTCAAGAATAATCATGTTGCAGCTGCTTTAAAGATTTGAATTTTCAAATTATTTATTTTCTACCTATAATAACTTTTTCTGACACCTCACTTGCTAAGTGATCAATGAATTTACTTTGTATAGTGAATATAGGAAAATATTCTGGAGGTCTACTTCAAAAATTCAATGACGTTGGTCAAACAAGATTGAAACCTCATCAGACAATTAGTTCTAGATTTTTGTGACATGATCTTTTTTATACAAAGCCACCTTGACTCTCTGTTAGGATACTAACTTTTAACTCCTTCTTAATTGCATCTCTGCCTATTCTATTCATGACTTAAGTTGTAGTCTATCAACCTAGATGAAATTTTTAGTGAATCTACTTGATTTTTTAAGGTACTCGCAGAATGCTTGTGTTGCATCACATCTCTCTGAATTTCTTCCACTACTGCAAATTGTTTTCAATACCAATACAGTGGCAAGGATTTTAATATTTATCAATATAATTTATATGGTTGTATAAAATTGGGTATGTCTTTTTTTACCTGCTAGGGATTTTGTTCCTTAAAACTTTTTTTTTTTTTGCTGAAAATTACTTTTTTTAACAGAATTATAAAAACTATATACTTATAGGAAGGTAATTGCTGTCTTTATCTTCAGCAGAAGTGTTTGAAAACTTGGGAAATTACTTTGTCTTTCACTTCCTTTTTCTTTTTTATTTTTTAAATGGATATTAAGGACTAAAACTTAAATAAATCACACATTAAGGTTAGCCTTTTAAGCTTTTAAAAACTGGGATATGGAAAAGGTTACCTTCTTAGTGCAGTCTTTTATATTCCTGCTTTTCTTTGTAAGTATAAGTCTTACCTTTTAAGTGTGGTAAAATATAAGATATGTCATAAAATACACAGCATGGCTGAGATAATGTTACTACAGGAAATGATATTTCCTGAGTTTCAAGTGCTTGAAATTGTCACCTTCCCAACATATTTTCTTTATGCATGCAATTGCAGTCTCATTTGTTCATTTTTCTATCTGTGAGCACCCAGTAATATGCTTGAACATGAACAGACATTAGAAAAAAATGGACAGATATTAGATTTTTTTCACTGAAAGACTGGTTAGGCATTGGAATAAGTTGCCAGAGGGGCGATGAAGTCACCATTTCAGTAACAAATCCAGAGACATCTGAATGGGGCAGTAGGGGATATGGTTTTTTAGGGTGATTATGGTGGTGCTGGGTTGATGGTTGGACTAGATGATCTTGAAGGTTTCTTCCAACCTTGATGATTTTGTGACACGGTGAACAAGTGGGGTTTTTTTAAAGAGAAAAGTCAGGAATTTATTTCTACTTTTGGCAGTACCAGTTCCATACCAGGCTTTACTTGAACATTTCACCATTCTCTCTTACAGGCTCCAGGGTTCACAAGAAATAAAGGTGACACAGCCTTTTTTTTTTTTTTTCTTTTGTGCTGCTATCTCTCTGCTGAATGTCATGCTTAATTCTGATGCAAGAATATTATTAGATTTTCACTTTCACAGGTGATCTTCTGTGAGGTTATATTCTCACATAGCTTTTTGCTTCAAGGAGTTAGGTAGATACAAATGATTGTACTGAAATGAGTTTATAACAAGTTAAAGATTTGGATATTCTAGTGTGACTTCAGCAATGGGGCTGGACCACTCATGTCACAGGGAATCATAAACCAGACCGGATTGGAAGGGCCTTCCAAAGATCATCCTGTACAAAGTTTTGTGAGAAAAATGAGAGGCTGTGGGAACTGAGCTTGGCAACTCTGGAGGAGAGACAAGTTTGGAGGCACTTCCTTACCATCTCCAACTATCAAAATAGAGAAAAGGGATCCAAATGTTCCTTCTTGTTGCACAGCTAAAGGAACAGAGGCAAAGGACACATGCTTCAGGAAGGGATTTTCCCACTGAATATAAGGAAAAATCTATTTGTGGGAGAGTAATGAGAAAGACACACCATTACATCTACAAGTCTCTATCAATCTGCTCTACCTTTGAAATCATCTCTGCTTTGAGTAGGGTGCTGGACCAGATCACTCGTAAGGTCCCTTTTAGTTTGTGTTATTCTGTGTTTCTGGAGTTCATAACCCAGTGGAGAACCTGCATGGTTTGGAAGATCAGTCTGTTCAAGCTGACTAGGGTAGGGTAGCCCACACACAGGCCATGTTATATTTCATTTCACAATTGGAGTGTATGGTAGATAAGGAGAAGGCTGACTGAAAAAATCATCTTAGGCCTGTAATCTCAGTATCTTCCTCTTGCTTATAACCCTCAACTTGTCTTTTGCTCTGTATTATATTCAGTTCTACATATACTTTTCTCTGAATTCATTCTGTTGATGAATCGCCTCTTCAGTGTCTCCAGCATTAGTCACATGAGTAAAATTTTTAGGACTTGAGTGAGGTTTTCCCCCCAGGATTCCTGTTGACCTAAACCCAAAATGTCTTTACATCAGTAATTAGATTTTCATTTGTATCTGAACCTCACCAAATAAATGGGACCCTCATCTTGAGAGTGATATTTCACTACATATGCCAAATAAATGACAGGCATTCATATTAATGATACCTTTGTCTCAAACACTTAGACTACAACACATTCAAGTCACTTATTTTTCAAGGTGACAACAACATTGGCCCTTGATTTACTTCTAGCAGAATTTGATAATGCTCAATTAGCTTTATGCTCTAATCAATTTTTGGTGTTCATCAGTATTGTCCTCTAATTTACCATGAGTATGTTAGGAGAAAGTAGTAAGGAGTAGGCACACTTTCACAGATTTTTTTCATTCTGCAGCTCCTAGTTCATTTTACTCTAAAGGAAAAGAAATCCATCTGCAATTAAATCTGGCCAAGGATGTCAAGGAAAACTTCGTGTCAAGGACGGCTTCTTGAAATGCATCAATAACACAAGGAAAGCAAAGGGTAATGTGGGTCTGTTATTAAATGAAGGGCAGACCCTGGTAACAGAGGACACAGAAAAGTCAGAGGTACTGAATGCCTTCTTTGTATTAGTCCTCGCTGGTTAGTCCAGCCCTCAGGAGTCTCTGACCCAGGAGACCGGGGTCAAGGAATGTTGGAGGGAACACTTTCCCTTGGCCCAGGAGGATTGGATTGGAGAACATCTAGGCAAACCTGACAGATACAGATCCATGGCCCTGATGGGGCAGGTCCACGAGTGCTGAGAGAGCTGCAGGATACCACAGCAAAGTCACTCAGCATCATCTCTGAAAAGTTGTGGTGACCAGGAGAGGTGCCTGAGGACTGGAGCAAAGCAAAAATCACCCAAGTCTTCAACAAGAGCAAGAAGGAGGACCCAGGGGACTAGTGGCCCATCATTGCTACCTAGACAGGTGATGGAATGACTCATTCTGAAGGCCATTTCTACCCACACAGATGGCAAGACAGTGATCAGGAGTAGTCAGCATGGCTTCACTAAAGGTAAATCATCTTGACTTCTACAATGAAACAACTACCTGGATGGATGAGGGAAGAGCAGTGGATGTTGTCTACCTTGACTTTAGCACATCTTCTAACACTGTCTCACAACAGCCTCATAGGCAAACTCAGGCAGTGTGGACTGGGTGAGTGTACAGTGAGGTGGATGGAGAACTGTCTGAATGGCAGATCCCAGAGAGCTGTCGTCAGTGGCACAGTGTCCAGTAGAATGCTTGTCATTAGTGGTCTCCTCCAAGGTTCAGTAGTGGGCCCAGTATTGTTTAACTTCTTCATCAATGATTTGAGAAAAGGTGCAAATGCCTCCTCAGCAAATTCACTGTTGACACAAAGCTGGGAGGAGTGGCAACACCCCAGAGTGCTGTACAGCCCTTCAGAAGGACCTCAACCAGTTGGAGAGATGGGCAGAGCAGAACCATCCAAAATTCAACAGACATGAGCATTAGGGAGAGCATTGCCGGCAGGTTGATGGAGGTGATCCTGTCCCTCTAATCAGCCCTGTGAGGCACACCTGGAGTGCTGTGTCTGGTGGAGAGTAACAAAAATTATTAAGGGACTGAAGCATCTCTTACATGAGGAAAGGCTGAAATACTGAGATACTGTTCAGCCTTGAGAAGAGATGATTGAGAGGGGACCATATCAAGTATAAGGTATACAAATACCTGAAAATGGGGATATCACCAGATATCTCTCTTTTCCTCCATGCACATTTTGGAGGTGTCACAAAATCTGCAGACAACCTAATTAAATGCTCACATATTAACAGCTGCTTTGGAAAACAGCAAGGAAGATTGTACCAGTCAGCCTGATGGACCTGCCTGGTTTGTGCTTAAACTTAGTCATTTGGTGAAATCAGTCCTTCCAAACTGAGCACACTGTGTTACTCTCACAGAAAGCGGTAAGTACACAAAGGCTTCTGAAGCAGCTTTTGAGCAGCTCATTTATGTGCTTGGACTAGACAGGCAATGTTAGCATTTAGAGGCCACCTCCTTCCATACAGGGAGCAGAGGCAACCACAAGGAAAAGCCACAACAAACATTGGGCCACTCCGTGTCTGGTCATCACCAGAGCTAATAATTTCCCAGTCTCTGCAAATGCCATCTTTCTTAATAAAGTAATTATTTAGAAAGCCAAAACAATACTCTCTTGTTGTATTCTTGTTTCCCTGCATATTTTACTCTGTCATTAAAACTACTATTTTTTCCTTCAGTTTCCCTCAAAAATATCTCATAAAATACATCTACTTAATTCTAAACCAAGTTCTAGGTGTGAGGGTTTTTTTCTGCTTTAGTGTTTTTTTGCAAATTGCCAGAGATGTAAGAAATATTACGGCTTAAACAACAAACTTAGGACAACCTTGTCGAAGCTAGAAATAATCTTCTTGAACAGTAAATTCAATAACATAGATTTGGTATCTCAGACATCATTCATTTAAAGTAATTTGTAGTGTCACTTTTCTAACAATTAAGAAAATAACATGTTTAAATCCTATTAAAAATTGGATTTTATTAATTTCAATGTGCATTTTATTCTATTTTCATAGTCCTAATTAAATACAATGCATCAAAATGTTGCTTTTATTTATCAATTTTAGTAGTTTTACTGTCAGTTCTCTTTATATCATTACAACACTTCTGAAATTTGTTCTTAATAGAAACACAAACATTTTTATTTTGAACACTAGCTTTTGAAATATTCATTATAGACCTGCTGGCTAATTCAAATTCTTTTTATATTGATATAATCTTAAAAGTTTTGTTCCTTATAATTAAAGTATCTATTTATGATTAATAATTAAGACCCAATATACTTTTCTTTTTAATTAATGTTAGTTATTTTATTTATTATAATGTTTTAAATATTTCTTTTGCCTAATATCTCTTGCATTTAATAAATACTTCCAAGCATTTTGGAAAGCAGCTTAGCAACTACCTCTGCCAGTTCCTTCAGGACCCTGGGCTGCCTCTCATGGGTTCCATGATTGGGTGTCTCAGATTGTCACAAATCTGATTTTTCCCTCTGATGAGTGGGACTTCATTCCCCTAGTTCTTGCCTTGAGATTCATGGCCTTGAAAGATACAGGATGGGCAATTGCCAGTGAAAACTGCAGGAACAGGTTGTCAGCCTTCTCCATGTCAGTTGTCATCAGATTTCCTGTCTCATTTACCAATGCAGTAAAATATTTTTTCACCTTTTGTGACTAAGATACTTAAGAAGTCCTTGTTATTATCCATCACAAAGCTTGATAAATTTATCTCCAGCTGTGCCTTAGCTTTTCTGATTCCCATCTTTATACTCCTGAGCAGTATCCCTATATTCTTCCCAAGACATGTGTACCTCCTTCCACTGCGTATGCATTTCCCTTGTATTTTAGTTTGACTGGGAGGATCTTACTCAACCATGCTGATGTCCTGTTTCCTTGTGTGATTTATTGCAAATGGGAAGTGGGAACTCTTGTGCTCCAAGAAAGTATCTTTAAATAGTTGAAAATTATCTTCTGCTTCATCATTCCTGAGGGTATTTTCCTGAAGGCTCCCAGGTACTACTTCCTTAAAGAACAGAAAGTTTGCTATTGGAAGTATTAAGACCCCGACTTTGCCTTTTGTCTGTCCTTATTGCTTCAGATCATGATTTCCACCAGGGCATGATCACTGCAACTCACGCTACCATGATTATGGACTTCTCCTGAAAGCTTCTCTGAGCTGGTGAGCAACAGATCCAGCAAAATATCTCCTCTCATTGGAGGAGGATTTTCTGGATTAGGTTATCCTCAATGCACTCCAAGAGACACCTCCTACAGCTGCTGTGACACTTTTCCATCACGTGTCAAGGTCTGGATCTAGTATGAAATCATGATGTTGAATTCTGTAGCAAGTCACGTGAGAGTTAAAGAAAATTTCCATGTTGGTCCCACCTAAACCCAAAGAGATAAGTGTCTCTTAACCATATATTCTCAGCTATTCCAGTGTAGCATCTGATGTTTAAAATGCAATAACTCTAAATATTTAAACAAGATGGAAAAGATCAGGAGAGGAGAGATACATTCAAGAGTTGTTCAATTACCCCTTTAAAAATAGTCAAAAATAATTACTAACATAGTCAACAACCCTTCCAGAACTGAGGAAATATATAATCTTTCTGTGACCTTGGCAATATTCACCATGAGTCCAGAAATTCTTAATATGTCTGTGATAACATCAGCCCCAGTGTGAATTAGGTTATTAGTCTCCCTAATTTGTATCATTACCAACTGTTTACAAAGCCTGTGTCTTTTAAGATGGTTGATTAAGAAATATTTTTAATATTTTGCAGTTGAATCACAGCAAACCCAACTGCTGTTGTCTTATCTCATATTTTTAATGAAAAGCGATGCAATTCATCACTTCAATGATTTACACCTGAATCAGAGTACCGAATTATTCTACCTGAATGATATGCTTCATCTTCAGCATTCTTTTCTACAAATCCATTAACATCACTGTGTCTGAAGGCATCCATAAAGCATATTTACATCCCTGTGCATCTGTGCGTATAACTCCAGAAACATGAACATCAGCTCTTTCCAACTGTCCTATCCATGAGTCAGCCCTTTCCTTTGGATTTAGAATAACATCAACCAGAGATGCCAAATGCTAAGATGTTTGACTCCCTGAAATATACACGACTATACACTTCACGACTATAAGGTGCACCCTTTTGAATAAAATTTTCGCCCAAACCTGGAAGTGCACCTTATAGTCCGGTGCGCCTTATAGGTGGGCAAAACTTCGGAAATTTGCCAACTCGGAAGTGTGAGCTGCAAGCCGTGGGGGGACCCAGCAGGCTGCAGCTGTCGGATGGAGGCGAGTCCAGGGGTCCGTGGCACCACGGCTGCAGGGTACAGGGGGGCCTGGGGGCCCACAACTGCCATGTGCACGGGGGCCCATGACACCTGCAGCTGCTGGGTACAGGCGAGCCCGAGTGGGGACGGAGCCGTGGCTGCTGGGTGCAGGGGGCCGGCGGAGCCACGGGTACTGGGTACAGGCGAGCCCGGGGGCCCATGGTTGCCGGGTTGAGGCGGGGCCTCGGCCAGCAACCGCGCGGAGGGAGCTGGGAGCGGATCCTCGCTGCAAAAAAAAAAGTGTGCCTTATAGTCCGGCGCGCCTTATGTGATCTACAAAGTTGCGAAATTTGCCGACTCCCAGGGGGTGCGCCTTATAGTCCGGTGTGCCTTATGGTCGTGAAATTACTGTAAACATCTCTTCTGGAAAAAAAAAAAAACAGTAAAATATCATAATCATTTGCTTATTAAGGTTTCTCCAGACATTGTCAGGGAATGTTCTTGTTCCTAAAGGAAATGATGTGTTTGCATGTATATCCCCTGTCAAAGATATCATAGTCTCTAGAGAGAGAAGTTGAATGAGTAATAATGACTCAAACATAAACTTCTTCTGGGTCTTTAGCATTTTTAATTTAATAAATATAAGGATTCCAGTGTACTATTTACTACTTGGAAAGTCAGTTTCAAAAGAAGCTGCTGATGAGGCCATGTAAACTCGTGGTGTTGGGTTTGGGGTTTTTTCCCTTTTAAATTCTTCTTCTAGCTTCTGGAGGAAAAGTATTGCCTTCTAGTAAGTCCTGCAGAGGTTAATATATTCAGCTTGAATAAAACAAAAAAGCACAGTAACATTTGACACATAAAAGGATAGGGGAGCACATTAAGGAATGGAAAGAACTGGCAGCTGAAAGGCAACAGTTGCATAATATTACCAAAGTAATGAGATATGTGCTACATATTAATAAATATGTGACCTTTTTATCTTGATTATTTAAAAATCATGTTATTTTTAAAAATGAATAAACAATTGCCTGGTTTTTCCTTACATAAAGCCATATTTTTACTTGATGGACTATGTACAATCATATTTTACCAATCGTGTTGGTAAAGTGGAATGCGGCTGTACAGGTCATTGTAGCATTTACCATGTCAATCTGTTCCTCTCATTTTTTTAGCAAATTGCTCATGAGGACAATCACCTTTTAAGGTAAAGCCTTTGCTAAAGCCAGGGTATGCAAGTGTATTCATTTATACGTAATGAAATCTTAAATTCCTAAAAGGCAAATGTGATTAAAATTAAAGAATGAAAAAAAGAGAAAAGCGCTACAAGTAAGATTGCATTTAAGTTTGTTATATACTTTAATGAGACACAATTTCTTATTTAAAGTTGTAAAGATCTGATTAATTTTTTATTATCCCTATCATTAATAACCATAACTGCAATTTCAGAGGATTTTAAAAAAAGAAAACAGAGGCAATGGTTGAAAATTTGAAATAAAGAAAAGTGGTCTGCAACCTTCCATTTAATTTCTGTACTATTATTAATTATTTATCAGATGCTAAAACCTCTGGGTCAATTCTATATAAGTAATTTATGTTATAAGTGCTGATGGTCAGTTTATATATAACCTAATAAAACCTAAATGACTCAGCTTATTACGAGATAATTTATCACCTTACCAGCAAGAGCTGAATTGTCCCAGGAAGCCACAGCTCAAACCTTGGAGTCCCTCTGTGTGTGACAGAGACGAAAGCCCAGGCTGCCTGGGAGCCCCATGAGCCTGCAAAGAGCAGTTTCTGCGAGCCAGCTGTGCCAGGCACAGGGTCGAGGACACTGCCCACATTCTCTGTCCCTGCCAGGGACTCAGCTTCCAGAGGTACAGGAAGAATGAGGCTGCTCAGGCAGGGACAGGTAACTGCTAAGGGCATTCAACACTCTAGACTGATGTGTTACGTGGAGAACTTTCCCAGCAAATCTGGTAAATTCTGCTTATTGAGGAAAATGTACTTATGCTTCCCAAATCCATTAAGAACCTGCCATCACCTTCCTGGTCTCCAGTTTCTCATTTGCCAAATTGAGAGAGCATCAAAGTGATTTGTTTTCATAGAGAATGCAATTTATACAGCCACAATGGCAAATACAACAGTTAAAATTGTGGTATACCATTAAATTTTCCAGAGTCCTAAATAGCTATTAGGAACCCTAAACAAATGGATCTCTCTTCCACCACAGATCTACAAGCTTGGTTACTTGAATGGGAGAAGAGGAAAATGGCTTCATACCAATTATTTGGCAAGATGAGGTTTTTTTTGGAAGACTAGTAATCAGATACCTCAGCTCAAAGTAAAACCATTATTGAAGGATGGAGATCTCAGGAAATATCATGCTGTGATAAAGCAAAAGGCATATGGGATATGTAACAGCTAAGGATAAACAGTCTATGTGTAAGTCATGCCAATAATCCTTCTTCTTATTGCCCTATTTATTATTATTTCTTTAGGGGCAGCTACAGTTTGCATTCCAGTCACTTCTACAGGCTCCAGCTAAAGCCTCCATTGTAATAGACACTCTGCAGATCCATCTGCTCTCCTATTATCCTGCAACACTTCCAACTTATAGAGAAGATAAGCAAAGAGTGTGTTATTAGTGTTCCTGGTCCATAACTGAGCAGCCAAGGTGGTGCTGAAAAATCAAGTGACTTGCTGAACTGCACAAAGGAAGTATGTGGTAAAAGAGCAAGCCACCACAGTCATCTCATATTGCACTTCTGTGGTCTAAAATCCAAAATTATTTTTGCCTGGATCGGGCACTTTTACCATCTACTCTCAAAGACAAAAGCTCACTCACAGAAGAAGTATCATGCAGAGAATCGATATAGTCTAAAGTCTAAGGATATTTTAAAAAACAAAACAAAACAAACACTTCCTTTAAAATATCCTATGAAAAAGTCATCAGGCTTTAGAATTGAGGTATGTTCCTCACAGTTTATTAGGTACCATAGGTTCTTGAATATAGCGGAGGTCTAGAAAAGTAAATATGAAGATCTGCAGTAGTTTGAGGCAAGAATTTTTAAAAAATCTGATCAGTTTGTAGGGCATTACTTTTTTTATTTGCTCTCTATTAATAATAGTTTAAGCATCAAACCTCTTAATTTCATTGCTGACAAAATGAATAAAACTTACATACACGGGGAGAAATTTGGCTGAGCTCTTATCAGAAAGGACACCTTCCCTACTGAAATGATCACCTAGCTAATTTACCATCATAAATCATAGCATTTTCCTATTTCTTGGTCTTGGTTAAAGGTCATCTTTAAGTAACTGTGACACTATATCATATGGTAGGCTTGTTAGGTTTTTTTTGGAACAAGTAGGCATATGTTAACATTTATATTTTGTTTACATCTTGAGCTTGGTTTCTTTATTTACTCCATTCTCTTCAGCATGTATTCAAATGATAGACAATGCATCATTCTTATACTGATCCATTCACAACTATTGTATTAAGAAAGCATTGTGTACTCTGAAGGTTAATTGATTGGTAGCTTCATCTAAGTGGGAGACTGTTGAAGGCAATGAGCATTTTTTTTACCAGCGGCATTATACGCGAAAGTATTTCATTCATTTATTGCTTCTCTTTCTCTTTTTCATTTCAGAATACTATTGTATTGTGCTTTTATTTGCATGAGCTTCTGTAAGAATGTTACTGTTAACTTATTAGACTGGAAATAGGTTGGACTGCTTGCTAAATGCTGCCTGTTTTCTTCCTGCTGAATTCTCTGGATGCAATTTAGAATTCTGTTTCTAATAAGATTATAGATGAAATAATGAAAACCAGTAAGATTGTTCTGCTAGAAAGTTTCCTTGGTGATTAATGAGCTAAATAATAATGTTTCTATGGTCAAATTCTGTCTCCAGCTTCACCAGTGAGAAGTCAGAAGTAGCTCCCTTGATGCCAATCATAGACTCATAGAATGGTTTGGAGCTATTCTAGATTCACTATGATAGATTTAGTTACTGTAGTATAAATGATCAGAGAATTTGATTCCACATGTGTCAATAGTTTAAGGCTAGTTTGTGGTCTGTGGGTCCTTCTTTGGAAAATTATAAACTTGTATAGCCTTTGAAATCACACAGCCAAGAACCTTCCTGGCAGGAGCAAGGAAGTCTCACTCTAACCATACAGCACACGAAGAGAAGAGCAAGCCAAGAGAGAGTGACTGTGGAGCAGGCTTACACATGTGAGAAATGATGAGTGATAATGGTTTCAATCTACCATCCTCACTCTGGCTGCAGGGTTCCTTTCTGACTGATATATGTGCACGCTGCAATGTTTTCCAATGTAAAGCTTTACAGTTTATACAGGGGCTGGAATGACCATCTACTGAGCAAGGTGGAAAGAAACGGAAATTGTAAACCATTCCTCAGTCTCAGTAATACAGAATATTTTTTTGACACTGGATGCAAAGAAAAAACCTAGAACAAGTTACAGATTACATGTGTTTCAACACAGCAGCTCTTTCCTACATGCATCAAGCAATTAAGCACAGATAACCACATGCATCTGCCTGAAGCTCCATTTTAAGATTGTCTATCAGGTAAGTTTACCTAAGGTTCACCTTGTTTCACCAAAAAAGATGAAGGAGGAATGTTCCATCTATTCCATCTGCCTGATCTGTAAGGCTTTGCAATGTAGGCAGTGGTTTGGTGCTAAGATGGGTGGGTAAGAAGGGAAACAGTTTCTAGCACCCGAGAAAGAAGGGTGAAATCAAGCAAACAGACTGAAGTGCTATAGACCTCAAAGACCCCAAAAAAGCACCCTGTGCAATTCTTCAGCTTTTTCTATAGTGAATATAGACATTCAATGATATTTCAATATCAATTTCTTTTAGAGGTAGATAGAAGCACAAAGAGTTTAAACTCAACAATCTCTTTAAAGTTCCTCAGTCTTTCCATTACAATTTTCCTTCAGAAATACAGACCTTTTCTTTCTTTTTCTTTAATTTGCGTTTTTAGGGACAGAAAGAGCAGAGGCTACCTCTCCTCTCTTTAGCGAGCTTTAGCTGGCATAGTTTTGGACAATCAACCATGTAAGATCAAATTGTAAAATTCTCTCCCCTAAGTGATGGATTTTTTTTTCCTACACATATCTTTTGTTGCCATGTGTGGAAACAGAGGATTGACAGCATGCTTTTCTTCTCTTAAGCATACATTCTCAGTCAAGGACTTGATTAGCACCTTTTTGCCAATAAAATAGGCTGTAATTAGCTTTTAATAATCAGAGTGGTTTTGCTATATCAGCATGCGATTTAGACACTTGAGGTATTTTAAAAGTGCTATTCAGGAGCCCAGTACCACCTATTACATTTGGGGCAAATAAAGCTTTTAGAATAATGTTTGGAAAAGCAGCACCCTGTAAATATAAGGTGGTGTTGCACCATATGGAGACTGGCTTTATGACATATGGTTTGAATTAACAAGTTTAAAACTGTTAGGATCAGTTTTTCTTTCACTGAAGGAAAAAAAAAGCAAAACCACAAGATACATACAGTTAAATAAGCTTCAGTAGCGGATGCAGACCCAGCTTGTGCCAACATGTGCTAATTCAGTTAAAATACTACTTAGGCTGTATGAGTTGGATTTGGGCTTTTGTTGGTTTTGGGTATTTCTGGTGGTTTTCTTTTTTTTTTAAGCAAACAGTACTGCCAGCTGTAAATGTGTTTTATTACTGTTAGTACAAGGACCATCGTCACCACCGCCATCATTATGATTGTGGTCCTCATTAAAATAAATGATTGGCCCTGGTTTTGTATTAAAGCTATTTGAAAAGATAGGGCTGAACAACAGATGAAAACAGAGGATGGAAGCGAGTCTTCTGATCTCACCTAATTGAATCTTTGTTGGCTGAATTGATCTGAAAAAAGTTCAAAGATCTGGGATCCATATTATAAAAACATTGTTTCATTTAATCAAAACACTCTTTGAAGTGCCATGCTTGCAGACCACCTGTAGCTTTGAAATCTGAAGTAGTGGGAAAGCTTCCCTGATGGTCCACAGATATGATATATCTGAGAAAAATAAAAACAGAAAAGGGAGAGGTCCTTGTAAATCTATTTTATATCCAGGTTTCTTTTAAGCACTTCTTTATCCCTGTCTATGCTAGGTTACCTGGAGGAGCAAGCAAAGCACTCAGCGTAAGAAAGTGCATATCTTTTTCAGTCTTTTTTCACAATTTTAATTGTTGCTGCATTTACAGACAATTCCAAAGATAAATATCCCAAGGGTTGTCCTTGGCCTCAAGTGTAATATGTAAGAAACTTCCTTTCTCAAGACTCATCCTGCATCTGAGAAAGTTCAGCTCTGTAGTGAAACAAAAAACAACCACAGCATATATTAATATATTGGCAGCAGAATAAGGAAAAAAAATCAAAATGAAACATTCAGGGTCAGAACCTCCTCCATGCATGCAGGTGATTGGCATAATGAAGCTGAAACATAGCACTCATAGATGTAATCTCCTTAGCTTCAAAAATGTAACATTGCAGAACTTCCTGTCCTGTGGGTCAAACTGGATAAGCATTCTTCAATACTATTTTCCTACGAGTTCCTACCTGAAAAACAGGTACAAAAAAAGTAGGGACAAAAAGTAGGGACACGACTTGGGTGCTCTACTTTTCAGAAGTCATCAGGCTGCTTATGTCTTCCCTTTGGGATCATAGTCATACAGATTAATTTAGACAAACTCAGAAGTTACTAAGGACTGGCAGAAATCATCACAGGATCACAGAATTATTCGTGTTCACAGAGAAGCTGGGTCAGATTTTCTTCTCCATGTTTCAAATCTCAGGGAGAAAGGCAAACACACTGAAAGTTATGTGACAAAAGATTAAGTTTTCTCAGCTGTAGACTACATCTAATTTTACTGGTATTGGAATTGTGAGAATACAGTCCTGTAAAACTATCTGGAAATTGATAATCCATTTCTATGTTTCTTCAGATAAGTCTTCATAACATCCAGATTCCCCACCCCTTACAATCAATTTCTCAATTTCACACATCAATTTCCAAAATCTCATTATCCAGTTAGGAAAAAAAAAAAAAACTTTCTCAACTACACATTGCCATTTACATGAATCCTCTCCTCATCTAGTTTAGAAAATCCTATCCTGGTGCATCCTACTACTGTATTGCAGCTCTCAGCTCCTTAGAACAAAAGGGACAAAATCCCAGTGTGTCAGATTACTGGAGGAACTCACAGCACATGAGTTCCTGGGTTGTTCAGAGCAAACAAAAGTCTGTGCTCCTCCTTACTATGTAGATTATGTATTTATTTCAATGTAAATGGTCAAGTCTCACTGTATAAAACATAAGTGTCTCTCTGTCTCTCTCTGAAACTTCTTAAAACAGGGTGCCAATGGCAGAACTCTTATTTTAGAGTAATATGATCAAAAAATTCTTTTTTTATATAAAAGAGAAGAAACCATACTACTTTTTGGGTGCTGCTTCCATGAAAATGCATGGCAGAATTCTGTATGAATGTGAAATGTTAAGAAACATCAGGGAACAATCCATACGTATGCCAGCGGTAATGGGAACAGCATGTGGTCAACTGATTGTCTATCACAACACAGTTAGCAATTTTCAAATAAGCCATTGACACCTTATCTCATTGCACAAAATCCAGCATTATATCACAGAAGAGACTAAGGTGTATAAGATAGAATATGTGCGTGTGCTGCCCCATAATAATACAAATATTGTGTACAGGCAATGTTAAAAACATTACTTATGACATCAAATGATCATTGGGATCTTTGCCTTTCATATTCTCTTCCAATTGTCCAATAAATCCCAGCAGTCAAAATAAAGCAAGCATCATATTTCTACATGGAAACACATATTGGGTACCTGCAAGGTGGCAACCCAGGCAGACAAGGATTTGTATTCTGCATCTACGTAATCACATGTGAAAAAATTGAGGTGGTTTATATATATGTGTGTTTGTGTGTCTGTCTGTCTGTCTGTCTAGCAAGTCAACATGCTACAGTCAACATGTGCATTTCAGAGTTGACCAGTAATGCTAAAAAGTACACTTGCAACAGGTTTATTAAATATATAGAAATAATATGTGAGTCTTTCTGTATGAATGTGTAGATAGACACATAGATGGATAATTTTGGCAAATTAAGTCCTCCTCCCTTGCTGATAACACATCTGCCAGTAAGTGTGCAGCGTGACAGACATTTGCCCTTCTCTACATCAATATCTGATAGGCAGAAAAGAGGCAACATCATATTAGCATATCTATTTCTCTCTCTTTCCTCTACAGGTGCTAAATAATTAGTAGTGGTTGAATTATTCATTGCAAATAATATTCATTGTGAATTTAGCTGGTTTATTTTTTTATTTTGCTTACAAATCATTCCAGAGGCAATACTGAATTCTGCAAATATAATCATTACTCCTAAGTATTCAACAAATAGTTGGAAAAAGCTCTTTGGACCTAGAAAAACACTGGTTCATGAATCAATTTCTTCAGAAAATACCAATGTGTGACTTGCTGTTATAAGTAGATGCCGTTGTTTCTCTGTTCTTGTTTGTAGATTTTTTATTTTTTTTTTAAAAAGCTAGTGAAAAGTGCTAAGCAGCAAATAATCCACACCTGGAGTACGTTTTCTGGCTCATAACCATTTATGAGACTTTGGAGATTAGCAAATAGAAATTACAGAGAAGGAAGAAACTTGTGAATATGCTAGTGATTCTATTCTTTTTGTAGTGGCAGTAGGTGGTATTTAAGTCTAGCCAAGTGGATTTGGAGAACAGGAATTATGTTGTGACTGTATTTGTAGTAATTTCACGATTCTAAGCCGCACCATTTTCACAAAAATTTGGTCCGAACCCAAAGTGCAGCTTATAATCAGGTGCGGCTTATATATGGACAAAGAACGAAAAATTTAGTTTGGAGGACAAGCGTCTGCTGAGAAAGGCAGGAGCTTCTCTTTGAAAATGGAGAATGTAAACCCCCTCCCTCCAAATTATTATAATTTTGAAATCAAGGGGTTTTCAGGCAAAAATATGGGAATTAGGAATAACAGTTCTTTTCTAGGGAAATTAAAATAGAAATACAGTACTACAAAGAAACAAACTCCAAACCCTGACAAAGTCAGAGTACAACCTGACACCCTGTCAGGCAGGGTGTTGGTAGCAGTCCCATTAAATGGTGGTTGCATCCTCCTGCAGTGACAGATGTGATTCAGTTGGAGCAGTGCTCCTGCAGAAGGTGCAGTTTTCCGCTGGAGGTCCAGTGGTGATGTGGAGAAATCCGGTTTCCCTCTGGAGTCCAGTGGAGAAAGGGGCTCCCTTAGTGTCCCAAAATCTCTGTTTTTATCTTGGTGAGAAATGTTGGGCTCTTTCCCCTGGCTGGAGCAACTTCCAATGGGATGAAGTAATTTTATCAGTCACACAGTGGGACTCAATGGACCATTAGCAGAAAATGACTCACTGGAGGAAGGGTGAGTTGTGAAAAGATAAAGAACAATGCCCCGCCTTTTTTCAATGGATGGCCCATTAGCAGAATATCTGCCGTTGAGATAAGGATCACTGCCCCCACCCTCAACAGATGGTGATAGAATAGATACCTTTTATCACGCTCTGTATTGTAACGTGCGGCTTATAATCAGATGCGGCTTATGTATGGACAAAGAACGAAAAGTTGTTGGCACCCGGAAGTGCGGCTTATACTCAGTGTGGTTTATAATAGTGAAATTACTGTAATCCCAGTCTGGAAAGAAACTGTATCACAAGCAGTAAATATAATGACAATTTGATGCAACAGCATGGACAAAGCTTCATAGTAGGCCTGATTGCAACTAACTGTGGAAAGGATGGTTTACTTAGAAGGGAACTTTCTTATCAGTATTCTGGCTGAGAACAAGAGTTTCTTCAAAAGCACTGCAAGTTTCCTATGAGTGTTTGTGTATACAGATATATATGCCACCTATGATTTTAACCTAGACAGAAATCTCAGAAGCTATAAGCTGAGAGAAACTTTAGCAAAATGAAAAAAAATGAAACTCTGCTTATAAGACAACTTTAGAACAGAGAATAGTGTTAGGTGTCTTACAAGTGAGGTATCCTTAAAGTCTTCATTAAAAGGGAATTTCTCTCTGATCCAGAGTTCCTAAGCAGATAGAAATCAAGGGCTGTGTACCAAGGAAGGCCATTTACAATGTCTTCTAATCAAAAAAAGGAAGAACTGGATCTTAAAATACCAACCAGTCACTCAGCACTATATTCATCCAGCACAGGAGGACAAATTATGACAAAGTCTATTGCACTCAGCTCTCTGTCCTTACGCATTTTTTGAAGACTTCACACTCTCTCTTATATATGAAAAGAAGAAAATTCTGCTGACTTTTTTATCACTACAGATGAGGAGAAATTCTGCTCACTTATGGACATCCTGCAGGTTAACCCCTGCTGAGTCTATTTGCTGAGTCTTGAGAAGGTTACTGGAGCAGAAATATCACCTACTCTTCCATACAGGGTGAGTACATGGTTTGAAAAAGTTAACATTTCAAGATTACGCAATATTGAGTTCACTGTGCAATCTTTCAAGTATGGAAATTCCCTGTATTTTATGAAATTAATGTAATCAGGTGGTCTAATGTCAGCCAGGTTCCAAAGATAATTGGTTTTCTGGAAGAAAAAAAAACCAAAATAATTTTGCAATACTCAGCATTAGTTTATTTATCATTTTCAGCTAGACTAGTTTTATTTTAATCCCTTATCTGCTTCAATCTCTATTAGAAGCTTTATTAAATTACTTTTTCTTTAACCTAATCTTAACTTTTGGTGAGTGCTTTGGTCTTTCTGCTTATGAAGAGCAACAGGGCAACAGAAACACTGCAAATCCTTTGGGCCCAGAGACATTACTATTTACCATGTTGATATATATATATATATAAATATATATATATATATATTATTTCCCAAAAAAAAAAGCATGGAATTAGCATGACAGCTATTTCCAGCTGCAGTGGAGATTGTTACAAAAATCCCCAAGCATGACTGAATGGATTACAATAAACAAAAGAGTCTGAATATCAAAGTACAAATGTAACACTTCAGCCAACATCCTTATGGCAAAGTCAGATTCAAAAAGACAAACCCTAATGACCCACATAATTTCAGTAGGACACCACACAGAATTCAAGTGGTAAGAAGACAACACTTCAAAATTCTCCCACTGAAATTCCTTTAGACAGGAGATGAAGCTTCCCTTAAAAGACATGGGAAAAGAAGAAACTGAGACCAGTGTTTGCTTGTGGCCCTTGTTTGTCTTGGACAACACAAATCCTTCACTGTCACTTCAGCTAGTAGCCACTTCTTGCTATGGGGTTGAAGATGGCTTCATCCTTGACGTGCTTGCATAATTCCTCATTTTTTAAAGGAAGCAGATGAGTAATCAGGCTACAGTATTGCACTCTATTTAACTTGACCTCACTTAGGCCAAGATAGTATTTTCTGCTGCTCTAAACATCTTCTCTTTGTGCCAGCCATTTCCTCCATTTTCCACATGGCGATAATGAAAATGGCTAGATCAACTAGTCTTATTTTGGACTTAGTTTTCTACAGTTTCAGGGAATGAGAACCTAAAAGAAGGGAAGCTGTGAAGGTTGGGGTTGCCATTTTTAGCAGCAATTGCACTAGCTAAAACAGAATGTGAGACTACACCCTTGGGTTTTGGGCACTTATAGATGCCAGAATAGACTAAAAGACATATCAAGAATTTATTCAGTCCAGAAACTAGTTTCCAAGAGCTCAGGTTTTATAACTTCTAGCTCACTCCTAATGAAAGGATTTAATTGTGTATAGGGTAACTGTTTTGGATAGAAATTAAGGAACCAGACATAGGCAGCTGCAGGTTGAGGTTTTCAGACAAGAAGCAGGTTGAGACCAGAAGCCCATGCCAGCAGCAGCATGACATTCATTAATTAATTTCTCACTTTGTGACACTACCATAGGCTTCATCCTGACACACAGCATGCCATCAGGCCTGCAGGGTTGAACCTGAAGAGCCTGTGTCTCTGGTTTGAGACATCTTGGTGGTGTTTCTCCTAAAGTAAGGAGCAGCAATGCCATCTCCAGCTGTGCTTAAGCTGTGTTAAGCTGAAGGACTGTCCAGCTTGTAATTGGAGCTCATTCCTATGTATTCAATGTAGCTTTTTCTTTCCAGTTCTTTGATCTCACCAGGTCCCATCAAATGTTCAACCTCAGATGGCACATTATGCCACTAGTCTCAGAAACTAAGAATAATTTTTCTTTTAAAACCTCCAAAAATTTCTGCCATAAAAATTGTTTTACTTTTGACTAGTTAATTACTGCAAAACTGGAGACAAGACTTATGTTTATTGCACTGAGACAGGTTTTTGAATCAATTTCTGTTGAGTTGAGGCCAGAATTTTTTTTTTAATCTATCCCTTGTGATTGCTTTAAACAGTGAAGCTGTATAAAGCTTTTATTCACATGAGCTCAGCAATATTCTTTTTTTTTGACTACGCAGTATACTGTTGCATTCAGTCCCGTTGTGTACAGGGTGAGTTTCCTGTGTTCCAGTCCTGAGCCAGTAGCCTATTCTCTACACAGAAGAGCTTTTAGTTGTTTGAAGTGTGAAAGAGAGTGTGACTGTAATTTGCTTTCTGTTTAATAGATGTTTGTATCATTTAGTCAGTTAATAACTTCATGGGTGAATTATTGCTCAATTGTCCTCTATTCTTTTCTTTAATTTTTATTTGGTTATCCCTTACATACTTTCTACCTACATGTGAAATTTCAGGGAAATATCTATCTAGTTATTCTACAGAATGCCCCAACCCAGGCCAGTAACATTTTATCATGACCAAAAACATTCTGAAAATAGATCTACCTATTAATTTTAGACATCTTAAAAGGCAGATTGTACTATTTGGACTAAATTCAATGAGTTCATTAAATTCACATATAAATGTGGAGAGTGATATATCTCTAAAGCTTCCCAAATATGTAAAATATCCTATCATTTGTATACCTGAGAAACAATGAAAAAAAAAGATAATAGGAGTGGGAGTTATTTGATATTTTATTTGGGGAAACACAAATATTATGGGTCTTCTATGACAGGAAATACATATTTCAAAATGTCTACACAATAGTTACAAAAATAATCCCAGTTTGAATTTCTTTTCTACTCACCTGAATCATTTGAAACAACTCCAGGATCTTGGCTGCTGATACTGAAAACACAAACACAGCAGATTTTTAAATATACATTGTGGTCTACTCACTGGATTTTATTTGTGTTTTCAAATTCTGTAAAATAAACATGAAGATTATTCTTTAGTAGAAAGCAATGACCGACTACATTTTATTTCACAGAGAACTACTGGAGACTCCACACAGAGACTGCAGCAGTGCACAGTGATACAATGAGCTTACCAGAATCTTACACACAGGATTTGTGTGCTTTCTTACACAATGAAAATACAGATGTGAAAGCCATGGCAGCAATTATTTCTTAGTATGCCTTATCATATGTACAGGTAAATTTAGTAAATAAAAAAGTGCAAATGTTAGCAAAACCAACTGCCAATACCCAGAACCCGAAAATTTCACTTACTTATTGCAATTTTTTTATTAAAAAAGTTTAAAAAACTGTTTATAGAAAAAAGGGAAAATTAAATTAAAATAGAAAGTATGAGAATACAAAGGTTGATTCCTTCAGACAGATAAGAGCTGAAAAATATATCTTACAATGAGAAGTCAAACAGCTCAACCTACTCAATTTGTCAAAAAGGCTGATAAGAAAGAATTGAGCACTGTTTATAGAAAGGCACAGACAATATTGGGGCTAGTGAGGGGCTTTTCAGTCTAACTAACAGAGATATTAAAAGATATATTAGTAAGAAGATGATATTAGCTTCAGCCTTGAAATGAGACTCAGCATCCTGCTGGAGAAGGTAAACACTGGAATGGTTTAGTAAATGTAAGCAGAGCAGCCATTGCCTGGCATCTTTCAAATTAAATCTTTCAAAACCCTGGTGTTGAATATGTTTCCATAAGAAAAGCTGCCAGATTTTTCTGATGACATGGCTGTGTTTGCACCCTTCTCACCTTTAGCACCTGTCAACAGACACCTGCGATACTCTTTCTTCATTCCCTTTTTATACAGAGGACTGGGAAGCTTTGCATTGTCATCAGGATGTATCTGACTTCACCTTATGACACAAGCTACAATGAAATCTCCTGCAAGTAGGCACAAATAGTTATCCTCAGATGCTTGGAAGGACTTGTCAATTGACCAGATATATTCCTATCGTTATGTTTGCTAGGATTGCTGTACTTGGTGTGAGGAAAGTATTTCTCTAAAAATATGCATTAGCTGAGTTTATTTCTCTCTGCAGCACAGGATATGGAATTCCCTGAAATCTTCCTTGTTTGGGATTTTAAATATCTACATGTAGGTTAGTAGTTTCCTATATGCTTTATGCCAACCCAGACAGCTCAGGAAGGCCGGGATATAGCTGAGCTGACAAATGCTGGTCGATGCCTCCTTTAGAGAGAACTAAAGGGTTCCGCCTTCAACTGTATGGACTGAATCCAATTTGCTGTAGAAAACTTTACTTAGGTCACATGGAGAGAAAAGCATTTAGTTGAGAAGAGACTGGTTTGTCCCCACTTTTGGTAGGAATACACAAGCGTAATGCATTTTATCATCTGACATGGCAGGGCTCTGGACACTGTGAGTATCCTGTTATCACCTGTTCTCTTCTGGAGACACAATTTCAGTGAAACTCAAGCTGTTGGCTTCAGTGAAGGAGCAGATACAATTCTGTGAAACTTAATGGTGTGTAATACATAACAGAGAAGACTAAATGATCTCTTCCAGCTTTAGGTGTTATATGGTTGCTCAACCCTGAAATGCAGGTTGGTGATACCCTCTTTTTATCAGAGGATATTGTGCCTTGAAAAGAAAGTGGAGTTAAAATTAGCAAAGTGCCTTTTATCACATTTGTTTGTTTAGAGGTGCTGGCATTATGGTTCTGTTCTATAGGTAGATACACCTTTTTCCTCTTCTAGAAACAAAAAGCTTATCTTCAGTATAGATTTCTCTAAAGGATTAATCAGTTCTGAAGCTTAGATTGTTTTCACTTTGAGCAAGCTGTCCTAAAAGGTGTTTGTTGAAAATGTGCCCCAATAAATTAATTGCCAGAGACAACCCTGGGGAAAACAAATGTTTCCAAAAGTACTTGATGATACTTACCATCTATATAAATTTTTATGTTTTCTAGCACAGCCCAAATACTCACAATTAACATTAATTATATTACCACTTGTAAAGTGACACTGTTTCGGGGTGCAAAAGTTCATACAACCTATATTCCATTAAACTCTGAAGAATGAGATTTGCAAAACAATAATGGAAGAGGGTTTTTTGATTCCCCAGGTAATACAGCCATGATCTCAAAATCAGTACATGAGTCAGCTCTCAGCTTGAGTGTTTCTGTAGAGGCTGTTAGCTTGGTTGACACCACATTTTGACACTCACAAGAACAGTCTGACCAAAAGCTCCTGAACACAGACATGTGCAGTCCTCACGCCAGAATTGCACTCCTGAGTGTTTCCCACTAAATTCTGTGCCCTTTACACCTGACCTACTGATGTCTAGGTATAAAATCAGTTAAAAAATATCTTTTTCTTCAGTGGTAAATAGCATGAAAAGCATGAAATAATGACAGAAGGAAGAAAAATATCTTTAAAAGGATGAAAAACAGTATAGAACTAAAAAAGAGAGAGGAAGTAGTGAGATGGGAGAAAGGAATGAAAGAAAAGGAAAGGGAGACCATGGTGCTGTATCTTTGAATGACTAATGAAGTGAAATTTGATTTGATATAAAACCAGGGTGCAGTCATCTTTAGGTACAAGATATGCAACACAGTGACAGGCAAGGAAAGCTGACATGTGCAGCCAGTAATTTCAAATAAATGTAAAATTTGACCAAAGCACAATTAAGAGTCTTCTTTATTTTTTTTTTCCTAAGGTATTTGCTTTGCTAAATATCCTCAGTTACAGGAGAGAGCGAGCAAATAAATCAGTGATGTCAAACAACTTTTGAGTGCTAGAAGTGGAATAAAGTGTGGAGCATGAATAAGAGTTTTGCTGTGACTTCAATCCCAAATTTTCGGATGTTAGTCAGGCCTCTTGATCCCAAGGAACTGAGGAGTGAATTTAAATATTAACATTTTATTAAAGAGTTCTTGCAATACTATCTTTGTTCTGGATGAAACAAAGCTTATAAAAAAGATTCAACTGAGCATTGTTTAAAAAGTTTAATCTGACAGATCTTTTGAGGTTTGTATTTGGTTTGAGGTAAAAGTTAGTTTGAATAATAACAGAAAATCATTTCAGGCAGGTCTATGCCTTCCCTGCTGTTTCTGTCAATGTGTTTCTGTATTATTTTTTAAAATAAGTTTGCTTTTGGTGGTAGCTAAGCAAAAGACATATACTATCAAGGAAAAGAGTGACACTATCTATATAGAAAGACCTATCAAATACACATGCTGAACAACCAAGAAAATTATCTGTGTCATTTGTGGTTGTCATAGGACTACTCGTCACAAAAGCAGGTAGAGCAGTTTCAAAGAGAAGAGCGGTGTCAGAGTTACACTGTCCCTTTTATTTCTGTAGGGGGTTCATTCAAAAGACATACTCTGCAGGACCAAGTAGAAAGAGCTTCGATTAGGGCTGTACAGTATGTGACTAAAGGATTTGTTAACCTTAGCGCTTCAAAGCACACTTGAAAATAAGATTCAAATGGGCTCTTTCTTTTGTGGTTCTGTAGTGATAAACGAGTTCTCCATGCACCAATGCTCATGATTACTACTTCTCCAACATTGTGACTCTGGATGAACGTTAGATCAGTCTAAGTAATGTCCAGAACATTTCATCCATACTAAATAATGTATGTCATGGCAGGCCTCTCCATTTTGCTTAGAAAAGAGCTGCAAGTGCAGTCATAGCTTTTCTGGGGATATATCATCAATCTTCAGGTGCCCCACAGAACTTACAAATTTTTTTCTAGTAAAGAAAGGAATGGAAGGTGCAATCCACTGGGTAAGTGGGTTTCTTTGTTGTTGTGTTTCTCTTGGGTTTTTTTTTTCCCCTGTGATTTTCTATGGGCTTTTGCCTTTTTTAAAAATCTAAAGTTAGAAAATCGTTTCCTTTAAGGCTCACTCATAAACTACATTTTAAAACTTGTATGCTTGAGTCTGTGCAAGAAACTTACTTCCTAATGGTCAGTTTATGAATTAGTGGAATAATTCATGACATGCCCATGATTCATCCCAATATAGCAAGTAGAACTATTCAGATACTGAAAGTTATTCTGGGTGTAACTGATTAACAAACTCTTTACTCTTCACAGGAAAGTGGAATTTCTGTTTTGCTCTTGGAGCCCACCGACTACATCACATTCAGAGTTCTTCTGTCTCTGACAACAGTGCTGTAGTTATTAACTGTTAGTTATTAACTGTAGTTATTTCTGTCTCTATCTCAGTATAAGAAAGGCCCCCTAAATTTTATTCTTCCTCAATGGCGAACACGTTCCAAAAAGGGCACCAGAACATCTCTCTCCTTCAAGGTTTACGTGAGCCATTGTTTTCTTGTCTGTAACTGATACCTGTTAGTCCTGGTGACTTAGTGCCTGATTCAGAGCTTTGTATCCTGATGACTTGTTTTCCTCATCAAGACCTGATTAAGTCTAATAATACAAAGCCTAAAAATTAGAGCTCTGCCTTCCTACTTGTTAGTGATACTGCTTTATCTATGTCCTTTCAATTGCTTAGTTTTGTCAGTCTGGCTGGCTGGCTGGCTGACTGTCTACCTATCCTATTCTACTTTCTTCTACAGACAAAGCTTTGTTCGTGTCTTTTAAGCCCTAGCACAGCACTACCAGTAATCTTCCCAGGAAAAGAATCTTTAACTTTGTAGTAAACATATTGGCAACATCTACGAAACATTTGCATTATTTTATATAAATATTAAATAAATCTTGCATGCATCTGAATAACATGAATTTATTTCAATTTATGTAAATTACATCAGTCTTCCTGCATTTGCAGTAATATTCAGAGGAAGCTGTAAAACAGAAAGCTACAAGGAGATAAGATAACAGTGGCTGAGCAATGAACAAGGCTCTATCTAGACCAAAAATAGTTTATACAGTTTTCCAAAAGCTACAGCCTATAAAAAAGGGATTGGAATTTTTACTGAAGTAATTCAGATGAATTAGGTTTGTGCACACTAGATTTTTACATAGTCTTAGTCAACACATGAGAAAAATAGTAGAAACAGGGAAGAAGATAGATTGATCAGAACACACTTCTCCCTTTCAGGAGGGACGAATTGAGAAGAGATTTTGGAACTATTTACAAAGGTATTAGTAAGGCTTATAGTTCTCGGTCATTTGTGATTTTAACCTTAGCTTGGAAACCTGAAACAAATACAGTAATTTCACAACCATAAGGCACACTAAACTATAAGGCGCACCCCCGGGAGTCGGCAAAATTCTCAAATTTGTAGATCAGATAAGGAGCACCGGACTATAGGGTGCACTTTTTTTTTGCAGTGAGGCTCCGCCCCCAGCTCCCCCTGCGCAGTTGTTGGACGAGGCCCTGCCTCAACCCGGCAGCCATTGGCCCCCGGGCCCTCCTGTACCCGGCAGGAGCGGTGCCGCCGGCCCCCAGGCCTGCCTGTATCCGGCTACCGCGGCACTGCCGGCTCCCCCCACAGCTCGCGGCTCGCACTTCCGGCGTGACAAATGTCGCAACTTTGCACATCGCATAAGGCGCACTGGACTATAAGGCGCACTTCTGGGTTCGGGGGAAAGTTTTAGTCAATAGGGTGAGCCTTATAGTCATGAAATTGCTGCACATGGTTTAGGGTTTTGCTTGTGTGTGGGTGGGTGTGTTTAAGACACTCCTTCAGCACTGCTGCAAATTTGTACTGTCCCAGAGGAAGCTGTGACAGGTGCCAAAACTGAGGGTGTCCTACTGTAACCTATGGTACTGCTAAACAGAAGCCTGGAAATGAAAATAGAGATCCTAGAAGGCAAGCTGGATCTCTCAATTTGCAGTATAAGCCACATCATTCTGGGGGACAGAACCAGAGCTTTCTGGTAGCCACCTTGTGCATTAAATCATTCCATTCAGCAAACTGGAAAACTGTTGGTACTCTCTGTCTTCCTCAAAACTTCCCTTTGATTCTCTGGCATAGTGTTGTATGGGAATATAATATACAGGCTCCCTCACTCTCTAAGAGTGCAATAGTCTGCCCTACACTCTAAACCAGTTATGCCAACTGAAGGATTGCAAAAACTCTAACTCCTTGGCTGGCAGAAAAATTCATGTTTTGATTCAGTTTTGCTTTCAGTGACCTTTGGTCCCACCTGGTGTCTCTAAATTGACAGCTTCTTTGTGGAAGATGGAGACAGAAATATGATTCTAGGCTTTAACCTTAAATTATACTTTTTAGACCTCACGAAGAGTGATTTACTCAGAAGAGAACTCTAACAAACCCTTTCAGCAGAAATGAGGGAAGGCATTCCAATAGAAACAACCCCAGTTAGGCCCAGTCAGAAGAGCAATGCAAATAGGAGGAGCACTCACAGGGGACTGGCATGCAGCCACTGACAGGGCAGAGCACAGCAGGCTTGCTCCATCCTCCACGCTGCACAGTCTCTATTCAAAACACAGCCAATTTTTGCACCTCGGACATCCCTGGAAGGACAACTTTGCTGTCAGAGCTGTAAAACTCTGAGGCCAAGCAGTGGGAGCAGGTCTAGGTCAAGCCAGATGAACCCTCTGTATAGACCAGCACTATCTTGGCTTTGGAATAGAGCTGGCTGAAGGAACCCACAGACTGATGCTACACTGCTCTCCATCCCCTCCAGGACTCTAAAAACTTTGTTTCATGTGGTGCCTATGCAAGTTGTGACTTCAGTGAGATTTTGTCTGAATAAAGAGGAAAACATATTGGCAAAATTCTAAGAGAGGGATCTGTGTGTGCAGGAGAGCAGGACACCCCGGTCATTTATATGAGCAGAGAGCATGGGGCAGCCATCCTGGTCACACACATGGTGAATAAAGAACAGAAAAGTATGGACACACTCTGGGTTGCCCACAGGGAATTGGAGGAATGATGCAAAAGGTACAGAAAGAGGTTTTTTGTCTGCCAAAGTTTGAAAGTAGCATGAATATCTATTTTTTACATCCATCCGCTGTGTCCTCTGTGTTCACTGTGTTCAGCAAGAGGATGGAGGTCGAGCCTTCAAACAGGAGCAGCTAAT
Organism: Catharus ustulatus; assembly: GCF_009819885.2. NCBI lineage: Eukaryota > Metazoa > Chordata > Aves > Passeriformes > Turdidae > Catharus > Catharus ustulatus. The sequence continues at coordinate 94,823,517 of NC_046222.1, read as the reverse complement.
CATATGTCTGTTCTCCAGTGTTTCAGCCAAGGCTAAAAACATTACCTTAAACCTTTTTTACTTCGCCTTCAATGCAAAATTGTAGAGCAAAAGGATTAAGAATTTGGTTGTTCCTATCAGGAATCTTTGGATAAGAATCAGCCTGTAAGTCTCCATTCCAAGCATGAATATATATATTCCTTTTAAACAACAAGATCCTGATCTCAAAGTATAATTTCCTAATAGGGTTAGTTTAGTTTGCTCTCTTCCACTGGATTCTTTTAAATTTGATCATTAAAAACTGAGAACTCATTTTGCCTATGTAAGCATTAAAAACCACATATACTTTACATAAAATAGGGATTGATGAAGCTTATTAACAAAGTTTTCTTTGCTCCCATTGCTATCAAATCTGCAGGACTCTATGTATGGTTTTTATGAAGCATTTTGGGATACTTCAAAAGTAAATTCTTAATAAAAATGTAAATTATTATTATTGTAGAAACATGTTGACACTCTGTGCCATATAACATTCTCAGGAGCAGCATTCTTTCACAGTGGGATTTGAAAAACAGCACAGAATTTAGCTTGAATCAAATGACATTATGTATTTAGTCATTTATCAAAGCCACTTGGTAGAAATTGGGGAAAACATTAGTTAATCTTATTCATGTGGGAGCTCCTGGTTATGCAGCAACACTCCAATTTCTTAGTTCCCCTTTCCTCTCAAAGGCCTGAAATGCTTCAGCCTCCTATTGAGCTTGAAGTCTGACCAGTTTATAGCTACAATATATGACAGCAGAGAATGCTTAAAATTAGTGCAGGGCATTTCAGGCCCTGCAAGGAGCACCCAGGAAAAGTAAATAATAACCACAGTATGAGACATTTGCCTCAATGGGTCTGAATTTAGCTCCCCTCTGAGTCAGTGAATTAGCAAGTCTTTGGCACATTAATTCAGCTGTTAATTGATTTGGGTTGAGTTTTTGAAGAGAATTTTTCACCTTTAAATGCTTGGACTGGTTACTGAGGGAGTTTGGGCCAAAATTTTGGGAATATGTGGTGCACAGGAAAGGTGGCAATTTGTCAGTTTGTAAAAGAGGAGTGTTCTGTTGACAAACTACCTAATGGCAGTGTAGGCTATCCTTTTTTAGGACAGCCTGAAATACACAACAGCTGCCAAGCCTAGATCCCAATAGATTTATTTTGGCTACAACAAGGTGACAAATTTAGAGTAATGGCTCATCCTTACAAAAATTCTTTGTTTTTATGGTGACATGGCCTTCTAGTGGCACAGATGCTTTGTTCCATTTTCCTTCAGCAGAGTCTGGGTGAGACAGAATTTATCTGAGAATCCCACTTAAAGTATCTATCTTTTTTTATAGTGGAAACTTTGCATTATTCCATCTTCGCCAGCACCAAGGAAATTGCTCGCACCTGCAAATAGTTTCATAATATTTTTCACTTCACTAGGCACATGACACACCATACAGGGATTTATCATAGCAATGACACATCTTATAGAGAGGTCGACTCTTGAACCAGCTCCTTTCCCATTTGTGATCACATAGCATCTCACTGCTACTGAAGCAATTGTGATATTAAGCAAGTATTTAGAGTTTTCAGAGTGTTTTTGGTGACACTTGCCATCTGGAACAAGGTCAAGAGACATCATCATACAGTTCTTTGGCCCATCACAATAACTGAAGAGTGATTTGTAGACCAGAACTGGTCCATGTGCCGCAGTTTTGAGAGTGCTTCCCTTCGAGAGTTCTGATTACAAACAAACAAAGCCAACAAAACCAGACAAATTACAAATATTATTAATTTAAATGGAAAACAGAAAATGCCAAATAATTTTTGAAAAATAGCCAGGTGCTAGAAACATTCTAAGGGGTTGGTAGATATGGTAGAAAGAGGGGCACTGCATACTTCTTTACGGGTAACCAGAAGCCAAGCAAGATACTGCTGGCCTCTAAAATTAACAAATCACTAGGAATTGCACTGTATATGCAAATTTTCTACTGTTACACATCTATGACAGACAGACAATTTTCCCCTTAAAAGCAGTCACATTCCTTAGTAGAAAAAAGACAGTCTGCACCTGAAGAAATCATTGCTTTGAGATTATTTATTAGGATCACTAAGAAATGATTGCTTTAAAGTGAGGATGGCCTGCAAAGAAAGAACATGACTTGTGTACCTGTTGTTTCATGTGTTCATGTGTGTTTAGGGATAAAGTTAGATATAAAAACTACCAAGTGAACATGTTCTGCTTTCTCTGTCTCCATTCACCAGAGAGCTCACCAAAGATAGAGAAACATGATGGAAGGAATATAATAACACCCATACCAGGTCAGAGCCAAGAATCCACAAATCTAATGTCTCCCAGAAGGGGAGAGTATTATTCCAGAAGGAGGACAAATTTGTATTTCAGTTCCTGGGCCTTCAGTGTAGGGTTAAAGCTGGACTCTGGGCTCATTGTTGGCAGAGGAAGGTGCAGTTCAATGTGGCAAATGTGCAGCAGCTCCTGCAAAGAGCGATGGACAAGTATTTTTGGAAATGCAACGGGAGGCCAGTGAGTTCACTGAGCAACTGGAGCAGAAGAGCATCACCATGCATATGGATTGTTGAAAGGATGCCTGGAGCATGCCTAGCACTCCAGCAGAGCACCAACAGGAGGCCAAATCCCAGCATCTTGTAATTCTGCCTCTTTGTCAGAGTGGCTTACACTGGAAATAACAGGAAAGGACTTCCTTGGATGGAAAAAAGGGACCCATTTGAGTAGTTGGGAATGAAATTTGATTGAGGACATCTGCAGGATGTTTCCAGTCTCTGATGTAGTGGGTCAACACATCCTTGCTGAATCCTTTCAAAGAAAAGGAGCAGACAGTATCAGGTGCAGAGGGAAGAGTGCCAGAACAGGGTGAGCATCACAACAGAGGTCCAAATACTCCTCTAGACTGCAGCACTTCACTGTTTGCCCATTTCCTAACCTAAAAGTGATATTTTTATATCTGCTAGTCTTCAGTGTATTTTTATTTTTGTCCATAAATTTAGGAACTTAGGTCTACAGAATGGAAGAAGTAGAAAGTTTTCAAAAGCAGAAATTTTACTCTGTTCTTGTAAAAAGCTAAAGTTAGAGTAAAATGGGAACTAACAGGAGAAAGAGAAAAAGCACAGATAATTTGGAACAGTCAAATACAGTTATATGGCACTTTTTTCCTAAAGATTTCAAAGCTCTGTTCAAAGGAAGGAGCTATTTTTGTTCCCACTGTACACATAGGCAAAATTAAGCCCAGAAATACAGATACTGACCAGAAGTCATGTAGCTATTGCATAATAGAACTGGACATTTATTTCAAAACTCAACAACTGGGATTTTTTTAGCTTAATAATAAAGCTGCTAAAAATCCCAATATTTCAAAACTTATGGTGATAGTGGGGAAGCCAGGAATGCTTTCCAGATCTGGGTCTACTTCAATGCAAAAGTCAAACAGACTCAATCATTGCTTCATGCTTTCCTGGTTTTCATGCAAAGTAAATCCAGACATGCAACGTAGGAAGCAGTCACTGTGATCTCGAGCAGATCCCACCCTGGACTTGAGACCCAAGCTGAGGAGGTTTTACTGGCTTGCAGTATAGGCACAACAAACAGGGAATAAATCTAGTTTCGAATTCTCAGCAGGAAATATTCATGGCCAGAAAATAGGGCAGGAGGATATTGAAACGGGTTGCACAGATTTAATTGTGTTACATTTAAGGGGAATGGCTCTTTGAAAAGTGATAAAGTAGTTCAGAATAAAATCTTTAGCCTTCTCTATTTAAAATATTCAATTTCCAGTCTTCCAAAAAAAAGAATCCAAATTTTTTTCAAGACATCTTGAAGTAAAGCACTTCTTTATTTAATATTTTGCTTTGTTTTGGTTTTAACTACAAAACTGTTTTTAAAGATCTGTTTGAGATTTTCCCCAATGCTCAGGTTTGATCACTGAGTCAAAAAACCCCACCTTATTGTTTGCTAGTTATGTTAATGAGTCCCAGCCCAATGAGCTAATCTTCAAATCACACAACCTCTTCATTAGTGTCTCAGAATGCTGCAAAACCTTTAATTCTTTTGCCTCTGAAAGTTTCTCGTAGCAGATCTTGAAAGAAAGACTTTTTATCTCAGAGAAGAACAAAATTTTAATTATTTTCTCAAGCAGTTGCCCGTGTCATACACGTAACGGGAAATATCAGCAGGAAATCAATTTGACAGACACTAATGTTGCATGTTCACCAGTTCACCAAATTGCATCAGCTATGTCATCACAACGGGCATGAATGGCTCTGGCCCTGCAGTAAACCAAGGACACCTAATGTGGTCTAATTAGGACAGCAGTACACAGAAGTAATACAGTCTTAAATGAGGGTTAGAGTGTCTTTCAGCAAGTCAGTTAAGAATTTTCCCTTGTCAAAGGGCTTTCACACACTTTTATTTTATTTTATTGCATTTCCAAAAATACTTGTCCATCTTATAAATAAGAGCTATGACATAAACGTATCTGGTCATCTAAAGCAATGTCATGGATAAAAATCCTGTTGTTGTTTTGTGGTTTTGTCTTTTCTATCTAGCCGTTTGCAGGTGGCATTTTTAAGCACTGCATTTAAATCTCATGTTTAACTTTTGCCAAAAAAATTATTGAGACTTGGCAATACTGTTTGCTTTTTGTTGTGTAAGATGAAGGAAAATGTAAAAGTTTTTGTTTTGTCACCCCTCACCCTTGAAGTACTCTTCTGGAGGTAATCTATAAAAAATTCCATCAATGAGGACCGCAGTGCACAGTAGTTGGTATTGGTGATAAAGATTACATCTTTAAAAAACAGAAGGTATAAGATATACCATTACTGCAGGAACTTTAGGAGCAAGGAAGCAGAAATGAGCTTTCAGAATAGAAGGTGTTTTGGTGTGGGGTTTTTTTTTATTTCTGCTGAACAGTAATTGTGCATTTTCCTTTTCATCCTCTCACTCTCTTTATTTTTTAATACTGGTTTATAGACAGGATTTTAGAAAAGTTTTCTCAACTTTTGATTACTTCAGTCTAACATGCAGAAAACTGGCATGCCAGGCATTTCTGCAGTTCTGAAACTCTTTCAGAATTCTATCTGCACACATCCTTGCAATGATAAAACAGAAATTCTATAAAAGTATGAAGAAAGGGACAAAACTAAACCTTTAGTTTCATATGGGGTATTATTTCTTGTTGTTTTTGCTACAAAGCTGTAATTGGCCTAGTGAGATCTGATAAATGTCTTATTATAAACTTGAACATCAACTGATGGTGAAAAAAAATATCATGGAACTTGTGACTGAGAGAAAAGTAAAAGGGTATAAATGACTGGCAGTTCCCATTTCTTTACAAGTGTTACATTTCAGTCCCCTGCCACTACCACATGTTTCCTGTTCACAGATAATTTGTACAACATATTTTATCATTCAGTTTTAGACATAGTTGAAAGGCTTTTGCCTAAGGCTTGGAACACTTTGAAAATTGTATACCATTTGCAAGGCTTTCTTCTGCTTCACTGTGCAATTAGGTGACTGCCTTTCTGCAGACACTGGATTTATCATATGTGGAATTGGGGTTTTTTTCACCAAGGTGAACTGGGAACAAAAATGCAAGAAGGTTTTCAGTAACCCACAGACAAGGGATTAGTGTGCTGGCACAAAGATTGTAGGCTGCCTGTCAGTTCAAACTGGACGCCATTCCCTCACAGAAGGAGTATTGTAAGCCACAAAGTTTCATACAAAAATACTCTCAGTCTCCCTGCTCTTACATACCATGTCTGTACATGCTTCAGACTTTTATGGTGCAACAGGAGCATCTGATTTAAAAAAAAAAATCTCTAATTTTTAGATATGACTATTTATGAAACTATTGATTTTTTATTCCTTTGCCCCCCTTCTCCTCCTCTGTTCTCGCCTCCTCCCTTTTCCCAGCTCTGTCTTGACTAAACTTTGCTCTTGCCTAAAGTATGAAGATACTGATGTGCTAAGAGCTTCCCCTGCTGGAAGTTCCTAGCAAGAGGTGTTGTCGTCAAGTAGGGATGGATCTGGGACTAGCTCCCAGTTCAGCTAATTTATGTGCTCGGTTCCTGTCGAGCAGAGAGTACATAATGTGGCTTGAGATGCTGATTAAATTTCATGTGTATTTCTATGTTCTAAATAAACCAAATTTTAAAGTCAGATTTGAGCAATGGTAGTTTAGAGCTCTCATTACAGCAGTTTGCTTTTTTCCAGTGAATTCTGCCAGAAAAAGGGAGATAAATTCAGCCCTTTTGTATAATGTATTTATGTGCTTTCACAAGGTCATCTCCCAGTAGATCTGGAGAATTTCTTAAGAAGCAAACCTTATCTTTTAAAATCGTGTTGTTTTTTCATGGGAATGGAATTGTGAGTTCATTCCTTGCGTTTGGTTGCAGATGTCCAGCTTGTGGAAACCATGAGTGTGTAAGTGCACAAGCGAGCTGCAAGGAGCACTGGTATCCTGCAGCACGGTCCCATTGGAAGGAAGGTGCATTTCTTCAGGCTGAACATTTGTCTCAGGCAGTAACCTAAATTTGCCTTTTCTGAAAGCTTTGGAGAAGCTGCATTTTTAAAATCAAAACTAAGAGACTTTCAATCTTGGTTTTTACATACTCATCTTAGAAATACCTGGCTGTAGATTCCCCAGCTTTTTTGAGTGCAAGGCAAAATATTATTATCTAAGTAGTGTAAGCACAATAATATGCTTCTGCTGGACTGTGCTGGGAACATGGTTGCTGTGTTTGCATACTGTGACTGAGTGAGCAGGATTGTCTTGGCCATTCTGTAAGCTCTCTGTGCCTTTGCACAGGCCAGCAATAGGACTTTGGATAAACTGCTTCATTGTCACTCCCAGCTCTGTTGATTTTGTCTGGTTAGATTGTAGAAGTTTTCTGGGGCACAGTTTCACTCTCTCTGTGTTTTTTAGACTCAGTGCTCTGAAGCAGGTGGCACAGTGAATTGTTGCACTGCCCCTGTGATAGTATAACCCAACCTGCAAGGCTGCAGTGAGGTTGCAGCAGTCTGAGTAGTGACTTAGAAGTCTTCACCTCTTTGCTCACCTGAATTATCCAGCTCACCTGGGGATGTATTTTGCATCCTACTGAATTGTAGACATTTGGGGCAAGAAGAAAACCTTGCTCTTTCCAGCTGTAGCCTCAGGAGGGCTGAGTCACAGCAGAGCTGTCTTAGTGTGTGTGAACCAGCAAATATTTGGAGAGCTCCTGAGCTCCCACCATCTGTACACATACAGGTACACAAGTAGATGGAAAGCTTCCAAGGTAAGTTCCCTTTCAATCCCCATAAAATTTCATAGACCCAGCTAGCAATCTGAGCTTGGTGGAAGAGGAGCCTTCCAATTCTCTACTGGGTTTATTTGAATCTGCTGCCTGGTAGAAGACTCCAAGAGGTTACCAAAAAAAAAAATAAATTAAAAGCACTGGGTCATGGGATTTCCCAGCCTAAACATAATGGTAAAGCCAGACTGACTCCCTTATTTCTGTGCTATCCATTGTGCTTTGTCCCAAGTGGGAAACACAGTTTGCCAACACAGAGAAAACATACACTGTAAACAATGACAAGAATAAAGCTAAATATTATGCATATTCATTGCATGCAATCCTAACACAAACATAGTGTAAAACAGAAAAGAAGATTTTCTTTTTTTTCCCAATGAAGGAGCTGCTGGATCTTTTTAACCCTTTATTTTCAATAGCATGCAACAACAATATTTTACTTCATGTTATAAGCAAGTACTTTTTAAGTGGAGTTTTTCCTTAGTTGCATAATAATTTAATTGACTAATTTCTCAGAGGAATTCATTTATTTCAAGTTTCCAGAAGGTAATGGTACAATTGCTCACTATTTTCACTTTAGCTTTTCCATAACTTCCTATTTTCTAATCAATTAATCTGATATGAGTTTCATTTTCTTTTATTTATGGATGGGGAAAGGATATGTTCATGTTCTACGTTAGAGTGCCAAGAATTCTGGTTTTTAATGTGAATCCCGAACAAACAGTGCAGGAAAAAAACACACTTGTTCCATGCAGAACACCTCTTTATCCAAATTCCTAATGTAACACAGGACGTATGTCCAAACTATTATGCTCCCATTCACATGCCTACTTGTGAAATTCAATTAAGACAGAAATTGTTTTATTGTAAAAATCTGCTCTCCATCCTGAAGAGTAAACCAAAAAGTCTTCAAAGATCCCAACCTAATAGGGCTAATTTTGAGAATGGTAATAAACTCATAAACATAATGCTAAGGAAGTCAGTTCAACCTGACCCACGAATTTCTAGGAACAGTTACTTCCAGGTTGCAGGGTACCAAAATAAGCCATGATACTTCATTTCACAGCCAGAAAAAAATTCACTTATTTCTGAAGCAATTACTTGGGCTGTGACTTACAATGAACGGCACTATGGGTTGGATTGCATGATAATAAAATGAAATTCTGTGGCATGCTTTTTTTTCTCCCGCCCTTATTCCCTGTTTTCTCCTCATTTAAAAGCAAAATATGATAGTTTTCATTTTTGTGTAAGTATTGTTCTTGATTATTTTCTTTGGATGAAGCCTCTGTATTCAACTGTGTGAATAGTACCAACGTTCAGCAGCTAGCATCTATTGTTCCTGCTCTTTTCTGGATACTAATCAGCACAGAGTACAGTAATTTCACGATTATAAGCCGTACCATTTTGACTAAAATTTTGCTCCCAAACCAGAAGTGCGGCTTACATTCAGGAGCAGCTTATATATGAACAAATTTTGGAAATTTCCCAACCTGGAAGTCCGAGCCAGCAGCAGCCCCGAGCCGAGGTGGAGCCCGCCCGGTCCTGGGCAGCGGCGGGGCAGTGATGGTGCAGCGGCAGCGCTGCCCGGCCCCGGGAGACCCGGCGGCGGCACCAGCTGGGCAAGTCCCTCTCCCTCCTCCCGATGGCAGCAGTCAGGGATGCCCCTCTCCCTCCTCCTGGTGGCACCGGCCGGCACGCCGCTCCCCTGCCTCCCAGCGGCAGTGGCGAGCGGGGCCAGGGCCGCTCCCTGGTGGCCGCCCTGAGCAGGGCTGAGCCAGTAAACCCCATGATCACGCGATTCTGTTACTAATTGCCAACTTTGTGAAAGTTGCATGTGGATCCTCTCTGCGAACGAAAGTCCGACTTACAATCCGGTGCGGCTTATTTATGGAGGAAAAACAAAATGTTGCTGACATCCTGGAAGTGCGGCTTATAATCGGTGAGGCTTGTAATCGTGAAATTACTGTATATGAGGAAATCCTCATTAACTTTTTTGTTAAAATTAGCAGGCATGCATACTCAGCATTCTCATTATCTAAAATATTAAGACTGTGAAAAAACAGGTTATATCCAAATTCTGCATGCACTGCAGAGTACTCATGTTTTGCCATTGTGTGCTTGTATGATTATTTACATTTACTTGAAACATTCACATATTAATTATTAAATTATTTTCTATCTTGCTGATGCATGAATATTTACAGATAAAAACTAAAATTTCAGCTATTAGTTTATTATTAATGCATAGCTATTAGCAATAGATTATCAGAAGGATACCTTTTGTTCACAGTAGATATGACACAACAACAGATTGTAAAATAAGTAGTAAGAGTGTAAAGCCAAGGTAAAACCCTAAATGCTTTGTTTAGAGCAGGCAACATTTCTTAATATGTGCATGGGTAATCTGCTGAGTCTGGGGCCTGCCTGCAGGTTAGAGAATAGCTTGGAACATAGAAATGAAGACCAAAACAGAAATTATATAAATAAGTGCTTTAGCAGAAGCAGAAAATGTTATTTGAACATGTGTTCCTCCAGACCACAAACCATTAGCAGCAGCAAACAGATATTTTACAACAGATAAGGATCAGGCTCCACAGGCCTGTCTCAGAGCTATGAGCTTACATGTGATAGGTCAACTGTACCTCCAAAAAGCAAGCTGGGAGCTTGTATTTTATGTAGGTTTTGTAGAGGTATATAAAAACCCAGCAAAATGTAACCCATCATTAACTGTGGACTTTTCTTCTGTGTGCCTGTTCTACCCTGATTATTTTGGATCCTGGCCTGTACTGGTCACACTGAGAGGCATTAAAGGATTAAAGATTACTTGAATTCCAGTTTTCATTTGCAGAAACAGCAGGGCTGGCGTGGGAACGGCCCCATGTCCAGAATGCAGCACTAGTTCAGCCCCACAAGCAGCAGTTCTGAAGCAGCCAAGTGCCCTGTGGCATGAGCTGGACTGCAGGGAAGATGAGTTCTTTCTAACCAGACCTGCTGCTCTGCAACCTCCCAAGCTCAGAGCTGGTTTCCTTGGACTTCTCTGGGATGGGCTCCATCGTAACAAAAAATATATAATGAAAAATCAACTAAATAGTCAGAGTTATGGTTTTTCATTAGACTCAATTGTTCCTTTTTAGCCAACCCCACTAGAGTATGTTACAGTGCTTCTGTGTGGGCTGAAATTTTCCATTGCTGAGGTCCAAACAGGGTTTATGCTATTTTCCCATCCTTCAATGTTTGAATGAGGTGGTTTTAGTTCACAAGAATTCTTTAGCTAATTACTCCAGGAGAAACTCTGTTTTAAAGCTGTCAGGAGCAGCACCTATACTGTCTCCACTGACGAAAGCAGCACCTGAGTGAGGTAAGAAATGACTGCAGCTGCAGACACTAGGGTAAGCCACAGAAGCTCCTGGGCTAACACACCTGAGGAAATTCAGATTAATCCATGTCAATCAGAAAATGACAGCAGCCTCACTTTCTGCAACTTTAATTGAGTCAGGTAGGCACAGTTTGGCATTTAAAACATCTTTCTAGCATATATGTTTTGTGCCATCTTTGAACATGAGGAAAACCAGTTTTCCCTCATATAAAACATTTTTTCCATCTTTAAAATAATCCTATACCTTAAATGTTTCAGATTTGACATGGAAATCTAGCATGAAAATAGCATTTTTGGAGAAGCAGGACATAATCTTATTCTGGACAAATTGATTTTGTGTGAGCAAGTTGGAGACTGAGAGCATGCAGCAGATATCTGTTTTCTGAACTGATGCTTACAGTGGTTCAACAATGTGCAGGCATAGAGTTGGTTTGAGTAAAATGAATAGGATCCTTAAGTGTTTCTGAACTTTTGCATTCTTTAAGTGCAATGTTTGCTCTTTTGTGTGTAGCCTGTAAAAATAATTTCTATTCAGAATGAGCAGTGATTTGTATTTAGAGCATACTTCTTTCTATAGCTTCAATTTGCACTCTGTCTAAAAATGAATTTTACGGTTGCATACAGGACTTTTCAGAATAGTTGAAGGTAACATAACACTTGCATGAAGGAGACATGCCCCGCAAACATGGCCAACAAGGCAGAACTTTAAGACTGGTGGAATAAAATATATGTGTTTCCTCAGAAACACATATTACAATAAATAATCTGAATACAATTATGCTGCTTAATTGACATAATGAAATCAAGTAATGTACCAGAAGCTGATATGTCCAACATGACCTGGTTGTCCCTGACAGACATCTCTAAAGCTTAGACTAGATGCTGTCTAAGACCAGTCAGGCTAATGAAACGGATTTTCCTACAGATTTGTGTGTTTTGCTTCTTTAAGGCTCTGCCTTGAATAACCCAGTTTTCCCTCACAGTCTCTCCAACAGCAGACAAGACACAGCAAAGCTGTTAGACAGTATATCATTGCTGATCAGCTGCAAGCTGCTGCTGCCAAATGGGATGTATGAACTGAACTCTACCTGTCTTACTCTTACAGGAGGTTAAAGATGCTCTTTTTACTCAGCTGCCAATATTTCTGAAAATATAAAGAATTTAAATGGCTGTGAGACATCATCATTTTTTGAATCTGTTTGATTAAAAAACCTCGTTGATCTCAATGGGTTCAAAAGAGGCAAGTGGATGGTAGGTAGATCAAAAAGAGGAAGTACAGCTGCATAAAATGTGGGAAAAATAAAAAATACTTTATGAATATCTACACACAAAAAATCAGTAGCTCAGGCTGCTTGATGCCTCCTAAGTGGAGTCTGAGTTGTTGCTTAAAAATCTGCAGTTGTTTTGGAATCCAAATAATAGAAAGACCACCTTTTTCTGCATTAATCAGTACCAAATATCATGCATATCAGGTTAGTATACTGGATCCTCAGGTTCCTAAAAGAAAGAAGTTGAAGTCAGTTTGATTCTACTTCCCTGGGTTGGAAATGGTCTATACAAAAAGATGGTCAACACAAGACAAATGAGTCTGAATCATTCCTTGCTTTCATTTGCATTTGCTGTCATAATCCTGGTGTTTTTCCTACTGAGCCCTGGAGATGTGCCAAATACCAAGGTCACAGCTTTGTGTCAGAGAGCAACAAACCACCTGTAAGCTGCCCATCACTCCACACAGCTCACAGCTGCTGCCTCTCTCCTACAAATCAGTGGTTGGGACCAGACCTATGATCAACCATGCTGCTTCATTGCTTATATGGTCCTCAGCACATCTGGAGCACACGTCCTAATCAGTCTTTCAGGTACTGTTCAAGGAACAGGCTGGAGCAAGGACAGTCTCCAGGTGACAGCAGGGGCAAGGAAGAAGAGAATTCAGCCATACACATACAGATATCTCAGAAAACAGCCCCTGATTGTTAATTAATTAATTAGTATGGACTTTGATCCTAGAACCATGCCTGGTACTAACTCTGGTACAAAAATCAGACTAACCACTTTAGGGTGGTCTTTATCCTTGGGCCAGCTATGAATATCTCCATTATTCATGGGCCAGCTATGAATATCTCCATCTCAGAAGAAAGCCGTTCTCACACTGATTGACTGCCATCAGCTAAAGCAGAGCCCTCATGGTGCCCATTTGTGTAGCCACACTGTGCATGCTATGGGGTAGGAGCAGCTTTGAACAGTGTCTCTGATTTCCTCAACACAAAGGAAATGTTCATCTCTCTGGATCTACCACAGTTGCTGTGACTTTGTTCCAGCAAATGGGTACAAAGGCCAGAATGAAGATGAATGTTAAGACTGTCCTGTTAGGCAAATACACAACAGACTGAAATTATATGTGCAGTCTTAGTTTTAGCATTCACAAAGTTCACAATTTTGTAACAATGAAATTCAGCATTTTAACTAAGTGGATTTCTAATACTATATCTTTGTATACATGTGTATGTCTACTCTTGGGCCGCTGAAAAGTTTTCCTCTGAAGATACTTTTAACAAGACACAGATTTTATACCAAATATGCTGGTTATCAACAAGAAAACCAGAAACAGGTAACAGAAAAAGAAGGCACACCCATTTCCTGTCTATCCTTTTTTATTGGTCTTCTGTCATTGAAATATATGGCTGTGCACTCTTTTATTCCAGGGGGGAAAAAAATCAGCACAGGGAATTCTGAAATGGAAAAACCAATAACATTTTGGGGTTTGATAGGTATTTTTGTTGTTGGGGGTTTTGGGTCTTTTTTTTTATTTTCCATGTAAACTAAATTACTTCTTTTCCGAGCCAAAATATGCACTCAGAAACATGCTGATGCTTTTCAAATTGTAGTAGATAGAGGCACTTAATCACCAGTTTAAGTAGAAAATGTGCACCAAGGGAATTTTCCATGGGGTGATTTAGCTGTATGCAAATCTGATGTGTACTGTAGTACTGAGGCGCTCAGGAGCTGAACACTGTAGAGCTTGTCAAGGGATTAGGTAACAATGAAGATTTAAGACCCGGGACAAAGCTAGATGTAGGTTGGGAATAATATCCTGGTCAATATATCCTCTGGTGTAGACAGCTAGATAAACATGTAGATAAAACTTACTACAGCAATGTTCAAGTAAAATGCACCACAGGCAAAGAATTGAAGAAAAACTCCCACAAGGCACTGACAGCTTTGTCCCTTTTTCTTTCTCTTTACTGAATATTATTGTATTGGAAGCATCATGACAAAAACCTAAGGACCAAGCCCATTGTGAACCCAAACCTGCAGGGGATGCAATCTGTAATATTTCTCATTCACTAACATGAATCCCACTGATAGGGTGGGTGACTGTGGGTGCAGGCTAGTTATTAGATAATTTATATGTGTAGACTAAAAGCAGTACTGCTGTAAAGAATATGCATAAGGATTTTTATAAACAGACCAAAGGTGTAAATAAATTGGAGCTTCACATGTCCATGGAGTCACTGTTCTGCATCATTAAAAGGTCTACATTAAGACACAGTCTGTCATTCTCCAAGTTTACACATCAATTTCTATCATGCTCCTAATGGCTCAGTTGCTACCTGTAAAGTAGCTGCAGTAAAACTGCGACAAGCTTCCAGGACAAGAAGAAACAATTCATGTTCCTGCCTTTGGACTTCCCTGCCTGGGGATGGGTGGCTTTGGTGCAGGATGGTTCCCCTGAGCCACCCTACACAGATGAAAACTTGGAATGGAGACAGGTCAACCAACACAGGAATCATAAAAGAGCAAAAGTGGATTATAAAAACACAACATTGCAGACATTTTGTTCAGTGGAAAGAGACCTGTAAATACACTTAAAAATATATTTCACAGGTCTCACAGTTCCCTCCATGCAAAGCTGAAACAATAACTTTACATGGGACAGAAAAATCATTCTTCAACTATCTGTATTAAACAGTGAGAAATGTTGATCCTTAAGTGCACATGAAAACAAACCAAACAACCTTTATGTTTTGTACCACACTTTGAACTCTGTGTTTATCACTGGGTGTCAAACTGACTCTTCAAGTCAATGGCTCAAATACAAGCATTTCAGTCCTCTGCCTCAGTTTGTCATCTTAAAATGAATGAGATTAGATAATATTTTTCTTTCCTTTCCTTCATCCTTCACATATGCCTTCTCTGGATTGTGAGTCTCTGGCAGTGTCTTTACTATAAACATTCTCCTAATTATATGTCTCTGTAAGACAGGAATGATGGCAATAAATATCAGTATTACAGTTCATTAGATTTCCTGAGTTCTGGCCCATTAGTTGATGGAAAAGAGCTTCTTTAAAAATGTAAAGTCAAAGTTATTTTTAACTATGTTTTTTGGTTGTTTCATTTGGGGCATTTCTGAAATGCAGACTGAGGGAGAATGGATTTTTCTGGCTCTTGCTCTGAAAGTGCCCATGACTGTGATGGGACAGATTGCATCCCAAGGTGTAAGAATAACCCTGATACAGGCACAGGCTCAGTTTCCTGCCAGATACAAGGCCTAGCAATGAAGTTTTTCTTCTTCCAAAAGATATCTTGTCTATTGTAGCTTTAGATAGGGCTCAAAAATACTTGGGTTGGCTGAAACAAAATCTGCCCCCACAAAATGAAATACAGAACCAGTCGTGATGACAGAACTTTTAACGCAGGTGACCAAAACACAGGAAGGCCCACTTTGTTCCAGCCCAGGTGCTGCTGAGAAAGGGTGGACTGCCAGGATGGAAAAGCAGAAGGCATGGTGGTGTTAGTGCCATGAACAGAAAATGGTACAGCACAGCTTGCACAGCCAAACTTTGTGCTTGAGGAAGGATATGTCCCTGAGCAGTGTGACGTGGGTACACCTCTCACCTGAATGTTACATCTCTTGAGCAATAAAGATCCAGGGACCTCGATCAGCTGTGGAGTTCTTCACGACTGGAGGACACTTGATTACTTTTTATGTGCACGATATTCTAATTATCCTGTAGGCATCCATTTCAGGTTACAGAATTGTTATTGAAAGTGGACAAAGTAGAGTAGCACAAGAAAATTACTTAGCACAGATCCAGATCCTCCGTCATTTGCATGCACACATATATGATTTTTATTTTCTGCTTATGCAGAAGGGCAGTAAAATATTAATATGTACTGAATATAGTGTGTTGCTACTATCAGACTCTTATGAAAAAAATATAATTTTAATTTTACTTGCATGAATTTTCTGGGTAAAATGAATAGCAAATTTTTATGTACAAGTGTGATACAGTATTGTTATACTGCACATAATACACTTCTATAGGCAATAACCAAAGTAGCCACAAAAAAAATCATTGTAGTAAAGAGAAGAAACAAAAATTTAAAAATTATTCTAAGACTTTTAGGAAAGGATCTAAATTCGTATGCTTCAGGGCATGAAACAGTCTGTGGATTAAGAAATTTTCCCTGTGGACAAGTAGTCTCTGTAACAACCTACTGCAGAGTTTCTGGCATGCTCATCTGAACCTAGCCAACTTTATAAATGCTTTACTGAAGAAGGTGGACAACTTTTCTGATCCAGCATGTCCTCTGTGTAGTCACATGAAAAATGAGAGCCTCTTATATTATGCCTACCATGAGCAGTTTTGTCTGCTATAACTCTGGTCTTGATACTTTTCCAAATGTAAATTAAACCAACTGGTGGATAAGGTTTCCTTATCTGTATAACTTTTTCACTTCCTATTCCTATCCCCATTACAGAAGACTGTAAAATGCCATCTCCTTATACTACAGACATATAGCATGTCTGGGAAATAACACCTGGAGCTCAGAGGAGCACTGGCAGTACCACAGAAACAGAAAAAGAGACCAGCTGCAAGGCCCTGCTGGGTTTCTGCCCTATGATTCCCATGATTCATATGAGACTTGACTTCACCTGTTGAATGTTTGTGTTTGCAGTCCTCCATGATAAGGTGGCTTTAATTAAAATGGTAACTAAAACTCACTGGAATGGCCCCATCAGAAAGGGACAACATTTCGGAGGGTTGAGGCAGAAGCTACAGGCACACTGACTCAGGAGAGGGTAAGCTGTCTCTTTCCTGTGTCTGCAATTTAGGTCTTTTTAGGGATGGGAGCTGTAGGCTATAGTCCCCAGCAGTATATCTGTGATGTGGTCTACTACGGTAGACACACACCTTCCTTACACTTCTTCCCTCCACACAGGACCAAGGCAGGAAATTCAAAAGGGAGCCATACTCCAGATTTAAAGGAAGGATGCCAGTTGCAAAGTGTGAGTATCCAGTCTTCCTCCCAAGGGATCTCCACTTTTGCTCCTCAAAAGGGATGAGGAAGTGTGAAGGCTGGGGAATCAGCATTACTACAGGCATTTAATGCTGTATTTATTGCTTTGATTTCGGGCATCTCGGTGTCAAGTCAGTAAAAGCTCCAGGAATTCAGCATGGTGGAAAATCAGACCCAGCTTGTCTTACATTGACTATCCAAGACAGAAAGCTTCTCTGGGAAAATTTTACTCTGGTTCTGTAGAAGCAGTTGCTTACCAACTTTTCTTTATTTGAAGATAAAACACCCTTCAGGTTGTTAAAGAGATATAAAAGCTTACAAATTTCCTTTCACAATGATTTTGGTATTTTGATTTTTTGTGAAAATGAAATACTACATTTTATATTGCTGGTGAGTAAGCTTTGCTACATCTCAAATTTCTTTCATTTATTTATATGGAGGTGGTATAAATCACCTGTCCTGAGATTTTCCCACTGTGATCCACAGAAGCAAAGTCAGTGAGGCTGTGGTGAGGGTAAGACTTGTCAGTGAGGGCTGGTGTCTGGACAGTCCCAACTCATCTGGTCCTAAACACACAAGAACCTTCATTATAGCCCATTTCTGGAGCCTACAGTAAGCTATGGGCTCTGTCTCCCACCATGATATCCAGCCAGCTGGAAGTACCTCTGGGTGCAGGGCTATTTCCACATCAGGATTAATTTTTGGAGCACTGACAGAAGCCTTCAGTACTATTAGTTCAAATAAGTTTGGAAATTGCTGGATTATAGGACAGCTCACAGTTTAGCAAGCTGTTGCCTCAGGATTTTTCAGAAGAAAAAAAATAGAAGAAAAGAGGGGAGCAAAATAAAAGCATAACAAAATAAAAGCATAGCAAAATAAAAGCATATGAGCTTATGCTAAAATGGTCCTCTGACTTGGGGCATTTCAGTTTTAACTCAGAGAGGAGATTGTGGGAATTCAGAATTTTCACAAAGCAAATCCAAACCCAAGTGTCTTAAATCGACCACCCAAAGTCAGAAAGCTCCTTCTGACGCTTTTTTTTTTTTGTATGAATTATTAAAGTGCTATGAATTATCCATTCCTCTTCAGGCTTCCAAACTGAGTCTGAAATCCTGTACATTCTGTATAATACATAAAATTAAGATTATGCAGATGGAAAATACTTCCCTGCTGCAGTTTTCTCCTAAGATGTCTTACAAATACTGAGCACAGAGCCACCGTGCAGAATGCAGCTGGGTGCCATTCAAGTAGCTTTTTCAGGGATGGTACAGGAAGATGTGCATGAAGACAGGAGTACCTGAGGCTTCCACCAAGAGGCAACAATTCCAGGAAGCAATGCTCACAGGAAGGTGTAGTGCTCCTTTCAGCAGCGACATTAATTCTTGCTAATTTCCTTGAATGCTACTGCCTAAGCATTTTATGATTGCTTTCCCCATCCCTGAGAACTTCTGTGGAGACTGAAAAAAAATTGGGCTAGGACTACTAATAGAGTTTTACAACATATCACTGAGATCTTGAGAGGCTTTTCTCCAGAATACTCACAGATATTCTGTGAATGACCAACGTTTGCTGGATTTGTTATTATGTAATAGCCATTAATTCAATAATCCACCAGAAATTAGGACCCTAAGATGCTTTCAGTATGGGCTTTTACAGATTTCTCTGAAATTTCATCACATGACAGTTTTCAATCTCAGCAAGCTCCTCCAGGTCAACAAGGAAAAGGCAGTAACAAAGCAAAGCAAAACATTTAACAAATTCAATGAGCATCTATTATCAGCCTGATTACACACTGCACCACATAGAGTCCTAATGATTTCAGTGAGGCTCCATGCAGCATAAGGAGTCTCCCATGCAGATTAGTTTATGAGATCAGGGTCTCCATATGGAACATCTCCTCCATTCACCCCTTCCTGCTCTGAACAGAGCAGTATAAAACAAAGGCCTGCTTTTCTGCACGCTTGCAAGGTTAGAATTCTTGATGGCTTTGAACAATTATTCAAATGACAACAGCTATGAAAATATTTCTCAGTGCTATTTAAAACCTGTGTTGGCTTTTCTCACCTCGGTCACTCACTGCAATCTTCTCTGTCCAATTACCTTTCTAATAATCATTTTGATGCATTTCAGCTGCCACAGCATTAGGTGTAAATGCCTAAAATCATACCATTCAGTTCCAGGAATAATTTCATGGGAGGACTGTCATGGGTGTGTAATATTAAGGGAGGAAAAAATCAAATGTCAGAAACTTCATATTGATACTTTGATCAGAAGCAACATGAGACTGAAAGTTTTTGAACAACAAACCATTTGAGAGTGTGTAACATGGTTGTGAAAATATTCATAGCGTAATTAGATAAATAACAGATCCAGTGTCTATTTTTACTTTCCCTTGATGAGAAGCTTTGCAGGAGAGACTGCTGGTAGTTAATTCTCCCTAACAACAATCTGTGTAATCACAAACCCCAATTAGCTGTGCCTGTTCTATGCTATACAAACTATTTCCTTAGCGCTTCACATCACTACTTTGTAATTAGCTTTCATCTACACGAGCTTTGACTAAAAAAATATAAAAGAGTGTAAGTGATTGTACTGCCACTCAGTATTCTGCGAAATAATCGCTAGCGATTTCAATCAGATTAATTTTATCACCCGTATTAAGGAAAATTACCTCCCTCTTCACTCTCTACAGCTGAGGGCTATTTCATTTCCTGAGATGTTCATAAAAGCATAATATAAAGCAATCTGTAATTGTAAATATCCTTCCCTAATAACTTTGAGATATTTCCTTAATACATCTTTACATTTGGAGTTTCCGTTCCATAAAATACAGTAACAAGTGCTCTATTATGTTTTAAGTGTGTGCTGTTAAGCTGGACAACTTAGCGCTGTCCTTCCTGTTTTTACATAGGGTTATATTTAACTTGCAGATAATGGGAACAAGGTTTAAAAGTGATGGAGCGGAATAATGGCATTACAGCAATAATATATCTTGCCTTTGTGAGGAATAGAACTTTACGGCCTATTTCAGGTCAGCCAACACCAATTCCATTTTTCACAGCCTGACAACTTTCACCTTCACCCACACTCCAGATGGGTATTAAAAACTACTTTCCAAACAAAACTGAGGTTTGGCTATATCCATGTTTTACACCAGGGAAGAGCCCTTTGATATTTAAAACCTACACAAATAAAATAAAATAGAAATAAAATAAAATAAAATAAAATAAAATAAAATAAAATAAATCTAAAATAAAAATGGGCGGCTTACAACAGCCATATGCTACTGGCTTGTGTGGCAAACTTCCCAGCTATTCAAAGAGCATAGCAAGCTGCTGAGGTCCTATGGGAGGGGTCATAGCAGGGGGATTTCTGCAACTGCAACTCTTGCAACTTCTTCAGCAAAGACATGGCATTAGTAAAAATTTAGGAAATTTAGCACCTGGTTTGTGGGAAATGTGAGATGTGTGCTAGGAGGATCCCCAGAAAATCAATATAGCACTGTCAAGAAGATTCATTTAGCTGTTCAGGCCACCACCACTTTTCACTGAACACAGACCCAGATGTGCAAGTGTGATGGCCTGTGTGGGAAACTCTCTCCCTGAGCTGACTGCACCCTGAGTTGGTCTGTAAGTGTTGTTCCTGGATATATATATGTATTTTTTTTTTTAAATGATAACAAAGGAAAACAGAAAAAAGGCACTGGGTGATTAAAGTGCATTCTCACACTTATATGTGAATGTTGTCTCTATTGCAGTGCTCTCCCCCAACATCCTCAGCTTCACCATAGAGGTACAAGGCCACTGATACAGAAAGCACTTTTCTCAGGGCCAACACAGCTTAAGGCTGCTCAAAGCAGCCCCTGTTCTCCACAGAAAGTAGTCTTCCAGCCTTTCAAAGGTAAAGGTATCTCCTCATCATAGTGGCTCTGTACTCTGCTGTATCTGGTTTATCCCTTGGACTGTCTCACATATCCCTAATTATTGCAGCTTGAGAGCTGCCAATGCACAGGAAGTCTGCCTGTCATACTGGAGAGATGGTAAAGACCAAGATAGGTAAGGGACCATCCCCTCTGGAGAAGGAAACTCTCCCTGCCTGCTGCAGTGGAGTCTGAAATGTTCCCAAATGGTGAAGCTCCAGGGACAAATGAGGGGAGCAGATCACACAGCTTGCCCCAGCACACTGTGAATCACTACACATTGCTTGTACGTGCACTTTGACACTCTGCACTGCCTGTGAAATGAATAACAGAGTGTATCTTGAAATTTTACAAATGGGGTGGGGGTCAGGATATGGTGGATGTTATAGATAACATCTCACTGGAATCAAAAATGTTGCACTCACCTTTCTTTCTACAGGAGCAAGACAAACTTTCCACCCTTTTAGTCAAGCATAAGAAGAAGTTCACTCTCATCTAGAGCAACATCTTAACTGTTTTCAGACATGCCTCTTTGTATTCGTGGAGGAGACACACCAGATGGGTAGGCTGCAATGGGTTAATTTCCTTTGCTGTTCACTTAAGACACAGGAGAGACATCTCTTTACCACCATCCACATTTCCGTGTTGGTAGAAGACACTGAAGACCAGCTTATATGCTTCAACTTGGCATGACAGAAATTCTAAAAACTTATCAGAAATTAATTTTCGATTGGCCTGAGTCTCTGCGGGAATCTGTGCCTGAACTTTTTCCAAGGATGTTGTCAAAAAAGAGGCCTGCAGCTGCTATATCCCCACATGGCACAGATATTCCCAACAGAAGTGTCATCTTCCACTCCCTTTTTTTCTGCTTAAGCAGCGTGCAGGGACAGGGATGCAGCAGACAGAAACATTGAATCCCCTGAGGAAAAGGAGACAAAATCATTGCAAGAAGAAAGGCTCAAGTTCATACATCTCCAGAAAAACTCAAACACATGCTGAATTTCAATTTTCTCATGCTTAAATTTCCACTTCTGAGAAGGCCAGCTAATAAACAAAGTCACCTATTACAGTTTTACAAATGTTGCATCCCCACTGTTTTATATTGTCGGGAAATAAAGTGAAACTAGTAAAAAATTCAGTATCCCTGGCAAATATCTGAAACTCTTTTATGTGGAACAAGGATACAGCTAGGGCTGAAAGAACATGTGTTTTCAGTCCCACTGAAAATTTCACTGTCTTCGTATTTGCTTTTATCCCAATTTGGAACAGAAAGTTAAACATTGACTACTGAAACTTCTGAAAATCACAAAGTTCAGAAATGTCAAAATATGCTACTTTAGTATTTCTGATCTAAAGGAAATGCTGAATATAACAAAACTGCAACAGTGAATAACATTTTCTGAATGAAACCAAAGCATTTCATTTTAGCTCTGTTCCAATGTATGTCTCCCTGACATGATCTTGATACCTCACAAAAGCTGGAGATTAGATGTTTTGCATTATTAATTTTTTGCTATGGACAGATTTTCTGAGTGTGCCACAAGATACACATCACCCATCATACAAATCCCCAGGTAAAACATCCAGTTGCATCTTGTGAAGTGTAATCCACTGAAGGGATGCTTCTGTATGGATTTTGGTCATCAAGCTGTTAGGCACAAAAACACTGCAGAGCAGCAAAGAAAAATGTTAAATATAGCTGATACCAAATATTTAGTTTAGTTGAACAAGACAAATGGTTTGGGATTGTATTGATCCAATCCCAGGCTTTCATGTAATTGCTAAATATTATAGTGAATTACATGTATCTGTACAGTGTTCATTCATAAAGATACTCTGGACTCCATTGGGGTAAAATAATGTGCATTATTGAGCAGTTATACAGATGATTGGTGCTCTATTATCATCAGAAATTAAAATACTGTGAGTTATTTGACTGAGATAGAGTTAGCTAAGATAATGACAAGTTTTCTGACCACTATAAATACATTTTGCTGTCACATTTAAAACAGTAGATAATTAATGCAGAGCCAGCTGCTACTAATATACAGCACTAAAACTTGTTAATACAAGGCTATAATAAAGCTGTTAATACTGATAATATCATACAGTATTTTAAACTATGGCAAAATATTCCTTAGATTTGTTTCCTTGCTATGGAAATGTTTGCTACATTTTGGGTTTCTTTTCCTAATAAATGTCCAAGACCATATATCACGTTATCGGCCATAAATAAAGTCAGCTCATGCCTCAAGGGTCCTGCAGTCTAACAGGCAACAACAAGAAAGTTGAGATATGTTAGAAATATAAACCAAGCAGGATTCATTATTTGCCTTATAACAGAAGCTGGATACCCCATCAAGCACAGGACTTCATTTTTTGCATGTGCACTGCAGTCTTTGTCCTGAAGAGCTTGAATTAAAATATAAATCTAAAGGAAAGCATAGCTTTAAAAAACTGCTTTTTGCCTGTAAGAGTCTCTTCTTTCTCCTTTTCATTTAAACCCAAGAAAACCTTCAGTGGGGATGGGCATTCAAAGGTGCAATCAAAACCTCTTGAAATATGTGAAAGTTTTGGAGTATGCTTTTAAAAATTGAACTCCAGTTATCCAGATGTCTGAGATATATTCTACTGTAAATGAAAGGAAGGCATTCTCTACTAATTCTCTCACTCTTACAATAAGCTAACTGAAAATGAGAATAGTTCTGATCACCAGAGTCCGAAATTGGTATTCCAAGAGTTTCACAACAGAAATTGGTTTGCCTCCATTTTACTGAATTATACTGTTCAGTAGTTAGAAACTCATTTTATAAGCAAATACGTACTTACCTATTTTTTAAGGCTCTGACCCACTGATCATCTTAATGGCTTATAACTGCAAGTGTTCCAACTGGTTGATACCATCTGTCTGAATCTGTGAGACAAAAGGGTAGTGGACAAGATCTGTGGCTTTAGCTCATTTAGTTTATATTCAAGAAAATGTGACATTAGTCATTGGTATGGAACACTGTTGAAATATTACAAAAGCCAAATGATTGTTCTTCTTTCAAAAGTAAAAGGTGGCGACTAATTAAACAGCAATGAAAAAGAACGACATGGCAGCTGTGGACTGTTATTCTCTGGTCCCTAGATACAGATGGGCATTAAAATAGTTTGTCTTCTGGGAAGGCAGAAAGAGACACAGAAGGGGAAAAGTAGGTTTCCAAGTGCCCAAAGTTAAAACTGTCTCACTAAAATAAAGGCAAGAAATAAGAGGAGTAGATGGCTGCAGTGAACTGTGTCTGGGGCCAGATCTGTGGGCTTATGTATCATAGTTGTGGATAGTCCTGTGGTTGGTTCCCATGTGAATTCAAGGAACAGGATCACCTCCAATAAGCGGAAAAGAATGTCAGGGATAGATGGAAAAATCCTCTCTGCCTCAGGAGGTGTCAGAAGAGTGCTCAGCACACAGATGGGAACTGCCTTCAGGCATAAGCAAAAAGCAAGTTTTTGTCAGTGACCAACATAGTTTCTGACATGCAATGCCCATGACATTGGATATTAAGGGTAAGAGATATCAACGCCTCATTTTATCGAACTCAAGGCTTATATTCTGCAAACCTGTTTAGAACATGGTTTTCCCCGTAAAAGTTAAACACTGACTAGAGCCTTTAGAACATAAAGGGTCCAATTTGCTAATGTTCTGTGTCCATGTACAAATCAACTTAATAGCACTATTTCTGGAAATATTACAAGCAGAGAGATAAGTTTCACATTCGTCAAAGCTGTTCAAAACCATTAAACCATTTGGAGTCTTTTTTTTCATCTTTTTTTTCATCCTTTTTTTTTTTTTTTAGGAGCATTAAAAGATTTAGCAGTTTAAGGAGAGATCAGGGCTATTTTCGGGCAGTTATTTGAAATTTTTAAAATCTGGCTCTGGGTTTTTTTTTAAATGCACATTGTGATGCCATTAGGGCAGCTCTGACAGGAGTGTAGACAATGCATATTTTTTCCTTCTCTCTTTTTTTTTTGTTCATATTTTTTGGAATTGCTTTAAGAACTCTGGCCATTTGGATCTACATCTGTCTTGTTCCCTTGAGAATTATTAGTAGAAATTTGTGAAGAATCAGAAATTCGTTTGTCTTTTGATACTGATGACTATACTTACAGTCCAAAATCTTTCTTTCCAGCTGAAAAGTTGTCTTTAAAAAGACTTGGTGTTAGAAAGAACTTTTTTCTCCTCAGCAAAAGGAATGTTCACAAAGTTTAGATCAGGATAAAACTAAAAATTTATTTTTCCTTTTTTTTTTTGTCACCAAAATTAATTAAATGTATACTCAACTTGGTGCATAACATAGTTTGCCTAGGTTTTATAGAGCTTATCAATCCCTGCGGCAGGTCTGAGCACCTTTGCTCAAAACTTATACAATAATGTTTTTCCCCAAATCTAATTTGTCCTGAATCACGGAACATAGTTAAAATACAAAGAACAAAGTTTCCAGTAATTACATCAAAATTAAAATTTCCTTTTACTCTAATCTAATTAAAATTAATTGAAAGCACATGCTTTAAACCAGCTTGCCATACTGTCAATGTGATCAGTTTGTCTTATTGTAGATAAAGCCATACCTGCTTGCTAAAAGTATGCACGTTCTGGCTTCTTTTCCTGCCTTTGAATATTAATAAACTACCCAGAAGGCAGGTGAGAACAGTTTTCTCAGTCAATGCTTTGGTTTTTGGTGAAAAATGCTTTCAGAAAATAAAACTGTAGTCAAACTATCCAGAGACCTCAGCCAGGTCATGAAATGAAGCTGAAATGGTCTTTCAAGGGACTCTTCCTTCAGTGTATTGAGATATACATGGTAAATGTGATTTAAGAAAGTGAGTTTGTAGGGAAAGGGATGGGGAAAACAGACTCGAGAATGAGGAAAGGACAGTGGAAATGTTTAGCTTGCATAGATAAACAGCATCTAATGTCTTCGTATATCACAAGGCAAACCTCTTTTCCTCATCTGACACCAGGACTGCCAGTTAATACCAAAGGATTCTGATGTGCCCACTTACTCAGTGACAGAGCTAAAAATAATAATCTGGTAAATATTTCTACAGTATTCAAAAAGGCAAGGAGCTGCCTTCTTTTCCCGCACCTCCAGTCTTCTCCCTTCTTTCAGTTGACCAACACAGCTCTCTAGGTGAGGTACGGACACAAGTATGCACACACACACAGAAATAGACACATGCATCAGTGCATGCACATATTTTACCTTGATACTTCTTTTAAAGGCTGCTGTGCAAAGTCTGGTGGACTAATAATATGCATCTCCAGGACACACACTTACAGTGTGTTTTGGAGGCACCACTTTGACTCAGAAAGAATCCCATCTTTCCCAGCTTCAAATAAACATGGTAACTCGGCAAAAAGGGTGGTTTAAAAATCAAAAGACAGAAATTCTTGGCACTGCCAGCTAGAGAAAGTATGTAGGTAAAACAAAAATTTCAGCTTCTCTTATATTCCTTTCTTACTGTTTTGTTTCCTTTTGTAAAAATAGATTCCTTTTTTAAGAGACAGCATTTTACACTTCTTGCAACCAGTAGCAAGGGTGTAGAATCACTCCACCAGTGCTCTCCATCTCTACTGACACTTTTCATCTAAAGTTATCAGAGGGTGCTACTAAAATATGCAACCCCCACAATGCTAGTTTGATACCAGCCACTCTTTTTTACAAATAAAATCACAACTGCTTTTTGGCAGCAGTGGAAATATAATTAACTCCTTTGTTTTTCCTCTTCTCCCTTTCCAAGGTCCTAAGCATGTTTGTTCTGACCTCTATGTCTTGTACAAATGCTGGTGAGCCATGAGGTAGACAGTGTTAGAGAACTAAATATGTTGAAAAACTACCTTTCTTTGGGGCAAAGGAACCTGTGTTTCAGCCAAGACAGTCCTCAGCTGAGTTTCACCATGCCTGTTTGTGCCAGGACAGCACCAGGGCAGAAACAATTTGCTGACACATCAAAGGGGCAGTACTGTGCCTGCTAAAGCTATCACTGCCTTTGCATACTTGCCTACAATCTAAAAAAAAAGAATAATTTGCATATAGGGTTCTACCTCTTCTAGGATCAGGGTCAAAAATCAAATCATTATTTATCCAGGCAAGGTCACAGAGAAAGTCAGCAGAGGCAGGATATGGTCCCAAAATTTATTTACTGGGTCTGCATCATCCTGATAGAGAAACACTATTTTAAATAGCTTTTTTAAAGTTTTCAGCTACTAGTTTCTCAGGATATGTAATTGCACATTACTGTGGCATTTTAATCACTTCTGAAAGTACTGTGTGGAATTGTAAAGTTATTTGAAGACAAAGCAATCTCCAGCAAGCATAGTTTAAAATGGGCTAATGTTAGAAGTCTGTGCTGCTCATGGGCACATTAGCCAGGCCTTTTCCCCCCTCCTCCCCTAAACTGCATGCCAAAAGATGTATGATCCACTTTCTGAGCCAGGTCACCTTTAAGAGCACAGTGACATGCCACAGAATTATTCGCCAGTCCTCACCAGAGATGTCTGCAAGTGCAAAGCCTGTGACAAAGGACTGAAATGACAGCACTTTGACTCACTTCTACATTGTGTTTGTTTAGGAAGGTCCTAGAAATTGTATTTCACCAACCACATTCGCTATCAACACACAATTATCTGGCTTAATCATGTGGAACAGTGGCAAATTCACCTGGGGCTTAGGAACTAATGACATTCTCGTCTGAGCTGCTTTAGTGAAATGGCCTAGCACCTGAAGCAGGAACAGCAAGATTGCTCAAGAAAATTTGGTTTTCTTTTTTCATTTCACAGCATAGGGGCTCTGCTCAAATCAACAAACGCTCCTGATTAAATAGCTGTGGTAGTTGACTTATTTGCACTTGTGTGTATGGCTCTGAATGTACATTGAGAATCCCTAACCTTTACAGGAAAAGAATTGTCTGTGACTTGTTTTTAATATGTTGCATTTTGACATAGAAAATAGTCAAATAATTTTGCATTTTATAATTTTGATATGATGAGATCTGCAAGTGTGGGTTATTCCAAATATTCCAAAACCAGCACGGGGCAACTGCAAAAAAACTCCACCTTTTCTCACACTGAATGTATTTGTATCTATTTTTGTCAGCAGCCTGGGCAGGGCCATTTAAATTCTGCTTGCTCAACAGAAACTCAGATTCTTATGTCGATCTCCCCCCTAGTATACAGGAGATGGGATGAGTTGTATTGCTGCTGACTATGCCACTAAATCTCAAAAGTTTAGAGGTAGGCAAAGATGAGAAATTGAGTGTTCAGTTTCCTGAATGCTTAAAAAAAGGGATAGGGAGGCTTGGGACCACCCAATTCCTTCTATTTTGGCCAAAGGAAAGAAACTGGCCCTATTTCCATGAATAAAGTCTTTTTAAAAATATTCAGAAAGATATTTCATATTCACCTTTGGCATTTCATGTTCAAGGACTCCAGAGCGAAATACTCAGTCTTGCACAGACAAGTCCAAAACAAGGCCGGCCGGTGTCGGACTTGGTGTCGCGACTTTGCCTGTAATGAAAATTAATTAGCATTAACTGCAATATGGGTATCAGCTCAGACTGGTACACAGATGAAACTGAGTTTTTATGGATAAGCTGCAAAGCCACCCACTCGCTGTTGATTCTGCTTTTGACTACTACTAATACTCTGTCCTAGTAGTGCAGCATCAGCACAAAGCAGGATTTGGAGCAGAAGATCCCCCCACAGCCTCTATACCATGATTACTCCCACATCAGCGGGAGAAGCACTCATATAACATTGTGCATAAAGCAATTTTTGCTAAGCCAGCCTATGCAGCTCACAGTTTGGAATCCCAATGCCCTATCACTGATTGCCTGGCTCATTGCAACAAATCTCTGGCAGCAAAAGCTTTGCCAATTTCTGGAGGAGTTGGTGATTCAGGATCCTCTTCATAAGATGCACCATTGCAGATAGTCCTGCTAGTTTATGTGAAAATATATATTTCCCCTTTGTGAGTCAGTGCCTCAACATAGTCAGGCATAAATCTGATAAAAAGGGTCACTGAAAGATTGAAAAGGATAGTACAGTTCTGTAAATACAAGGATAGAAAACAACCATGGTCTCAGAAGCCCAGGAGGAAGTTATTCCATATGGTCAGAAATGAAGAGAGTTTGGTTTGATGTTGATCTCCAGAGGAAGTGATTGCTGACATGCCATGTCATTTAACTGGAAAGAGGTGAAGCTTTGCAGCAGATGGACTGAAATGGAAAAGAGTAGAGGGGCAGATTTGTTCAGATTAGCTCTAATGTAATGTTCAAGCATCTCAGGAGAGCCTAGAATATCCTTTTGTTTCCTCAACTATCTCAGCAAAACAACTAGGTAAAACAAGAATAATTTTGGAGGCTGTGAGAGAAAATAGTTCTTCATAGAGCCTTCTGTGCTGCAAGATGCAGAGGCTTACGTGTTCATTACAGGACAGCCACCAGGATAAGCTCTCACCAGTACCACCTTTAAAGCCCTCAGCATATTACACTGCCCCTGGAATTTCTCAATCACCCAAAGGCTCAATTTCTAACATATACCTCTACACTATTGCTATTGATCTCATGGGGAACTTAGGGTTTCTAGGACCCCCAAAGATATTCCACCTATTTCCTTAGCACTGGGCTTGGCACTGTCTCAGCAACCACATGAAAGCTCTCCCTTGTTGTCTACAGCGAGCTTTGCGTGACTGCAGCAATTACTTCCCCTTGATGTCTCACTCCATCATAATTGTAGGTTTTTTAGCACTCCAGATCATGGTGCTTTTTAAGTCCTAGCTCACCACCAGTATAAATCAGTATAGCTCGACTGAAGTCAACAGCATTGCAGCATTGAGAGAGAAACAAGAAGCAAATCCAACTCAGTGAAATGAAGAAAGTTCTTTTCCAATATATCTGTGTCACTGTTTCTGTAAGACCCCTATGTGCTCTAAAGGCTGTGCTTTATCACTGGAATATCTAACATCTCAGGGCTATCAAAGCTACCAAATTGGCTGTATTTTGGTGACAGATAGGGGGATAAATGCAGTCAGCATGGATTTGAATGGCTTTTGTGACAGGAGTGCATTGCCATCAAGAGCAGTTTAGTCAGTGATCTCAACAGTTGGAGGACACAATCAATTAACTGTATGCCAACAAAAGAATGTCACCAATAATGGGGAAAGCTTGCTTCCAAATAGTCCTACCCTATGGTCATTTTGGGCATTTTACTGTTAAGGCTGTAGTACTTGGTGTAGAGAAGAAGAAAATGTGAGATTGAGTGCATTTATGCAGATATGTATGTGAATGCTATCATTAAAGCATTTCATTCTAGTCCCTACACAGAAGTTACCATACATACAGTCACTTATCACTAATACTAGGTTTCATCAGGCATATCTAAATCAGGAAATAATATGGTAATTTTCACAGTCACCAAGTGGAAAATATTTATGGTGCAGTAGTTTAATATATCTGTATTTTATATTTCTGAGATTGTACCTGATGACATAATAAGAGTTTGAGTTTAAATAACAGCTGGATGATTTCAGAAAGAAAAAAAATGCACTGGTAGAAAGCTTACTCCTTTATAAAAAATCTTTTCCACGTTCATCAGGATTGCCAGCCTGGGGCAAACTTAATTAAAGTCAATGGAGAAAAAAATTGAATACTTAAGAGTGCTATTTGGGGTTCATAGAGCTTGAATGACTTAAAATATGAAATATTCAATTACTAATAATTGTGGGGTTTTGTTTGGTGAGCATTTTGTCACTCACTCCACACTTCACATCCTCCTCCTTTCATTCTCTCCTAGACAGAAGGGTTAAAAAAGAAGAAAATTAGCAGCTCAAGTTACAGTTCCCAGAGTGAAGAGGAACCCAGATTTCACCAACCCATTGCTCTTCATCATTCTAGTCTCTCCCTTGATTCAGACCTTGTACTTGCTGCTTTCTTGCTGGCTCCTTTCCCCTCTTCCTGAAACACATTCTCTCTCCTCTCAGTCTTTTTTTTTTTTTTTCACTTTTTCTGGGTGTGATCATGATTCATGAAGTGATGATCTGACTTTGAACATGTCCTTACATTTAGCAGTTCGCTGGCTTAGGTGCCAGGGAGGGTTTGAATTTCTTACTGACTTGAACACACCATTTAATAAACTCAAATGCTTTAAATGGAGATTTGAAAGAAATAATACCAGGAGATATTTTTCAGCAGAAGCTCAACAGGGCTTGTAAAAGGAAATCTGTTGGGGAAAGGCAATGAAACTTGAAATGGTTTTGTTTACTGGACTGCAGTATTAGAGGAGGTGAGCTCAAATTTAAATATATCCCCTGCCCAAAGTGGCTTCTGATTTCAAGTATTTAGTTTTATATCTTGGGGGACAGAGTTCATTGGGATTGATGCTTCAGTAAAAGACCAAATGCTGCAAAAGAGGTCAAGCAATTTCCTCACCTTTGAAATTTAAAACAAATCAAATCAATATTTACATATATGTATTAAAATAGGACATGGAATACTGAAGTCAGCCCCATAGAACAATGTTAAATGTTTCCTAATTTCAAATATTCTCCAAGAACTAAGAAAAAAAGGACAGCTTGGGCTCAGTTATAAGATATTCAACAATTCCAGAATTGCTGGAAGAAACAACAGTAAGGTTCATTAAGTGACTGATGAGGACAGGCTATTTGAGTGAAATTTTAAAAAATATTTTACTGTCTTACAATAAAATAAAATCCTAACCTGGAGAAATGGCAAATTAATTAACATATTCTCCGGTACTTAGTGACACCTCAGTAGAAGGAAACTCTTAAAATGTGAAACCCTTGACATTGCCAGAATAGAAAAATAAAGTACATGTCTCTCAGTGGGTACCAGGGACCTATATTATGTCCTACTGTTGGTTACAGAATTTTCAATATTTTCTTATCCTTTTTCACTCATATGAACTGCAGCTTATAGCAGTGGTAATCATTTCCTGTGTTTGAAAAAGAGATGAAAGCATTCATGGATGAAAGCAAGTTGGATTTAATCTCCTTCTCTCTCATCCAGTGCACTGTACTGATCATTTTCCAAAAAAACAAGACTTAAGCTCATTTTTGTCATGACAAAACTAGTTTCATAATAATCAGATGGCAATTCCTAGTGTACACAATTCTAATATAATTACCAGGAGGAAATGTAGAGGGAGTTGCAGGTTTGAGATAAAGAAAAGCCTGTGAATTTTGTATTAATGTCTCAGACTCTCTTATTTGTGCAAGTAATCAATCTTTCGGGGAGTAGAATAGTAATTCTTTGTGAAAAAATGACAAGAGTCTGAGGAAGAAAGAAGATAATCTGAGTTTCATTCTGTACACAGCAGGTCAGCTGTGATTGACAAAGCTCATCACAAAACTCTAGCTCCCGGAATAATCCCAATAGCAGAGTTTCATTTGCAGCCGAAGCAGTGTTAATGACATGTTTAACAGCTGCTTGTTGAAGTTTGGAATCTGCATTAACCTGCAGAGCAGTGAACAGAGAAATGAGGGGAAGTATTGAAATCAAGCCTTCATTATGCCGACAGCCCAGGGTAAGGGGTAGTGAGGGGTTGGTGGAGCGGGAGCTTCCGGGGCTCAGCTGCAGATGGGGATGCTGGAGGAGATGGCAGCACCAGATCCATGAACACAAAAGGCTGCACAAGGAACTGACAGGCTTGACTCATGACATCGAGGAAGGGGGAAATTTGACAACTGGAATGAACAAAAAGGGAGAGGTGGAAAACGCAGGACTGGCAGCATGGCTTGTGAAGAGGAGAACCAACAACACAGTTCCTTGCAGGTTATCACATCCTCAGCCACCCCGTTCTCCAGTCTGTAGCTGCTCTCTTCTAACCAGGGGCCTCTGTCTACTCTATAAAGGGGACTAATTTCACAGTATTCAGTCTCCTGCTGAATTCACTTTTAAGATTAGATGATATTCCCTAATGAAGAAACAAAGCCAAGATACTGGATGCCTTTCCATGCCACACTGATATCCAGCAATAAGAAATTAAAAAATACTCATCTGACTCCAATCCTCCTACATCACGTGTTAAGAGCCTGAGTGCACTTGAGCTGCCCTTAGATTGTACTGTTCTACACCAACTCCCTCTTTCATCCTGCTAATACTAACATCAGTTTCAGAAAAGCTAGGGGCAAAGGCCTGGAAGCGTCTGATTCCTATGTGCATGCTTCAAAATGTTGGCAGTGCCATCAGGCATCTTTGGTGGAGATTATAGTTAATACAGACATATATACAATACCTTCATAGGTTAAACAAAATGGCTCATTGTTATTCCTAGCCCTGGATCAGCTATGGGGTTCCATAAAAAGTGATTTGAAGGACATCCCTCACACCTATTTTACTGACTTTTCTTGTCTGAGGGGCTTCTTAGTCTTTTCCACTGCATTGGGTTCCTCTCTGTTGCTTCCTGATGTGAGTGGAACACATTTAATCCTTTTCAAAATCATTTTATTTAGTCCATAAATTGTAGGTGAAAGGCCTTGAACTTTCACCTAAGTCTCAGATTGCCCTTCCAAGCTTCCAAGGCTTCAAAGCACACAAATTCAAGGACATTACAGCTTGAACTGAAGAGTTTCTTAAGCACCTGGGTTAATGTCTTTCCAAAGACAGGCACTTGAAAAGAGGTAGGTTTTTGTTAAGGTCTAGCTAGGTTAGACTCAGCAGACCCCTCAAAGTACCTCTAATCTGCTGCTGTAGGGGCCCTCACCACTAACCCAACTGACCAGTCCTGGGGAGCTGAAAAATACTTTTGCCTTTAGGAATATTTGGTATTCAAAGCCAAGACATCCCAAGGGTAAGCAATGTCCATGAAAAACAAAACCAAATTTTAGAGGTGTGCAAGTCTGACAAGTTTAGAAGTCACACTAGTGGTAAGATCTAACATTCAAACCACTCACAATTTTCTTATTGTGCCTGCATTTCCAGTGTTTCATTTTCTACCCCTTTTTTAAATTTTTATTTCAAATGTCTTTGTCTCTAGTGAGGGTCAAAATCTCTGCTCTGGAACAACATTGTCTGGGAAGCAAGCCAAAATACAGTTGATGCTCTCTGAAAAAAAAAAAAAAAAAGGAGAAAGCAGAATGACATTGAATTGGCATGGTCCAGAGGCTAGAGCAGGAGTCAGGGACCTGTGTTATATAAATACCTTCAAAGTGATTTACCATAGCACCAATGACAATATTTCTTGACATCCTTAGTCAGAAGAGGTTTTGTTTACAAAAAAAATCAAAATTAGGCTAAATATTGACTGTTCCTGTGGTCATTTTCTCTTGCCTGCTTGGTTTCATGTGGTGAACATATTTGAGATCATTTTGGCTGGGAGTCTTTTCACAAACATTTTTTGCAGACAACTTTCTAAAATCTTAAAACGCATAGCAACTCAAAAGCTGCATTAGGGCAAAACTGGAGATAGATAGATAGATATGTAAGGTAGAAGTAATATACATCATCTCTGCCAGTTAAAATCTTCCACAACCTCAGAAAATACATGTGGTTTGTCATTCTAGCCTCTTGCCCAGAAAAGTCTTCATATCCTGTGAAAAATTTCACTTACTCTCTTAGCTATTCTGTGGACTCAGGCATTGAAAATCAGACAAACTTTGGTAACATATTCTTATGTTAAAACAACCATTTTCTGACTCTAAATAATGTCAGATACTGCTTGTGGTTTCTTTTCCTTATGCATACCTGCTAGCTATTGCATTATCAGAAGACTTAGTATTGTTAATTTGTCCCCTAAAACACATGCGATGGATTTACACAGATCCTGATGGTTTTGACAGTAAAATCTACTCCTGGGACAGTCTTCTTAATCCATGTTCCCAAACAAACCTGAGGGCAAAGACTGAATGATAGTAAGCTGTTGAACATGAAAATAAATAACAAACAAAAGGAAATGAGATATACCTATGAAACAATTTGGCAATGTGTTTAAACACATTTGTTGTGATTTGCAGAGCTACTTTTAAAATAAAATTACTCTGTTAGATAGATAATTTTCTCAGAAAGAGCTTAGGAAACCTTATTATTTTCAGCTCAGCCTCTAATTTTGCAGTTGCCAGGAAGTTTATTACGGAGAATATAAGGTCAGAAGAAGGGTTAGTCTTTGAATATAAATACACAAGATTCAGTCACTAGAACTAGCCACTTCATGCTCCTTCACAATATCAAAGCTCTATAACTTCTGTTGAATTTTAGCGTAATTTATGAATTTTTGTATTTCTACAGGATAATAATAATCATTGGGGGGTGTTCCTAGCACCTTCCATATCTTACTTTGTCAAGTACTTTATCTTCTCCTATTTGGCTTCTCTAGAATAAATGCATTCTAGTGTTACACTTCTAACAGTAAAAGCTCAATTTCACCTGCCTGTGCAGTGTTTGAAAAGCACGTATTTGCTGAAACTTGGAGGTGGAGTATGCAGGAGCCCCAGACAATGACAGCTTCCTTGGAGATAAAATTTCCTGCTGTAAGCAGTACAACTTCGTTTGAGGATTCTGTTTGGGAAACAATACTGCTGTTTCCATCTGCAATGACCATGACTTTATACCAGGTCTACTTAATGTTCTCCATGAATAGTATCCAGCTTTGCAAGTGCTTTAGAGAGACAGCAGAATGCTTTAGTACCACAGTATCTGAAGCACAGAGTTTGAAGGGACTTACCTGAAATCCCTCATCAGACTAGAGGGATGTTCTTTCCCATTCCTCAGGTTGCACAACTTCCCTATGTAGAGTGTTTTGCAACCTGACAGTTGAACTAGCAAGTCTTGCAGTTTTGTCAAGGTAAATTTTCAGCAGTTTTCCAGGAAACTGGGATAAAGATGTAGAAATGATGATGAAGATACTGAAATGTCCACAAAGCTGGCAGTTGGACTAAGATATATGGAATAAATACATATTTTTGTTGATTTTTACTGACCAATGAGCACCCTTACCAGAAACCTTTTTGGCACTAAAGATGTTAATCTGTGATTGTGTTTAGGCTTCACCACGAAGAAGTGTCTCCATAGGCAGTGGGATCAACACCTTGCACAAGAAGGAATTGTCAAAACAAGGATTTCCCTGTAGGAAAATGGGAGTATGCATATAAAGAGTGATTTTCATTCTGTTGCAGTCTGAAAATATAGCGATAATGCTGTGGCTTTTCTAAAGTTGTTTAGTTTGTTTAATTTCAGAACCAAGAAAAAAAATAAAATAAAATACTTTTTTTTTTTTTTAAATAGAAAAAAGATCCAAAAAGAGAATCAGTTTTTGCCTAAATACATATACATTACACACACAGAGACTAATTTGGGGTAAGGAAGCGAGAAGATTTTGACACCTTTTATTGGGAGCATATGCTATATTTGCCGTTAGCATTTCAGGACCTCTTTTTATAGCCAGATAAGAATGGGCTGGCAGAAACATAAATGAGAATCCAACTCCATACCTGTCTGAACAAATTTCTTGCACTAATGGGTTGAATTAAAGGAGATGATCTTGTTGCCATATGTGCGTTCTGCTGCTCTTAACCATATGGCTTTATTGCTAAGCAAAATATTTCTAGATTTCTATTTTTTTCATCCTCAAACTGGGACAAATGTCAGCTTTTTGAAATATTTCCCACTTTCAGAATCAGGGAAAAATTGTATTAAAGTAGTTGAAATATTTCCTTTACATCTCAGGCTTTCACAAAAGTTTACAGTTTACAGTTTACTCTAGCTTACTAAGCAATCAGTTATTTTGTGCTGGAAATAGCAATAGTTTTAATACAGATAAGTTCAGAACAGACTGATAATTTATCAGGTTTTTGAAAATTTGAGTTTGAATGAATCAATATATTTAGCAAATAAGTGCCATTTCAGTTGAAAACTTTTTCAAGTCATGTCAAATAAACGTAATGCATGCTTTATGATTAGAAGGGAAGCCAATAAGCTTTTTCTTAGTGCAGGAAGTGACTTAGGGAAATGTGAAAGTGGAAGAGGGAAGGAAACCAGAGATAGATTTTGTATAAAATCACAGGTTTCAAATCAGGCATGGATCAGGACAAAATGAAAACCAAATAAAATGAGCAGATTACTCCGGAATGTCAAAGCTGAAAACACAAAAGAAAAGGAGCTTTGGTAAGGACTGTGACTGCACTTGTGGCTAAGAGAGAAAATATGAAGTCTGTCACTAAGCTAGCTATGACTTGAGCAAATTGCTGACCTTATTTTGGATTTGAGTCATAATACCATATGGTCATAAGAGACCATTGAAAGGGGCCACATGGGTGGTAACTGCATACCTTAGTGTGTTCTCTTAGTTTGGTTTCAACCAAAAGGGTCATCTCCTTAGTCTACCCCATGATTTGAACCAAACTGGTAAGAAGCACCAGGGACAGATTTGTTTCAACAGCATGCTTATGAGCTGGGAATAAAATGCTGATGCACCAGACCCTTCACTAAATCAGCTTTGTGGAGAATGATACAAGGTAGCCAGAGCATCTCTCCTTTGAAAATACTTCCTAAATGGAGGGAGAAACAGTGGACAGCTAGATGGATGAGTGACAGCCTTCTTTTAGCATTTTCCCACCAATGTCCATCTCTCAACACAATAGGAAAATATAAGTCATCCTTCATCTTTCCCTTGATCACAGACACAAAATAAAGGTCAAGACCACTGATTACCTGAAGAGGATGGTAAAAAATACAGAAATTATGCAAGGCAGAAATACTGTTTCTCTGTCACATTTTGGGGCAGAATGCAGCAAGAACTCCTCCTCTCCAGCACCCGTGGCTAGGAAGCATGTTCTCCAGTTACATGACCAAACACTGTGAACAATTTTCCTGGTTTTTGATTCCATGTTAAGAAAGAAGGCACCTGGGATGCTCACCTTGCCAGAGCTAAAGAGGTAGAGAGGGACTGCTCTTTTTTTTAGCAAGTCTTCCCATCCCTGATAAGCCCTTAGACAACTCATAAAGAGAGATACTATTCTGCTAAAAATACAACATGGATCTAAAGCAGATGCATTCTCTGTGTTAGTGGGAGAGAGAAGACACGGGCAATTATTGCTTATTTCATAATCATTTTAGGTTTTAAGAAATCAATTAATGCAAAGCTAATGCACATCTTCCCTGATGTTTTTAAAGGTCACCCACCCTTTTCTTTCAAAGATCAAAAGCATGAACTAATACCATAGGAAATATTCAAGCCTGTAAAGAGTCCCTCCTCCATGACATGACTTAGGTGTTTGTTCCTTTCTGTGCTTTGATCTTTTCCCAGTAGCATGCAGGCACTGTAACCTTTAAGTCTGAATCGAACTTGCAAACTCCTAATGACTGAGCAGGTTCAAAACTGAACAAAAGTAGTCTTTTCCATTCATTGCTAGTAGGAACAGAGGAGTTTTTCAGACTTTACATTGTCAGCATGAAAGAAGTTGCCTATGAATATTTACCTTCAAATTAAAAAGTTTTCTACAGTTTCTGCTAAAACTAAATTTTACTCAGTTTCATGATGAGGCTGCTCTCACAGAAAGCAGTTTTTGTCAGTATCTGTCTGGAAAGAGAAATATTAGATGAATACTTCAGTGGCAACAGGAATTTACCCCCTTTTTCTGCCTAGCATGGCAGTAAATATGCTCATGAAGTATCTTTTAAAAAAAGACCATTGTCCCCCAAAACTATAAGCTAAGAATTTAGGGAAGAAATTAAAAGACATTTCTGGAGACTAGGAGCTGATGCAATTTGGCAATTACTACCTCTGCTGGATTTTGGAGCATTATAATCTCTAGTGAGACTCTTGTGTCAGAGGCAGCTGCAATACCAACAATGACTGAATGCTCTCCTGTTCTTCTACAACAGTTGACTCCCACTGACCATTTGCTCACTACATTTCCAAATCAAAATTTTTATTAAATGGAAAAAATTGTTAGTATTAGGTGGTTTTTATAACAGTTGTATTTTCCTGCAGGGGTGGACCAAGATGTTTCATTCTTGCTTGGGATGAAAAATTACTGAATGATGGCAACTTCAATGTCAGACTGCTCAATTCATGCTTTTACTATTTGCCAAAGCCTGTTACAAACATACCAGCATTTTCTCCTTGAATTTAGAAGTATGGCTTTACTGAAGGTTCTGTGCAAAGACAGTGGCTCAATTCCTAGGGTTTTTTTTATTATTATTATGTGGATAAAAGGCTAGGTACTAAATATCCCCCTTTATTATAACATTACAGATTCAGTAATTTAAGAGCAAAATAGTGAGCCACTAAAAAACAGATATCTCAGAGACTGGAATGAGCAGTAAATCACTGTTAAATTTAACTTTCTTTTTCACAATTCTACCCATTATTAAAATCTCTTTTCAAGTCTGTGAATTGATTTGAAGCAGAACTCTGTGGATATCCGATATACTCTCTCCAGGGGAATTTAGAGATTGCAGCATGTTCTGAAAGAGCAATGAACTTACTGCCCCTTTCCATGATGTCAAGAGAAACTCCTGTCCTAGACAGATAGCAGACATATCTCAGGAAGAAAAGAGATTGAGAACTGCTGTTTTGTTCTGGGATGGTCAATTTAGGTTTCTTATTCAATCTCCTTTTTGGTGGGGTGTGCTTCTGGCCAAATTTTACAGGCAAAAACTGAAAAAAAGCTTTTTATTTACTGCATGTATATTTTTGTACTTGAAATCCACTTCCTATTAAATTTGTATATGTAATATCAGACAAAAAGGACACTTAGACTACAAGAAATGTTTCTTCTTGGTATGTGATCACATGAGTACGCAGGAAGTGGTTTTAGCATACTTCTTTTTCCTCTTGCTTTGTTTCAATCTGTTATTTTTTGCATTTGTACTATTCATTTACCTCCCATTTAAGAAATAGTAATTTTTTTAAATAGTACTTAGCAAAGGGCACCCACATATGCAGAATTTGCTCAATCTTACCAAAAGTGGCTGATAACCACAAATTGTTTTTCTGGCTCTGAAGTATTATGAAAAAAATAACAGTCCTCTTGTTGCTCAGGCAGTCAGCATGCTGCACTAAAGCTAAAATCTTACTTGAGGTTTGGTTATCAGAAAGGAGAAAACTTTGATTCTCAAAGTCAGGAGTAGATGAGTGCACATCATAACAATGTTATGACCATTTAATCATTTTTCCATAAGAAAAGATTAAAATGCCTTAGTTATGCTAGATTAAATGCTCATTCAATAATTGCAATGGACAGTATGCTTTCAGAGTAGGAGAATTAAATTAAAAGAAAGACAACTACAGAAAATGTACTAGTGGTAGAATTAGACAATGTTTCATCAGTCCCTGATGTCTCTACAGTAATGAACCTGTCAAAAGATAATAATATTTTAGTGAAAGGTGTGATTGGATGAGTCACATTATTTATTAACTGTTACCCTAAAATATCACTTTTGTCTTATTATTAAAGAATGGTTAGAGGGCAGCAGGGATGCCTGACATAAAGCATTAAAACATGGATTATGGCTATAACAGGCCATGAAGTGTATATGCTATGCTGTAAACTCTGTAGCACAACAGGCTAATACCTGATGACTCAGAGCATTCAAGGAACCAGAAACTAGCAGACTTTGTGCAAGGGCTTTGGATCAGTCTGCTAATTCAGGAGTGCATTTAGCTATCTTCCTGGAGCTACCTTTGTCAAAATATCTTAACTGTCCAGTGGTTACAACCAGTTCTAAATTCAATTTTCAAAGCATTGCAAGGAAACAGTTTCTTCTGTTTTTTGGTCGGTTTGGGTTTTTTTTTAAATTATGGTGGTAATGGTAGTAGGCAGGAGGGTGTAATGGAAAAAGGAACTATACAGCTGCAGCAAAGTCAGCAGAAAGTCAT
Source organism: Catharus ustulatus (assembly GCF_009819885.2). Lineage (NCBI taxonomy): Eukaryota > Metazoa > Chordata > Aves > Passeriformes > Turdidae > Catharus > Catharus ustulatus. Next base: position 94,782,711 of record NC_046222.1, on the reverse strand, counting down.
CAGTCAGAGATCACAATAAGTTCTCTGGTAGTCCCACACCATGTGCATTTTATTGCAAGTCAAGCCTAGGTCATCTAGTTGTATGGTAAAGAAGGGATCTCTATAAGTCCACTACAAAACATAATGAAGAAGGAAAGATTACACAGTGGTGTTATGGATGAGAGCAAAAGACCCATTATGAGATGGGAAGGACATGGCTCCTATAATGAGGAGGCCATATCTAAACCACAGATAGTGTGTACACAGAAAGTTTCCCTCAAAATGCTCCTTTCTTTCCTTTTGTTAAAGTAACAGGAGTGAAAAATCAGGAGGCACAAATAATTTTGCATTTTTTAAATCCAAATTTCCTTGGCTCAGTTCAGGATCAGCAATTACACGTAAGATTCTGCCAAATCATATTTCCCTGTAGCAGTTGCTGGTTGCTCAGAATAATCCATCTTTCCTGTGCCTGTTAGACCACATCACACTGATAAAATGCAAGATGTGGCATTGTATATAAAAGCATTTTTTAAACAGAAAATGTACAACTTTTAACTAATCATATGAACTTGCCTAAAACTGGGCCTCAACTTCACTCTCAAGTGAAATGTATCTTGCACTTCTAGAAATGGTTTTAAGGGAAGATGAAAACCATACCAATTATATACCAAGAAAAAGCTAGCCTTGTGGAAAGAGGAAAAGCTATTTAAAGTGAACCCATTCATTGATAAAAATGCAGTTACTGCTGTTAGATGCAACTTGATCCAAAGTGCTAAGTGTGGGGTTAAATCCATCATGTTCCTTGAAATACAAACCCTTCGATAAATCAGGGGCAGCAGCAAGGTTTTGACTATTCCCATTACTGCCATAAGAACTTCTGTTAAATACATTAATTCAGGGCATAATAATGCAACACTGGACAACACCAAACTGGAAAAGTCCTTCAAGTATACATAAATTTTATGTTTTGTTAGAAAGGATACTCATGAACAAACTAAGATGAATGAGACACTGGGGCAGATACCAGAAGTGTGCACATCACCTCAGGTTCATCAGCATCACTGAACTTCAGCATCCTCTTGCCAGCCTGCAGAGGGGGCTTCAGGGCTCTTAGAGACACACAACACACCTACGTGCACATACACACCTATGTGGAAAGAGAAAATCCCACAGAGTGTGTGTTTACATACGTAATTCTCATGCTTTGATACTGAGCAAATGCCACCAGGTTTTTTGAAAAGAATTAATGTTATCAAAACCAAAGCAGATTCTGAGTTGCTGAGGAAACCCAAACCCTAGAGCTAAACCTACATCCCTTTTTGGTAAAATACACAAACCTTGTCCTGGTTTCCTTTCTGTGAAAACCTGGATCCTGAAAGGCTTCCTGAACTGGTTCACACTTTTGAAATTGTAGCTGAATCAGTACTCTGGCACCAAGTTCCTGCCATACTCAGAATGATCATGAAGACCTTTCCCATGACAAACCAAGGTTGATTCCTGCTGGAGAAATGGAGTCAAATATTTTTTACTGTTTGACTCTTCCAAGGATGATTACTGCCAACCTAATATGCAAATGGTAGTATCTGAAATATGCAGATTATACATATTTAAACTCTAATACAGGATTATTTCAGTGTTTGCCATTGACCCAACTTCACTGAGATAACTTGGCTGTAGCAACCAAGGACAATACACATACCATGATGCCCAGCTTCACAGGAGGGGAGGAGAATGGACACAAGAAAAGCAAATTTGTGATTTAGTGCAAAGCTGAATGAACCATTGTCCAGAACAAACACACACCACAAAATACAAAAACAGTGAACATACCTTGTAATTTGGACACCTCCCCAAATACACTGCAAATTATTCATGGCAGGAATGGGATGAGGTGGTTTGTGTCTGAGGTGGTTTGTGCAAGAGCTGTTAAACACTTTATTTGCCTATAACCTTTATGGTTAGCAATTAGATGATATAAATACTTATCTAATACTCCCACACATACCTCTACACAATTACAAGAACACTCTTGTCCCTGGACCACACGACATCCTTTGGAAACAGATGCCTCAATGGAACAGAAGATACCCCACTGTTCAGGTTTCTAGAAAATCAGGTAAAAAAATAAGGCAAAGATTTGTTTTCAGTTCACAATAGATGGACTATTTGTAAAATGGCAAAGCAGGAGTTAATCTAATTCCTTTAAGCTCCTTATGAAATGACAGTCCTTAAAAGGGTTGTACCTACACTTATAGCTAACGATGCAAGTTGCAAGGAAGTGGAGAATCAGGCCCACTTGATTCTAATCCTACTGAGTTAAAATATATATTTGTACATTAATCAGAGTGTGCACAGAAATACCTATATAACAATACATAAGGAAATGAAGGGATTAAAGCACAGAAAACTCCAGATGCTGGAAAAGATTTTGCATCCTTATTTTTAGCAGTCAGCATCAGCAAGATTGTCTTTCAAAGGAAGGAGAGAAACTGACTTCACAAAGACACTTGCATGTCAGGTCAGCGGTACTTAGGGAGTATTTCTGTTCCCAGATGGCTTCCTGAGTATATTTATAAGATGCAGAAAAAAAGGACCTGCAAATATTTCCGCACTCATTGCATTTTAATCTGGACAAGGGATTAAAGGGAGGTGCTTCCCATTGCTTGCATAACAGCCACTGACACACTTCACATGCCCATGCCTGTCTGAACAATTTCCATGCCAAAAGGACAGAAGATACTTGGCCTTGAAGCCCTGCTGCAGGAACCACAGAAAACCAAAGGATGCACGTCAGTGCCAAGGATCAGACACAAGTTATTGCCACTCTCTCTTATTTACTCCTGAAACTCTTTGCACAAGCAACAACAATGTACAATGATCTGATAAACAGTACTGCTTTTTTTTTTTTTTTTTTTCTTTCAAGGTCAGTTCCAAGAAACCCTTGCTAGAATCAGCTAATTAATTTCTGGCCTCTTTAACTACAGGGTATTTGAAGCCACATGTTATGAATCATTTTCAGTTGAGATATTAAAATCAGATTACAATAGAAAAGCCTTGTAAATATTTGCCTTCAAATGAGGCTAAGAATAAATATATATTCAGTAATTCATCCATATTTAGTAGATATTAAAGAGACAAAGCATAGCTTTAAATTCACTTATCATTTTATACAAAGAGGGGAAATATGAAACTTGGCTTGATTAGCTTGTTTCTTCCCATGCTTTGTAATACCTTATTAAAATTTGAACTTTGAAATTGATATTATCAGTCAAATAATGTCAGCAGAAATATTTAATCTGTGGTTAGAGCTTTATTAATAGAACTTTTATTTGAAGTGTTTTATGTCCAAAGAGGAAAAAAATAATAAAAAAAGAAAGCATGAAATGGACTTGGAAGGTTGATTTGACTTCACTGATCTCATTTTGAAACTCTACATACCGTGCTGCTAAACAAAAATCTCTAAATCTAAAGCTTCCCACATACACACACTTCAGACTTCCAAGACTAAAGAGCCCTCACTGAGTAACGTGCTCCTTTTTGACTGGTCCTCATGCAACACAGGGTTCAACTGGCCTTCCACATCAGCTGAACAAAGACTGTTGTGCGCACTGAAAAAGACGCATAAAAGACATTTTCTCTCTTCCTCCCTCCTCATAATATTTTGACCATTAAAGAATGTCCATACAGTATAGAAGGGAAATAGGGAAATGATCACTTCTTGACTGGTTTTGACAAATGAGTAGTATTAACTCATAAAATAAATTTGTAGACCTCTGACAGACCAAACCCCAAAATTAAATATAATTATTCTGACAAAAATGAGAATGACATTGCAGAGCCTCCAAGGGTGACATTAGAAATAAAATCACTTCAGAATTTTGCTTATAGAGGAGCCACATTTATGGAAATCTGAGTGACTGTCATTCATAGTATTCCATTTTGTGCTATAGCAATGACATTGGAAATAGATTTCAGTTTCCCTGTAAAGTATCTTTTCATCTCCACTGACACATGCACCAAATACTGCAGAACACAACCTATAAAGAAATATATATGAGAAATAGAATCATGAAGTCTTGCTGTGTGTTCTTGTTTTTCCAGTAAATATTCTAGTCAGCCCTGTCAGTTATAAATTTGCAAGTATGGGATTTATCTTGCAAATAGAGGAAAGAGAGAGGGACAGAGAGAAGAGGAAGACACAGAAGGAAGAAGGAAGAGGAAGGTGATAGAGAAGGAGAAGAAGGGGAAAGGGAAAGAGGAGAGGGAGAGGGAGAAGGAAGGAAGGAAGGAAGGAAGGAAGGAAGGAAGGAAGGAAGGAAGGAAGGAAGGAAGGAAGGAAGGAAGGAAGGAAGGAAGGAAGGAAGGAAGGAAGGAAGGAAGGAAGGAAGGAAGGAAGGAAGGAAGGAAGGAAGGAAGGAAGGAAGGAAGGAAGGAAGGAAGGAAGGAAGGAAGGAAGGAAGGAAGGAAGGAAGGAAGGAAGGAAGGGAGGAAGGAAGGAAGGGAGGAAGGGAGGAAGGGAGGAAGGGAGGAAGGAAGGAAGGAAGGAAGGAAGGAAGGAAGGAAGGAAGGAAGGAAGGAAGGAAGGAAGGAAGGAAGGAAGGAAGGAAGGGAGGGAGGGAGGGAGGGAGGAAGGAAGGAAGGAAGGAAGGAAGGAAGGAAGGAAGGAAGGAAGGAAGGAAGGAAGGAAGGAAGGAAGGAAGGAAGGAAGGAAGGAAGGAAGGAAGGAAGGAAGGAAGGAAGGAAGGAAGGAAGGAAGGAAGGAAGGAAGGAAGGAAGGAAGGAAGGAAGGAAGGAAGGAAGGAAGGAAGGAAGGAAGGAAGGAAGGAAGGAAGGAAGGAAGGAAGGAAGGAAGGAAGGAAGGAAGGAAGGAAGGAAGGGAGGGAGGGAGGGAGGGAGGGAGGGAGGGAGGGATGGGAAAGAAATTAGGCAACTGGAAAAAATTAAAAGACATAAAAAGAAATCTTTCTAACTAAACAAATTTTAATATGACTCCCAGTATTTTTGAGAAATAAAATATTGATTTCACAGGGAATCTGATTCCAAAGTGTTCAATAATCTTAAACTTACAATTTGAAAAATGTAATGCCTCTATTCATTACTTTCTTACCACCAAACTCTTACTTATGTAAGGACAAAATAGAAGAATTCTGCATGTAGTCAAAAAGATCCCCACTAATGTACCAGACTTTCATTTTGTCACACATATATAAGTCCAGATATTTGATTCATACAAAAACTACAGGTCAGAGCTCTTAGGAACAAAGATGAAAAAGATAATGCTCACCACTTCATCATGGTTTTATCAAGTTGAGTACAAAGCCTAAAACGTAGAGGTACTTGCAAAGAGCTGATCATCCTTCGTCAAAACTAAAAACAAAACAAAAAGCCTTTCAGGTCTCTACCTCCCTGTTGATTTGTGAAAGTCTGCCTTTGATAATGCTCCATTATACCAGCAGAGGTTATGGCATTATCCACTGTGAGCAGTTCATGAAGACAGGCACTAAAAAGAGGACTTTGAATTCTCTACTTGACGTTTTCTTTCATAATGAAAATTATGAAATGTGTTAGAAATCACTCTACAGTAGCAGGGTGAAACACATTGTTTCACTCCTGAAAATGTGACTGAAATCACACAGCCACAATTGAATTTCTGTACATAGTAAAGGGCACTAAATAAATTGCTTTCCCAGCACTATGGAAGTAACAGTGAAAGAGGTGTTTATTACAAACATGAAGTATTAAAAGAAGTTATATGACCACCAAAGTTGGTAACAGGGACTGTACTGCTGATGTCGTTTTACAACCAGTTTGCAGAAAATCTCCATGTCTAATGCTCTTCCTGGCTCTGCTCCTTTCACCCCTCAGCCCCACCCACAGGTGCTGGGTGCCATCCAAGGCAGGAGGATCACATGCCATCTGGGCAACCCTCAGGAGACCTCAGCAGACAATCGTAGAAATTCACTTGGATTTTTATTTCAAGTAGCATTAACCGTTAGTCCCCTTCCTAACCTTATTCAGTGAAAAAATCTTTATTCAGGTATAGACAAAAAGAACCAAAACTAAACCAAAACCAAAAAACCAATAATACAGTTCCTGCCAACCAAACACTGCTCAGAGGCAGAAGCTTTGGGTCCAACTCTGCCTTGATTTACAGAGACAACTTTTCATGTCAAACAAGAAAAATAATAGAAAATTCAGGAGAGAAGGTTTCTGCTTTGTGTCCTTTCAACTCCAATCTGTTTTTTTTTTTGTTTTGTTTTGTTTTTGGAGCATAATAGATGCTACTGTTTGTAGCACTTATCCTGCAGAGTTTTCTTTGTCAAGGCAATGACACTCACACTTTCTTAGTACACTTTAGCCATATGACATCACTGGTATACTAATGCAAGCTTTGATATTTTAGTACTTTTATAACTGGAAAAAATGCTATCAGATTTGAGATTGGTCACAAACAAAAGGGCTGATAGCTGTTAACACAAGATCAACTTTCTTTTAAAAGCATTCATTAATAATGAATATAGTTGAAATATTTAGATATTATTTGGTTTATCTTAATATTATCTTAATAGTCACAACTTATATTTTATTGTAGGAGGATTTGAAAACAACGGTAACATTAAATGGAAGATTGTCAGAGAGAACCACAGAATCTGTGCCACTGGTTTGCGAAGAGGTTCTTTCCCGAAGAGTAATGGGAATTTTTCAGAGTCCTGCATCAAATTGGCAATAATATTAAATGGCAAGTGTTGCATGATTATATCAGGACTCCTCGTATTTTCTCTCCAGCACCCCAGTACACTGAATTAATTCAGTATTTCCCTTGGGTTGGAGGCAGAAAATAGTATGAAAAAATGCAAAATAACATGCCACCATTTTTAGAAAGGGATTTATTTGTGATGTTTCCTTTAGGACTGCAATCTCCTGAAGAGCCAAAGGGCACAGTTAGTTTAGCAGGGTTTGTATGAGACAATGGCTCCAGTATGCATCCTTTGGGCAAGTCCATGGGACATAGCAACCAGCTGGGATGATCAAGCTGAAATGCACATGGACATCTCCCCTGGAAAGTAGCTGTGGTCAGAAAAGCCCACTTTCTCAGGCACACAGGGCTGGCTGGGAATCATTTACCCTGGCAGAGAAGCAGTAGCCGCGACACGGACCTGACCTGAGATTTACCTCCCTTCTCCTTCACTGAGCCCATGGCAGGAGCCAAAGCAGACACACGGAGTGGGAGCTGGAGGTTTGGAAATGTGTAAGGAATGGCAGGGAAAAATGAATTCTGAAGGAGACATGAGGCTGCTCAGGGAGGGAATGAGGAAGGCAACAGCTCACCAGGCTGAGCCTTCCGTGCTGCACAAGAGGAGCAGAGGAGGCTGCGTGTGAGCTCTTCCAGGAGGTGTGCCAAGCTTAGCATTGCTGCTGATGGGGAAGGAGTTTCAGCGAGCAAGCACATTCTTTGTGGTGCAAAGGAGAGGTTTCATTACAAACCGGGTGAGGAGTGTTACTCCGGTTCTGCGGGTGCGTGAGACCGAGAGGCAGCATCCCGACCCAGATGGCGTGACCCAGCTGTCGAGGAAGCTGGTTTGCCATGCAAAATATTGCACAGAGTCACTCTAAGTTTTTAGATTTAAACCCTTGAATTTAAGTGTGTGGCCACTCTCAAAAGGAATATTTCATACCCAGTGAGCTCAGCATTTAAAGCAATATCTGAAACACATTTTAGGCAAGAAAGTAGCAAAATCACTCACTTCAGTACATGGCTTAGACAAAAACACAGACTGGCTGGCGTCTTTTTGGCTTGTAATACCACCTACATGGCCACAGTGTGAACTTGCCCTGGCCAAACCCTGCAGTGCTCGGCTTGGAAATGTTGTCGAGAAATCTTTAAGTCCCCTGGGGGGACTTTTGTTTTTAACCAGTTCAAAATATTTCTATCCAGCATTTCTATGCAGTTCTGCAGTTTTCCCCTCTAATGACCAAAATCAATGCGCGGGGCCCAACTTTTTTGCTGCTCTCCTACCATATGAAAATGATGCTGGTTTGTGCTTCGTGCTGCCTTTCCCCATCACCCAGTGGGTGAATTCTGTAGCCTGCCTTGTTAGTGGCACAGCAGGTCGCCAAAAGGAAACCGAGTTGTTTGTATGAGATGAGATGTTGGGCTGCCAACTGTTATAAATCTTGTGCTACTTACAGCTTCGGCTTTTCTTCAAGTCTACTCCACCCCCTGCTGTGGTTTCGACTGTTGGAGCAACATTAGGAGGCACAACTGAAAGCAGTAATATTGGCATTTGTGGGGAAAATAAGAGAAAATGAGAGGCACAAATGTTTCCTTGCAAGAACTATATGCATAAGACCTGTAGCCGCAGACATTTGGGCTCTGTGACACTGGAAGGGAGATTTGTCCCCTGCAATATTTACCTGTAGCTGTATACATTGCCACCAGCTTGTTTTGTAAGTGTAGCTGCTTGTAACCTTGCACGTGCTTCCCCACTGTCATATCATATTAAATGAGCTATAATTGTAGTCTATTAGAGTGCAATAACCTAAAAGTGATAGTGCATGACAGCACCTGTCAACACGTCATGGAGGATTGTACGAATGCTGAATTATACCCATTTTATACCACATTAATGAGGCAGCTCATTCTTATCCAGTCATAAATAAACAGGTTTCAATTTCTTTTTACACCATGAGAAGCTGATTGGTATTTTTTTTCCTTTTGCACAGAGAGCCACAGAAGTCATGATAGGGTGATCTATTGTCTTAAAAGGAATATCAGAGTGTGGTCATTAATGACAGTGAGGATATTATTTTTATCATTATTAATTGTTTTATGAATCCATCTTGGTGTGACTGCTTCTTTCCACTTTTTCTGGTAAAAAAATATAGAAACACATAACAAAACCCAATACTAGTTATCCCTAATAAACTTTTAATATAAAATAAATTGCTTCAGCAGCACCCAAAGGACAGAGTGATAGGGGCAGAAACCTGGTCCCCTTAAGATCAATGACTGTTCTGGGGTCTGGCTCTCCCTCATAAACTCTTTAAGTCAGGTTTGAATTGGGAATAGGAAGAGAAAAAAGGAAAATGACAGTAGGGAGAAGAAAGACAGAGAATGAGAGGCTTTCAGACAAATCAAAAGACAAGCAAATGTATCAAAGCACATGTATAGTGCCCATTATTTTCCCTAACCTAACTAGATCACGATGCCTTCATTTTGGAGAGCTGCTTAGGCTTCAGAGCCATAAATAACTGCCTGTGCTCTTCTGCTGAGCCCACGTGAGGAGAGGTTGATACAGCCCCTTGAGTGAGCGAATATCTCACCCCCTGACTCAGACAGAGGCCCTGGGCACCAAATACACCAGGTCAGTGGTCCTGAGACGTGCTTGTGAGAAGGGTGCACATGCCAGACAGCTTCTTTCCTCTTCTTGCTCGAAGTTACTCAGCTAATGTAAGAAGAAGTGATCCACTTAGGAACTTTTAGGTGTATATATGAAGTATAAGGTGCACACTTAAAAGAGACAACCAATAAAGAGTAGACTGTTAATAAGAGAGAAAATATTTTCAATGCAATGAATATTAAAGGGCTGGAAGAAACTGGCTACCAAACAAAATGAATACTAAATTCTGATCCTTTGCCAGGCATCTCCCACAGGGTCTGTGTGATGGGTGTCTTTCGGCTCCTGGGAAACAGCCTCTGCTCCTTCTTTGATCTTTGAACTGTAGCAGGAAAAAGAGCAAGCTTGAAAGCACAGCCCACAGGAGGCATGCCAGCTTTTCCTTAGGAAGTGAGAAAGAGAGATCCAGCCTTGGGAACTGACACCTGGGCAGTCAGCGTGACCAGACAATGATCTCGCCCACCCTCACTCCACACAGGACCCCAAACTGCCCTCTGCACCTCAGGAACCACCAGGGATGGTGACTTTGGAACTACAGGGAAAACCCCTGGTGCTTATCTGAATACTCTGACACCACAGGCTATTTTATTTTTTTTCTTTTCCTCAGGGCTGGTGATGGGTAATTTTGTCAGTAGTGGGTGTTATGGACTGCTTAAGTAAAACTTTTGTCAAGCCTTATTTACATTATATATTTATTACTTAAAAATAAAAAACTAAATTGTTTCTTCACTTGAATATTTTTCGCTCTAATCTTAGCTTCATAATAGAGAACTAGATTTAGAATTATGTTATCCATGCCCAAAAAAGGTAAATTTAAAATCCTCATCTGAAAATCAAGCCATCATTTCCCTGAGAATTTGTTTACAACTTATCTTCCAGCAAATGTACTGTCTCATGAAAGAAGGGTAGAAGGACAGAGGGAAGCAGTGTTGTTAGGTACTAGGCAAAAAAGTCAGGTCAAAATTGTTTCTGAAATTGACTTGATTTGGCTAACAATTTTGACAGAAAATGACCATTATTTAAAAAAAAAAAAAAAAGAGAGAAATTATTTTCATATTCTCACAATATTTTTCATATATTTAAAAAAAATTCTTTTTTTGTTCAAAAGTTATTTGTAAACTTCTCTAAATTTAAAATACTCTTAACAAGCATTTCAGTTCCTTCAAATAAATGAATTATTAGGTTTGACTTCAACCCCAAATCATTTTCCCTAACTTTTTTTTTTTTAATTTTTCCGAGAAAGCCAATAAAATTTTATGCTTCAGGTCAATCCAAAATGAATGGTTTTTTTCTTCAGTTTGACCAGTGAACTGAAAAATCAATTATTCACACAACTCCTCTTTAAAATGGCTTGGAACTGTCTAATTGTGCATGTAGGCAGTTACTTACTGTGTGATCTTATTACTGCTCTCCTAATTCTTGCTCTTTTCCCGCCTAGCTTTGTTGTGTTTTGTTCTGTGTCAGACCAGTCAGACATTTTGCCTTCCTGACATCTGAGGTATGTGTGTGCAGGGCAATCATTCCCATAGCACTGGTACATAAGCAGCACAGGGCTGTGTCCTTCACGTGTCCATCAGTTTTCACTAGCATCTGGATGCCTTCCTTGTCCCTGCAAGTGACATCCCCAGTACACAGGCTTCATGGTCTTCTATTTTCTCCTGAAATTAGTAATTCCATTGTGCAAATTAACCATTTAACCTTTCCTATCTGTCTGTCCACTGCCATTTGAACTGGAAGCCACCTCAAGGAAGAGAACACAACAGAAGTCTTTCAAATGTCCACAGCAGAGGGAGAGCCAAGTGTTTGATTTCCAAACTGGAATGCAGATGAGAAGCAGCAAATGACAGAGAAGTTGGAAGAATTTGGTTTCTATCTGCTAAACAATGTTGGCAAAGCAAGAATAGATTAATGAACAAATGGTTCTTGGTGTAGATACAACTGCCAGGTCATTCAAATATATCTTTATCTTTCACTGTCTTTCCCAGGTTTTTGCTGTTTGGTTTATTAGTTGATTTTTTATTTTCTTTCCTTTTAAAAGGAAATTAGTGTTTTCTGGTCTCTGCTTAAACCAGTCTGAGTTTATTTCAGTGGACTTACACCTCGTTTACAGTGTGGCAGTAAAGGTTTCTTTGCAACTTAAGAACAAAATTTTAAGAGAGATGCATTGTAAAAATGATTGATTCCTCCTCAAAACAAAATGAATATTTCACCTTGACCCAGACAAATGGCAGATGCTGCCAAACACTTGCTGTAGCAAGCAGACACAGAGGAGAAAGCAAGGTTTGCTCACACACTGTCCTCAGATGACTAGGAATCATTCATAAATTACTCCTATGTTGTTTTGATTTTGTTTTTTCTTTAATGATTTTTAGTGTCCATATAAAGCACCAATGCATCGCTCCTCACCCCAAACTAACAATGCAGTTGTAACTTCATTCAAACATGATGCACAGTCTGGAAAACATGTTTCTCTCTGAAAGGGGACTCACTGGAAGCTTATAAAACAAGAACCTTTCAATTTTTAAAGTTCTTCCCATATATCCTTTGCACATATAAGTCATAGCTCCCTGCCTCTGTGAACGACTGAAGCCAGCCAAGAATCTCTGCATTAGGCTGCTGTGTGTATCAGTGCTCTAGAAAAACTCTGGTGGGGATGAGAGTGAGTGATCAGCAGGAAGCTTTCACAGAAATCCTGACGCTAGCCTGTTTTCCAACAGCAGAGAATGACTATTTAGATCTTTGGGATCCTAGGTTAGAAGGAAAAAGACACCAAATAGAAACCAACCAAAGTCCAGACTCCCCAAGAGTCTAGTTCTAAAGAAGACTTTACATTTTTGGTGTTAGTTATGACCTCTTGAACCCAGGTGAAGGACAGAGTCTGGCACAGAGCAGAGAGAAGGAATCAGCACCTGACAACAGGGACAAGGGACAACTCTGGGAGCAACAGCCTACACCACCAGCAGAAAACCACACACCATTTCACATGTAGGGAACACACCACGGAATAAATTGTACCTACTTAATTAACTATACTTTGCAGTTCTATATTATTAGCTGCTGGGGGCAACTGGTGCTCTGGCACGGCAGTCAGTGTGGATTGGTCAGTGTGGATTGCATCCACAGCCTGAACCTGCTAATTGAGCCTGAGCAAATGACTCAGCTCGGCTGGCTGATGGGCCAGGCTCTGCCACACAGCAAGCAAAGTGTCTCAGGGTCTTCTGCTGGACACCCAGAGCAATTATGTGTGTTAAAGCAGTACCACCTCTGCAACCTGTGCACCAGGAACACCTTGCCAAGCACTCGCTCACTATGCGATACCAAATTTGACACGTGGTTTGCAGGGGCTGTGCTGGGTACAGAAGGAGGCTTCCTTCTCCTCGGCTACATTTCTAAATGAATCTTTATCTGACACCCAAGTACCACCCACATTTGCCAGCTGACACCCTGCGTCAGGCTCTGCTCCCAGTTCTGTAAATTCCATTAAGACCCCAGGGACAGCCAAAGTGCAAGAGCAAACAGATTTGGGGGCCTTGTTTTGGAGTTTGGTGGTGGTTTTTGCTACTCTTCTATGCCAGTGGAATTTAAAAAGATGAGTAAAAATGATACAGACGTGTGTAATGCTTGACATCAATTTCTTCAACATCTGAGCTCTCTACAAAAGAAGTTTGCAGTTTAATTAGAATGGCTTACATCCAGCTACTGTATTCAGAATAATTAAAAATTAGAACATAGGGATATTTTCTTTCCTGTAAGTGTCTCAGGGAGAGGGAAGAATTTATTTACATTCACACACTGTGAGTTTGTTTTAGAAGCATACTGCCAGGGCAGATACTTGTGGCTGGAGGCCAAGGGGAGGTCCTACAGGCAAAGTTAGATGGGGTCCTTGTTGTCCAATGTGCTAGTGGGAAAAGGAGAGGCTGATATTAGGCCTCTGCCCGGAACCCATTTTTATATTGTATCCCAACAGGAAAAGGTATGTGAAGTCTGATTGTCTTCATAGATGATTTCCTATCTTTTGAACTCCTCTTCTTGTTGAAGGTATCATGAGTAAATCACATTAGCTTTGATCTGAGTCTTTCCCAACACCCCATAAAGCACAGCTTTGCATACCAGATCATGAACAACAGCAATAAAAGGGGTGCACTTAAGTGTACGATTTTATGCATCCATCTGCCAAGCATTTCTTCACAAGAAGAGAAACACATTATGAGTATAAGCAGATGCCAGGTCTCACCAAACTGCTCATCCACAGCAAAACATCAAGCCATACCTATAATTGCCTGACCTGGTTGCTACACATTGGAGATGAATCTGAAGAAATCACTGATGCACTGACTCTGAGGGAGCACTTTGGGGAATGAAGATGTGAGAAGATGATGCTGAGGGCACCCAAGCCCTTTCTCTGATTTTCCTTGACCAAACATGGTCCTCACCAGCAGATTTATCTGAGTTTCTCTGAGGATGCAGAAGAGGGAAATATGCACACAATATTTATGATCAGTTGAGGAGATGTCACATTCATCCTGATCACATTCCTGATTTCTGATGCAAGGAATAGGCATTGCTTCTGCATAAAAGTGGTAAATGGTATGCAGGAAAAAAAAAAGGGCACTGTTCAAGGATATGGATAAGCAAATATGACCCCACATTAATAGAATTACAGAGTTATTTCAGCTGGAAGGGACATTTGGAGGTCATCTGCTCTGATTACCTCCTCAAGACTGGTCCTGCTTTGATGTTAATAAGTCAGACCAACCGTAGCAAGGGGTTCGACCAGTCATAAAGGACAACATGGATTTTAGAGCCCTGGCAGAATCTTCTGACACCTTCAGTCCCCCTGAACACACAGAAGTTGTCTGAGTCCCTGATGACGAGTCAGCGAGGGACAAAGAGCCCATACAGTGTTGGAGCTGCTGCATAGCACTTATTGAGACTTCCCACTGGGATAAAACTCTTAAGAACTGAGTCTACCTCAGTTTTCCCAGCAAGTGAGGCCATCCAAGCCAGGCCCAATTCACATCACCAGTGTGTTCAGAGCATGCCTAAGAAGAACTTTCTGTGAGATGGTGAATTCCTCTCTGCCTATTCACATAGTCTGTGTTTGCTGTCACAGAAGACATACTGTACAAAGGTACTCTGGGGTCAAGACACGTGTGAAATATCTCCAGATGAGTCCTTCCCACTGTCGTGCATTCATTCTTTTCCTCTCTTCTCTTCCCCATTGTTTTTGCTGATATATAGACTCTCATTATTGCCTGGGAGAACTGACCATTTGACTTCTATCTTCCCAGGCCTCCAAACAGCCTCCCAGATGCAAACACAAGGGCAGAGCACAGGCAAGCACTTGCCAGAAGGGCCCATACCCTTAGAGAGATTTTATTTGTGCGGACTAAAGCTCTCCCTGCACACCTAGGTGCTAGAAAATCCTGACCACCCAAATGTTTGTGCAAAGGGAATAAAAGGAGCACGAACGTGATCAGATGGAATCACTAGCTAGCTTTAGCAAACATGGGCTCTAATTAATTTTTTCCTCCCATTGTTTACCCAGCTTTGTATGTAACTGAGAGCTGAACTGGGCTTATCAGTAATTACCAACAGTTCTGGAAACTTTACATGTTATTGTGCTGCGTTACTACACAGGGTAGTGATCCATGAAGATGGGTGTCTCTGCATTCATTGCTAAGCAATGCCTTTAAAAAAACCAAAATCTCCCCCAACCCGCTATTACTGTTGCTGCAATGAAGGGAGGAAAAGGAGGGAAAGCAGAGGGTGGCAGCATGTCTGCTTCAGATCTAATTATGAAAGCTTCCGGGACACAGTGGCATGCTACCTCGGCAGCAATGTCAGAGGATGCTCCGCCTGCAGCCAGACTTCTTTCCCAGCCCTGGAATTGCATTTTCCCATTCCATAGTGACACCTGCTGGGAGCAACTGAGCGGAGACTCCCCTGCTGCTCTGCTTGGCAAGGGGCTGAGCAGTGCAAAATGAAGGGTCTATGGCAATCAGGCAGATTGATTCCCCTCCTTTCCTTACAGATTGAGCCAGGTTCTTATCAGAGGGAGAACGGATGTCTGCAGAATGATTAATGCTCAGAAACACCCCACAAGAACAGCCCCTGAGACAAGACACTGGAGCATCAGCTGTAGGCCTGCAGGAGAAAGGAGTGAAGAACATCAGAGGGCTGCTTGCATGCAGAGGGCCAAATTTAGCCCATGCAGCAAGGAGGTGAAAGCAGGGTTGATTTTTTCCCCTTTGAAGGAGCTGAAAGGTCATGTGAAAGGAAAGGGCATGCTCCACTTGCTGTTTGCTGACACTCTTTCTGTAAATATTGAGCAGTGTAGGAAGAAAAGATCTTGGGCCAGTACCTTTGGTCTGATTCGATACGGTCATTGTGATGGCAGCCCAAACTGTGGCTTCTCTGTGCTTTCTGTTCTCCTTTCCTCCTGAGGATTTCACTGCTCCTGCCCAGCATTTAGATTCCATCATGCCTGGCTTGTGGGCTGCAATGAATGCATGCACCAGGGAAATGGAAAAATCTTGCCCTAACCCTGCACTTTCCTTTCCCCCTCTCGAAGCTGAAGGGAAAAGACAACTCAGGAGAAAAAGTGCCAAAATGTTTTAGAAATAAACGACAGACACCAGAGTCATCACACATTTTCCTAGGCAGGATAGTAATTTCTGTAATGTATTTTTAACCGTGAGGAGCGATGGGAGGGAAGCCACTTAAATCTAATGCAAATGAAGGATTTGTCAGTTACGCAGTTCGTATAATGTCATACGTAGAAAATGTTATAAAAGTGGAGGGATTATGGTGAGGAGAGACATTTCTAAAATTGGAGGCCTCCTTTTAGGGCTTTAGCCCCCTCACTCTTTCAGATCACTGGGAACGTTTTCCTCCAAGGAAGGGCAGGAGTCTCTCTCAAAAATTGTGACAGCTCTCTAAGCTACATGTTACTTAAGAAACTTCAGTCTCCTCACTACTACCTCTTCCAGTTTTTGCCAACTGCTGCTTCTCCGTATTTCAGTTCTTCAGTGATCCCCAACCACTTTAAGCACAGCAGGGCAGTTTCCAAATTCTTCCAGGCTATTTCCTTCCTCCCTTCAAGGCAATGGCAGCTTCTGTGACCAAAACCCTTATCTAATATGGAAGCTTTCCGCTGTTTTGGTTTTGATTCCAGATTGGATTAAAGGTGCTAGAAACAGGACCATTTGTCTGGCTGATGCCAAGTGACAGCATCAGTTTATGGACACATCTGGAATTTCTTCGCAGCAGTGGTTCAATAGGGTTAATTGCACTGACCTCATTTATAAAGCACTTTGAGATCTTATGAATGAATATAAGTGTTTAAAAAAACCCCAACGTATTACAGTTATTAATATGTATTACTCTCATGGATAATTATTTAAGCAAGAAATTATTGAAGCACCCATTTACTGCAAAAAGTAGAGCAGCACCGCAGCCACAGGAGCTTGGCAGGCTGGAAAGAGCTTTTAGTCCAGCATTTGGGGCCGTCCTGCCCCACTAATGGCCTTGGTTGTTATTAAGGCTTCCGCGGAGGGTAAAACGTGCTGAAGTGTATTAGCCTCTACTCGGTGAAGGCTGACAGACGTGAGACCCTCAAAATAAACAGGGAGGCCGAGATGCCTTTAAATGGCTAAACCGTGAGCTAGCAGTAAACGCTGAGCCGCGGGAGCAGAACAGCCGGGCTCTCATTAGCGCTAACAAGCCGCTTTCCCGGGAAGCGGCTCCCGGCACAGCTCCTTTCGAGGGGAAATGAAGCCCCCCGGTGGCGGCCGGGCGCCTTGCAGTCCCCGCTCCCGCACCGCTCCCGGGACCCCGCTCCCGGGACCCCGCTCCTGCACCCCGCTCCTGCACCGCTCCCGCACCGCTCCCGGGACCCCGCTCCCTCACCGCTCCCGGGACACCGCTCCCGGGACCCCGCTCCAGCACCGCTCCCGGGACACCGCTCCTGCACCGCTCCCGGGACCCCGCGCCTCGGCCCCGCGGCTCTGCCGGCCCCCCTCGGGCTCGCCGCTGCCCGGCCCGCACACAGCCGCACACATCCCCTCGCCAAGATCCGCCGCCGTCCTGCCCCAGGCCGCCGCAATGAGCGGCCCAGCGAGAGCGAGCGCCGCTCAGCCGAGGGGGTTCCGTGCTGTCTGCGGCAGGCTGCACAGGGGACGTGAATGCTGCCCGTGTTCCCTCATAGATAAACAACAAATACAAATCCCAACAAACACCATGCAGATTCTCCCTTTCACAGAGGAAGAAACTGGCGGGCGTCCCAGTCTCGTGAGGGGAGAGTTTGGTTTTGCCAACCATTTGTCTTAGCGCTGGAGTAGTTAGATGCTGATACAGTACGAGTGTTCTTCCCAAATTTAAAAGCCTCACCTTTGGCGTTCTTCACTGTCAGGATCCAAGTGCACTGAAAAGCTGGTGTGGGCCAAATGCTTTTTGATAAATTGCTCTCTCAAAGCCCTATCTATTTCTGTTATTGTGCATTTTTAGACAATTCTTGCATCGACTGTGATATTCCTGCATACAGGCGTACCAGCAACAACTGAGCAGGCAGTTCGTGTGTGTGGAATAAGGATCTGACCAAACAACCCAAGGAAACGGCTGATCAAGGGGTTTCAGAGACCAAGATGTAGGGCCTTAACTTCTAACTGGGGCTTCTGCTTTGGACTCTCTAGGTCATGAATTTCTTCCTACTCTGACTGCAGAAGCTCTCAAACAAATTAAAGAGCCCATAGCTGATTCATGCAGAGTCTTCAATGGATGTGTTCATTTCACTGGAGCAGCGGAAATACAGACACAGATTACCAAGGGCAATCTGAAGAGTATTTCACTGCCATTGAAATATGAATCGAGTTTGTTTGGGTTCTTTTCTGCAGAGAAAAAAATGTCAGACATGCTTTTTTACAATTCATAATTGGAATATAATTACTTAATATTCCCATACATCTGAATTACAAGTAATGCTTCTTATTGCAGAAAGGCTATCAAAATAGTCACTGTGTGAATCACAGGTTAGACTTATAAGAGGGTGTTGTGCAATAGAACCAACCATCATGATCCTGTCCTTAAAGTGTGTATGTCACTGCCTTGTGACAGATTTCTATAGGATCATTTCTACAATAAAGTCCTCCTAGGTTTTCATTAGAGCTAGAAAAACTGAGCTGATAGGAGTTAGCTTTTTTTTTAATCAGGCTGGAACTTTTATTTTCTGATAGATACTAGAGGCAAGTGCCTCCCATGGATTGTATTCTCTGTCGATACAGAGAGGTAGTCAGAAAAATCTTCCAAGGAAATAGGAAACTCTGTACAGCTTTTCTGATACAGTAGTATATCAATCCAGCTAAAGAGTTACAACTTACACATACCACTTTCTGTTCTGAATCACATCAGTCTCCTTTCCCAGGCACAGCTAACATTGGGGAAACCCACAAATTATTGGGGTATTGTGCAACTTCAAAAATATAACAGGCATTTGGAGCTACAGTGATAGGACCACAGCATTGGTACACTGGACCTTTTTTCTTTGGGGAAGGCAGAGAGCATAATCCAGGTTTTTGTTCCCCCTTTCTCTTTGGCCCTCTCTTTGTCTTACCACAGGCACAGCCACCATCAGCTGGCAAAGTACAGTACTTCAGCCGACTTTTTCAAGGTGGTTGTTCACATGCACTGCCACACAGACATGTCTTGGAAACTGCATACTAAGCTGTCCCATGTGTGGGTCCTGGAGCAGCTCACGAAGCTCTTCAGGCTCATCTCAGCACCAGGCACATGCTGGACTGTTGTGTGCAGCATAGCAGGGCCTCAAAGGATGAGGTGCTTCAAGGGAAGCATAACACCTCCCTCCCTAAAGCCTGCTTCTCAGGGAAGGCTGAAAGAGTGGTCTTGTTCTAGATTATGCGATGTACATGCCAAGGAACCAAGCTACTTAGTACTAGTCCCAGAACATACAGGAATGTGCTGCACATATTGCTTTGACTAGCAACTTGTTATTTAAAGTTCAGGGCAAAGATTTAAACCCTGGAAAGGTTTTTTCATAATTGCAGGGGAGAGGAGTGGGGGGAGGATGATGATATACAAATGTGCAGGACATCGGAAAATAGGAGTAAAAAAAGGAGTGCATAAAAATTTTCAGTTTCCAAATGAAGACTGACTGCAGATTCTTTGAAAGCACTATGCCTTATTTCTTGAGAGAGGTTAAATGCAAGCTGATCACTCCAGCTCCTGAATTTAATACATCTATCAGAGTTCACAATGAACTGGGTATGGGATCGGTCACTTTCTTTTCCATTGAAAATTCTCCTCCATTAGTAGAATAACTAAATTACCTACTAAATACAGTGTATTTATTGGTTAATTCTTCTTGGGATTAGCTTTTCTTGATTTTGTTCAATGTTTTGTAAAATTCAAGATTAGTCTTATGATATTAAAAGCAGGTTTCAAATCTATTTCAAATCTCATAAAGATATCCTGTCCTGCTACAAAATCTCACTCTGGACTGAATATGGGAAGACAAAATTAGTCCTTTTCAAGACAGAATCATCAAAGATCAATGATCATCAAAGAGCTTTACTTGGAGGAATAAAGAAAGAAGCCAAATTTCAAGATAACGCAGAGTCAGAGAGACTGGAGTGGTTGAAGCTGCTGGAATTTTTTTAAGTCATTCACAAATACTATATCTACCCTTGACAGGTCATTTAATTCTATTTAGCACTTTTTATTCTCTGTGGTTTATAAGCTCTTAAGAAAATGTAAGAGGGAGGAAAAGCTAACGTGTCTGATAATACACTATATCAGGCTGACAACCTAACTGAATTTCCCCTGTGGTGCTAGCAAAATGTTCCAAAAAGTAATAATGCATTAAAAAAAAAAAAAAAAAAAAAAAAAAAAAGAGAGAGAGAGAAAAGGAGAAAAGGGGGGGGAAAAGGATCATAGAGATCATGCAGTCACATTTAATTTCAGAGAACAAAACCTGAAGCTGATTTCTCTTTAGATCAGTTGTATACCAGTTGGAACATGGGTGCCTAGCACTGCGACAGAGTAATATGATCTGAGCTTTAAATAGCTGCCAAATAACCATGTGGTGGCTGGCAGCATTAAACGTGTTGCAACGAGAATGATCTGTTTCAAAGTAAAGCCACATAACAGAGGATTAGTCAATCTGATGTGGTATAGAAGAGGAGGGGGGAACGTTTTTCATTATCCTTCTGGGTTTCTTTCTGGTTTAAATGTGTTTCCAACTCAAAGATGCATTAATTTAAGCTCTCTTTCTTGACTGGTTTAAAACCTGAACCATGTCCAGGTCATTTCAGATAACATCTCCTAAGGAACCCGGGTACAAGGTGAGGAGTAACAGTGTGACAAATGTGAAGTAACACCACTGAGACTGTTCCCTTGATTTAACCTAGTACAGAGTGGCTGCCTCTCAGTGTGAAAGGCACCTTCCCTGTGCAGAGCCACTCTCCACCTCCCACTCCCCACCCCGCTACCATCCCCCCACCTCCCTAGTTTGTACCAAATGCATCCTTGCCAGATTTTAGGAACAGATAAGGAACAGATCTACAGCAAGTAACACGGGGTGATTTGCACTCCAAGCCCTCTCCTTATCCTCACAGCAGAATGTGGAGCCTTGCAGCGCTCCATGAGGCCCTTCTGGGCTCTTTGGGACATAGGGGAAAATCAGGTGCAGTTTGGAGATGTCTAATATAGAAGTTGCTGCCAGCCCTCCATTCCTTCTTACCTTCAAATGGCTCTCCTGACCACTATTGTAAATATGTCTCCTGGACAGATAAGGACATAAGGACTGGAAAGACAGACCAGCTTTGGTCTTGAACTGGTAATGTAAGTGAGAGACACAGAGGGAAAAGTGGTGCTGTAAGTACTTGCGACTCTTCATCCCTTCTGTCACTTTTGATTATAGATGACTGACTTCTGTTTTCAATTTCAGCGTCTCCACCAACTTCAGCTGCATCAGTTCAGACTTACTGTAAGTTAACAGCAAAATTTCATGCGAACATACTTTATCTAGCCTTCACTGCCTGGAAATCATACTGCCAAAAGGACAAACAGGAACAGGAGAGCCAGAAGAGAGCCAGCTGCTGCATCAGAAGGTAAATAGCTCATTTAAGATGTTCAATATGACTTCTTAAAACATAATAAGCACAACATATTTGACAGCCAGGATTTTGCAAGAATGAAGTCAGCAATAGACACTACTTACAACTGTCCTACTAACAGTTTACTAGCACACTACAGAGTACAGTCTTGGTGGGAGTAGGTAGGAACTCTGCGGAGAAATAAGCACACCTTCTTTTGCATTTCCTCAGAGGAGAACAGTTTTTAGCTCATTAATATAAATGCCAATAAACAGACACAAATTTCATGAAAGTCAGCTCCAGTGAAACCTACAGCAGCCATCCAAATGAGTAAAAAGCATAAACTGTGGAAAATCCTTTTCTGACTGGTCCTGTCCACAGCTGCCTTTGCCACATTGTGTTGGTGCATCCCCCAGGGATCAACAACAGCTGCACAGAGGGCTGGCAGATGGCATCAACACAGGGACACTCACCTCTGTTTTCCTCCCTCCTTTCTCACTGCCTTTTCCTCATTTTCACACTGCCTCCTTTGTGGGCAGTCATGGTCCTTGCCATGTTTGCACTGGACAAACGGATGATTTACAGATTGAAAGTAATCAGAAAATGCTTCTTATTTACTCTTCTTCCTCACTCTTCCAAACACATTCCTTAAAAAACAAATCTCTTTTCTTCCAATATGATCACAGGCTATTAAGCCAGCTAGGAAATTATTAAGGAAAAAAAAAAAACAACCAAACTCCCAAACTCCTATGGATTTGTGAGGAACACAGTTCCTTGACCAATTTCACAGAATATTTTGATTAGCGTATTTAATCCTCTTTACAATATTTTATTCAGCTCTCATGAAAATCCCTGCAATCCTGCCAAGGATTTTCTAGACAAAAGCATTTCTGGAAGAATGCCACAAAGCAAGTCTCCCTAGCTGGCCTGTCTTCCCCAAGTTCTTACAAGCACATTCCCCTGCACATGGCTCTTTAATGAAATAAGAAAAACAAGAGTTAAACTGTGCTTTTAGGCAATATACACCCAGAAATGCTCCCCACCACCCTTAACATCATTCCTTCGTCTGCAGCAACTACTTATTACATATCATGTGCTTACTTGCATACATTTTTTGGAGGGAGCAAACAAACCCCACCATTTCAGAAGGAACCTGACTTTCAGTTCTGCCACTAAGAGGGGAATCCAATTAAAGCAAATTGATAGAGCCACAGACTGCTGCCAAAGTATGAGTTTGAATGAAAAATTTATGAGGACTCAAGAAATTTCTACTGATATTGAAAAGACTTCCAGACATTTCCAAGGGAATCCTCAGAAACACCTTGGATCTCAATGGCCACTACATCCACAGTATGACCCAAAGGATTGCCTCCAAGAGAGGATGTCTTGCACACAAAAGTGTAACTAATTTAGCTGCACAACGGAGAGAGTTCTGAAGATGCACATGTGCTGAATTAAGGGCGCCACGGGAGCCTTTGGCTCAATCCTTGCAGAGTTTATTAGTTGCTGTTGCACACATGGTTGGGTTTGCTGGAAGAGGTCCAGCTCTGAGGCACCTCTCAATTCCTCCAGCTCCCAAAACCTGCAAGAAAGTGGCTCAAGCATATGACCCCCTCTAAGCTCTTGTGGAGAAGGACTGTCCCCTGCAGAGAAGCCGACAGGGCTTGGGAGGGGGTACCCAGTCAATAACTCTTGAATATTGAGTTTACCTTCACAATTATTAGTGAGTGTCCTAGACTGTAAAGAAGGCAAATTCCAACAGAATGTGTTATTTGAGAAACAGTATGTGATTGTGTAATTAAGGGCAGCAATATAATACCATATGTACAACGAGCAGGGTTAATTTCAGCATTTCCTGACTAACCAACAGCATTATGGTGTAACCCTAATGTTCTCCGGATGGCTATCATTTATGTGGGGCTCGTATATAAATGCTTATGAATATTTGGTTAAAATTCACCCATCATACTCTCTGACACAGTATTAAAAACACTATGTTATTTGCCAATAAAAATATTTTTGTGAATTGGTAATTATTCTAAACCTCACAGTCCCAGCTTCCCTACCTCCCATTCTTGTTGTCTTCCTGTTTTATAATGTATAACACTAATCTTGATGAGGGAAAAATAAATAAGTAGCAGGAAAGGCTGGAAAGCTTCCAATCACAAAACTTCCCAAAATGGAAGTAACATCCAATCTGGCCCACCACATCTTCTCTGTGGGCATTCCTTTCCTGCCTTTTAGCAATGCTTTCAGTATTCATAACAGCTGTGGAATTAAGCATTATGAACAAGAACAAACCGATATGCAGCCTTTACTTTTCCCCATCAGCCCCAAACTACTCTGCATTGAGTTACAAAGTGAAAACCAGCACACTCTCAGATGGATTTAATTTCTATTTGGGCCCAATGCCAGACAAAGTTTTGCCATTGTTGAAACTCAACCCAATCTTTTCCATACCGTGCATACAGTCTCATCCTTACCCCATCTTCCACACAGATGTGCACACACACCCACACACACGCAGAACCAGCCACTCCTACAATGCAGAACCAAATCCATCTCCCCTGCTGTCATAGCTGGGCTCATTGCTTTCCCTAGCAAGCCCAGTAGGCAAGATGGATTTGTTCTATAATGCAGATTTTTAATATGTGGGAAAATGAAGGCTGCATAAGACACACATTTTCATGTCCTAGATATTGTCTTGATAATAAACCTTTTTTAAGAAAAAAATACTTTTACACAACCATGAAAATATTTGTTAGAGGAGACAATTGTTCCACTGAAAAATAAAAGGGTTAAAACTTAATTAAAATATTAATGCTATAATTCAAAATACAATTCTGGCACAACTTCAGATAACGATTGTACTATGGCATTTTGGCTTACAGAATCATGCAACACATGGATTTCAGAATACAGAAGTACACAGCTTTCATATGCATACAGAAAAGAGAAATGGGTAACAGAACAGTTAAGCTTTTACACATTCATGGCAATTGTCTTGTCTCTCATCCTCTTCCTATGGATGCTGCATGAACAACTGCACTCTATTTTTATGAAGTGCAGACATGCTTGCTGCCATTAATGCTAAGGCAAGTAGTGGAAAACAGGAGAGGAGGTGGATTGAATTACTGTGTTTGAATGTTTGCCTTCTCCTCTACCTTGTGCCATTCTCCACAAACAGAAGTACAGTGTAAATGCTATAAGATAAATGTATAAAATGTTGATTTGAGATTATTAATGTTCATGTTTTACTTTCAGAAAATTTTTGTCTTCTTCTGTTTGTTAACCTACAAAAATGCTGCTAATAGTACAATGTGAAGAACCACAAGTGTACTTTCTAAAGAATTAAAAACAACTAGCTGGGACTAAAGGTGGTTTCTTCCTGTACTGAGTTTTGTGTCCTTTACCCTTAAACAAGTAACAGAAGAAATTCCAGAAGTCTGCCTGCACACTTAGGATTGCCATAATGGTAATAATGTACAAAATTTTGTTCCAGTTTACACTTCTCACAAAGTTTCACAAGTATTGCTGTATTCCCTTCAGCAGAGTCTGACTAGTCTGAGTGTAAATAAATGGCACGCCCTACCAACAAGAACAGCATTCCTGCTAATAAAGAAAAAAATACTCCTATAGGAGCCAACATAAATGACCAGCCATAACGTACATAAACAGCAAAGTCTGAGCAATCCATTTTTTTCATGTTTGTGTAGTTTTCCAGATCAGCCATGGCCTGGACCCAGATGACATACATCACGACTACCAGTGAAAACAAGACACCTGAAAAAGAAACAGCAGGTTTTACCAACAGAGTGTGAGACAGATGCTGGGTGCATTTACTGTATTACCTAAACATCCATCAATGCTTGAGGTCCTGTCTGCATGGCACAGTCAGCCACCACTGGATAATTTTTGCCTTTGTCTTCCTCTTCCTAGCACTACCTCCATCGTGCTCCTGATTTTCACTGAAAGGCATACTCCCATGCCAAAGGAGATACCTGGTTTTGGTAGGCAGATTTTGACGACAAAATTTGTATTTACTGTTTTGAATTCAGGGGTCAAGGTGGGGGAAGGAGAGGCAATGGAATGGGAAAATCTGGAAAATAAATATGTATGTTTGCTTCCCAAAGTCTGGCATTGTTTTTATCAGTCTTATGGATGAGATATAGAAAGGAGTGGGAAATCTTTCTATTTTCTTTACTTCTCTGCATTTGCTCTTTATTCTTATGAAAAGGGCTGTGTTTGGAACACAAAACTTCAGAGTATTCTACTCAATTATTTTGCATAAAAAATCAAATATATTTAATTCAAAATCATCCACATTTAGAAAAGAAGCTCTTGGTAGAGGAACAAAACCCAACAATAATTAAATAATAACTATGAAGCAGTCTCTTAGTAATGACCTCAAATTGGATACAACAGTTTCCTGAAATTAATCCACCACATAATTCACAGCCTTTTCCCAACCACTCCTCTGAAAGGCCTTTGAATTGTTTATACATGATAGTAATAGGAGCACATGTCCTTACAGACTTTGATAAGCTCCTTGTTACTATACACCAGAAGGAGATATAAGAAGAAAGTGCTTTCCAAAGTATCAGTTGCATTCCTAATATTTCATTTCACTTTAGAGGAATGTGGACACTTGAGAAATGCAAGCCTGCAGAACAGATGCTCCAGAAGAAGATTTGCAGGAGGACCAAGGGCACGAGACTAAATTTTTTGCATGCTTCAGCCTGCAACCCTTTGCTCCCTGAGCTCCAGCTGTCACAGCAGAGTTACAGCAGCAGGACCATCTATTTCAACATTAAAATATTTGAAGGACACCAGCCCATCATGTTTTTATCCAAGAATGTTTAGGTGCCTCCTTAAAAAACAAGTTAGTGCACAGTCCTGGGAAATCTTCACTGCCAAACTTGAGGCTACAGACTGTAAGTAAAAGTTATTTGTGATCTCTTCTCCATCCTGTTAAATACTTGCAACGCAGCCTTGAACAAGTGTGACATTTGTGGCAAAACTCACAAGTGAACTTTGTAAGCACCCATGGCCAAGCATTTGCTTCCGTATTTACATGTCCTGGTAACCTTTGATGGTTACCTTTCCCCATCCCCACACTGGGATGCTGCCTCACAACCTCCTTTCCCCACCTTTCCTGCCCATTTACCAGGGAGCAGCTGTTGTCCTCACTCCCTCACTTGATGCAGACAAAACCAGGCAGGTTAGATGCAGCAGCTTAACTTGGTGACCTGGTGATCTTCCTATTACTGCTTTGTGGACAAAATACAACAACTTTACATACATCCTGAACATCTGACAGGTGAGAGCTCATGGCTCAATCCTTATAAACAATACCATTTGAAGACCAAGAAAGAAAGGGCTGAAGTAGTAAACCTGAGGCATAATCAGAACATCAGAACATTCCCAAAGGATCTGCATTTTCTAGGAGGCTGAAATAATGGCAAAAAATGAAATAAAGAAGGAGGCAGGCACATTTCATGTCTATGAAATACACTTCCAGGATTACATTTTTTGCTAAGGTTCAAATTCCTAACAAAGTTTGAAAAAACCCAACACTCGACTCTAAGAGGCATAAATTCAATTTTTAAAGTATTTTACCTAAGTAAAACTCAATTTTGATGGAATTTAGTACTGTGCTTGTATTAAACATAAAACCACTGAAACAATCAGAGAGAAGGATTGCCTTAGGGCCAGACATGAAGAATGAGAAATTAAATTGAAGACTCTTCAAATATAATTCAAATTGAGCAGATTTCTAGAACAGAACATCTAATGATAACAGATAATGTAGGCAACACAGGAAAATTAGAACAAAACAGAGCTAGTAACTTTTGATTTAAAAAGTAGAAAGATTCAGGGACAAATTCATAAATTAAGTTATTAGATATATAGATTTTGTTCAAGTTGCAAAACTTGAACAAAAAAATTATAGCCCTAAGATTTGGAAAGATATATTAATAATCTGGCAAAATCCCTAAGGACATTCCAATTTACCTCTTCAACTGGATGTGCCTATGCATTTTCAAACTAGTCCTCTATTTAAGCTCTACACTGAGGAAAACTTAGTCCAAAACAATAATAATTACAAAAAAAGTAGTGGTCCCTTACTATAGAAGCAGGTAAGTATAACCAGACCTTGCACATCTGGAAAGCCCTCTGGCATCCTGGATAGAAGCAAAGTTGTGTAGAGCAGTTAGTCAAAAACATCTGTCATTAAAACAAAACTGCATCAAAGGTGCTTTAATCTAGAGATGAGCACCCCTTGCTTTTCAGGCACTCTAAAGCAACACCTAGGTGGTTAAACTAGAATCAACACCATGTAGGTGCAAAATAGCAAGCCAATGCTGCCAGTGGTAAAATAACTTCAGGGAATCTATCATCCACTGGGTGTGATTTCACAGTGGCAAATTGTCGGGTGTGGAAATTTGCAGAAGAAATGTATGTCAAGCAGAGATAAATGTCCTTCCTCTAAAGGGAAGAAAAAGAAAGGAATAGTATGTAAACCCTCTTAGTTAATTAAGGCACTAAAGAAGTATTTAAGGGTTCTCATCACCTGCTAATGGAGACTAATTAATAGGTGTATTACTTAGCTTGTTCAATAAATATCTTGAACAATACAATCAGGCTAGGTAAAAACTGACCATGTCCTGTTGCCTCCATCAGTGTCTCGTTCATTAGCACTCCTTTTGTCTAATTTTCACAGAGTTATGATTTCACGGGAGTTAAGAGCTTAGACAGTTTACTGAATGCATATTTATCTTGAGAAATCTGCTCCTGCAGTCTTGCACTGACAATCTATTGTGAATGTCATGAACTCTCAAAGGCAAGCTCAAAGACAAAATTACCGAGAGTGAAAAAAATCCACAATTTCTTGAAGCAAATATTTTTAGGAATAGTGTGTTTTGTGATATATTTCTATGTTTTTGGCATTTGGACCTTTTTCATAGAGTGCAGGCGTCCTTTTGCTTTTGCCTTTTAGTGAATAAAAAATAGAACAGCAGTTGCATGAATCGGGAATGATGGGGAAAATTATTCCTACAACATGAAATATGTCTCTGAGAGATTAAGACAAACAAATACTTCCCTCCTACTCCTTTTTCTTTCCTTTTTTTTCCATTTGTTTTTTTTTTTATAAACACACATGTTTGAAACACAGCTCTGTGCAGTGTGATAAGACACGGACTTCTCTGAGGTCACTCTTCTGTCTTTCACATTCACATTCTTTTGAATTTCTTTCAAACAAATACTTGTGCATATTGTAGAGGAGAAAGAATACAGAACCTTTAGAAATGTCTGTGAATTCAAGAAGCAGTTTGCTGGCCTTTGGTACTGATTCTTCCCACGTAGAAATGCCTTTCACTTGTCAATGGTGAATGGCTGTTTATGGCATGAATCTTTTACTATGCAGACTCAAAGACAACAGGTGCTGGAAAGAATGATGTGAGCTTTTTACTTATGCCTGGAAGTTTAGAACTCTTTATCTCACTTGAGGAAAACTTCTATGAGTGTGTGCATATTTTTCTATTAAATGCATGTTTCTGTTCCTGTCGTTATTTCAGATTCTACCACCTATCTTGGCCTCTTGTGACCTTTATTTAAAAATAATGGCTGGTATTCTCTGCTGAAGGATCCCATGCAAAAGTTACGGGAGTAGGTACATATCTCTGAAAACAGATTTTTGTCCTCATCTAGGATCTCGAATTAAAGTATTAAAGAATTCTGCACTTTTGGCAGGAAGCAGCAGTCATGCATCTAATCTTGCTTCTTCACTAGGGTGTGATTCTGTAATGCTCTGTGCATATTGCTTATTGGCATCATTACAAGAGGACAGTTTTCACCACCATCAGGCAGAAAGAGGCACAGGGTAATTATTGAAGGCAGCTCTAAGAGATCATTTTATTGCAGCTTTCCCTTCTTTTTCTATGACAGTATTGTAGCTGCTCTTGGATCATCCTCTGAGGTTGCAGACATGGAGATGAGGCTGCAAAGGCAGCATTGCATTCAAGTCACTGACTGTGGTACTATTGAACTGATACTCACTTTTCCCCTGCAGGTATTGCAGGTGTAGTTCCACCTGTGGCCTCAGGTGGTTAATAAGGTTACAAAGTTTTGTTACTCCCAATTAAGGAAAAATGGGTCAGGCAAATGATGGTGTTAATTGTAGTTATAATGGCCATGGAATGGCAAAAGTTAATATCCTAGGAAGAATACAGAAGGTAAGACCCAGAACTTAAGAGAACACACTTCAATCTGTGCAGAGAACTGGTAGGCAAAATCCCGAGAGGGCAAATTGAAGGGAAAAGGCTGCCTTAAAGGGCAAAGGGGCCAGAAGAATTTGGTGCTGCTCATATACAATTTCCCTAAAGTACAAGAATGGTCCCTTTATGTGTACAAGAATTCAAGCAGGTCTGGCAAAATTAAAATTAACCTCATACATTAGTTGCATTAGCAAGAACACTGTCATCAGATTTGAAAACACTAATATCACCCTTTATTCAACACTTGTGATATCATATGTGGTAAGCTATGTCCAGTTTGGGGACCCCATGTGAAATAGAGATACTGATAAACTGAGGTGATGACCACCAAAAGGGTTAGGAGAATGGAGAAGAAGTAGAGTCTGAGCGAGCTAGCAAATTTTAGTCTAGAGAAGAATACAGCCTTCATTTTTCCAAATGGAGTTATAGAAAAGATGGGGATAGATTTTCAGAGACCTGCAGACTTAGCAGAATGAGATGTAATAGTAACAAACTGCATCAAAGAAAGTAAAAGGTGAAAACAAGGAAAAAAGAAAACATTTCTCTCATTGAAGTTGGTCAAACTGGGACAAGACCAAAAGATGCTAAGAAACATCAGTTATTGGAGATTTTAAAAACCTGATTGGATAAGGCTCTGAGCTCCCTGATCTAACATTGAAGACAACCCTGTTCTAAATGGGATGTCAGACTTGATTTCCACAAGAGGTCCTTTTCAACATAAATTTATTTGTGTCTCTGTTTAGGCTTCTTGAATGGGTTCCTCCAAAAGACAAGCCTGTCTGCCTTATCACAGAGAAGGTGAACTGTCCATCTGAGTGTTTCTTACTGTTGACATAGAAATTTAAGCAGTTGGTTCATACAAAACAGCTTTCAGATGGCTGAACAGTTGGCATGAATCTCATTCTCAATAATATCTTCAGCTACTTTCTGAGCCCTAAGATGTCACAGCAGGCCATGCTACAAGCTATACTCTTCATTTGAGGGACAGCTTTTATCTGCTGCAAATTTTCAAGTTAAGGCTGCGGAAGGGTAAAGATACTTCTAGTCCAATAACAGGTATTAAAATTATTTCATCTAACTTTTCTTGAAGACATGTAAGTAGGAAAATGACTGATCTCCCTATCTTCTTCCTAACTTCCAAAGAACAATCATCTTGTCTAACTTCATTCTCAGAAGACTATACTCGATAGTTTAACACATACTTGAATTTCGTGTTAAGACAGGCTCTTTCAAAACAATGTGTATAATTCCTTTTGTTTCTTCAAAACAACCTGCTGATTTCTGTCTTAGAAGAACTCTAACTTCACCAAATCTAAGTCACATTAATCTAAGTCACATTGCATCTTTTCATTTTTCCATTAGGCCTGTGTTTAAGCAGATGCTTACCCTGGCTGCATCCGGATCACACATTTGAGAAGTGATAAATATGCACCACTTCTCATCACTCTCCCCTTCCACGCCCTGCTTTGATTTGGCAGGCAGTAATGAACAGGCTCTCAAGTCCTGAAGGAGATGGGCAGAGGAAGGGATCAGGGCAGCAGGAACACACTAGAGCACATTACCCTCTTATGCATCAGATCCTCTCTTATCTTGTTCTGTCTTGAGAAAGCTGAATGGGTCCTATTTTCTCCTGCCACCACTACTTTTTGACAAATCATAGCAGGATTTTGCTAAAGTCAGTAATGGTAACAGTAAAAATAACATAGCTTTTTTCTAAAGCCCTGACTGAGAACAGTCCTGAAGTTGAAACATGCTACATACAGAGAGAGTAAAAAATCAGGATTTCCCTTGAAGAACATTTGCTCTATAGGGATAAAGGGTGCAAGGGGCAAATACACAGACCCAAGGTCACACACTGGGATAATAAAGCTCACTTAACTTCACATACCCAAAGAAATAGTCTCTCTAGATTCTCTTAGTAAAGGAAAGAGAGGTGTGGGGTTCCTCCATAGCACATTCATCTGATCCAATTAGGCCCCTCTTTCAGTATGAAATGATTCCCCCGCTGGGGGAACTTCTTACATACCGACTGCTTTTACTGCCAATGAATGTTATTGCCTCTTGCAGGCCTCCTAGGGAAGCCAAGGGAGGCTAGCACAGGCTTGGGGATCTAACTTTCCCCTACCTAAATGAGGGCAGATGAACTGACCCAGAGTGGAGAACACAAACGTCGCTTTGCACCTCTGCCCATCAGTTCCACATCTTTCAAATGCCCTTTTCCTCTCAAACAGCTTCTGCTACTTTCTAGTGACAGCTGAGGTTTTCATGCATTACAAATGCAGAAAAAGAAAGATTCACATGGGCTCTTGCCCTGCAAATTAGTGACGAAAAGCATTGAAATCTCTTAGAATCTCCATCAGCCTATGAATATTTTTTGTATGTCTTTTAAAGTGTGGAGGAGTAATTCTCAAGAGATAAAATGAAAGTATGCAGGATTTTCTTCAACTAAAATATAAAATACTTCCCACACTTCACTGAGAGTCCTTTGGAAGGGAATAATGATCACTAGCTGCATATGAAGAGCTTAGAGGAGCAGCAGGTAAGCAAGGTCAGGGGGTCAACATGAGAAGCAAAAAGAGAGCCCAGGCCTTGTGGTCCTGACACGGGTGGCTCTACCCTGAAACACAATATGTTCTCACAGGGCTGCCTCTCACCAGGCTTTGAACCAAGGAGGGCAGCGATGCAGCACATACTATCATTTACATCCTACATAACTGCATCTTACACACCAGTGTGACATCTTCACAGACTTCCCAAGGCTAAGCAAGCAGTGTGCCAGTGAGCTGTCAGTACCAGCTGCATCCTGGGAGGGTGCATCCTCCACCCTACGTGTGGGTTATGAGGAAGGAGGGAATTCAGTTATTTGTCATCTTTCATTCACAGAGGTTTAGAGCTCCTACTTACTCATACATGACAACTATTTTGTTTAGTCCTATCACATCCAAAGCATTTTCATTTACTGGTCATGAAAATGTGTTCTGTCTCCCAATTTCTTCAGAGTACACTGTAATCATCTTTTGCATCACTGGTAAAGGACTAAGCTAAAGCCTCTCCTCAGCTAAAGCCTTTGAGAAACCTATATGGCAACATCCTTAAATATGCATTCTTTTTCCTGTTAAAAAAAGTAGATTGAAATTGCAGTGTAATTCCATGATTTGTCCTGGATGTGTTTTTTTCTTTTAACCTTAACCCAAAAATTGCTTTTATAATAGCTTCATTATTAAATAATTGTGCAAGGAATTGTCTCCAAGACAGGCACTCCACAAGCCAAAGGATAGAAGCATATGCTTTTTTAAACCATGATTGATATAATTTTTGGTTAAGGAAAATGGAAGAAATAACTCATCCTTTCTACTCTACAATTGACTGAGCAAACAGTATACCCACCAGCAATGATGAAAAAGCCTCCTCCTGCTTTGTATAGAATGTGACTGGCAAAAGGAGCTGCACAAATGATGAGGAAACTAGCCACCACAACAGTGAGCACTCCCAGGAGCATAAGAACTGTCCAGAAACCTCGATAAACTGGAAAAAAGGAAGAAGGAAGAAAAAGAATACAATATTTTTAGAATTTATCCAAATTGGCTAACAAAGATTTTCCTTTCCCCTTCTCTTATCACTTGCCTTATTAACAAATGAAACATTAATTCTGTTTTGCATATACAATATATATAATGTGAGTCAAAAGAGGTTTGACTACCAGTTTTTACCTGATGATCACAGAAAACAGCATGTAAGTTATTGTGAAGGAAATCCATCTGCTGACTATTTAGCACTACCTTGTAAGATAGCAACCTGAGCAAACTTACACTCTTTAGAAAATAGTACAGCAAAGATACAGCAGTGATTCTTTGGGATAAATTACTGGACTGATAGGATACAATTATTTTACCAAAACTGTGTGGAAGAAGTGGAGAGCTGCAATATCTTGACACTCTTAGTGCCCGGACTATATTACCAATTACAATCTGTAAGTTCTTTACAATTTACAGCTGGATAATACTCCTTATATACAGCCATATTTAGCAGAAAGAAACTTAAACTAGGAGCAGGGAGAAACTAAGAAAATGTGAACTGTATTTCTGAAAAACAGCTAACTGTCTTAAACCAGCCTATTTCTGCTCTAAAGCTCTTTGTATTTTATTAAATTTAAAATGTGATGTTTCAGAAGCCCCTGTTAGGCAGTGCCAAGCAGTGCTGAATTAATGGATGCAGCTGGTGATAAATGAGCTGAGAGTTTTGTGACATACTCTGGCCAAAAGAGTCTTTCTAACAATTAGTTTTAGCTGGTTAATTGCACATCCATTTAACAAAGTCATCATTTTACAAATGCTACAAGAGTGACATAAATTTCTCCCATGAATTTAAAAATTGGTACATTAACACAACCCATTAGTAAAATTATGAGTTGTAAAGATCTCCATCGTCAGATCTGAAAATCTTGAAGCACTGACAATTCAGTCAGTGAAAAACATTTCCACCCAACTGAGGAAAGCATATAAGCCAGCTGGCAAGTCAGGAAAAGTGTATCACAAAAGAAACTGCCACTTATCATCTGACAGCACCTACTTACTGTTATGGAAAAACACAACCAAGCAACTATTATACTGGTTCATATCCTGAAAGATTCAAATTCATACAGCTTGTTAGAGACAGCTATTCAGTAATAATTCAGGTTTGCTCTCATCTGAAATCTGAAGGCACACTAGGCATTGGCAGCTCGTGTTTCCCACTAATGTATTCCAAAAGTCTATGGTTTTTAACTTGACCAGCTTAACACAAGTTAAACTATACATCATCAGCCTTGTAAATGTATTAGCTAGATCACACTCGCCACATTACATTAGCCACACTTTTTAAATAACATCCTTTTTAACCCAGGCAAACATTCAGAGACATAATTTTCCGCCACAGTGATCAGCAGATTTGGGCATAAAAAGGATGAATGTGTCTTAAAGTACCTGGAAGAAGGGTTAAAATTGTGGTTTGGTTCATATCCAAATCTCCACTTCATATAAACAAAAAAATACTGGAATAGTAGGTAAGAAATTAGGCTATGGCTCAGCAAAGCAGTTAAATGTGTGTTTTGCTTTAAGTACTACACCTCTTATGGGATTTAGGCACCTGTTTAAAGTTAAACACGTAGTTAAATGATTCACTTAATGCAAATGGACAGTGAATGGAGACCTAGAAAGGTAAATCTCTCAAGTCCTACAGTCTTGGGTTTCTGAAGCAATTTCATATTATTTTACTCATGGGGCTACTTTGATAAGCTTCATTGCAGTCTCCAAGACTATGGGACATTACTTCCTCATTTAAAGCCTAATACCACTAAATCAATCTATAACCACCCAACTCTTTTACATGGGTGGCCCAAGGTACTTCAAAGTCATACTACATAATAGGACACATTGGCCAAAATGGACCTTGGAAAAGCTTTCTTGTATATTATTACGGTCAGTCACCTAAGTCATGGAGCAGTATTTCTATTTTCTGAATGGAGGACTACACGAGATTCTCCAGTATTACAAAACCAACATCTATTTTCATTATCTGCTTTTCATACAGGAAGCTTTGAAGTTTGCTTTTAGTGAAATTTCATGAGAAAAGCTTGATTTGATGCTCAAATATTCTTAGAAACAGAGCACAAAAGAAGTACAAATGCAACTGATGAAAATTTGTTTCCACCTCTCTGTAACTATACAAGAAAAAAGCTGTTTCTCTGCTCCAACACTGTATTTCATGCATTATGTGTGAAATACTGATTTCACCTAGCTATCACCTGGCAGAAGCTTCCATTCTATTTCTCCAAAACAGTTATTTACTCTAAAGAATCATGGATGAAATCTGATTATCCTAATACATGTTTATTAAGCTAATTCAGTCATTAAACATCAATTAGAAAATATAGTGTAACTGACAGGTACAAAGTGTGCTCACAAATCTGTGACTTTTCAAGCTAAATACTACCCCCTCTAATCTGCAAGGCAAAAAGTCCCTTAGTTCATTTGTGACACAGGTCTGAGGAAACCCTGTGAGCACTTAGACTTTTACTTTTGTAAGAGAATTAAAAAGCCATCATTTTCCTGCAGAGATGGCTTCACTTATTTTATAATCTGACCATTTTTGCTTAGATCACATTTCCCATCTTCTCTGCCTGGATGGGCAAGATCAATTTCTACAGGGTTAGTCACTCAAAATTACAACTCAGGCCTACTGCTGTCATTTAGCTTAGCTGTCATCTATAGATGAACACAAAAGAGCTGGTTGAAACGAAATCTTCCTAAGAATGAAATTACTCTTCAAGTCAAAGACTTTGCTACTCTGAGGCTGAGACACACAATGATAGATAAAACACAACAGAAGATGCTGCTTTGAATTACTCTTCTTTACATCCCATGAAAAGGACTGACACTGTGATCCAGTCTGTTTCAAGAAACAATGATTTGGTGAACCCATATGAAGCGTCTCTATACAAAGTGTTAACAGAAGTTTGCAGTTTTAAGTCTCACTGGGGTATTTCATAGGATAGCCCATGTCCTGGTCCAGATGACAAGGAGTACCCTTGTCTCTTCCAGGTACTTCACAGATATATTAGTTACCCACCTCAAATACATACATTATTCCAAGGGTTTCTTACAACAGAAGAAATAGAGTAGGAGCACTATTGCAAAGTGCAAAGTAAACATATCTGCAGTGTTTAAAATCCTAGATACCATTGCTCTGTGTTGCAAGAGTGCTAAACAGAAGGTTTTGTAACTCATCTTGATGAGCTGCCCCTTTGTTGAGCATGTTTGCCTTGGAAATGACAGGCAGGCCTAAAAATAAAAAAGACTTAGCAGAAAACAGGAGCACACACAACTGCACCATCAGGCCTGTATGGGAACATTATATTCCACCAAAACTGCATGACCTGTAGTTTTCTCCTGCTACCTGTTTTTCTCTCTAAAGATCCTAATTTAGGTCCCTCCGGAGACTTTTGCATTATTTGAAAATTAGAAGTATCTGGGTTTGTGCAAGGGACCAAATTTTGAAGAAGCGGGTGAAAATTACCAAAAGCTTTCTTTTCTAGTATAGTAGGTCCCATAATTGACTACAAACTGAAGTTACAGATTCCTATTTTAAGATGTTACTGACACATGATATGAAAGAGAAGCAATAATACATTTGAAAAGTTAGAGAGCTGTGTCACCTACAACACACACTTGTGTAGCAGTCATGGACAGCTCTGGAGCTCCATAATTCTTAGTCAGGAATAGCCTAGCTAATGTCACAAAGAACACCTTTCTACTATTGGAGATGTTAACATCAGCATCATGAAAGCATACCGAGCATTTCACTGCCCTTGTTGACTTAAAAGTGTTTTCAAAACACAGCCATCAGTCCATACAAGTACTGTGGTGTACCATAAAAACACAAGCCACTTAAATTTAATATCAATATGAATTATTAAGTCCTATAAGGATGAAAAGCCTTTTGAAACATGTTAGCACAATGCCACACAACAATTTCCAGAGGTAGGCAAAATGACTTGGAAAAGTTTCCTTGAATTATCACGGACAAACTCACATCCAAAAGGGAACATTTCCTGTGATCTGACAGTGGATTGTATTTTAGGATGTGTGGGTTTTTACCTCTGTATTTAATATAAGAGATATTGAAATGCTTTTGGCAAGAGTATTGCCATTTACAGTGCCAATACAGTGAAAGGCAAAGCACCTGAGCTGCTCTCAAACAGAAGAAGTATCTTCACTGCAGATAAACAGCTTTAAATGAAATCACCTATCTCAGCAGCAGCACAGGAGACACACGTGGCAACACAGTAAACTTTGCAAGACTTTTCTCAGCTTCATTCAGCACCCTTTACTATCCCTTAGTAATTTTTTTCCCCAAAAATAACTTGAACAGTAAAACAACTACAATATTCACAGGATAGTTACACTGCTTTTTAAAATGCTTCTTACTTTATTGCTGCTTGGGGGACTACAGAGATCACACTTACTGTAATCTCTCGTGGACAACTATACAACTATTACATAAGAGCATTTTTTACCCCTAGAAATAGACTTCTGCTAACATTTCACTTGCACAACTTCTATTTTCAGATTTCATTGCTGATATTTTCCAGATTACTTTAGATAAATTTCAACCCATTAACAAACCTGCCAATAAATTTGATTTCACCATTTTAGATTTAACAGTTGCTGAATCAGATTTTTGCTTCAGTCCTATAAACATTGTGTATTATTCATTAGGCATTACTTCAAATGCTGGCAATGTGCCCAGTACTGAGCAAAATAGGATACTAATAGTCAGAAAAAAATCAGATATTAAACTAATTTGCAAGTACTGCCCCATTAAAATGCTTCCACTTCAGCTTCAAAAGGTGTTGGGGTGATTTACAACAGTTAGGAAACTATTGTTTATTTCCAAATTAAGTTGAAAAAATCCCTTCAAAAATAAAATAATGAATTAGTGAGTAAGTGTTAGATTTTTCACTTCTTTTTCATTGGAATAGTCTCACTATGGCCAGTGGGACTATTTCCATGAGTAAGAACTTGGCACATTTTTCAAAAACAGGCCTAGTATTGTCCTATAGTAAAAGAACTTTAAGAAAGTGTGATAGCCCTTGAACATCAGTGTTAAGTAATTTAATGACATTATATTATGCATTAATCTAGCTAGCAATTAATTCATATTAAAGTACTATACTATTATGTTTTCAGAATAGCCTGATGGGGCAACTAATCTGCTTATGGTTATGCAAATACATGTTTATTTTAAAATATACAGGTTGCTGCTGTGGTATTTCTACTGTATGGTCTACATTTTTTTTATTTTTATTCTTTGGTTGTAGTTTATTGCACTTATATATATAATCATCATAAAAATGAATCTGCTAGCAACACCGTGAGGTGCTAAGTCTACTTAAGAGCTGCACACTATAAAAGTTGTCATTCTAAACCTCTGTACCATCAGAAAGTCACTAGAGTCAGGCTTTCCCTGAGTTCATTTAGAACTTGTGTCAGGTTAAGATAAATTACATGGCCTATGAATTTCTTAAAGCACACTAACCATAAACCATGGACCACACAGCTTTTGACAATACCTTACACTACAGCTAGGGGAAGTCCTCCCCACTCTGTCAAGGCATTTAACAAAACCAATGGATGCAAAGAAACATTATAACCATGATTAAAACATATAGCGAACTGCAATTTCAAAGCAGTGCTGTCTAACCCTTTGCAGCTGATCATGCATCTAAGAGTAATGATCAAAAGAGAACTGATCCACTAAAGCATGCATTCAAAACTCCAATATAAGCAGCCCTGTAGGCTTTTCTGTCTACATTTCCATCTAAGACTTTAGTCCTTGATACCAAGAGCTCATAGTCAAGGTTTGTACATCAGAATGAACCCAGCCTTTGGTCCAAAGCTTTTAAGGCATACTGAAACACTAGAGTTCCCCGTCCTCAGGGGAACTATGACACAAACGCAAATCCAACATACAAAAAGATGTAAACAAACTAAGGGAGGATTGGTGAGCCTGTTTTGAATTCTGGCCCAGAAAAGCTCTGAGCCAAATTCCTACCAAAGCCAAAGGAGTTATGTCAACAGAGAACTTGGTCCAGACACTGCACTCAAAAAGCATCAGAGATTTCATGTTCCTCAAGCAACTTATCTTTGTCTGAGCTCTTCTAGCTGGACAGTGACACGGCACTGCAAAAACAAGCTACACTCTTGTCTGCACATAAGGGACAGCACAAGGCGCTAAAGTTAAATTCAAATTCCTCTGATAAGATCCAAAAGTCTCTTAAGCCAACAGTCTGTAAAAAGTCACATGCCTTTACTCATTCAGAAACTAGTAGTGCTCTGAACAGAAAGTTAGAGGTTTTTAGAAAATGTGTTGTATACATGTTTGATTTTTCCAATTCAGTTTAAAGCTCTTTATTCAGCTGTTTATTTTTCTATGAAATCACAAATGAAGAAGACAGAAAAATTCTTGTTATCTTGTTATATCTTGTTAAAATAGAACTTAATTGACTCACTAAACATTGAATGATAAACCTGGGGAAGAGATTTGGGCTTTTTATCATGCCCAAAACAGAATATGTCAAGAAAGCTATGAGTCATGAAAATGGTAATATTTTATCAAGAAACAGTAGCAGAACCAAAAAAAGGGGACAATAACCTCAGGTTTTTTGGCAGTCCCCTTGCCTTTTGCCACTGGCTTTATAGAGAACCACTTCCTGCACTGGGAGCCAAGAAGAAGAGGATAGCCTTCTGGCATTTCTTAATTTAGCAACTGCAGTTGAAGCAAGGTTTTTAAAACTTGTTTGCCAAATACCATGGGCAGGATTGTCAAACTAGACTAAAGGAGAAACAAGTTTTGAACTAATAGAAGAGATGATGACATAACCTTCCTCACAAAAAGTTGTGAAAGACTTAAACAATCATATCTGTTCTAGTAAATAACTCAGCTTGGATGCTGAAAATGAAATGTAGGCATAAAAAACCCCAAACCCTCTTCAGTTTTAATGAGCTCTAAAGCAATCCAACTGTATCTATTTATATAGCAGGAATGGCTCTGAATATGCTCTACCTGGGCCAGCATCTACAGTACAGTTCTGCCTACTTTTAATCTCCTAATATGAAATATAGATAGGAAAATTATATTTGAGCAGTGGTTCTTTTGGCAAACATTAACTAAAATTAATTAAACTTTTGATGATATTCCTTCTCCTTTCCTTTTTCTTTTGTTTGTCCACTTCTGTGTAATCATACAATATAATTTGAGGAACCTTTGTGAATGTATGAGTGAATGGTGGAATACAAACTCTGTCTAGGCTATTAGGAGCTGATAGCTCTGTCACTTTCAAATGGAAAGATAAACTGTTCTAGATGTGCTATGAAGTTACAGATTAGATCTCTGAATGGTGAGCTCTGAATTCTTCCTGGACAAACAGTTCGTAATTTCTAAAGATTAGCAGAACCATTATAACTCTAGTTTATTTTCTTTTTCATGCCTGCAGCATAAAAATTGGATTCTAAAGACGCTTCAAGGTTAGCAAAAGCATAATTACAGCTTCAGGACAGGAAGGGATCACTTAAGTCCCTTAGTCAGCAAGCTCAGAGACACGTCCCATGCACACATCACAGGTTGTTTAAAAAGTCATATGAAATAGATATCAGATGTTATTTACTTCAAATATGTTTGTGTAAAGCTCTTAATCTGATTAAATGTACCTGATATTTTTAAGTAGTTTCTAGGTGTTGTAAAGACAGAGTTTTCTAGGCACTATTCAAAGACAAAGTTTTCTATTCATTTTTATCTTTCACATGTATATAAATACTTACATGCATCTCTGTTACAGTACAAGAGCTCCTCAGTGAATTATACTTAATTAAATAAAGTTAGACAGCATCAGGGCTCTGCTCCTCAATCTTCATAAAGTAAAAATGCAATACATTTCCATATGTGGTTATTTATTTAACACAAAAAAAACAAAACTAAAAATCCAACCAAAACAAAAAACAATTTTATTGAAACACATGACAAGAAGTACTTGATTAATGCATTCAGTCCCAGGAAGATACTTACTATGTTGGAGAAAAAAAAGCACTAAAAAGGAAATGTCTATTTTTTTTTTCCAGAAATTACCTCCCTTCTGCCATCATGCTTAAAGCTAAGTATTTATTTATGTGCTTTGTTAAACAATGGCTTAAAAAAGCATGCTGTAGATTTATGAGAAGTATGAAATAGCAACATTCCATTAATTAAACTGCTTAGAGCGATAAGGCTGTTTTATTCTGAAGCATCCAAATTGTTTTCTTGAAACTATAGGCATTGTATTCATTTGCACCAAACAATACTTACTGATTGCAGAGTCATAGGAGGTTGAGTTGTGCTCATCTCGGAGAAGAGGAAATGGTGACAGGTAAGCATGTGTACAATTCTTAGAAGGTGACTGATTGGCTAAAAATGAAAGACAGCTGAAGATTAATATTTTACTGCCTTAACAATATGGTGTGTCTGTTCTTTAAATGGGCAAACTGAGCTTCATAGGTCAAGATTTCAGGTCCTTTCCTAGGCAACAGCTTGCAGTGAATTTGGTTTGGTAAGAGATACAAGCCTTGTTATCCAAACAAGAATAATCCTTAAAGAGCAACACAAATTTGTACTCTGGGACAGTAAATGAGCCCTGCTGAAAGCACACTGCAATTTATATGTGATGCATATATATGCCTTTGTGTGCATATGTACCTTTCTCATTTGAGGGTTAATTATGTTCTTCTCATTATTACATGTGCAGGAAAAAAGCAAACAAACAAACAAAATCAAGGCAATTACTTTTTCTTCTGTAAAAGAACAACGAAAATATCAAACATCTCTGTTTGTCTAGTCTATGGAATGAATATCCTCCAGAAAAGGGTAATTTTACCCTCTATATTAAATTCCTCTAAAAATATCAACTTCTTTCTGGTAAAAGACAAAAGCTGACTATAATTTAAATCCCATCTAAATTTCATATTCCTGACCACATAATTTTCTAGATAAATAACAAGGGGAAATTAACTACTGTGAATATTACATTTTCCACCCAAAACAAAGCAATGTATTTAGCAAAATATGGGCTATGGAAGTCAACCTTGATTGACGGCACCTTTTCACAAGGATTATGGAAATCCTTCAATAAGGTGAAGGAGCTCCCTACTTCAGAGGGAGCGTCAAAGACTGGAGAAGTTTTGCTTGACTTCTTAATGGAAGATTTTGGTTGAAAACACTATCTGATCTTGGAATTCTATCTATCTTAGAATCCTGCATGCCGTGAAAGAAAGCAATGGGTCATCTGTGAATGTAATGAAGGAACTCTTCCTACACCATTTTCGCTGTGGAGTTGCCCATTCCCTTCTTAACCCACTTGTAGTTGGTTAAGAACAGATGGAGAAACTCTGCAAGCAAAAATTCATGGACCAGGCTAACAACTAAGCTCTGGTTTTCCTACTTAACAGAAATAAACCAACTGTTTAACAGCAAGTGGTAAAAGACTGTGTAGCTAAGAATGGACTCAGGTTAACAGGGCATCCATAACAACCACAGTGTAACCTGATAGCTAAACTTGTATCATTTTGTCCTGGGGT
Organism: Catharus ustulatus; assembly: GCF_009819885.2. NCBI lineage: Eukaryota > Metazoa > Chordata > Aves > Passeriformes > Turdidae > Catharus > Catharus ustulatus. Next base: position 94,739,803 of record NC_046222.1, on the reverse strand, counting down.
TTCCTATAGTAGAGATTACAAAAGTGTGTGTCAAGAATTTATTTTAGGGTAGCTGAAGAACCTGATCTCCAAAGAAGGCACAGGAAATCTAATGATTCATAAGACCAAAGTAAAAACAAAAAACACACCAAGCCCCAACAATTTTGAGAACAAAACACTGTAGATAATGTAAAAAGAAAAAAAAATTACTTACTGTACCAAAATTTCCACATGCTGGCATTATTATCTCCTACATTTCCACTAAACCAGCACCTCCAGAAGAAACCTTCATGATGGAAAGTGGCCTTCTCTCCCTAGAGAAGCAGGGGGAAAAAAATGAAAAGAAAGCCTTTATCATACAATTTTTGAATGGCTGAAAGAAATAAGCTCAATTATGTGTTGAAGTAAAAAACACCACCATCATAATGACACACATCCTGTCTGAATTTAGGTCACCTATAGCATTTATAAACAGTCATTCTTCTTTTGAAAGAATATCACATTGTAAAAGCAGTATCACAAAATAAAAATTCATTTTAGAGCTGATTACAAATGATTATAAGAGGTTTTGAGGCAGGCTTGTAAGCCTCCAGCAGGTCAAAATGAGTATATTCAAAAGTATATACAGAAGTAAATTCTTAGAAAATGAACACAACTTGTAGATTCAAAAGTTTATACAGAAGAATCTCTTAGAAAATAAACACATCCAAGAATTCTACATATATAATTCTCATTATAAATAAAAAGTTCATACTAACCCCAGCACTTTCAGGTGCTTCTGAACAAGTTCCTATTTCTGTAGCAAGAAGCCAATAATCAGTCCCAAATGCCACCAAAAAAAACAAAACCCCCAGAGCTGCAAAGAAGCCTCCAAAAAATATCCCCACACTCAGTTTCATTATTGAAGTTTAAAAAAAAAGAAAAACAACAAAAAAAACCAAGAAAAACCCTTAATTATTTAAAATATTAGAAGTAAGTTTTTTAAAAAAAAAATTATTGTGAAAGTAACAAAAAAACTGTTTGAAGAATACAGCTCATATCTGAAGAAGTTTCTCTTCACTCGACTTTCTGCCTGTGCCCTTCTTCCCAGTGCCCTGTGAGTCAATTTGTGTCTCCAAATTTGTGTTCCATGTGGCTGACTCAAGTCTGACAGATGAAAAGGGCCTTCTATTTTAGGACACTGATGGCAGAGCTTTGCTCTGTTTCGCTGTCTGGGCGAGGCCAGTCAGAAATAGCTGACCTTCCCCTAACTAATCAGGGATTGACTTGAAATATTATTGCAGCTGGTGCATCAACATCAGTGGAGATGGAGATGGAGTTGCAATGGCTCTGTCCATCTACGTGAGCAGAGCACGCAGTACTAGCAAGCACTTCCAAAGTTCAGGCCTGGTGGTGAACATTCCCTTAGCTGCTAACAGGAAAGGAATCCTGCAACACTTTGGAAGTTACTGTAAATCATGTTATAAAAAGAAGGTTGAGGATTTTTCTATAGAATTTTAAAATATGGTAACCAAAATGAAGAGATGTCTCTGAAAAATCCTATATAATAAAAATACAATTCTCTTTTAAAATTTACATCTGACCTTTAAAATAATAACTTTAGCAACACTAAACACAAAAACACTTGAATGCTTTATTTATTCAGATTCATCTTTTTTGCATATATCAAAAACTTATGTAGTTAAAAACTCCTTCAAGCATCTGATTAAAAACTCTGATCTTTTTAAAACAAGAAGACACTTTCCCAAACACATGCTTTGGCCATTTTCGAAAGTGATGAGGTAAAACATTTAAATTACACTGTACAAGAAAAAGGCTTTTTCAACAACTTCATTTCATGCCAAACAGGCCTTCCCAGTCATGTCTCATGGCTTACAGGACATGCTCCTAGAATTTATAAAATGCACCAGATCCTACAGTTCTTTCCAAATAAAATTTCACTGGAATTATTTATCATCAGAGTAGAAAATTTCCATTGATACTGTGTACTGACAAGTACTGAGCTCAAGAGAAGAATTAAGCCAGTGTACTCCAGAAAACACTTGTCACAACATTCTATAGCAGTAGACTTAGGAGTCCAGAGGAACTCCTACTTTCAATATGCCAGTACTGGTTTGGACAGTGCATCAGCATGCTTGAGGACAGCAAGGGAAAAACTGCTTCTACCACCTCCCTTCATTTCTACACAGTTGAACTTGTGTTGTGTCCTCACTGGTTTTATACCACTACACAATCTGCTCAACATCATATTCACATTTGTTATGAATCATATTTTATTCAAACCTGATACTATACTAATTTCATACACAAGCACATCTAGTATTTTGTGGCCTTTTTGCACTTCAGAGTTTCAGTGTATGCAGAGCAGCAAATGAATATTCAAACAGACTCTTTTTGTCATATTTGCTTTTCCTGACAGCCACTGATGCAGTTCATTTTGATACAGCAGAAGAGAGGTGTTTGGAAACCTAATTTTGGAATGTGGTGTTTTATTATTCATTATTAAAGAAAAAAAATCAGGAAAAAGAAGAACATACAGAATGTGCTATAAAATCAAATGAAAATTATTACTTGCAATTTGGAATATTATTTCAATTTTTGGTCAGCCAAAAAATTGTCAGGCAGGTGTATTAGATAATTGTCATAGGTCCCCTCCAGCAAATACTCTATTCTGTTCTGTTCTCTTCAATTCTATTCTAATGTGCCAAAAAAAAAAAAAAAAAAAAAAAAAGGCAGGATCCACAAGGAATCTTACATATCCCCTCTCCCCTTGGATGGCACTAGGATCCCACATGATGGTGACTGAATCATGTCTGGAAAGTGGGTTAAGGTGGCCTTACTGTCACCTTCTGCTCCAGGATGCCTAAGGCATCTACACTGGCAGGCACGTACGACAAGAGACTTAGAGGAGGCTGACACCTTTCTTGAGTGACGGCTCCAGGCAGGTTCACAGCAGCTGTGTGATCCAGGCTACTTCTGAAGCCAGGCTCCATTAGCTTGCCAGGCCATCCTGGAGGCACTGCTGAGTGTTTCAGCCAGATTTTGATCAACTCTAACTGCAGCAAAGAGCTGAATTTCACATGGAGATGTCTCAATTCAAAGGTCTTAATCTGCAACTGAATCCTACTCGGTGAACTGGAGTTCCCAACCGTCTTGCTGGTGTATGGGTGGCCTTAGAAAGCATTGGCCCAAAGTTCAAGAATTTCATACAGTAAAATTCAAAGATATAGTCGCAACATAAACAAAATCCATTATATGATGTTCTTCATTATATCTATTGAGAATTACTTCTGATGTGCTAACATTATGCCACTTAGTTCATCTCATGTAATGGAAGGTCTTATAATGGCAAAACAGTGAACTTTTCCAACATTAAATCAGAAGAAAAAGAGGACTCCAGACCCCTGTATTATTCACTGAACCATAATTAATAAAACAAACAACCAAAAAAATATCAAATGGTCAGTTCCAGTCATGTTGCACCTACCTGGCTTCAGGACAGAAATATGTCAGTGACTATGTGAGCCTGTTTCTGCATGAGAACAACTTACTCTTGTGAGTAGCTTCACTAAAATCAGTTTGCATGGAAAGTTTCACTGAATTCAATTGACAGCTGAATTACTGCCTGTGCAGTGCAAGTATTTATTTTTAATATATTGTACATGCACTCTGGTCTCAGTTTAGAATGTTCATCCTGAGAGGATCTAATTTAATTATTCTCTTTTATATTTATGGCACATTCTCTGGCAGTGTTATCTTCCAAATACTCTAACATTGCCAGCATTATGCCCGTCTATGTCAAGAATGAATCAGAAGTCATGTTAAGACTTGTTATGTCAGCTTAAAAATTCATGTTATCCACCACTTGAATACTCAAAGAAAGTCTCAGGGCACTTTTTCTTTAATTAAATTAAAGTCTGAAGGTTCCTCAATAGAAGAGAGAAAGTTTCAAGGCTGAGCAAACAGGGCCAAGCTTTTCAAGGCAAAACAATCATTATTCTAAATCTTAAACAAAGTCAATCCCCAACTCTTTGCAAAATTCCTGAATTTCTGGAGAAATACTGTTATTTTAAACCAAAATGACTTAGCCAAATTTATCCCTACTATAATGACAGTGAAGTAAATAAATCAGCTTTAATATTCAATCAGTTTGGCTAATTAAGCTCAACATTCATTGATTTTGTTGACTCATCGTGTGAAGATTGAAGGACCCACATAATGGATGGATTCCAGTCACATTTAACAAAGCTGGAAAAGTTTTTTTGATTTTATTTCTGTTTATTCACCAGATAGATAGGGCTAAACTAAGTCCCGAATCTACATATTTTATTTATGTATATAATAGCTCCAGCTTCAACACAGTATCTGAGCCCCTCCTTGTACTTAAAAATAGAAAAGAAAAAAAAAATTCAAAAACAATAGCAGGCTTTTCGGTTTTTTTCCTTTTCCATCTGAAGGGGAAAAAATATATTTATGGGAAGGGGATGTGTTTTATTTGCTAGTTTATGTTTGTGTGTGATTGAGTAAGTGTTGGGTGCGTATGTTTGGAATTGGCAGGCAGCTCCTTATCTATGCTGGCAGATATGTCCATGATCTAAAAACAGCCTTTTAGAATTGGCTGCATGTCTCACTATATACTAAGAAACAATTTCAGCAAATGCCTCAGAGTTGAGTCCTTCTGAGACCTCAATGCTCATTTACTGTTCTGAACAGTAATGGGAGTAATTCACCCACTGATTCTGATCCTCATCCCATCCATCCTCTCCAGCTGGGCAGATGTTACGTATTGCACCAACACAATCACTTGTCAGCAGAGTACTAGGCAGACAAACAGCCAGACACCTTACTTACACAGCATACCTGCACACACCTTGTCATTAAATGTGTGCCTGGAGTTCATCTTTAGGCTGGTCACTTCAGCTTTCCTCTACCGTCATATGTCACTTCTATGGCACAGTCCATCTGGCCTTTTTTTTGGATGACCAGCTCAATGTGCAAGCAACTGTGCCCTAAAAGTACAATTGTACTTTGGTTGGTTGTTTGTTGGTTTGGTTTGTTCACTGACAAAGAGAGGGTCTGGAATAATTACTTTGAGGTATGATCACTTAATACTTAATTCTTTATACTACAGTAAATCAGATCACAAATCACACAATCACAGAGCAACTGAGGTTGGAAGTGATCTCTAGAGGTCATCTTGTCTAACCTCCCTGCTCAAACAGGACCACCTGGAACTGATTGCCCAGGACCGTGTCCAGGTGGCTTTTGAATATCTGAGGCTGGATACTCCAGAACCTCCTTGTGCAACATCTACCAGTGTTTGGTCACCTTCACAATAAAAAGTGTTTCCTGATGTTCAAAGGGACCCTCCTGTATTTCAGCTTGTCCCCACTGTCTCTGGTCCTGTCAATGGGCATCACTGAAAAGACCCTGGCTCCATCAGTTATTTATATAAAACTCTCTTCGAGCTTTCTCTTCCCCAGGCAGAATAGCCCCAGTTTTCTCAGATTTTCCTCACAGGAGTGATGCTCGGGTTCCTTCATCACCTTAGTTGTCTATCCTTTGACTCCCTCCAGAGTGTTCATGTGTCTCTTGTACTGTGAAGACCAGAACTGGACACAGCACTCCAAGTGTGGCCTTACCAGTGCTGAGCAGCAAGGAAGGAACACATCCCTCAACTTGCTGGCAGTGCTTTGCTAATATGGACCAGGACATCATCTACCTTTGCAGAGAGGGTACATGGTTGGGTCAGGTAAAACCTGAGTGGAGATTGTAGAAATGTGCTGAAGTGCCCCACAACAAGAGGAAATCAAGCCATTCTGAACACCGGTATCACTGAGTCATTCACTCTGCATAAGCTATAATAAGGTCACAGATGACAGTAAGAACAAAAGGGACATAAGCAGCCCATATGTTAGCAAAAGTGCCAACAGAAATTCTGATAAACCAACAAGAAAAATCTTATTTATGAGCATTACTTTTACCCATCTCTGTGTATCCAGGACCCGCTGCCAGGCACCTGCAGGAACATGATGAACAAAGCCACAGGCTGTACATACCAGTTGAACCTTGCCTTATAACCTCTCTGCGTTCAGGATTTTGACACTACAAACACCACAGATTTATTCAGTCACTGAAAGGAAGACAAAACTTCAGCAGACTGAGTGGATCATTCTGTTTCATATAACCCATTTTATATTATGTCTTGCATTAATTCTGCATCACATAAAACAGGTAAAAAGACAGCAAAGCATATTTTCTTTTTAAATTGTGTCATAACACTGATTCAAGGTGTGATGAATCCACATCCCTGCAAGTTGGGCAAGATAACCAGAATTATTAGAAGTACAAGAACACGCATCTGAGTTCCCTTATCACATCACCATTGTGAGTGCTCCAAATTTTTCATGCAATTATAGGAAAGCCAGGCCAATACCATTAATGTTTCCTGCAATACTTCAAAGTCATGACACATCACGTGCAATTTTCACATAAATGAATGAGTTGCCTAATTCTAGGAGGTATTCCAAGAAGTTTCCTATTAAAGTAGTTATACATAAATAGTCAGAAATCAAAAGTTGGAGTCTTCTTCACCATTCTTGTTGCTACCTTACATGGGTCCTTCCACAGCAGGATGCTATTATGAATCTCACTCTGAGGTTGTAACAACTTCCATTTACTGCATAGACACTTTCTTACATATTTTTTTTTTTGATTTATTGAAGAAGCCTGAGGAACTAGCCTTTAGGTCTTTCTGTGCCCTTCCAGCTTCTACAGAGCTACTGACCTTAAAATAAATATTTAAATAAAATCCTAGATTGTGGTGAGGGATTGAGGGGAGTTGGGATCCAGCACAGAGAGTGGGGACAGATGTGTGTGACGTCAGGGTACTCTCACACATCAGAAAAGAGACTGAGGTCAACAGGAGTCATCCTGGCCATCTTCTGCTCCAGAGAAAGATCAATAGTATCTAAACCATTCCCGATATATTTCTTTTAATCTGTTAAACATTAATTAAAAGAAACACAAAAAGCCATGTGGCCTTAGTTATACTGCCATGATAAACTCCAGAAGGGAAAAAGTAGACCCAATGCCTAAAATAATTCCTTCCTTTAACAAGTTGTTTTATAAATCCTTTCTAAGTCTCTCTGGCATACTAACCTGATTCATTTACAGCTTTGAGGGTGGCATCAATTAAAAGGTTTCTTTCCACATTCCTTAAATTTGCAGCTCTTTTCAGACAGATTACACTTTAAATGTCTTTAAGATTAACAGCAGATTCCAAACTCAAGTTCATTTACAAGTACCTCTTAAAATGTTCTGGACCACTGGATTGTAACTTTTTCTACTTCACTCAATTTGTATATGAAAAGTTGAAATGACTACTGAAGTTACCCTAATGATCTGAAGCAGTAAACCAGAATGAAATAAATCATTGTTAGATTCACTAAATTTGATGACAAATTGCACATTTGGGGGTCTTGACCTTACCTATTTGTAATGTAGGAACTTAAGAATATATTCCATTTACTGGAATAAATCAGTGTAGTTGTCTTAGATCTGTCTCACAGAAGTATTTTACAATTTTTATATAAGAATTTATAAGGTTAAAATTTTCTCCAGTATTGAAGTAATGTGAGCATCTCTTTTAAAAGAATTTTATTAGATTTCAGATGATTTCCATCACTACTTTCACTATGTTAGGGCTTGGAGTACACACAGTCACAAAGCTGGCTGAGCAAGGGCTGCTGCAGACTGCCTCAAACCCTTGCTTGGCAGGTGACACCAAATATTTACAGCAGAAGTTTTCACTAAAAGGCTGAAGATTCCTCACCTCTTCCCCTCATGAGCAAACTGAATCTCAGACATTTTCTCACAGACTAGTTCTCCTCCCACTCATAATTAGAGGCAAGAATAGCCCAAGAAGGCTGCGGATAATCTGATCTCTGGCAACCCAATACTGGAAGAAATGTCCCTTCTGCCATTAAAATCTCTCTCTTTATTTTTTTCTACCCTCTCTATTTATGCAAAATTGATCTTCCATTAGGACAGCAGACCTAGACACAATGTTGCATTACTATACAAACTGAAAATCTGATATACATGTAATAAAATTTTCCTGCGTTTTTATTTCTGGTTCCTCCATTTCTTATCAAAAGATGAGTGCTTTTTTGGGGGGCCACAAAATAGCAATAAAAACTTAGAGTGGCTGACTGAGTACTATGACTACCAAGTTCACCTCATAATCAAAGTCACAACAAAGCTGCGCCTCCTCATGCTTTGTTTCTAGCATGATGCACTTCACACTTACATTACTTACACATAATGGAAACAGAGTACTCTGTGTAGTGACAGTAGTCTGCATATTCTTCCTGGTTCTAGCATTATTCATAAAACTAATAATTTTCATTCAATTGCTACTACCAGGTCACAGAAAAAAAATACAGAAATATAAGGATCATCTAGGCATTTCTGAACACACATGCTGCTGGCCACTTCTGAGTATCTATTGTGTTCCTGTTTTTAAAAATCATCCAGTTACAAGTCAAATACCTTAAAGTAATGTAAGTGTATTATATTGATAATATCATTTTAATCAACCAGCTATGCAATTCTGCTCCCAAAGATTAGACTAGGTCTATTTTCCTTAGGACTCTGATAAATGGTCTTTGTTGTATTTCATTCCCTTAATTGCTAGTCAATTCCCTTATCAGTCATAAAACCACTTTATTTGAGAACATTTATCTCAAGATTTCTTTATTTGGGAGCCTTTATCTTAAATTTTGTAATTGCAGTTACAGAACACGAGTGGCAACCTTGAGGCAGATGATTTCAGCTTCAGTTCAAAAATAACAGATACTTGTCCATTACAATGTATTAATTCCTTTTTCTTATATATTATGTAAATTATGTAACCATGTAAGATGCACAATTTAACAATATGATCAAGTTCACCAGGAAAAAAACAGTAAGAGATCTGTTAAAGGAAGAGACACCTATGTCTTCTCTAAATGCCTGTATTTTTTTCCATGAACAGTTTGCACTGATGTCATAAAGTCTGGTTATTCTCTGCTTTACAGGTCACGGTGCATGGAGTCAGCTTGAAATAACATACAAAACCTGAGGGTTTTCATTGTCAGGGAATTCAATATTCCCGCCTGCAATACTTTGTCCCCATCATATTTAATCATTCTGATCTTTAGAACCTGACAAAAACACAAAATAGCTAACTGGTTTCAGAGACTTATGGCAGAGACTAACACATAAAACCTTAAAAACTTCAGCTGGGCTCAGTATTTGCATAGAAGTCAATGTCCCTTAGACCCCAGGAAAAGTACCTAAACCCTTGCAAGCTCTTTTAATCATCCACCTCTTTAATACTTTCTTCTAATAGATTTTCAGGCACTTTCCATTTCTTCTATCAGTTAAAATGACCAAGGATAAAATTAGCGCGATATTGAGCAGACAATGTAGCGGCAATTCCCAGGATGCTCTAATATTTCAATATCTTGTCACCATTTTGTCGATTTCAGAGAAATTGTGTGCAACTGATCTCTGTTAGTGTTGTATCCAGAATTTTAAAAAGCTCACTGAGAGAATATGTTATTTAAAGTGGCCTCAAAAAGATAAATTAACAGGATGTATTAGTTAACCCAACAAGAAAACATCACAGCCACTGGGATATTAAACTGAGTTATTCTTGTCTGAATTCCAATAACATTTTTGTCCCTATGCAGATACTGAACTAAGTTTTGCCTTGGTATCTTATTTATAAGCTGCATATCTAGATATATGTCTTTCTTTACAGTTTTGGTGTTTTCGGCGTTTTTTAGCTTAATTTGTAATAATCATGTGGAAAACTACATTCCCCTCTCCTTTTCTTTTTTGTTACCTAAATATATAAAATCCTCAACCCTGTGATACTTATTTCTTCTGAAAATATAAAGATAGAACAGAAGTTATGCTATTGTCAGCTATTGAATGATCTTTCTCAAACTTTACAACTCATGCTAACTTCTAAAATGTGAGTCATCAACATTTTTCAAAAGTTTCTTCTTACTGAAAACTAAAAACAAGTTAAAGCATCTCCTGTCCCCTTCTGCATTTTTAAAAGTATTTAAAACTGCAGCAGTTTTACTGATCCCTGGCCAAGCAACTATATTAAAGAGCACCTCTGACTCCAACATAAAGTTGGGTGGTCACATTTTGCATGTGACAATCGTTTCCACCACTGCAATCTGAGAGATTTATGAAGTTTCGCTGCTTTGGATACAAATGCATTTTAACATGCTAGCCGTCAACAATTCCAGCAATCCCTGACTTTTAACAAAAAACACAGGACAGCGGTGAACGTCCTAAGCAGAAGGAGGGATGCCCTTCTTCTTTGGCTCAGTACCACCATAAGCCACGTAGGAAGGCAGGAAAACTGTGCGGCCAGAAACACTCGATGCAGGCACCGGGCTGAGCCCGAGAGAAAAGGCCGAGAACAGCAGCAGCGCTGGGACACGGCCGCCTTCCATATGGAAGGCAGGATGGGAGGTGCTAGGGCCAAAAAGCCACCTTTCTACAGCAACCATGAGAACTGTGCAGGAGACCCATCACCATGCTCCTACGGCATATTTGTTTCCAAAGCCCCTCGGCTCCACCCGGCTCTCCCTGCCTTCCCCAGAGCCTCCGGCCCCGACGGGACGGATTGCAAAATTTGTCTTGCGTACAAACACGGAAGAGGCAGGAAGGGCAAAGTCCTACAGAGGTGCGTGTGGGAGGGTGGAAGCAGGAATCCCGGCGCTCCCGAGGCCGGCCGGGAGCTTTACTGTTGCTCATCTTGGCCCGAAAAGGAGGGCAGACGGAGGATACCACAGGGAACAGCAGTGCGGGCTCTCCCCGCCGCGCCGAGCCCCGCTTCCGCCGCGCCGCGGGCACTGCGCAGGCCCGCCATGGACGAGGACGAGGAGGAGGAAGGCGGCTCAGGCCGCAGGGCCGCGCCCGCCCGCTTCGTGCGCTGCCTCTACGCGGTGGGATTCCTGGTAAGCGGCCTGCCCGGGAACGGGAATCGCTCCTTTCCAGGCTGCTGCGTTCCGGGCTGCATGGCTGCGGCTGCTCCTTGGCAGCGCCAGTGCTGGCACCGCTCTTGGCGTGGCGGCTGTGCTCCTGTGCCGTGCACACAGCCACGCACTTCGGTACATAGGTCGGATTTTTATCCTGTGAATGCCATGGAGTAGCGCAGCACCCGAAAAGCTGAGTCTTGCCTTGGTGCTTACAGGAGAGCTGCTCCCTGTTTCCTTGAAATACTCCTGGTTCCTTTAAATTTAACGCCCCCCCCCCAAAAAAAAACCAAAAAAACCCCAAGAAACCCTAAAAATATATTTTGATTTTAAAAAAAATTAAAACAAAATAAAAAAGGAAGTTCATGTTCTGTTCATAAAGGTTCATTCCTGAGCCTCAGGAAAGTGCCGTTTAATTAATTTGAAATTAAAAGCGATGATTTGTTAAATGAATGCAAAATGAGCACGAGTTTGCCCTGTGAAATGTCAAGATACTGCCTTGCCTACTTTTAGGTTGGGCAATAGAAACAACCAAGTTGGTTTGTGTCCTGGAGCAAACATCCCAGGGAAACGTGTATTAGAACTTTGCTCCTTTTAACTGATTTTTAAATACTATGGTTCTCCAGCCCTGAAATAGCTTGTTGGCACTGAGCTGGAGCACACAGGAAAATCAACCAAGTGAGTGTCCTTTTAAGAGCATGTGGTGATGCAAACTTCTTGTAGTGCGACAAATAAATACAGCGTATCTCTCACTCCACAAAAGGAAAGGAATTAAACGAGGAATGAAACCCAACTACCCATCAAAGATAGTGGTTAATGGGTCTTACTCTACCTGCATGCCTGTGACAGTCCAGTACTGCCAGGGTATGGTCTGAGACTTGAACTTTTTAATGTCTCCATTGAGGTAACTGAACCTCTGTTCAGGTTCACAGATGACACCTAAGATTGTACTGATGAAGATGTTTGTAATTGCTGTGCTCTGTTTATTCACGCTAATGTATTTAATAATTCTAACCTTGTAAGCCTCAATTTCAACCATCAAAAAATAATTAATGACAGACTGTGAGAATTCACATAGTGACACACATTGTTACAGTTAATTACTATTTGAGGTAGTCCAGTTCAAGCAGTCCGTGATGAAAGGCGATCTTGCTCCAATAGATCTCCAAGGGGCACTGGATGCTGTGCCTGACTGTAGTAGTACTGAAAGAGCTACTGGGTCAATGTGGTGAGCTTAACAAAAAGTAATAAAGCAAAAGGAATGAGTAGGAGATCCTTGTACTTCACAGGATGGGCAGTGTCCTTTACCCTCCTCTTACAAAATGTTTTTCTATTAGGCTTTGCCTTTATCCTTTTTTCTTTTTCAAGTTTCCATCTTGTCACATTTCTTAAGCTATACACAAAGACAGTCTGTAAGTATGTTTAGATCTACTGTAGCTTCTTCCCCATTGTGGTTGGGTTAAAATACCATTTTTTAAAATACATGTTCTTTGTGCAAATAAAAAGTATTTTTAGGTGGTTGAAATTAGACCATTTTGAATTTAAAGCACTGGTATGAAGTACTTTTATTGTTAAACAGATAAAGTTTAATATCTATTAAAATGATATTTAAATATATATCTTCAGAAGGATTGTATGTAGAGTGGGGGGAGAGAATCAATGTTTTCATCAGTTTAACTTCTCTGTGAGGCAATCCTTATCTTTCAATTTATGTGTTTTGTAATATGAAAAATTGTCTTTTAACCTTGTGTTGATAAGGTGATAATTTACTTTTTTTCAATTTATTTGCCTAATGTTGACTGTTATTAAGCCACTTTGCTATTGTCTTTGTGAAAGTTACTAAAACTTTTCCTGCCTTCTTTCCAGGATTTATTTGGGGTGAGCATGGTTGTTCCTTTAATGAATCATCATATCAAATCTCTAGGAGCAAGTCATACAGTTGCTGGAATCATAGGTGAGTTGCAGTACTTGATTTATGAAAGAGTAAGATAAAGCATGGCTTTTGCCTTACTGCAAATTTGCCATTGTAACATAATTCTTCCTTGCTAATAGCATAATAAAAAGTAAAGACAATTTCCAAGTAAAACTGTAAGGACAGCCATATTGCGTTAGACCCAGAGACCTGTCCAAACTCATGCACTGACAGTGGCCAAAAGCATGTGCTTGGGAAAGAGCACAGTTGGAAAGAAAAAGGAATTCTTGCAGTTGCATTTGTACAGCTACTTTTCCAGCATCCAAGAATTCACAGCTTAGCAGTTTAGGGAGCCAGAGGTGTTGCTTGTAGTTTTATTGTTATTTACACTTTGCAAACAGTACTTCTGCAGCTGGTTCTCCAAAGCTTTCCAATGTCCATGATTGCTCCCAGTTTGATTAAAATCCATACAGCTGTCTTGGCAAAATATTTATTCACTTTTAGGAGTGTTTACAAATAAATTCTGAAGATCTGGAATTTTATCTTTAAGTATTTAGTGCTAGGATAAGTTCTGTGGCTTTAAAGTATCTTTTATGGTATTGTTTATGGTTTGGAGTGATACAGTATATTCTTTATTCCCAGACATGGGAGCTCTTACTCAGTTTTATTGTTTTGCTTTTTTATTTAACACTTTGTATGAAATAAAACTGCTTCTACACTGAGTTGACAGTATTATTTTAAGCAGCAACTAGTCAGAAATATGTTTTCATTTCAACAGTCTGCTTTGATTCTTAGCGTTAGAAAAATATTAGGTTTGAGGTGTATTCTTTTGAATGAAAGAGACTGGCAGATGTTTCTCTCTGCTTCTCTTTGTTACTTCTCTTCTGCTACTAAATGCTGCTAAACTCCCAGCCTCCAAAACAAGAAAATAGGGTCCGTGTTTTCTTCAGGGTTTCTGTGGTGCCTGAACTGAAGACTGAAGCACCAAGTGGAAAGTTCTTTCCAGTAGAGAAATTCTCTCCTGATTCTGAGCAAGCAGTTACAAAAGCCAAGATCTGTTTTGTTGAATATACCATACAAAGCAAGATCATTTTACCTTACATAGTTTTACAACTTTTCAACTTTTACTTTTTTCTTTTTATTTTGTCATTCCCTGAAATTATTTCCTTTATTAAATGCTGAGCTTCTCCTTCTTCCCATTTTTCTAGTAAACTATTCCCGTGATTTCCCATTTTTCATAATTTAAAATTTGTGCAGTTTTCATTTAAAAAAGCTTAATTTTTAACATTGGTTTTTTTGTTTGTTTTAGGATCTCTCTATGGTGTAATGCAGCTATTTTCCAGCACATTTGTGGTGAGTTCTAACACTATGTTCCAGAGCATATAGGTATTTCTATGGATTGTAGGGGGGGAAAGGGTGGGGTTAATAATAGCATGTCTTGGCATTTTGAAAATGCATAAAGTGTTCATATAAGCCTTTTGGTTGGAGGAACCAATTTTCAGTTTGCAAGAGAAATGGCAGTTTTGTTTATGGGGAATTGGCAGGTTTTTCAGACCCAAACAGAATACAGTTTATAAACAAAAACTGGAATACAGATTTGGGCTCAGATACATTACTGAGCAGGTCACAGTTACTCAGGGTTGTCCCTTCTAGTGTTGAGGCTAGTAGAGCAGTTTCCTTCAGTGCAGTACCCTGTCCAAAAAGCAGTCTCCTGAGTCAGCTTGTCATAGCCTGTGATCTAGTTTGCTTTCCCTGCTTTATGAGCAGTGCCTTGTAATTCACTGTATGGTATAAATTAATCATTGCATCTTTGCTGTTAGTCTGGTTTTGTTTTCCATTACCTATTGATTTTTTATGTGCTAGTATTACCCTGGTACTAGTTTTCTAGTTTCCAAGGGAATGTCTCACAAAATAACTGTTTCAGGGTTTGTTATGCAGGATACCTGGGGTAATTTCCTGCTATAATTTTGTGGCATTTTCTTGGAAGTGCAAGACCATTGTCTACTTCCTTAAAACTATATCTCGTGGGAATCAAACTGATTTGTAAGCATGATAAATGCAAGTTCTCTGTTTGCCCTCTGCAAACTACTTCTTACCTTTCTGCTCTCAGATGACTAACTCTTCATAGCCAAGATCATTGCTTTTAGGATGTTGAACAAGTGCTAATACATAGCAGCTGAGTGATGCAAGCAAATATTTGTGATTGGTTATGGTAAGATTTTAAGAAGGCTTTTACTGGTAATATTTTGTGGTATTTGTTGCAGGACTGTCTTTTTAAAGGGGAGATTTTTTCTGGTCTATACACAACATTAAATGGAATCATAGTTTTGGCAGGTAGCCTGCCAGCAGGGCAGAACTCTGTTTGTGACTTCCAGATTTTGAGCACTTAGGAATGCTGTGTAATAAGCTTATTAGGTTTTCATTGACAGTCCTTTGATCTCTTTTCTCAGTTTAATTTAGAAGTACTGATTGATCACTGCACACAGCTTAGTGTTATAAAAAGCTAATCTTTCTTTCCTGCTCT
Organism: Catharus ustulatus; assembly: GCF_009819885.2. Classification (NCBI taxonomy): domain Eukaryota; kingdom Metazoa; phylum Chordata; class Aves; order Passeriformes; family Turdidae; genus Catharus; species Catharus ustulatus. Next base: position 94,724,343 of record NC_046222.1, on the reverse strand, counting down.
GTGAAAGGGCTGCTGGAGTGACATAGTAGGAAGACGGTATTCCCTGCTTGCTTGTATTCTTCTCAGTACACTGGGTTACTTCCTTCTTGGAAATTCCACCACAGTGTTCCTGTTTGCTCTTTCTAGAGTCCCTGTAGGTGAGTAAACACTTGGCATTTTGCAGTTTAAATTCTGTGTAGTCTCAGCTTGAGAATTACTTTGGCAGAAATCATGGTATATGGATGGCTGCACAGTATCATTGCCCAGTAGCACCAACTGAACCTTAGTACTGGAAAAGCCTTTACAAATCAAGAATTCTCATTATCTTTTTCCTGAAAATAATCTGAAATACTGAGGCTTAACCCACCAGACATCTAAACCCCGCAAAGCTGCTTACTCTTACACTGAAGAATTTGTGATTAATGGAATATTAAAAATACAAATCATACAAATTTGGACCATTGTTACTTGAGATAGCTTCTGTCTTTTTTTTTTTTTTTTTGACGGAGAAATGCATGTTTTTAAATTAGTTTATATTTTGTTGCAGGTATTTTCAAACACACACTGTCCATCTCTAAAGCCCTGCTGTCTGACCTGGTTTCGGAGAGGGAACGCCCTTTAGTAATGGGGCGCTTCAATGCAGCCTCTGGTGTGGGCTTCATTCTGGGACCTGTTGTTGGTGGCTACCTTGCAGAGTTTGAAGGTGGCTTTTACCAAACATCCTTCATCTGTGCCTCTATCTTCCTCCTGAATGGTGGTAAGTTGTATGTCACATCTTGAATCTTGGGTCCCTTCATTCCTCATTTCATCCTTTTAAGCCATCTGTAATAACTTAAATTCATAGTGTGTTTATCATCTGTGGCATAAACATTTTGTATGCCAGTATTACTGTTTGAATTTGAACTATGTGTGGAAGGGTGGAAATATTGCAACTGTTATCCTCCAGGTGCTTTGCCTTTGTTTTGCCTGTATCTCTTACATTCAGACACAAATGGGAGTTTTTAATGTACCCAAAGATGAAGACTAGAAATCAGAATTTTTGCTTTAGCCATTGGATTTGTTTATATGGTGTGAGTGTGGCGTTTCAGTGCTTTCCTTTCTTGCTTTCACTGCATTTAAAGTTGAACTAATAGTAAGAATAACGGTAGACTTAATATTTGCAAATTTTTAAAGGACAAGTATTGTTGAAGTATTTCTTAAATTGTCACAATCAGATTAATGTCTTCCATGTAAAGTTGATGCAATTGAATGAAATCAACTGATTTCTTATCTGTATAGGTCTTGTCTGGATGTTACCCTGGAGTGAAGAAAACACTAGCGGTAGGGACCATTACCAAGACAAAGGAACAAACAATTGCTCAGGAAAATCACATCATGACCTTCACTTGAAATCAGCAAGTAGTAGAGCTGCGACAAACAGTAATTTTTTTCAGTCTCCATGGGTCCAAGTTGCAACAATGCTGAAGAAGATTAAAGGAATTGCGTGCTCTAATTTGTGGGATGTATTGTTAGTGCGGTTCCTGATGTCTATTGCTATACTGCTGTACTACAGTAATTTTACTCTGGCCTTGGAGGAGAGATTTGAGGTGAAACCCTTGTTTGCTGGATACCTGATGAGCTATAGCAGTGCACTTGGAGTCCTGGCTGGTTGTCTGCTCGGACCAATAACAAAACTCTATGGGCACAACACTTACAGACTTCTGATGCACTCCAGCACTTTTACCTGCACACTGATTCTCCTGTACGCCTCAGCACCGAGCATATGGATGGTCATTTTGTCCTCCACATTCTTGGCCTTCTCCACTACCATAGGCCGTACTTGTACCACTGATCTGGAGCTGACTGTTGGTGGGAACGAGGCCAGTGGTACTCTCCTAGGAGTTGGACAGTCGGTGACATCAGTGGGACGCATTATTGCCCCTCTCCTTTCTGGAATTGCTCAGGAGTTCAGTCCTTGCGGCCCTCCAAGTCTAGCTGTGGGACTAGCATTGCTTGCTGTTGTGATAATGAATGCAAACAAACAAAAATACCATAGTCATGGAAGTGTGAAGTTAAAAAATCAGTAGTCACAATTTTGGATTGCAGATGTATCTTCACCTGCCAGGCTTGTACAGTAATTATATGATTTTTAAAGAGAGCACATTATGTTCCCATGGAAGCAAATAAATATACGTATTTCTGCTGCAGATGTTAAGTCTAGACAGATGTTATTCCAACAGGTACTACTAGGACATGTCTAAGAGCAGCAGATGTTCCTATATTGCACTGGCTGAGATTTCTTAAATGAATTTTAACCTTTTTGGAAGGGAAAGAAAGAATGTCAGGAAACGCACAAATCCTGCTTGTAGCTCCTTTTTGAAACAGTATTTAGACTGAAAGATTGTTAAGAAAGGATGAATCAAAGGTGAATTTTTGTTATTTAATCAGAAGGAGAATTTGCAATATGTTTGGCCTTGATTTCTTATGCTGTGGTCTGTTTCCTTTTGTCTTTGTGACGGCAGCTTATAACAGGATGTTTGCTTATGTGATTTTTGTGTAGCATATTTTGTCCTCAAAACTTTTTGCAGACCATGGTTAGGCACTTTGGGGTAATCATGCAACCCCTGCTGATTCCTGGTCTTTCCTAAGTAACAGAATTGGGTATATGCTGACTTTATGTACTAGAACACCTAATGTTAGAATAATACAAGGTCCTTCAGACTGAAACTGAGGCTGGATTTAAGTGTCATTGAAATTTGAACTGGTGGCTTCTGTTTAGTAATAACTTCTACTGAGGAACTTCGTCATAATTTCTTTATTTATATTTCCTGTGCAATTTTTCTACCTTCATTTTAAAAATAAATTTCCTTCTTAATTCTCTCAAACTACTGCAAAGGTGTGAGTATCTAGCAGTAGTTCATGGATCGGGAATAATGCATTCTGTCTCATCTCAGGTGTGACATTTCAGTGACAAGAGAAATACAGTTTTGTTGGCATTTTAGTCCTCATTTGTGTGCATGGCTTAATTGAAGAGAGGTTACTCTTGGAGCTGTACAGAGCTGGATGGAGCACTGCTGTGCTATTTACTGTTCAAGCTCATTACATGCCTGTCACCATTATTTGTATTTCATATGAAACATGGAAAAATGTATTTTGCTGTGATAATATTCTCTATGATCTTTGTTATATTACTTGATGAAAGTACAAAGTCAATTATGTAAGTGTTTGGTTGGGGGATTTTTATGCAGTTTAGTCATCTCCTTGAACACATCAGGGCAAACTTCCTACTTCAGGTGAGTAATGGATGGTGCTTGCATTTTTTATTTTCATCTTCTTCTTTACCTTTTCCATGGCCTACTAGCATTCAAATATTTTTGAAACCTCACTGATTCCAGTGGCAGCACCATAGGAATTCATATATGGAACTCTGAATTGTTTTAATTTTATTTGACATAAATCAGTGTCTTATTCCTACTGTGATTTCAGTACATATCCTCAGAGTTCTTTATTGCAGTAATATGTGGTTTGTTTCTCCTCAGGAACTTGAGGCATTTTGAAGTCTCTTGTCTTCTCTTGCCTTTCTTGGTAGATGCCCAAATCATTACTAAATTTCCTATTTTTTTTCCTTCCATCTTTTAAGTTTTTTTTTTTTTTTCTTTACCTAAAGCCACCCTTCTGCAACTAGGGGAATTCTCTTACACATCTCTAGGAAGGGGTGAAGGAAAAGGGTTGGAAAAAAGCTTCAAAAAATAATATATTTTAATGATTTTATAATTTTTCCAATACTTGTTGATTATATGATAAAACATAACATTTACCCTTCTAAATTGCTGCATTGATTTAATCTGACTTCTGTGAACATCTGTCCTAATACATGTCCTACAGGTAATACAAACCTCACAGTTGAGAAATCTGTGGAAGCCTGTGGTCTTGGGGACACATTGCAACACATTTTACAGAAGTTTTTTACTTGTAGGCCATAATGATTCTTGAAGTGCCACAGAAGTATTTCTTTTCTGTACAGGTACAGAGAAATTGCACTATATTTTTTTTTCTTTAAGGATTAGAAATAAAATGAAGTGAAATTCCACATGTGTCATTATGTCACTGTGGGTTTTTTTTCCATCTTCCTCTGTTGAAGCTGCAGCACAAAATGGAAGTGTTAAAGTCAATATGAAGTGTGGATGCTTTATTTTTTTCCTCCAACTGTGGTTAAAATCATTTGAACCCCTCTACATTTTTCATGAAGGGCACAGGAAGCAAGGATTCAACCAAGAAGTGGCTTGGCAGTGACTGAAAAAGAAGAAATAAAATAAAATAGAGAACTCTGCAAATTTGAGATGAAGTCCTTAAAGCTACTGTTCCTTGTGCCTGTAGACCACGTTTGCAGCCCTTATGTTGCCTCATAGTTGCTATAACCATGCAAGTTCAGAGAGTGAAAATTCAATGACATTCCTGCAGATACAGAGATGTGATTCCCTCTTTTAAGTTGAGGGAGGAGGAGTTGGCTACAGTCTAGTGGGCAAACTACTGAATTACTCAGCTGTTTCTTGAATCCAGTTGTAGCAACTTCTGTAGAAGACTGTAACAAACCAGATCTGAATATGGACTAAAGGAAAACAATTTCTGCCAGCAAACCACTGCAAATTAAGATTTTTCTCTTGCTTGCTGTTACTTTATTTTGGGTTGGTTTTCCTGGGCCTGTAGGAGGGGTTGAGTTTTGGTTTGGTTTGGTGGGGTTTTTTTTGGTCTTTGCCCTTCAAAATTTTCCCTTTTGTAAGTGATGTTTCTGAAAATTTTGATCAGTTCATGTTGAAGAGGCTATGTATACATACTGATTTTGCTGCTTTTAAATGAAGAAAAGGTATGATTTTTTTTTTCCTGATGGTAGGCTGTATACTTTTGAAGAAATCCTTTATAAACATACCAGTTGTGGGGGGTTGACCATGGCTGGACTTTAGGTACCCACTAAAGCCACTTCCCTCTGGAACTGGACAGGGGAGAGGAGAGAGAAAAGACAAAAGACTCGTGAGTTAAGGACAGGGAGCGATCACTCACTGATTATTGTCATAAGAAAGATAGACTCACCTTTGGGAGATAATTGAATTTATTACCAGTCAAAATTAGAGCAGGATAATGAAAAGTAAAATAAATCTTAAAAACACCTTCCTGCCACCCCTCCCTCCTTCCTGGGTGCTACTTTCTCCCCTGCTGCAGCACAGGGAGATGAGCAGTGAGATGTTTGGTTTGTCACACTTTGTTTCTGATACTGCTCGGAGAGAAGATCCTTCCCCTGCTCCAGAGTGGCATCCCTCCCACAGGAGAGAGTCCTCCACAGACTTCTACCATGTGAGTCCTTCCCATGGGCTACAGTTCTTCAGCAACCACTCCAACATGGGTCCCTTTTCCACAGGGTGCAGTCCTTCAGGAACAGGCTCACCCAGTGTGAGTTCCCCACAGACCCACAACTCCTGCCAGCAAACCTGCTCTACCGTGGGCTCCTCTCTCCAAGGACCTGCCAGGACCCTGCTCCTGTGTGGGCTTCCCATGGGGTCACAGCCTCTTTTGACATCCACCTGCTGTGACATGGGTCCTTCACAGGCTGCAGGTGGATCTCTGCTCCCTGTGGACCTCCAAGGGGCACAGCTGCCTTACCATGGTCTTCAGCACAACCTGCAGGAGCATCTCTGCTCCAGAGCCTGGAGCACTTCCCCCCCTCCTGTGTCTGCAGGGTTGTTTCTCTCATTCCTCACTTCTCTAGCCACAACTGCTTCTACGAAAAATCTTTTTTCCTTTTTTAGTATGTTACTAGACACTGATTGTCTTGTCCTTGGCCAGTAGTGGGTCCACCTTGGAGCCAGCTGGCATTGACTCGGTCAGACAAAGGAAAAGCTTCTGGGAGTTTCTCAGAGAAGCCACCACCATATCCCCTTTGCTACCAAAACCTTGCCATGCAAACCCAATACCTCAGTTCTGCACTTCCATTTCTTGTTCAGTTTTCTTTCTTCTGAATTTACTCACTGCACCACCATCACAGAGGTCAGTACCATTCTCATCTTCTGAGAACAAGTTGATTACTGAGCAGATAATGCAGCAACAAAATAGAACATGCATTGGTTATGATCTGGCTTGCTCATTACTCCAGGTTTTCTTTAGTGCCATTGCATTCCTGCTGCTGGGAACCTCTCTGAGTGCTGCCAGTGCCAATCTGGTTATGGGTGTCGTGGGATACCGTTGGGTAAATGATCCTTTATAGCCTGCTACTTTGAAAACCTAAGACTTGCCTGTGCTGTTACTGCTATAATATTGAAGACTAATTCACAAAGAGCTGATCATGAATCTTGTAAGAGTTTACTAGAGCCTGAAATTTGAGAATCAAATGATTGTAAATGGAGGTCAGACTGCTTTTAGAAATGAAAGAGTATACAGCTTATATTAAAGGGAAGTCTTGAAAAAATTCTCTTTTAATTTACAAAGAGAAATTAATTGAAATTTTTATTTTAAATCTCAGCACCAAAGAATTATTTTTTGAGATTTAAGAACCAGTAAGAACCAGTCTTCCATTCTGTCAAATATCTAATAAATAGGAGGTCTCCGAGAGGAAAAAATAAGTAAGCGGAATTATTTAAGTTTTTTTCCTTTTTGTGGCAAAAAATTAATTTTTGAAACAAAACCTGTGGCAATTAGGGTGCCATATTTATGCACATTAACAAGGATGTTTTTATTGGATCAGAGCTCTTGTGGTGCAGAAGGCATTCCAACATCTAATTTCAAATTCTTTCATCTTTCCTTCAGGGGTTTGGGGACGTTGACAGAACTTGGCCAATTTTGGAAATGGTGACCAGCTAAAGCATTTCTTGTAGTGTCAGCTGGTGTTTGGAATTGGTGGACTTGGCAGCTCTTGAAAAGTTGGTGCAGGGTGCAGTGTTTTTGTTTCCAGGGAGCCCAAGATACCCTTCGTAACAGCAGGCATGTTATTTTGGCAAAAATTTTAACTTTGTTTTTCCATGTGATTTCTATGTGGCTTTAGTACAGAAGGATATTCTCAAATTTTTAAATTGTTATGCAGCAAGGTTTTCTTTTGTTTAACTGGTTTCAGTGGAATTTGCATTATACTTTAGTACAAAGTAGGACAGCCCTTAAATTTTAGCTCTTTGAGCGGATTTTTCTTGAGGTTTTTTTTCAAGTATCTCCCTAAAAAAGGTAACTGGGTGCATATCTCCTCTAGGCCTTGTTATACCTTCTTTCTTATCCTATTTCAATTGATAGGCCTCTCAGGAGCTGAAGGAAAAATCCTGAAAATTCTAACTCAGAGTGGAACTATATTTTCCCACTGTCCCTAAAACTGGACTTTCTTTATAAAAAATACATTAAAATACCTATACTACAGAGAGTACTGGGGAGTCCATCTGGAAACAAAATATTTGTATGTGGCTTTGGCAAGTTTCCCAGTCACTGTTGACGATCTGGTTTCCTTGAAAAAGCAAGGAACATTGTCCTCAGTCAATACATGACTTTCCCCATCAGATGGTGCTCGAGGACAGATTTATTGGGCATTTCATTCTCCAGCAGACAAACTCTGATATGACATGGATGTGTCTCAGCTGCAGGCTTAAAAAAATGCTCATGTGTTTCTCCTTTGCAGGAAAGGGAAAAAAAAAAAAACAAAAAAACAAAAAAACACCAAGATAAAGATAAACCTCTGACACAAACCACAGCAAGAGCTGAATGATAAGGGTTAACTGGAACAATGCCTGTGTCACCTGCTGCTGTCATTGCTACTGAAAAGGAGAGTACCCTAGAATCAGTTCCCAGACATGGTGAGGGTCTGATTCAGCAGTAGTGGAAAAGAGCCTGAAAAGGGTGGGAAGAGCAGAAGTGAGGAAGGTAGAGGGTACTCACAAGGACACAGAATCCCAGGAGATTTGCAGTTCTGCTTCACAGTGTGACCATGCTGGAGATGTGCCTTGATGCTTGTATTCTGTGGATTTCTGAGTGCTTTGGAAAGGTAAAAACATGCTATCACGTTTTGGAGCACCAAAATCTTAAGAGCATATTTATAAAAATGACCTTCAATTTGATGTGCTTGTACTATGGGGCACCACTTTAAGCACAAATAATGTAAGCATGCCCTGCATTAATGGGCAACCAGCACAGCAGTAAACTTCCTGAAACCTGCATTCATTATTTAAAATTGTGCCATAAAAAATAACAGCTCTCCCCAGATAGAAGCCAAGTGCTTGGTCATTACCAGCACACGAAGAATAAAACTCCACAGAGAGTAAAGTAAATGTTGATGTGCAACATTTCACATTTATTTATTTGGTCAGATTTCAGATTGACCTAATATAAAACAGCTAATCTAAGCAGTCTGATCTGTAAGGAGGATGTTGTCTCAAAACTGAAATCAAAACTCGAGGCTTTTTTCTTATTCAAACATGATCCACATAGTGCAGTGACATAGCATTCCCTGATGATTTTACAGATGAAAGTGCTTTCCTGTTGAAGAAAGACAACTTTAAATTTCTTTTTAAAACTTGCTGGCTTTGTTTGAACCCAATTGTATTTCCAAACAGGAGATGATCATTAGAGGACAGCTAAGTATTGATTTTCACAATAATCATTTGTTGAGACTAGCCATGAACATTTGACTGAGGTTTACAGGGTTCACAAAGCCATTCCTCTGCAGCTTAGACTTTGAAATTGCCACACAGCAGGATTTTCCATAGCTGAAACAGAGGAAAAAGACTAAAGGACCTGTGCTAAGGAAAGAGTTTAGGAAGGTTTGATATTTCAAATTCATACATGAAATAAATATTTAGTAAATGGTTTTAGAAGAGGGAAAGTCTTAGAGCCCCATTTATCAACCCCCACCCATGAACACTTGAAAGAAATCTACTTTGTGGTTTTAAAAGGAAATTCTGATTTTTAATAGTTCTTTCAAAACAAACTTAAATTTAAAAAAAATTAATCTTATTGCCCACAGATTTAGAAATGTGCTAATGAAAGAGAAAAGTTATGATTTCACAGTGTACATTCTTCAATTAAAGTTATCAATTTTGTAACAAGTAGAAAGAAAATTATTTCTGCATTGTATACTGAAATGTGTATCTGTGTTAAAGCAAGCTCAGTACTTAGATTAAGTGGGACAGAAAGTGCAAATTCCTGAGAGCTACAGTTAAGTATAATTTATTTTAATACACCCTCCCTTCCCATATGCTCTCAAATGGCAGCCATTGATGCTAGGATCAAGAAGTCCATGTTATTAAGGTGCACAGTGACTTCAGCTGATTCCAGGGCCCCACTGTGCTATTTTTCCATAAAAACAAATTAGATGGAACATTTTTGTTCCTTGGAGTGCATAGCTCAGACAAAGGAAAGATTATCTTTCACCTTTTACAGATGAGGAAACAAAAAGTAAAACAAATTAACCAGGGTCACAAGCATGAGTTGAATGAGCTTTCTTGAGTCTCAGTGGTCCCTGACTCAAACAGGAGACTGCTCACTTTGTCTATGTGCAGTACTCTGCAACTATGCTACTGCTGTGTTTGCATTACATTGCAACCAAGTACCTAAGGTGCAAAAAAGCAATTTTGATTCACAACATCATTTATCCACTTGAAGTTTTCTGGTTTTAGGCCTTCTGGTGTCCTGCTAAGTGCTCTCAGTTCTTGCTGACATAAGTGAAAGCCAAGGTAATTCAGTTTTTCTTTGGTGATCCTTAGTACCTTTCCAAGGTAACATATTGCCAAAAATTCAGAAAGTAAAAATTCAAGCTATTCAGGTCTTTGTTGCAAGTCCTTTTTATAAGCCGTATTTGCAATTCTGCCCCTACAGCTTGTTTCTTCTTCCTCTTTTTCTGCATCAGAGGTCTTCAAACAAACTAGGCTTCAGGAATATATTTACTCTTTTTTAGAAGTCTATATGATAGGTGCATTGTGCAATTTTCAGTGTTATTCATGTTGAAGCTCTGGTTAAAACTATTATTGATTATAAATAAAATCTGAAACTATACACAATTTTGGGGGTATTTTTTTAAGAATCCATTCATCACTGGACTTTCAGCAAGGATTTAAATGGAAAACTGGATATTGAACCTTTGTGACTTGGTTCCTTGAGAGATGATGTGATAAGGCACATTTCCATACCATTTTAACAGTGAAAATAATGAAATTAAATTAAAGCATTGCCATAATTTTTTTATAAAAGAGATACATTTTTTTTATGTCTTTGCAATTCCTCCAGTATTCCTTTCACTTAGTTAATGGAGTTGACTTAACTCAAATGGAAGTGGTTAGACCCAGATTGAGGCTTGTTTTGTTATATCAATGGATCCCATAGTCTGATCAGATAGTTTAGAATCCTAATTCAATATGTCCATGGTTTGTTACCAGTAGTTCTCCTTTGGCTGTGTTTAGTATGGCAGGTTCTCAGGCTTGTTTCTCTGCCTGTCCCCTTGCGACGCCTGCCTAACTAACCGTGGTGGTGGCACAGGTCTTGCTGACCCATGGTCTGCAGTCAAATCTTCCCTGCTCAAAGTGCCAAATCTTGGTCTCGTCAGCAGTGGCTGCCTGAACCCAATGGATGGCTGAGGCACGGTGCTTGGGTCCTGCTGCTCTCCTCGTCCATCCTGGCTCCCGTCAACTTCGTTCTTCCACTCCACCCTAAACTCAGGTAGTGGCCTCTGTTGTCTCAGTCTCTGGTCTCTCAAGATTTTCCCTGCTCTCGGCCTTAGATTGAGCACTGTGGTAGCAGCATCCAACTCAGAGTCACTGCTGTCACCCACTGTTAATTGAAAACAAAAGTATAGTTTTAGGTGTAGAATATAACTGTTTCATGAATATTTGAGTAACAGCACACTGAGCCCTTGCAGCCATAGAATATAAAGTTTCCCCATTTGTTTCTATATTCAGTGCTTTCTGATTAGACATAGTAATAGCCTCTTAACTGTGTCAAAATAAGGGATAGATTTGCCTTTAAAACATCCCACCCTCAAAAGTTGGATTTTTAGAAAGGCCTCACTCAGCTGCTCCTTGATTGCTAAGTGCTCCCTTGATTGAAGTGACATTTCCCCAGTTCTGGGAAATTTCCTGTTCTCTGTACAGAAAAAAACCTGCTTCTCTCTGAGCTTAGGGTCTAGTTCCTGCTATATCCAAGCAGTATACCAAAATTAGATTTCTCACCCTCACATCTCATGAAATCTAAACCAAGAGGCATTTCCAGAGCACAACATGTACAGAGGGTCTATAAAGTTGACTTTGGAAAAGGAGCATCAATACTCTACCAGGCAAAGGATCTGTCAAGGTCATTGTACAGATGGGTAGAAATACCCCATCCTTAATAAAGCTGAATGTAAGACATGAAACAGAATCAACAGGGCAAATCTTATAGGTTGCAAGTGCTACAGACTCTTCCTCCCACTCACAGTAGTGTAGAACATGCTCTATGGAAAGCTGGCATCATTGTTTAGAGAATGCCCTTAAATGATCATTGCCAGGTAAACCAAGCTGAAAATTGTCTGGATATGCACATGTGCATATATTTTTCCCCAGCAGACTTCTTTAAAAAGAATTAACATAATCATCAAAACTTGCACACTTGAGTCATTTGATAATAATTTTAACAATAGTTTATGAATGCCTCAGATTTGTTCTTAGACTTAAATCACATATGATGATTTAAATATATCAAAGTAAACAACTGTGTATAGTGCAACTGTCATAAGAACAACTTAGATTAGTAGCCTTCATGTTATTTCTTTTAAAAAGGTGAGGAAGGGGTCAACAAAATATATCACCATGTAATTGTCCGTTCACCCAGATAATTATATATCAAGGAAGGTCTTCATCAGACTGTGTTTTCAGGCTTTTTCCCTTCTAAATGTGTCAAATAATATATTTCTTGACAATTGAATAATCTGGAGGCGTATTTTCTCTTTAATTCTAGGTGACAGTAGGTGACCTCTGCTGACTAACTACAGAATAAAAGGCATCCTACACTCAGGAAAGCAAAGATATTATTAACACACAAAAACAGTCTATTGTTAAATTAATTGGGAATAGCGGGGAAACTAATTGGGGTGGACATCAGGAAATTTTTGCAACTCTGCAGAGATTTTGTCTTCCCAGCCAGATACCTTGATGACAGCTTGTCATGAAAGAAAATGCTTCCAAGTATGCTATAAGCATGGTAATTAAACCATTAACAGTCAAAAGTAATATATAGAATTGGTCAAAATTTTCACATCAAATATTTGTGCTCCGACAGATTTTTTTTTTTTTGTTAGAACTCAAGAACTACAATATAAAACATTTGTGAGTTTAATTAACAATTTGGTTGTACACCACAGCATTTTGAGTTCTTCATGAGAACAATGAACTACTAGATCTCATTACCCTCTCTGATCTGGTTCTCAGAGCAGTGTCCTCTACCCTGACCCCAGAGAGAAAAGAACCAAATAGGCTCATAATCCAGAAGGGATATCTGGATTATGGAATAAAGACAAGGAGAATTAGCCATAGCAGTGTTCCTGGTGCAAAAGTGCAGCAGGCTGCTGCTTGCTGACATGAGGAGATGTGCTGGGAGGACTATGCCAGCATAGAATAGGAAGTGAGAAAGCGCCACAAAACCCTGCTGTCCAGGGCATTTCTCTACTCTCACATTTCTGCTTTAGGACACGCTGCTTTAAATGCTCTAATTTGCTGATTTCTCTGCATCATCCTTGGAAAAACCTTCCTGCTATGTAAGCAAAATGACTGCAGCACAGTAGGACAAAAGCAGAAAAATTTCATTACCTCGGGAAGATGTTTTATTTCTCACTCGTAGTTTCTCTGGGAGTTTAGTGTTTTTAGGAAGTGAAAGAAATCTTTTTGTATTTGCTGCAGCCTGCACGCAAAGAAAAGCAAAACATTTTAAGTCACTGCAGCCTAGTGCACCTGCATAATGCATGTTAAGATACACAAGTGAGGCTTGAACAGGTTCATGTAGCTAAAGGGCTGGAGAGTAGTTTCAGATTAACTAATATGTGATCTTTTACTACACACTCAGTGCTGATTCCTGGCTGAAGTCTGTGCTAACTAAGGTAAAGACTGAATAATCTCAAGCAGTTTAATCAAATGAAAGCCTAGTGATATGTCCTCAAAGATAAGAGTTAATAAATGTATGGTCTCTAACCTCAACCTTGCCTGCACAGGTTTTTCTAAGGAAGGCAAATGCTGCAAGCATGGCGCTTCATGCAGCTCCATGTTTAAAACTTGTTTAAAACTTTTTATTAGTCAGCTGCAAAAATCTGTGTGAGACTGAAACTTGGGCTCAAGAACTAATCTGTATTCTGATCCTGCAAGCGCTTTATACATATAAATGACTTTATACAGTTGACTAGTCACACTGAAGTTGATGAGGAAGTTAGGCACCAGCATGATCATTTACCAGTTCAGGGCATAAAATCCTTGTTTTCCCCAGACTAACATTTAAAGGCTCTGGGAACAGACCACCCTTTATACTTCCTGGAACATGAGAGGTACTTTCCAGGATAAGTTGCTTTTTTTTTTTTTTTTAATTCAGAAGTTACTCAAGGACATCCTTTCTTACATCTGCTACAAAAAAAATTTAAAATCTTTAAAGTCTACCAGCTCTCCTCTGTTCATATCATTACTTGTGGCAGACCCAAAGGGAGCCTGAAAGGAAATTTATTTTCCCTTAGAGATTTTTCCTCTTTGGATTTTTATTATTTTCCTCTTTCTCCTCTTCCTTCTGTGGAGGATTTATCCAAGGATAATTATTCTTAAAATTATAGCCAGTGTGTTTTAAAAAGTTATCAAATATGCTTTTTCTCTCCCTGCCCCAAAAGTCCCACTGAGTCTCCTCACTATTCCAAACACTAAATAATTCTATTGTATGAAAAAAATAACATATGTAACTGTGGCTGAGAGAGAAAAAATCATTCAGGAACAGTCTTATTGTCATAATTAACACCACAGTAGTTCTGGTAATGACCTCTTAAGGAGGCACAGCCCTTTTGGAGACATTATTGCAGCCTCAACTGCAGAAGGACAACTGTATCAATGAAGACAACAGTCACTAAGTATTTCTGTAATATGAAAATATATACGCAATTTCACAATTATAAGCCGCACCATTTTGACTAAAGTTTTGGTCCGAACCCGGAGTGTGGCTTGTAATCTGGAGTGGCTAATATGTGATAAAAAATTCTGAAATTTGCCAACCGGAAATGCGAGCCGGCAGCAGCCCCGAGCCGAGCCGAGCTGAGCCCACCCAGTCCCGGCAGGGCAGTGCCGGGCCGGGGGGAGCAAACATGGCAGGGGCTGGGTGGCAGCCCCGGGCTGGGGGAAGCGAACGCAGTGGTGGCGGGACCAGCAGTGCCGGGCCAGGGTCAGCCCACCCAGCGGGGCCGGGGCCGGCAGCACCAGGCCCCGGGCCAGGGGAAGCGAACGCAGTGGAGGCTGGGCGGGCAGCCCCGGGCTGGGGGAGCAGACGCGGCGGGGGCCGGGCGGAGCGAACGCGGCGGTGGTGGGACCGGTGCTGGGCTAGGGCCAGCCTGCCCAGTGGGGATGGGACCAGCAGCGCCGGGCCCTGGGTTGGGGGGAGCGAACACAGAGCAGCAGCGGGTCTGGCAGCGCCGGGCCAGGGCCAGCCTACCCGACGCCGGCAGTGCAGCGCCAAGCTGGCTCACTCGACCCCGTCAGCAGCCCCAAGCGGGCCGGGTCCGCATGGCCCCGAGCCGAACCAGTAAACCCTGTGATCTCGTGATTCTGCTACAAATTGGCAACTTTGTGAAAGTTGCACAGGGATCCTTGTCGCAAACGAAAGTGCGGCTAATAATCCGGTGCGACTTATTTATGGAAAAAAACGAAATGTTGCCGACACCTGGACATGCAGCTTATAATCAGTACATCTTGTAATCGTGAAATTACTGTACTCACAGGATGGCTAATTTCCTTGATACCTGGTATGACCCAAAGGATGTTTCCCTGCCTAATTAGTGTGCTCCATTCCAATATGGTTGGAAGGTTAAAATTGCAGGATTGCCTCAGAGAGCCACATATTATCATGCCACAGCAATCCTTGTAAGTGGAAGGAGTTTTCCTAACCAGTGTCAAAATCTGAAATCTACATTTTATGAACACCAAAGAGCATACAATATTTTTCAAGGGAAGAGCTTGCTCTGACTGATGTGGTCAAAAGTCCTCTCCTATATTTCAGAGCTTATTGTAAAGTAGCTTTTCTATCTCAAGTCATTTTTAACCTTTAATAATCCACACTTCATCAAAATACTGATGGAGAATACTGATCATACCTACATTGTGTACAAAACCTGTCCAGCTTCTCTGAGGTAAAATTATGGCAGCATATCCCACTCCTATCACATGAGGTAAATTTATGGCATAGATCACACTCCTATCATATGCTGCAAGACTGAAGCTTTGCTGAAGCTGTCAACACAAATTAAGGGGCTCATGTGTGCAATTCAAGGTGTAAGTGTGATACTACCTGTGCAGTTGTCTCCCAAATTCAGGATTTTTTCCTGCATGTCAGAAGATGGTTTTTTCTGTATGACAATTAGCTTTCAATAAAAACTAAAATTAAAAAAACAAGCAAGCAGACCAAAAAAAACCAAACAAAAAACGCCAGAAAATGCAAGTACCGGTCTTTCCCTTGACAGGCTGTTTGTTTTCCTCAGGCTCTCTCTAAGGCTGTGCCGGCGACGGATCAGAATTTCTTTGGCCTGCTTTTCACCTGCATCTGCAGCCAGGCTGTGTCGGTTGTAGGACATTGTCTGAAATAGAAAAGCAGTGATCACAGCCTGGAAAGCATGATGTCAAATGTGTTGGACTATATGAACAGGGAAAACAGGCTTTTTGCTTTAATAAGCATCATAAAACCTTGTGAACGAGATCATATTGCAGATGATTAAGAATAAGAACAATAATTATGCCGAGAATGTTTTCATTCATTTGCTTCACAACCACCTGTGGGTTCTTTTGATTTTGGTTTATTTTTTTTTTAACCTGCTGATATCTATAATGAAAGAAAAAAATGGAAAAAGCTGGCTTAAAACCATGTTTACCCCCACACTGTAGTAGCTTGGTCAGTTTGTCAGTAAAGGACACATACTTGAAAGTGATGAGTCCCCTACAGGGAAGTCATTTTTACCTCCAGCAAGCTGAAGCTTGCTCAGTTTTTTTTTGAATGTTTTCCAAGGACTCAGGCATTCAGACTACTTAGCCACAGGAGGATAAATGTGAAATGTCCTTTTGCTTTTATTTCACTGTTTTTTGCAGTTCATCATCTCTGCTCTTAATACAAGCAACTTTACAACTGGAGGCAAATAGGAAATCTAATCCCATATCATGAAGTGACCAATATACTGATTCAAGGAGACAACATTGGGTTGAACTGGCACCTATGATTCTACTTTACTACTGTAGGTACATCAGAGGTTGTAAGACAAAAACATTAAGCCCTATCCATAGCATAAGATCAAGTAAGTATTTACACAAAGGAATGTGAATATGCTACTGTACGTATGACAGGATATGGATTCAAGGCAACAGATGTAAATAAGAGCATTACTTGTTATTAAATGATAGAGCAGATGTACTAGCTCAAAGATGTGTAAGGAAGATAATCAGTGCATTACAAGAGCAGTGGGATATTTATGTAGGCAAAAGTTCATCCTTACCCGATGTCGTATTTGGTAGAGATTCTTTGTTAATATTTCTCGCATGTTTTCCATTTCAGTGGGAGAAAGGGGCTTTATCTTTCCTTCATGATAGTCACTGTGACAGAATGAAAAAAAAGGAAAATATAAGGGAGAGGGAGAGAGACAGAGAGAATATTTTTATGGACAGGAATGATATTTGAATTACTTCCTTCGTTAGAGGTGGAAACAACATTTCAAAATAACCAAGCAACAGATGAAAATGTAACATGTAGAAATGAAATCTTGATTTCATTTGAATCTGTGGTAAGAAACAAAATGTGATAAAAATTACAATTATTTGCCCATTGTATTTAGGTACTATTCATAACGCCCCTCAGTCTTCCTTGTAGCTATTCTCAGCAGGGAGGCAGGCACATGCTCAAGTCCACCTGTGCTCTGCATGGCAGATCAGTGTCCCAGTGAGCAGCTGCCCCAGTAAAACTACACACCCCGGAAGAGCACAGCACTTCACGTGAAGCTACAGGCAAAAGGCTCTTGTTTCACATCCTCTCACTGCTCTGGTGACATTAGGACCCAAAGTATCCTAAGCCAAAGTGATTACTCTGCCTGCAGCCCAGGCTGTGAAATAAATTACGTGACCCAGCAGAGATGCTTGGCCATGCTGGCATCACTTCCTTACCTGAGAGATACTGATGATGGGACCTTGCTTATCATTCCACTCTCTGCCATCTCAATGGCATGCTTGATTTCTAGCTTCTTGTATAAAGAAACAATGCTGGATTTGGGCTGGTTCTCACGGATTAGAAGTCTTCGCAGGTATTTATTGTCGAACTTTTTAAACCTGTACATGAGGCAAACCAGCCCAACCAGTTAATTTTTACTGTGCAGAGTTAAGGAAAGCCAATATATTGCAGTTAATGAAATTTTAAAGGACTTTATTGTCTGGGAATGTCTCTGTTCATGCTAATAACCTAATGCTGAGTAACCTAAGAAAGGGTCAGTTTCAACTTTACTTCAGATAGATAGTCTTAACCTGTGTTTTGGTTAATATGTTAACAGGCAGTCTCCCTAGAAGCAACTTTAAACTTTTAGGTATTCTATGTTATTAGAAAATATTATTTTTAATTCTCTGTTTTCATCAAGACAAAGAGAACATTAAATATTTACTGTAATAACAAATAAAAGGCCAAAATTTGCATCAACTGCTTTTTCTTTGAAATTTTAGCCTGCTTTTGTAAAACTTTAGAAGTTCTTCCTTTCTCTAAAGCAACTGCACCCTCTTGGATGCTTAGTGAAAAAATATTGATTGCAGCTGGTATTGATTTTGCTTGTCAGAAAATATTTTGCCCTCCAGACATTCTAAAGTTATTCTTGAATTGGGTGTGAAGGTCAGGAAGAGGAGGAATTCTCCTTTGCTCTGCAATATTTTCATTAAAGAGCTCATGTAGACTAGAGAACCAGGCTGAGTAAAGAAAAGTTGTAGCCATATCACACATCTGTCAGGAAAGTGCCCTCACTGTGTTGTCCCCAAGTTATTTGGAGAGGGCTCTCCTCAGCCATTCCTGCTGGTGCTATTCTCTCCTTATATAAAACACTTCAATTCTTCTTGGAGCAGAGACTAGAGGGTAGTGAGCAGTGCCCATGCTTTGGCTCTAAAGAATTTGGGTGTAAAAGGAATTATATCCAACCTAATGATGATGATGATGATGATGATGATGATGATGATGATTCAGAAGATAAAGTAAAAATATGAATTATTCAGGTATTGCCAGGGGTAATCTTCCTAACTGATACTAAGTCTTAAGTAATGCCATCTAGAGCTTTGGATCTCTCATGTGTCTCATGCCAGCTGCTGCCTTGATCTTTCTAGAGAAAATCAAATAGCTATTGTATGTTTACCATCAAATAGGAAACTAACCCATCACTTAACTGCCCTAAGAAATACAGTTTGCAGGAAGACAGCTGGGTGGGATGAAAGGCTCAGCAGACATACAGGAAATGCTCTTCAACAGTCAGAAGCATGCACCCACAGAAGGTACCATCCTTCACCCTGGGATCAGAGGGCTGCCTTTCTTCCCAGCTGGAGATTCTGTTCTACTTGCTTGTGGTTTAGTAAAAAACATTGTTTTCAACTTTTCCTTTGAAACCCACATGTTCTAAAAACAACCATACGCTTTCAAGAATGAATGCTGAAAATGAAATATGATGCCCAACAGCCTTTGTTTGTTGCTGCAGAGCCATTTCAGCCTCTCCTGCATAACAAAGACTTTCAAATGCAACTCTTACTTATCTCTCCAAAAGTTGTGACCCCAGTGTCCACACACATCTTCAATTCCAGTCTTCACGTGGTCAAAGAACTAAAGGAAAACATTGGTTCATTATATAAATTTACAGACATCACTCGGCTTGTCCTTAGCTCTTTTTAGTTTCCAACTTACTTTAAAACAGAAACATCTAGTCACAGCTCAGGACAATGCTTCAGTTTTACCAAAAGCAGTCCAAACCAAGCTCAAAACCAGAATGTGTTTCTTTCACCCTGAATCTTCTTTAGCTCACAGCCACAAAAGGACAGAAGTTAGTTGCTAATTTCTTTAATGTCAATCTTGCTTAGCTCCTGCCTGGAACTAAAGGTTTTTCCCATATTTTCATTTATTTGAAATTCCCTAACCACTTGCTGCTATGCCTGGAACTTTCCCAGGCCTGACAGTGAAGCAAGTGTGACTTTGTGGGGAAGAGAATTTCAGTGGACAGAAGCTTCCTACATCAGCACCATCCCCACAGGATGCACAGACACAACTGAGAGCCAGCACTAGGTCCTGAGCTGCTATTTTAGGAATTTGTATCATCCTAAAGCATCCTGTCCACCTAATATTAGAAACACACTCTTCCTGAGTCTGTCATCAATTATGAAAAACTGAATTGGTTCAGCTAAGGTCTCGCTTGATCCCAGAGGCAGCATGTTTGCTTTAAATTCAGGAACCACTGTAGGGGTCTCTCAGTTACAGGGAAAAACCCTGGTAGACATGTCCAAAGGATAAGCTCTAAAAGGACAGACTTGCAGATGCCTAGATTGGCTTCTTTCCCAAATGTGGCCCTTACTATTCCTCACTTTTGAAATCTCAAACCATACCACCTCAGGTATGCTGCAAGGAGAAATGTGTTCAAGATGATGCATGGCTAATAATCTGCAACAATTGGAGACACACTTGTACCAACCATATATCCATAAAAAGGCTGATGATGTAAGAGTTAAGTAAGTTTAAGAGTGTATTTAAGAGAAGTTTGCGTTTGTTTAATTAGATTAAACCAAATGCAGTGCAATGTAATTAAATAAGGCCAAAGGTTTCCTGATGTAGCTGAATTTAAAAATAACATGGATCTCATGTGTGAAATAAACTACAGAAAGTTAATTTACTTCTAGATCTGAACAATTAAGAAAGCGAGAGATTCCAAAATAATGATACGTAACAATAATTTTGGTAATTGCCAGAAGTTAAATATAAGCTTTACAATTATTGTGCTTATTACAGCTATCAAAAAGAAATCTAGTACAACCTCTCCATAATACTGATGCTGAATGCTTCTGTCTGAACGTGTCCAGGAATTTCTTTTATACAAGGGTTTCACCTATGATACTGAGGCTGCAACATACCCTGTTATAAATCTCTTCACTGACAGCAGGCTGCTTTTTATTTGACCTTTTGACATCAAGAAACTCCACTAGTGGGCGAATTGTAATTCCCTGTGAAGGAAAAAAGAACATAACAATTATAAAAGTGAGTTCACTCTTCTGATTGGCAGATTTTGCACTTAGCTATGAAATCCTTGTCAGCTCAGACTCCATTAATGCAACAAGAGGAGGAAAGGGGCACCCTAGAACTGAGAGGTCCAAGAGGGTCAACTTAACAGAACCTATGAACACATCACCTATCCCATCCATAGTAATTTTCAACTTTTTTCAGTTTTGTTATGTGTTAGAAAAACATGAATTATTAAACTGATTACCTTTAATTTCAAAATAAATATGCAAAGTCCTCTTTTTAATAATTGCTTCCAAAATAGGTATTCAAAGACACATAAACAGTACTATTATTGACATCTATGATCATGAAACTAAGGATTTTTGTAAATATGTATCCTTGTCTGACCATTCTCAGAAAAAGAACAAAAGGTTTTGGCTATCCCTGAATGATATAATGGTTTTCAACAACTATTTGTGGAAGAATTAAGATAATTTGTTTACTTGTACGTTGGCACAGGGAAGAAGAATGAATCTCCTGTGGTGTTGAGATCAGTCCCCACTATCCCAGACACCCAGGTCACATTTATTTTCATAAATGAATCAAGCTTTATCTTAAAAGTAGTTAGGTTTCTTTGCCCCATTGCTCATAATGGAACACTCATCTTGAACCTTATTGTTCTGATAATTAGAAAGCTGCTTCTTAATTGCATCATGGTCACTGTGTACCACTTTGTTCTTGTGCCAACATTTGTCTTTTTGGTTTAAACAGTGCTTACTCCCTCATATAAACAATAATTATCTCTTCTCCTCTTCTCCTTCATCTTGCTAAGGCCAAGGCATCCTGGTCTCCTTTCACATGACAGGCTTAGCAGTCCCCAATCACCCCAGAATGTGCCACTATGCTCTAATGGAAATACCTGTCTCAGTTTCTCCTGAGATCAGATTTGCCTTTCTTCTGTCCTCGCTGCACTGCATTGTTGACTTAAAATCTACCCCTTACCAACTATTCCCCCTGCATCTTTTTTACCTATTTTTTCCAAATAAAAGATTCCCATTTCACAAGAGAAATTCCTAGTACAAAAAACCTTGCAAGAACGTATTTGCACACATTACTATGCAATTTCATTCTGTTCCTTTCATATTGGCCCTCAGTTCTTTCTACAGGATACTCTATCTCACTGTCACCCTGAGTACTCTTTTCAAAATCTCTCATCAAGAAACATCAGCAACAAAAACTTCTACGCTTATGTGCCATGGTCAATTAACAAAAGTATGAACTTATCCTTGAGGAATTCCTTTAGTAATATCTCATCAGCCTACTGTCTGGCCAGGGTGGTTGGACACTTGAGCAAGTGCCCAGAGAGGCTGGGGTATCTCCATCCATCAATACATTCAAAACTCAGCTCAATATGGCCCTGAGTACCACGATCTAAGGAGGCCTTTCCTTAAGCACAGGGTTGGACTAGAGACCCCCAGAGACCCTTTCTGACCCAAAGGACAATTTGCTTCTATTTCCATTTAAAGGAGAAACTATCAGCTCCTTCCTCATTCATTTTACAGTCATCCTAATGTCAACCTAAACCTCAGTTTAATCAGCAGTAACACTAACAATCTCCTCTGTCATCCCCTCCCCAAAGGCTTTACAATATTCCAGTTTAATAAGGCTACTCTAAAAAATAAATTGCCTTATGAAAGAATGATGCCAGGTTTTTCTTTGATAAATCAAGTTGCATCTCATAGCAAATTCCATTTATCTCCATATTTTAAATAATTAAATTAGTTTTCACAGCTAAAATCAACTGACTTCCACCTTGCCCATCTTCCCAAGCATAAGCACAGGTACTTGCTTCCCAAAGCACCTTTTTCCATGTAAAAGGCAGAGTAACCAAATTAAGTATTTTTTTTCCACAGTTCTGAAATTTCATTATTAGCCACTCACATCTCTCTCACTGCTCTGGATAATGAATAGTCTGATATGTTTTTTTGATGGGCTTGGCCTCCTCTACATTTTGCAGGTCTCAGTCTCCATGGCCAGGTGGTCCCTGGAGACAAGTTCTTTGTGTCCTTCCACACACCTGACGCTTTTTTAGGGATGTCCATCTGGTTTGCAGCATCACTTCCTAACACCCAGACTAGAATTCACCTGTCTGCCCTCAGTGGCTTTAGCTCACTGTGCACTATATCCAGCACTGAACTCCTGAGTAAACACACAAATTTAAACATTCCAAAAAAAGGAATTAGCGCTGAAGCTGTACCCAGATTATCTTTTGTCTCTACTCCAACCTCACTAGTCTTAAATACTTAATACTACTTATATGTAAGCATAAGTACTTAATATCTGGCATACTTTTCCTACCTGCCTGTGGTATGCAGAGCATTTTTTTATACTATGACTATGGGAAGTACCTTCAAGTATGTTCCTTACAGTAAGTTAGAACATTTGTTTTTCTAAGTATTATTTACAATCTGTCTGAGACAGAAGAAGTCCAGGAAAAGAAAGGTACTACCTGAATGAAAACTGTAAAGAATATCACCACGATAACAGCAGTGATGAACAATTTCTTCCTGGGAAACACAGCAGGAGGAAGCAGAAATACAAGTGAAAAACAAATTGCTCCTCGGAGACCTCCATAGGCAATAATAAATTGGTCCTTAAAAGTGAGAGGTATTGTCCGGAATACATTAATGATCTGAGTCAGAACAAAAACACCTGAGGGGAAAAAACAGAAATACAGAGGAGGGGGGTGGGGGAAGGGAACTTAAATTACACAGAACTAGCCCATGATGTTACTTACTATTTGTTTAAAAATATTTATATTTACTTCTTACCTTTTATTTGCTTCTTCAATATATATTATTGAAGAAATGAAACATTTCTCAGCAGCTTGAAATACCATAATCTTAAATTCAAAAGCCTTAGGAACATCATTTTGAACAAATTTAGTGAGCTAAAAACCTCAGGTCAGCTGGACTTAGGACCTGAAGCAGCTAATAGATCTCCCCAAGACAGCTGTCTGCTAGACTGCACCTCTAGAACAGCAATAATTCTCTGTGTCAGTATAGACCAAAACTTCTAATTGCTTTTTAACAGATTCTGAGGTGATTTTGAAAACTGGTTTGTCCCGTCCACCAATCTGCACCTTGAACCCTGCAAACTCCATTTCATTTAATTTTACTCAGACAGGAAGGATGCAGGACTGGGGATGCAGGGAGAAGACACCAGTGCATGCTGGTGTACCTTGGGAAAAGGTTTCAGGGATGTGGCAGATTGGAGTAAAGGCATAAAGGCAAGAGAAGGGAGCAAGCAGTGGGGCAAGGGCTGGGTGGCAATCAGGATGTTCGGATGCTTTTCAGCATAAAGTATTGATTGTGGCATTGCAGGTGCAGAAGGAAAATAGTCCAGGTTTCTGCTCTGGAAGGAGACTTGGGAGCTGGACATAGGGTTGCAAATTAGAGCATGACCCACCTTTACACATGCAGGGACTAAATCATTAGAGATTAAGCTGGGGAGAGGAGCAGATTTACGACCTACCAGCCTGCCCTGCACTTAGCTCTCTAGCTGAAAGAGCTAGTACTGTAAATTCAGGAGGGATCAGTTTCTTGCAGGAGTTTTTCTTTACACTTCAATTACAGCATTCCCTAGTTTGATACTATTTATGTTAATGAATATGAAAAACCCAAAGCTAGTAAACATAAATTAAAAACAAAATCAGAAACAAAGGGAAAAAAACGACAAAAACAAAACAAAAAGGTAAAAAACACAAAAAACCACGCAAACAAACAAGAAACTCCACCACCACCTTTTTAATTGCTGTATGACTGCTAATTTTTTTACCAAAATTTGCTTATTTGTAAATAAATGCTTACTTAAATACATGTATTGCGATTAAGAAGCAGACTGCCTCTCACTTTAGGTGAGCAGGATCAGGGCAAAACTTTATTTGATTAGGTTGATTTTTAGGTTCCATTTTAGGGAAAGGTGGAAGCTGACCCTGCAACATAGGGCATGTTACTAATACAAAAACCAGTCTACAAACTGATGGTTCTCTGTGTAAGTTTTGGCATTTTCTACTTGACAAGAGATAAAACATTTCACTTGCAAAGAATAGTGACCCATAGTCTGAGGCTTGCTTACCCAGTGCCCTCCAGATTAAACAGAAGAGGAGGGTGAAGCTAACAAAGGCCCAGTTCCACTCATGGTTCTTCCCAACTGTAGACACACCCATGAAGATGAAGATTAAAGTCTCACTGACACTGCTCAGCATCTTCATGAAGTATTTTATCGTTGTGTAGGATTTCTGAGAAACATTTTCCTCCACGTATTTATTCATGGTCATGGCACAAGCTGTAATCCTGAAAGGCAAACATTATCCCCTATTTCATTGGCTTTATTTTATTTTTTTAGACTCTCTTATATCTACATAATATTATTCATTTTCCATAGTTCTCTTTAAAATGCAAAGCATAACTTATTCAGTAACCAATCTCAAATTTAAAGTATTGGTGAACCTACAATTTTGGGCATGGTTTTTTTTTTTCTGAAATGGAACATTTTCTGAGAAGATATCAGTGTATATAGAGTTTTTTCACATACTAAATGCACATGATCTGTGCAGGGGTCACTCCAACCCTGTTTTGAAAGAGGCAGAGATGAGGATAGGGACAGCCTTGGAAAACAGGAGTTACTGAGGGATATCAGACAGGGTGGAAACTGCATGTCCTGGGGCAGGGCAGGACTTCCCTCCTTCCCTACCAGCAGCTATCCCACCTCAATGGCAGTGACAGTAGCCAGCTCCTCTTTCCAAGCTAAGTAAGCAGCAAGGCTACAGACAATTTGTCATCCTTCACCAGTTTAGGCCTGCTCTGCCTGCACATAGGGCTGAATAGGAGAAAAACACCACCAGAAATCACACTGGTTCTGCTTTACATTCAAAACATCCACAAATGCAAGGAATGGGCATCTCAGCTAATACATGAGAGAAAAAGGGTTTCTGTAAATGCATCTACAAGTCCATTTTCTGTGTTACCAAACAGAGTTTGTTACTCCTCAGGAAAAGCAAAGAATGACATTGCTGGTTGTACATCACTTGCTCTGTATGGCTGCCCACAGTACAGGCATAGCTGAGGACCACTTTTACACATTTACAATTTAAGGGTAGTTAACAGAGCTGACTGGAGGATAACTTCAAGGTGGTGTCTCAGTGTAGGGAAGGACAGTCTGAGCTGACTAATAATTATCAGGGAGGACAACTAAGGCAAGAATATTGTGAAACAGATGTTCCTGGTTCTACTGTCTAGGGCAACAACATCTGCTCTGATTTCCCAGTTAAAAACATTCTACACATCCATGTATGGGTTCTCAGTCAAACCATGCACACTAAATCTAAACAAAGAAAGATGTATTTACATTGTCTTTCTGAATACAGCGAACTTGTCTATGGTTATTTATTCCAGTCACACCAGGTTTTCAGATATAATTATTTGCTAACATAGGGGATATTTCTTCATGCTGAAATCTCTACACTTCTCTCCCACACTGGGATAGAGGGCAGGTTTGGTAGCATCTCTGAACATTTCTCTCGAAATCTCCCAAGTTTTGTGGAGATTTCACTGCAGAAACTCTTCTGCTAAGCATGTCCTGCCTCTAAGACAAGAGCCCCACCTCTGAACCACTCTGAACCAAACATCCCTGAACATGAATGTAAATGGAAAGGCAGGCTAGGGCAGAGCTCAGGAAAACCTCACTGACATTATGAACACACAGGCCTGCAATCTTTCCTCTAAATAAGGGATTTTTTAAAAATTTTGCAAAGCAGGAAGAATCACAGAAGCAGCAGTAACTTCAAGAGGACCTTCATACAATAAACTTTGCATTTTGCAAGAGGAAGTCCATAGCAGCAGCTCAGGTTGTAGTCACTGGCAGACTCTGAACACATCTCTCTTGATTAACTAAAGTTGGTTTTGTCCAGAAGTTTTGTTTTCTTACATGGAGCTACATCTACATCCCCAAAGTGGCTGGGCAACAATACTTGTGAGGGACAAATCTGGGAGGACATGTGGACACTGGGAGAGGACACAGTGTACTCTGCTGACCTTTCCCAAGCAGCAGAGGCCCTGAATGTACATCAGAGTGAATAAAACCCAAGGAAGAGGATGTGATATGGGGACAGATGCAGTCTGATGGGACAGATTCTGGCTTACAAATATAGGCAGAATAGTGCACCTAACCTGGCCTTCACCCTGCATTTTTGTCCACTTATACTTGGTGATGGAAAAGGATATAGTCAGCACAAAATAAAATGCCCATTGACATGCAAAGACTAGCTCCAACCCTAAGCAAACTCCAAGTCTAAGCAGGACTAAGACTATCCCAGACACCCATCTATATTTAGTACTGATATAATTGTCAGCCCTCTCCTTATGGCCAGCTGATTTCACCTCGGTCCTCAACAGAAAGGTCCTGTATGGTCCTCAGGTGCTGCCTGGGACCAGAGCTCATCCTGGTTACACTGTGGAAGATATAATGTTGATTTCACAAGCATGCAGGCTTTCTCCCTGAAACACTCAGTAGTTAAGGTAACATTTCTAGTTTAAGCATGTGGTTAGGATAACAGAGGTTCTGAATATTTTGCCTATGCTGACAAACTGATGATGCTTTTTCACCGCTTTCCTCCCTGTTCTGATCTTTCAGTTGCCCAGACTGGGGACTTACAACACATCCCACATAATGTGCCTGAGCAAGAAACTGGTATTGGACCTGGCACATACGTGGATTTTGTCCTGACAAGAAGCAGTAACTTGGTCAGGAGCTGTCAAACACTCCCAGGTTCCTCAGCTGGCACAGTTTTGGTGATCAACCACAAAACAACACGCACAAACCTTCTCAAACCTACTTAACACTTTGACCTTCCAAAAATCTCACACTCAGTGGCAAACCAGCTCTTCACTGCACTGACACAGCTACAGAGATCTCAGACTATGGGTTGTGACAGCTCTGCTGTGTGTACACAGCTTATCTGCACAAGAGTAACAAGTCTGATGCAGCCTGGCTACTCCGATGGCACACTCAGTGGAGCTGGCAAGGGCAGGGGCAGCAAATGCAAAAGAGCAAGAAGGCTCTTTTAGGTGGGCTGGAAAAAAGCCATTTCTAGGCTCACAGTCATTTAGAGTCCCAAAGCAGCAGCTTAGTACCCTGAAGCATTAGGACTGTCAGCTCTGCATCAAAGACACAATGAAACACACAGTACTATTTATTACCTTCTTAAAATAAATAGTTTTCATGATTACAGTAATTTAGGAAAGCCCTGCAGCATGGGGAGCAGGGAATCGTGCTCTGGACATGGTTTGTTTTTGGAACCTGAGGTAATGGAGACACTGTAAATAGATGTCTGATAAGAATCTGCCACCAGATTAATCAGAATCCTTGCAAGCTGTAACTTAAAACACCTACCATGCTCAACCAGTAGAATTTAAAGGGACAACACTCTTATTTTCAGTCACATTTTGCATTCATTCAATTAGTGTCAAGCAACTGAGGAGTTGTTACCCTTCAGGTAAGTAATATTCCACAGCTAATCACTGCTAACTTTGAATCAGGTATCTCTTTAGAATAAAATGTTGAAGTCTCCTTCATTTAAAAATTGTGTGGGGATATAGTGTTAGAATTTAATATAAAATCAATGTCTTTATGTAAGATTTTATGTACATTATTATAATAAGTTCTTAAAAAACTTAAGTTTTTACTGTCACAATAATCAAAGCCAAAGCTCAGATGTGTTTTATTTTACATTTCTTATCCACATACATTAATTCTGGCTTCCAATTCTGTGACCTGAGTAGATGTCTTGGTCAAGAAGGGGAAGGGAAAAGCACTTCATTGCAATTAACCTGCAACATTCTGTACTTCTGAAGAATAAAAGTCTCACTGTATAAACAGTACATTTCTGTCAGGACTGCAATAAACTAGGCCACTGGCTCAATCCTCAAGTTTCCTTGACCTACTAAATTTACAGTAGCTTCAATGTTTGCTCCTTTCAGCCTGCTAATTCATTGTTTAAAAAAAAAAAAAAAGTAAGAAACCTATATTAGAAGAAGTTCTGCTTCTCAGCCTTTATGAGATATTAGTAAGCAGAAAATGCAGCATTGTAATTAGAAATGGAAGCAAGCAAATAAAGTTCAGAGTCACAGCTGCATGTTTTAAATCCGTGCTCCTCACTCATGCCCAGCTCTATTTACTGTAGGAACTCTTTCCTCTCCTTCTGAAGAGGGTTTTCTCTCTGCAGCTCCCAGGGACATGGTTCAGTCCCTTCACTATTTCAGCCAAGTAACATGGTGCAGGGGTTATATATGGACATTTCAAGAATCCCTTGTCCTTAGAATGAGTACACAAGCTTATCAGAAGAGGGACAAGTGTCTTTCATTCCCTTCTATTCCTCCACCAGTGCATTCTTACTTGCCCAGGAATGAGGCAATCTGTGTAAGTATTTTATTTATTTGGTAACACTGTACATTGCTGCTCACATCTTTCCCCTGAAGTATGGTACAGCATGTAACCACAAGGTCTCACTGAATATCTCTATAAACCTGGTTATGAAAGTGGGAATCAGCAGTTTAACAGACTTATGTGGATACAGGTTAAAATGGGGAGACCAGGCAATAATTCCTCATAGGTTGAACTGTAAAAGGCCACAGAAGCAAATAATAAATAAACAATCTCAGTTGTACGGGACATTCCAAGGTCATTTGCTCCCAGCTGCCTGCTCAAAGGAGAGCTGACTTTTAAATCAGACCCAAGCAATCCTTACACGAGTGAGTTGCTGCAGAAAACAACAGGGAACTCAACACTGGTGTGTGTTTTTGCACTGTGACGCAGAGCAAATTACTTTCTGTAGTTCAAAGGCCAAAGAAATGTGACAAGAACAGGGTAGATTTACTCCTAGGGGACGCAGAGTTTGCAGGAGCTCCAAGGCTATCAGCAGCACTGCTGAGGGTACAAGGTTTATGGCTCATAGCAGCTGAGACCCTACACAGCAGCAGAGAGCCCTTCCATCTCAGCTAAGATGTTACTGCTGTACACAGTTCTGTCAGCTATTATAAAGTATGCTTAGAGATAAAAACAGACAGAACTTTTTTAAGATAACTCATTTGCTATCATGCTGTTTGAGGGCTAAAATACTTTAAGTTTTCTCTTCTGTTCTGCGCCCATTCAGGGGCCAGTGCACAAAGGAAAATGAGTAGGTTGTTAGTGCTGTGGGAAGCCCTGGTGTGCTGGTGGCAGGCACTGGCATGTGGTGGGTCCACTGGCCCACCAGCAGATCCACCATGCCCTTTCCATTGTGTCCTGCATGCAGCAGGTCCAAATCAGTATTTTCATAAACACTGCCATGATTTTTGCCATGTACAGTTTAGCCACACGTTTTTGGTTTAGAAACCCTTTAAGTATTTGATCATAGGATGTCAAGGACGTTTGGCTTAAGAGGTGGAGGAAACTAGAAACCACACAAATGCTATGAATAGAAGCTATGAAAAGAGATGGCACATTTATGAACTCGGTCAAAGTGGATGCATATGCTGCTTTATTTAGGTTCATATCAGAGAAAGAAACCCATGTAATCTTTAGCTCTTTACTTACATTAAAGTTCCAACCCCTGCTGTTTCATGGCATATTCCTATTTTTATACTACTGAAATCATCACCCATAAGTTTTCTTGTAAATTGCCTCCCAGCCCTAGAAAACCTTATACTGGCATGACTATGATATTAAACCTATCTTCACTTGCCTAAAAGATAATAATCAGGTCAGGTATTATCGAGTATTAGTGACACTCAGCAGTAACATCTGAGCTTACACAAAAAGCTCTGCTCCTCATGCCTGAATGACTCATATTTGCCACTAGAACAATAAAAAGTCACTAAAGAAAGTTGACTTTAAAAATATTACTTGGAACCAGAGCAAAACATTTAATTATATCAAATGTCATAAAGGCTCTTTTTAATGTTGAAGTTGTTGCAGTATAAACAGAGTGAAGAGAGAGGCTGTGCTCTTTTTTTACTGAAGACAAGGAGTGGAAAACCAGAAATAAAAATATTTCTATCTGTTGGAAGTGGGAAGAAAAATATTATTTTATACATAACGATGTATACAGAGAACATTGTAACACACAGGCACACGTACCAAGATACTAAACTGTAAGATTATATTACCATTGGAGTGCAAATTTTACATTCACCCAATCCTTATTGTGCCTGTAATCTAGCAGGAGTTTGCATAAATGATGTACACATTGCCTTCATTGAATGGTACTTACTGGCTGCTCACATGACTAATTGTTAAACACAGTTTCACAATATATTGGCATGGAAAGTGAAGGCAGCTGATGAAGTTCCCTGCTGCCACTGCCACTCCCTCCCTGCCTCCACTGCCCCTACTTCCCTGTGGACCACTCCTTACCCATGTCCTTAAGACCAGTTGAAGGGTCACGTTAGGACACAGGTCACCAAAGTGACCTAGGTTAAAAATAAGCCACTGAAAATGCAAGTGAATATTTTTAACTTGGAACATTTCAAAGATATGGCTTATGATGTGATGCCATGAGCAGTTTTAGTGACACAGCTGGTGTGGTGGCAAGCTGAGAGAATGGGGTGGAAGCAGGAGGGAAGAGGCCGGAAATCCTCAAGCCAGCAACTCTACCATGCACTGTGGAACCATGCCACATGGGCAAGGTTTGCAAAATCTGATCCTCTCTCCAATTTCCTCTGGCATTCTTACTTGGAGGTTATGATTACTGAAGTTTGGGGTACTTACGCCATGATGCCTGAGAGATGAAACATTTCAGCTGTTATGTATGACAAGTAACTGTACAGGAAGACAAAGAGTGGCTCAATCACTCGGATTTTATGGGTGAAACGGGTGGTAAAGGCTGCTACAAATCCCAAAAGGATTCCAATCAATACTCCACCGATCCCCACTATAAAGAAGTTAGCAATCCCAGCGAATATGTCAATAACCTTAATTGTGCGCATCTGGCAGAAAGACTTGAACAAATTGTACAGGACCTATGAGGAAAAAGAAAGCACATTATCTTTTTGAGCTATTCTTAATTTCCCTTCATGTCATTATGTTCCTCAGCTTAAATATTGAACTTTGAATTTCTCTATCTACCTTGAATTTGCTTTTTAGATATGCTGTTACTCATGTGTGGTATATTATTTGTCATCCATATATACCAGGGAGATACACAAAGACAGATAAATATAATTACTCCCATTTTGCAAATGGGACATATTTCTTAACCCGTGCTGCTCTGTTGGCCAGGAGCATAATTCTTCTTTTAAGTTATTTATTTAGATAGCTCCTAATTTTTCCATGAATGTCCGTTTTAGATTTCCCCCAGACTAAAAGAAATAAAACAGAAGGAGAAAAAAAAAACCAAAAAAACAGTTTCATAACCAGTGAAAAATCAGTTTTTTTCAGATCTGTTTGATCTACATGACACTGAGAGCTAGAGTACTGAACTAGACCACAGATTCATCTAAACTGCTGGGGTAGGAGGGGATGTAGTGACAGCTGGGGATGGACAGTGATGGGCAGTGACCTCCTTAAGGAGTAAAAGAAACATGGTATTCATTAAGCCAGTGCTCTTTCTCAAAATTACTAACCATTAGGAATCCAATGGTTTGAAGACTGTTCAAAACATTGAATATTTCTAGAGATTTGGATTTCATTGCCATTAAAAAACCTGTTGCCATATTTTTGCCCCATTTAATTTTCAAAGCATTTATAACCATACTCCAAAACAAACTAGGTCAATGGGATTATTGCATTTTCTTAGCCAGAGACCTGTTTTGTTTTATGCAGGAAACAGAACAATCTAAAGTCCACATTTCTCTAATAGCCAGTATTTTAGTTTCTTCAAAACAGAAACCAATGGAATCAGTTATGCTGAAAGAAACTTTAAGGGGTTTCCCCATCTGCAGATCCACTTGGGAGATTTAACCATTCCCTGGTGTTGCATGTATGCTGCCAGCCCTGCAGTACCAGCATGGCCATACTGTCCCCTTGTACAGAGCTAATTTTGGTCACAGGCACCTAATGCTATGACAGTGGGGTCACAGACTAAGCCAATGAAGACCAGTCATCTTGGACAGCTTTCAGGAGTTAAATCCCTGCTTTCTCTCTGGACTTCTTAGTACAAAAACAGGTTTCTCTATCAGGAATGCTATTTGAGAGAGCAATGTTTTATCAGTACTTGCACTGTGCCAACAAAGTAGGTGTTTGAGTGGTGGCTGTGGAAGGATTTCTCATGTTTGCAGTCTTGTTCTCTCTCACAGGACAGGACATAAGCTGTTCAGCCCTTCTTAGTCAAAACTGGGTAAGTCTTACAGAACTAAAAGTTTAATGCAAAGACATAGCTTATTTGTGGGTCCTTTGGGCTAAGTGAAAGGAAAAAACTGAAACAGAAAAGAGAAAATATATTGCAGAGCAAGCATGAAAATAGAAGGTTAAATCAAACCTACAATGGTCATTACAAAGCAGCAAATACAGTAAGAGCAGGATCATGAACTCCTTTTTTGATAACAATGGTGCTCTCAGGATGAGTCCACTTGGGAGAGTGCCCTTTTTCATCTGGACAAAACCCTTGCTGCTCTGAGGCAAACTCCTGGCCTTTTCTCCCCATTCCTTGTTGCTATGTACTGTGCAGGACAGGAAAGCAATATCATAGGCTCCACAGTTTTTCCACCTGTTTTGATTTGCAGACCTTATGGATTTGCATGGAGAGAAGTACACCAGAATTAAACCTACTGACAGTAGGAGTGCCTTTACTGGTCACTTTACAAGGACCTCTTATTCCACAGACTCCCAGGACTCCACTAATCACAGACTGAAAAATACTGTTGACTTGTGCTGTGTGCAAAGAGTTTTCCTGAGTCACTTATTGAAACTTGGGACAATCCCAGAGTTGTGTTTTTCTCTAAGACACCTACAGAATTTGATCTGGCAGAACAATCTCTTGGTACATATTAGGGAAACTGATTAGTTTACTTAATTGGAGTTTTAAATAGTTTTTCTTATATTTTAAAAAGTAACTATATAGATATATACAAGGCTAGTCTCTAAAGTAAGAGAACTGGAAGGTTCTTGTAAAGAAGCAGAGAATTTTGATCTTTCCAAGCCTTTCCATAATGTCACTTCATCTTCACAGCAAAGTATTCACCCTGCAAATAGAATGGAGCCTGCTGCTCCACATGGAGACATCCTCATAAATCTCAAGTCTAATGCCATAAATTATTTGAAAGAAGAAAACCAATTTTCTCCTTTGTACCTCAGCCATGGTTAAAGCAGCTGCTACAACTATGGAATGTGGATTTTAACCTCATTCCTATTGTTTTTTATTTGCACTGTAGCAAATGAGATCAAAATCAGTTTTGCTTCCCTTTTACTCTACAGTAGTTCAGTTTTACTGAGCTTTCTCTAAACTTCCAAGTGAATCAAACATCAACTGCAGTCGCATTTTTAATGCCTTTGGTGTGAGAACAGATGGATTTTTAGAAGTTCAAGATTTTCATTTAGTCGGTAGCCTTCAGTTGAACTCACTGAAGGTCACACAAAGCAATATTAGTCACTGATGACTTTTTAATCTTGTCTCAGAGTATCTCTGAAACACTAATTGCTTATTTTCATCAGTTTGCAGTTAGTAATTCTAAAATTACTTTAAAGCACTCTAAAATAATGTTGTCAGCAGATGCAGAGTACAAAGTACTGCTGTAATGTTTTCTAACACGAGAATAATATTATTATGACACTAGCTCCTTCTTTCTGACTTTAAGCCCAGAACTGGAGTTTGAACTGCTAACATTCAGCTATGATCTTATCGTTTATTATCACCTTGCTCATTACAGACTCAGTTTTTTGGTAAAGCACCAATTCTAGCCAAGAATCCAACTGTCAAACATTGTCCTCTGCCAAACTTAAGTTCCAGAATTCCACCAGTGGGGGAAAAAGAACATTCAAATGCACAGACATATTGCAAAAAGCATTAGGCATGGAAGACCACTTGAAAAATGCATCAGAACTGATACTCCTAAGGAAACACACCTCTCTTTGTATACAAAATGAAGGTGTGGGAGCACGTTCTCTGGAAAGGAAAGCACAGATGACACTGCTATTCTAATAAAAGCACATTTAATAAAGCCTGTTTTGCACTGCCTATCTGCATAGGCCCTGGTTATTTGATATTGCAGTGGCCATAGGAATCAGGCAGCTTCCATGGATGGCCAACATGCATGCAACTCCCTTCCTACTTCATCCCCACATCCCAGGGCAGGTGGCACTCCAGGGATCCAGAAGATGAAAGCTGAAAGTTCTGAGCTCTGCTGGTTTCTGGTCTTGTCAGCTCCCTGTAAAACAGGGGCAGAGGAAGGGAGAGTACAAAACATCACCTCCTCCAAGCACAGGGCTGAGTGGCCTGCCAAGGGTTGCTCCAGCAGCATCTGCTATGGGCAGGGAGGGCAAGGTCCTCTAAGGGCAGCCCCAGGAATCTGTGTGACAGCCTGGGTCACGTTTTAGGTGTAATCACATGATTGCAGGTGTGCAAAAACATAACAAGGAACCATTAGCAGACCAATTCTGTGTACATGGAAACAACTTGGTCTCTGTCCAAGTGCTACCTTTAAGCGATAGGAAGTAAGTCCAAAGGTACCGTACATTCCTTTCACTCCTTCATAAATATATGTAAGGCCAGCACATTACTGGACTGTCCCTACAGACTCCTCAGATTATCTTCCCTCTCTTAGGGCATCAGGGGGGCAGGCCATAAGCAAACCTCCAGAGAAGGCAATAATAATGCCTACAGGAAAGCTACACATTAAATTGTCATGCCAGCTCCTATAAAAAATGGTGGTTTAGAGAAATTTGCCTTTGGGAAATAGCACATATGAATATGCCAGCAATCAGGATGCAGAGTTTTCCTAGCAAATCATGATGTATTAACTGCTGCCCCAGTGGCTGACTTCATAATTGAAAAAAGTGATTCTGGTTGGAAAAATCTGCTGAAAAACAAGTTTTAAATAACCAGATCCTTTTCCCCGAGAAAAAAAAAAAAAAGTATGAATAGACATGAGTGGACATTAGAGTGACCGGAGACAGACCCAGCCATGGCTGAACTGCTAAGCCTTTTGAAACTCAGTATGTACACCTATTTATTTACAGGACTGGCTTAAAGTACCAGTTTAGCATTGGTAGCCAACTGTAAGCTAATAAGGAAATCTAGGCTTTAAGGCAAGCCTTTAAAGGGAGATGTGATTCAGCTGACTGGATAGCAACAGATTCAGGTAAAGCATGCAGAGTAAATGAAAAAATAATATAATACTCCCACAGACACACAAGAATTTATCAATACCAAGGCTCAGAGTAAATTATTATATATTCATGTGTTAAGCAGGTGATGGAAAGTCCATGAAAAGGAAAAAACAGGTAAGGCAAAGTCCATGAAAAGGTGAAAACAGGACAATTTTGCATAGAATGGGATTGAAATAAGAAGCCAGGGACAGAGACAGGAAAGTGCAGACCCAATTCATGAATCTTTCTGATCCTTCCAGTGTATGTAAAACTATACTTCTGTGTCTCACAAAATAGAAAGCATGCTAGGACATGGTTGGCATGGGCAGGACTTCAAGGCATGGATAAATGGGAGTAATGCTCCAGACAGTGTCATCAGGTACAAATGAGGGACACTGGAATTTGCAGATTGCTGTCCTCAGGTCAGCACCACAACCCCAGTTCAGCTAGTTAATGATTAGAAATTACTGCCTCCAGGTGGCTTTCTTATCTCACCTGTAGCCTGGGATACATGTATTGGTGGATTCAGGGCAGTTCCAAGTGGATGGGGATATGCAAAAAGTTAATCTCAGCAAGGTCCTGTGCCATCTCCATGATTTGTCATTCTCCCCATTAACACACTGCAACACCCCACACTGGCCTTTTCCCTTTCCTGTCCAACAACATTTCTGCAGGTGAGGAAAACCTACAGTTTCAGATTACAGAAGTAATAGAATTACAAAGATACAGAAGCTAGAGTGGTCAGTAGTAAAATCCTTACAGTAAATATGCTACCATTACTCTCATGTAGTATGACTGCTGTGGTTTCAAAATCTTAAGTTTAAAGAATTAGATAGACAAACTGGCATTCCTTGACTTCCATCTTGTAGCAAACTGTAATAACCAGATACAAAGAGATACAATGGAGTGGCATGTAAACAATCATAGATCAGTTTTATCATTTAATCATTTATCAAGTAACTTACCACAGTTATAGCATCATTCAGCAAAGACTCTCCAAACACCAGGATATAAAGCTGCTCATTGACATGGATATTTTCAAAGACGGCTAGCACTGCCACAGGATCCACAGCTGAAATGAGGCTGCCAAAGAGCAAATTCTGCAGCAAAGTGATATCAGTCAAACCAAATGCACTGATCTGGCAAATTCCATACAGGGAAATTCCAATGCCGATGGCATTCCAGAGTGTGCCCACCACAGCATACCAGAATATGGTACCAAAGTTCTCAAAGAACAGACGAGTTGGCATAAAATATCCAGCGTCGAGTACAATAGGTGGTAACAGATACAAGAAAAATACATCACTGTTCATTACAGGTGGGGACTTCTCCTCTGCTCCAAAAATAATCCCACCAAGAAGCAATCCAACCAGAATAAGGAGACAGCTTTCAGGCACTATTGAGGGCAACTTGTGATAGAGATGAAAGCCTTCAAAGGAAATTCAAACACAAGAAAGGGAAACAGTTACTTGTACAGAATCCATGAGATTATTCTGGATTCTGTTATTGTCATTTCTATACTAAACAAATGGCGAGTGCAGGGCAATTTCATTTTCATTGCAAAGTCTGAATGGTCAAAGCAAATACGTTGGCTAGCACAGTTGATTCGATTGAATTGGTGGAAAGACAAATTAAGAGCTAGACATTCCACTTAACAGCTAGGCTGGATGGAGCAGCTGTGTGCAAAGGTTTTCTCTGGGAAACTGTGGGGGTTTTTTTAAATGTGGAATCCTCCAGAAACACAATCCAAACACTTCTCTAGAGTAAATTACATCTAGATAAAAAAAAAAAACCCATCATACTAACCACTGCTTCCTCTCTGGACAGCTTCACAAAGGAGTTTAAAGAGTGCTTTAATTTCATTTTTACTTTTAGAGTCTCAGAGCTAGAGAGGGGAACTAGCACATGTGACCTCCACCCAGTCACCCATGATCACTTCACCTACCACCAGGAGGAAGCATTTACAAATACAATTATTATTTTTAGTGGAGCTTCCAAAATAATTTCTTAAGAATCAACATGTTTTCCATAAAGTGACAATAAGTTGTAGCCTGTATTATTATGTTCATTCTTCTGTATCATATGAATTGTAGTAATCTGTGCAAAGTACTGAAGAAATTAATTTAAAAGGTTCTGAATGAGGACTTAGTGGTTGAATGCTACTTAGCCTTCCAAAATTCTCAAAGCCATGCAGTTTTGATTTAAAGATTCCAATTAGTTATAGAAGTTGGCTGTTGTAAGGATAATTCTGGTAATGAATGAGAAAAGTTTTGAAGGAACTCACTCTGGCCAATCTAATGGAATGATCAACCTTATGCACCAAGGTCACATTCCAGGTCCCAGCCATGCCAATCTTTTCCAGACTCCTCCTTATCTATATTTGGCCCACATAATTATATAGAAATTGATCCACACCCACAAGATCCCACAATCCCTGCCTAACTAAAAAGCATTTAAATTATTTTAAATGAGAGCTGCACGGAAACACTGGGTGTGGTAATAACGGGCGTCTATTTCAGTAAAACTATTTCAGTAAAAATCACACCTGTAGTCGAAACAGTTAAATTACTGCAATCTTGGTACAGTTTGCACTCAGTTTCCCAGTTTCAGGGTTATGTATCTTGTAACACCTATTTTGTTAATTCTCCTTTCACCATGGATTTTTTTCCAGTTAAAAGAAAGGATGAACTTGTAACTAGGAAAAACAAATTGTTAAGAAGGAGAAAGAAGAAAATTGTTTTAATCTACAGACTTTAAAAGGACTGCCAAATTCATTGCCATTCTTCAAAACCAGAATCACCAATGTCCTATATTGGCAGAAGAAGGTAATGATCCTGCGAAAATCAAGAATTTGCAGTTGGAGACTTGCCTCTTCACCCTTCAGCTGCTTCCATATAAACATTTTATGATTTATCTTCGTTTCTGCAGTGGCAGAAATACAATTCCAATACAATGGTCAGGAAGTTTCCCCTGAGTGAGTAGGTTTTACCAATAGTTTTTAAACCCTTCAAAAGTACATTTTAAACAATTTCCGCAATGAAAATTCAAGAGAAGGGAAATTTTGTAAATGCAGCTTTTGACAAAAACAAAAAAAAAATTCCCACCAGTTTTGAAGTGTTTACTGTGAATTTAAAAATTAAGATCTTTTACTTTCTTTTTACAAATCACTCTGGAAAGTTCATAGCCTCTCAAAGATTTGGGATGCTACCTCATTCTGAAAGGTAATGGAAAGACTCCCACTAAGTTAAATATGTTTTTTATTCATGTAAACAGCATCAAAACTCCTGGAAGACTTCCTGCCTACATGAAAAGTATTCAAGGGTGATTAAGGACAGGCTATGGCTCCTCATTTGAGGGCGGAGGGCTGGGATTTGGAATCCAGTCCCTGCTCTGATGGATTCACAGCCACAGGGTCAGGATCACCTGGGAGCAGACCCTCTGCAGTACAGGAATACTCAGACTTTCATGCTGAATGCAAGACTACAGCTACTTTATTCTCTGACCCTGTCCTTGGGCTTCGGGTTATGCAGTGACTCAGCTTCAACAGCATGGAAGATGTTTATTGAGTAAGCCTCCTCCATATATCATGGCAAGAACAGCAGCAGGACACTTATCTAAAGTCGAGTATGTTTCAAGATAAAAGTCCTTAGAATCCCAGTTTCCTTCTTTTTTTTGGGGGGAGGATGAATTCCAGTGCTTTCTGATGCTGGAAATGCCACTGAGATGAGTACTTCTGAACAGCTTAAACCTTCTTTCAGAAGAGCAGGGTTGGAAGGATATCAGCACAATTGCCAGAAGAAACACTTCTCACTGTGCATTTGTGATTGAACACAGAAATGATGGGTGTCTGGATCAGTTACACAGTATTTTGTAGGTTTAGTAGCATAAAATTTAAGCAAAACTGGGGATTATGTAGACTAGTCTCACTGCTTAGAGACTCCAGCATATTCGTTTGGAGTTCATCAGCATGTGAGCAACATACCTCTGGTATCAACACACAAAATAAGAAATAAGTAGAGGTAGTCATAAAATAATTCCATTCAAGGCAATTTATCAGATTTGAAATTGTGCTCATGTGCTAAACTGGAATAAAAAGCACCATGTTCCTAATGTCCTTGTGAAAATGCATCTTGTCAAAATATTCAAATTCTGCTTGACAGCCTTAGGTTTTCCTTTCTTATGCTGCCTTTCTTGCTCCCTCTAAACCGAGCTTACATGATCACAGGCAGGATCAGACAAACTTTTCAGGTGAATTCCCTACAAAAAATAGCAAATGCTGGAACATTTCAGCTCTGGTGACACTGCACTTCTGTGAAAACGTATTTGTTAAAAGATTCATAATTAGGTGCTGCAGTTGAGTATTCTTTGGGATCTTTCACACACTGAGAGAGCTGTTATTGCACAAGACTCAATCTTCTGAGCTCCTCACAGCTGAGAAGACCTTAGGGATCTGTTCATAAAGTTTTGATACTCAGCAGTGCCAAGTGTAAGCATTCAGTGCCTAGCCCCAGAAAGGAATTTGTGATGCCAGATTAAGCACTGAAGTTTCCTGGGCAGTGCGGGAGTCTCCAGGTGGATTTCACACTGCCTGGCATGTCAGGGGCAAGATGCCTGCGCTGTCCAGCAGGAAACGATGAGGACAGGAATGCATCAGAGAGCCTCCTCTCTCAGAGGGCCCCTCTTAGGGCACTGAGATGGGCTGGGAAACCCATCTCCATCCTTTTGAATTGAGACATGTGGCTCACTCCTGGTAACCAGTAGGACATGGCAGAGCATCATTTAGGTACCTTGGTGGTTCAAAACTGCCTATCTGGGCTACCTTCAATCGAAAAGAAGGCATAAACCAGTGAAGATCTGATGTGGAATGTGACTTAGGAGCGATGGGAGCCTGACCTGGGAAGGTTTACCTGATGCACTCACTGGATAAGGAAACACAGACAGAGCTCCAGGAGCAAGAACTGGATGTTCCTAATTCCAGTCCTGGAGTCAGGGCGCCTGCAGATAGGTGTGGTGAAGCTGAGCACTGCCACACCTAGGGCCACTCCTGGATCTGGCCCTCATTGCTCTGTGCACACACTGACAACAGCATGCCCTAGATTAGACACACTTGCTTTCATCTGGGGTAACTGAAAGGATTTTATAATTATGTGTGTTTTTCTTCACCTATGCTGTTTGCTTGCTTACTTAGTAGAATACTGGAAAATTAAAGCAGTCAGGCAACTCATTTTTTTTTAACTTTCTAGATGCCTATGCACTAGCGAAATACCATGATAGTCAGAATGTATAGTTTTGTAGGAATTATATATTATTGTGTCTGTATGTGTACTTACATGCTTCATATGGCTTCCCTTTTAATAAAAACCTTTAATAAAACAGAAACTCTTTCAATAGTTTTATCTTATTCAAGAGTTTTTGCTTTATCTAAACTCAGAAGCAAGAGCAATTTTCAGTACTCAGTAGGCTAAATTCCCTACCAAACTCCCTATTTTCTGGTTATTGTAGTTCACAATATATTTGAGGGTATCATATAACTCAGTCCTGATTCTGCAACACCTAAATGCATGCTGAAGACTAAGTATGCACCTTTCATGCATTAAGACCCATGCTTCAGGATGCATGCCTGCTTAATGGCTGCAACACAGTATTTCTGCAGGAAATAATGATAGCAGACCCAAGTTACTTTGGTCAAGGATCAGGCCTCCAACTACAATGTTAGACATGGCAGGAGGTGAGTACAATGTTTTGTTTTTCAGGAACCCTAATTACCTGATCACTAGCCAAATTGTGACACTGTCTATTTAAATGTCACAAGCAGTAGTTTAAAGTTTTAATTTTGGTAAAAACACTTTATCAGAATGAGCATGATGATATTTTTATGATAATCTGTGCTGCAAAGTCAGAGTTCTGAAGGAAACAACTGTAATGTGGGTAAAATTACTTACTTTGTTCTCAGAGCTTTATTCCTTACTTTATCTTCTAGGTAAAAAGATACAAAGTTCGTAATTCATAGAGATTTACCGGATTTTAAGTAGCTATCCAGCACATCACTACCTGACATTCTTTAGATGATTATGCTGTACTCATTTCTCTGGGACATAGAAACTAACTGAAAACATGTCACATAACCTGCACAAAACTCAGTGAAACTATGCAATGCAAATGTTTTCCACATGAGGGAAGAGGTGGCCTTCCTTACTCTTAGAGTGCCGTCCTTTATATTTTTCTCGGGACGTAAATGAATGGTGGAAAAGCAGAGTAAAGAGGCATACTCTACCCTCATAAATATTTACTTTTCATCGATCCGCTGTTCTGCTTAGAGACTGTCATTATACCCGGCGTTATTTTAAGAAAAAAGAAGACCGTGCTCAAATGACAGCAGAGCGATCAAGAAAAAGTCAGTCATGCTCCGGGTGAACTCCGTGTTTCACGGTCCTCCTAGTCCGGGCTTCACCGATCTCTTTTCTCCTCCGCACCTTTCCTAACTGAGGGGATCCCGACTTCTTCCAGCCAAATCCCGCCCGGGCATCCCGCTCCGCGCTGGAGCATCAGCCCCTCCGTCCGCCCCGCACCGGGCATGGACCGCCCGGCCAGCGGGAGCGCCGGGGACCGAGGGTCAGCCACGGCCCGGCCAGGTACCGGCAGGGAGGGAGGGTCACCCACGGCCCCGCTCACCGATCTTGGCCAGGGAGGCCAGCAGGATCCAGAGGGTGATCTCGAAGGGGATTTGCACGTGGGGGTAGTCCAGGGTGAAGACGTGCAGCCGCGTCTCCTCGAAAGCGGTGCCGCTGGGGCTCGGAGGGGTGCCGGTGCCCATCGCCGCGGCGCCGGGCAGCTGCCCTTCCGAGGTGGCCCGCGCCTCCGCCGCGCCGGCCGCCAGCGCCGCCAGCACGGGCAGCAGCGCGGGCAGCGCGGGCGGCAGCGGCGCGGCGGGGCGCGGGGGGCGGCCGCGGCTGCCCATGGCCAACCCGCTGCGCTGCCCTACAGCCCCGCGCCGGCCGCCGCCACCATCCCCGCGCCGCGGGCACCTGCCGCCGCCCCGCCTCCTCCCGGTGACCGGCTGGGCGAGTCCCGGCCGGCGCCGCCTGCCCGCCCGCCCGCGGCGCTGCGCTCCCCCCGGGCCGCCCCCGGGGCCGCCCCCGCGGGGCCAAGCCGCGGGCTGGCCCAGCCGCAGCCGCCCCCGCCGCCCCCGGGTCCGGCCGGGCAGCGCCCGGGAGGGAGGGACCCTGCCCCTGCGCTCCGGGACCCAGCACCGCCTGGAGCTGCGGCTCCCGCACCCCGACACCAGCTCCTGCCCCAGCACCTGCGGGGATGGACGGGGCTGCGCAGGTGTAGGCAGAGCCGGGGGGTCTTCCTTTAACTGCAGGTTGCTCGGAGAGATATGTGTGCAGTCATATAAATGCATACATATGTGTTTATACAAACTTAGCTAAAGTGTTAGCACACTCTGTACGGACACGCCTGTGGATACATATATAGTCTCTAAATGCATGTATCTAAAAGCAATTTAGGGACTTTATACGGATGCGTGTACATCTATGAAAGTACATCTAAATATATATAAATACATATACACATATATATATACAGTTTTATATATGTATATATACTATTAAAGTAATTTAACATATGTATGTCTGTATGAAAATATGTATTTCACCATTACCAACCGCAGAAAGTTGCTTCTATCACATATATGAAAACCAGCATTCTGCTCACACTAAATAAAACTCTTAATTTGGAAAGTTAAAAGAATCAAAACCAGTACATGGAATTGGTGTTTCTGCCACAAACTGGTGTTTCGGTTGAACCAAAACTGCAGCAAATACTCACTGTATACATATATGTATGTAGGTTCGTATATATGTGTATGCCTAATATACAATATCGATATTTTATATGTTATGATATATAATTATATATTATATATTTAGTATAGAAAATATTATATAGTATTTTGTCTATATGTTTCCCCATCTCAGACATGTGATAGGCACAATCTCATTTCTGTTAATTAAGAGATATACATTCTATTAATTGAGGCAGTAAAAAATGCACATTGTATAAGCATATATAATTGTTCGTACATATATTCTTATATATGTGTATATAAATATACAACTGATAACATATTTATGTGTGTGTTGGTGTGTGTTGCAAATATTGAGCACGTGATTGGCAAAATCCCATTTCTAAAGGCACAGGGATTTGATTCCATCAGATACTGCTGAGCACCAAGTTTCTGTATTTCCCGAAAGAATGGAATCTCACCCGTAATTTATTCATGACTTCACCACC
Organism: Catharus ustulatus; assembly: GCF_009819885.2. Classification (NCBI taxonomy): domain Eukaryota; kingdom Metazoa; phylum Chordata; class Aves; order Passeriformes; family Turdidae; genus Catharus; species Catharus ustulatus. The sequence continues at coordinate 94,680,327 of NC_046222.1, read as the reverse complement.
TATGACTAAGACAGTATTCCAAAGCTCAAACTCATAAAATCTTTAGAGCACGCCATTCTGCGTGCCTCTATAGCAAAGCATATCTTTCTTACTTTCCAGTAAAACTAAAGCAGGAAGTAGGAGTTATTTTTTTCACAAATTTATCAGTGACTATTGTTTCTGTAAGGTGTTAAAGTTCAGAGTCAATTAGCTGAGTATCTGTAGTTGTCATTTACTTTCAGAACCTGCAAAAGGGCACTGAGCCTCTGGTTTTAATAACAAATTTTAACACATGATATTAATAAAAAATTGTTCTTTGTTTATCTACAATTCGGTCAGGAAAACATGTTTTAATATCAAACCACTATATACACCATCTAACGCTCTAGTTTGATGCAATATCTTCATATCTTCTTTTATTTGTTTTATTAGATTCTTTGATATAAGAGAAACACACAAATATTGCCAATTCTGAAGACATTTTTTTTTATACAGAAAAGGAATACAAAAAGAAGATGGTCTTTTATTTTTAAATATCCTTGTTCCAGTCAGACCATCCATAAGAAAAATCTAACCCTCAGGTGAAGATGATAGCACTATTTAGTATAAATAATAAATTTAATTCAGTCTGAAATTACAAGATGGTACTTGCATGTCACATTTTATGACCTTTCATGCAGATGAAGAAAACCTTTCTGAAAAATATAGTTGCAAAGGTGTCAATACCTGCTCTCCTAGGATCCCTTCTAGTTATCTACCTGCAGGACTCTGCACTGAGCTGAGACTTACCTTCAGTAATGTCAAGTACTGGCAGGAGCAAGGCTGTCCCATTGACCCTTTTCTCTAATATCACCTCATAATTCTGATCTATGCTGGAATTCATACCCCCATCCAATAACACAGACAAAATACACTATACAGTAGTAAACTGAGCTATTGCTCAGCAGCCCTGCAGGTCCAACAGCCACCAGACCAGCTTTTGGAAATTTGTGAACTACCTGAAGATTTTCACTTTGCCATAAGAGGGGAAAGAAGATTTTTGAGTGGGAAAAGACTGAGTCATACAAAAGTGGAGGAAGGTCCCTTATGGAAAATGTTCCTCATTGCTGCCCTGTTCTTTACAGGCAGTGAGGGATGACAGAACACAGCTGCTGCATGCTGGCAGAGACAGAGATGCTTCAGCACCCAGGTCATGTGCTTTTAATCACAAAGTTTCACCCACACACGGAAAACGGACCCTTCCTTGGGGCACCATCCAGATATTTGCCATTATTTGCCATTGTGTCTTTTTACTATCCTCAACTCCAAAAATAAAAGGGCACAGACACCAGAAATCCTTCTAGCTTTGACACTGCTGTGGGTCTGGTTAATAGGCTAGCTTCCTTTTTATATTAAGAAAATGAGAAGTTGGTAAATGGGAATAAAAAAGATGAGGGAAAGATGTCATTAATCTTGAGGCTGGAGACTTACTTACATGCCAGTAATAAAAAGGGGAATAATGCATTTACAGAGACCCTAAAACACTGAGAGAATAAAGAAAATGGGAATTGAAATTAATTGTTAGAGATTATAGTCTATTATTGCACCAAAGTAATATATTTTATGGATGGATTGTATAGATGAGAATACCCACCATTTGAATAGGAATTGCCTTTACAGAATAGAATGATGCAGCAGGGGATTGGACCCTATTTGACTTTGGACCTAGCTGAAACGGTTGCAGTGAAGCTCAGCATGGTACCAGGTACTGAAGTGCTTGTGAAGATTCTGTCAATATTTTGACACATGCTGCTTTTGATTGCCGCCAGTCCTGGTTGCACAGATGCTGAGGGTTTCACCACTTGAATCTAGACAGAGCTTTGCCTAAAACAACAAATGGGGTATGATATTCCTATTACCTGTGCCTCTCCCAGGCAGGCTGTATGAGGTAGCAGCAACAGCCTCAGTGCCCTTGCACTGTGCCCAGCCCTGCAGGTATCTGTGCAAGAAGCCATGACTGGGGACCTCACCATACAGAGAAAAATATGCCTGATGTTCAATGGTGCCCAAGAAGGGAAGGGAGGGGGCTCAGGGAGAGCCACAGAGGAGACGTGAAGGTGTGCTCCTGGCGCCGCAGTGTCTCGTCATGGCTCTGCCCCTGACAGCTCAATGCATCTGCTTCCACTTCAGAACAATTTTCTGTCAGGTCGCTCCGCACCACTTCAGGGACAGCACAAACAGAAAGCACGTACGCCGCACTTGCCTGATTCCAGCTGATCCATAGAGGACCTTCCCGCAGTGCCCCCACTGCTGCCTCACTGCCCGCCCTGTGCCAGCTGCGCCCCGTGTACTTTCATCTCTCTAATTCTGCTCGCAGGCATTGTCTGGTTTGCCAGATACAGTGCTAACAGCTTTTCACGTGACAAAGTGCATGTTATTTCATACATCAAGATGCTAACTCACATGATGCAGCTTGTTTACCTTTTAATCCATTTATTGATTATTACTGGAAATTGCTACCAGAGCAGGGGATGGCCCAGGGTACCCACAGAGTGCTGTTTGGGAAAGGGAGACATTGGCAGATGTACCTCACAAGTTTACAGTAGCTTGAGTGGTTCATACAGGTGTTCAGGCAGTTTATCATTGGAGTAGGCACTGGGATTTCCTTATTGCAACATGATTTTGAGTTACGGGGTTGTATGCTGCCTGTTTATTCAATCGGCTTTATCTTTTTAGTAGGAAAGATCAGCCTATTGCTATTATAAAAACTTTGCTTTCACAATGAAAAGCAAAATAAGTAATTTGAAAAAAAAATGAGAATTTTCACTGTATCTTAAATTTAGCTCCATATTTTAGGGATTCCATAAAAATCATGAAGTTGTATTTTCATACTTGATGTTCTGACCTGTCTTGGTCATCAGAGTACATTCTGGAATGTTAATGTAACTATTTCGGTAACTGGATCCCCTACAAAAAAATGTTATAGGTCTTTTCTTGCAAACATGATCAAAAATCAGAATGGCTGGAGGGAAAATCATAAATATATTAATAAATTGTTGTTATAGTCTGACAGACAATTTCAGCAGATTTAAAAAAAAAAAACAACAACTATTGCTGATGTTTTGTTTTGATGAAAATTAGCCCTGTGCAGAGAAGCTTACTCTTGTACACTTCTTAAATTTCTCCTGACATAGTCCCTATAGCAGTATTGTAAAATCTGCGCTCCTTGTTCAGAAGTATAAATTTCACTATTCCTATTAAGTTCTCCAAAACAGCCAAAATTTTTTTTTTCCAGTTTTCCCCTAAAGTATTTTCCCCTAACGCACAGGAGACCACCTTTATGGAAGACATTAGTGTGTTACTAAAATAAATTTGTTTAAAAATCTGCTGTTCCCATCAGAAAAAGGAAAGACGTTCCCGGCCTATATCAGGCAAAGAGATGGTTCGTCTTGACACCTGCAGCTGTATGGGAATTACAACTACATAAGGAAAGCCTGTGCCTATTGTACATGCAATCATGATGTTCCAGGAGTTAAGTGAAAACATACACCAAAGAGGAGACATAGATTTTTTTTTTTTTACTTGCTTAGAAGTAGCCTTATTGAAGATTTAAGGATTATAAAATACAAACATACTTGACTGAGAGTGGTTTTCTCTGGAAGCTGGGGCTAGTCACTCACCTACATGCATTATGTTAACAATCATTTCTCAAAACCTATTCCATTAGAGGTTAGACTCTTTTTATAAGGGCTGTGTCATCAGGGCCTTGGCTGAATAACTCTGTCTCTAAATCCATTAATTAGTGAATGAATATCTCAACTATCAAATGATTTATGATCAGTAAAAAATCAACAGTCCATTGAGGATGTGTTTTTCCATAGACCTTTCCAGTACTGCTTGGCAACTGTCCCCATAAACCAGGTCCACCAGAGGCATTATACCTTGCTCGTGTGGGCCCTTTAATGGCAGCAATTTAGCTCTGCAGGTCTGAACTTTGGTTAGCCATTTTAAGGCCCTTGCTCTGTTGTTGTGTCTGCACAACTTGTTTTACTTAATTAGAAAGAGTTGAGAAAGGGGACAGCCACCGAATATTCCAGGACTCCAGGAATGCTAGAAGCAGCAGGTTGCCTGGCTATAGATGCAGAACATGAGGGAAGGAGCATAATTGGTTTTTTTAAATCTTCAATAGCAGCCCCATAAATGAGGTGCTGAATTCAGAGTGATGAACTCTGCTTTTCTGGGGTTTCCTTAGGCTGCACTCAGCATCAATCACAGCACCAGTCACAGTTATTCCAGCGTGAAGCCCTGAGGGAGCAACGAGTTGCTGCTTCTGTGGATTACAGGCAACTGACTCCCTAAAGCCAGGACTAATCTGGTATCAGAGTAATTGCACCCATGTGAACACTGTCCTAAAGACTTTTCCTAAGGCTTTCCCCAGCCAGCAGGTGTGTACATAGCACTCTGCTCACCATGAGTAAGCATCTCCAGCAGATTCAGACAGGAAGCTCTGGAGAGACTTTGTGCCTCACACCAAATAACAGAGAGGTTTTAGCAGCACTGCAGGGGATCAGAAGTAAATATCATCCCAAAGAACAAAAAAAGGGACTTGTCATAAACTACTGCAGGAGGGCTAAGTGATGTTTCTAGCTCCAGAGGGACATATATAACTCAGGAAGACTAATAATCCATGAAGTAATTTCTGCTATTACTTCAAGATAAAGTGCCCTTCTGTTCATAAGACAGGCAAAATCAAGAGGAGTTGCCCAGAGAGTGATTGTACTTTTTTTCCTTTTATTACTTCTGTTTCAGGTGATCTGGATATCCCTGAAAAGTTACATTGTTGGGCACATTTGCTGAAAATCTAGGATTCAAGATGACAGGCTGGCCTACTTCTCTTAAGGCTTAGAACATTCTAATTGTTTAATAGCTAAGCAACATGTTTAATGTTTAAACAGTAAATCCCCTCTTTAGCTCACTCTGAGCCAGGACGCTTAGTCATTGAATGATTTCTGAGGCTGTGTCCCCATGCTGGCTGTCAAAAGTAGCCACTGTTCTCCAGCTTAGCACCTGTCACTGCCATGAATACAGAAATACTAATTTAAATGTTTAACTTTGGGGGCAAAAAAAGTTAATTACTAAAAGAACGCCTCCAGTTTTAGCCTTACAATGCCATCAACAACAATGAGGATTTCCCTTTGAAAGCAGAGTTTGATAGATTATGGCATTTATGGCATAGACTATTTCTTAATGCTTTCCATGAGTTCGAGTGTTGAATTGGAGGCTGAAGTGATTCCTTTAGTTCTGTAACCTATATTTACAACTCTGACAACCCTTGAAGCATAGAGGTGTAACCTCTGTTTGTAAAGGGCAAGGTAAAGAGTGACCCAGTCCCGCTAAGCTGCATTTCCAACTCCCTCTCTGCCACTAGATTAATGGCACAAGTGTGTTGAACAAGTGCTGCTTTAAAAATGCTGAGGGGTTGTGGATTTTTTTCCCTGAAAAAGTTTCATTTAAAAATAAATGCTACAATGTTTCCCAAGCAGTTCTGAAGCAAGCAAAAAAATGTGTCCAGACTGTGCTCTGTCTTGTAGAAAATCAACTGCAGCCTTATTCTCAGTTAAGCACAACCTAACCTCTGATTCCCCCTTCACTGACGTGAGCTGGTTTGAACAGGTATAGTAGGTCACATTTAGGCCCTTGATAAGGACTTCTCTGAGAAGACTCAGATCTTAGGCAGGAGTCTAGAAATGTCTTCTGGGATGCCTACAGAATGCCATTCTGTGGCAGTGATGGAGGCCACTTGATAACAGTAGCTGGAACAGCACTGTTGTATAGGGAGCTGTAACTTGTTTCTGGCACCCTCTTGTTTCTCTTCCTTATCCCAAGAACCCACCTGCAGTACACAAATAAATGCACCCAGTGCTTCCTCAGGTCATCACTAGCTACAAGAAGCCATTCTTTGGCAAAGGCATAAAAAATTACCTTAGATTCTCTACAAACTTCAAAGATGACTCTGTCTTGAGGGACGCTCTATGTATCCCACTGAAACCAGGGAAGTGTCCCTGACAGCTGAAGTAAACCCAATACAAAGAAGCTGTTTTGCAGTTTAAATTGCCCTGAAAGGTAGTCTGTGAATTGCCTCAGTGGCCAGCCAGAAAAATAAGTGTCTGTACACTATTACTGTGTATGCAGGACTTAAATAGTAAGCACATATTATCTGCCTAGAATAGGAGATAATTTTTATAGACTGCACATAGTTTTCTGTTGGATTCAGAAAGATGCATTTCAAGAGTTGATTAATTCTTCTTTTCACTGGCTTGTGTTTTGTCTTTACTCAGTTTTCCATTACTTATTTCTCTTTATCCAGCCTACTTGCTGAAGTTAATTAGCCATTGCTTGCATCTCTTATGTCACTATATTTCCACTACAGAAGGTTCATAAAGCCTTGCAGAAGTGCTTAAAGAAGTGCTTATCTCAGCTGCTTGGCTCTATGACCAATAGGCAGCTGGTGGGAACCTAGGTTTTCCACTTGACTTGGTGGAGTTTGGCTTTAAATTCTACACAGAATGTTATATGTGGTTTGTTCTCAATAAAATTTAGTTCAGTTCATTGTTCCTATGATTCATGTGTAAAAATAAATTTTCTTCACCTCTTCACATAATCCTGTCCTTGGGAAAGTTAGCACAAAACAATCAGGTAAGAAATTAAAGAAAATTATTCATTCATTCATTCAAGAAGACATATCATGGGAAAGTCCATCCTTCCCATTGCTTCTTAAACAGGAGGTGTGTTTGGTAGAATGGTCAGTGAGGCTGTGAGAGTTAGAAGAAAGCCTCTGACTTGAAGACACCTTAAATTTAGAGTCAAGAGGACTACAGATGTTAAATTTTGCCTTTGCACTCCGGAGATAAAGGCTACAACATTCAGCTGCACAAGACACACCCCCCAGCCTCCAGCCTGGATTTTATCTCTTCCAAAGTGGAATGGCATTGGTGTGTGGGGTTAAGAGAGCAAAGTTGCAGCATGAAGCAGCCAGGCATCAAAATCTCATTGGTTTTTTTTCCTAGAAAGAGCCTTATCATCATTTCAGAGATGGTATTATTGAACCCTATGACTCATTTAATAGTCCAAAAGACTATAAAGAAATAGGTATGACATTTTCATTATCAGAGTTTTCCAAATGAAAAAAACCCGAAAATTAATAGCAAAAATTGCTGATACAATAAAACTTCTCAAAGAATTTATAGGGCATTTTAAACTTGGAAGATGCATGCAGGAGCTTTTGGGAATGGAAAATGAGGACAGTTATTTGGAAAGATTTGAGAAGAGTGGAAATTTTTGTTAACAAACTAATGAATGCTCACTGGTATAGAAACAAATGGGATACATTGGCATAATGAGGAAGGTGTCAGATTTTCTTTGTCTCAGTGAAATTATTTCAGTTAACTTTCTGATGAACATTTTCAGTATTGGCAATCCTCTGGTAATCACAGTATCACTGACTCCCATACTGTCTTCATCTATTTATACCCTGGTTTTGATTATACTCAAATGCTAAATGTTTAGTATAGAACAAATTCACTGCTACCTCAATGACTAACAGACAGCCTCTTTGCCTTTTATATACATTTAGTATCCATAACAGTACATTTACACACATGCAGTACACATACATGCCCATATATATGAGTATAATTTTATTTCTATTTTATATATCTTCCATGTAATTAGCTCTAATAAGCAATCCTATGTTTGAAATTTTTTCCCTTTTTTCATTAATGCAAACTTTGCAAATAGAATCTGCTCCTGTATTTATAAATAATTTCAGCTAGACATAGATGCTTTAATGTTAGACTTCTCAAATTAATTGCAAGCATTTAAAAATCATAAAAAATTGTGGGATTTGATTCCACTGTTGCATATGGGCACCAAAATGTGAACATACGTTTTAATCAGAGAAAAGGCTGCACAGGGGAAAAAAAACAGCAAGCAAGCAAACAAAAAACACTAGGAAGAAAAATTAAAAACAAAACAACCCAACAAAAAAACTACACCCTAAAGAAAATCCTCCTAAGTACCCTAGCAGAAAAGTGCAGAGGAATGGTAAAATATGTCCCATGCCTACAACAAACAAATATTCTCTTAGAAGCCGTGTTAGGATAGCATGTCTTTATTGAGAAGATTGTATCCATTTCCTTGTAATTTAACCTGCCTCTGATTACTTTCTTATGCAACAGTCTCTCTTGGAACATTGCGCCATGGAAAAAAAAGGTGGAGCAGTTACATTCACAGCCATTAACTACCAGAATTTTTTTTAACTCCTCCTGCGTGACGCTTTATACCTTCTAAGGAAGGAACACACTGCCAAAAAACAGAATTAGCAAAATTTCTAACAGAATTTGCAAGAAGGTTTATCACCTCTTGATACATAGAAATAAGGAAATCCCCTTTTCCACTTGCAGGTGCCTTGGGAAATTCCAGTTCTGAGGATTAACCACTGCTTGTCTTGTGATGAAGCAAAGTTGTCACATAAGCAGTTTGGTTCTTATCTCAGGATTTTGGTGCCAATCCTGTAATGGCAGCAAACACCATCCCACAGTGTGTGAAACAAACCAGAGCAGTTGTTTAACAGAAAAACCTTGGTGAGGAAAGAGGAATCTGTCTGACCTGTGTTTTCTACCTCAGAACTCAAAGACATTGAAACTCGAAGCCATATGAAGTCCAGTAGTCTAAGGCTAATAAATGTTTGAGCCTATCAGCAGGATTCCCAGACCAGCTCAGCACCACACACATGTGAGCAGATGCATTCTTAAGGCAAAACAGGTGGGCTTCTTAAATGAACATGGGCATGAAGCTCACAATACAGGTGATGATACAGCTGCTCTGACTCTAGATATTGCTTTTCTAGAGCCTAAAATATCTTGGTAGAGAACTAGAGTAAAAAATATCAGCATGTTTTTTAGCAACTGCTCTCAAGTTCAGCCCTAGTATCATAGGTGCTGGTCTGAAAAAGACCAAAATCTCTTAAACCCCCTCCAACTCCTCAGAAAAATGCAATGATAATTTTATTTTTAGGGTGCCTCATTTGTCCTGAGCCTTTAGGGCTCCTGGAAAGCAGCAGGCACTTCCCAAAGGCCTGCTTGTTGCTACCCAAGCCCATCAATCACTGCCTAGAGCTGAGCACAAATACACCCAGCCTTGATAAACTGGGCACACATCTGAACACAAATGTGGTGGATTCAGATCCCACATTTGCCCAGAGCTACTGTTAAAACATCACAGGCCAGCCTAGGCAGGGTGCCTCCTCCTTCATAGCTCATTGCATGTTCCTCTTTTCCTGAAGTTTTTCTTACAGTGTTGGGATGGGATAGGAGTTTTGACCCTTGCTAAGGAACTTGTAGGTGTGTGCATTCTCCAGGTATTTTCCAATAGACCACTCCCTAGAGGGGAGTCATGGATGAGGGTTTGGAGTAGATGTCCCCCAGAGGTCCCTTCTCAACCATTCTGTGATTCTGTGATGATGAGGGATTTTACCCATCACCTGCGTGGTGGTTGCCTCTCTGGGAGCATTAAATGAAGCCTTCTCATCTGGCATTGAGACTCAGGATTCTCTCACCTGTATCACAGTAGAATAGGATGGACAGAGAGATATGAGCTGCCAAAATCACAAAGGTCAAAAGAATGACAGGTTCAGATGCAGTTTTTGGAAACAGGCATAATTGTTATGATTCAGAGCTGGCACAGAGCAGAGAAGTTGGCTTCCAACTCAGGAGGTCACTCAAATTCTGGGTTTGAACTGTCCGGTTTACCCTGAGAAATCATACCCAAATGCTTCTGTGTAAGGCCAAAACCAGAAAGTATGCAAGTCTCCTCAATGTAGAAAATCAAGCAATTGACCAAACCAGCAATTACTGCAGGATCCAAATAATCTCTACATACAGAGAGGAGAAGTTTGGGGCTGTTTGAAGAGAAAATCCTGCCTTTTTGAACTCAGTTGCAAGAAAAAAATCCAAATATGATTTCACCCCACATTATGCTATTGCCAGTGTGGAGATTTTTTGGTTATAGATAAGGATCAGCCAGGGTTTATTGCAAAGTTTATTTTGTAGTAAGCCTGTAGCAGCAATTAAAGTTCCAAAACAGTTTTCACATACTAGTAATTTAAAGAAAAGTACATCTCTGAAGATGTAATTTTCCATTTTTAATCTCTATCCAAAGATATTCATTAACTTTGAGCAAATTCCTGTCAAACAGTTGTAATTGTATGAAAAAGATACTTTTGCAGAGGTAAAAAAAGATGACTGCTGACTTTTTCCTTTCTCTGCTATAAGATAAGCCAAAAGAGATGACCTCTAAGGACTGGTACATAAATAACAGGTCAAGAACTTGTTCATAAGTGCACTATAAAATTAAACTGGAAAAGAACTAAATTATAAATCCTGGGTATGCTGGGTAATAAGAATGCACAGTAGAAAGCAGCAATAAGACATTTTGATTCCTTTCAAGTCACAGTCTGTTTCCCAAAATGATACCTGAGGTCACAAAGCTAATACATGTGGAATTGGAGCTCGGTTTTAGCTCAGCTATCAGAGCATAGGTGATTTCAGCCTCAGTGCAAAAGTTGTAGGTATGTACAATATTACAAAATTTCATTTTATAATTATGTCAAGCAACCAAAATAACATTTCTTACCAAAAGGTAGGATAACAATTAGCAGAAAAATGTTTCCATTATACAGAATGGTTCTATGTGCTATTCTAACATAGAATTAATTAGTGTATGAACTCTTCCAGGAATAGTCTTTTCTTGGTTTATATTTAGCATGATGAGTGGGTATTTGGTGTCATTTAACATGTAGAGGTCTGTGTAGGGTGATAATGTATTGAGGAAAGAAAATCTTTGCTCTTACCTACCACCCGGCTGTACCTGCACAAAAATTTGTCAGACTCATGCAGAGTCAATACCCAGATATAATTTCCCAGCAGTCAATGAAGATATTCACCAGGATAATTAATTCTGTATAGAAGATACATAAATACTTCCTTCGTGCCTGGCAGCATGTAGTTGTCAAAGAGGCAGCTATAAATATTTGGCTTTACTCTGTAATTTGTATAAAGACACCATAATATTTATGGCATATATAAAATATGCAGATTGGGATAGGTTTTAGTTCTTCACAGTTTGTGTATCTTAGACTGACAGACCAAGATCACAATTAATATCTAGTTAATGATATAATACCATAGTGTACTGATCTATTATTTTGGGGTTAATATTTATCTATACCAAAATAAGATATTTCTTTATGTACATTTTCTAGTATTTTTCATAAAAACTAGAATAAACTTGGTATTTTTCCCACCTTATACTTGTAGAAATCATTCTCTACCAATCCTGAATGAGAATACCGTAGTAGATACCAGTAAAATGTCATTAGCAATATCCATTTGTCTCTTGAGAGAAGAATGTTTTAGGCACAGCAGTGGTTCTGTAAAGTATACTAAAAAAAACTTCTCAGGCTCTGGTGGAGGCTGAAATATCCAACTGAAATACCTGAACTGGGAAGAATTCCATCTTGGTGATCATGGTCAGACCTACCATAACTCCTGACACTGAAGGAAACCGATACCAATTTCTGTCACTGGGCTCCTGGAAAAGACAAAGTGTGTGGGTACAGTTGTTTGCTGGGCAGTTTGAAAACATAAAATAACTCTGAGGGCACAAAGCCCTGCCTGCAATTACGCTTTTGTTTAATACTGAGTAGCCCTTAGCAAAGGCTCAAGTCTGAAAAAATTAAGGACGTAATACTCCTGAATTTCCAGGAACTACTTAGCTCTTAATGGAAGCTTTCTTACTGATTTCAATAACTTTATTCCTATGGGATGAATCCTTAAATGCTTGGCTCTAATGAGACTCCTCCCAACCTTGAAGTTAAGCATTAAGGTCCAGATCCTTGTGGGTATTTACGTGTTTAATTATTTTCCTGTATCAGAACTAGCCCATAAAGACACGTTCCAAATTCTTGGTCATAAAGGCATGACAGTTCCTAGATATTTCCTTCTGCCACAGGCAGCCTGCCAACTGGAGAGCTTCTTTGCCTCAAAACTTCAAGAATACCGTGTGTCAGTCTGGCATGGGGAACGGGTCACTAAATTCAGATCACGTAATACATAGAAGCACAATGTTTTCTTTTGGTGATATAAACTCCTGGAATGCACTACAGCAATATAAAAAACTCACATCTCCCTTCTGTGTTACATCCTCTGTCTTTATGCCAATGGCTTTTAATTAAAAAAAAAAATCAAAGGCAACTACCCTTATAAGGTTTCTGACTTCAGTCGGTGTTAAGTGTGGGTGTCAGTTTTTCATATTCACCCTGAAAGAAAGTTGTTTCTTCTTAGCATAGCTTGCTTTTTGTCCTATTGATTTACAGCAGAGGATTTGAATGTGTTGCCTTTCCTTTTTGGCTCTTTAAACACATTGCTTAATTCCATCAACAGAGGTCACTGCAGCTCCTTTCCTCTTTGGCGAAAGCATTCTTCTTCTAGCTGATAAAGCATAATTAATGCTGCCATCCAGCAAAAGTTCAGTTTTTCTATTATTTTAGAGACAGAAAAATTAGTACAGGAAAATTCTCACATATTGGAAGACTAAAACTCAACAAATCAAAACAAACTGAAATAAAACTCCACCAATAACAGCAACAACAGTAATAAAATTAGCTCATTTGAGCTTTGGAACTTAACCTAATTCACGCAAACTTGTTTATATGAAGTTTTGAGTTTGGTCACTACATCTGCCTTTCTTTGCATTACCTAGGAACAAGACATGTAAATCTGATCTTGGCACCAGCTCTTCTATCTGGTCTGCATTCTTGGTAAAACAGTATCATTTCTGCACTATGGAAAAATAAGAAAAAAGCTCCTGAAAAAACTCCTTCAAATTACTAAGACATTTCTCAGTAGTCATCACTTTCATTTGAATCTATGTTTGCATACTTATGAAAATGATGAGGAATGATTTTGGAATATTTATCATTAAGTGGAATTCAAGCCAAAGGGTCCATCTGAGGCTGCAGTAATGTGAGCCTTGCAATTTTCTATCGCTAAAGCCTTTACAGCTGACAGAGCCAAATACACTTGCAGACAGTGTATTTTTCTTTTCTCTCTACCAGATATTTAGAAATGAAGACAATATGGGAGTTATAAATAGAGAGAGAGAGAGAATCTGTGTAAATGTGCTTTTTGTGTATATGTAGAAATAGCTTAATTTATTAAGGAGGAAAAGAAAATTTGTCTCAAAGACAAAGCAGTCATAATGCCTTTCTTTGAAAGGACGATTTTCTTTCATAAATGCCAAACAGGACAGTGGAATACTAATTCAGGCACAGTAAGCTGCATTCATATTTTCACCACTAAGGTGAACGTGGGGTAAGTGTCTAAGAAGTCACTGGAGCCAGTGGAGGCAGGGCTGTTTATCAGGTCACTGCAAGGTAACCAAGGTAGCCATATTTCAATCAATTTATGCCCAAAGTGCCATTGGCTGCCTGGAGCAGATCTCCAGCAATTTCAGCCCCAGGGTTCTCTCTAAGCTCTGGCTGCTGATCCAGGGAGCAAAGAGTTTCTGTGGTTCCTCTGCCAAACGTGGCAACTCAGGTGGTTTGTGGCATTTTAGACTTTGCCCTGAGGGTCTTTAGCCCTAAGAGATTTGTCCTAATTTTAACACCTGTGCTAAACATCTACAACTTCCCATCCCCATCAGCCCAAAATGGAGGAGGAGCAGTTTCCAAGAGCTTCTGTTCCATTTTCCAAGAAAAAAGCATGTTTGCCATAGTACAATCACTTGCTACCATGTGACCAGATTTTGGAGCTAAGCAAAACATGCAGAACATATATAGTTCTTTGAAAGGAGCAACAGTGAATGTAGAAGGGGAAAATTAGTGGAAATTTATTCTTTTTACATTACATATATTTTGCACATGCATGTTAAGTATGGCAAAATTTTATGACATGTTTTAGGATACTAGGTGTTTGTAATCAGCGAGTCCTGATGTCTGGCTTGAGGCAGGGTACAAACAACTTCTGCATGAATTGTTTCCTTTTTTGTAGTGTGAGATGAATGAAAAAATTCATCCTGTTCTTTTGGTTTTTTCTGTAGTTTTCAGTCACCTGTAAGCCAAAGGGAAGTAAAGGTAGACTTGGAGTCAAGGAACCAATGTCTCTTGTACCTGGCACTGTTCCTGTGTTACATGTACACATGGCTCATTTTTTTGTGCAAGTTTCTCTACCTTACATATAGTATTTTAACACTGGCATAAATCTCAGGATGCCCTGGCACTGAACTGTCTGTGCTTTGCCTTCATGCAGCACCTGGAAGACACTGTGCCCCACAGCAAATATTATCAATATTTATCATCATGTAATATTGAAACTGAATATATATGAGTAGCTGACGTTCATTTGTATATATTTTTTTCTCATCTAGTCCATGCTTCTGTGATGGAAAATTCACTGTCCAGGTTTGGGACAAAATTGGAAGGGAACTTCCAATGGGATGTTTCCCTAAAGGGCAAAATTCAGCATCCCTTTCCCTGCCACCTGTTCAGAAGATAAACCTCTTCTGAGAAAAGTGGAAAAAACTGCTTATTTAACAAGCAAAGTATTCAAAAGCATAAAAAATTAATAATATTAAACAATAAAACCTCTCTCTGTTCTGAAGAGATGGCAAATTCAGAAAGCCCTGTAGTTCAGGGAGGGTCCTCTGTGGGGGTTGGAATGCCATGTCACAGGTCCCAGTGGGCCACAGGTGTGAACTCCTGATGTTTTCTGGGTTTTCAGTCCAGAGCAGAGCTAAATAGTCCCAAGAAAAAGAAAACCCGCAGTCCAAGGAACTTCTCTGCCTCAGCTGGCTAAAAACCCAACTAAAAGCAAAGGAGAGTTCTCTTCCACTCCCTGTCCATGCTGCAGATGACACACACCAAGACACAGAGAGCTGAAGCTCTTATCGCTGTGTTTTAAAAACAGCCACCAAAAATTTCCACCACTTTTCCTTCTACCCCCCTTCACTCTCAGATGTAGTTTTACAAGCACAGAATTCAATATCCAGCATAAGCAGAACAGATGATTTGGGATACAATTCAGCATTATAAAGTTACCCATAAGTAAAGTCATGAATATAGCTATCTAAAGGGTTATAGGATTTATTCCAAGATATCCTAAAGATAGTAAGAGCCCTTTTATTTTGACATTTGTGCATAACTCATTACTTTCACCCTTTATCACTGCTGATGATTCATTAGAGCAAGGAGCAAATGATGCTAAGCTTAGTACTAAATAATGACTCTAAATTAATACCTGGCACAGGTGCCAGCAGTTCCACTTCAAGTATCTTTTATGATAATTTTATATTTAGCAGAATTAGTTACTGATGATAAAGCATTGAGCAGATGTCTAATAATCTGAGCTGTGTTTACATATGTGAAAGGGATGTTGCTGATGACTAATACCTGTGCCCACAGCTCGCTGTGGCTATTCTTGACAGATACTTTTTTTTTTTCCACTTTCTCCCACAAGGATAGTAGAAAAATATGTAAGGTGTGTTGTTCAGTTTAGGTGCTACTCCTGACCAGCTCTTCACTGTTAGTGAAGCTGCAATCTGCCCTGAAAAAGAAAACTGAAAATCAGAACTTGACATTGTTTTCTTCAGTCCATGTCACTTTTCTTATGATTGAAACAGTCAGATTTTTCCATAAGGATGGCTGGACTAGAAATAAAAAAGAATCTGTATTAATTTTTGAAATATAGCACCTATGAAACCAGAGAAAGAAAGTAAAAGGAGTTTCGCTTGTGATTAACACTGAGAAAGATTCTCAAAATGAAGTTAACTAGGCAACTTAGCTCAATGGACTTCAGTGATTTTAACTGGCTCAGAATATTACTCATATAGCCTAACACCTCTAATTTTAAGGTTCTTAAGTATAGTGAGTTTGGCAAAACAACAAATATAATTGGCCTACCTGAAAAGCAAACAAAATATAAAGATAAGGTAATCTGCTTTTCCACTCTCAGGGTTTGTGGTTTATGCATACATGTAAATAGAAAATTTTTTGAAAGAGTGCATATGAAAAAAGAAGCTTGAAAGTATTTGTTGCTATTTTCCAGTCACCCTTAAGCTTTTAAATAGTAGTTTCCACTCATATATGTCAATAAAACGTGAGGTTTCGGGATCTAAGTTTTTGGGCTGCAGGAAAAAACCTTGGAAATGTTAGCTGTCAAAAGTGACACACAGCAAGAAATTCACAATTTTTTTTCATTTTCTGTTACTTATAAGTTGTGTTCTGCATCCACAGCAATTTGATGGTCCCCACTATAGATAGCACTGGTCCTCTTTCTTTCCCTACCTCTCTCATACATATGAATTTTATCCTTCCCACATTAAACATGATCACTATAAACCTTTCCAGCCTGAAACTTTGACCCACTTTCCTGAATCTCATATATCTTCCCTTTGCTGCCCTGAACACATCTGAACTTTTGTCATTTAAGCCGGTGTATGTCCTTGGCACACACACAGCACTAAATCAGTCCACCAAAACTCCTGCCATGACATTTGCTCTTTTCCATCTGTTGCAGCTTCTCCCCTGGCTTTGATAGACACGTGCCTGCTCCCTTCACTGGAGTTTTGAGCCATGCAACAAAGGGAGTTGCCTCCCCCAGCCCCTGGCTCTGCATCCTTTGCCGGTGTCTTCCCCTAGTGTGACTCAGAAACTCTTTTGGGTCTTTCACAGCATCCTTCCCTATCCTGTTTGCTGCATTATCCTGTAACCAGCAGTTTTCCCCACGGGTGCTGTACAGATAGCAGCAGCCCTGGATGCTCAGGGGTGGGAACCACAGTCCCCTGAAGAGAGACCACAGCAATTCCTTCTTCCAGTGCACCCTGTTAACTTGGATGCTCCCTGCACAAGCTGCTATCTTGTCCTGATTGCTGGCACTCCCCTTGCTGCTGCATCCTTCTTGCTAATTTCTCTAAGGAAGAGATTTTCTTTTACTACACATTCTTAATCACCAGGGGTATTAATTGAAAAGCAATAGCTGCAACTAGAGCAACAAGATCTAACAGTTAATATCACTGTGCAATAAATATGAAAGTACTGCCAGCTGCTCCCAACATATTACTGACCTCAATAAATCCCTCCCTTTCTCTGCAATGTTCTGTTTGAACATTGTTGCTTTTACTACTAAAATATGTTCTCATTATGACTGTTCTTGTCTAATTTTTCTATTGATTAACAAGTTCTGCTCAGGTGTGAGCTGGTTTAGGCTGGGATAGGGTTAATTTTCTTCATAGTAGCTCATATTGGATTTTGGATTTTGGATTTGTGCTGGAAACAAATCCAGTGTTGATAACAGGATGTTTATGTTATTGCTGAGCTGTACTCACACAGAGTTCTGTGTACACAGAACAGAGACCCGGTCTGCCTCTCACCCCACCCCACCAATGAACAGGCTGGGGATGCCAAGACAGGAGAGCTGACCAGCTGACCAAGGGATATCCCACACTGTGCAGTGCCATGCTCAGCAATAGAAGTGGGGAAATCGGAAGGAAGGGGAGGACAGTCAGAGTGAGGGTGTTTGCCTTCACAAGCCACTGATACACCTATGGAAGCCTGGTTTTCCTGGAGATGTCTGAACCCCTGCCTGTCCATTGGAAGTGGTGAATGAATTCCTTCTTTTGTTTTGCTTGTGTATGTGAGTTTTGCTTTACTTATTAAACTGTCTTTATCTCAACCCACAAGGTTTTCCTCCAGTTCTCTCCCCCATTCCTCTGTGGGGGAGTGAGTGAGTGACTGCATGGGGCTGACTTGCAAGCTGGGCTTAAACCACAACGTGGTGCATCTCCTATTTTCTCTACTGCAAAAGGTAAAGGTTATTCATTATTATTCCTTCCTGAGGCTCACCTGTCCTGCTCTATCCTCCTGCCCAAGGAAATAGTCTTAATTTTCTGAGCTCTTATTTCCTCTCAGGATTTTGAAAAATATTCTTCACCCTCTGGGCAAGAGTTTCCTGTGCCAGTTCACCTTAAATCAGTGTGGAATTTAAATTCCTGAGTAAATAGCACCATACCAATCTAAAAAAAAAAAAAAAATGAGAAAGAAAAAGAGTCTTGAATTAATTTACTTTTGCAAATTATCAGCACAAGGTTCCTGGATGTGACCCAGGTTAAAGAGTTTAAGAATGCCCACACCCTGGATTTAAATTCATGCCCTAAACCATTTCAGCTTTCTTTATGGTGAGGCCTGAAAGCCTATAGACATGGATTAAGCTACTTGTAATAAAATACTGCTGTAGTTATTACTCTTTAAAATATACGCAATCTGCTTTTTTCAGGAGAACTTTTTTGTCCACAGGTAAGAAATAACTATTTAAAAAAAAAAAAAAAGTGCAACATTATATTTTGAAACATATTTTATATAGGCATCTACAACATTGCTTCTTGGCTGATTGCCAGCAAAGCCATTAACAGCAACTAATGGCACAAAAGGAAATTTTCTTCCAGTACTATTTACTAATTGCTAGGAAAGAAAACTAAAAATAGACATTGCAAGTTTAGGAGCCAGGCTGCAAAATCTGAAAGCACTCTTAACTTCTAGCTGCTCTACAGTTTTACACTCTCTGAAGTCCTGGGTCACTGATTTCATCAGCAAGAAGACTAGGAATGAAGCAAAGGAGGGAGATTTGACTCCATCTATGCACTAATTCTCTTAGTATTTTAGTATTTTTCTCTAGTCCTAATACAAACCCATAATTAGAAACAGAATGTTTTGCTCCCAACTTCTGATGGGTAATTGTACAATGCTCTACAACTTCTACAATATTTAAAGAATTTAGGTGTCAATTATGAGCATATCTGTCAAACATACACTGGTCAAAATACACAGACTCCTCTTTTTCATTATGTATGTCTAGTCCCTTTCCATGCCATTTCTGACATCCCACTAATCCTTGTCCCACAGAGTTTGTCTCTCTCCAGTTCCCCTAGACAATTAGTTGATTAAATCTTCTTAAAGATGAAATGCTGAATGTGCAGCTCACAGTAATTCCTCCATTAAAACTGTTTCTCATGAGCCTCTCTTGGAAGATAAGATTCTTCACCTTCCTTTCAGATTTCCACATTCTTTCTGTCCCCAAGGATTGCCAGCAGTTCATATCACCCACCAGCCATTTTTAGAGATCCCAATCCCCCACAACTCTGTGATGCAGAGGTTTCACACCTCTGTTGCCTGACTCCATGCACCTCTGTGGCCTAAGACCACAACACATGGATACTAATTTTGCCCTCAATTAAATATCATGTGACAACCGTGTGGCTCACAGTGCAATTTAAGACCTGAGTTTGTATGATAACTCTTTCCCTTAATATCGTGTTTTAATTTAGATTTATGATATGTCAATATAACTTGCTGTAGGACTGAGATCTGGCACTAAGCTTTTGTTTAAAAACTCTGTGGAGCACTTCCTCCTTTGGTGGAGCTGGGTTTATTTGTTGATTTTCAGCTACAGTACTGTATTTCATTGCTAAGTCAGTATCGGTACAGAAGAAAAATCCTACCCTGTTTCAATAATGTACCACTGTTTTCATAAAAGGAAGTAGTATAATTTCTCTGGCACAATAAGGAAATGCAAACAGAACTCAAGTTTCATAAAGCTTTGTACAATTTCAGTACAGATGATTCATTATAACCCGCCAAGCATAAAAGCTGCAAGCATGAGAAAATGGGGAAAAGGGCTTGTAGGATTTTCTTCCTCTGGTGGTGCTTTTCAAGTTCGTTAGTTTAGATTCTACCTGTCCTGAATCAGAAACCCTTTGTAAGAAATGTGAAATCATAACTTACAGGAATAAGCTCTTTTATGTGCCAGGATACATAAGCAATACCAGCAATATATAAAAGAGAAACATGCAGGTAACACAGCTATCTCTAACTCTTGAATCTCTGCCTCTTAGAGCAGCATTTGCAGACCTTGAGTTGGGCAGCTAAGCAAGGTCTGAATGGAGGAGACAGAAGAAAACTTGACAAAAACATGACTGAACTTGGTGCATTTCTTAAATATAGTTTTGACTTTAGTGCAGCTGTGGGTTTATGGACTTCTGGACTCAATTCATCACTTTGGATAAAATCAGCTGAACTACAGTGCAACACACAGAAGGCAGTGGCAACGCTGCTTCTATTCTGCAGAAAGGAACTTCTTCAGAGAAACTAGGTCTCCAGGATTTGACTAAAATTACTGAAGACCATACTTCTTACTTCTCCTGCTGCTAGGGAGACCCCCATTTGAAAGTGGAGCATGGGCACGCAGAGCCACTTGGAAGGGCTTTCCATAGAAAGGTTGGGAGATCAAGTGCTGCAGTGAACATCCGTCTGGTTATTTCTGCTGTTTTGTTGTTGTGTTTTGTTTTGTTTTGTTTTGTTTTGTTTTGTTTTGTTTTGCTTTGTTTTGTTTTGTTTTGTTTTGTTTTTAAGGAAAAGCTTCTCTGTGCAGCATATAGGAAGACAGACTGCCAAAAGCTGAGAGACAAACACAGGGCCTCTCTTTCCTGCAAGCCAGCAGGCTGCAGGGTTAGGCTCCCTCTACCTTTAATCCCAGTTTCTTGGTTCCTATCTGCATTGCTAGTGCAGTTGTAGCATGAAAAATGGTGCATGTCTCTGGACACACAAGGTGGGAGTGGGAATGGAAAAGTTAGATACTTTACAAGGAAGCTTCCTGCTTGCTGAATCATAAAAATATTGTGTATGATCTTGCCATTTCATGCTCAGAAATAAAATCCTGAGTGCAGTCCTGCCTGAAAACTCCTCTGGATTTGTAGGTACAAGGATTTCTCCTTTATTCATCCAAAACAGCTGCAGGTGAGTGATAGGAACCTACATATTGACATTGATTTAAGTAGCTGGAGTCATGGATCATCACAGTAGATGACCTTACACACTTTTGCAGAGATAAAATCTGAGTTACCAAGAGGTTCCCAAGTGCTGAAAATGTCCACTGAAAATCCTTTTGACTTAAGGTCTTGCTTAGGCATCTTCAGTGACATTTACATGCCCTGAAAAATGTCTTTATGTTTTTAACTCTTTCCAGAATGCAGCTACTCTGAAATCAAAAGCTCTGTGCAAGTTGAGGTAATCTGTGCATTCACATGTCAGGGATGCCTTTATATATTTCTATCCTCTGGATGCAGACCATAGTGTGAAACAAAGGCAGTGTCAGCTTCCACCCATAGCATTGCATGCTCCCAGCTACTGCTGTTTAAATCCACATCCAGATCCCTACAAAGATCATGTTCTCCTCTTTCCTGCGGTGTTCTGTTGGAAAGAAAGCTTGACATAAGCCCACAAGAATTTGAGTCTTCTCTGAGCCACTAAGTACCTTAATACAACTCTTGAAAGTGATACGAGAACAAATGCACTGGTCCCCAGAGGAAAATCAAAGTTTGGTTCATATAAAAGCTTTGTTATTTCTTTTGAAGCAGTGCACCAGGGGCCCTAGAGATGCAAACCCTGATCTTCTCTGCTCCTCATATAACTAATGGCCTGGCTGGTGCCATTGTTTCTGTCTCTTCTTCTGACTCATACTCCTCTACTTCTCTGACAGTGAACCGAGCCTTTGGCACTGGAGCTGGATTGCCTGCTCTGGTGAAACGGGGACGGTTGATTGAATTTCCCCTTCGCCCTGACAGACTGGATGGAGCTGCTCGTCCATCCAAGTGTGCCAGTGGAATCAGCTCCTGGTGCTGCTTTGCTTCGCGTGGCCACGGTCGGGGCTGGGATCTCGATGTTAGTGGGAATGCAGCGTCAGAGCCACTTCTATGCTGATCTAAAGAAAAACAGACAAATAATTCATTTTTTAAAGCAGACAAAAGAAATTACATGGTATTGGAGAGATAAAGGATATTCAATACAATGCAATACCTTGGAACTGAACCATTTTAAATAATTACCGTAGAATAAGGAAGCAGTCAAAAACTAAAAAATAGCCCTAATTTTTAATTTTCATCTCAAAATTGATGTTTAAAATGTTTTATTTACCTTATCTGAGCTCTGAAACTCCAGAAGATAGGCATATTCACCTACCTTTTGGTGTCTCAGACCGGCCCAGTGCCTTCACTGCAAGGGTGAAGGGCAAGAGTGAAAAGTAAGAGTGTTTCTTATGTAATTCGAGTTTTTCTGAGATTTCACAAGTGTACCTAGTACAATGGTTCAAAAACATTTTTAAACCCACAGCACAAAACAAAAATGTGGCAAAGGAGAAAATTCTGGTCCATCTAAAATCAAGTTTGCCAGTGACCTGTGACTAGCAAGTGGGAAGAGAACAGTTTCACCTGAAACCAGGGGTGCTTTGATTACTTTGGGTGTGTCAGATCTGCTCCTACCAGCTTGCTTTGCCGAATTGTAAAATATTAGTGTTCAAGAGGCCAATAACTGGCATTCTCATCCTGCTGAGTTTATAGAATTACACTTTTTCACTTTCCTAAAGCCACATGTAGTCTAACTACACAGTAGCAAAGTACTTAATGTAAGAAACAACTCCTAACAATCTAAGCTAGGAGGTTCTGGGATGTAAGCATAAAGATCTATGAACAGTAAAATCAGTCCAGATTCTCCTACAATTAAAGCACGCATGTATTGACTATGGTCACAGTGTCAAAATTTAAAAATCATTGCAGATCCATAACTATTGAATTATTTTTAGCTAATGTTTATTTCACAGCTGGCACAATAAAGCACTGCTGCTCATAGGTCACGTGGACATACTACACCCGAAGCAGGATAGGATTTCTCAGGTTTGCAGGGCTTCTACCTAGCCCTTTGAGAGCATCACTGCTACAAAGAATGACTGATATATATACTGCCAAAGAAATAATTCATAAAATCATAGACTGGTTAAGGTTGGAAGGGACCTTTAAGATCCCTTATTTCCAGCCCTCCTTCCATGAACAGGAAACCTTCCACTAGACCAGGCTGCTCAGCCCCATCCACTTGCTCATGAACACCTTCAGGGAAGGGGAGTCCATATCTTGTCTGGGCAACAGCAACCTCTCTGGACAATTCATTTATATGGGTGGCAAAAAGAGCTGATAGGTGACTTAAGGATCTATTTGTGGTGATTTCTGACCTGTTAATTTCTAAATTTTCTGCACATTATATCTATAAGACCTAAACCAAGCTTGTTGGAAGAGGTTTTTTTCTAGGACGTCTTCCAGGCATAGACAGAAGAGATGACATTTATCTCTGGAAATGCATATGTGCATATAGGAGGTTGTCACTAATTCACTGCATACTGAGTACTTCTCTTCTTAGTTTCCAAGTGCAATTCAGCTCATCCCAACAAATGAAAACACTTAAAGTGGTGTTAATGCCACACAATGGGCTTAAGGTGAGGCCAGAGACTGGACCAAAGAGTCTGCTTATTTGGACAGATTACAAGGTAAGGCTTAAATTCAGGCCTATCTACTTGCATTCACTGTTTCAGGATTTAGCTCTCTCCCCACTAAAGTAATACGTCTACCTTCTATTTGGTCCCTTGAAAGTGTCTGCAGTGATTTTAGGTCTAAGACTGGTGTGTGGAACACTTTAACTCTTAAAAAGAGACATATCTCCTGTGATGATGTCCTGATAAACAGCACCAAAAAAATCCCCTTGAGTAACATTTATTTTTTTCCCCTGAGTAGATCCTATGGGATCATTTTGCTGTAATCATGTGTGGATGCCCATACAGGACTTTGAATGGAGTTTTTAGGGCAGGAACCCAAGACAGTGAAAGGAAGAGACTTGGGAAATCCAGGGAGAAACAAGTGCAGTTAAATAAAGGAAAAAGAGGATAAAAAGCGCCAGTCAGTACATATGCCCTGCACTTGATCAACACAGTGTCTTGTTTTTTCGTTTGACTACGCTTCTGATTGTGTTCCTCTATCAGCAGCTCCCTATAGTGTGTGCTTGTGTGTGTGGAGCCTGGGTGCCAGCAGCTGGAAGGACTGGGTGGATCTGTCAGTGCAAAGTTGCTGGCAATCATCAAGCCAGAGTAATCATTAATTAGGATAAAAGGTTTGGGAATTGCCTATTGGAGCAACCATCAGTCTGGAGCAAAGACTGAGGAGGTCAGAAGGTCTGTAGGTAGAATACTGGAGGGAGCAGGAGGTCCAGAGCAGTGACTGAGGAGACCATGAGATCTGTGGTTAGCTACTAGTAAGGCCATAATGGGGACTGGATACCAAAGAGGTAGGTTTGCATGTGTGTCCCTGTGTGTGAGGCAGGAGGAGACCAGGGGATCAAGGAAGTTGATCCAGGGAAGACTGGCTGCCCAAGGCCAGCTACTGGAGGGTCCTGCAACTTGTGAGGTGCATGTGTGTAGGTCTGTGTACCAGCAGCTGCTATGGGGCTGTGTCCCCTGGGCCTTACATGCCCAAGTGCCACCACATGTGCAGATAGAAAGTCCAGGTCCAGCTACTGAGCAGAATATGGATCTCAGGCCAGCTTCTGAAAATTCACATACCATGTATGCATTTATAACTTTTCATTAACAGTCTATCAGCCTCGTTAGCCAGAAAGAGGACAAGGATGAGGCCATTGCTGTTGCTTTCATTTGTGAGAGCCCTGTGCCATGTCTGTGCTGCTCTCTGTGCCCTGTGTGTACACATGCATGAATTTTGGTGTGGGGCTGCCTGTTGGGAATACCTGATCAGTCTTGGTACCTGCATGACCTGGGGGCATGGAGCTCCACCAGTCTCACCTTGACTGGGTTACATGTTCAGTGAGTCATAATGATTTTGCATACAGCTCTGTCTGTGGGGCTGCAGGGAGCAGATAATTTATGTTCTTGAGCTTGGCAAGGCGTAACTGCAGGGATCACAGGAATATTTGTTTAAGAGGGGAAACCAAAAAAGCAGGAGGTGCTGGAACGAAACAGAAACTGCTGCAGTAATGATCATATAAACAACATAGATAAAACAGAAAGGAGAGAAGGGTGTAGCTCATTTAAAGAGGCCGCTGGCTTCCATGGGAGTGTGCAATGTAGTACTGTTAAACCAACTGGCCAAGTTTGTCTAGCTACTGGAGTAGGATACACTTCCATTACCTGTAAAAGTAACATGCCTGGCTTTTCTTCTAGTAGGCTGGCGTGGACCCTGAGGCAGGGAGAGGTAGCGTACTTCCGTGGTGTTCACCTGTGCAGGAGACAGAGGTGTGTCCAGTGCCTGTGACTGCCTCCACTTGGCACTTACTTGGTGAAACAGTAAAGAGGTATGGCAATGTGCTGCACCTTTACAGCCAAATTTTGAGAGGTATGAATAAGATCAGTGCTTGGTTTGGATGGGTGAACTCAATGTCAGCTCCAGTGAGAATGTCTGTCTGATGTAACAGCCAAAGAGTTTTTTACCATCACCAGAGGAAAACATGTTTTCCTAAGATTCACCTTTCTTATTTCAGGTAAAATTTTGAATACAAATAATCTATCCAACAAGAACTTCTTTCTCTTCCCTAACCATTATTATCTCAGCTATAAATGTCTGCGCTGTTAAATGCCTGCCCTTGGTCAGACAAATCTCTTACAGATTGAGAGCCCAAATCATCAATGTGCCAGAGGCTTTATATCAGGCCGGTTTTGGTTACACTATACTTTGCACATGTAAAATCAATGCAAGCTACATTATTTCACTACACACAGCCAGGGTACTGATTTCTGACCAATGTATAGAGATTGGACATGAAAATGTTGCTGCTCACGTGCTAAGTGAAGCTCTTTCTTCTTAGGTGCTGCATGAGGGCAACGGGAAAATATTCATTTTAATTACAGCAAAGAGCGCGTGAAAGCTAGTATCTTTCCATATTTACAGAGAAGCAAAGGCATTTTTACATAAATAGTGGATGGATAACAGGTACCGGTCTACCCCAAGGCAAGCTGTTTCCCTTCCTGCAACTTTGCCTCAGGCTGTGCTCCCGACGGATGAGGATTTCTTGCGCTTGCTTCTCACTTGTGTTAGTAGGAAGGTTGTGCCGGTTGTATGCCGGTGCCTGAAACAGAAAATGCAGGTGGCTCATTTTGCTTGCATTTCCAGTATTAATCAGTCTGATCAATCACAGGGCCAAGGGGACATCTGCCTCAGCTCAGACCCTGACCCAACACAGATCTCTTTGGTATCACACAGCAAAATGCAGCCATGCACAGATCTCACTGCTGCAGACCAAGATGGGAGGAAGCATGAACACATCTGTGAGTCTCAGACCTCAAGGGCTGCATTTTGATGCCATTTTTGATAGACTCTGGCCTGCTCAAAGGGCAGGTATATAAAATACACCTACTAAGAAGGCTGTTATCATCTCCAGGTTTGTCCTGTCTTTGTCATCTCTTATTAACTGTAGTTGGGAGCTACAGATATGAAGCAGGTCCCAAGAAAGAGCTCTGATCTTTGGTACTAATATTACTGAGCCTGGAGCAAGCTTCGGATGCACTCAGGAACAAAGAATGGATCTCCAGAATGAGATACACAACTCAGTTTCCTTTCCCTACTTGGACAAACTACAAATTAATATTACCCTAAAACTGAGCATCATTTAAGACAAGCTTTTTAATTTATCACATATATCTAGTGAAATGAAGGAAATAATTGTCTGCCTGAAAGAGAAAAGTTTATAACCCCTTAAAAAGTAGAATCTGATCTGTTTCATTTGCAAGTTCCTTGTAAAATTGGTCTGGCAAGCAAGGGTTTTCAGAGTTGAAAAGAAGTATTAGAAGTAGCATTATTTTCCTTCCAATCTTTCATTTCCTAAAGCACACTATTCTCAATGCTACATAGGAAATGACTGTCCAAATAGTCATTACTGTAATTGATTTTGAGGAGAAAAAGTTCATTTCAGTAAGCTAAGAGAT
Source organism: Catharus ustulatus (assembly GCF_009819885.2). Lineage (NCBI taxonomy): Eukaryota > Metazoa > Chordata > Aves > Passeriformes > Turdidae > Catharus > Catharus ustulatus. The sequence goes on along the minus strand of NC_046222.1, from coordinate 94,653,454 downwards.
AATTACATATGCAAATTGTTGCTGGTAAGATAAGAAATTAATATCATAAGGATAATTAGCCATGGCAAATCAAACAACATTAGGAATGAAAAACATATCAATAATGCCACATTTAAATGAGCATTCTCTAGTACACGTGTATTACATGACTTAGCCTTGTTTATCAGCCTAATTTCAAGGTTACTGTAATGTATCCTCTACCAGTCCTCGCTGTGGGCGAGTTCTCAATTGTCTATTCAGCGTCCCAGACTGGATTAAGCAGACACCATACCCTGGGCTGCATCAGGGAATTTCTGCAAAACAAATCCCTGCTGAGGTACTATCGCACCGCCCTTACAGGGAAGAAAAAAGGGGAAAAAAAAAAAAAAGAAGCTTAAATGTGTAAATTAAAAGAAGCTCGGAGGACGTGGAACGTGGAAAAGAATTTTTTTTCTTGTTTATTCTCCCCAGCAGCGCGGGTAGTTGCCGCTCCCACTCAGGCTGCGCGGTGTTTGCGGTCGCTGCCGCCCGCCCCCGCAGCGCAGCTCGGCTGCTGCCGGAGCCCTGCCAGTCCCCGGCTCCCTCTGCCAGCCCTGCCTCCCTCTGCCAGGCTGCCCTCCGTGCTGCCGGAGCCCTGCCAGCCCCTGCCGGGCTGCCGTCGCTCCCGGGAAGCCGGGCGGATTCCCAGCCCGGCAGCCGCGCGGCGAGGGAAGCCTGACCTCTACAGCTCGCTCATGCATTTTCCTGCCTGTCCGCGCCGCCGGCCGGGCGAAAAGCTGATGGAAAAAAATCAAAAACAAAAACAAAAAAACCCCACCCCAGCTTTCCTTTATTCCGCCCCGATGAGCGCCCAAGCCCCGGGTTCTCCCCTCCTTGCCCTGCCCGGTGCCAGCGGGTCCCGGCTGCCGGGAGCGCACGGCGCTGCGGGATGCAAACGCGCTGCTCACACACCCTCTGCCGCACTTGGTACAGGTTGTGTGCCAGCACATCTCTCATGGACTCCACCTCCGCTGGGGACAGCCTGTGTGCACGCTGGCTCCTGCCGCTCCTGTAAATAAAAGGGGAAATTAAATATGATATTAATGAGCTGATTAAATTCTAATCCCGTGAAATCATGCATGGTCTATTTTTAGTGCTAGAACAGAAGGCTGTGTAGCGCCTTTCAGTGACCAGCAACACCTGGAAATCATCCTAAGATGAATTTAAAAGGTCAAATTTTGCTCTTTCATTGGTTTTATCCATATAGTGAGTGGTCAAATTGGACCCTAAGCCCTCATACAGCTGGCAGCAGAAGTTCTTTCTTAAACCTCCGTAAGAAAGTTCCTTTTTAAGGATTAGATTGGGCCATAACAAGCTCAGGAAAGCACTGCAAGTTACCTCCTCTGTCTGAACAAAGACCTCAGCACGGTCTAGCACTCTGGGTTTTAGTCCTTTGAGAAAGTGAAGAAAATCCTTAAGAACAAATGAGCATGTCTGAGAGACCTGCCCTGTGTTGAGAACATATAGAGTTTCCTTGCTACTGAACCTGTTTCTCCATTTGAAATGAAAGAACCACCTAAAAGATAGTTATCTTTGTGTCTTTAAAATCTTTGACAAGCCCACAGTCGCTTATAGCTGCCTGGCTTTTTCACTAGCAGAACAGTGGAGGAGAGCTTCTGTGAAATGTTATCGGGTTTCTCTAAACCAGTCAATCACTGTGAGAGTTAGTGTTCAAATGAATTCCCAGGAAAAGAAAGGGAAATAGATAGTGATCATCCAGGATGAATCAGTCTGAGTTCATCCTGTTGTTTCTGATTTTTTCCTTTCTCACCTCTTAAAAAAAATAAAAGCAATTGCAAGTGCTGTTTTTCAGCTGTGATGTCCTTCAAGTCTTGTCTGTAAACTGTGCAATTAAAAAATCAATGATGATCAATGTACACTATTGCCAAAGTTTTGTACGCATCAATCTCACACTTAATCTAAAATAAATTTAAAATTTTAATGGCAAAGGAAGACGGATTCAAGCTGAATTGTGATTATGATGTAATAGGAGAAAGGTTGAGATTCACAGTTATGGCGAATTTAACAGTATTGCCACTGTTTTGTTCTATAATCTACCATGAACATCTTGAAAACTTGTAGGACCAACACGAACTGCCTGGATTCTACCTCTTGCCATTAAGTAGATAGTAATCCCTATTGCCCTGGCCCCTGCCCAATGCCCCTGTAATATAGGAATTAATTCCTGATATATTTCAAGGTTTTGGAATGTGTTTCCATTCTGCCATCAAACTAAAACAGAGATCTGACTTTTTTTTCTGTGAAATTTAAACAAAGAGAGAAATTAACAGGAGGTTAAGGCGTAGTGTTAGAGCTAGGACTGGGATAAGCAACAGTTTAAGGACATCACTGAAGCATGAGGTACACATGAGTCTGCCACTGAGCTGCTGGCAAGTCAGTGGGACAGAAAAGGATTCATTTTCTGGATTTGACCAGAAATCTTATCTTGTTCCTGATAAATCCTTCCCAACAAATATTCAATTGACATTCATCAATTCTCAACAGTTGCAATAACAACAAAGTTAATTATTTACCATAAGGGAAAAAAAGACCTTCACCATCACCCAGTTCCAGTCTGACTGAGTGGGTGGGTGCATTGATTGGTTCGTTCCTTTTTCACTTGCTATTAGTTTTCAGTTGCACTGAGAGGATCTGGGGATGCTACCAATTTTCCCGGTTTAGGGGCCCTGCACCTCTACTCCCTACTGGGTGTGGTGTGTCTCAGACTGAGGAACAGCCCATGTGTGCTGCCCTTCACAGCAGGAAAAACAGACTCCTTGCTGTCAAGCAGCCCCTGTCTGATGTCCTTTTGGACAACGGGGAGACCCTAGGTACACCTGGAAAATATACACAAGCACAAGCCCTGGGGACTGTCAACAAGTATTGGTCTCTAAAATACAGGCTTGGCTCATTTGTGTAATGCAAATGGAACTGGAATAGCTGCTGCAGGTGGCTTTGAGATCACAGGGAACAACTGCCTTCCTGCTTTGTGCTTCACTGAACATATCCACAGGGTCTTTGTACCTTACAGTTGGGAATAAATAGGGAAAAGCATCTGAACAGGGAAAAGCCTGACACCGCTGGGAAGATGATCAGATTCTCTCTTTGCTTTTCCAGCTGCATACCTGACTTTCTCCACATACCAGCACAGAAGTAGCCAGTTATAATTAATTTCAAATCTTACTATTTTGTTCTTAAAGTGAATTTAAGTAGAATAAATAAAACTCCTTGAGCCTCAGTTGAGCTGGAGTAGCAAAAAAAAATAGTATGAAGATAATCTGCATTGTTCTGGAGCACAAATGCAAAACTGTCATTCTTTTCATGAGATTGGAAATAACCGTACCCAACTGATAATAATGCTTGTATAAGGTAATAAGGAACAGATTGCTTTTACATTTTGCAACACATTAAGAAAGGGCTTTCAAAAAAACCCAAACATGTTTGATATGTTACCAAACCCATAAAGTAATCCTTATTGAAACAATACCTTTGTTCTTACTGAATCTTCCAAGATGTTACAGCAAAGAACAGCAAAGGATATGTATTTATGAAGAAAAAAGTTATATTATAATATGCCATGAAAACTGTCTCTCTGTAATGACTGCCATGACATTATTTCTTTCTTCCTCAGATCTGAAGTTAGTTGATACTTGATACTTGCACGATCTGTTTAATATTTTTTAAATATATTATATCTAAAGTTATGAACCTTGTAATCTCTCCATTGATCTTCACTCATCCTGTGAAGGAATAACATTATTTGGCACAATTTTCTCACAACAGTACTGCCACAAATGACAACACAAGAGTTGGTTCTGACCTGTACTGTACTGATATATTCTAAGATTTACCAAAAACAATATTGCAACAATATGAAGACAGCATTAAGTAAACTCAGTATCAAACCATCTTTCTAATGGTCATATTTCCTACGACAAAACAGCCATAAACCCACAGTTTTGATATCTCCCAGACTACACTTTTGGCCATTTCCATCCTTATTTATTAGGCTTATATTCTCCAAAATATGATAACAAAATACTTTGCTTTCATTCTAATGTGGATTCTATGTTGCACAATCCATGGAGAAATTTTTTTCACTCCATGCTGGAAATGCTTACGGTAAATTGGGCACCCACTCCACCTGCAGGAATCACACCACATGAATGCAATTCTCTAATTCACAGCATTGGAGATCTGCTTTGATTCTTATAAAATAAATCTCCTTGTGTGCATAAAAGCTGCAAAAACTGATCAGAAGTGTGAGTGAGAGTTTTCTCACTACCCTGACACTGCTAATAATGATTCACATTCTATAAAATTGGAATTTTATTTTAAGTCTCCTCTTGTTCATGGCCAGAGTTTTGTATCTTCACTGCAGATGGGGAATTTAGGTACACACTGAATATCAATAAAGCAATCAGACAATTTATAAATACATTTAGAAACCTTTTATACAGGTTCATTTAATTGCTATGTGGAGAGACAACAAGAACTGCTGTATTGGCTCAGACCAAAGATCCACAAACTAGCTCAATATCCTGTCTCGTGCAGTGCTCAACAGGAGACACTTAGCAATGAACAGAGGTGGGAAAGTATGTATTTTCCTAGAACACTCTCACAGCCTGCAAGATCAGAATGGTTTTGAGCCACAGGCTGTTTTTCTGAAGTTGACACTTCATTTTTAAAAAGGCTTTCTCATCAGAGGATGATGCACAGTAAAATTCAATTATAGCTAGAGCAGAGATGGCAAAAATTAGTCCATCATATCAGCTGTTTATTAAAGACTATTTTTCAATCTTAATTCTCAGCTCAGGAGAAAATTTCTGAACTATGCTGGAGCAATTTGTCTTATTTTCTCATTCCCTCAGGAAAAGAAGAAGGATGTGGTTTGATTGCCATGGATTGTCTAACAACCTTGCACATTTTCTCTTGGCTCAGAATGGTTAAGGGATTACAGCAGACAGAAAGGAGCCTGACATACATGCAGTCTTTCTCAAGATCATCCATTCAGCAAAGATTAATTTAGAGAGAAACAGGCTAGGTCTTGCACTGCATGCTGCCATCAGTACAAGAAAGCAGACTGATCTTGACGTGATTAAGCCAGAGTTTCAAGAAAGATTTTAACTTAATAGCCAGTTAATATTTGGATTTTCTGTTATTGGCAGAGATCATGATTCAAAAAAAGGTAGTATGCTGGACCCTACCAGAGGCTGCTGCAAAATGAAGAGTGGTTTAAGGATGCAACAGGAAAGAGCAGGCAATAGCAGCGACAGTGGTCAGCAAGAACCCAGGAAAGAAATTATGGAGGTAAGTTCCTGCAGCAATACCTGTGCTCTGGACAGTGTATTACAAGGCAAGGATAAATACATGCATATCAATTACAGTATACAGGATGGAAGATTTGTGCACTTTTCTCCTAGCAGGTAGTTCCCTCAGTTCCCTCTGGAGATCTCACCTCCCTTGGTTTTGTCCCTTGGTCTCCAGTGCTGAGTTGCATTACTCTTTGATAGGATCATAGAACAGTTTGCATCTGGTTCCAAACACCCCACAATGAGCAAGGGACATCCTTGACTCTGGCAGGGTTCTCAGAGCGCCATCACACCTGACCTTGAATGTTTCCTGGGATGAGGCATCTGCCACCTCCCAGAGCAAACTGTTCCAGAGTTTCACCATCCTTGTCATAAAAAAGTTCTTTACCTAGTTTGAATCTACCTTCTCCTAATCCTACTGCTACAAGCCTACTAAAAAGTCTGTCCCCATCTTTCTTGTAAGCCCTCTTTAATCCTGAAAAGCAAACAAGTGTTCCCAGAGCCTTCTGTCTCCTAGGAGAGGTGCTTCAGCCTTCTCATCATCTTTGTGGCACTCTGGACCTGCTCTAATAGGTCCATGTCCTTCCTGTAGTAAGGACCCCAGAGATGGACACAACACTGTAGGGTCTCACAAGGGCAGAGTAGCAGGGGAGAATCCCCTCCCTCGACTGCTGGCCATGCTACTTTTGAAGGAGGATATGGGTGTCTGTCGGTTGTGAATGCACACTGACAGTTCATGTCCAGCATTTCCACCACAAGTGTCCTCAAGTCCTTCTTGGTAGGCTGCTCTCAGTGTTTCACTGGACAAATTCATTTGTCTTGGAAACACCAAAGTATGGCAAGGCGGATTGAGGGATTGCAAACTGGAGCAGGAAAAATTACAAATGCTACAAAGAAATCTGTTCTCAGTGAAAATTCATGATGGGAATAATGGAATCAGGACCTGTATGTTACACCATCCTGCAGGTCTCTCAGCACCTGGCAGGGATTAACAAACTCACTGGCCAGGTAAGTGATAAGTGCATCTGTCTTGAGCCACTACTGTGATTTAGAGCAACCAGAGTGGCTTCTGTACCTGACTCATGATTTCTCTTCAGGACTGCCCATCATGGAAAAGAAGCAGAGGAAATGTCCATGATTTTAATTTTCACTCTCTGAGCAAAGAGCAAATACGATACACACCAAATTGCACCTTTTCTTTTCCTAACTGTCTTGTTTTTTCTTACATTTTAATGAAGTCATGGAATACCTTGGGTACTTCCTCATTTTTGTCCCTCTCATCCTGTCCCTACTCTGCAAAGGGTCAGGAGATTAGTACTCACTGTAAAGAAGGAGCGGATGATTTTGCAATTTTCATGCCACTCTCAGCCATCTCGATGGCCAATTTTATCTCCATCTTTTTGTACAATGACACGAGGCTGGATTTTGGCTGGTGCTCCCGAATTAAAATTTTCTTCAGATACTTATTGTCAAACTTCTTGAATCTGCAAAAGAGATACCAAAATCAAAGTGTAGGAAAGGAAATATGTTTTCATTTCTGTAGTACAAGTTGATCTTCATTCAAATGCATATATCTACAATTCAGTGGTGGAAACTGAATACGAATTAGAGGCACCTGTGGACTCCTGAAGGCCTGGTGAGCAGAGACCTTTAGGAGGATATTTGGCATAGTCTGCTGGTCCACAGAGATTGCAGAGCCCGCTAGACAAAAGAAAGAAACAAGCTGCAATCAGAGCAAAAAAGAGGGCTGCGTGTATGTTTGCATATTACACTGCCACATTTGTCAGAAAAGAATACGGCCAGTCTCCGTGCTTTTGTACAAATGCTGCATTATAGTAGGGCATAACAGCAGCAGCTGCTCTTACTGTAATCCTGGCCTATTCAGGCAGCCACCAATGAGGCTCTAAGTGGCCCAGCAGTTACAGTAGTTAGGGCCCATTACATTGCTGATAATTTTGAATCCTGACAATTAGAGCAGAGAAAATATATTTCTTTGTATTCTGAATAACAGAGAAATTGAAAGGACCCCAAAATACTATGTGCTTGCATGCTGCAGATTGTAAAATATCGCTAATGTGTGGCATAATTTGAATGTGAATGTGTGTGGGTGCCTTGGAACAGGTACATGCTTTCAGGCAGACATTTAGCAGAACAACAGCAGATCTTCAACAGAGCAACAGTTCTGTTTCTTTCAAAGGAACAGTTTACCACAGCAAGGTAAGGTGCTCCACGATGCTGGGAAAAGAACTGCAGGGTTTGTATCTTTTTTTCCTTAGCAAAGGCCATTTTTTATTCATTAAGAGCAGAGGAAGGTACACAAATGTTTGCACAGGGATTAGAGCTCTTTATGTTTTTCTGTGTAACAGAAAGCCTCCTGGATTGTCATTGATTTGGCAGTTAATTCTGATAAATTTAAAGTTGAATATAAAAGTTTAGCGAGTGATTTTTAATAAAATCTTCTTATATTAAAGATCTTCAGACACAGTGTGTTTTTTGAATCTGTCCATGAACCAAAACACTACATTTATGGCTATTTTGGCAAAATTATCTTTCCAGAGCTACTCAGGTAGATGAGTAGTTGAGATAAAGGGATAGCATTTACTCACAGGTATGTGTAAATGCAGCTCTTTCAATGGATTTACTGCTCCAACAGAGATTTTTTCACTTCATTGGCTGCACAGACAGCAGTGTGGTCCCAGCAGACGGATGTCCTAAAGCTATCTCTGTACTCAGAGCCAAGAGGACATTTTACTTTCTGGGTATGCCCTAGTACATTATGTCATTGTCTCCCATAGGGACAAGAATTGGATGCAAACTAGAGGATACATTCTCTTCCCACTCTGAATTTCCATAGGGAGACCAGTCATGAAAGGACTTCCCACAAGTCCCAGCAGACAGCCTTGGCTGGATTACTGGAGTTCAATCCTGAAAGATCAGACAGGATTCCAGCACAGAAGCCTAGTCATAACTAGGGAGAACTTTCAGCCCACAGCATCATAATAGGATGTCTGGGGAAAAGAAAAATCAATCTTTTCTCTACTTCCCTTCACATGCTGTGGTGGTGGACAGCATGTCCACAAGACTCCCTTAGGGAAAAGTTAAAGGCAACAGCAGATCCATCTCTTCTGGTCAGAGCCTGGAAGAGCCACAAAGCTTCACAAAGCCACCTCATCCTGCTTATGGAAGGGACAATGCAGGCCCTGCATTTCTGAGTAGACTAGCTGGAGAGTATCTGCTTGTGCTACTGGCTATTTAAATTCAAACATTCCCAAACAATACCTACTCTTATTTTAGGTATTACTGAATGCTAAGGCCTGTAAGGACAGGTGACTAATTATTACTGGTTATCTACTACCAGCAAGGGAACCTATTTGCTGTGGAGGCTCACAGCAAAAGTCAGTGAAGCACTGACACCATGTGTAGCTTACACTTTAAATCCAGAGTTAAAAAATCATTTTCCAGGATCTTAGATTTTTACCAAGGTCTATGCACAGGCTGATGTCTGTAGCATGAGTTCCCACACTATGTTTTTCTTTCTGAAGACTTATTTTCTGCTTGTGCAGATCCCATTTAGCAGGCAATGCATGAGTTAATAGTTACTCAGGAGTTCAGTTTCTAGAAAGAGAAATACGGGGACATGAGCCCAGTATTTTGATTTCCTATTCTATTTACCTACTGTATTTTACATTATAGATAGGATATTTTATTATACTAGACTGTAATAAGAGATACTTACTTATCTCTCAGCTGATAATGACTCCAATGTCCACATATGTCTTCAATACCAGCCTTCAAGTGATCCATCAACTATAGAAAAAAACATGGAAACATTTTAAGTGGCCATTATGAAAAAAAGAATGTTAACACAAAAAATGAACTTGTTGATATGATTTTGAGATCTATTTTTTTATTGGAACATGTAAGTTAATTCCGAAAACACCTACATTTCTCTAAAAATCAAGGCAAAGATGCCACTGTGGGGTGTGTTGGGTGGTTTTTGTCTACTGAACCCAAAAAATAAATTATTGGTTCTGTTTCCCCTCTGGGTTTCCCCTCCTCATGTGTGACCCTCCTGGGAGAGGCACAAGGGCACGTACCAACACCTTTGCCTTGACAGGTAAATTCTCTGAGGATTTTGAAGAATGACATGAGACTGGTCACTGCTAACTTCTGCTACTTTTGGTCATTTTTTGTGCACCTCTGGCACTCTAGAGACAGAAAAAGGCCAATTCTTAGAGACACATAAGGGGTGCTTTAAAATGCAAGTTCTTGTCAAGGTTAAGCATAAAGGTTCAGATAGTAAGAAATAAATTCACTTTAAATTCAAAATCAGTCCAGATGTCTCTGCAGCTTATGTCTCTGCGTGTGCTTCATTTTAAGGCACAGTGTTTCTGTTAATTTCAAAAGTATTCCCTATTGTGAAATGAAAGAATGTACATACCTTTTGTGTAATTTTAAATCAGATTGAGCAACTTTCTGTTATTTTATATTAGTAACTCAGGAACTGAAGTAAATGTTTAAGAGGAGAAAAGATCACTCAGAATAACTTGAAACTAACTTTGCAGTTCAATGGTTCGGCTCAGCTCAGTAAAACTGGATTAAAGGCTTTTAGGGCTTCAGTGTCCAGAACTGGTCAAAAGGTGACAAAAAATGTTTCTGACTAATCCAGCTAGGAAGGATGGTGAGTGTCTTTTGTAAACATTATCTTTCTGTTTTTGTCCTCTCATGGCCAAAGTACCAATAAATAAGGGACCTACTACACCATGGATGATAGTCTAATATGATAGTAAATATGAATATAAATGAGATGCAATATCTTAGAGAATTATACCTAGGGTTGCATCCATACATTCTTAAAAGTATTGAGGAGCCAAATCCACTGAATGCCAGGTTTCCAAGTGCCCCCTTCTTTCCAGTTCTTTTAGAACACTTGCTCTTTTCTTTCTGGGATACCAGTTACTGATATAAAATACTTACTCGCACATGGATTTCTTCATTGATAGATTCCTTTTTGTTCGTCTTTTTAACATCCAGATATCTGACCAATGGTCCAATTGTGATTCCCTGCATTTGGAATAATGAGTTGATTTGTTAATTATCTTCTAGGCAAAAATAGAAAGAAAGAAAAAGGGGATAATTTTAATCAGATAGGAAATCTGTGCATTAGCACAGAAATTAACTATTATTTGTACAGAAAAATACAGAAGATAATTAAAAATAAAAAACTTTTTTAAAGAGGGTTTTTTAAGTGAGATTCTATTTATTGGCATATTCTAATTATGTAAAGTAACTGACTCACTGGCAATCATCTTCAAAAGAGGATTTATTTGAAAGAAAATATTATCTTTGTGAGGTCTTGAAATCTTGAAACCATTTACTCCAACATTTTCAGAATTAAACATTCCAGGGGTTTTTCACTTAGAAACAGTTTTCAGTTTTTTCCCATTTCTTTGCTGCACTGCTACAGAAAACCATTTTAAAAGGGGAAATAGAAACAAACTGCTTTTTTTCTGAAATATTCTGGTGGAATGTTAGTGCCTTATTTATCACAAGTGCATAGTGCCCCATTGGCACCCTAGAGGATCTGACACTTGGGTGTTGGAAAATGCAAAATATGGGATGCAAATTCTCTAGAAGTTTCAGTTCTTTCCAGTACAGCAGTAAGGCAAGTGGAATAACTCAAATATCTAAAGTAGACACCTATACTTACAAAGGTGGTCAGTTTGAGATACATCATCAATAAAGGATGAATCAGTGCTGAAATGTAAAGTTAAAATACTTCTTAAATTGGAAGTGCCAGGAAATGCATGTGGAATGAACACAGGTAATTTTTGACACCAATCTTCTCCCCTGAATATTTTAGAAATACATGTTTTCAATGCAGAATTTTTCATTACCTAAAAGCCCTAAAAAGGCTAATTACACAGTGCAGTGCTAAATCTGGCCCTAAAATGCAATAACTCATCCTAGCCTAGAAGTGAATTCAATGCAATTTTCGCTATGAAGCTTTCTATTACATGAAAGTTCTCCATTAAGAAATATACATACTTGGATGAACACAGTGAAATATATAACCACAAGAGTCGCAGTGATGAATAGGTTTTTTCTAGGGAAAAGATTCCTTGGAAGCAAGAATGCAAGAGAAAAGCTGCTGGCTCCTCGGAGGCCACTGTAAGAAATAATGAGTTGGTCTTTGATGGTGAAGGGATATGTTCGGAACTTGTTACTGATGTAGAAGAGAGCAAATACACCTAGGAAGGGAGAAAAAAAAACCAGCTATCATTAATCAAGGAGAAAAAGATAATACTAAGTCTTGGCTTGGGGAACTGTTGACAGCCCACATTTTCTTCAGTTTTGGTTTCTTGTAGCTTCTCTTTGACCAACTGCTAAACTTGGCTTGTGTGAAATATCTCCTATAAAATACTGTGGTTCCTAAAGGCTTCAGGATTTAAATTCATTAATGCATTTTAGGAGAGATTATAGGAAAATATTTATTTCCTATATTTATTTTGCATAGTTTTCTCCAAAGTGTAATGGAGAAAAGAAAAACAACTGGATGAGAGTTTCCCCTGTGCCTTCCCTTGCAATGTTTCCTGCTTTCTGCATAGTATCTGCCTAAAGTGTTTGAACAGTGCTTTACCAACAAGTCCTGTGGACAGGTTCACTGAAAGACAAAGAGTAATAGCATTTTAATTTTTAATCCTCAGGCTTATTGTGTCTCTAATTCTTTATTTATTTCTCAAATTTTATTTTACTTTTAATAAAATTTAAAATTAATAAGACAATCTATGGTTCTGTAAGGACTGCAACTTGTCTTTATAGAGTACTTTTAGCAATTAGTTTGATTTAGTCAATCTTCATCTTCCATAAGAATTATATACCCTATATTCTATGTGGAAACTGTTAAATTACTGACATAAAAGCTGACAAATGCTGATAATTACTGGTGTTATTTTACACAGCTACCACTGACACACTCAGATTATTAGAGGTAAAGCCAGTAGCAGTATCCTCTTATGTAGACTGCTGGGTCCCACTTTATGCAAGACCTTTTCTGGCTACTTATAACTATGCTAGACATCAGGTACTCTGACTGAGAAAGCATATGTGAGCTATCACCCTCAGGCCACTTCTCTTTACTTTATTCAAGCTTCAGAGAAACAATGATATCATTTCAACACACAAATTTAGCAGAAAATATTTTGGCCTTCCTCTGGAAAGCTCTAGCACTCCCCTTGGTGTCTGAGAGAAGGATGGACATGTGGCTGGAAAACAGTTTTTATATAAGACCAGTCTTTCTGTCTTAACTGGCAGGATATTTCAAAATTTAAGATCTAGAGGCCACACTTGGTCCAGATATAGCAAGAAAATATGTAATTACTTTCTTTTTGATGCCACCACCAGCCTTCTTATTCCTTCCCTCTTTTCAGCATTCCTTTCAACCCATCCTGGACATTAGAAGACGAGAAGCTGTGTCCCACAGCTCATCTGACATTATCTATAAACTGCCCTGCCCATGCTAGAGGAATCCCAGTCTCACAGGTCAGGGAGTAGGTGACCTTTGCAGGAATGGGACATACCATGTGCAAAAATTGAGTAATTTCATATGGGCACTGCTTTTTAAAAGTTTGAAACTTTAGACTTGATTTGTGAGGAGTAGTAGCATAGTGCTGTCAGCCCACATGTGGTATAAGTCCTTGTTCAGTTATCTATCAGTGCTAATTTTCACCTTCCCTCTTTTTCCATGCCTCCAGCACTCCCAGCCCAGTCCCCACTTACCCAAGGGACATATAGTAAATTAAGATAAAAGCATCTCTATAAGCTATTTTGTTTTTAAAAAATTCAATTTTCACCTAAATGTACAGTCTGTCTTGGAGACTGGAATTTAGATTTGTGCGGGGCTTTTTTCCCCCCTTCTTCTCTGTGTGTAGATTTCTGAAATTTCCTTGTCACCAATATAAACCTAGTAAATTGGTTGGTAAACCAATTGTGCCAGTCCTCACAGACTTTTCTAACACAGCTTTGTAGCAAAGAGTTTTCACAGAGGTGCAGAGATTGTCTGCAAAAGCTGACTTACTCAGTGTCCGCCAAATGAGGCAGAAGAGCAGAGTGAAGCAAATGAAGGCCCAGTTCCATTCATGGTTTTTCCCCACTGTAGACACTCCCATGAACACAAAAATCAGGGTCTCACTGATGCTGCTTAGCATCTTCATGAAATATTTTATTGTGGTGTAAGAATTCTGGGAAACATTCTCCTCCACGTATTTTTTCATCGTCACTGCACATGCTGTCATCCTGTATCAAGCAAAACATCAGAGATCAGCTACAACCTGCACTTCTTTTCAATTAAGGACATCAGCCATCATTACCTCCACTCTCCATCACCAGATTCTGACCTCCATCATAACAAGAAGCATTTTATTTCTTCAGTAACATTAGCTATTTCATCAGATAGAAAAGCATCTTCATTCAGGTTTGTAAACAAATCTGTTTTACATACAGGATAAAGGAAGCAAACCAGTCAGCCTTTCTGACAGGGAAGTGAGGGTATCACATACCAGTTCAAAGTCCATTTTGTCCTGAATGCCTAACATGGAGCCACCAAGCACCAAATGTTTGTCTCAAACAGTAGGCAGGTTGGTTTTGTACCAGCCTACAGGTGGGTCAGTTAGAGCCTGCATCAGAGGCGTCAGCAGCCACCCAGAACAGACACTGGTGACAGTCACATGGAGCAGCAGTCTTTGATCAGCCCTACTGAAAGGGATTCCCTGCTCCACTCTGCATTTTCCTTGGGTAATACACAGATTGAGTGCTGTGCTAGCAACATATTCCATCCCCTATCTAGTTTCTACTGATATAATTTTACTCTTTGGGGGCTTCTTGTAATGACATTTTTCCAAACTTGTGAATTCAGAGAATGATGACTGTTCGTTAAATAACCTTCCTCTAGTTTCAGTTCATTTAATTTCCTCTGAAGAAATCTCAAGGGTATCCTGGTGGAGCTGAGTCATTTAGCATGTCCAAGGACACTCCAAGACAAGGCCATTAGGCATTAATGATTAATACTGTTGTCTTTCAGATACACATACATAATAGACTTTCATGATCCAAGTGAAAAACGAATGAATCCTCAATAATTCAGAAAGGTGACAATAAGTTCCCATCTCTAAAACAAGCAATAATTTCCTTAATGAAACAGTAAGAATAATAAATCCAACTTATATTAACATTCTTACCTTACTAATTTCAGAACTCCAATGAAAATAAGAAGTGAAAGAAATAAAGAGCTGTGTAGTCTAGTGCAAGCAATAGGCAGGGAAGCAGTAAACTGGGCAGTGCAGGTAGGAAAGGGTCCATATGGTATTACTGTTGCCTGCACAGTAGATCTAATCCTGTTCAACTAAAGTTTCCAGTCACCTCAATCTGAGCATATGTATTGGGTATACAAAACATAGTAAAGACTCATCCTCTTTGTCTAATTGCTCAAGATAATTTACATCCAATCTAGCTACTTATTTAATATGTTTAAATATTCAAATACTGCTTCCCAGGACCATCCTTCAAAGGTTGTTTTTATAAAGGCAGTTTTGCTCTGAAACTGAATAGCCCAGGTTTCTTCAGCCTGGAGAAGAGTAGTTTTAGGAACACCTTATTTAAATATTTTGACATTTAAAAGAGGCCTGTAAGAAAGATGGGGACAAACTTCTTAGTAGCACCTACTACAATATGACAGGCAATAATAGTTTCAAACTAAAAGATTTAGGTAGATTTAGACTAGATACAAGGAAAACTCTATTACAATGAGAGCAGTGAAGCACTGTAATGGGTTGCCCAGAATGGTGGAAGATGTCTCATCTGGGAAAACATTCAAGGCTAGTTTGGACAGGGCTCTGAGCAACCTGATCTAGCTGAAAATATCCCTGCTCATTGCCAGGGCATTGGACTAGATGACCTTTAAATGTCCCTTCCAACCCAAACCACTCTGTGATTCTATTAAATCAGAGCTTCACAAGTTGAGGTGAATAAATTCACCTGTGTGGACACCAGCAGCCTTATGCTTCTATTTGAACTGGTTTACCCTCTATAAAGGGAAGCACTTTCTGGACCATGAAGTCCTCCAAGACCCATCATGAAAGCTCAGAGCCAGTATAGGCCATGCAAAGCTGCTGCTGTCCACTAGCTGTGCACTGAGCCTACAGCAGGCAGCAGCACCAGCTGGAGCGTTTAGCAGCATGAGGTCTCCATCTCTTTTTGTTTTACCCTGCAGATGGGTTGTTTGGTATGGTATTCTTGAAAGTCACTTCCCAGAAGCTTTCTCCTTAAGTCTCTCACGTTCATCCCTATTCCTTCCTTTCTCTTCCAGCCCCTTTCCTGCTGTCATCCTCTTTCCTTCCTACAATTCTCACCTTTTCTGCATTTACTCCAATCAAGAATCTATCAGCTTTCCCTCTGCAGCAGGCACCCACGCCATCACATACTTTGAGGAACATGTCCCCAGCATTACAGCAGTATCAAGTTATCCTGACCACAAAAAAACATGAATGTCAATATTCATATACATGATTATAAGTATGCATGTGTAGGTGATGTTCTCTTTTTCACCCAGTTTCAATCCCAGTGATGCTGTTCAAATGTAATGTACTTCCAGTAAATTGTGCTGGAGTTGATACTCACAAAGAACTCAGATGTCCTTTTGTAGAAGGATGGATAGAGATAAATAAATTGATAAATTGCAGCTGTGCCAATTACCAAAGAGAGGGAACAGCCTTGCCCTCACAGCTATGGGTGGGAGTTATATTATGAAAACAAGTACCAAACTGCACAAAGGGGAAGCATTGGAAAGAACAAGACAAGAGGGAGAGAAGCAGCAAGCAGAGACATTGCTTCAGCAGAGAGAACTGAAAGAGTATTTACTAAAGCAGCAGTGGGAGCTAGAGACAGAGTACTTCTATTATTCAATACAACATGTTTATTTGCTGGTGAAACATATATGCTGTGTTTGTGAATTGCAGCTATTAACCTTTGTCAATATTCCATAGGCATAGGTATGAAAGTTAATTCCACAAGCATAAAGACTTTGATGGTGCTTGTTACTACCCCATAAGTGTAAGTACAAAAACTTTGATGATGTCTGATACATCATTGATGATTCGTTGGGGAATGAATCAAGGTCAGTACACAGACATATTCCAGAGTTAGTGGAATCTACACAAGGGATACTTTTACCATGTTTGCAAGAGCCCTGTAGAAGGATGATAGGCATGGCATTTATTTAAAAGAAAGGAAAGGGGGAATTATAGGCACACAGTTTTTAGTGATTGGGAATGGAGCTGTGGCTAAGCCTCATCCTTAATGGGCTACAACTGTGTAGGACAGGTGAACAGTAGTGAGGGTAAAGAAACATGGAATGTTGAGGTGTACTGACCAATCAAAAAAGGGGAGAGAGGGCACACAGGTGTAATGCTTGAAAGATTGATTGTATAAAAGGTTGTAGTGAAGAACAAAGTGCTGATACTTGAAACCTTCGGTGTCAGTCATACCTTCATCATACTTTCTTATGTTTCCCCTACCCATTGCTTTATGACTCTCTTCTAATCTGATGGTGAAGCTGCTTAGAAACAAATACAGATAAACTGATGTATTATCAAATAATTCTCTACTTCTGCTGATCTTATCAGAGACAGCAGACAGATAGTGGCAGCACTGGCCACTTTACCCAATCTTGTAGTACTTTTGCCAGTGCTCCTCGGTAGCATATCTGTGCCTACACTGACTGTGGGTTGCTTTTCCTAGTTACCACTGCATTTTACAGAAATGCATTTTTGCATTTCTCTAAGAAGCTGTGCGCTGCCTCTCTAAGCCAGAGACTGAAAGCCTGTGTTTTACCAACCTTGAGCAAACCACCATGACACAATGCCAGTTCCTCAAAGAGATCATCCAAAAAGCCGAAAGGAATACTCACGCCAAGATGCCAGAGATGTAAAGGGTTTCAGCAGACAAGTATGAGAGGTAGCTGAACATGAAGACCAGCAGGGGTTCGATTGAAGAGACGTTGTGGGTGAAACGAGTCATGAATGCTGAGACAAATCCAAATACGATGCCAAACAAGACTCCACCCAGCCCCACCACGAAGAAGCGAGCAAAGCCGGCAAAGATATCGATGGATTCAATTTCTTCATACCTGTGCATCTGGGTGAAGGCGATGAAGATGTTATACAAAACCTACATGTGAAAATAAGAAGACAGCAGTTAGTCATCTTTCTGGACCTGGCAGGGTTACTCATTTCACAGGTGAAAAAACGTGTGTGTAAGTGTCTGTGTATCCCAGAAATTGCTTTTTCTGGGATAGGTAAGACAGATCACAAAGTAACAACTGAAATCTCAGCTGACGTTTAACAAGTGCCAGAAATAAGAGTCTGTTAAGTGTCCTGAAAAAGAGAAAAAAACCCCCCAGGGGTAAATAGCTATGAAATATAAGTAAATTACTGGGGGACCATATGCCATTGAAACAAAATAACTAATAAATAATAAAATATTAAAAATACAATAATAATATTACAATAACATTATTACAACAGTATTACAATAAAATACAAAAATAATTTTAAAAACACACTGTTTTTTCAGTTTGTTTGATAGTTAATTTTTGGTCTTTGTAGCAGAAATTAAAAGCCCAGCTGGGTACCTTAAAAGCCCCAGGCTCTACCCTCCATGGTTTCTTCTGACTGAGATTGGGGCAGGGCAGGGACTAAGAATCGCATCTTTGATTTAAATCCCATTTAGTTTGTTTATAGGATCAGGCGGTAGACTCAACAAACTTCATTAGATTGACATGGGAATGTTACATGTTTTTCAATAGCACTTGACACATAAAAATCAGAAAACATCACTGGAAAGGGAAGATAGTAGCCTCAGTTTCATATTGTCTCTAGCTAGGTTTAAAAAGCCTCTCTATCCTCATATATTTGGAGTTTGATACCACTTAACCATCTCCTCAGAGGACAATCTCAAACTATGAAGAAAATGCTGTAGCACTCTAAATGTTCTAAAGACCCTGCACATGAACATATTTTGACTAGAAAGTTTGAAATTACAAGAATTAAAAGAAAATATCAGATTAGAAGATTGATTAAATTTAATGTAAATTATAATTTCATAGAATGTATCATAAAATTTGATATGTAATGATAATATCTTCGAGTAGACAACTTTACCGAACTTCTATTATCAATAATTTCTATTCTGCAGAAACCGTTAATGAAAATTTTTCAGTATATTCTACTTTCATTCATCTTTTAGAAACTAGTAGAAAATTTCCAGAGTGGTGTAGTAATAAAAAGGCCTTAGAGGTTGCTGACAATCAGTTAATATTAAGTCCTGTCAGATCTGTTTACAGTAAGTGTGTAACACATGAAAGTCACCTTTCAGTTTTGAAGAGAATTTGGGAAGAACTAAAGACACCAGCTCTCCAAAGCTGTTGCATTAAAGCATTAGTTCAAAAACAATAAATAGACCAAAGTAATTTGCATTTTATGGTTTTCTTTGGTCTTTCTTCTTCATCTACTTAATTCCAGAAGGTTATTAAGAAGACTAAAGCAGGTATTTGCAGGTAGAAGAGTCATGCTCATTAGGATAATAATTACTGCTCAGCTACTATCTAATCTTAAATTGCTGCTGGGGATATATAACCTTGAGCTGTCACACAGTCTGTTTTCCAGGAGGCTCACTGCTAATAGTTCTGGGAGACAGTCAAAGCCAAACAAAATATTTCATTTAAGAAAATACCCAGAACTTCTTTTTTCTAAAGCCTGTATATAAAATTTGTCTCTTCAGTGGCAGATAAGGAAAAGAGGGTTCATGTCTTCACAGTAAGCACACCTCACCCTACCAACCTCATAGCTTTTAATTTCAGAGTTGTTTTCTTCTGTTTCCCTTTATTGCAGACTTTGACCCCTTCCTAAGACTTGTGATTCTTTACGAATGATACCACAGCATAAGTCTATGCTGACAATGAAGAAAGATTCCCAGCAAATGACTTAAGAATTTTCTCACTTTTCTAGTTCCTAAAGTGCCTATATGATTTAACTGATTTGGCATAAAAATGAAAGCTACAGAATATGACACTTTTTTTTTTCCACCATGCTTTGTGGGAGTAACATGTAAGGCTCAGCTAAGTTACACTGCAGTGTTCATGCCAGTAAATCAATTACTAGAATTCTTTATGTGTTAGGAAAGACCGAATCAGATTAGGAGGCTTTTGTTCACACAAAAAGAAGAGATGGATTGATAGTGGTCTCATGCAGCAACTCTGAGAACGTCATGCTTTGGGCTGTTTGGAGAGGATTTTGTACCACTGGACAGCAGGGAGCGGAACAGAGAGCATGACACTGCTGCCACAGGGGACTCCCCAGGGACTGCTCCATGCTCCAGGTGTCTGTGTACAATTACTGCATGTATAATCCACATCAGAAGCATTGGAAGAAGAGATTTTCAGGTGACTGCCTTAACAACCAACAGAGGCTGTCTTTCTTAATTCTTTCTTACCACCCTGCTACTTCTTTCTGAGCCCTGTAGTTGACTTTACTCCAAGCACAGAGGAACAACTTTTACAGCAGGAGCAGAGTATCTATATCCTCCTTACTAGCATCCAAAATAGTGGTCAGTCTTTCTCAATGACACCAAAGATGCAATTTCAAATCTCTCCAAATTAAAAAAAAAAATGTACTTAGGTCTTTGACAGGTATTAGATTTAACTGTTCTGCTGCATACAAACAGAGGGTTCCATTAGAGAATACAGCCAGTGCCACTTATTTTGAGTACAGCATGATATGTAGATGTTCTCAGTATTTCTAAAATCAAGCCTCAGAAATGAAACAGGGAATATTCCACTTCCTGATGCATACAGGTGCTCAGCTCCTGTTTAGAAACAAAATTGTCTGTGTATATGTGGGAGCAGAGCTTCAGATGGCTGAAACACTTGACAGCAAAATCAGGGTATTCACTGAGTTCAGGCTTGAATAAGACCTGCACTGGAATTGCACTTTTTTTGAACAGGGCTTTGACATTCCACTAATGCATGATGTATTCTAGGTCCAGCCCTGGTGCTGTCTGAACTATTCTGATGCTAACAGCCCACTCAGAAATAACTGGGGAAAGAAACAATTAACAGGACTTGGAGCCTTCTTTTTCCATCCACAGACACAGCTCTACCAAGGAAAATAAGAAAATATATCAATGGGTAAAAAGAGCAAATCATCAACTTTTCTCCCAACCCCTTTAGGGGAAGTCATAATTTCTAGAATATAATTCTAATTCTGTTATTTTGTAGTATCTTTTTATATACCAGGATATTGAACTAAATGTAGGAGACAGAGTTATTGTTGCCCCAAATGCAACTTGCCCACAAGTTCAACAAAACTCATACCAGTTTTTCCTGCTGGGGGAAAGAAAATGTTCAAGCTGATAAGCAGGCTGGAGAGAAACAGGAGATATCTGTATTTAAACAATAAAAAAAATATGTATGCTTAGTATATCTTGGTGATATTATCTTTTTAAAATACTTAGAGTTAACTCAAATGAAACTGTTAGGAGAGGAAGAGAAGGAAATGGTAAGAGAAGACACCCGAGACAAATAGTTTTAAAGTCTTGGAAAAAAGCAAGTGAGATATCAGAGAGGAGAAAGTCACCTACTGGATTCTATTCAGGTGACTAATAGTTTAGTTTTCTTAAGCATGAAGCCAGGTAGAGATTTTGAAAGCTGAAATGGCCAGAAAGGGGATGAATGGTGGTTGATGCAGAGATGCAACATCAGGAGCTGACAAGCTGATGGCAATGCAGCTGCTCTGAGATGAGCCCCAAAGATGAGAGTGTGTGGGGCAATGGGAACTCTCAGTGCAGCACCCAACATACCCCACGTACAGCCCTTGTACCCTCATTTACTAACACACCCAGTGCTGCTGAGCAGTGCCTAAGTCCACTGTTTTAAGAGGCTTTCTGTCACTGCACAGTCACACTGCAACAGGATCCTGACTGCAAGCCCCGGTAAATACCATCAGGAGTTGGACCCACATGATAAATAGCTGGGAGAAAAGGAAAGGCAAGGTACTGAACCCATCAAAAAAAGCATGAAACAAGCTCTTCCAGTGTGAAAGAGAGGTATTACATATTTGAGGTCAGTATTTTAAGGAGCCAAAAAGACAAGTGTAAGAGATAGATGCATTGGGGATTTTTCTGTTACAACTGTAGCACCCAAGTTGTTTGAATGTAAATTAAATAACACTTGTCCCTTAGCTCTATATCAGCCCTGTATCTCTGATTGCCAAGAGGAAGGATTTATGATCCTTAGGCTGTGGCTGCAAGAAGTTACTTCATTCCTTTTCCTTTTCTCAGTGCTCATAAACTGCACTTCTCCCACAAAGCCTTTCAGCAGTGAACTCTGTACAGATTTTACAAGTCCAAAGTGGGCTCATGTACAGCAGTATCGGAATAGTTTTTATGTGTTTTAGATTCCTGTGATTTAAATTCTGTAAAGATCTTATCTAGTGGAATTCCTTAACCTGCTGTTCATTTGTACCACGTGAGCAGTTCTGTTGGTTTCTGAGCAATAAATTTCCTGTTTGAAATTTCTTCCTTGAAAAACATGTTTTAAATGTTCTTGTCACTTCTGCTTACAGCTACAATTTCAGTTTGCTCCAATTTTACCAAAACTAATGAGATAAGGGGAAAAATACTAGCAAAAGGAGCTTTATAAAAACACTTCTACTACAAAAAAAACCCCAACAACATCAACAACAAAAACATGACCAACAAAATCTCCCTTATTCAGGAAACATTGTTTCTGGATATTTTTGACAAGACAGCCAAAAAAGGCATACATTTGTCAGATGTCAATATTTTTACTGATGGAAACAGAGCTATGCACAGCTCTTAGTGGCATTTGGAATTCCTGTCTAAGGTCTCTGGTGAAATTTCTGGAAGGGGCTGGAGGACAGTGTGGCCTCCAGAGGTTATTCACATCTGGTTTGCTTTTTTTTTTCTTTCCCCCCCGCCATGAGGACTCTCTCAGGTACATGACATAACAGAGTCTCCTGTATTTCTACCCTTGCTGCCTTCAGTCTTTAAGCAGTACAATTTTCTATTTATTTGTTTGCACAACGTCAAGAACAAGCCGCACTTCCAGGTGTCAGCAACTTTTCGTTCTTTGTTCATACATAAGCCTCACCTGATTATAAGCCACACATTACAATACAGAGTGTGACAAAAGGTATCTATTCTATCACTATCTGTTGAGGGTGGGAGCAGTGATCCTTATCTCCGTGGGAAATATTCTGCTCATGGGCCATCCATTGAAATCAGGCAGGGCATTGTTCTTTATCTTTTCACAACCCATCCTCCCTCCAGAGAGTAATTTTCTGCTAATGGCCCATTGAGTCCCACTGTGTGACTGATAAAATTACTACATCCCATTGGAAATTGCTTCAGCCAGGGGGAAGAGCCCAACATTTCTTACCAAGATAAAAACAGAGGCTTTGGGACACTAAGGGAGCCCCTTTCTCCACTGGACTCCAGAGGAAAACTGGATTTCTCCGCATCATCACTGGACCTTTAGAGGGAAACTGCACCTTCTACAGAACCACTGCTCCAACTGAATCACATCTGTCACTGCAGGAGGATGCAGCCACCATTTAATGGGACTGCTACCAACACCCTGCCTGACAGGGTGTCAGGTTGTACTCTGACTTTGTCAGGGTTTGGAGTTTGTTTCTTTGTAGTACTGTATTTCTATTTTAATTTCCCTAGAAAAGAACTGTTATTCCTAATTCCCATATTTTTGCCTGAAAGCCCCTTGATTTCAAAATTGTAATAATTTGGAAGGAGGGGGTTTACATTCTCCATTTCAAAGAGAAGCTCCTGCCTTTCTCAGCAGACACCTGTCCTCCAAACTAAAACAGCAACTTTTTGTTCTTTGTCCATATATAAGCCGCACCTGATTATAAGCCGCGCTTTGGGTTCGAACCAAAATTTTAGTCAAAATGATGCGACTTATAATCGTGAAATTACTGTAATGTCAGTGAATGCAAGACCACATTTCACGTGTATGTGTATGTTTCTATCTTCCAGCAGTCCTAAAACACACATTTTGGAAAGAAGTAATATAAGATATAATTTTTGCCTACATTAAAATCGCTTGCTTGTAATTGAGTGGAGTATTCATAGAATAAATAATGTATTAGGATCTCCTTTGAGTTGTTCTTGTCCTGTGCCCAGTAACCCTACAAGCTACAAGAGTCCAAAGAGGGGAAGACAAGGAGCAGAAGGAAACTCACCACAGTTATGCCATCATTTAGCAATGACTCTCCAAAGATCATCATGTAAAGCTGCTCATTAACAGAGGCTTCTTCAAAAACCACCAGAGCTGCCACAGGGTCCACTGCTGAAATCATGCTGCCAAAGAGCAAGTTCTGCAGCAGGTCCAGGTCGGTCAGGCCGAAGGCTTTGATCTGGCAAACTCCATAGAGGGAGAGGCCAATTCCAAATGAGTTTAGCAGAGATCCCAGAACAGACCACCACAGAATGGATCCAAGGTTTTCAAAAAATGGTCGAGTTGGCATGAAATAACCCTCCTCCAGAATAATGGGTGGAAGGAGATATAAGAAGTAAATACTAGTGTTCATCACTGGTGGAGATTTGTGATGGGAAACAAAGATGATTGCTCCTACTAGGGCTCCAATGGCAATCAGGATGCAGCTTTCAGGCATAAGTCTTGGTAATCGGTGAAAGATATGGAAACCTTGAATAAAACATTAGGTGATTATTCAAATTTAAATTAACCCAGTGTCAGACAACTCTCTTACCTGTGTTTGGACACTTTGCCTTGAGCCAGTCAACTTTTATTCTAAGGATTACGAAGGTAAAAACAGGCAGTACTGTTCTCTACAAAACTAAACATTCCCACACTAGTATCACTAAAGCAGGGCAAGAGTTGGACCATTAATTTCTTCTCTTCCTGCTGCCCAGCTCCTGATTTCTGAGCAAGCATGTCTGAGTTTAAGTTCACTTATGGGAAGGGAGAAACCTCTTTGATCCTCCACAATTTGGAAGGAAAATATTCTTCAAGAATCCTTACTGCCCACCTGCTGCTGGCTCATCTATACAAGGAGCTGTGTGATCATACTGTGAATGAGATGTGCCTGTACTAAAAATGTCAGGATTTTTTAAAATTTACAAGAATGAGGACAACTAAGAAACTGTTAAATGCAATCTCCGTGACTCCATGCTTGAAGTTAGGTCAGCCTCCATCTTGCAACTCTGGAAGGTTCTGCCACACAACATTTCTGTGACCTTGAAGAATCAGTCTTCAAAAGCAAAGAAACAAAAAATATTTTATGAAAATTTCAATAATTTTTAGGAAGCTATTTTTTTTTTCACCAAGAGGTATGTTTATATCATAACTCTATTCATCTGCTTTTTAATTTAAAAAAAATCATTTTCAAATCTTATGCCAGTCTTACAGATGAGGGGATTGTTTGCCTTTCAAGATCTTGGAACTGTTTCTCACCCTTAAATCTTGAAACCCAGAAAAAACATAATACTTGAACAAAACACTGAAAACTCTAACAGTCTGGAAGTCTTTTTCCCTGGGTAACCAGATTATTCAGACTCTTTCTTCCAAATATATTTAAAAATCAACAGCTCCACACTTTTCATCAAAAATAATATTATTTGAAAACTCACAGTAAAAGTAACAGGTCCACCTGTCAGGTATCACACAGTTCTTCTAAAGTATCTGTTTAATGTTTAAAACAGGAATATTCTGTATATGTGCCATATGTCAAGTCTTGTGTTTTTATAGATGATAAAGAATTTGGTAAATATGTTGACTAACACACTCTGCTGATGCCATAACAAATTTTTTTGGTGAGAATTTTGATTGTTATGTTACCAGTGAAGACATTTGTAGGAATCAGCTATAATGAAACTGGCAAATCATGGATAGTGGTAATGATTTTTGTCAGTTGGATGACTATGACAGGAAAAATCTTTACCTTCAGACCACCTCCAGAGGAAGATCAAAAGAAAAGGGAGATTTTATGTCTATAACTCTTCACATTATTAGCATGTTTTCATTTATTTGATATTGCTGCATTAATTCTAAATGGTCAAAATAATTTCAGCCCAGCCATGAAAATGTATAAGACATGATGAGCCTTTTTTGCTATGTTAATTACAGCTCCTACTGCAATTACTGCTCCCTGAGTTGCCTTTCCCCTTTCAGATACCCACATGGAGCTCTAATAGAGGCTAGGTGCATTACTATGTATTCAAAAGATTCCTAGCCTACACCTCTGATGATCCCCACCCTCAGAAACTCATTCTCTCACCCAGGTTTTGCTTTTCACACCGGCTTTAAGGAGAAAATACGTAAAACAAAGACTCAGAGTGAAATGTTTCCTTTTACTCATAGAAAGGAAGAATGTTTTACACTTTCTCTCCAAAATTCGATACACTTGAAGTCTCAGTCTGGTGTAACTGATTTCTACAGCTATGTCAGGTTGCAAATTCCAGTATCTTGTGATCTATAAGGACTAGGAAAATGAATGGATAGCACTGTGTCAGGGAGTTCTGTTGCTATTTGCTACTCACAGCCTAAGAGACATGAAGGCTAGAGGTCATATGTTAAGTAAGATGGAATCATTCTAAGGTGGAATTTTGGCACTGCTGTACTAATGAACACACCTGCTCTTTTGAGGACAGACACCGTAAAATCAATCCCAGCTACAAAGTGAATGGAAGTTACTTGGTTGTGTTGTACTTTTCAAACTTCTTTCCAAGTTAAGAGAACCCAAGATCACATTTTCCACTTACCTATTTTTGCAAAAGAGGCAAGGAGGATCCAAAGGGTAACTTCATAGGGAATTTGCACATAGTCATAGTCCACTGTGAAAACATGTAGCCTCATGTCTTGAGAGGAGTCAACACCATTGGAACCATGTTCATAGTGAAGCAAGGACCTCTTGCCCAGGCTGGGCTCATCCCCATAAGCAGCAGCAGAGCAGGATACCATGCTCAACAGCAGCAGGTTGGAAAGCTGTGCATGTGCACGCATGGCAAAGCCCATGTCTGGGGCTATGACGATTTTATTACAGATTTAGCATATAGTGGGTGCATGAAGGTGTGCACAGTCACTTCTGCTGATTCACACTGCCCACAACCACTTCTTCCTCAGGGCTCTTCCATTTGCCTGTTAGAGGTCATTTCATAGTCCTTTAGTGCCTGTCCCGCTCCTGGTGCTGCAGAGGGACCTCGAGCTCATATGAAGATACCGGTTGTGCAGGTTCCTCTGACCCAGAAAAACCTTGGCCAAGGCATCACCCTGTTGAGGAATAAAAACGACCTTGCCAACTACATTACTTATGCAGCCTCTGATTTTTATCACTGTCCAAAAAAAAAAAAAAAAAACCCAAAAAACAAACCCAAACAAACAACAAAACAAAAACCCCAAACAAAAAAATACTTTCAACGCTCACGGTTTAGGCACAAGCTCAGCACGAATAGCATCAGCTGGGAGAGGTGGTGGCAGCCTGGGCAGGCAGGAGAGGCTGCTCCGTGCCTTCCTCTCCTGCTCCCCGGCTGCCTCCCCAGCACACCTCGGGCACCACACCTGGCACAGCTCCCTGCCCCTGGCACGCTGGTAACAAAGCGACCCGGTGTGTAAATAAAGGAACTGTGTAAAGGGACTGTGCAGGACTCACGGGAGGGACATCTGGTGGGGCACTGCGCAAATTACAGCCGCGTTTGGAAAGGAGCTCCCCTTCTCAAACACCTGTATGTGTTTAGCAGGCAGTATCAACATAAAGAGGAAGGTCTGAGTCACACCACCTGCCTGAAATTGGATCTTGAGTTGTCTTGTGTTTGGCATTTGTTTTACTCATATCACTAAGGCATTTACTGGGCAAACACATTATCCTCCTCCTCCTCCTGCTCTTATGGATCATTCTTTTAAAATGCCAGCATATTTTCTCCTCCACAAAAACTGCCATGTTTAGTGTAAGGATAACAGGGTGTGCAAACATAGTGCTGTTGGTTGGAAGCTTCTAAAACCTGCATTACTTATCTTAGAACTGAGTGCATTTAATTTACTGACAAATAATTCAAAATCATCTATGATTTGTGTTAGAAGACAGCGCAGATAGTGAGAACAGATATGATACCCCGAAATAACTAGTTCTGAGGACACTGAAACCACACTGAATGTGCTTGGGAGGGGATTCCTTCAAACCAACTGGCCTCACAGTCTGTATGTCCCTTCATGGATGGAAAATATCTTGCACAGGACCTTCTGTGGAAGGGATCCAGTGTGTACAACTACTATGGTCTATAATGCAAAACAAGAGGCAACAAATGGTGACAGCTGGTAAATTTGCATCAAAATTATAATGATCTGTACTACATCTCTGATACAGGTGCAACTGCAATGTCAAAATTTCTGTGGTACAGACAGTACCCTTAGATGTTCTGCTTCTACATGAAGCACTGTGTTCTGACAGCCTCACAGCAACAGCAGTTTTGAACACAATATAGCATTAGGTAGATCATGCTCAGCCTGATTGCAAAAGAGTTCTTTTTTCCAGTATATTGGTCCTGTCAATAGCAGTATTTCTTGGAATCCCTTTCCAACAAGGAATCTTGTAGATGAGATATTAAATTAGCATTATAAAACAGGGATTAGTTAAGTTGTGGGCCAAATTAAGTGAGCAGAACAACAGAGCAGAGGCTATACCACTCATTTTGCTTAATACTGACCATTGCATTTCACTCAGCTATAGACATACACACACAGACTGCAAGATCGTTTGAGAATAAGTGGTATGAGCTCTGGAGAGCAGCCAGAGGACTGCAAGGGAAAGACTTAGAGTCCCTGCAAGTCTGCTAGCTGTGACAATCAGGGCTTTGATTTACACCTGCAACACACCCATAATGCCAACAGGTTCAGTGAGCATTGAGTGTCCAACACCAGACAGATCAGCAATGATCAGGTGCAGGTGTCCCTAAGTGGGAAATGTTTCATAACTCGTGGAATTCTTCCCCTCACTGAAGGAAGGATGGAGATGCCTGAGATAAGCCTACACAGTGGTTCTTCTTGTCTGAATCCCTTTGGTATACCCAGCTGTAGCAGTCTCTCATGGTATTTTCTTCCCACTGGAGAGTGTAACCCATTTGAAGAATTTGGATATGTCCCACTGGACTACATTAGAAAAATTAAACTGCAAGCTTCCTCCGGAGTTCCCTTTTATTAATATTATTCTAGAAAACAAGTGTTAAAATATTCCAGAAAGGAATCTAGTGCAAAGAACATTGCATGTCTCAAAATCAGAGCAAAGTGGTATAATAAATATAATAAAAATTGTAACAAAGTATTAATTTATGAAAGATAATTAGTCTTCAAACATTTACAGTTGTGTGCAGGGGCACAGTTTTGCTGTGCACTGTCACACTTCAGCCCTTCTGACTGTTTCAGAGTGAGCTATTGCTGGCTGTAGGGTCAGTTGACTGTGGTCAGATGATATAGAAAACGTCTTTGACAATTCTGTTACCATTCCTGAGCCTGATGTCATCCCCCTGGGAAATTTGTCCTATTAATGAATAACCTTTGGGATAAACCCTTGAGGCTGCAATTTTCCAGTCTCTTGGTAGTTTTCGTTGGCATATGGTACCGCATGTATTTCCAGAACTTCTTGTGTGGAGCAGCAGAAATTGAAGACTTCCAGGTAACAATGGGTAAAATCCTAAGTGCTTTCTTCACTACTGGAGGCAAAGTCTCTGGCTCTTGGAAATCCTGGAACTTTATTAGTACTGGTTTGATCCCTTTATCTTCCAATGCACAGTTCACCGCTGCCTGCAGTTCAAAGATGCTTGGTCCACTGACATAGGCTGGGCTTAAAATTATTATTACCCGTCTGCTTTGTTTAATAGCTGTTACAACGTCATCTGTGTATGCTGGAGAGGAAATGGTGAGAGTTACTGCATTCTGAAAAGGAGTTTTT
Source organism: Catharus ustulatus (assembly GCF_009819885.2). Taxonomy (NCBI): domain Eukaryota; kingdom Metazoa; phylum Chordata; class Aves; order Passeriformes; family Turdidae; genus Catharus; species Catharus ustulatus. Next base: position 94,624,080 of record NC_046222.1, on the reverse strand, counting down.
ATCTTATCAGTTCCTTTATCAACAGCTAAACCCAGAAATAAGTCAAGAATAGGAATGCTGAGTAAACACATAACAGCTAGAAAAGTGTTTGCCATCAGAGGGTACCATGGCAGTTCTTATAAAACAGAAGAACACAAGTTTTTGCTCAGGACATGAACGGCCCAGCTCACACACTTCAACAGGGTCTCAAGGGACACTTGGATTTGTCTTTTTCTCTCCCAGGAACAGATACACAAGGCTTTCTAATTACTGAGATAGCACTGCCTAAAGTTGCTCAGAAGGTAACTACTGAAATATTTGAAGTCTTCTTTCCAGGGAATGGAGTCTGCTTGCAAAGAAATTCTTGCACAAGAAACTTTGTCACAGTCTAGTAGCTCACAGTGACCTCACTCCAAAGTATGTATGTGTCAGGTGCAGGGACCAGACACAAAGATCAAAACATTATGAGATTTGAACATAAATTCCACTACCTAATTATATAACTCATTGCTCTGGTGCATAAAGGGGTTTTTTTGGGTTTTTTTTGGCAAAGTGAAACACAATTTTATGAAAAACTGAAGATTTTCTACCATGCCCAGGGACCTTACCTCCTCCTGGAAGAATATCTCTTTCAAGAATACATAGCTTGTATCCATATTTATTTTCTAGCATATCTGGAAGAAGCTCCAGGGCAAATTTTTCCTCACTAATTAAAGCAGACCCACTTTCAGAAGAGTTTAGTTTTGCATAGGACACGAATGCATCAAACTCCTTGCCATCTAAAATAAATAAATTAATAAATTAATTAATAAATTAATAATTTAATGACTTTATGTACATCAATAAGTCTGGCTGAAGCATTCAGCTTCTTTCTTAAAGCTCTGTTTCCAATTATATCTGTTAAAGTAAGCACAACACAAACCTAAAATTATGACCTGTTCATGGATTACAGCTATCCAGTCACCAAAGACAGCTTTGTTCTTCACTGTCTTGCAAATTTTGTAGATTTATGCTACCAAAGCAAACAAGGAACCTAGAGATATTTAGTGCAAGGTAGTTTAAGGATCTGGTCCCTTCCAGGCCATGTGGTAGCCATGATGGTAGGGAATGATTCTCAATCTTTTCTCTCATTTGCCCAAATGCTGCTTAAAAAAACCCAAAAATTCTTGTCAATGGCCAATCTTCTTTTAAAATATAATGAAGCTTAAAGGAGCAATGTTCTTGAATATTAGTTGCTTGCAAAAGATTTGCTGTTTCCATATACTGTTATGCTTGTAAACAGAGAGACTTCTATAAGGAGCAAAAGCTAAGTCTGATAAAAATGTCAGCTCAGTCACCAAGGACTGACCAGTTATTGAACTTCAAGTCTCCTTAAAAGAACATTTGTACAGTGCAGATGAAACATAAGTAAAGAATTTTTCATAGCTTTGATCACCCTGGTACCAGCATCCTGAGTTAGGCCCATTCTTAACTACAAGGCAAAAGTAAATTGTATCTATTTGCTGAATAAACTTTGAACTATACTTGCGGGAGAAGGAACATAAAGGGAAAGAATTTCTGGTGAAAGCAAAGGGCACAGTGGACTCAGTCCAGTTTCCCAGTTACTTGAAACCATTTAAGATATCCTAAGCCTGCCAGATTTGACAGGAAAGTAGTGAAGACTCATGCATTTTGTGATGGTAGGACATCCTCAGGCAGCCCAAATTACATCAGACACCTCTGTTCAATTAGCTGAATCACACGACAATATAATGAATAAAAACCAGAAAGAAATTCCCCTGTGTAGAGCAGAGTGCCACTCAGGGTGCTGCTGCAGGGTGAATCTATATGAATTCACCATACTGCCTGCACCTTCACTGCTTGGGAACTGAGACTCCTACATCCAGCACAGACACTGAAGTGCTGAGCACCATGATCCACATGCCTTGGTGTTAACCTCCTAATTTCTATCCCTAGATGTAAGATTAGGATCACAGAAACAAGCCAGAGTCATCAAGTTCCCACAGGATCTAGAAGAGACATATGTAAAGCAAATTCAGAAAACTAACATGTTCAGCTGGGGCTGAACACTTCAATTCAGAAACAGCACATAGCAGAAACTGTGTCATCAAATCAAAACAGAGGTGTGCAGATTAGGTTTGGAGGCCAAGAATGTGATCAGACAACACATGTTACATCTCTGCTTCTCCCCTCTGCTCCTGGCCAAACACTTTCAATGACATCCTTCTACTGGTGCTGAAGCTCTTATGATAATAGAGGAAGATGATTCATTTCACTGGACACACACCATCTTTTACTGAGTTATTTTTCTGCCAAGCTGAGCCAATTTAGGCACACAAAGTGAATCACCAGCTGTAGGCACACAGAACTAATGTGGGAATCAAAAGTGGGCCAGAGGGTCACTAGATCGGTTTAGCTGAAGTTCAACTCATCTATACCCTAAATTGAAGCTTCTTTGAAAACAGATTTTAAATGACAATAAACTGCTCTACAAGGCAGGTATTCCTCATTTCACCCACAGAGGTCACTACAACCTTTTTAGACAACAACCACTAAAAAACATACATTTTATAATATTGCTATTACGATAACAAGTTAAAAACAAATATAAAAGAGGCACCATTAGGCCATTTTTTTCACATAATTGTACAGGAAAATTACAAGCTGAGGAACTTTAGGTGCTATATTTAAGATATTGAAAGTGTAGGAAGTGAAGAATACCTGACTTAAGCAAAGTGATGGCATATGTGTTCTATAAATGTTAGTATCAAATCCCCTGCATTATTTCTTTCTACATGTGGAAGAAGGCAGGATTTTTAAAAAGATATATCTGAATTGGCTAAGGAGGCAAATTAACCCTGGAGGGCTCGTGGTTTCTCTGTCCACAAGGTCCTGCACAACCTAGGCTGGCTCTACTTTGAGCAGGTGCCCAGGGTATCTTCCAACCTTCATTTGTCTGATCCTGTGCTGAGAGGGACATAAGAGAAGAAATTATAAAAAGAAAGAAACAGCAAAATCAAGTTATAACTGCTGCTTTGCTGCTTTATGAGCAAGTCCATCAGACCTCAGGTGAACTTGATACGCATCATGAAGAGAGAAGGACATAATCTGCAGGTGAGAACACATTTTCCTTGGGCAGAAAACTCTCTGGGTATGCACAGTTGGTCTGCACAACCCCCATACTCCCAGTCTGCAGATGGTGCTGTGTGCATGAGGTCCAGGAGAGGCGGGGACAGGCAGGGGAACAGGGGCTGCCAAGGTGGAACCCAACAGTGTCCTCAACTTCAGTGCACATGCCTTGGCAGGTCTGACTGCTGACATGCAGGGTGTGCTCGAAAGGGACTTTCCACTTAAATCACTTTGTTTTCAGATAGAGGGGAAATTTTGAGTGATTTCCCAAATTGCTTTTGCCAAATGCTTCAGGGCTTGCAAAAAAAGTTTTCCAAAAGGGCAGTTAACTTTCTAGTTATGCAGGCACTTATAGGCATCTAGATACAGTTGTTTCACACTCACATATAAAATACATTTGCAAACACAAAAACAGACACAGACACCTCTATCTCAAACTGTATCAAGATGCAAGAATTTTTAGGAAAATTTTCTCAGGCAAAAACTATCAGAATTCTTTCAACCCATGTATGAAAATCATACATTAAGTTCTTTGGAGTAGTCGTAGTAATTGCTGCTACACTGTCTATTATTTCAGGGGCCTGGTTTAGCTGAGATGATGGGACAATGCTACTACAGAGACTTGAAAAGTCAAAAGCTAATCACTCAGGTGCAAAAGTCAAGTTGTTTCCAAAGATTTTAGAAAGGAAATATGAATATTTCCAGAAATTCATTTGTCAGTTGGTGTCCTTTAGAATCTTATTTCTCTCTTTTGTTTATTTTTCTGAGAAACATTTTGGCTTCAAATGAAAAATACAAGACCCTGGAGTCTTTTACTTTATGAAAGGTCCCTTCATTCTTGTCCAAAGGTTTTATTGAACTTTTTCGGAGAACAGTTTTGAAATGTTAGAGATGCTAAATTATTCCCTGCAAATCGACAGCCAAAATTCATCTTCTTATTCTAATCTTCTATGTGTAAATTAAAATAAAAGTCTAACTGACATTTCAGTTGGTATTTCTGACTTTTTTGACTGACTTTTTTATCTGACTTTTTTTCCATCTGCACTCACTGAGCATCTTGCAAGGTTTAATAGTCTTTGTACTTGCTCAAAGAGCAGAAGGTCATTAAAAGAACTTAATTAAATGAGTGATTCATACCAGATTATCCCACATGACAAAAGGTAATAGAAAAACTGGAGCAAATTAATATTATACAAGGTTTCTTACCTTCTGTATTTTTGTTGTGGACCAGATAACTTCGATACATCAGCACTATCTCAATCCAGTGCTGGTAAATAAAGGCAGTGCACAAAACAAATGCCAATAGAGTAGAAATGGCACTGCATAGTATATATAAGAACAGCACTGCAGAAAGAAAAGAGTCTATCATAACTCGGGTTTCCAAAATAATATCAACACTTAGAATAAAAAATCAGTCCAGAAATGGGGAAAAACCATCATACAGTCTTTTTTCTTATCCCATTGGCAAAATATAGGGAAGTCAAGCTATCATGTAGCCACAAACCTTAACATAGGATTTTAGTCTGCTGTCAGTGACCTTTTTTTCGTGGCATCTCTTTGGTGCTATGAAAAGCCAATCTATGACAGAATGCACAGAGAGAATAGTCTCTGGTACACTCAGCAATGCTGAAAATAGTCATCACCTGAGATGGAAAAGCTACATCAGAACAGACATAGCTGCACACAGCTGCCCTCCTGGCAGCTTGCTGTTGCACTCCAGTGATGAACCTCCATTGTGAACTATGGTTTAACACTTTAATTTCCACACTGAGTCTGGTTTGGGCCTTGAAAGGCTTGAAAGGCTGTGACATTCGTATCAGTTATGGTAACTTCTCAGAAACATGCATGCTAATGACTGGGAAAATAAAGAGAAATATCCTATGAAAATCAGGGAATGCTGTTGCAGCCTCTGTGCTTCAGTTCAGTATATTGCCTATTAATGTTCAGAGATTATACTCTTCTCTTTTTCCTTCCAGTTATTCTCTAACTTCCACTTGGTTCACCTGCCTGTAGTAAATCCCCAGACAGCCCTGTCCTGAGTAATCCTCAGAATACTGTGGCTTTCAAGACCTCTGACAAATCAGACTTTTCCCACCCAGGCTCAAGAAACTTCTGCTGCTGGCTAAAAACCAGTGTCAGTGGGGAATTAATTACTAGCAGTAGAGTAAATCAAAATGCATATTCAGGGGTAAATAGTCACCAATTGATGTCTTCACCTCTCTGCTTTTTTTTCAGCTGGATCACAGCAGTGGCATTACCCACTGAATTTTCAGCAAAACATGTGAAATTGCTTCTGAGGTCATTTTCAGTAACTTCTTTCAAGGTTGCAACGTGAAGAAGTGTGTGCCCCTTCAAACCTTTTGGATAGACACTAGAGAGGAAAAAACATGTATTTGCACGACACCTTTTCATTCATTCACACAATTTCCAATAGCTTAACACAAAAATAGAGAAGCTTGCAACATTCATCTTGAACTTTTAGCGGTAATGCAATATTCTGGTTTGGAACCTCCACTAACATTGTAAGAAAATGCTGAAGACTGAAAGGTTTATTCTTAATTCATCTACTCAGCAAAATATTTACCACTTGCCTAGTTTTCAATATACAGTCCCCTTTACCTCTGTAAGATCCCTTGTGGTTTTCTAAGATGTAAAATACTTGCCCAGCAGAAATGCAGAGAAATGAAACTTCAAAAAGGAGCCCCAAGACCGAACTAACTGGGTAAAAGACTGAGCAGCTCAGCCTCTTGCACAGAGGTAAAAAAAGCCCAAGGACATGGTAGGCAAACAGATTAAGATAGATATAAGGGGCGGAAGTACAGGAAATGAAGAGGTACCTGAGGGATCCCTTCAGGGTTGAGTGAAAGATATGGGAAATATCTGTGTCTGCAACCACTCCAGAGCACCCAGGGTTTCTGTTTCTGAGTTTTGGCATTTCCCTTTGAAGTCCACAACTGTAAGGATCTCTGGGTAATGCCTAAAAGGCATCTCACATCATGCCACTACAAAATGACAATATACCATGGCTCCACCTCTGTGACCCCGAGAGATGTAGGAATGAGCATAGGCAACTTAACCGAAGACTGTTGGGGATGTTTCATTTGTTGGAATTTTTAAAAATAAAAAGAAACTCTACCAATGAAAAAGCTAAAAACTTGTTAACAGGAATATTCCAAATCTAAACATTCTGAAGTTCAGAAAATGCCATTTCCAGTCTACCTCATGAGTGTGTACATGTGCGTGTGTGAGTGATATCGTAATTCTTTTCTTTCCCATATGGCTCCTATTATGAACTTGATTTTAGCAGTGACAGCAGGTTTTTTGCTTCCCCCAGTGTAGAGAAAATTTACCCATAAAGTTGACTCATGGCTGTGTGGTGAAAGACACACCTGCCTCTACTACAGTGTTGCCTCTACCCTGTTGTTTGCCCAAGTTGAACACTGAGTAAGTGAATGAAAATAGGAAGGAAAGGGAAGCATAATGACTGCAGGGGTTGTCCCCAGGTCACAGGAAACCTTTCCCCTACATGTTTCTTCTCTGCAGGGTCTGGTTAATTCTTACCAGGGAGGATTCCCAAAATTCAGTGACCTGAAATTCAGTGCTGTGAGTCCTCAGACCTAGTTTGTAAAACCCCGATGTCTGAGACACACAAACTCCTTTCAAGGTCCACAATATTGATCTGTTTTGCTGACCTGATTTATTCCCCACTCAGAGACAGCTTCTAAAGACAGATTGTATTAATTACTCACAAGGTACAACAGAGACCGTGCTTTCAAGAACACTTGGAAACAAGAACACTTGAAAATAAGTGATGCAGGCACAGGCAACCAAGAACCCTTCATGTAGAAGCTGTCTCTGAGCTAAAGTTTTAAGAAGAAGAGCAGAGTTTGAGTTCTTTATTTTATGGCCCTCTGAATGTGAAGGTGACATGCCTGCCACTTGCTCATGGAAATATACATTACTAGAAAAAAGCTTTCTAAAGCTTTTTTTTTTTTTTTTTTCAATAAAATGTATTCAGTAAAGTTGTTATAGAAGGACTTTTTCAGTTGTGGTGGTAGTAACTAGGTTACTGGGGAGGATTGGGGAGGAGGTTCTCACCTTGTTTCCTGATTCAATTTCTCACTTGCATTCTCTTCGTTGTTTCGTTTCCATATTACCTTCTTTGGAGAAACTGTTTCAAACCCAAACTGTACACGGCATTCCAATTCAAGTGGCTTGCCTGGAACAAATGAACACAGAAAAACCATGCCTGCAGAATATTATTCTCTTAAATAGCCTAGAAAGCAAAGCTGGTTTGCTTTATCAAGATTCATCATTATTTATCAATACCTCATTTAAATATTTTAATTTGCTTTTGGGGGAGGAATTGAAACTTACCAACTTCTACTTCAAGGACCACAACACCATTGGGATACAAAAGGTTTGGTGGATGAATGGTGTTTTTTGCTGCAATTAACAAGAATATCATTGAGTATAAAGTTATTTTCAGTGCAGAAAACCAAAGAAAATAGCTTAAAATTTAATTTTTCCACTTTTAGGTGGAATTTAGACACCTAAGTCCAAGAAGATGACAGCAAAACTTGTGTAGCTACTCAAACACCTGCTATGTCATTTACTGTGAGGCATTGTCCTCTTATTGAGGGAGTTCAGTCTGTGCTCTAAATTGTTTAGGATTAAAAAACTAGGAACCCCCTTTGCAAAACCCCCTGAAGGGTGCAATCCTCATGTCAGCTCCCTGTCAAACCTCTTTTCCTGCCTGGTGAGCACAAACAGAACACACGCACACCTCATTCACAAGCACAGGTGCTGGTACCAAAAATAGCCCAACCAAAATGTTGTTTTCGAAGCTCAGGCTGCCAAAGGCGCACAGATAATGACACCCACAGGTTGCACAACAAAACCCACAGCTCTGATATGCTAGGAAAGTCCCATACTGCAGGAAACAGTGCCCCCTAACATTTTTTTGGTTGTGGTGGTGGTGGTGGTTTGTTTTTTACCAAACCACAGCAGAGAAATATATCACAGAATCACTGAACAAGCTGAGTTGGAAGGGACCCACAGGATCAAGTCCAACACCCAGCCCTGCACAGGAATCCCCAAAAGTCACACCATGTACCTGAGAGTATTGTTCAAACACTCCTTGAACTCTGTCAGGCTTAGTGCTGTGAACATTTTCCTGTTTAGCCTATACCAGTGCCTGACCACCCTCTGGGTGAAAAACTTTTCTCTAATATTCAACCTAAACCTCCCCTGACACAAATTCAGGCCAATCTCTTGGGTTCTGTCCCTGATCACCACAGTGAAGAGATCAGTGCCTGCCCCTTCTCTTCCCCTCCTGTGGAAGTTGTAGCTACAAGGATGTCTCCCCTCAGTCTGCAAGGTTCTGCGGTAGTACAGATGCACATGGAACCTTTTAAGTGTTTTTCTGACTGAACTAGGAAATGAGGGAAAAGAGCTGAGAAGGACAACGTGCCAGCTCAAATACAGTCAGATCAGAATAAAAACAGAGCTTGTCCAAGCCTGCCCAGAGAATATTGTGGGAATAAAACGTGAAGGAAGAATGAAAGAGCAAGAGGTCTTTTAAGCCACGACACAGAGCTCTCACAGGTTGATAAGACATGGTTTCCTGTTCTGATGGGATGGATACATTTTTCCCTTGAATCCTTAAAGCCAAATGCTAAAACTACCTGGGGGAAAAAGGATCACCTATTTCAGAGAAGTGCTATCCTCATTAGACCATGGAATTTTAAAGGAGTGTTTCCTCACTAGATCATAGAACCACATCGCCTCACCTGACACATTTCTTTTGCTCCCTAAACCTTGCTCTCCCTCATCCTTTCACCAGGATGCTGAGGAGCAGTCCTGTGCTGTTTTCACACAGAAACAGCTGTACATACAGTTCAGGATATAGAATTGATTTATACTTTCCTACAGGGCCTACTGCTATTACTATTGGATGTTTTAGCTGGTGTCCCAAGATGTCCTCAGAATACTTGGAAGAGAATTTTAATGATGCTGTAGTTAATTCAGTTTATGTGTTTTTCAGAACAAGAGCCTGAACAAAAGACAGAAATAAACATAATAAAGAAAACATACTTTACTTCAGGTATTTTACTCTGAGTTATTGTATTACTCACCAGTGACTTCTACTGTTACTGCTGTTCTCACTGTCCACTTGGTAATGTTGTCAGGCAGAGTGTAATCACACACATATATTCCAGCATCTTTGTCATAGGTTGGATTCAAGTAGATTTCATTCTGCTTAAGCTTTAGGCTTGGTCTGCTTTTCCTATATTTTATCTGGTGACCATCCTAATGAAAATAATATCAAATAATTAAAATATTTTTTCTTGCTGTTGTTGCTATTATTAAATTATATTTTAATATATTTGCACAGAATTTTCATAGCAGTAGGGCTAAACCAAAGTCTTTCCACTGAAGCCCAAAAAGGGATGTATTAGGAGTCTGAGGACATTTTTCATTTATACTAAAAGATATGTGAATAAACTTGACTTTTAATAAATTATTCAAAATTTATGGTTGATGCAAAAATATGAAATCATGAAGCTAATATAAATTAAACTCCTGTTACTAAAGAGCAACAAAAAGGATCACTTTTTGGATGGACTAGGTATTTTTTTATTTTGTAAAGAAATAATTTTGAAAACATTTTCAAGTTATTTTATGAAAAGTAAATTATGAGTTTGGATTGTCTGAGGTTGAGAAAGCTGTCACTACTTTTAGAAGCATGAAAATGGTCTATTTTTGAAAAGCACCCCTATTTTTCACCTTAATATATTCATATCCTACCAAGGCCAGTAAGAACTTTCCTTAAAATAAGTTCCTGAAAAAATCCAGTAACACAAATGTGAAGAAGCTCCTTAGCTTCAGTGGGCTTCTGATCAAGATGTAGGTAAAGATAAACCTCATTTAAAATTTTAAAGCAAACGCAGAGTAATTTTGACTAGATCATAATTCTACTTGATAGAATAAAATAATGTAAATAACACCAGGCAGGAAGATGCACAATTGCAAATTTTAGTCATTTTCCTTTGCTCATTTATACAGGTTTAGATGCTGTTTTATCATCCTTACAAACACTGAGTCGGTGGTTCAGTGGAATAATGTTTCATTAAAAACAGGAGTCTTGGAAAGAATAATTTGAAACATTATTCTTAAAATAATTTTGTGTCTAACAAAGACAGTTTTTCTTTGGTGTATTGGATATATTCAAAATTTGAAATGTCAAAACAAAACTCAAAATGTTGCATTTCAATCATGTCTGTTTTGTAAAATATGTCTGTTTTAATTGTCAATTACTTCAATTGCTTAGCTGAAGAGAAAGCATTTCTTGGCTTCCGTTTCATACAATATTTTGGGTGTGGCAAAATTATTCAAAACTCTTCTTTAAATACTTGTTATATATCAGTTCAAGATTCGTCTTTTGGGTTTAATTTCTCAGGCTGCATTGCCTGCCAGGGAAGAGTTCAAGAACTATGGCACGTGGACATGAACTAGACCTGAAGCTCCACCTCCACTCAGCTATTTTCAGTATACAGTAAATTCACGAATACAAGCCGCACTGAATATAAGCCGCATCTCTGAGTGTTGGCAAATATTTCGTTCTTTGTCCATAGATAAGCCACACCTGAATATAAGCCGCTCTGTCGTTCGCAGCGAGGACCCACGTGCAACAAAGTTGCCAAATACTAACAGAACCGCGGCATGGCGGGGGGTTTACTGGCTCAACTAAGGCTGTGCAGGCTCGACCCGCTAGGGGTTGCTGACGGGGCCAGGTGGCCCAGCTCGGTGGTGCCACTCGGGGCTGGCCGCCGCCTCTGGGTTCGCTCGCCCCAGCCCCGCTCCCACCGCGGCGCCGGCCGGGCACGGAGAGCGCGCCCTGCTCACGCCACGGCGCCAGTCGGGCACGGAGCACCCCCTGCTCCCACCACGGCGGCGGAGGGCGGGGGCAGAGCCCCCCCCTCCTCCGCGAGCCGCGGCAATGGCAGCACGGGCTCCCCACCCCCTCCCCAAGCCGTGGCAATGGCAGCGCGCGCTCCCCCCATCTCTCCCCCGGGCTGTGGCAGAGGAGGGAAGAGAGCTCTCTCGCCTCTCTCCCCACCCCCCGTGCTGCCTGCAGGGAGCCAGGGCAACAGAGTAACACTGTAACAATCGCGGAATGCCGGCTTTTACTGGCAGGTGCTTGGCTCGGTGCCCTGGCTGGCACGTCTGGGGTTGTAAATGTCAGAAAATTATTCACATATTAGCCGCTCCCGAGTATTAGCCGCACTTCTGGGTTTCCACAAAATTTTTGTCAAATTGCTGCGGCTTGTATTCGTGAAATTACTGTACTCAAGAGACTGATTCTTACCTTGTACCATTTCACATCTGGCTTTTTTATGTGATTGTAACATTTTGTCCCAGGACAGGTTATTGAATTCCCACTGCCAGCAAGCAGATATAGCGTATTTGTGCCATAACCTGAACATTTTGCTGCCTTCTTTGTTTGAACATCCAAAACAATTTTGAGACATGGGATTTTTCCCCTGAGTGATGTAGAAAAAAAAAAAATTAAAAGAAAAGAAAAATCAATAATTCTCCTATAGAAATAGAAACCTTTTGTTCCTTTACTCCATTACTTACCATATCCTACAGATGTACACTCCAGAAGAACTGTCCCTTACTGGTTTAAACCAAAGTGCATCCCCTTGGAAAGTCAGATTTGAGCTTTCCTTAATAGCCATCAGTGTCTCTTTATCTTTCTGATGCCAGAACCATTTCACCTTATGTTGGTCTAGACCTGAGTTGTTATAAATGTTGGTAGCATCTCTGTCAGGTAAAGCACATTGTAGAACAAACTCCTCGCCATTAATTGCACGATACCATATTTGAGGTTCAACATGGGAACATCCTGAAAAGCAGGACAGTAAGATAGTAGTACCATATGAAAGAATGCAGGGTCATGGTGAAAAAAAAAAAAAAAATTAGGAACATTACAAAAACAGAACCTTACCTTTCTTATGTTGAATATTTCTTTATGTGATCAAAAGATGGACTAATAAAAAATAGGTTTTCTTGAACATGCAATTTGTCAATGTTCTTGAAAATTTATTCAAAGGTTTCCAAAGGATTATTAGGCCTTTTTTCAAAAGCTTAATGTGAAGAGTTTTAGTGATGTGTAGACTTTTTCATGAGTGATGACCTATTAAACCTCAACTCTGTAGAAAAGCAGATGCAGCTCTTCTTGATCTCCTTGTATTAATGGAGAAGGAACTGACATAAGCCTGAGGAAGCACAATCTGCCCACCACATGCCCTATTTAAGATAAGATTGACAAACATTATTCTCACCCTGCTTTTAAATATTTATCTATGTGTCAGTAACTGTCCCTAACATTACTTTTTTTTTTTTTTATTCTGAAAGGTGTGGTCATCCTAATGCCCCTCCTGCCAGTCAGGCTGTTGTGACTTTTGAAAGAATGGCAGGATTTCACCCCAGCAGAAGGAAGGTCATGAAATCTGTTCCTCACCTGCCCACCTGGGAAACTCTTTGTAGTTTCATTTTCCCTCTGCACACTAAACTGGATCAAGATCCTCCAGATATGTTGTGTATGTGGAAGACTTTTATAAATCAGTCTTTTTCTGCTTTTGTTTTCTTTCTCCCCAGTCCCTGCCTCACTAGAGCAGATGCTGGAGACCTAAGTCACAGAACTAATTAATTCGTTCCATTCGGGCCTCAGAGATTCTCCTTTACATTTATCCCTTTCATTGGGGAACTGATTTTTGAGTCAAATTTAGGGTAGATTGTATTACCAATATTTCAGAAGCTTGCAGAAAGGCTATTTGTCTGACACAAGCATGGACTTGTGTGGGAAAAACTCACAAGAGCAAGGAAAAATGAAGATGTTATTTTCTAAGTTTTCAGAAAGCACCACAAACACCAAACATCACTGGAGCACATTCTTACCTGGCAAGTTAATCTCTCTGACTTCTACCCCACTGATAAACAATGTTAGTATCCAGCACAAAGTGAGCATTATTTTCTTTATCAATTTTGGTTGACATTCTGAGAAATTTTCTTTGGGAATCATCTTGCTTTCTGTAGAAAAGGAAAACATGGGGGTTTTTGTAAATAAGAGTCCAATAAAATAGATAATTGCATATTTCATCATGTACTTCTATAAAAGTTTGCAAACACTATTTCCTGCATATTGTGCTTTTCCTGCTCACACTATTTCACAGAATTACAAGATGGATAATGCTCAAGATTATGCAAAAGTCTCTCTAAATACACCTTGCATAGAATTGTTTACATATGGATTTCCAAGTCATACCAACAGCAATGCAGAACTCCACCTCTGGAGTGGAAATCCTTTCTGCTTTGATAGGAGTATGTTCTCTAAGATGAGAGGTAAGATACCAAATATTATCAGCCTTCAGCTCACGATGCTTATCAGCAACAGACTGAGACAGGCATAAATAGCACCAAAAATCCATGAAGCACTGCTGTAGCTTGAAAGTCAGCTGGCCTAGAGTGAGTTGAATGGAATCCTTTGAGATTAAATCAAATTTTAAGATGTGCTGCTGCTGCTAACAGCATCGAGCCCATGAGACTGGAGAGCTCTGCAGAAGTAAAGCCCTCAAAACTTGTCCTGTGTGGGCACATCTTTGGATGTGCTCCTAGAGGGCTTTGTTACCAGCCAAATGGACATACTTAGGATGTCTACTACGGCCAGCAGAGCAGCCTAAAACCCCTTCTCCTTTTCCATGGTGTACCTGGCTGTGCAGCGTCAGGTGTGCCTCACTTTTGTACTACACTGCTGTGTTGCACTGCTTGAACAACCACGGCAGAGCACTGCTGAGCAGGATAACACCCACACCAGAGTAAGGGACCAGCTCTGTGGGCTGCCCTCTGTCAGCTGAGACTGGGAACACCCAGGGGATTTGGAGCAGGTCCACAAAGCACTTGGGTGCATCCAGCCCCTCTATGACAGTACCCTGCACAAGGTGAAAGCCCAAACCATATTGCTATGTTTTCCGTCTTCTACTGAGAAGTCTGACCTGCATCCCATGGTCTTCTCAGCTGCAGGCTGCCTGGTGTGCATATTCAATAGCCATGGCTTAACCTGGGTGTTTAGTAAGGACATATCCTGTGTCGCAAGACTGTCATGCCTGGGGTGCTGGTTCAGGAGTAAAGGGCACCTACTTTGCTGCTGTTCAATTTGTGCAGCTGTGTGGTGTGCAACAGAGCCCTCCGGGGTTTTTTCTCTTTCCTTTGGCCACAGAATGACTCTGCATTTGCAATGCTGTCAGACAGGCACTGAGTCAACCCAAGGGAAAAGCAGAGAGGTTGGTTAAAGGCTAGCCCCTTGTGGCACCTCATGCAAATCAGACACTACTCATACTGGTTACCATCAACAGAGCATCCAGTGCACTCTGAGCTACAGAGGTGATGAAAACTCCCACGCTGCATTTTTCCAGGCAGTTTTTTTGTGTAGAGGGGAGCACTTTTAGTCACCATTCTCTTCAGAATGTCTCTATTCCTTGCACAGGAATGGAACAATCTATTTTTATGCCCAGAGGTCACAGAAAATAAGTTAACTCATCTGTCTGACCCCATCCTGGTGCTTTGTTACAGGTTGTCTGTAGACTGTCATCACCCCACATATCTTTTAAAATCATCCTGAAACTCCAAGCCTCGGTATATGTCCGAATAAAGTGAATTTGCTACCAGCACTGGGAAAAAGCCCTCCATAAGTTTATCCAACTTTTTTATCCACTGCAAAAAGACAAATGGATCCTGACTCTTAAATCTGGGTTTATGACGCCTGTGAAGACCTTGCTCAAGGCGTTCATTGAGGCTGCATCTCTTGCCATGTATAAAACCAAGAATGGTGTTTTGAGTTACGTCATCCAACAGCCCACGTGGCAAAGGTGTGCTGGTGCCAGTAGCAGTCGAGACCCCAGGGCCTTTTGACAGCATGAAACTGTGTCAGGCAAGTTCAGGTTGGATATCAGTTGGACTCCATGATCCTTATAGGTCCCTCCCATCTCAGCTTATTCTGTGATACTGTGAAAACTCTATGAAATAGAAATTTGCTCTTTTCTTCTAGCACTCCTTTAAGAGTTGAAATATAGGCAATATAATATAATTCCTATTTTCACTTGCATTTTTTTAGCACAGGAAATCATGTGAAGACCATGTTAATTTTCTTTGTATATATGATACTTTCCAATTAAATAGCACCCTAAATCCCTGGGTATGATATTATGACTGTGTGATATTATGACATGGCAGGAGAATGTAGAGAGACCTTTGATGATAAGTTGCCTGAAGCATCTCTGGTAGATGCTGATAAAGAGAATAAGTCCTCAAATAAACCAAGTCACCAAATCACCTGAGTCCCCCTACAGTGCAAATACACCTGAACAGTGATTGCTGTCTACTTCTGCTGTGAATTTCCCTGTTCCTGTCAAGCGCACTTGCAAGATGATAATTATTAATTTCACATCCTACCGCACTTTTTAAAAACCAAAATAAAACAACAACAAACCCCCCTTCCTCCCACCAAAAAAAAAAAAAAAAAAACCAAAACCAAACCAAGAGGGGTGTATTTTCCCACGCCTAGCTAAAGAAAACAGAAAAATTGAAAATATTTTTTACAGCTAACCAAAGCTGTAACATTCACTAGTCAGCCTTCTCCTTTTACTTTTTTCCCATTTGTGGTGACCTTTTGTAGCTTAAAGAAGGTATCATTAGTATGGCAGTAAATTGCAGAATAGAGATATCATACATCACTGGCATTATTAAATGCTTTGTGAACAGTCACATCATGTAGTTTTCATTACATGTGGCCTGTGTGTCCCCAGTTACACACAAGTGGGAAGCTGGGAAACAAACACTTCCACTGCTTATCTTGTGCCAGGTCAGGCGCTCTTCAGATAGCTTCTGGTGGCTTAACAGCTGAGTGAGCCACCAGGAAGGACCAGAGATGTCACAGGAGAGAGACTGGACCATTGGCCTGGGGGCAAGGGAGAGTGGAGTGCAGAGGACAGAGAAATAGATCATAAAATCATAGAATAATCTGAGTCGGAAGGGACCCATCAGGATCATCACTCCTGGCCCTTCACAGGACACCTCAAGAATCACACCATGTGCCTGAGTGTGTTGCCCAAACACTTCTTGAGCTCTGTCAGGCTTGGTGCTGTGACCACTTCCCTGGGGAGCCTGTTCAGTGCCCAGCCACTCTCTGGGTGAAAAACCATTTTTTAAGATCCAGCCCAAACCTCCCCTGACACAGCTGCAGGCCATTCCCCTGGGTCCTGTCACTGGTCAGCACAGTGATCAGTTGTACACTGTGATGAGATCTCTTTCTCTCTTCTTCTACAGCTTTTTACATAAAATACAAGCAAAAAAAATCAAAATCAGTTTCTTGAGAGCTGTGCCAAATATCATGATATGTCTGAAGTCTAGTAAGGAGTGGCATACCACAATCATTACCATCACACAATTCTGATTCTGATGAAAATCACTTAGCTATTAAAGCTATCAATTCCTGTGTCTTGTATTCAATTTATATCAATAGAAAGGCAAGCAAAATCTGATTCTAGGGCTAAGATTAGTAATAGTCACAAAGGAGATGAAAAAATCTTTACCATGTCTACGAAACAGAAAAGGATATTTAATGAAGCTATTTATTGAGACACTACTGTTTTCCTGACCAAGATATTAAAGCCAATTTACTTCAAAATGCACTTTCAAAGGCAATAAAACAAACTCACCTTCAAGCAGATGGGGTAGGGAGGCCTAAAATTTGAAGCTAAAACATATAATTTTTTAAAAAGTATATCAAAATCTTACTTGCACATCCTACACAACATGATAAGAATTGTGGTTAGTTCTAGCTGTGCACTGGGTTGAGTCTGCTTCCTTTACAGGAATTTCCTCTACCTCACTGTCATCATCCCTTCCTTTCTCAGTTTAGTTGCAATATGTTGAAAATTTCCGGGTCACTTTCTTGTAAAAAGGGCAGATGGAACACCTCCTAGTAAGAGATCAAAGCCTCTTGGGTTCTAAAATCTTCTATTTGCATTGTGTCCAAAAATGTGTTGGATTTTTTAGTTTGCTTCATTTTAGAGGGGTAAAGTTTCCTTTTTTTCTTTTTCCATATGTAAAAAAGGCTGGTTGTTATGTAACAAAGGATTTTAATGTTGCCTCTGTTTACTCACACATTCCTTTATGCAGTGACCAGTATTAATGCTTGATTCTGTTGGGTTCTGAGCATTTGGAGATAAAGGATTTGTATTTTCAGCTTCCACCATGTTTTTAGCTCTCTGCTTATCCCAGAACTGAGCTCACTGATGATCAGTCTTGGTGATTGTCTCCTAAACGAGATTCAATGTTTTGCCCCATTGCAAAATTTATAAATTACAAAAGGTTCCAACTTATCTCTAGAAATTTCATTATAAAGAATTAAGCTTTTGAAGGTGTCTTGTCTAAAAAAAAAAAATTGTTCTTTCACAGAGGTTCATCTTTAAGACATAAAATATATTTCATTAATTTTAAGTATAAATTGTGGTAGTGTCCAAGTAGTATGGCTTACTACAATCAAAAAATTAAGCATAACTGTCCAACTATCATATCAGAAATGCATTTTAGAAATACAACAGAAGCACCTCTCACAGTGAGTTTTGAAAGCCATGCTACCAGAAGTCTGAGTGGTATGTCATACAGGTTACCACACTGGATGAAAATCTTGTATATAGTACCAAATAAATGCCAAATATTGAGCCTCTGCTCCAATTTGCCCCTTCATCTTCTGTAAAAGCAATATAGTTTAAAAAGCACTAAAAAAGCAGCCTCACACACTTGCACTTCCAAGGTTCATGTTTATCTTTGACTGCTAGGCAACGTGCAAAGTGCATAAGGAAGAGGGCAAAGGACCACTCCAGAATATCCTCCCTGCTTCCCCTCTCTTCCCACCCTCTCCTCCCCTTTAATCATTTACCCTCCCACTCCGCTAAAATTTTCCTGTATCTCCAGGAAGTTGTACCTCTCCACCGCTATGGAAATTCAAGTTTGGAGGGTTTATCTTACCTTGTCCATCTCACTTCTGCTCAAGTGGGGAAAATGTACCATCTCAGTGTGTATGCAGTGTATCTTATGGTGCTGAGAAGATTAAGGTTTTTTAGTGTTCTGGTACTATTCTGGCTCGACATATTTACACATCACCTCCTCCTCTGCCCAGCTATGGTTAACACCTCGTGGGTAAGAAATTTTCCACTCCGATTATCTTCTGCACTGAGTCAGGGGTGCTGGTTCTGCTGTTGCAGGAGGTGCCTGAACAACACCTAAACATGAACCTCTGTCCATTTTGTGCTAGTTTATGCACTCAGTGAAATGACACAGTCACAGGTGGCTTCTGGAGCTTGTGGGTGATTCTCTGTGAGATAAAGGAAGGTGGTGTTACTGACCATCAATTTGCTGCACTGCAGTGCCTTGGGCATCAGGGACTAACACATCTAGAGCCCAGAGGTACTATGAATATGTTAATAACTGAATAGCCACATGGCAACAGAGAAAGAGCAAAGCAAAATCTCAGCATGCAAGCCTTTCAAAACTTTTAACACTCACAATTCCTAGCAGCTAATTAAAAAAGATCATCTAGCACCTCAAATTCTATGAAAATTATTTTTTGCCTTCCTTGATAGTCCAGTCTGCTTACTGCAAGCCAAGAAACATAAACCTGACAGGGATGACCACTACTGAACTTCTGGTATTCTCTCAGAAACTTACTTTAATCCAGCTTAAAAGTAGGTCAGAGTAGTTTCTTCTTTACTCTCACAGGAGACCTTACTCTTTTAAAGGCTTTAATGGCCATTATACATTTATTCAAGGACACATCCCTGTGTGCATATCATTCCTTGGCTTGAACAGCTCTTCATTCTATTGCTTTTCTTTTCCTGTTTGCATTTGGTGACAATGCTCCTATTCCTTTCCCTGGTTATTTTACCAACCTAGGCAATTAAACTCTTCTAGGATCCCTTTTCATGGTTCCCCTGTTAATCCTAATGATTCTGCCTCACAGGTCTCAAGGTCTTGTTTCACTAGAAACAATTCAGTGGTATTTGTCTTTCCTTCCTCATGCTGGAAGCTGGAGACACTCTGAGATTGCCACATTTTCATTTCCAATGTATGAGTTCCTTCTTTGTAGATTAATTTTTGTTGCTAGTCCTTAAAGGTAGTACCTTCCTTATGTATTACATAAATATATGTGCCTAATGTACTGCTCATCAAGCCAATATGCACAAATAAAGACATTGCTATCACAGCTGAGAGGTAAATATTTACTTTCAAGTCTTCAGCAAAGCCAAAATCCATAAATGAGGTCTCATAATGAAGTCCTCAAGAAATTTTTTTGCTAGTGATATTCAGATAATTCCTAGTATATACTGCCAACTCTTCAAGACTAGACACAGTCACTTCAGAATTTGCTCAACTGTTTCTAAAAAGTCTGATTTGTTACATTGCAAGTAGTTTTGGAACCTCTTGTGGAACAGCATTCCTTCACCATAGTCAAAACCCCTAAAACAATTTTCCTGCAATGAACAGAAAACAGTTTTGTAGCCATATAATAGAATGAGGTCTCCAGCACACCACTGAAATTGGCTTAGTTATTGTAGTGGTCGAAAGCAATCGAGCAATAACCCATAAATCTGTTTTAATTATCTTTCAGAAATACCTTAAGGCATCAATGTACCTCTATGAGCTCTATTATTTTTGTATTTGATAGCTTATAAGCAATAAATATATTTAACTGGGCTGTCTTGCTGATGTACACACTATTTCTCACCCATAGAGGCCAGATGGAAGATCAAACAATAAGAGACAAAACCCTGTGATGACTTTTTTATATATTTAGCTGACAAAACAAACCAAAAAAATACTATTGTGGCCTATTTGCAGCTGCTTCTGCTGAAATTCAGAAAATTTGGATTGCTGAACTACAGGAAGCTGTAAGTTGTGGATACTGCAGAAAACTCAGTAACTGCTGCTTTACCCAGACACCCCATCTAATTCTTGTTCAGAAAATTATTTCCCAAAAATGCAATCACATTTTCTTTTTCAAAATATTGAATGCTTTTCAAGCACATCACAAGCATCTCATTAGGAAAGGCAACATTTCAAACATTCTTGAAGTCTGCAAGGCAGACCATAGTTGTCTCTTAAAAGAAAGCAATGAGTTTTTTTTACTTTCTCTGAGAAATCAAGATAGAAAAGAACAATTTCAATGTATAACCACAATTCTAGAGTAACCTCTCAGGCCAGACACACACATCTATCTTCTCAACTGCTAATCACTGTTTTCTAACCATCTTTAATTACCTGAGGGATCAATCTACCAAATACTGAATGTGACACATAAAATCTGGACCATTTTGCATAAATCAAGTATGTACTCCCTTAAGGTCTGAGATGTCCAGTGAACACTAACCTTGCCCTGCAGACACAGGAGTTATGTTCCAAGAATCTGTTGGAGTATCCTTATTGGTGCTCTCCTTTTTTTGTAACTGCTGACTGCAACTGCTATGTTTAAGTTCCAGTTCAGTAAACACAAGTTGGTAACAACTTGTTTCTGCAGGCATCATCAGTTGCTCTGCGACAGAACCAGCAAATCTCAAGATTCCCTCTGTCCAGCCCTTCTGCACATCTTCTACTTTCATTACAATCTGGAGACTGGTGGAATTTACAGGATTTGTCCTTATGGGGATTTTACTCCTGTTTCACAAGTTCTACCTCTCCAATGTCTCTAAAGAATGCAAATGATCATGAAGGAACAGAAGTATTTATAGTAGGAAAAAAACCCTCTAATTCACAAACCTTATGCAGGTATCAGCCCTTATACAGTACTACATTATAGCGATGATACTATATGCAATAGTCGTAATTCTTCCCAAATTTATGTTACAATTGTCAATAGACAGGAAGAGTTCTTTGATACTGCTTTGCTTCCAGCCCATATTGTGTCTGGTAGAAATCAGCAACACTAAAAAAATGCTGACACAGACCATGTTCTCACAACCAGTTACTATGTTATAGCACATAGCAAGAGAGACAAGAAATTTCAAGACCAGTGGCTTGCAACAGCTGTCTCCTTATTTATCCCATCTGCGTCCTCCTCAGGGAAATTACATACTTCAATAGCTTTTGTGGTTTTGGCTTTGTTTTAATCTTCCTAAATTTCAAATGAGACATTCATTGCTTGTGGTCTAAGCACATTTGCTTTTCTTGCATTTTTTCTTTATACCCTAAGCTTGGTTTTTGACACTTACTTGTGGTAGTGCATCTGTCCCCACCACCCCTCAGGTCACACTCAGAGCTGAGAAATGTTCAGTCAGCCTCAGCCTTGAACAGCACCTTGATTGAGGTCTCTTGAAGAAAGTTTCCAACCCAAATTGTGGCTAGGATGGAAAATTCCTGTGACTAAAGCCCACCCTCCTGCAACCCTATAAACAGCAGCGCTAAGCAGGACCCTTTGAGCCCTTCACAACCACAGTGGGCTGCAGCCAGAAACCTCCCTCTCAGGGCCAGTGGATTCCCAACTTTGCTGTTCTTGGAGGATCACCAGACAACAGCAGATTCTGGGCTGACACCCCCACTGCTCCAGGCTCAACCCTTTGTCCACTGAGAAGATGCAAAATGATCTGATGGGAGCACTGCACTGAACTCGAGGGGCATTTTTCACAGGTATACCTCATTTATACTTCTCTAGGTCTGCATGCATGCGAGTGTGAATACGCTGCAGCAAATGTACCCTGAATGTTGCTCTCCTAAAACACTTAATTAGCAAGCTAGGCCTGTAAATGAGTTACTGCTGTGCTGTAGTAAATTCTATATTAATCCTTTGTTAAATTGTTTAACTTATCAATTAAGTGCTGTTAAGTGCTGTTAAACCTTTAGGCCTAAAGTGCTGGTAAAGACTGGCTCAGTTTAGCTGTGACTCTGAACCTTGTGTCTAACTGGGTCTTCTTATTGCTTTTAATCCTTACCTTTTCCTACCCTAACTCTTTTCTTAACCCCACTACCCCTCCAGCCCCCTTATAGATAATTTTCAGGCTGACTTTGGGGTTAGATTGATGATTTTTGTCTGTATGCTTTTGCCATCTAGTAAGTAGTAGAGTGAACCTTGCCAATGAATTTTTCTCCATTTCAATTTATATTAAATCTGCTTTTGCCAATACAAATGGCAGTGATTCTATAAGCGACCATAAAACACTCATTCATAATATTATTTCTGTCTAGTTGCAGCAAAAATGGAAGTCACAGATGTGAAGAAGGAGAAATATAGTTTTATTAAGCGCAAAAGTGAACAAAACCTACAGTATAAATCACTGAAATAACCCATTACCTCCAACCAAATGACCCATTACCTCAAACCAACTATCATGCAAATTCACGTAGGCATTGACATATACATGATCAGGCAAATCATCACAACTACAGTCTATAAAAGTAATAGTAGCAGTTCCTTTTCTCTATGGACAGACAAACAAAGAGCAGGCATTTCCAAGGTCTGATTAATGTCAGTAATTCAGGATATAAGAGCAGTAAGAACAACATCTGGCCTTAGTAGGAGTATGCATATCCTTAATTTCCCTTGTCCTCCTTTACCACTGCATCATGGACAGTGAGGATCATCTCTGCAGTGACTGTGTCATGATACCTTTCTGCGCAAAAATATTTCCCCTTTTACAAATGTTGAGTCATTCAAAGCATGTCTGCTTTGCTGGCATTCAAACAACTTGGGAATTAATGCCATTTAGCTTTCAACCTTATTTATGTATAACCCTCTGTTATTCTGTGAAATCTCAGGGCAGTCAAATTCTGTATGATGTCACAGGCTTCAGGGTACATTTTCACAAGGTGTCACAGCTATATGCAGTCACATTGTCTCTCCAAGCTGACGTGAGGGGGCATCCATGCCAAATTCAATTTCAATTTATAGTAGCTGATTATCATAGAAGGTAGGCTTGGTCCAGAGCTATTCACAAACCAAGTGCACTGTCCATAGTCACATGATTAGTGAAACCCATTTGACCTTTAATCTGTTAGGCAATACACTGATGACAGTATATGAAAAACTACATGGCTGAGGAGAAAGTTTAATACCTCAGTTAACTATTGGGAGAGTTACTAACACTTCTGTAAGATATTTGGTCAGAAAATGGGTGTGCCTAGTACATCTGATGGCATTTCTGTGCTGACAGAGAATATTAAAAATTATCTGTGACTAGAAAACACAGGAAACACTAGCACAGAAAAACTGAACATTGCGAAAGATTTGAAATTTGGAAATGTAAAGGCACACATCTGCAGAGGAGAAATCCTCTTCAGTAAAAGCTTACACCAGAGAAGGGCTGTTGCCTATGACCACATTTACATAGCCCTTTAGTTGTCTGATAGAAGGAGACCTCCTATAGCTGATCTGAAGTCACTACAGATGTTTGCTTTTGTTCCTTTCCACCTACCTGTTAACCTGGCAACAGCTTTGTCTCCATTTTGGAAATCTATACTTAGCCTTTTCTTTTACCTAAACATCTTCCAGAAACATGGTTAAAGGATATTTGACAAACAACATTTCATTCCTATGAAACTTGAGACATTGTCATGACACCTAACGCTCCAACTATGTTTTCAAGTGCACTGAGAAGGTAATGCCGCTCCTTCATGTGTGAATTAAGTTTCAGTGCAAGAGAGATGCCTTCCCAAAACCAGCAGTTATGGCGTGCAAGATAATTGCAAGAGTGAGAAGAGCCTTGATGATCTCCTAGCAACCTGACAAAAGATCTTCCAAAATTATTCTCCCTTGACTTCTCCCCACTGATGCGAGGAGGAAATATGGTTCCATTGTATCCAGGAATTCATGTCAGATAGGTATCTTCTGTCAGACAGCTGGGAGGATAAGGGAGGATTAGCATAGCTTTGAATAGCACTACTAACTTTGTTTTAAAAAAATAATATTAAGACAAGAGTTACGAAGGGTTAGGAGTGTATATACACACCAAATATCTCATTTTTACCTAAATCCCCTACATGCAACAGCTGAAGGCAGCTCAGGGTATCACTGAATCACATAATCACAGAACAGGTCAGGTTGGAAGGGACCACAGTGGGACATCTGGTCCAACCTCCCTGCTCTAGCAGGGTCATCCCAGAGCATATGGCTCAGGATTGTGTCCAGTCAGTTCCTGAATATCTCCAGTAAGGGAGACTCCGCACCTTCTCTGGGCAATTGGTTCCACTGTGGTATCAGAATTCAGAAACAAAACACCATTATTTCTATCCCAATCCCCTCTTCTCCCTATCAAAATGAGCATTTGCAATCTTCTCTAGTGAAATAGGATGTAAACAGTCTTTACCATTCCTTTGAATGATTCCCAGTTGTAGACCATGTACAGTTCAGTAGCAAATACTGTTAAAACACCTAAAACTGCTCTAGTCTTTCTAACCTCCCTTTTCTCTATTGGTTTGGGGTTTTTTCTACTTGTTATTGCACAAAGCCTGCATGCCAAGCTCTTTAAGGCAGGAGTTGTTTGGATCTGCTTAAAATCAGAATCCTAAGAAAATATCAAAATACAAAGCAAAGAGCATCTAAATAACAATAAGAGATTGCAAGTACTGATTTATTTATTGAAGAGCCTAAAAATTATATGCAAGTAAAACTAGTATCATTCTACATCACTGAAAAATAAAAATATTTTTCGTTGTGCTTCATACCGTGTTGGTAAGTCGTAAGCAGAATGAAACTTCTGTTTGTGCAGCTTCTGAGGAAACCTTCTCTGGGATAGATTTAGCAATTGGGATTGACATAATCCTGGCCCCTGCAGTAACTTCTGCATTCTTCTTAGGTCTCAGAGCTGGCCTCTTAATCAACACTATTTTCCAAAATATTAGTTTATTTAGTTCTATTAGTTAGCAAAACATACAGTTTTCTGCTACATCTTCTGTCTCCAGAATTGTTACACGATTGCATTAAAGTCACAGCCCTCAGTCCAGGGTTAGGCAGTTTTTGAGCCTAAATCAAGATTATTATAGTGCCCTGTGGTCTTTATCTTGATAGGCTTTGCTGGCATCAGGTACCGAAGGTTCTTCCAAAATCTGGAATTCACAGGAAGAGATTTATCTTTTTTCCACTTCACCACCCTCTTTGATGGTAAAAGTGACAGTGATTCTGGCAAGAAATTGTAGTCTCTTATAGGTGTATATTCAATTAATATGATCTTAGTTTTTCTTTCAACTAGAGCTTTATGCAGTCCACTCTCAAGTTCATATATGGCTCTGTCAGAAATGTAGTTCTGGCTCAGTATAATAATTAGTCTTCTGCTTTTATCAATGAATGAATGGATATCATCAACAAATGCTGTAAATTAAAGATAAATTTATTGTTAAATTGAAAGGATAGACACCGAATCAACTTATCTTTTAAATTCATATATGTACCAAAAATGTCCCTCTTTTAAAGTGACAGCACGTAAGCATCCAGTACTTACAAAGAGATTAATATGTGTTAAAGTTTAAGAGTCTCTGAAAATTAACTCAGATTTGGTCAAAGCTTGCTCTCTAGAGTAGACATAAACCTACTTATAATCTCCTGCTTATAATTGCAGTCTGGCAGTAGTCTTATGGACAGAAGGTTACAGCAAAATTTAACTTTCCTCCAACCAGACACCTCTTTGGTCTTTCCTAGTAGACACCTTTGGAGGGATTCCACAGAAAGCCACAAACAGCAACCTCTCTCCAAGTATTCTGTAACCCTGGGTTACACCTTCCTTTATGACACCAAACACCCAAATCTATTTCCAGTAATCCAGAGCTGAGAAGACCAGCATGTGATGACAGGAGTTCCAACCATGTCTTAGATTGATGACTTTTGGCATATAAACTGATGAATGAAAATGAATGGTGAGTCCCTTTAAATATCAAACTGACTTTTCATGCACAGCTTCCAATGTTTGTTTTAGCACCATGGGATAAAAATCTACATAAACCAGAGATCTAGAAAACATCACTTGTAGAGAAAAGTAAAGCAAACTGCAGAACTAACCTAATGAAGAGAAAACTGAGGGTGAAAGGAGGCTGACAAGGGTATATAACACCAAAGGCTCCTGTACAAAGAAGGAAATATTCTATTTTACATGTTCACAATGGATCAGACCAGAGAAAAGGAAATACAGTAATTTCACCAACACAAGCCACACGGACTATAAGCCGCATCTCTGGGTGTTGGCAAACGTTTCGGTTTTTGTCCATAAATAAGCCGCACCTGATTATAAGCTGCTCTGTCATTTGCAGCGAGGACCCGCGTGCAACAAAGTTACCAAATAGTAACAGAATCGCGGCATGGCGGGGGGTTTACTGGCTTGGCTCGGGCTGTGCAGGCTCAGCTCGCTTGGGGCTGCCGACGGGGCCAGGGGGCCCAGCTCGGTGAGGCCGCTCGGCGGGGCCACTTAGGGCCGGCCGCTGCCACTGGGCTCTCTCGCCCTGGCCCGGTGCTGCCCTGTGGTGGTAGGCAGGGACAGAGCCCACCGGCACCTGCGGCATCGGCGGCGGGCAGGGACAGAGCACCCCTGCTCCCGCGGTGGCGGCGGTGGGCGGGGATGGAGCCCACTGGCACCCGCAGCGGCAGGCGGGGACGGAGCCTGCCTGCTCCTGCCGCGGCAGGCAGGGGCAGGAGCCCCCCGCTTACCCCACGGGCCACGGGGATGGTAGCACGGAGCCCCCCCGTCTCTCCCCTGGGCAGAGGAGGGAAGGAGAGAGCTCTCCCTCCTCTCTCCCCACCCCCTGTGCTGCCTGCAGGTAGCCAGGCTCCACCCGCAGCACAACAGAATAACAATTTGTAGCAATCGCAAAATGCCGGCTTTTACTGACAGGTTGCTCGGCTCGGCACCTCGGTTTCCACTTCCGGGGCTGGAAATGTCAGAAAATTATTCACATATTAGCCGCTCCTGAGTGTTAGCTGCATTTCTGGTGTGGGAGTAAAATTTTAGTCAAAATGGTGCGGCTTGTATTAGTGAAATTACTGTAAGTTAAAACTATTGAAAGAATTAGACTGCACCCTTCAGTAAGAAAAATTTTAATACTTAAAGAAAGAGAATAGGTAAGAAATAAAGTGCTTGGAAGAGATGTGGCTCCCCTCAGATTAGAAAGAATTGTCAGGAATGGATATAAAGAGATAAGACCCTGCTTAACGAAGGAGGTTGACTGGTGTTATTGTTCTGTGGTTTGAACAATGAAATTCTATTCCGCAGCTGAATCTTTGGACTAAATGGAAACTCCTAGTACATTTTATCCAAGCAAAAGGGAGATGCCAGGTACCTCCATAGGCCAAACCAAATTCCATTCCTTATTTCCATTTTGTTATGGCACCCATTTCATTCAGAGAATGATTTCAACCTCCACACTAAAGACACAGCAAACATGCAGTTTATCAAAGAATAACTAGTACCAGAGTCTCCAGCTGCTCTGTGCAGTAAATGTGAGTTCATTCATTGGCTCTCAGCAAAAGCAGAGCAAAAGCACTATTGCTGTGAAATATCTGGTGTCTTCTGTGTCCTCACCTTAACCTTCTCGATGCTTGCTCTTTGATCTTTTCATCTTGGTTCTTCGTAATTAGTGATATATGTGTGCAGGTGTGTGTAAGTGTATATGAATTCATAAATATAACTATAAAACATGTAAAATGTTTGCAATCAAACTTTGCATGCACACGGTCCAGATTAAATGAAAAATGTATCCTTTCAATGGACAACACGTGACAGAATTCCTTCTAATTACGGACTTTGACCCTTATGTGAAAACAGTGAGCCTATCTAATGACAAGAATATTCAGTATCCTTACCTCCTCCAGCGAATACATCCCTCTCAAATATACATAACTTGTACCCAAAGTTTTCTTCTAGTATCATGGGCAATATCTTCAAAGCAAATTCTCTCTCTTCTTCAATAGGAGAAACACAGTCTTTCAGGTAAGACACAAATGCATCATATTCTTTTCCATCTGAAAATAAACCAACAATTGTTGTCTTGTTATCAACCACAAGAAATCCAGTATCTGATTCACCATTCTGGTTTTCAAACTTAGTGTCTCAATAGTAAAGCATCTAGAAACTCCTCATCTTTCTCCTGCAGACTCTGAACAGTCTTCAAACACTCTTCTTCATATTAAAAAAATATCCTGGAGAAATATAAGGTTGATACAAAAGATTCTGACTGCATTTGGAAAATACTTGAAAATATTTCCTTTCTACATTAAAGTTCTTTAAAAATAAAATTAGATTAATTTAAGCAATTAATGTCACATCTGTGAAGATCAAGATATGAAGGAAAGCAAAAAAATGTGTTTGCAACCTGAAAAAATGGTTATTTAATTGATATTGCAGATTTCAACATTTATTGTACACCATGTCTAAGAGTATCAAGTGGAATGGATACAAGCAAAAGAGAGAGCAAACCAGTTAATTATTTTTGTGATGAGAGTATTCCATGCTTGGTCATGGATTGGGCACTGATTTACAAGCAGAAAATCAAAGACTGATCCAGACCCAGGTCCACCACACTGGCACAGAGCAATTATCAGGACTGATAGACCAGCACACATGGCTTTGCTTTTTAAACTGTACTTCTTTGCTTCCCTTTCTGAATATTTTACTGCATGTAGTTCACAACAGAGAGCAGAAATTAAACACCATCAAACCCTACACATACAAGAGCTCTAGGAGTAGGAAATCCATTGATATCCAGCAGACAGCTCCTCCAGGGCAGCATAGTCCAGGTTCTCAGAGATCCTCTCTGAGTAAGTCAGTGCACACTGTGGTAGCTGATACCAACAAGTATATAATAATATTGGCAGGCATCAATGACATCCACCCACTAATGGAAGATCTCCAACCACTGCAGTTCATTCAAGCTATATTCAAACTGATTTAGAGACCAAGGAAGGCCAAGATCAGACCCATATATACAGCAAGTTTTGTCACCACAATTTTCAGAAAAACAAAAATTTAGTGTAATTGCCAGGTTTTTTTTGCTGTGAAGGCCACAGAGCTACTCCCTGGCAAGATACCAGGAATGTGCAATTTCTGCTCTCCTTAAGAGCATGTAGTGACAAACCTATAAACATGCAATGGCTTCTACAGTCAAGGAAACATTTTAAGTTTCACCTTACTGAAGGGCATCAGTGAGATGAAAACAAATTTGTGTCAGTCTGCCCATCTGAAAACTCCAGAGTGTTCATCCTCTTCATGGATAGGCAACTGCAAACCTTTCCACCCCATCAACTTTTGTGATGAAGAATATGTCAGAACAGAGCTCATCTGAACAGCTTCCAACCACATCCCTTCCACTGCCTGCTCCAGAGGCAGCTTCTTCACTGTATTTATCTGCTGTCATTGTCATGCATATATAAACACACATCAAGTTCTTTTTTATATATTCTTTGTTTCTTCTCACACTGCTCCTGGATTTCAGATAATTTTTTTATCTTCCTCAAAGTTGATTATTTCATAGAACCTGCCAAAAATATTTTACATCAATACACTTATTTCAATGTCAGCATTAGTAAAGCCATACCTCCAGCAGTATCATCTCTCCTGCATATACTTCTGTAAAACAGAACGAAGTCGACCCTAAACATCACAAACACAAACACCACAGCTACAGCAACAAAAGGAAATAGCAGAGCAAGGACCATTCCAGTAGTAAATATGTGCACAGGCAGGTCTTGAGTCTTCCCTGTAAAGAGAAACAAAGCAAATTACAGCCTTAGCAAAGAGTATTATTTGACAAGATTACTGGATCAAATGATGATGGCACCTAAAAATCACCTCAAAAGACCACAATACTGATGGGAATCCTTACCTGCTAATGTTTCAAGCACATATGCATGCCACTGGTCCTGCGATAAACTACAAAACATGTTTTACTGTAAAACACAGGAGAAACAATCTTGGATGCAATCACATGCAGGTCATTTATGTGTGTGCAGGGTATGTGGGATCAAGACTGACATTACAGTTCCTCATAGATGTACAGCATCCCAAAATGATGGGATGAGTTTCCTTCAGGGTTTTTTTTTATTATTTCCCCTCATTATCTACCTTTTACGCCTCTCTCTGTCCTATCCATAAGTTCTTATTGTCCTCTTTAATCTCTTTGGCTGAGATATTTATTTTTTTTTGCTCTAGTCTCCTTCAGGATTTTTATTATTATTATTATTATTATTAATAATAATAATAATAATAATAATTAAAAAAAAATCTTAGGGATTTTTAGTTCCAAGTACAGATTTGGAACACTTTAAACTTTATTAAGTTTCTATGAAGGCACTCTGAACACACACTCATTGTAGTCTATTTGTTTTGCTTTGTACTCCTTCTGCTCCTGTCTGAGAGCAGGAGAAATCAACCAGGGTTGCTAGGTCCAGCAGTAGATGTGTGAGGGACTTCATAAGCAGACAGACATATTTGGAGCAGTGTTTTGAAAATGCCCTCAGGACTGAGAAGGCTAATTAATAAATTGCTTCTAGATTATGCCATACCTTTTTTCAGTTTTACTATTTTCATCTGTGTGCTTTCATCAGCTTGCAACATGCAGGTGAAATTATGATGCATGTCCTCATCTCTTACTTTTTTAATCCGTAGTAGCCTTGTGATATAGAACTTGTTTCCCAACCTGCAACAAGGAATGGTGTTAGCAACACTGCACAGAAACCTACAACCACCTGAGAGGCAGATTTTGAGGAAAAGGCTCTAGAGAAAACTGTGGTTTTTACTGAATTTGCGGTTCCACAAAGCATAGGACATTATCACATAATAAATGCAGCATTTTCAAGAAACTTACTGTAATTTTTTGAGTTCTTCTTCACATATTGAAGGTTCATTCTCAGGGATATCTGTGCATTGTTCTGGAAACGTTTGGTTAATTAACCAGTAGAGGCTGGCATCTTCTTGCATATAATAACCCAAGAAACCTGTGCAATTGAGTATCTTTTCTTTACCTACAAAAAAAGCATAATATGGGAAGATTTAGTGACAAGTAGGACTCATGTACACAGTGTAGTAAAGTGCCCGCTTTCCAGGAAACATACCCTATAAGCTGTGCTCCTTTCTGAATTTTGTAACCCCTCCTCAATGTTTTATAGGTGTTACACCTGCACTCTTGGTGGCTTCAGCAGTCATGCACTGATGTAGAGTGACAGCCATCCATTGCTTTCTTTCAGATAAATCGTCATAGCCAGGAGGGCTTAAATAGACCTGAGGATTTCAGGCTTTAGGAGATTAAGGGAATTGGACTTGGTGATCCTTATGGGTCCCTTCTACTTGAGATATTCTATGAACTAGATTGTGTTCTGCAGACTGGGAACAGAAGAGGAAAACCTATCAGCAGTGCTCCAGGACCAGGTAAAAATAAGTAGCTGGTAAGGAGAATTACAACAAACTAATTATAATAGGGAAACTACATATGAATACTCAACAAAACCAAAGTCCCTGTTGAACATATGCAGAACAAATTCTTGTCTCAGGATCACAATTGGAAATTCCTGAATACATGAACAAGTCATTTACTCAGTTAGCTACTTGTCCCATTTCAAAGCACCAACTGCAAAGGACAGGAACCACTCTATAAAGTTCCAGTAGTTTTAAGAAATTGCAAAACTAAAAGGACAATTGTACACTTGGAAAAAATAAGGGCAGAAGACTGCAGCTCTGAAGTGTGAGGTTTTTTAAACTCTGTCATGGGAAGCTTGACCTGAAGTTAGCTGCAACCACAGTTTCTAGGCTATTGCAGCATCATTTCCAGAGAACACATGCTGAATGCTCTTCATTAAGCCAGGAAAAGTGCATGTTAGTCCTTCTTCAGCAGAGAGGAGAGGAGAGGAGAGGAGAGGAGAGGAGAGGAGAGGAGAGGAGAGGAGAGGAGAGGAGAGGAGAGGAGAGGAGAGGAGAGGAGAGGAGAGGAGAGGAGAGGAGAGGAGAGGAGAGGAGAGGAGAGGAGAGGAGAGGAGAGGAGAGGAGAGGAGAGGAGAGGAGAGGAGAGGAGAGGAGAGGAGAGGAGAGGAGAGGAGAGGAGAGGAGAGGAGAGGAGAGGAGAGGAGAGGAGAGGAGAGGAGAGGAGAGGAGAGGAGAGGAGAGGAGAGGAGAGGAGAGGAGAGGAGAGGAGAGGAGAGGAGAGGAGAGGAGAGGAGAGGAGAGGAGAGGAGAGGAGAGGAGAGGAGAGGAGAGGAGAGGAGAGGAGAGGAGAGGGACAGGTAAATTTCTGTTTTTAAAAATTCATTTCAGCCTCAATCACTAAATCCTGGATTCTGTCCAAGACCATGTGAAGCCTCTAGATCGTTTTATCCAACCTACTTCCAGCTAGAAGCACAGGATCTCCTGACAATACAGATGTTCATGCACACATTGCCAAGACTGTCACACCTCCCACTCCTCATTTCCCTGAAGAACAACATCCTCAACCACATCAGTTACTGCTGTTCACTGAATAAACCATGCATCTTTTACACATTGCTCCATGAGGTTTACTAACTACAAAAGAACGCCACTTTCTCATGCAGGTTGCACACACAATTCTTAGTTTAATTACACTTATCCAGACCATCAACCCCAAAGAAATCAGAACAAAAGCATGTAGGTAGAGTAGCTACCTCAAAGATTTTTGTATTAATTTCATACCTATTTCTGTTTCAATTTCTTCATGATGTCCAACTATCTCCAAAGAGAAAGCCTCTGGTGCATCTGAAATAGAAGTATTGCTATTGGAGTAATGCCTCATATTCTTCCACAGTAAAAGTCACTGTGCTTAATTGCTCTATATATAAAATTAATCACAAACATTCCATTTAATTCACAGAACAATATGTGGATTCTGACATTACTGAGTAGCTTAAAATCCAGTATGTCTTGCTGAATTTTTTTCACATACATATATATACAGAGTACAGTTTGCAATGGTTGGAAAGGCTCTTGTGCAAAATTCTTAGTAAATTTGTATGATTTACTTAGAGCAGCTATTTTGAAAAAGATAAAACTGATAAAACTTTTTTACTTCTCAAATTATTCTGAAGTAGTACAGATTACCAGCCTTGTTCCCCCTGGTATATATTTATCAAATTAGAAATGCAATTAAAAATCTCCATTGTAAAGTGAACCAAAAAGTATGCTTCAAAAATTTGAAAAGCTTTCTTACCTTCTTCTACTACAAGTTTGATTGTATTTGTGCTGTAGTAAATTGTTCCTTCATGACTGATTAAAATTTTACAGGTATATATCCCAGAGTTCTGTACTGTTAAGGCTCTAAAATTTACTTCCCTCTCTGTTTCATGTTCATACTTCTTACAGTCCTGCATCAATAAAACCAGAAAATATTGTTCTGTAAAAAACATGCATTCAAAACATTAAAGAAATTAAGAATTTTTTTGAAACAAAGTGTCACTATCACCTTTGCACTATCTCAATGACATGTGTCTGACCCAAAAGAGGTGCAGACCAAATTTTCACTCGTGGTCACATTACCACAACATTTCAACATTTAACCCATTAGAAGTTAAGAACACTGCAGTTGAGGAAAACATAACAACCTATGGCCCTATCCATCAATGGTCCCATCCTCCCAGGCCCCAAAGGACAAGAGAACAGGGCTGTAGCCCATTCTTGCCAGGCTACTCAAGATGCCTGTACTAAATCAGTCAAAATCCCTTCCTGAAACTGATTGATCTTGGAGTGAACAGGGTCTGTTACTCCAACCTGAGAGGAACAAGGAGCACTCCTCAAAAAGACGACTTGCCAAAAGTGAACAGAACTGGAACTCTTACATACCTAAAAAACT
Source organism: Catharus ustulatus (assembly GCF_009819885.2). Classification (NCBI taxonomy): domain Eukaryota; kingdom Metazoa; phylum Chordata; class Aves; order Passeriformes; family Turdidae; genus Catharus; species Catharus ustulatus. The sequence continues at coordinate 94,590,090 of NC_046222.1, read as the reverse complement.
GTTCAGAAGCAGCAAAATTGCAAAAGTTTGCAATTACTTTATGAGTACGTGCTAACAGTAAAATAAAAATCTTGGCACCTCATTTAGCATCAGTACAATATCTGTATCAGCAAAGTAGCAGCTGGCTAAACCAGCTGCTGCCTAAATCAGCAAACAGACATGCACATCAGATCTTTTATCATTCCAAACTACTAGTTTAATAACTTCTGAAACAGGTACATTTTTTAAAAAAACTGAGAGCAAACAAAAGCTTTGTTTTATGTATCTGTCTAAAGTTTTTCCTCCTAATCCCATGAGAAATTAAAGCTTTACAAAGTTTGTAGATGTTTCTAAAAATCTGTTTGCAATTAATATTTCCTGCAATCAGATGTTTTGTTTCCACAGCCAATGATTTGAATGACACTGTTTCAGTAATTACCTTGTACCATGTTATGCTGTCATTTTCATTGACAGACAAATCACTGCATTTCAGTGAATGACCAATTCCAGCACTTTTAATTTCTGTAGTTAAATGATTTTCATTGAAACAGCTGCTTTTATTTCTTTCAAGTACATTCAAGGTCCACTTTTGAACTGTGAAATTTCTTTTTCCATTGCTAAAAAAAAATATAGCAAAATCAGTTTTAGGAGCTTTTTAAAATAATTCAACTTAGTGAGTTACAAAATAAATTCTCAAATACATCTGTTAAGTAGAAAGTACGTCTACAGTGACCCAATTATTTTTAGTCCCCCTTATTACTTTCCCACTCCTAAATAAGGGTAATTATCTTTAATCAAACAGGTTATCTAAACTAAATGCACTGTCATAAAACATTTGACAATACAATTATATCTATGGAACATGACAATGCATACTACATTGACCTGAACAAGAATGCAACAACCTGTGACATCAACCTGTTACATGAGAGTATCCAAGAATTTTGGACTTTGAATCAGTTAAGATTTTGCAGGTTTAATTTCCTATGTGTTGCTAAGGTTAAAAGCCATGACAGAAGAATATATTTGTAAAATTAGAAATGAGATAGGCAAGTCTGGTATTGTTCGCAAAGCAACATTAATCATTTATTGATTGTTTGATACTCTGCAGGTATTTTGGAATATTTTGGAATATTTTGGAATATTTTGGAATATTTTGGAATTCAATCATATTTTGGAAACATTTCTAAACTCCACAAGTGTCATGAATTACAGCATTATTATGATTCAAGCATATCTGCAAAACAAGGCACTTTGGAAAGGATGCATCTCTTTATCTTTGAGTCTGCACGGATCAGAGATCTATAGCAGCTGAGCACCCCAGCCTGACTGAAAGAGGCAGGAGCTATCACTTCTGCAGCAGAGTGATCCCATGCAGTGTCTCTAAAACATGCTCCAAAAATACCTCATTTGGATATCTAGGAGCTGATCATTTTCATGTAGATTTCTACTAAGTTCTATCCATATATTCCTTGAAATAATCAGATTACAGTTGTTATTTCACTGTTTGATATATCCAAAGACAAGACTACCAAGGGAAAGGAACCTGGAGGACTTTTGACTTTAATTTGGCGAAGTTAGAGCTTAAGAGAAAGCCATATGTTGCTGTCAGTTAGTGGGTGAGATTCTGTCATTTAATGGGTGAGATTTTGCAATTAGTGCATAAAGCTCTCATTTGTTTCCTGAACAAGCAGGGGCTGACAAAGGAAAAGCAGCAACCACAGAGCACTTCTCTCCAATGTCAGTCATATCTTCACAAATATGTTTGAATCTTTCTGCCTCCAAGAAAAGAAAAACAAATTTCTTCCAGAACTGCAACTAGTCAAGAATTATTTCAATGAGAAAGGCCAAGAGGACAAAGCAGTTTCAGTGGAGAGGCATCCCTGGTGTGTGCTTCAGCTAGAACACGATTCTTGACATATGTTTGGAGGGTACAAAATTCAGAAGAGCTATTAGGACATCATTTTTATGATTAATTTAGAGCAAGTCTTGGGTTGGTTTTTTTTCTGCTTTTTAAGCTCCCCAGACAAATGTATTTGTGTATTCGGCTCACCCTCTTTGCATTGTAGCCCTTTCTCACAGGTTCTCCTTACTCAAGATGTTCATTACTCCTAATTGCAATGAACTCTTTAAACCAACACATGGTTTAAACCACCAGCAGGTGGTTTTGGTGAATCAGCTAACTATGCTGTTACAAGCAGGAAAAGCCTTACCAAAACTTTTCCATCAGAGAGGAGCTCACAGGGGTATTCACAGTGGGTGGACTCTTCTCACACATTTAAATCTGAGTTATTAATCACAATCAGCACTGGGACCAAGTCATAAGTCACCCTGTTACAGTGCAGTTTATATAATCTATTTTATATGGTTTGTTTAGGACAAGATAATCTGTGACCCAGAAAGGCCTCTCTCTCCCTGACGGTAAAGATACCTAAGATAAGTTTAGGTGTGGACATAAGCATTAATTCCAATTCATTCCACCGAGTTTGTGTGTTTCTTTAGGCATCACTCTATTAATCTGAGTATGTCAGAGAATTAATTACAAATCTAGCCATGAAATGCAAATTATTTTGCTCTCTAGATTCAGTAGATGAAAGAGAACATAAAGCCACATGTTCTCCCCAGCCTGTTGCTCCACACAGGCTTTCTTCTGTGATCCTATTTGGGGCAATCATTCAAAGTAGATCAAGATATTCTACCTGATGAGCCAAAATCTGAGGAGATTGTCCTTGGAATTCCAAGGAGAATGTCCCTAGAAGGTATTGAAACCATACCAAAAAAATGAATATTCATACATCGTTTCTAGTTGTCTGCCATACAGCATGGTTTTCAAAACACACACACCAAATAAATCATTTAGTTATATTTTTAAGCTGCTAGTGTCTTATTTGTTATATATTTTTGTCCTGGTTTTCACTTGTTGAGAATCTTCAGTGATACTTTGTCGGGAGCAAAACCATTTCTGGTTTAACAGCCTTTCAATCTTCCCCCAACAAACCCTCCAAGAAGGAAAAAAAAATCTAGCTTGACTCAGAAGATGATACAGGGAAGTGAAAGCCCTTAGGGAATATAAACCAATTTTACTGGGTAAATAGCCAATTCTAAGTAACCCTCAGCTATTTTACTGCAACAAGCCAGTGTTATCTCAACATTAGAATCTTCTGCAGAAAGTGTCACTCTACTTTCCAAATTGCAAAATTGCAGTATTAACTCTACATGTATGTTCCCATGGCTTTCAATTGTTCTAAACATATTGACAAATAAAGCAATATTAGGATTGTAAAATTATCATGTGTTTATCGTGGTTCACTGTCATTTTTTTGGTTTTTTTTCCAGGAACCTCTAAGTTCTCTCAGTTTCAAGGTCACCAAACTAGAGCAAACTGATGACCTGTTTTTTTGTATTCTGTTTTTCTCTTTGACAACCACAGGATACAGGCTTTTTAAAAAAACCAAAAAAAGAACAAAACAAAACAAAAACCCATACAAATTACATATCTTTCCAAAGATCTGTGACACAGTTTTTGCTGCTTACCACACTTACTACAAGTACACATGAAATTTTTATTTTCAAGAATGTCGCTGAAGATGGATACATTCAGGCCTATAGGTGATTTCCACTGATTACTGAATTCATATCCTAAGTCTAGTGTACTAACAAACACCTGTGAACACATCAACAAACATACAGGCACACTTCAGCCATCTATGGTATGTCTCAGCAGGACACTTCTGGTTTAAATAAAACTTCTGATTCCTCTTCAGGGAAAAAATAACTGGTTAAAACATCATAAAAACATTGTTACATCCCTTTCGCCTCTTGCTTCTTGCATATTGTCAGTTGTAACACATGAAAAAAAAAAATCCTACATTTAATTAGTTCGCAAAATCTGTCAACATGTTGTCTTCTTTTCTTGAAAACCTGCAATATATGAAATTGGCACATTGTTTCCTGAAACTGCCTAAACAGTTCTAAGTATTCTGAAAATTATTTCCCGTATAGCTTACAAATACCTATCTCTAATTTAAACACTTGAAAATTTAAAAGATAAATAAAAATATACTTAGCATATCTTCTTTCAAAAGTAAAACTTTTAATCTAACATAAACACTCTGAAATTATAGTAATTCCACTCAGTCATTCTTATTAAATCTTAAACAAGGTCAGTAGTCCACAATAGCCCACAATTTTTCTGTAGAGACTTCCAAAAGTCCTCTGTCTCTGCAGGAAAGAGTTTTTGCAATAATCTTCTGTATTTACTGAAATGCAGCTCATTTAATATGCCTTCCAATAATGAGAACCATCATATAAACTAAGTCCAAGATCCCATTAAAACCCCATGAAAAAAATCCCCCTATGCTTTTTGTTCCAGCAGTGAGAACTGTAAAGAGTTCCCACAGGAGGATTGCAAGATTCTGGCATGATTCTTATCCTTACAGAAAAATGAGTACAGTAATTTCATGATTATAAGCTGCACCGTTTTGACTAAAATTTTGCTCCCACCCCAGAAATGCGGCTTACACTCAGGAGCGGCTAATATGTGAAAAAATTTCTGAAATTTCCAACCCCGGAAGTGCCAGCCAGGGTGCCGAGCCGAGCACCTGCCAGTAAAAGCCGGCATTTCGTGATTGTTACAAATTGGTTACTCTGTTGCGCGGCGGGTGCAGGCGGGCTCTGTGCTGGCAGCGCGGGGGGGGAGGGAGGTGGGGGCTACGTCCTGCTGGCCCCGCGGCCCTGGGGGAGAGGCGAGGGGCTCCGTGCTGCCATCCCCACAGCCCGGGGGGGAAGCGGTGGGGCTCCCACCCCCACCTGCCTCCGCAGGAGTGGGGGGGCTCCTTCCCCTCCTCCCGCCGCCTCTGCAGGTGCCAGCGGGCTCCGTGCCCCCCTGCCACTGCGGGGCAGCGCCAGGCCGGGGCGAGCGAGCCTGGCGGCAGTGGCAGCCGGCCCCAAGCGGCCCCACTGAGCTGGGCCACCTGGCCCCGTCAGCAGCCCCATGCCCGCACGGCCCGAGCCGAGCCAGTAAACCCCGCGATCCTGCGATTCTGTTACTATTTGGCAACTTTGTTGCACACGGGTCCTCGTTGCGAACGACAGAGCGGCTTATAATCAGGTGCGGCTTGTGTATGGACAAAGAATGAAATGTTGCCAACACCCGGAGATGCAGCTTATAGGCAGTGCAGCTTGTAATCGTGAAATCACTGTACTCATATGAGCCTAAGAGAAAGAAATTAAAAACTAAACCAAACCAAATTAAAAAAACAAAGAAACAAACAAACAAAAAACCACAACAAACAAAAAAAACCATAGTTCTAGAAGAAAAAAAGCTAGAAAATCAAAACTCAATTCCAAATGAAATATTTGATGTAATCAAAATTTTTTCTGAGTTTCTCTCCTAAGCAAATTAATAAATTAAGACATTTCATAACGAATTCTGACATTGTTGTGTTGTCCAACAATTACTTACTTTAACAAAATTAATTCTAATAGTTTCACTTCCATTCTTTTCCTGTCATCATCCTTCTTCTACATGTAAGGCTGTTCCCTTCAGTTTTGAGGGTCAGACTTTTTCATAATAATTTTATGGAACATTTGTGATTTACTGCGGATTTACTGTCATTAACCCAAGTCCTTAAAATAATCAGAAGATCACAATGATCATGAATTAAGGCTGGGCTTATCATAGCTTTCTTCTTTTTTGCCCTGTATTTTAAACTCATGGGAGTCTCCTACTCCAGTCAGTAGCCTGGCAATTCAGGTGTGATCTCCACCTGTCTTTTCCCATGTCAAGTTTTTAGATTTAATAGCTTTTTTGTGAAGTGACCATTTAGACAACTGATCAACACAACAAAACGATAAGCTACCATATTCATCATCTTGAATTTAACACAGATGAATAACATTTTCTCAATATTTACCCTACAATTAAAAATATTTTGTACTTCATGTATCATGAGTCAGTATTTTTTAAAATAATATCAGTAAAGAGATAACAATAATGATACATAGAAAAATAATTTTTTAAAAAAAGACATTTTCAGCTTCCAAGCTTATTTGGAAGTTAATAAGTCTGGCTTAGAGCTGTAAATTATCCAACTTGAGTCTGCAATATTTCTGGAAAAAAGTGGAGAGCATTTTTTAGTATCCACAGTCCCATACCCTTTACAAACCTGACTAGAACCTTAAAGGTATTACTCGGAGAACAGCACAAATCATTACATGCAAGGTAATCTGCTTCAAATGAATCAGTGTTTCAACTGCAAATGCTGAATAGTGCAAGTTAGTTACAAGAGCTCTGTGCAGCAAACCTTTGATTTAATCCTTTAGTCATTCAGGATGTTCCAGTGAAGATTGCAAACAAATAAGGGTCATCCTTATTTCTCTTTTTAACCCATGATGGTCTACAGTAGTAAGAAATCAAATCCAATTATTTCATTTGTTCTTTGAATGGCTCCATGCAAGCAAAGGCTTGCACAGAAAGCAGAGTTCAGCTATGCTATGTTTAATCTTTACTACACAGTGAGATGATTTGGCAATCCTCATAGCATGAGATCCACTCAACACAGCAACAAAAAACAAGTCTGGGGAAGAAGACAAGCAAATTTTTCCTTTTGCTGCCAGTGGACAGAAGGGTTGCCTGACACTCATTTTGCTTAGGTAATTAATCACAAGCCAGAAAAAAATGCTACCTGCCTTATCAAAAGGTTTACAGAACATTTAAAAGGCTGAAACTCCTTATATTTTTAAATATGACAGGTCCACCTTGATAGTTACTGTGAAATGAAGTTGGAAATGATGCAGCAGTTAATGCAGTTCCCTAAGCCCCTTTTATATGGATGCCACTAGCTATAGAAAACAAGTCAAAGAAATTATCTTTATCATAGACGTGCACAGGCAAGACATTTACCCATTGTGTTGTGCACCCACCTGTGAATGACAGAGTAATTCCCAGAGTCACTGAGTTCAGCTGGCCAAAACTCCAGAAAATTCATTTGTGAAACAATTCTGCGTGTTTCCTTTATCAGCTGCTGCTTTCCAGCACTTTCTTTGTACCAGTTTACTGTGTATGCTTCTTCCTGAAAATGTTCTTGCCTTGACTCAAGATAACAAAGGAAAAAATATTCCCCTTCTAGAACATCAATGGAGGCACGAAGGGGGCACAGCTTCTCTTCAGAGAAAGGGGTAAAAAGATACATTAGGAAGTGAAAGACTTATTTCAGAAAATTGCATTAGCCTGACTTTAAAGTGATTTGCTGTGCTTTTTTTTTAATAAAAAGACTTCTTTTAGCAAAATGGTCTCAAAACATTTATTTATTTATTTGTTGCTGTTACATTTACTGAAAAAAGCAGTTTTCCAAGCCTTTACTCTATCTTACAAAAGCAACACCAGAAGGAAAAGGGGGCTGAAAATGAAAGGACATTTCCCTGTCTCTATGATTCTTTCACAGGAGTTCCACAGCGTCAGAATCAAATTGGCTCAAAGGGCAGAATCTGGCCTCACTCTATAGTGAAGCAGCTACCACAAATGGAAGAGGAAAGGAGAAATTCTTCACATATGGTCTGACTTGACAAATACATCTGAGATAAAAGCACAGATCCTATAAATTAACATTTGCATTTCCTTATCTTCTTAATTAAAACTGAATCATTATATAGCTACATTTCTGAAAACTTCAGACATCTTTGGAAAGCTGCTGTGGAATGAGGTTATCTGTGTAAAATTTAGTCTCCAAGTCTGCCTTATCAAACAAATTTCCCAAATTTACTTTTGCATACAAAAGTTATTAAAAGTGCAGAAAAGGAACCATGATCTAGGATTAAGGGTCAAAAATAAAATCAGCCTTCAGTCTCTCTTTCTCCTGAGGTTCTCAGAGATTATTGTTGTTTAGCAACTATTGTGACAAAAAGAAGCAGACTCTTTCTCTTGCTTACTATGTCTTTTCATATGGTCATGGTCATATATGACATCGTCAAGTTTCTCCAGGTAGCATCCTTGCTTTTTCATTTCATAATTTTGGCATTTGGGACCAAATTTCCCCAAGTCTGGGCTGTAATTGCCAAATCTTTAAGTTTTTGTTCTTGGCTGCAAAACACAAAACTTGTCCTACTCCAAGCAACTGTCAAGAAACTGGCACATATTTTGAAGCTTCTATTATTGAATCGAAGACTTTTACTTACCAGTGGCAGATTCCATGATCAACATTACCAAAAAAATCATCAGAGTCATTTTCTTGAGATACTTCTCACTTCTTCTCCAAAAAAAAAAGAAACTGAATTGCTCCTGCTTGTTCTGAAAGTCTAAGAACAAAAACATATTCACAATTCAGCACAAGTGCAGTGAAACAGGTTCCTTTGAGCATGGACCATCTGAGCAATGTAACTACTGCCTGCTGCTGAAGAAGGCTTTCCAAATGGGAACTTACATATTTTTATCATAACATCTATTTTCATACATCTGGTAATGTCTCTAGATTTTTCTTTGCAAATTCATTTCAACTTCAGAAAGCACTGCAGGATTTTCTTCTTCAATTTTCTTATTCAATAGATGTATTTTGCAGTGTTACAAGAGCACTCAAATCCCGAGCCAGTAGGTACCTACCACAGGACAGGTGCAGTGCTTTTTTTATCCACAAAGAGAATAAACTTTGCAAGACTGGACCTTGTAGAAACAGCTATTGGAAACTTCCCTTGCCTTCAATGAGAAAAGCACATTGTTATCGATTGGATGTGTTGGTGGCTAACTTTGAGCCTGTTGGAAAACGAGTCATGTAATTTCTTTCACAATTTGGTCTGTGGGGGCAAAAAACTTCAGGGGAGTGCTAAAATTTCCACTGAGGGGGAGGACATGAATCAGCCTATACTCAGCTGCTTCATGTGTAGTCAACCAATTTCAAAGGCAAGTGAAAAACACCACTAAATAAGACCAGCTTGGAGCATCATCTGAGGTTCCTCAGAACAGCAGGTTAACTGACAACTCAAGACAGAGCTACTCTTGAGACTCTGCCTCAGTTTTGCTTACAAAACACACAAGTGAGATACATAATCAGCTCAGTTCAACCCCTGCATCCAAAACCTTGCTTAGTGTGACTCACACATGGATGGACAAATGAGACACATACACATACTCACACACAAACATGAGATGTATTCCAGAGATCTGAGAGATCTGCCAAAAGAAATCTCATTAGCAATCCATTCATTTTTTATGAAGTAAACCTGTTGCAATTTGAGCAAACAAACTTTAAGAGACTGCCCTGAGATTTAGAGTCAGAAAGTTTCTGTGACCTGAAGAGTCTGGAGGCAGGAGGCTACTGCATTTCCAGCATTATTCCAGGACACCAATCTGTGTAGATGGTCTCCCTCTCTTATCTTTCTTCTCAGCTCTTTACAAGTGTGCCTTCATCCCTTAAAGCACTGTCAGGAGATGAAGGAAGTGTTTCACATCCCTTTTTTCAGATGGCCTGGTAGAGAGATCCAGATTTAGAAAGCTAAAATAATCTGGATGCTGAGTTCTGCAACTACCAATTTCAGTTCCTTGTTACACATGGAGATTCAAACTCCTACACTTCGTAAAGAAAGAAGGGCCTCTCTCTTTAATTTCTTGAATTTTGCTTTTCTTTTCTATCCTTTCATATTCAGAAGAAATACAGCTGTCAGAGACCATGAGACTATGATCCATTACATAAAGACAGAATTATTTAACACCAAATTTTTAATTCTAAATCCGCTTCTTTTTTGTATATCACATCAACACACAGTGGAAGTGACTTAGTAATGACCAGGTTTGAGATTCATGACTACTAAAAATCAAGACACAGGACCTTTATCTTACTGTCTCATTGCTGTTGAACCTGCTCAATTTATCTGAAATTGTTCTACTGTGAGGTAAAAGTCTTTATATTTGAGCCATACAGTTCAAGCATTCTTCAATGAAAAGTTGGGGGAGGCGGGAAGGTGAAAAAAAGAAAAGTGCTTTTACTGAAAGGCAGCTAATACAAAGAGACTCTTTGAGAATCAGAATAATATTTTTAATTTTCAGGGGAAAAAAAGAGAGTGATTTTAATGTAAAAGCAAAAATTCTATTCCTGATAAAGGAGTACAGAAATACTAATGGGCAAGATGCTAAGGCTATAGAGGGAAATGACAGTTTCAATGAAAATTGATTAAATTACAAGTTATCTATACAGTCCAAAGTGACACTAGCTTTAGGCATTCTTTTAAGTTTTTATACATGTTTAAAACCACTGACGGAGTTTTAATAACAAAACACAGTTCTTAAAAATGCTTGTGCTACTGTGAAGCCAACAAAAACTTTAAACAAACCAAAAGTCTAAATTCTGTAAAGTGCACTACTTTCCTCTTTAAGAATGGCTTCTTGTGAAATTTAAGTGCTTTTAAATATTACCACACAGTGCCATAATTTGTGTGGCATTGATGAAGAAAACAAAAATATTTACCAAACAGTTGTCTTAACCATATTAGATCCATGAACCATTCTGCCAGGATTACAGTTTCTTTGAAAAAACTAAAATCTGTCTTAATTTCAAAGAGCATAAGCAAAGCTGTTTACCCACTATGCAAGTCTTGCCAGGTGGAAAGTGGATCGAGAGGGAGTCTTCCAAATTCCAGAGAGATGCGACTTGAACTTGCAACTCTTCTGAATCTCATTCATCACTGAAACAGAGAGTTGTCTCTCTCACCAAGTGAGTCAATACACAGATATATCAGTTTCAAAAACCTTCTGAAAAAGGAAAAGATAACTGTTGATTGAAGGAAGGAAAACAGAATAGGGAGATGTGAGAATCTCGTTTCTGCTAATATTAATGGAAAGCTAATAGCAAGTCCTCAATACTAGTATTTTTTTCTAAATGAGGCATTTGAGGTATGGTACACCAATGTTTTAGGCACAATCTTTTGCTCCTACCACTTAGAATAGCGCTGAAGGAACTCATCCTCCTCCAAAGCCACCCTGGTGAGGGAAAGGGCTACGGACAGTGCAGAGAAGGTGACAGGGGCTGTATGTTGAAATAAGCCATTTTCAGGGCTAAGCTGTTTATGACAGCTAGGCAATAAAGAAAAAGTACAGCATGGGCCTGGGACAGAGGTGTGGGAGCCGGATGGCACTGGGGAGCAGCGAGCAGTGCCGCGGACAGGGGAGTGCGGCAGGGTGGGAGAGAGACGGATTTGGGGATGGGCAGGAACGGAGACGGGCAAGGCTGGGAATGGGCAGGAATGGGGATGGGCAGGATTGGGGATGGGCAGGGTTGGGGATGGGCAGGGCTGGGGATGGGCAGGATGGGAGACAGACGGGTTTGGGGACCGGCAGGGCTGGGGACGGGCAGGGTTGGGGACGCGCAGGGTGCCCCGCAGAGGTCCCGGCCAGCGGGGCAGCCCCCGCACAGCCGCAGGGATGCCCGAGTGGGGCCGGCGCTCGCCTCCTCGGAGCGAAGGGAGCAGAGGGAGGTGTCCGGGCCAGCTTTGGCCCCCGGTGCCGCTGCCCCGTGCCCTGCCCTACCTGGCTGCAGCCCGCACGGAGGCGGCGCTGCCCGGAGCGGGGCTGCCCGGCCGGGCCAGGGGGCTGCGCTGCCTCCCGGCCCCCCAAACACAGAGGAGCGCCCCGATGATCCGCTCTTTCAGGAGGCCGAGAGGGGTGGGGTGTGTGAGTCTCTTCCCTCTCGTAACCTTTCCGGGGAAGAAAGGCGTAAGGAGGTGATGTCTTCCGAAGTGTTTAGCCGAAACGCCTCTTCCTCCGCGCTTCCGCCGAACGCACGCTGCAGACTCTTCCAAGCAATGTGATGGAGGTAGGACGGAGTGCTAGGAACGAGTATATTGGGCTGAGTATATCAAGTTCTATCTCTGCTATAGCTTCCTCCCCACGTCGCTGCCTGGTTTGAGAATGAGGACGTGCCTGGAGGTAACACCGAAAGGCTGATTCGGCAAAGACATCAAAAGACACACACACAAATAACATCCCACCAAAAAGAATGGCAAACTACAGTCTGCAGGAAAAGAGGCAAGGCAAAAGATACGATTCTACACTGGTTTTTATGAGAAATGTCCCCGGGCAATTTTTTTTCTGTGCTACCCTCCTACCTTCGAGGGGAGAAAAATGGAAACTTTCAAGACATGAAACATTTTGCAGCTCCATTGCTGCAAAATGGGTGTATGTATTCACTTCTAAATAAGTCAGCATGCCATTAGTTGAGTTTGCTTGTTATCCAAATGTTGGCATATTGGAACTGTGGTTCCACCAGGCATATTTCTTGTTTGAGTCCTGTTCCCAAGTAAATGAATGTTTGCCGTTTTTAATTCTATGAACGCTTTATCTGCTAAGTACTGTGCAATGATTCACTATATTTCTAAAGTTAGTTTGATAACAGCAGGGAAAAAATAATTCCCTCAGGAACCCTTTCATTTGCATATCACCCTTTTAATCTTCAGAAATTTGCTTGGTGACAGCTACCTTTTGGGTTTTTTACCTATGACAACTGCTAATGTAAAAGTTCCCCATTTCAAAAGGAGGGGACAGTTTAGAGGTAAAAAAAAAGCAGGTTACACTTAAAAGGAGAAAGGGATTACTCAGAGCTGGCTTTCTTGGATATTTTCATTGCAGAGGTGAAGCAAAGAAACCTTAGAGTGTTTTGCTGTCTCATCTCATTTGTTTTCCTCATCACAGAATGAAGCAATATGTCTATAGCAACAGTTAGACCTTTGGATAATGTAAGTCAGCAATTCCAGGAAAGTAAGCTAAGGATCTAACTAACTATAACTGCTTTAAAAATGTGCAGAAGATTCTTTGCAATGCTTTTGAGTTTATGACTTAGTACCTGATTTTAAAACCTAAAAGAGAGCAGATATCATGATTTTACATGATAGTCTGGAAACTAGTTAGTAGCCAACAAATAAAACGGTAAAGTAAAATGTCATCAGCTTTTTACTTTCACTGACTGTCTTCATAGTGACAGTTTGGGAACTTCTTTTTCTGACTCCATCTTTTACAGCAATATTTTCCATGAGCTTTTCTCACATTTATTTCCTTTCATATTCTTTTGAAATACTCTCATTTTTTAGCTTTAGTCTGCATTGCAGAAAGTGCTGTGCTCAATTGGTCCTTTCAACTAATGTCATAGCTAGCTCTGTGATACATGAACATATGTGAAAGGAGAATAAACTTCACACTTTTTAGTTCTCAGACTAATACAATTTTAATGGAGAAACCATAGTCTGGTAATTGATATGTAAATTGACTAAAAATAGCTACAGGTTAGATTTTAATTTTCAAAGTGTCATGTTGAACATGAAAGTTTGCACTAATGTTGGAAAACAGATTTTTGAATGAAGCTCTGACAAACTGACAATTTGAGAATCAGTTAGAGAAGACCAGTTATTTCACACAGGTTTTCACATTTTCTTTTCCATCCAGCATAAATTACACCGAGGTGCTAACTGAAAAACGGAAACGGTTTCCGTCATAAATTGCAAAACATCCAACTCCTGTAATCACAGTTTAAACCTGTTTGCTGTTAGGTGGCAATAGTCCTTCTTAAACTACATCTATTATCTCTATATACAAGCTATATTAATTCTTATCAGACATTAAGTCATACTCAATAGTTTTCAGCATTGTCTTCCCTTGATGTCAAAAAAGCAGTTTACAAACGGATAATGTGCCTGTTAGAGACTCATACATTTCTCAGAAATTTCAAAATATGAAGTCGGACACTTTCAAACTTTCCTCTGCATCACAGCATCACAGGATAATTCAGGTTTGAAGAGATCTCTGGGAGTCCTCAGGTCCAGCCCCTCCTCAAGGTGCACACAGATGAGACCTGAACACTTACAAGGATGGGGATTCCACAGCTTCTCTGGGCATATTCCAGCTTTAGAACATGCATATGGTGGTGTTTTTTTCCTAATATGTAAATTTCCTGTTCTAATTAGTGCCAGTTACTCTTTTGTCCCATCTCTGGGCTCATTTGAGACGAGTCTTCTTCCATCCATTCTGTCTTTTCATCAGATTATTGTAGGCAAAAACAGGGCCCCTTGTCCTCTCCCTGTATGATCTGTGCTCTCTATGGTCTTCCCCTGGATTTCAGTATGTCAGTACCTCACTTGTACTTGGGAGCCCAAAACTTCACATAGTGCCCCAGAGATGATCTCACAAATGCTACATTCATGGGAATAATCACTTTCCACTACTAAATTCTCATTATTAAGATGCAGACTGATCTTAGTCTCAAGGACACACATCCCTCTCCCCCAGTTTGATTTTCTGTCTGAAAATTCATTGGTTGTGCAGTCTGTCCCATTGCCAGGGTCATCAATAAGGATGCTAGACATGCCTCTATCACTCCCTGAGGGGTGCCTCTAGTGATTAGCTGTGATCTGAAGTTTGCATGCTGGTCCCAACTTGTTAGTCCCACAAGGACTTTGATGCCACTGTTTTTCTGATCACTTGGATTTGTCTGTCCAGCAGAGATTGTGTTGAGGACCTTGCTCAATACAAGATATGCAGCATCCAGGGTCCTCCCACTGTCCAAAACTGTCCAATGCCGTAAGATATTAATAATTTGCAGTATATACTACAAATAATTGCCTGCTACAAAAACTCCTGAGAACTTATAAAAAGTTCCTTTAAGTGGTCAGTCTCCTGGGCTGCACAACCATGTGCGCTGTAGGAACATCAAATCTCAACCCCATAGGATTTCTAGCTTGTCAGAATCTCCGTGTGCCAGTTCACCCACGAGAGGGCGAGATGACTCTGCTCTATTAAAAAGTGAAAGCAAATCTGCTCTGGAGAGTCCCTTGAGGTGCCAAAACCACAGAAGACAAAGCTGAAACTAAATGACGTTAAAACTCTTTGTGGAAATATAATTCAGCAACAAAATTGGTTTTTGCTCTTTAGTTTAAGCTTAAAGCATCCAACCTGAATATTTTATAAGCTTTCTATGTTTATTTCTATGTTATTATTTATATGCTTATTTATTTCTATGTTGAAATAATACTTTTTTTTTTTTTTTGAGGGGTGGGGGCGAGAAGGAAAAAATGCTGTTATTTCATGAAAGCAGACTTCTTAGTGTAAAAAACCCCAATTTTATTCAAAAAATGTTTTTTAAAATCTATGTTGTTTGTAAGTTGCATATAATAGAATGATTGAGGATGGAAGACATCTCTGGAAGTTACCTGGTCAAATCACCTGCTCAAGATTGGCCAGAATCAAACCCTGGAGGTTTTTTAATATCTCCAAAGCTAGAGACTCACAACTTCCCTGGGCACCCTGTGCCAGTGCTGGGTCACCCTCACCATAAAAAAACCCCTCCTGGTGTTCAGAGGGAACCTCCTGTATTTAGGTTTTCATCCATTTACTCTGGTCCTGTCACGGGGCATCACTGAGATGAGCCTGACTCCCTCTTCCTTGTACCCTCCCTTCAGATGAGGGACTCTTTAGCCCCAGCTCTCTTTCCTTCTTTTCAGAGGAGCGATGCTCCAGTCCTTTCACCAGCCTCATGGCCCTCTGCTGCACTCACTCCAGAATGTCCATGTCTCTCCCCTACTGAGGAGCCCAGAACTGAACACAGAACTGATGTGGCCTCAGGGGTGCTGATATTTTCATGATGCTGTAAAAGTATTCCACGGTTCATTTTGTGCTTTCTCTCTAACATTACAAATATAATAACATCTGTAGAAGATATCCATTTTAATGCATATCTCGTATTTCTTTACCAAACCCTAAGGAATAATAAAAAAACCTGTGACAACTGCAGCATTTTTTAGTCATTATTATGGTCACATACTCACCCCCTGATACTGTAAATGTTCTTTGCCACTCTCTGAATTTTCACCTTTTCTTTCTATCAAGACCATTTTGTTCACTGCTGGCAAACCACAATAAGAATTATTTTCCTCTTTTTTTTGTTTTTTTTCTGGGCTGACAATGAAACTTGGAAAAAAGTAGCAGCGCCTCAAGAGCCATGTAGTGAGTTTGTTTTTCACCACCATAACTACATGCCTGGCTAATAGAAGTCAATGACACATCAGTACACTTCAGAGTCATTTGGTTCATTGCTAATCCTGTGCACTTCCTCATTGTACTTTCTCATCTCATTCCAGCTTCAAAAGTCATCCTAGACTTTTCATTTCCAAGATACACGCTTATCATCCTTTCTTGTTCATTACAAGCCCAGAACTCAAACCGTATTAAAAACTTATCCTGTGATCATCTTGGAAGTGAATATTCTGTCTTGCTCAGTAACTTATGTGAAAAATCTTCATAGTTTATAGCAACAGGCTTTCCTGCTTACATATGCCTTAGTATGCTCTCTGTGAAAAGAAATAGTACTGTAGGAGTAAACCAAGTCTCACACTGACATGAGTCCATCCTGTGGGGCCTCCACAGAGACAGTAAGGTTTATCCAGACGTATCTTTAGGAACAGGACCCAACACTGCACACAATCTAATGAGGTAATAACAAAATGCAGCATTTGATGCTTTATAGTATAGCGAAGTCAGCAATGAGTGAATGAACACTTGAAGATACAATTCATTAATGAAAAACTGTCTAGTTTGCCATAGATTTTTTTAATTGAATGCTGAAAAATATCTATACATATATTTTATGCACATTTTTTCTACTCCAAATAGCTATCTATAAGTCTGAATACCCATATTCAATAAAAATTTGCAGTAAAAAGAAAGAACTTGCCTGTTTGTAATCCTGGACTTGGTAACAATAAGTGTTCTGCATCTAGTTTTCACTTTTTAAGTCCACTCTGTAGCAAGTCTAAAGCTGAAAACTAAGCCTTCTCTGACAATAAGAATTTCCTGGGTTTGAAAATCTAAAAAGATTAAAGTTTGCAGGCATACCTGTACTAGAATATATCTTGTTCCCATTCTCCTGAACTAGAATATTTAGCTCCGACCTTTGCATTTATTATTTCATTATCAGAAATTACAACTACACATGAGGCCAAAGCATGAAAAAAGGTGGATAATTCTTGTTATAAAAAAGCAGTCTATTTTTCAGTAACTTAAAGGAATGCTGTCAGTTATATACACAATCTAGAATTATTTCTTTACAGAACTGTCACATCTATAAAATGTTCCCTCCATTTCCTAGACCTCTTCTATCAATTTACCCCATCATTACTCAACTGAAGGACTGAATAAAGTTCAAAAAACACAGCCAGACCTCCAGACTGTACAGTCATGTATACCTTCTGAAAGGAAAAACCGCTGTGGGCTTGTAGTCCATCCTGATAGTGCAGCGTTGTTTTCCAAGACTTTCACCTGGTGTTAGCTGAGTGTGAGACCCTGTGTGTCAGTGGCATATGGTACCTCACCTGTTTCCAGAACTTGGAATTGGGTGACTGTGGGTGCACTGTGTGCTCCTCTTTCCATTTGATGGTACCTTGCTGCTTAATAATAAACCTAAGAGATTCCTGAAGCTTCCCATAAGTCCCAATTGTCTCCATTTCCAGAAGGATCACCTTTGTGTCATTTTGAATGAGGGCATTGTATAAAGCAATGTGTTGATCGTAAGCATCTTCTTTAGAATTAATCAGCTGGTGTGTCAGGAGGATGATCAACCGTCTGCTCTTCTGTATCCTCTTCTCAATTGCACTGGCTGCATCTAGCAATGTACAAGAAAATGATGAGACACTGACATTTATTTTAAAACTCTTTTGAGATTGGAAACTCCATTTTCATTGCTTTGTAACCAGACATAATTTCTAGCTCCCTTCAGTCTGATACAGTTTGTTTATTTATTAGAAAAAGACAAAAAAACAACCACCAACCAAAGGGGATGAGGCAGGGGGAGAGAAAAGCAAAAAGCCCAAACCACAAAGCTTTTATTTCAACTGTTTGTTTTGTTGTTGTTGTTGAAACATTAATATTTTCACTGCTTTTAAGTATTGTTAGGAATTTCTAGTCCAGTGACCTAGGGTCAAGTTCAGTAGATCTGACTGTATCAAAATTGTGTTTGATCAACAGCCTCCATGTAAGGAACTGCGTTGTAACAAGTTTAATGCCTTAGAGATGATCTTGCAACACTAACCCATGGAAACCAGCCATAAGGCGACTTTTGGGTGACCTAAGAGGCCTATTTCCAGGTGGGGTTAGAGCTAATTACAGTTAATTGTCCTGAGTTATGTGCACTAATTTATACACTAGTCTATGCATTGTGTTTGCCTTCACCCTGCAGGGGTAGATCCAGACTCTCAGGGCATCTGTGTGGCACAACTGAAGGTGTTTAAATTCCCTACTGCCATGTTAGGGACAGCTGATCAATGCTACTGTCACTGTGATGCTGGGCAAAAAGGAAGTGAGAGCCCAGCTGAGGAAATTCCATGCACCAATTATTTAACAAACCAGCTGATTTGCAGATGCAAATCAGCTAGTTCCATATGTACCCTCTTTTCTGGGGGCTGCCAGACCACTGCAAATGGTGTAAGTTTTTGCCACTGACAGTTTTGTGAGCTACTCTAGCTCCTTGTGCTGGACCTGGGAATGGTCTGGCACAACAACTTCTGCAGCTTTTCTTTACCTTCATTTTTCCCAAGGCCCAGCAGCCCTTTCACAACTTTCCAAAAGAGAAGGACATCAAAGATCTCAGCATCAGCTCAGGGCAGATGAATGACACCTAGCTCAATGCAGATGATTTCAGAAATGTGAAACAGAAAATGCACCAGCTTAGACTTCATGCCTGATCACTGACAGAGAGGGAAGATCTGGTCTACAGAAGAACCAGAGCACAAGATAAAGAGACAGGTCAGATCTGGAGGAGAGCAGATAGCACCTAGGTGGCAGCAATGATTTGCAATAGTGTGGAGGGTGTCTACATGGAAATTAACACAGATTAATTAGAATTATTTCATCCTGAAAGACAAGAAAGCAGGTATAAAGTATACCAATTCTCTCCTGTACTAATGCTGGGAATTGTGTGACGGGAAAATGTCAGTGAAAAGAAGCTGAGCTTCTTGTGAGTCTAATACCCTCATAAAAGGTTGAAAACTCCTGAGTTTTCAGCAAACTCCTGAGTGATAACAGCAATAGTGTTTCCTCAGCTGAGTTTGTGGGTTTCTCCTCTCCCTTGTCTTGTAGCCAGCCAAGCCAGCTCACACACAGTTTGGTTGTGGCTTTGCCCAGATAATGGCTGTGCAGTTTGACTTTCCAAAGAGCAAGTGCATGTTTGAAAGAGTCAAACTCAGGGTCATGTTTCCCGTGCATTCCAAGATGATAAGTCTGTGCCCCTTTGATGTAGCTTGCTTTTCTAAGCACAATGGAAAGCACAGAGTGCCCTTGTGCCACTTGGCCTGAAAGAGCAGACAGATGGCTGCTGAGGAGATGAGCTTCAAGGTGAGGAACCTCCTGTACACCAAAAGGGACCAGAATCACAACTTGCTCAAGCTTGACAAATAATTCAGTGCGTCATCAGATCTGAAACTTACCTTCTCCGGGATATATATCTCTCCCATAAATACACAATTTATATCCACATTTATTTTCTAGAATATCTGGCATGACTTGGTAAACAAAATATTCCACAAAATTAGCTTCACTGATGTGGTTTTTGGGGTAGATAACATATGCATCATATGTCTTTCCATCTATAAGGCAAAACAAGAGGAAGGAGTATTGTGTTAACATGGATTAGAGCTGTCTATTGCAAAAAGCAGGAGAGAAATAAAAATATCAGTCACTGAAATAGATCCAAGAAGAAGTTCCGGCCAATCTGAATTATGCATATCGTCTGACGCATGTTTGGAAAGTAAAGACTGTAAATATTTGGTGTTTTCCATGCTCAGTTGTTTTCTCCTGTGTGTTTGTAGCTTTGGAGAACCTGGCCTCTGTATTGTGAAAGATGTTTTCCAAAGTATATGCAGTAAAACTTCAACTGATGCATATTAGCATGATATAATGACGAAGCTCAGCATTTGTTATTTCAGTGATACAATTCACTATCAACAATTCACTATTCTTTGTCTGTCAGCACAAGATATTCCATTTAAATTCTTCCATCTTGAAGATTTTATTCATCATTCCCACAACATATCATCCTCCTGAGTGAAAATCCCATTCCTTAGAAAACAGTCTTACAATCAGAACCAAGTGCAAACTCAAGTATTTATTTCATTCCTTCCTTCATTTCTCTAAAGTTTTTCATTACAGCATTTTTGTTCTAATACCAAGTGGTTTTTTATTTATGGTGGAAATTACCATATCCTTTCTTTTGTTGCTGAGGTTCTTGCTCAAACCATTCTAACAACAGATCCTATGAGGAGCAGCTGAGGGATTTTCTAGTCTGGAGAAGAGAAGACTGAGGTTTGACCCTATTGCTCTCCATAATGACCCAAAAGGAGGTTGTAGACGGGGGTCAGCATCTTCTCCCAGGCAACCAGTGATGGGACAAGAGGACACAGTGCTAAACTGGACCAGGGGAGGTTTAGGTTGGACATTAGGAAGAATTTCTTCATAGAAAAGATGATTAGGCATTGGAATGGGCTGCCCAGGGTGGTGTTGGAACCACCATCCCTGGAGGTATTTAAGAAAAGGCTGGAAATAGTGCTGAATGCCATGGTCTAGCTGACAGTGGTGGTGTCTGGTCATAGATTGGACTCGATGACTGCAGAGGTCCTCACTGACTCTGTGAATCTGTGGTTTCGTGATTCTGTAATAATAATGAAATGTCCATTTCCAGAGTTTGATTAATTTCATCATAAATTTTAATTTCATCAAAAATTAACAGAAACTGTCCTAAAAAGCATACTTCTTTCCTCTTTAATGAAAAGATAAGTAACTAGATCACTTGTAGGTATCAACCATGCAGACAGCTGTGGTAAGAGTCAGCTTCAGATTTAAAAATTGTTCATTTAGCTGGATTTGGTCTCTTAAAAACATGTACCTCATCCTGTCATGAGGCACTACTGTCAGCTGCCCCCTGCAGAGGGGTTCAGGTCTCACTTAAACCCAAAGGCAGCCCCAACAGCACCAACTGCTTATGGTTGGACCCGGCCACAGATCTCCAGGTTTCATGTCCAAGATGGAAACTTGCATGTGTGCACTTTCACTCCATACAACTAAATGTAGATGTGTGAATCCTGAGCTGAAAGCAACCAATAAAGTTAGATGGAATGTATTCCTCCAGAAATGTCTTCCACAATATTTGTATCTTTCTTTTTGGACTACAAAAACTGTGTTCCTTTAACATATGCTTTTAACACATTAGCTATCGGGCTTGTTCCTTTGCATTAGAGAGCACGTAATCAGTACAGTTAATAGCACTGCTTATCAGATTTTCAACGTCATTCAGTGCTTCATGCCAAATACTGTCACTTAAAAAAAATACAAAACCAGGTCTGAATTTTGTTTTTTATGTAAATCAGCGCTACAAAAGGAAACAAGGGAATGTAAAGCACTTACAGAGCTATGTACTACTTCTCTTTACTAAAGGTGTAAGAAAAATAAGAATCAGGTTCAGGTGACATGAGTTAGCAGCTATCAAATAAATTACTTTCCCATGATTGGTTATTTTCTTTTTTTCAAACTTTCTTTCTCAAATCTTACTTACCATCCTTGACTGATTGAGGCTGGAATATCTCCCGATACAACAGGACAATATCAACTCGGAAAGACTGGTAAAGGATAACGGAGACTGCTATTGCACCTAGCAGAACTAGAGACCCTGTGATCAGGAGGGCATTAGGAAGAACCCCTGCGAAGTAGAGGAATATGTTGTTAATCACAGAGAAGTTAACCTGTGTACTGAAGCTTTAGCCTCATATTCTTAATTCTGTTGCAGCTTTCAGGAGCTCAAAACAGAGATGACAAAACTTTTTCCTTCCCCAGTTGACATAGCCAACACACAGACCCCTGAACATGAAGTATATTATGCAGCATATAATTAATATTCACTTTGTTGAATCCAGACCTACTTATGCTAAAAAACCACAGCTGACCATGATGTGTAAGTATTGTGTAACTTTTAAAAACAAACAACCATTTTGTGAGAAACATCTAAGCCTATGCATGAAAATCCACAGAAGGACAAATGGAGGCTTCTGGCATGATTGCACAAATAGAATACAAAGAGCACATGCAAGTAATAAAATCTGCAAGATAAGAACTAAGATAGTACTAGACAAATAGGAAAACAGTCATTTTTGTCCCAGTCACAAAAATAAAACAAACTATGCTGAAGTCAGATGATATTCTCTCCAGCCTTTTCCATTCAAGAGGGTCAACGAGCACATAATAGCGATGATGAGTAAGAAAAATTGGGATAGAAAGGAGCCACCCAATTTAGTTCGAGTTTCCCTCAGGGAAGAACTCTAGAATCTGTCCACCTTTACCTCAGAGATGAAGATTTAGCATAGAGAGATTAAGCCTACATTTTTGGAAGACATTTTTTACATTGAGGTGGTAAAACACTGGAACAGATTGCCCAGAAAAACTGTGGATGCCCCATCCCTGGAAGTGTTCCAGAATAGCTTGGATGGAGTGCTGAGAGATTTGGTCTAGTGGAGGGTGTGCCTGAGAAATTCTGCTGAAAAGGTATATAAATTAAGGGTTTACAAATACATTTTCCCTTTCCTCTAGTAGGATGTGAGGTAAACTTAACAAGATTTGCACTCTCTTTACATTTCTTTCTTTGGCATTTAAAGGGAAAAAGAAATGTTAGGCTTGTGATTAAGCTTACCTCACCAGAACTAGATCAGGAGGAAACACCTTCCAATAAGATTGGGCAAGAAAGCAACCAGCTCCTTCTAAAGTGAAGTTTGACCATATTTTTAACAGTGTAACCTGATGCCTATGAAGGAATTTCATCCTTGTTTATCCCTTCAAATTTTAGTATTTGATCCATTCTCCTGGTCAATACACACACAATACAAAGTAAGGAAATCCCTACCCAGAGCGGCTGACCTAAGCATCAGAGTACAATGTTGTTTCTTACTGATGCATTTGCTGACAGTGTGACATCATAACATTACAATTACTGGTGTACTGCATTAAGTCTCTACATACATCTAGAGAAGAAACAGGTTTCAACATCAACTTTTGCCATTATGAACCTAAAAAACGCTGTTTATATTTGGGTGTGCACGGATTAGATCAAGGCTGGGAAAGAAGCCATGTGCCCATGCAGTTTGTAATGTGCAGACAAGAGCCCCACAAAGGTGTCTTCTTGGAAGAGCAGGTTCAATTCCCAGTAATGCTGGCTTAGCCTCTCATTTCACTGAAATAAACTAATGAACGCTCACTAATTTAATTGGCTAGTGAATATTCAGCACAATGGGGGCAAGTGCCATAAGCCCCTGAACAAGGTTGAATAGATCCTGTTGTTCCATTTGACTTTACTGCATCACTTAGCAGCTGAGTTCATGAGTAAGCCACCTTCTATTTATATTCAAGAGCAATGGGAATACAGAACTATTAGCTCACAAGGACTAATATTGGAAAGGCCAGAAAAAACATGTCAGAAAGCAACTTTTGAAGGAGTTCCAGACAAACTCCAGAAGAGTAGCAGTTTTTTCTATCTGGGTCTAGAGTTCCTGTCCACATCAGTCTACAAAATATGAGCCAAAATGTTAGCTTTAGCATTAAACCTCTTTGAGGAAGAACAGAGTTGATTTTTTGGGCTGAATTTTATCTCTGGTTTAAATGAGTGTGTAAAAAAAAAACATTAACAGGAAAGTAGGTAGCAGACACAAGTTGTGCTGTGGGAAACACTAAGGAGCAATCATATATTTGGAAACAATACACAAAAAAAGAAGCAGTGTGCATATCTTTATTATACATTTACAAGATGAGAGGCACAAGCGAATTCTACAGAATTTTTATTATTCTGAGAAACAAGCAGCATATTGCAGAGCTGTGTGAGGATTGAGTGAAGAAAACTAAAGCAGAGCACAGACACTTCTGGACATAGCAGTGCTGAGACCAACAGTGCTGAGGAGCAGAAGCAGACACCTTGTCAACGACAGCAACAAGGACAAGGGCACAGATATCTATACAAAAAAGGCAGCAGTGAAAGCAGGGTCACAGTCAAGAGCTTTCATGAACATTTACTGAAGACCTATGAGTAAAAAACAAAATAATATTTGTCTCTAACAGAAATTAGATTTGATGATTCATGGGATGAATACAGGATATTCTATATGTTCTCCTTCATCTGTCTGTAATATGGGGCCAACAAGGGACTTGTATTGATAGACTAGTGAGCAGAGACTGCTATTCAGCTTTATTCCTTCTCACTGCAAGTACACTCCCACACTCAGGTACTTCAGTGGGCTAGTGTGCTTCCAGTGTCCTGAGTGATGCTGCACTCAAACTTGCCTATCCAACCAAATCACCTCCTGCCATCATCCTGCTGGGTGCTGTTCTGCTGTTACAATTCACCTATATCCCTTCTAGTCTAGTCTAGCAAGGAAATTTGTCTAGGCTTTGAAGCCATGATCCTGTAGAAAGTCATGAGCAGTCAAGAACTCAGCAGGACACAGGTCTGTGCACATCCTGGGATCACAGCACATTTGATTTTACTCTTCCCACCACTCACTTATAGAAAACCAATCCCTGTTAAAGTTCTTGACATTTACTTTCAAAGTCCTTGAGAAAAGAGAGTAGTTTTAGATTACATATTAGGAAGAAATTCTTTCCTGTGAGGGTAGTGAGGCACTGGCACAGATTGCCCAGTGTTCAAAGCCAGATTGGATGGAGATCTGAACAACCTGGTCTAGTGAAAGGTGTCCCTGTTCTTGGCAGGGGGTTTGGAACTAAATAATCTTTAAGGTCCCTTCCAACCCAAACCATTCTATGATTTCATGATTCTTGGTGGTTCAGCATATCTGAAGGGATGAAAAAGGGAACGATTGGTCACAGCTGCTTCTTGAGCTTTCACAGACAAAACAGTATATTCTGCCATAGGAATCTGATTCAGAGGTGTTGGCAACAGCGCTTAGGGATGTGGCTATCCATACAAAAAAGGAAAATTTCTGTATAAGCTAAGGATTATCCCTGTCCCCATTATTTACTGCCCTGGATTTTCCTTCTCTTTCAAGTACTACAAGAACCAGGAATTTAAAAGCGAAACCAAGGGAAAGCCTTTGAAGTGCTATTCACACCTCTGTATGGCACACAGAGGGAACAGAGTGGCATTCAGAGAAGATGAAGAGTGATTTTGAAGAGGTGATTCACAAAACATTCGGTCCAAAAAGGGCACTACAGTGGATGCAGTGTAGTAAGGAAGGCAAACAAACTGGCAAACCAGCAGCTGAAACCCTTGTTTATAAAGTTCACCTATTTTCTGCCATGCTTTTACAATGGAAACAATAGTTTGATTTGTCACAGTGGAGAAATATCCTAGAAATAGGATATTATTATCACAGAAATGATACAGTCAGGCTCTGAAAATTTATATATTTCGAACTAAGTGGAAGTATAAAGAATCAAAATGAAAAAATCTTACCCTCAGACTGCACTTTGAGTTGTAATGTCACCGTGACTCTTGTGTTGTACATTTCATTCAATGCTATGCATGTGAAATTTGACTGCAGATCCTCCTTTTTTACTTCAGTAATATTCAAAGTCGTCTCTTTATAGTATACTTGATCATGTCCATCAAAACTAATAGAAAGAGTTGGTACCATTAGTTTCACTGGCTAGGCACAGTTTGCATAGAAGAAAGATTATTCTGTGTTATATGCACTTACAAATGAGTTTCTTCATGAAATCTTGAAAATAAAAGGTTTTTCACTGAGATGTTATCCACATCCCATGTGACAGCAGCCAGTGGCTGTTTCTTAATCCCCAGGCGGGCCTGACATTTCAGAGACAAAGCAGCACCTAATCAAGATACAGAGATGTAAACACTCCTTGATGAAAAACATAATTTTATTCTCTTCATAACAGCTTTTTCTACAAATCTTCATATAACTTGTGAGTTTTGTCATAACAATTTTGACATATTTTTCTAAACTACTGCTGGCAAAATGATACATAGAAGAGACAAAAAGAAATAGTAAAATTAATTTTTTAACAAATGAGCTAATAACACACCAAGGATTACAAAAGGAATTATTTATATTTATTATAAGGATGTCAATGTACCCTTTACTTGTGATTCTTGACACATGTAATCAGCTAGTGATGAACATAGAAAGGATTTGGTGGCTGACAGACAAATGTAGACAGAAATAGCCTAATTAAACTTCAGTATATATTATTTTGCATAAGACTTGTGTGCAGCCTTATCTTGGATTTTATTGAAGCTGGGCAAAAGTAAAGTAAACCAGTCCAAGCAAAACTAAAACAGGAAATTACTTATTAAATATTATCCATTAGGAAATATTTATTCCAAAGTAAGAGTCACCATTGCACCAAAAGAAAGTATAATCAAAACATGTTAAATTGTTTCCATGTAAATCTGCATCTACGCAGGTCTTAGATAAGATTATCAATCTTATGATTAGATCAAGAACTGGTACTAGGGAGCATGGAGAAATCCCTTCATGTAGCAAGGACTAGCTCTAGTCACAAGATGGTACCCTTAGGGGTACCATCAAGCAGTTTCCAGGGATTTAACCACAGCACTCTCTGAAGTGGACAGGAGCTGTCACCTTTCAGCTGAGATGTAGTGATTCACTCTGTGAATAATCCTAGTTGATCCCAGTGAGAGTAGAACAAATTATTTAAATTTTCTTAAACTTCACTTAATGTCTAAATAACCCATCAGTTATATCTAACTTCACACCTCTGGGCCTGGAGGGAATTAAATCTGGTAAATATTATGCAAATATTAAATATTTGCATATGGTGCAGAACTGTGATTAAAAGCTCTATCATTACATCTTCTTGAAGATACCCATATTTCCTAGACCATAAAAAAATGTTAATTTAAAAACAAATTATAATTTGTACTCACCAAGCTCTACTTCTACTACATCATTATTCTTTGGAAATATGATTTGAGGTGGTAGAGGTGAGTGTTTCACTTTAGAAATTAAAGAGGAAAATAAAGCACACATTAGCAAGTTGTGAAAATGCATTTTGTAAGATATGGTTTGCAATCTGTACAATTAATATTTTATAATCGCAATCAGAATTGCAAACTAACAGTGTTTCACATACCTGCTGGGATCATCTGGTTTATTCCTACAACCAAATATCTCTGGGGAGTATGTACATGTTACTATTCAGTATTTTCTCCCCATCTATCTATTTTTTGTACATAGAAAGTAAGGAAAAAAATTAGTTTTTGAAGTACTGTTTTAGCTGAGTGGGACAGAGAAAACAAATACTATTATAGGCTTGTATGTTTTCCCAACTATTTTGGCATTTTTTTTACAAAACATTTGAGAAATTACTCATATCCATTATATTAAATAGCTAATAGGTACTTTCATGCAGTATCTGAACTCCAAACATATTGTTTTCTAACCCTTTCCTCATTAAGCTTTTCCATCTCAAGGCACCTCTGTAAAACCCAAAAAGTCCGTAGAACACATTTCAGTCCCTGCTTCCCAGACTGACTGGATATGATAAAACAAAAGTCAGGAGAGAGCCAGTAACTTCCCAGCTATCTGACTATGCCAAGTTCTTAGCTGCCAGCATTCAAATTCTCTGGAACAGTGTGGATCTGCAAGGCAACAGGAATGTATACCATAATTCTCTAATATTAACAATACAGAACAGCTTCACTCATCTGATAAGGTCTTATAAAAACTCAAAGAAGTTGTCATTAAGTACTTTGAGTTTAGCAAAGCCTGGAGCACACATGCCAGACCCAGCCCAGATTTCACATGCTATGTTGCAATCTCTTCTTTCTGCATGGATTTCAAAAGAGAGATATCTTCAATATCTGCCTGGATGTAACAAAGGTTTTTTTAAATTTGAATGCCTTTGGGCCAAATAAAACCCAGAATTTTTTGTTGTAACCCAGGAAGAACAGTACTCTTGAACAGTTAGAGAAGTTTTGATGGAAGTACCTTCAAACAAAAATTGTTGCGCAGAGAAGTATTATGTAAAGCATGACCATGATCATGTAGAGCAGCAGGTAGAAAAGGAGAAAAAGTATATTTCTCAGCTACTGAACTAGGTCTCTGCTCAAATCTGTCTCCTGTCCCACTCAAAAAATCAGAACAAACGCTGCTACTGAGATCTGGGCACAGCAATAAAAACTGCATCCAAGGCTCCCATGCTCCAAGTCTGCCCACAGGCTGTGTGCCCCCCCAGAGCAGAAAGGTCTGATGTTCAGTCTGCAAATGGACATTACTTTTTAAAAAATAAACTAACTAACTAACTAAACAGCAACAAAACAACCACGAGCCAAACTCAAGCCCTCCACCACCCCTCAAGAAAAGACCTTTCTGACTATTTTTCTACTGATCTGACTGCAGAACTGAAGATGCATCTCGAAGTTTTGCAGGTTGATGTAATCTGAAACTGCAAATTGCTGTGTGCTCTCTTCTGACCACCATCCAAATATAAAACCTCCCTCAGGAGACCACATCCTAGAGGCAACCCAAAATCCACACACCTCAGTGATATTGGCAATGTTCAAAATCACAGAGACATAGTAATCACTGAGATCCATCTATTTTCTATTTATATACATATATATCTTGTTCATTTTGTCTCATTCAAGACAAATTTAAAAGTTTTTTCAGTCCTACTATCAAATAAATGTTAGATGGACCAAGGGGCATTAAGCTGTAGGCCATCAACACATGACAATCCTCACTAGCCATGCATTCTGCTGCCCTCAAAAAATAGAAAGCAGAGCATTGTGGCATCCCACGGAGGAGACCCTTCATTTCTGAAATGTGCTACCAGAAAGCTCTACCAACCACAGCACCTAAACAGAGTCATCAGAATCTTTTAAACAAAAAAACTGAATGAGACCAGGTCTGACTTTACCCCATCTTGCTCTATGAGGATGACCATCCACAAAATTAATCTAATAAAGCTGATCTAAATCTTAAATAAGATGATAAAACAAAGTAACCAAAACTCTTTTTCTTTTTAATGTACAAAAGGAGTTTCCTTTGCTCTAAGCTGAACTTAGTCTTTATATCCTAGCAAGCTACAAAATTACTGTCTTACCATCACTTATGAATATTCTTGTTGCTGACACATTAAACACATTTCCTTTATGGGTATAAATAAATTGACAAGTATAATAACCATCATCCTCCCTTCTTGGATTCTCAATATATAAATATTTTCCTTTCTTCAAGTACCTCTGTCCCTGAAGAGGTTTGCAGTCCTGGAAAAGAAAAATGAGTTTGGTTGCAAGGAGCTTTTCATTATTCTGACCCACACTGGCACCATCAGGGTTTTACTTACCTTATACCACTGGACAACAGTAGCATTCTCATAGTTATCAATGGTAGGACAAGTAACTTTTCCTCTTCCAGTCTCATTTGGGTAATGAGTCCGAATCGGGAAACATCCTCCTGGTTTGTATGAATGCACTTGCACGCTCACATTGTATGACTTTGTGCGATTAGTTGATCTTTAAAAATGTAACAAGGTATGTCAGTGATTGCATTTTTATACTGAATATATTAATGCTTATAACAAATGTGTGTCATTCCATAAATGTGGATGATTATAGCAGTTACAGAGCAAAAACTTATGAAAAAAGGCATCATTTCCACAAATTATAATAAGAATATATTATCAAAATACAGTAATTTCACAACTATAAGGTGCACCCTTTCGACTAAAATTTTTCCCCAAACCCGGAAGTGCACCTTATAGTCCGGTGTGCCTTATATAATGGACAAAGTTGTGAAATTTGCAAACCCGAAAGTGTGAGCCACAATGGGTGTGCGGTGCCGCGGGAGCGCTGAGTCGTGACGGACGGGGGAGCAGGTGGCCGCAGCCGGCAGGAGCCATGCAGGGAGGGAGGCAGCTGCCGCCGGCCCCAGCCCCGGTGCGGGGGGAAGAAGAAGCCGGGCGGTGCCGGGCACAGGGGGAACAAGAAGCCAGGCGGTGCCAGGCGGGGGGGAAGAAGAAGCCTAGTGGCGCCGGGCGAAGAGGGAACAAGAAGCTGGGCGGCACCAGCCCCGGCCTGGGTGCAGGGGGAAGAAGAAGCCTAGCTGCGCCAGCCAGCACCGGGCAGGAGTGCCCGGGCCCGTGGCGGCTGCGGCCACCGGGCAGGGGAAGCCAGGACCCGCGGCCGCGCGGTGGTAGCCAGGAGCCATGAGCCGTGCCAGCTGGCGCCAGGGGCGGGCGGGCGTGCGGGGGCCCGTGGCACAGGGAGGGCACTGTGGGCTGCGTTTAAAGGCTACGCCAGTCTGTGAAAAATGTTTGCAAACTGAGCACCCGTCAGTAATTCGTTACTTTGTTGCATGCGGTGCAGCTCCTCGCTGCAAAAAAAAAGTGCAAGCTGTCAGCCGAGCCACGATGGGGGGCAGGGCCACGGGAGCGCCAAGCCGCGAGGGGGGCCAGGAGTGGCCAGTCCCCAGCCAGCAGTGGCCACGCAGGCTGGGAGGCACCAGCCAGCCCCCGGTCCCTGTCCCTGGCAGCTGGTCCCTGTCCCTGGCAGCTGCACGGGCTGGGCGGCACCAGCCAGCCCCCAGTCCCAGCCCCCAGTCCAAGCCCCCGGCCAGCGGTAGCTGCACAGGGAGAGAGGGAGTGGGCAGCGCCGCGCCGCCCCGAGCCGCAGATGGTCCTGAGCCGCCCTGAACCACAGTAACCCCAAGGTGTGAGCCATGGCCGCCCTGAACCGCAGTAGCCGTGAGCCGCGGTCGCCCCAAGCCCCACCTCACCAGCTGGGGGTGGGCAGGAGTGCTGGGCCCCGTGCACGGGGAGGGCGCTTGGGGCTGCATTTAAAGGCTACACCAATCTGTGAAAAATGTTTGCAAATTGAGCACCTGCCAGTAAACTCCACGCGTGGGATTCCGTTACTAATTTGTTACTTTGTTGCGCACGGCATGGATCTTCACAGCAAAAAAAAAGTGCGCCTTATAGTCCGGGGCACCTTATATAATGTACTAAGTTGCAAAATTTGCCGACTCCTGGAGGTGCGCTTTATAGTCTGGTATGCCTTATGGTCATGAAATTACTGTATACGTTCTTGCCAGTCTTACATCTTCCACTATCCCTGTGGCACTTACAAACGTGTTACACAAGTGTAGTTTCCAGAATCCTCTCTAGAAGTTGGCAGAAACCAAAGAAATTTTTGTATGGAAAATATTCGTGATCCCTCCTCTTCTGCAGGAATTCTTTTGTGAGTATCCATGCGGTACCAGGTGAATTTCACAGATGAACTCCATTTGGGACATTTTATAACTAAAGCCTCACCTTCCACAGGATGAACTGCAAATGAAGAAAATATTAAAATCACAGATAAATTAAACATTTGTTCACTGAGACAGAGAACTTGGCATTCCTGGATCAGTAGGCCAGTCATGTCCCTCCTACCCTCCTTGAGCTTTCAGAGATGATACATAGTAAGCTTATTTTCACTAGTTTGTTTTTCAATAAAAATTTTGTTTACCTTCAGTTATGGAGCCATTTGTTTTCAAAAATAATAACTAATGGGGGGGGAGGGTAGCACAAATAAATAAAAGAATAAACAAAGAAATCCCTATGTTCTAAACAGACACACAGTAAAAAAAACCAAAAGGACTTAATTGAAAAAATAGTAATTTCTTACAATGAGCTTATTATGTAAATCTTTGCCTAAAATACTCTTTTTATTCAAAAGACAAATTAAAACACAGAGAAAAATACTGGCTTTAATGTAGTTATCTCTCCTTACTTCAGTATAATGAATATTTATGCAATAGATGAGTGCTTTTTTTTCTGCCTTTTTAATACAGAGAAATGAAATTGATTTTTTTTTTCCTAGAAGAAAAAAGAAATCACAGTAGAAGGAAGTCTGTAGATTAGATTCTTAGGAAAAATAAAATAAAAACACCAAAAAAAAGCTTCTCTCTGAAGTTCATGAAAATGGGGTGGGGAATAATGAAAGCAATGTGATAGTCTGAAAGGAAGAATCTGATGAGAAAGTGGGAAGGTGAAAAGATACCAAAAATAATTGAGACAAATAAAAAGCTTAGAAAAATAAATCCCATGTGGTCACATATTAGAAAATATGTGAGTAAGACACTAAATTTTAGATTTTATTTTTAAACTGAGTATACTTCTTTTGAATACTGAAATTGGTCCAGAGAAACTAGAATCAAGTAATTTTGATAAATACTTTAGTGCTCAGGTACCTGAATAGTGTACTGGCCACTGAAAACAAACATTAATCTGAAAGTTAAATTGCATTCTGAGAAGAAAAAGATGGGAGTATGAGCAAGGATGGTGACAGGACAAAGACTGAGATCGGCAGAGGAATTGCAGTAAATAAGAAAGCATGAAAATGAGAGTAGATAACCAAACAGCTAACCAAAATAGACAGTGTCTATCAAAAATGACACTTTGCAGTGGTGGCTTTAGACATGCAGGTGTACAAAGCAGCAGGTGAGAGTCTTCACATGATGAAATCTTCTGCTCTGGTTCTTTCTAAAGAAGTGGTCCATCTCCACTGATATTGCCACCTTGCTTATTAATTTGGGGCTCCTAAATTAGGCAGGTATGAGTATGAGTAACCCCAACCCCATCATTTTAACAGTTTTCCCACCTACAAGCCTTGCAAAGACACTGGGACATATCAGAGGGCGTCAGAAAAGGCAGCATTGCCCCAGCAAAGGTGGAACACACTGGAAATACAGATTTCCTTGAGGAAAAACAGTGTGGAGAGGGAAGACATTGAAAAAGAAAGGCCTCATCTAAACTCAATGGCACCCATGAAAATCATCTTGGCAAATTCTTCAGCAAAATTTGTCATCTTAATAAATCTAATTTGCTTGAATCTTAGCATTCCTATTGTAAAATTGGCAATATGGACAAATATTTAGAGATCATATCTTAAAGAATTTTTCAGACAAATTAGCATCACAGTTAGAGAACAGAAGTACATGAGTGCTGTGTCACAATGTGTCACTGGTCAGCATTATATAGCTGAGCCAGTAGAGCTGGCCCATCAGAAATAGTTCACTGTTTTGGATGTCCCTCCTGTGCAGGGAAACATCATAGTTACATTGCATTTTTCAATTAGCACCCCCAAATTCAGGACACTAAAGAGCATTTGTGTGGAGGACAGCACCCATTTACACCCCTGACTCAGCAGGGTGTATATGAAATTGCACTGCTCAGTGCAATTAAAGCATGCTCTTGGAGTTTGTGCCCAGTTGGGACCTGGAGCACCAGCTACTCTCAAATTCTTTCAAAAAGACCCTTTTCTTTCTGCTTGCAGAGGTGCCAAGTGGCAGAAGCTGAACCTAGAGTTGCTGACATAGAAATGGGCAGTGTTTGGTGCATTTTAATATACATTAAAAACTAGATTTTAAGTTCTGATCTCTGGCTTGAGGTGAACTCACTAACTTTAGGCTTAAAAATAAAACCACCAATTTGGAAACAGCCTACGCATTTCTACAGAACAACCCTTATCAGAAAGTATTTTTAAAACATGACTTACATGTTTCAGCTGTCAAAGAAACCGAGAGGAAGGCAGATAGGAGGATCAAATCTAGATGTCCCATCATAGTTCTAAACTAAGAAGAAAAACATTGATATCTTAGAACATACACTGACTGCATCAGAAATGCTGTATGAGACATATGAACATGTGAAAAACATGTTTTATTGTTTGGGTAAAATTTAAAAGGTTTAATAAAAAGACAATAGGAGATACACATAAAGCAAAGGATTAAAATGGCTGAGTTTTTGGCAAGCTGCTAAGAGTACATGGCTGCTTTGGGAACACTTCTTAAAATACATTTTACAATACATTAACTTGTTGCATATTTATAGTTTTTTATGTATAGTTTAATTACAGTAATTTTACGATTACAAGCTGCACTGATTATAAGCCACACTTCCAGGGTGTCAGCAATGTTTCGTTTTTCCTCCATAAATAAGCCGCACTGGATTGTAAGTCGCACTTTCGTTTGCAGTGAGGATCTGCGTGCAACTTTCACAAAGTTGCCAATTAGTAACAGAATTGCGGGATTGCAGGGTTTACTGGCTCTGGGCCATGCGGGCTCGGATCAGCCCCGCTCTTCCCCCGCTGGGGCTGTGTGGGCTCGGATCGGCCCCGCTTTTCGCCCACCAGGGCCGTGTGGGCTCGGCCCGGGGCCGTGCGGGCTCGCACTTCCGGGTTAGCAAATTTCTGAACCTCATCAATATATTAGCCACATCTGATTATAAGCCGCTCTTCGGGTTCGGACCAAAATTTTAGTCAAAATGGTGTGGTTTATAATTGTGAAATTACTGTAGTTTAACTTTTTTTGAGAACTATTTAGTATGGTTACTTCTTGGGTTTGCCTTTTTAGAGCATGTGTGTTTTTTGGCTTGTGGTTTTAATCTTTTTTATTATTATTTTTTAATTTGGGTGGTGGTTTTGGCTTTTTGCAGCTGGTGAGTGTTGATAATTGTTGTGTTAGTTGCAGGGTTTTTATTACACATTTATGGGTTGTTATTTTAACTAAGTGGATAGTTAAAGCATACTGTCTTTAAAAAAACGTATGTTTAACTTTTGCTATTAGAAAAAACATATTTATACAGAAAAGGTATTTTAGCATTATACATATAGCATTTATCTTAATTAACAATATGTTATGCACTTATAACAAACAGAAAATTATATCATGCAGTGATGAACTGCATCATGTGAGCTGCTCTATACAGTGTGTGTGTGTATGTACACAGCAGTGGTTTTGCAGCTTTGACATGATTTTATTTATTCTATCATCATTGAAACTGCAGCTATGACTTAGTTTAGTGGGAGTCAGGGAATTCTCTGTCATGGTGCTCCTCAGGCAGATGCCTCTTTCAACTGGCTTGTTTTTTTTTAAATTAAGATAAATGTACATTGAAATTCTCTTCACAGTCAAGTGCAGAGAAACTGTACCTCAACTTAGAAAAGGACAGATCCTGGGTTTGAAAATGTATAGCCTGGTTTTGAATAAAGGTTACATCCAATCAATGGCTTAGGTGCACAATACTTTTTTTATCTTTTTATGAATGGGGAATTATCTTCAGTGACAGCTTCTCTAGCAAAGTGTTTAGCAGTAAGACCAAAACCAGATGAGTGTCATAAACAATGCTAAACTGAAGGGGAACTGAAGAAATGGACTGGAAAGGCAGGTAAAGGAGCATAATGCTGTACTTAGCTAACAGCAGCAGGGCAGATCCTGCTCCTGTATCTCACTGATGTTTTCGAGTCTAACTGATATGCACTAGCTCATATTCACACCTCATGGTGTGGCTCAAGAACTCTCCATCAAACCCCTTTGTTTAAAAAAAATCTGACCATTTGATCATGAGCAATTGACCTAATCCAGGAATATCTCAGAAGACAGCAGGCATGCAATCCAGCTATATTACATAGTCATAAGCATTCTACTTACCATTAAGAAGCTTTGAATGCAATTCTTCATTGCAGATTACAGAGCAGTGGGTTCTATCATCGTGTATGAGTAAGCAGAAGTCACAGGGTCCTACAGATAGCAGACAAGTTGTTTCCAAGTGAAATCAAGTTAGAAAGAAATATCTATCTTGCAGATAGTAAGCACAAGGGGAGAAGTGAAAAACAGGCAAGAAATGTAAGTACTGTCGTCACTTTTACTGCAAGGAATTTTTATTTCAGTGCCAAAAACCTTCAGACTAAATAAACATTGACAAGACTTATCAAGTCCTATGTTTTTGCCAAGTCTGAAATTCAGAGCAAATTCAGATTTGAGCTTTCAGAAATACCATCAGCTTTGGAAAGTTTCTTCTTTTAGAAAGTTTAATAATATTCAGAGGTTTATTCTTAAATTCTGAAAAAAACCAATAACAAAACTTAGTATTAAAAAAAGTGTGAGAATTTCATTGTAGGTATTGTGCAAGGATATTCACAAACCACAGGAAAGATGAGGTTTAGACCAAAAAAAAAGCAGCATCTCAGCATTAATTAAAAAAAAATGTCACAGCAAAGCTGATGCCATGCCTTTTACAGGGAGTGACCAGTCTGGAGAAATACGTGTGAGGAACTACTTGCTTTCATTATTGCTGGAGAAAAGCACCTAATACAAGTGCAAACATATTGACATCTTTAATTTTAAGGAAACCTTAGGGCAGGTGAACAGATTTTTAGAAGGTACTTTCTAACACTAACATCAAGAGTTTTGCCCTGGAAGGAATGAACAAGTTGGTCCAGAACAGGGTTCATGGGTGACCTGAGACTGGACAGACCCTTAAAAGACACATCACAAAACGGCACAATGAAATTCACAGCACCAGCACAGCAAAGTATTCAGCTTTGTTAATCATTTAGAACATGAGGCTTGTTCCCAGAAGTTCTTTCTAATACTCATGATGTTTTAAATTTTAGCTTTCATATTTTCCAGATTCTGTACTGCATTAATACATAACGCTGAACATAGAGTGTTAGCAAGCTCTCTTCACAGCTTAGTTAGACAAAGCAATCCTTTTCCAGGAGAATCAGCATTGCAGTTTCAGGTCCAAAAAGTATAAACAACAGTGAATTGAGGAGAGCAAACTGTGAGGATTGCTGTAATTGGACAATTAACCCCAACATGTAAATGGACCAAAACTTATAAAAGTGTGAAAACTCATCACCTATCGTCCATCTTGGGTGTAGCCTCAGCCAGGCTCTTGTTCTGCCCAAGGTTACTCCTTTGAAGTCCTTTTAATAAATACCTACTTTATTCTTTTAACACTGTCTAGCCTCTGTTCCTGGTAGCCTCTCAAGGCATCACTAGCAGGGAGAAAAATTATCAAAAATACTCCTTCTCTACTGGGAGCATTTTCCCACCAAGTGTTTGGTTTTGTTCAGCAACTTATTTGTCCCAAACAAGTTATATTAACTGCCTTTCTATTTTTTAGAGATATCTTGTTTAAGTGAGTGATACCTCAGCAACATGACAAAAACTAAGCTGATTGATTTTTAAAGAAAAATCATTTCATAGACTAAGTTTGGAGTCTTTCTGAAATCAAGGGGGTTTTCTAATTTGATATTTCATTTGTAAGCGTTTGTTAAGAATTTAGCCACAAGTAATACCACTATTGGAGACACTGGCAAGTCCCTTATTGTGAGTGCTACTGCAGCCCTAGAAATAGAAGGCTGGTGATTACCAAAAGCTGTGAGGAGATGTGCTTTCAACATTTTTGCAATACAGCTTTTTCCAGGAAGGGAGACAGCCAATTACTTACTCTCACCAACTTTTCTAACAAGTGCCAGAATGATTCAGGAGTAAGAAATTCATAATCTCCTGTCTCCATACTAGGCAGTTGTTGCAGTTAGCCTTCTGATTACTGAAAAAATATGCCTTTGAGAGATCTTACACATACTGGGCTACCAGCCTACACCAAAAGAATGTAAAAGACTTGAGCTGAGATGCTCCCCACCAAATTTGATGACTACTTCATTGATTTTCCCTCCATTTTTAAGTTGTTGTGTATCAGTAGCAGTTCAAGCAGGGTTTGGGGGTTGTGTGTGTGAATGTGTACAATATAGAGGGCTCTAATAAAAGAGGAATGTTCCCTGAAAATTCAAAGAGTTCACACAATTAAAATGTGATTCAGCAGTAAACACCAAATTACCCCAATATGAAGGGAAACAGAGGATGCAGGTCCAGACAGAAGACAGCAGGAGAAGGACTGGTTCTACAATGCCTTACAGCTTCTTCCTATACTTAGAATGACTGCATGGTACGAATTTAAGCCTAAGCAAAAACTTCAGTGTGGTGCTGAAAAAGCACTGGATCCAAAATTTAGGATAACTATCTGAGTAGGTCAAAACATAGATCCTAATGATCCATCACCAAGAGAAGGTGAGAGAAGAAGGAACCCACTGTGCATATTGCAGAAGCAGTGGTCTGTGAGGCTTAAGTCA
Source organism: Catharus ustulatus (assembly GCF_009819885.2). Lineage (NCBI taxonomy): Eukaryota > Metazoa > Chordata > Aves > Passeriformes > Turdidae > Catharus > Catharus ustulatus. Next base: position 94,552,159 of record NC_046222.1, on the reverse strand, counting down.
TTGCTTCTCTGAAGGCAACTGTGTTAGTAACATATTTCTGATTTTCTTTCCAAATTTTATTTTCCAAAAAATGTTTATAATACTGTTTATATAAATGACAAATATCACCTTGCATACTAACAAAACTTAGAAATAGTATTGCAATTTCTGCCCAAAAAACTTAATAGACTCGTAATACAAACATATCATAAAAGAGCAGTTTTATGGGATTTTTTACTGATATATACAACCCACACACTTTTTGGAAGTGATTTTCATTCTTCAAATAAAAAATCAAAAAATCAAATAAAAAAATACATTCTGACTGAAAATGTCCTGTTAAAACTGCAATAGTAAAACTGAACTTACTCCAAAACTAGCATTCACAAAAGTTAACAATTACACTAATTACAGGTGTAGGCATAAAATTTAGGAATTTCAGTATTAAAGCATAGAATTTCTAGAATTGATATACACATTATTATTAAAAAATATTTTTAAACAAAAAAATACATAAATATGCTAAACTCTGAAAAATCAATTGCAGAGCAAAGATTTTCTGTGTCTTTGACCAATTAGTAAAAATATATGCCAGGAAACTGATGGCAAAGTCCATTTCTAAGTACACTTCACTACAAGGTAATTTTTTGTATTAGTCCCAACACTATTTGTCTGTCACGGAAGCATACCCACTATTTTAATCTAATATTATTTCTCGAGATAAAGAAGCACATAAGTGAACTGAAATAAACTTTTTTATCAAATACTTCTATTATTTCTGGTTAAATAACAAAATAAAAATTTCACCTACCATTTGGAAAATTCAGAAAGCAGAGAAGTGGTTTGTTCTCTGTGGATGGCTCTTTTGCACAGATTTCTCTGCTTAGCTTGTACCAGATATTACTGTGAGCTCATTTTATCTGACTTGGGCAGTTCATATCTGTAGCAGCAAGATACACAGCTTCATTCTGAGACACCTCCCACTGAACAGAGCAGAACATGTAAATTACGGTAGCAATTTACTTTAAGTACTTATAAGAGATAATATCTTATAGTTCCAGTTAATCAGATATCTTTTACCACTAGCAAAGGTTTTCCTTTATTGCAAGTTATTCCTTTTTAGCACAATGACAAGGCAATAAATCTGCTGGCTGGGGAGCACAGAGAGGGGACATTCAGATGGCAGAAGGCACTTTGGAACAGATTTTTCTTGAAAACCAGTAACAGCCTTGCGTGGTCTAGCTAAGCAGCAGCTCCCTGAAAAGTCTCAGGAGAATCAGGAACAGTTTTTAATGAAGTGGTTCACTGAAGCTAAGCTGATCAAAGAAGGTGCTGAAAAAAACAGTTATCTGCACCATCAGTTAAATTAAGTCTCTGAGGGAAATAAGATCTTATCCTATGGTCACTCAAAATTTGTTTTACTTCCCTGGCAGAGTTGTGAATTCCAGTGTTCCTGGGACTCTACTGTCAGCATGTAACAATTCCATATCAATACAGAAAGATGTAGTAATTATATGCCAGTATTCAAAACTCTTACCTATGTCACACCCATGATTTCCCCAGTTCTTTGTATAACACTTCCTTTCAAATGGTCTGGAGGTTGCACTTCTCATATGACCAAAAAAATCAAAAGCAAAAGAGCTAAAAATAGAAGTCAACCAATCTGCAACAATGAAATCTCACAATGTTTGGTCAAACAGTTTGGAGTCCTACCTTCAAAAGCTCACAAATTACTCCCTGCTCAAGTTTGTGAGGTTTCATCAGAATCAAGGTCTTCCTCATTTTCTGATGTGAGAGACTGAAGAAAAATCCTGGACTAACCTTCTTCATTCAGTGGCGAGTTCAGTATCTTCTAACCACATGTCAGGTTCACCTAGGGAAAGTTAAAATATATTCAGGTAAAGCAAACTTCAATTGCCTGGACACAAAAAAGGTTATTCTATCACAAAGTCCACTGAAACTTAGATCAGAGGTGCTTACAGTGTTGCTCCACACCTCAGAAGAGCCCTTAATCCTGTAGTCTGCTCCCCATGCCCAGGCTGATCATGGTGCAGATGGGAAACTGAGCTCCTAGCTACAGATGATAGTTGCCAGCTGAGCAAAAGCCATTCTGCAGCTTTCATAGGAAACTAAAATCAATGCTGAATGCCTCATAAATTTGGGCTCATCTTCTAAAACAAAATCCTACTGCTAAGTTCATGGAAAGAAAGAGCTTACAGAAACACCTCAAGAGATTTCTTTGAGGGGTTAATTACTCCCTTGGCAGCCTGTACATAGCACTAAGCAATCAAGGGAATCATCTGTTCTCAAAGCAAAGAGGTAAGTAAGGGTTTGAACTGAAGCAGGGGATAGTTAAGCAGGACAGCAGAAAAATATTTTCAAAAGGTAAGGTAGTGAAGCACTGGAAATTTGCTGGGAACCTGGTAGAGCTGCCACTCAGTGTTAAAGAACAATTTCATATTGGTATCAAGAAAAAGGCAGCTGACCCCACAGGTCCTTACCAGCACTAGGAGTCAATGACCCAGAGAATCAACAATCAGTGATTCAATAACTGTTTTGGCACAGCATGAGTGTATGAACTTAACTCAAATATGTTGGGAAAATTACTCCTAGGCTGTGAAAAATATACAAGCTAAAGCCACGCAAGACACAAAAAATTAAAATCCAGATTGAATGGAGTTACTGATATCTTAAGAGTTAGGAGTTCAAACATGCAAGAGGAAAAAAGATGACATTGAAAGATAAAGTCCTGAGATAAAAAGCAGAGATAGGGAAATAGAAATTTCACAACATCAGAGTTCACTTTGCTCCAAGAAGCAGTGCTTAGATTAGCAGCACATTAGCCCTGCTTGCCTAATAACTATTCCTACTAGCTAGGAAATATTTGCTGGGTACAATTTTTGCACCCTGCTTGCAGAGTGACAGCAGGTAAACATTTAGACACAAGTGACCCTGCCATGAAAGGTTTCACTATGTCCATTTATTGAGGCCAACCCAGGGAATTCTGGTGGAATTGGCAAATGGTGGGATGGCAGGGGAAGCTGTTGTTGGGTGTGCCTGCATCTGTGTCAGGTCTAATGTTTTTTGGCTGGTGGGGATCCACCCTTCTGAGGCTGCAATGTTCTTCCAGTTTCTCTGTGTCATGGTGCCCTTCTTGTGGAAGCAAAGGCATCTCATGCTCTGTGTAAAAGGGAAATCAGAAAGATTTTTCAAGGTTTATGGTAGTCTAATAGAGATGGACTTTTTCCAAGGAAAAAAGTTTCCCCTGGCCTTTATCATTGATCATGCAGCCCATACCATCCACATTGTGGGTGAGGAAGGGCCTAGTGCCCAAATAGTTCTGATGGCTCCTTTCATTGAGATGTTTGAGGCAGTTACCCCAAGAAGACACTGTTGCTGGACACATTCCTAACCAGAGTGTTTGGCAAAACTTGGGAGGGTACAGAGGTGACTTCTGTGAGAAGACAGCAGGAGCTGCCCCCATGTTGAACAGAGCCAGCTCCAGCCAGCTCCAGAAGAGACCCACACTGGCACAGTTGAGCTCATCTGCAACATTGGCAAGTACTGCCTGGGAACATATTTAAGAAAAGGTAAAAACTGCTCCACAGCAACCATGAGTGAGGGCTGAGATGACCCCATAGTGAACAAGGAGCGGGAGGAGGTGCTCCAGGTGCTGGAGCAAAGATTCCCTTTCAGACCATGAGGAAAATCATCACAACACAGTTCATCCTCCTGCAGGCCACAGAGGATGCCACACTGGAGCAGGTGGATGTGAGCTGAAGGAAGCTGTAGTCCATGGAGAGTCCATGCTGGAGCAGGTTCCTGGCAGGAACTGAGGCCACAAGGGAGCCCATGTAACAGCAGGTTTTCTGGGAGGTGACACACACTGGAGCAGTCTGTTCCTGAGGGCTGCAGCCCATGTAAAGACCCACACTAGAGCTGTTTGTGAAGAACTCCACCCCATGGGAAGGCCCACACAGGAGAAATTTGTGAAGTGTCTCGTAAGAGAGGGACACAGTAGGGAAACAGTGTGAGAAGGAAGAAAAAACAGAAACAAAATGTTATGAACTGACTGCAACCCCTGTTCTCCATCCCCCTGTGTCATTTGGGAGGAGGAGGTAAGAGACTTGGGAGAAAAACTAAGCCTGGGAAGAAGGGAGGGGTGGGGAGGGGATAGGATTAGTTTGGGGCTTCTTCTTACTATCCTATCCTGATAATAATTGGAAAATTAAAATAATTTCCCCAAGCTGAGTCTCATTTGCCTTTGATGGTAATTGTCAAGTAATCCACCTGTCCTTTTCTCAACCCATGGACTTTTCTTAGTATTTCCTCCTCCTGTCCCATTGAGAGCGGTAATAGAGTAGCCTGGTGGAGCCATGGTGGCCAGGCAAGGTCAACTGGCATGGCAGGCTCCAGCAGTGAGGGCATGCATGTAAGACAACAAAGGGTTAATAAGAATTTAAGTTTTACAAAGCCCTCAGTATTTTTACCCTAGTTATCTCACTCCTTCATCCCACAAAGCCAGAAATATTAAATATATTATAAGGTTTTCAAATCCACTGTAAATGCCAGATAGTGTAGAGGTGACTATCTTGAAGGAAGCAATTGGCTAAAGTAACCAGAATCATATCTGTGTTTCTTTAAGTGGATGTCAAGTATTTCCTTTGGCTTGCACGTTGATACATTACTTGGTATGCTATTTGATCACCAGCTGTTTCTAAAAGATCTAACAGTGATAGTTATGCTCATCAGGCCAAAGACAATATTCAAACAAAAAACTGTAACATCACTAACAAAGCCTTTGTATCTTAAAACCAGGTTCCCTTTCTAAAGAAATTCTAAATTTCCCACTCCATGCCTTGCCCCAAAAGGAAAGCAGCTGCACTGCCATCCCACAGGGTCTTGATACAGCCAGCTGGAATGAAAATAACAGCAGCTGTTCTGAATGTCTGAATGTCACCAGGCCACCATGGGATCCCCATGGGGAGACCACAAAGCCCAACAGAGAGAGGATCTGTGCAGCACGTCTGTTGCTCTTACAGAAATTAAAACACCTTGCTGAGTCTCCAGAATCTTCCATTCCCCCAGGTAGTCCTGTCCTTAGATGCCAAAATGCCTTATAATACTGAGGTGAGGATGAGTCTGAAGAGGCAGTTATCTTTGGGCAAGAAGCCTGTCCTAAGTTTATATACAAAAGAAACACTGAAGTAACCATCACTCTCATGTCCAAATAACTTCAGGGCAGAAACACATGTCCATAAGTGAAATCTTCCCAATTTTAAGAGTTCTTGGTACAGCATCATAAACTCACTCCAGACATCCCAGGTCCTTTCAACCAATGCTCCCCTCAGAGGGCATGAGAAGCTAACTTCTTTCCACGTAGCACCCACTACATTTTTTTTCCTCTGGAAACAATTATTTAGCACATCATTGTTGTTCCTGTCTGACCTCTTCCCTGAGAACAAAGAGGCTTTTTTCTTAGGAAGATATATCTACAAATACATGGAATTCTGGAAATCATAACTTGGGTGTGTAAGACACAATTCTTATTAATTTACATGACTAAAATGAATTTCAGTTCTCTGGAAAGTCACTGAAGATAATTTGTTGGCGAATTATATTGTTTATAAATACTTCTTATTAAATAGTCTTGCTTGTTCTGTAATGTTATGAATTACTGGAAGTTAATGCCTTTCTGGTAAAAGAGGGTCATGACGTCCTGACAGCATGCAAAAGCAGAGCTTTAGTAATAAAAAAAATAATTACCACTAATTAGGAAAATGTCCTTTTTTTTTTTTTTCCTCTATGTTATGGGCTAGGTTTTTGGAAGAACTTTTATTCTCTTAATATTATTTTAATTCATTTATCAGATCTGGCTGCAACTTGGAGTTTGTATTCCCTGAAAGTTTAAAGTACTTTGGAAAGAAAAACAAGGCTTCTCATAAAAATGAAATATCACCAAAGTTATTTGTTTCCATAAGAAAAAAATCAATGTATTTGTTAGTTTTTCTACAGTTGAAGCACCAGCCGTCCAAACACCAAGCACTCCTCTGCTAGAGTTCAGAAATTCTTAGAGTACTTAATTCTTAGACCTTAGAGTACCTGTAAAAGCAGGAAGGGCTATAAACTTGAGAGCTTTCTCTGGGCCTGGCTCTCAGCAGCTATTCACACGAAAATTAGGACAGACTATGTCAGAAAATGGGCTTTTAATTATACTCTATGTTCCCAGCTTGGCCAGCTTTAAGAAATTCTAGGAATATAGACGGTTGCCTACCTCTGCAAAATGTAGACCAAACCAAATGACATGCAGAGTGCCTTTTAGCACCTATTACCCCAGATTTCAGGTTTGTTTCTCCACCATCAAAACAGAAACTCAACAAAATCTGTTTTGCCTTTCCACACTAACAGAGAACCCTTTCTTTATTAAAAGCCTTATTACACTTTTCCACATGATTTCCTGCACTCTTCTTGGGAGATGAGCTGTTTCAAGAGCCAATCTTCTTTTCCTGTCAATATAAAATAGCTATTTATTCTTATCCATAGTCACCATGCCTACTACCACTGCATAACATGGTCTTGGTGTGTCACTCACTTTGCCATTGTCATCCAGGCCAAAATCCTAATTCCTGTAGGAGTCTACCTGGCAAAGAACCTATATGTAACTATGGCCTCTTGCAAATATAGGCAGGTCTTCACCAGGACTACTTCACAGATCTGTGAGTCTTTGTCCAAAAATGCGTCGTGCAAGGTGCCAGCAAGAAGCAGACATTGCAGGAAAGACACAGCAGAAACTCTACCCCATGTGCTTTCCCAATAGGATGCAGGCATTACAATATAGGCAATCCACAGCTCTACAGGAAAACAATGCTGAATGATGGAGTCACTTAACAGAAGACATTGTTTAAAGTCATTTATTCTTCAGATTTTGGGGCCATGGCTTCTGTGAGTTCTTTGAGGCAAAGGAGCCCAAGCTCCTGCCTCCTCTATGAGGAGGTTAACCCACAGCTAATCAAAGCCTACACTAGAAATATGAGTCCTCAGTGTGCATTCAGCCACATGCAGAGGTCAATTCTCATCAGTTTCATAGCCAAGAATGTCAGTTGTAAGCATCTCTGTTCCACCTCATCTCCACAGCCAGCAGCAGAGCTTGCAGCAGCTTCTGAGGACACCGGTGCTTTCAAAGAGCTGAAGGTTTCAAGCACTCCTGCCCAATTGCTCTCAGGGTCCATGACCATAGGCCAAACTTCCTGAAGTTATCCTCTGCAGCTGACAGCCTGCAGAAACAAGCTTGTCAAAGACCTCCCACATCAGCAGTGAAGAGTGTGCTCTGCACTGTGTGACATGAGCAGGTGCACCTCTCTGCCCTCCTGCACCACCTCTCAGCCTCACATGCCAGAACCCAACAGCCGTGCTCTCTCCCTGTCTCTTCCAAACACACCAGTCCAGGACAGAGGCTCCAGGGTGAGGCCCAGATGTTGGAAGTTTCCTAGATCCTGTGAAATTTACTGAAATGCCAGTTCTGTAGCAGAATGATTGCTTTGGGACAGTAGATAAATTTTCTTGGGAAATGCCATGAGATCAGACATCCTCTAGCTTTGTTTGGTTTCTTTCAGCTGTTGAACTACAGAAAGCCCTATTTTCAGAGAAATAATCCTACAAATACATACAAATACATTCCATTGCTACATGGAAAGGACATCTTGAGGTCATTTCGGATTTTGTCTGAAAAAAGTCTGATGTTCAGAAGCTACTGAGAGGGCAAAGGGATTGTGAAGAGCTACTAGCAAGAGGACAGAGAACAGAATGCAGGAAATATTATTATGCTGATGCAACATCCTTATCTTGAGCACTGGGTGTGATTCTGGTCTCTATTGACAAAAAAAAGATATTATAGCACAAAAAGAATATATTAAAAAGAGCAGCAAGGATATCTGAGGCAGAGGGCTTTTGCTACAAGAATAAACTACATTGTTTGTCACTCTGTGGCTGAGAAAGGAGAGGACTTTGAGCACCAGGAAAATTACACTGGAAACTATTTTTCAGTACCTCTCATGAGAAAGGAAACAGGGAAATGACCAAACATAGGGTTAAAGGTCTTTCACATAAGAAAAACCCAAACCTAATTGCCATGTGAAGTCGTTAGTAAAGTAAATGCACAATTGGTTTCAAGAGGCCTCTCAAGGAGAGGCACACTGATCACCACTTAAGGTGCTGTTGGGAAAGCTGCTTTAAACTGAGGCTGTCCATCCCCCGTGGTTGACACTGGCAGTGTTTCCTCTTCACCCATTATTGATGGTTTGTGGTTTTGGTTAGCAATAGGATAAAGACCTGGGGATGGTGGGTGGGGAAAGTTGTGCAAGCTGGTATGACAGCTCTTATTTTCTTACATAAACAGGGAAACAGAAGAAATGCAAAGTGTAGGTAACTCTCACTTAAATTTAAATTCCTTTTTTGTTTTTGCAGTTATTTAATTTCATCTCACAAGAACTGTGATTAATAATTGCCCTAAGAGCCAAAAGATGATTTTTTTCCATGAAACCTGGAATTCCTGCAGAGTCTGGACATTTGTTCCTGTAAGGTCTCAAGTTGTGCTTTTGGGAAGAGCTTGCCCCTTTCCTCCCCCATGTTCTTGCTTTGGATCAGAAAAACCTTCTAGGGGCAAAAAAAAAAGTTCACAACAACAATTTTCCATTCTTTGTGGCTCAGAAATATAGATTAATGCAGATATATGCCAAAATGCTTCTTCAGAGAGGCAACAAACTGATGGATTTTGAGCACTGAGAATAAATGTAAAGTGGCAAGATTTTGCATTTCTAAGCATAGAAACCTAATATATTATGCCAACAGACAGTTTCCCATTCCAAATCCCAGTTTTAATACTGTAACAAAGCCCTTTTGGGACACAGGCTTTCTGGTATCTCTTCCTTGGTGTTTCTTAGCAGCCTCCTAAGTCCCACAGCACCACACAGCTCTGTTGAAACCTCAGTTTACTCACCTAGGCTGGACATTAGGGCTGGGCATCCTGCTCAGCAGTACTTCTCTAGAGCCATGGTCTTCTACCACAGGCATTACCTCACTGGTCATCTCTTCACCTTCTGAGTTTTGCTAACTGGTCACTCAGCACCATGCCTACATGAAAAAAGGAAATGAAATCTGCCTTGTTCTCAAATTGTCAGTGAGATATGAAGGAAGTATTGCTCCATAGAGGCAAGGTCTAGGCTACAGACATCACACAGCTCGATAGGGCCACCATCTCAACTGCAGACCCTTTGCATTAAAGCAGAGAATTTGGGGAACAAACATGCAAGCAAAAGCAGCAGATTTGGGCACTTCTGGGTCCCTCCACTGCTGTGGAAACTATATCTCAGCATGAAGAAGAAACCATATTTCACTTCCTTTCTCTTTACAAAAGAGCAGCTGAAACAAGTGTAAAAGAAGAAAAACTCAAGCATACTTTGTTTTATCACCTAATGTGGACATGCTGGTATCTCACAGGATACATAAATGTCTCTAATGTAGAAGTAAGTAATAGAAATTCTGAAAGAACTATAAAGAAAGCATAAAGAGTTCAGTGAATATTCATCCTGCAAAGACTGACCAATCATGGCAGGTAAGCCCTCACATACTCTTGATTCCAGAGTAAGTGTCACTGTATACTGGACTCACAAGCAAGTGCAGGCAACCCTGAGTGTTCTGTTCAGATAACTGCACAAGTGAGGGCCATACCCTCTGTCCAGAGCACTGATTAGCTCAGTGAGGATCTTGAGGCTCTTGTATCACAAACACGTTTCCTGACATCCTCAGGTGACATTACAGAGCTGGGTAACACATGGATCATAGGTTAGGCCAAGCTCTGTACTGTCTCAGCAACCTCCCTGCAGACATTCCCACGCTGTTGCGGATGTGACAGGACAGGTGGGTGACAGGGACTCAACTGGGTTAGACTGCACACCCAGACAGTAACAAGATTTATAAAAGTAAAGTGATTTACAACTCAAACTGAAAACAATCCACAATGGCCAGACAAGGCTTTCAGAAACCAGAAGACCCAACTTTTATGGTCTGTAAGGGCTTCTACATCTGAGAAAGCTGGATCCTGAAACTGCGATGCTACTTGTTTGGAATTTATAAGTCATGAGGAAAACAGAGAACAGCCAAAAGTGGATTTGGCTCTAGCCATTTAGGGGATGGACACTAACAATAAATTTATATTCTGAGGGTCTGACTCCTTTTAAGTGCATTGGGTACTCACACATTTGCTTTTAACAAGCAAAACTGTACCACCAGGTACAAGTTCACTCAGGTACATCAGTAGAAGCACAAAGTGTCCTAGGAGAAGCTGGGGAAGCACAATCTTCTTCAGGGCAAGATGGGTCAACAGTTTCCTAATGACTGCTCTAACCACAAGGCCAGGATGAGAATAAAGAACTGAGCGGGGGCGCAGCATGCATGCAGATTTTTGGTACCATCAGAGCTGTTTCTGCTCTGTTAACATCTTTTCTCAGAAGACAGATGGCCAGCTTAGATCATAACTGGGGGTGGAAGTAAGCATTTCCCATTAGTCATCTCTAAATTCAACTGCAAGGACTAAACAAGTGTAGCCAAATAAGAAAGTAGAACTCTTTCTGAATTTCTTAGAGGTCCTCACCTTCTGCCACTAACCAGAGAGCACCATCTCTCTCCCTTTGGGAGTGTGCCTAAATTAATGAAGAGAAATTGTCCATAGGCACTGACTTTTCTACCTTCACAGGATATCACAGAAGCAATACTGTGTTCATGCAAAATAATTTCTATTAGTTTTTTCAGACAACCAGAAATTTTCTGAATGAGAGTGCTCGTGTGGAGAATCTTTCCATAGACTCTCCTCATGCTGTCATCACAAAGCTTATCAATATGGATAAGTGAGCATAATGTTTCTGTCAAGCTGGTTCTCTGCCCCAGATAAACCTCAGGTGTTAGATCTGACCTTTGGATAGCCACAGTTTGAATGTTAAGAGTTCAGCAGAAATGGCAGTCTCTCAAAAAAATCCAACCAGAAAATTGATTTAATCTCTCTACATCACCAGCACACTTTTTTATGAATTCATATGCTAAAGGCTGGAAAGACACAGTTTAAAAGTAGTCATAAGTAGAACAGCAACCCTCTGGCTGACAAACCAATGAAGAAAACATATCTATAAAGCAATTGCTACATCATATAATCTTAAAAATGTAGGTGGGAGATACTGAAGTGTTTGAGTTAGTCTTCTTATTGAAAATATTCTACCTATTTCTGCTGGTTTGATCATTTGAGTGAAACGATGTCTGGAAAGAAGGAGTTAACTTCTAGTGACTGAAATTCTGGGTAAATTAATGAGAAGGATGAAGAACCTAGAAGTTTACGTCAAAATGTAAAGTCCAATGGGAACCAGTGAAAGTATCATCTACATCAAGACAAAATAAATATTTATTTCCAAAGACTAAGACAATAGAACAGCGATGATAAAAATAGAACCTGTGCTTGCAAAATATTTCAAGGTGATTTTCACTGAATGCCTTCTGATGGTCCATTAAACCTTGGAAAGACAAATAATTTACTGCAATAAACAATGGAAATACCAGATCTTGAAACAACAAACATCTAGTTGGAATTACTGAAATCATGGCAAAATGTCAAATTTATAGAAGAATAAAAAGCAATTGTGGAGTTTCTTGAGGCAACATAATAGACAATGACAACAAATATTGTTGCCACAAAGAAACAGGCAGTGACAGACAAAAGTAGACAATGCTGAATTTTGTTGAATCTAAGATTCAGACAAGATTATTCCTTCCAATACTTGCCATTTATAAATTAAGCTATCAATAAATTACACCAAAAAAAATGGATGACAGAGAATACTTACCAACAGTGGCAGCAAACTTTGATGGAGTAACTCCATCCTTGTATGGCTTTCAAGTCATAGAAATATGACAACAGTTGGGCTGCTTCAGACCATCTAAGTCAGTATTTCTTCTGATGTAAGGACTATCAAGAAAAACAAAGAGTAAAATCATATCCAGCCTACAGTGTAACCCTACCTCAGTACTGTCCTAGCCTTCAAAAGCTCTCACTACCAGGAATATCCTGAGCCTGTTAATGTTTTGTCTGTTTATTCCCAATCAAAACCTGGTCTGTGCAGGAACCTATGTGGAATTCCTATGTGCTCAGTGTCCTCTGTCAAGGAGTTACACACTGTTGCTATCCCTTTTCTGAAGATAAAGAAAAGCCATAGTTTTCTCTCTAATGTCCTGGATGGCCAGAACTGAGATAGGAATGGGCAAAAAAAGAGAAAAGTTGTGCAGATTGCATAAAATACCCCTCATGAGAAGCTGTTCTGTCACACTAGGCTGCTTAATGTGGGAGATATTTGCCACTTGACCAGGGCAGCTCAAATTCCATCAGATGCAATGGATAGAAAAAAATCCTTAAAACCCAAACATGTGGCCAGAGAAGAGAGACACTATCTCAACATGTTCCTGGCAGGGCACTGCAATCTACAGAAGGGGTCTCCAAAGGATCGCACTTGAGTGCTGGGAATGTGTAGCCTTACAGACCATCACACAGCTGCTCAGCCCTGCCAAGTCTGTGCTTTAGGAGCACTGCATCTCACACCATCCTAAACATCCACCCTTGTCTTCCCTCATTCTCCTGTGCTGAAAAAAATATTGTGCGCTTTTAAATGGCAGAGAGTTCAGAAAACAAACCTGCCTAAGAACTAACTGGCCAAGAGGAATAACAAAAGTACAGTCATTTTTCAGCTGTTTTGGTTCTTGGGCAAGTTTCTTAGACAGGCAACTCCACTGGCACAATAGAAGGGACAGTCTTGAGTGGAAGTGGCAGACAGAAGGAGAAGGACTAGTCCAGACTAGTGAGGACAGGGAATAAGCATCTGTCAAACCATACCAGCAAAACAGCAAAAAAGTGTCACAAATCTCCTGAAATCTGGATCACCATTATGATGCCTGGTAACTCCTGTTATGTGAGTGTTTGCTAACCGAGAACCAACAAAGAATGATGTTTTCTTCAAAGAAAGTTGACTGTTTTAATAGCCCCCAGGGTGGCAAGTAATCTTAAGAAGGAAAAAGAGCTCTGCTGTTTTTCTGTTGGGGATGTGGTTAGTTGTGTTATGCAATAACAACATGCTAAGTATTTATTACATTTGAAAGGAAACAAACTCTGCTCTGTGGTTTTCAAGGCTTACAGAACAGTATTTGGTTTTTGATACTTCATCCCAGGGACCTTCTTTCCCACCAATAGCAATAGACTTTGCAGGAACCACCAAAACCACTTTTTCACCCTCCAGAGAGAAAGTCAACAGCCTGCTCAAGTCTAAATATTTGCTGGGTAAGCATGATAAAAGCATTTCATGTAAATATGTAATTTCATTCAAGACCTATTGCTACAGGCAGTGGCAAAAGGCCATGAAAGACTGGAGCAACATGAGCCAAACTAGCTACGCAAAACCCAGCAGCTTTCACATGGCATTCTGTTTGCTGCTACAGAGAGGGGAAGAGTAAGCAAAATAGTAAAGAAACTTCAGAATTCAGACACCAGAATGCTATCCTGATACGTGGGTTTCAGTGGAGCTTCAGATGTGAGAGCCAGCCCAGCAGCTTGGGGCAGCTGTTGAGATACCAGCCAATTTTCAGCAACTTTTACCACAGCTGGAGACAGAATGCCTGGCTGTGTTATCTGCTGGCCTGACTCTGCAGAGCATTTCTCATGCTTTCCTCCAGTGTTTGCCGTTTCTCTGTTTTTCCCATCAGCCCTTGGAAGTAAACTGTGTCCTTTGGCTGTGAGACAGCTCTTGGCCGGAGGAATAGGTCAGCCGCAGCTATTGCAGCTGGCACATCTCCCTCCAGCCCTTACGTAGCCCTAGCTGGAGGAACATGGCAGCATCTGTAACCAAACTTCATTACACAACAAAAGCCTTGGTTTCCTCACTCAGGGATTTGTGATCACCTGCAGGTGGCTATATCCTGCACTCCTTTATGTAATACAGGTGCAGCTCTTCAGTGTAGGTCAAAAATAACTCCTGCCACAGCTCACCTCAAAAGGCTCATCTCTTTACTCACTGTTGGAAAATACTTTGCTGACACCAAACCAGGAGCTTTTAATGGAAGAAAAAAATCCACTCCACATGTAAGGCAAGGGAATTTCCACTGCTTGTAAAAGGACATGGTGATCCAGGAGGTGGCCCCACTCAGGAAATCTAAAGATCAGCAGGCTGATTTATCTTCAGTGAAAAAAGCCAAGAGCAATGAATATGTCCATATTCAGTACATTTGTGGTTAGAGAGAAGTAGGTACAAATTTTATCTTTATAAAATGGCACTTTCCTGCTTCATGTGTCCCACAAGTATCTCAAAATGCAACATATGATCATAATCAGTAATTATGTAGAGTGCTGCTGTCTTGATTCCTCCTCACCTGCTCCCTTCTTCGCCAGGCCAGGCCACAAAGACTTCATAATGCTGCCAGGTCCAGGTCAAATTTTTGCAAAGCATTACAAGATTTTTATTTTTTTTTCCAATTAACATCTTACTCAGTTGAGATGGTATTTAGTTACCAAAGAAGTCATGTGGCTATTGTTTAAAATTACAGTAATTTCAAGATTATAAGCCGCACTGAGTATAACCGGCACTTTCTGGTGCCAGCAACTTTTTATTCTTTGTCCATACATAAGCTGCACCTGATTATAAGCCGCAGGTTACAATACGGAGTGTGATAAAAGGTATCTGTTCTATCACCATCTGTTGATGGTGGGAGCAGTGATCCTTATCTCAACGGTAGATATTCTGCTAATGGGCCATCCATTGAAACCAGGCAGGGCATTGTTCTTTATCTTTTCACAACCCATCCTTCCTCCAGCGAGTCATTTTCTGCTAATGGCCATTGAGTCCCACTGTGGGACTGATAAAATTACTGCATCCCATTGGAAGTTGCTCCAGCCAGGGGGAAGAGCCCAACATTTCTTACCAAGATAAAAACAGAGGTTTTGGGACACTAAGGGAGCCCCTTTCTCCACTGGACTCCTGAGGAAAACCGGATTTCTCCACATCACCACTGGACCTCCGGAGGGACACTGCACCTTGTACAGGAGCACTGCTCCAACTGAGCCACATCTGTCACTGCAGGAGGATGCAGCCACCATTTAATGGGACTGCTACCAACACCCTGCCTGACAGGGTGTCAGGTTGTACTCTGACTTTGTCAGGGTTTGGAGTTTGTTTCTTTGTAGTACTGTATTTCTATTTTAATTTCCCTAGAAAAGAACTGTTATTCCTAATTCCCATAACTTTGCCTGAAAGCTGCTTGATTTCAAAATTATAATAATTTGGAGGGAGGGGGTTTCCATTCTCCATTTCAAAGAGAAGCTCCTGCCTTTCTCGGCACACCTGTCCTCCAAACTAAAACAGCAACTTTTTGTTCTTTGTCCATATATAAGCCACACCTGATTATAAGCTGCACTTTGGGTTCGGACCATAATTTTAGTCAAAATGATGCGGCTTATAATCGTGAAATTACTGCACTTGTTCTCCTTTGCAAAATGCATACTTTGATTTAACTCCCATTATGATGTGGCCAAGAATTCTCATTTTATTTCATATGAAAGACCATCTCATACTATCCACCTACTCCAGAAATGGAAATAGCCACCACCCTGTATTATTCACGTCCTTCAGAGAAATGTCTCAAGTGCTGTAGCCCAATTCCATCTAGGAGCTGTTGTAATTTACGAGACATATGAGTAAGGTAGTTGTTTTTGAGAGACACAGCTGTGTGATACTGAGTATGAGGCCAGCTAGAGGCCATCTTTTTGGTGGGTTTCAAGGAAGAGTGATAAAATGAAGCAGGGAAACAAATGCATGACCTGACTCACAGATTCCTGAAGCCTCACCAAACTCACTAAGCCCTTCTCTTCCATAACTCTTAGACTACCCCAAGATACCAGTGACTGCTTACAGCCTCCCATAACCAGGACAGAAAATTTCGGACTTGGCAGCCCTGCATTTTTCAGGGTCTACAGAAGGAGCAGGTCTGGGATCTTTCAGCAACAGGTATATCTTAATGCATATGCTACTAAAAAGTTTTAAGAATTACCATCTGAGTGCTCACTACAAAATCAGCTGCTACTGAGAGCTATTGAATTATGAACACACTGCCCCAGCCTTCTTGTGCTAATTGCTTTAATCACTTTGTGCAGTGTCATCTTTACCATTAGATCTGGAACTCAGAATCATTTTGCCTGAGCCATAACCATGGCAGGATTTTTTATTTGGCTGCACTTATTATTGATATCAATATTAACAACAATAATAAAAACATTTTAACAGACAAATGTCCTAGATGGACTTTGAAACCTCCCAATCACTTCTGTTTTGCAAATTTTCTTCAATTTATAAAGCCTGTGGCTATAGATTATTAACTAGGGGATAAATAAACAAAAGCACTATATATCACAGGAAAAAAACTTTGCAAAGTCTCTTGCAATCTGAGCACACTATCCAAAGCAAGGATTGGGAACTGAGAATTGGTCACTTCAGGCAGCTGGTGCTTTCTGCTTCCCGAGAACGCCGAGACATTCCATTTCAGATAGCTCCTCTCTGATAGCAGCCATGAGGCAATTCTTCTTTAAGGACTCCAGGGGCCTACTGTCCATTTGCTCTCTGGTTTTCTATAAACAATTCAGCATCCAAGACTCCAAAATCTTCTCACCATGTAACTATTGGATCCATGTGTTCCCAGCTCAGGGGACTAGATTATTAAATTAGGCACAAATTCCTCATCTATCACTACGTCAAGTAAATTCTAGGACTCTCAGTTGCCTGGGTAGTAAATGGCCAGTAATTATCCTCCAATCATTACGCACAGCAGATCTACTGGAATGCAGATGCCAGATGAAGTGGTCTCCAATCAGTCTTCTTAGATCCAATTGACATATGCTGGAGGCAGATTAAAAAACACAGCTCTACAGAGGTCTACTACTCCCCATTTCCCAATCACTCTGAGGCTCTTGATTAACAGTTGCACAGACTCAAAGGCCAAAACTCTCATTTTCCACTAAATTCCCAACTAGCTACTACAAAGGACAGGACAAGCACTAAAAATAATAATTACAGTGTAATTCAGAACAGCAGTCAAAGTATCTTCTTTTTTTTACTCCCTGTTGGGGTGGGGTTTTTTTCTTTAATACTGTGGCTTGGCATTATTAGCAGCAGAACTTCATTATGATCTCATGTAAACAGTGTGACTTTTATTGGAAGGGGAGAGCTTCAGTCTCAGGCATCACTAGGTGGAGGCATTGCACAGCACAAGGCCAGTGTGGCTCATGCTCCAGAGGCTTCAGGATCCCCACAGTCAGCTTCTATCACTCACCAGCCCTCACCCTGGAACACCCAATCTTTTCCCATTCTCAGCTGTCTGCTCTCTTGGACATGATCCTTTCCTTAATAACAAGCCAATTCATCTTCTAATTTAGGTACCCAACTAACTTTATGGCCCAACCCTCCAAAAATGTCAATCATGCCAAAGTTAGCAGCTTTTTAGAAGTGACAGCAGACAGTGCTGGCACATCTTTGGCTCATTTAAATGCACACGTGTACCAAGCCATTCAGATCTAGGATGAGGAGACATATTTTTATGAAAAACTTGGCTTTTCTTTTAAAAGACAGCATGTGGTCTATTCTTTTCAGTCTCTGAGGAGAATTAAGCCCCGTTTACTTTTTAAAAACAGGAATCAGAGCCAGATATCAAGCAGAACCAGATGTCACGACCCAGAAGAGAGCATACACAGATGGAAGGGGGACATATGGCACACAAGTTTTTTCCCACTGTGAGTGTCCCTGTCCAGACAGCTCTTTAGCTTTCTCCCTGTTTGTTCCTGGAGGCAATATGTAGGGGATTTAACTGCCAAGGTTTTTTTCTGTTTTAAAGGGACAGATTAATATTATTATGTTATTTTTTGCAACTCCCAAATACTCTGCTTATTCTCCATTTCAGGAGAATTTATAAACTCCTTTACCTCAGTAGAGTCTTTAAACAGAATCACAGAATATTCTGAGTTGGAAGAGACCCACAAGCATCATCAAGTCCAACTCTAAAGTGAAGGGGCCATATGAGGATAAAACATGCAACCTTCGCTTTATTAGCACCAAGCTCTGACCAAATGAGCTGATCTCAGGGTCTTAAAGATGTATTTGTCCTGTCATTTCGGCTATGCTCCACTTGAAATCATGTAGTTGTTTCACACCTTACCTAGAAAGTACAGATCTAATTGATACAGTCTGAGTGAGGAGTGAGAGCTCAGAAAAGAACAGATAGCTTGAATTTCCTTCCAAATCCAATGCTCGTTCAAGTCCCCCAATTCCATGGCACAGAAGAAATAGTTATGTTATGCTTATTTGGAAAGAAAAAAAACAGAAAACAAATAAAAAAACAAACAAACAAACAGCGTGGATATTAGAAACAATGTGTTCAAAGAGGAAAAAAAAAAAAAAAAAAGACTTCTTAAGGACTTGTTCTCTTCACATCTTCCAGGGGTGTCCTAGTTTGGAGGAGAGGTGTCTGCTAAGAAAGGCAGGAGCCTCTCTTTAGAATGGAGAATGTAAACCCCCTCCCTCCAAATTATTATAATTTTGAAATCAAGCAGCTTTCAGGCAAAGTTATGGGAATTAGGAATAACAGTTCTTTACTAGGGAAATTAAAATAGAAATACAGTACTACAAAGAAACAAACTCCAAACCCTGACAAAGTCAGAGTACAACCTGACACCCTGTCAGGCAGGGTGTTGGTAGCAGTCCCATTAAATGGTGGTTGCATCCTCCTGCAGTGACAGATGTGATTCAGTTGGAGCAGTGCTCCTGTAGAAGGTGCAGTGTCCCTCCGGAGGTCCAGTGGTGATGTGGAGAAATCCAGTTTCCCTCTGGAGTCCAGTGGAGAAAGGGGCTCCCTTAGTGTCCCAAAACCTCTGTTTTTATCTTGGTAAGAAATGTTGGGCTCTTCCCCCTGGCTGGAGCAACTTCCAATGGGATGAAGTAATTTTATCAGTCACACAGTGGGACTCAATGGGCTATTAGCAGAAAATGACTGGCTGGAGGAAGGATGGGTTGTGAAAAGATAAAGAACAATGCCCCACCTGGTTTCAATGGATGGCCCATTAGCAGAATGTCTCCCACAGAGATAAGGATCATTGCCCCCACCCTCAACAGATGGTGATAGAACAGATACCTTTTATCACATCCTGTATTGTAACATGTGGCTTATAATCAGGTGCGGCTTATGTATGGACAAAGAATGAAAAGTTCTGACACCGGGAAGTGCGGCTTATACTCAGGTGTGACTTATAATCGTGAAATTACTGTATTTATTCAAAAAGAAAAAAAAAATAATGAGACACTGTTCAAAATTCCCCTCCTATTACAGCCTCTGCTATGCTCAAGAAAAAAAAAATCAAACTAGGGCAAGATCAAATGAGTGGCTGGCAGCAAAAATTAACTAGAAATATTTACACATCTAAGTCACCTGATCTGGAGCAGCAATTCAAAATCTACTTTTTGGAGCAAAAAATTCACCTTAATGACTTGGTGACCTTTCTACCTTTCTTCAGGGTGAGATAGTAACCCCTGATAAGCCCTGCAAAGCAAAGCTCTAACTCCAGCTGCCATGCCACAGTGTCCCTGGTGCTCTCTCAGAGAAGTCACACAAGCTCTATATTTCAAATATGCCCCTTGATGCCCAGCAGACATCAGACTCCTTCTTTTCAATTATTTTTAACATGTGAAGCAATCTTAGAGTGGGCTGAGGCAGCAAATGTTTCTACTGCTACTGCTATTCTAGCTGCCTTTTAGTGACTAACGTTCAGTTTGTCTCAGCAAACACATTGAGTACTGGTTAATATCCTAAATTAAAAGTGAATAAACATGAAGATCAAGTGGCGTGCTTTGCCTTTCTCTTGAGAATAATGAGTGTAAAGGTGAGAGGAGAAAATGCTATTGCTCCTGTGCTCATAAGTTGTAGCAACTCTGACTAAACCTGAGACCTGGAAATACCCTGAAGAAAAGCTGCTAGACACTGATTTTATTTACATGTATTGCAAAGCTCTACGACATAATACTTCCTTGGTATTTCTTTAAAGGGAAAAAAAGCAAACAAAAGAAAAACAAACAAACCCAAACAAACAAAAAAAACAAAGCCAGTCAGGGCTGTCCTGTCTGGGGCTACTGCATTAACTCTACCAGGTCCTAACAACTCACTTTGAGCTCAGAGCACGCTCCTACCAATCACATAAACCTCTATCCATCAATTAACACAGAGATGCTGTGCTGGTTTTGCATGGGAGGTTGGGAGGAGACACAGCTGGGACAGGTGACTTCAACCAACCAAAGGGATATTCCAGATCAGACGACACTGTGCTCAGTATATAAAGTGGGGGGAAGAAGGCAGAATAAGGAACATTTGGCATGATGGTGTTTGTCTTCCCAAGAAACTACTGCACATGATGGGGCCCTGCTCTCCTGGAATTGGTTGAACACCTGCCTGCCCATGGTAAGCAATTAATTAATTCATGTTTTTCTTTGCTCATGTGTGTGGCTATTGCTTTCCCTATTAAACTGTCTTCATCTCAACCCACAAGTTTTCTGGCCTTTACCTTTCTGAGTCTCTCCCTGATCCCACTGGTGGGGAAGTGAGTGGCTGTGCAGGGCTTGGCTGCTGGCTGGAGTTAAACCAGACGTGCACATCAGAACATCAAACAGGCTACCTCTCAGCGCTAGTTACCACAGGCATAAGAAAGCAGGATATGATCATGAAAAAATCATAAAAGAAATCTCACAGAAAGCACTAGTGTCATAGTATGGACAGAAAGATGTAATGACATTAGCAAATTCAGACAAGTTAATCACAAGGCAAGGAAAGGACAGTGCAATCTGCAGTACCAAATAAATAGACAGGAGCAAGCCAAGAGAATAAATAGGTAGTTATGGTTGAAAAGCTGTAAATGATGCAGAGAATGCTTTCAATGTGTCTTACACCACATACCATTTAGACTTTGCTCTCTGTCAGCATAAACAATAAACTGAACTATATCTGCTACAAAGTGCTGAACAAATACTCTTGCACTGATTACACTGCATTTGCCTTTTCCTTCTGAATCTGCCAAGTTTTCAGGGGAAAACCTCTTGCCAACAAATCATTTGTGGAGTTGTTGGGATTTGATTTTTTTTTAATAAAGAGCAACCAGCACATCTGTCTCTATGGGACTTCTTTTATTGTATCACAAAAAAAATAAATACTGTTGAATACTGTGTTTTCCTATGTGACTTGTAAAAAACAGTTTCCAAGGAGAGAAAATAGAGACAAAATTCAGGTTCAACATTAAGCCCCCTGATAAAAGGATAAGACATCTCACATTATGCTACATTGAAGTAGCTAGCTAACAATCAACCATGATAACCAAAACCTATCTCCCACACTCACTTTTATACAAGAACACAAAATAATCAAACTAAATGTGGTTGTTTGAAAGAAAGTATCAGGTAAATCAATGCTGACTCACAATCATCTGTCTTCACTTAAGAGTCATTAGAAGTGTCATTTACTGGAGAAATGGGGAAATTATGTTGAATACTGTGGCAAACTTCCAAAAAAGAACTATGAAAAAAAGCAACCTGAAATCATAAACAGCACACTCAGAAGAAAAAAAAATACTAGCACAAATTGCCAATCAATTTACTTTTATGTAGTACTGCAAGTCCTAGTCATTAGTTTGTTTTTTTTATTTCAAAGCATATGAAATAAGGAAGCTGAAAAGATTTACCACCGTTTCAACACCTTTTCCTTATTATTTTTCTCCTACATGGAAAATAAGAAGGTTTTGTTTTTAAAAACAAATTTTTAAAAGGAAGGAAGGAAACTGATTTAAAATACTTTTTGAGCAAGCTAAGTCTAAACACAATGTAAAAAATTGAGAAATAGGATTATCTGAATTCTTTAAGTCCCTAAATTTATTTTTGAAAGGTTTCAGCCTAAATATTATGCATTTCCAATGAACATGGATTCAACATCTACAAGGACAATAGTACCTCATCTGATGGATGTATCCTGTTCCCAGTTTTCCAGGTGACACCTCAGAACAAGTCTCTAGTCAGTGAAGGCTGTGGAAAATTACATAGTTGTGAACCCCACAGCCAGGAGACTGAGACACTGCTCCTAAGGAGTATTTACTACACCTTTACAAAGAAAAAAGTACAATGAAATGCTATTGGAAATCTTTCCCTTTGATTATATATTTCCACCCCTAGATTCTGCTTTCTCTCCCATCAATACATAATGAAGAATATATTCTAGTATACATATCTCTGAGAACCGACTGAGAGGAATTCTATGATGGATGCTATCCTGGCAATAATCATGATGTTAGAACCTACGTAACTTCAGAAAACAATTTCTAAAAAGCAACCAAAATTTGTATTTGCATTCATATGATGTTCCTCAAGGCTGGAGCATGAAAACTCCTGCTGCTTCAGACCACCTTGAAAAGGAAGCAGCATGTCATTTTCTCACAGTGATGTGCACAAAAAGTGGACTGGGGTCCAGAAACACCAAGCTACTCTCAAGCAGTTTGATATAGTAACATGCCTCTAACTTTTTCTTTCACAAGTAGATGAGATACCGTTTCTTGTCATTAGAATTTGGTCATGTTTCAGAACTGACCACTTTCCACTCTCCAGAGTATCCAGCCCAAGCACAGTTCTTTGACAGATTCTCCGTGAATTTCTGTGCATGCAGTTAGCACAGCTGAAACACAGCACAAGAACTCGTTTCCAGAGTAGCAGCACAGTCTAAAAAGCTTCCTGTTCTCAAGGAGTATGAACAATTTTCAGTTTCCTATGCATTACAAGAGACTAAGTTCAAAAAGAAAACATAAACCAGATACTACAGAATTGTTCAACAGTCTAAAAATCCGTGGATTTCATTCCCTTCCATTTGCTGAACACATTTGGTACCAACTGTTCAGCAGAAACACATTTAGTGTTGTGATGAGTTTTAAATATACCTGCTAAGTCATGTATTTCCCCAAACCTTTCAAGAAGCAAGAGTAAGGTCTGTTGCTCAGAAGGTAAAGCTTGCACAGAGCAGATTCTTGCACCAAAAAGGAAATCATGAAGAGGCAACAGGATTTGGAACCAAATGACTAGGAAAATGCTAATGACACAAACAGGCTTTTAATTTATCAACTGCAGTTTTCATTTTTTAAAAATGGACTTCACACCTCTTTCTTCATACAGCATTTATGTGGACCATAGCTACTTAATAGCCTATCCACCATCACCATGTTTACTCATAATATTTGAAAGAGACAAACACAACAAATTGCATCACTATCCAAAACCCGCAACAGAAATAAAGTTGCACTGAGTTTTTTCTTTTAGGGTGTAATTTATGGAAGGGATGAACAGTTTCTACTCCTCAAAGAAAACATCTACTTTGTAGTATAAAGTTCTTCATATGATTTATATAAGTGTTTCTTAACTTCCCTTTGCCGCAGGACTGTTCGAAGTTAGGGGCAACAAATGCACTTCAGAATAAGATACCTTTTTCCTGGATGGCATTTGATAGCGCACATTTTTCCAGAATCTTGTGTTTGCTGAACAAGATTTCTCTGAGAAGTCCCCTTTCCATTGAACAGCTCCATGTTTTTGCTTAATGTATCTGACTGATTCTGGCATGTTTGTGTAGTCCTGTATTTCACCCATTTCTATAAGAATCACTTGAATCCCATCACGGATGAGAGCATTATACATAGCTAGTTGTTGCTCAGAGGTGTCTTCTAACAGGCAGCACCTAGATGTTTCTGATCCCAAAATTATTATCAGTCTTCTGCTTTGCTTAAGGGTTTCATCAGCAACACTGACCACAGCTGCAAATGAGGAAGGAACAATCAAAGTCTGCATAGAAATTTTACAACTGGTGTAAAATAGTTCTTTATTTTTAAATTGCAAACATGAAGCTGTGGCTAGCTCAAAGCAGTGGTTGCTTTAAGATCTTCACACTGCGAGTCACGATTCATGATTTATGATCCTTTGCATGACATAGCTTATAAAAAACTGTTTTCTTCAGCCCTCAGGAGAAGATATCATTCAAAAAAACCTCAACAGTATTATTAATGCTATTAAGTCCTCATTACTGAGGATTTGTTCATCACTAAGAATGTGCAGACCCTCACAACATCAGAACAGAATCTTCAGTAAGGAAAAGAAAGAAAAATAAAAAAAATTGCATTGGGCAAATTATCAATTAAAACTAAATAAATACAGCTTTTTTTTCCAAAAATGCATAGATAAACATAGATAAACATAACCGAGAACAATGTGTCAAAAGGCAACCTGTTACCTCTGCTAATTAAAGCATACCTTCTCCTGGTAAATCATCCCTTCCTAATATGAAAAGGTTATATCCACATTGTTTTTCTAAAACATCTGGGAGTATCCTATGAACAAAGGTTTCCAGACAACAGATACTTCTGCCTTCACTGCTTTCTGTGTACAGGACATACGCATCATAGATCTTCCCATCTAAAAGAAACACAAACATTTCTATTAAAAAACTAAAACTCATAAAAATGCCTTTATTGCAAAGTTTCTTTTCTGGACTGTTTAGAAATAGCAATGTGGGGCTGATTTCACCCATCTGATAGAATCACCTCAGAGAAGTAAAATGCCCTGTGAATCAAAATAAAGATGATCAGCCACAGAATCTGACTTCCTTGCCCATCCTGGGGATGGAGGAGTCACCAAATGAGCTAGATGCAGGACCTGAGACCTGCAGGGAAGAGCTCCCAACCCCAGAGGTTGGGACACTGAAGAAGTACCCTTATCACAAGACTTTCTGCCCCAGCTCTCCTGAAAGAAACCCAGCAGGAGTTATCTTCACTTCTGACTAACCACAAGAGAAGGTGGAAAAATGGCAATTCTTTCTTGTCATAGTCCTGGGAGGGCTTTTCACAGGTAGAAAAAAAGGTCAGAAGGCTTCTGAGGTTTTAACAGTTAAAGCATAGCAAGCAGGACTGAAAGAACCAAGCCAAAATCAGATCCAACTCCACAAGTTAGAAATTTTGATTTTTTTTTTTCCTTTTAATTGAAACCCTATTACAGTATTATAGTAAAACTGAATTTTTGACCAGGAGTTGTAATTACTTTTCCATGAAAACATTTAAAGTAGGCAAGAGTAAACATTAACTATCTTAATGTATGTAATCCACTCACCTTCAAGCCATGGCGAACTTCAGACAATCTGATTCTGAGAACTGACATGAAATATAACTATAATGTTATGCTTATTTCAAATTTTTCACATCTGTCCAATATATTTGCCTACAGTGCATTAAACTAAAACACATTAGAAGAATCCCAGAACACAGAACTAGCAGCAAATTTTATCTTTGATATGTCCACATCATAACTGACAGGAGTTAGGAGGAAAGCAAGGGTAACAGAGAGAAACTGCAAAATGAAAGAAAAACCCCAACAAAATTAATCTCTGACAAATGAGTCAGATTTTCAAAATAAATATTTAATGCACGTCTATAAACATCCAGTTTACAGGATGTAGCTCTGCTGACACCTATTGTTCATCACCAGAGTGACCATAAATCTACATGTAAAGAAACTACAGAAAAACAGAAAACAACATGCTCATTTTGGAATAACCCATAGTTCTTTTGGCCTACTTCACTATGAATACCTTCAATATTATGCACCTTTTATTACTTCAAGCATAATTATGTATTTTACCCATATGACTGAGAAAATTCTGCACAAAATGTCTTTGTGCATATCTGAAAATTCCTTATGGAAGTTCTACATACATTGTACTAAACAATCCCATTATTTCTCAGAAGTAATGGCAAGTAAAAAAAATCAATAGCCTAATTATACTTACATACCTGGTCACATTCACATACCTTCCTCACTTGTAAGGGCACAGATAGAATTACGGTACCAAAGCACCAAATCAATCTTGAAAATTTTGTAGATTATTAAAGTGATAAATGTTAAAATTAACAAAGAGACAAGCCCTCCAGTCAGCCATCGTCGTATGTCAGAAACTGCAGAAAAATATAAGAAAATTTTTTTATCATTGAATTTGTCCAAATCTGATCTTTCACAGAAATTCAATACAAATTTGAGTATTACATTTTTCATTCCTATTTACCTTGTTTTTAAAATAATAATAAATACAATGCTGTAGTGATTTCTTCCCTATGCAGAGGCACATGCATACTGCAGACTGTAATACACTTGTTTTCTTTCAATACGAAACACGAGAATTTGGTATCAAAACCTAAACTTCCCTTCTGAGGAAGTATAGATAACCACAGGCCTCAAAAATAATAGTATTTCTTACCTCTGTGTTTTAATATAATATAGGATGCAACTTGCCCAAAGGCATTTGAAGCTTCACATACAAAAGGCTGTTCATAATCTTCACTGCTCACTTCTGAAATTATCAGCTTCAAAGAATGCATAGGGCGCCCATCATAAGAAGTTTCTCCCCTGTCCAAAAGGTGACAAATAAAACCATAAAACCACAGCCCTGTCAGGAATGGCTTCACCTCTTAACATCTGCAGCACAACAGTGGTTATTTCCTTCTGAAAATGTCAACCAAACTTCACAGCAGCTGAACAATTACATAATATGAAAGAAACCCAAACAGTCAGACGTCTCCTCCTACTGACATTTAGCATATGCATTGGAAAGCATCAACACATCAAGATGTTATCTTATCTGCAGCTGTGCTTTCCCAAAGGAATGTAAGGTTTCTATAGTTGGAAGTTCCAAAATATACCTTACTAACCTAAATAAACTCTTGTTATGGGCTTCTCAATCCCTGTGAGAGTAGATGGACATAGATATTTCACAATAGGATATGACATTCAGGGAACAAATGTACCAACATCACTAGTGCAAGTGACCAAAGATAACCATGTAAGTGCTAGGAAGTACAAAAAATAACATTGCTTTTGCAATATCAACTCAGTGACCATGTGTCTCCGCATTATGCCCTAATTGTTTATGGCACTACAATTCTTTGTGACAGGATAATGTATTACTGTTACATAGTGCTCTCTCTTGGTGAGCACCCAAATAATTCAGCATTTTATTTCTCCCTTTGTTTTATGATGAAAACTTATTTCTTGCAACTATATTCTTACTTTGCAGAAATCATTCTTCTCTTTTCTTCACTGGTTTTTAGGCCCTAGATAGTGCTCCAGAATTTATGAAAGTTATCTCATTTTTTTTTATTCACAGCATCACCATAAGGGATCACAGAAAAACCCTGAAATTTTTAGTTCGAAACCTGTAATGTCCAAGAGCATTTCAGATTGACTCTTACTCCAATTTGTGTTGGTTTTTCCAGTCAGATATAATTTATCTTATTTTAATTCCATTTAACCTGATTTTCACATCACCTTATCTCCCACTTGCCCTTCACACACTTACTCAGTCCAAGTCCTCCCAGCTAATCACTAGAAATTGTCCCCTTTTCTCTTCTGACCCCTAAGCTTCAGTCCAAATGCCCTCAATAAAGTCTTCCATTAGCTCTTCAGTTGATCTCAGTAAAATTTCTCTAACTTAATGCTCTTAAACCTAGATATCTCATTTTTTCTGGTATAGCACAGATTTGCCCTTTTGCAACCTTTCAGAGAGGTGGATGTGGAACACAGAAGAGACAGTCAGAAGATTGTGCACCTGAACATGCCTCATCCGACCAAAAGAGGTCTCTGCCAGGCCAGAGTTTGTTCAAAAGAAACTGTATTACAATGATGGGATTGTAACAAAACACCTTTTCCCAATGTTGGAAATTCAGACTGATTTTTTACAATGAGCAAGAAATGCACACTTGCATGTGAAGCCCATGTGCCTACTACATTTAAAGTTTCTATTTCAGGAAGTTTCTATTTCTAAAGCAGGAAGACAATTGGAGAAGGCAAGCATTAGAGTTTTTAAGAATGCTATTTAAAGCAAGGGAAAAATATTACTAAATATTTTAATGTCAAAGGGAGAAAGTTGCTCTTTGGTTGCCAACACAGTATTTTCTAATCTGAAAATATACTTACTCATAGGAACTTGCAAAGATTCTGCTCATATCATTGCCTGTCCAGTACACGTCATACCCATCAGCACCTGTTGTATTGCAATCCACAGTAACCTGTGAGCCTGTAAAATTGTGTTACAAAGTAGAGAGTTAATTTCCATAACCTAATTAAAATCTATACAATCCTATTCACAGATTCACACACACACCCCAACTAAGGAGGATGCTAAACTCTTTCAGAAAAGTTACTCTAACAGAGGGTCTATATTCTCAGTGATCTGCAGGTCCAGAAAGAGAATAGTAGGATGGCAGAAGCTGAATCCAGGAAGAAGATGCTCCTCTTGGGGCATCACTTTGCCTGCAGACTCGCAATGGACCTGTTTTTAGAATCACTTCCAGAGTGATGGAAAGAAACAGATGTGACAGATAATCACTTGGGTTCCTACAGTTTTTCTTGCATCTGAGAAATTTCTTCAGGACTTTGTAAGCAACATGCCTCATTTCCTTCCCTCTCACCCCTCATTCCAACTTTTGGAGATCACCAGAGAGAAACTGATCTGGTCACTGAAGCACTTTTTTTGAAAAATAAAACCAAGAAAGCAGAGAATAGGACACTCCTTGAAAATACATTTTAGCTAGGATACAAATTCATATTTACTCTAAAGAAAGCTACTTACCGAGTTCCACTTCAATGGAGTTGTTTCTTGGGTAAGTTATCTCTGGAGGCTTTTTTGGTGGGGTCACTAATGAAAAGTTAAAAAGTGCTTTTCAGAAAACCAGGGGCAGTTGAAGTCTGTTTCATGCTCTATAATGCAAGTACAACCTAAAAACACCCCTTGTACTAAAGACAAGGTTATCAGTCATTTTATAGTAAAATATTACTCAATACTGAAAGTACCATATCTCAGGTAGTCATTACTGCATATTTAAGCATGTCCATCCAAAAATTAGGTCTTTCCACTTTAGTCTTTAGAAATTTGCAACAAAAAATTGGACTTGCTATGAATACAAACATAGTGAAATTATTTACTTACATTGTACAATCAGACTGATGTCTCGTGAAATGTTATATTGCTTCCCATTGTAGATATATGTTGTTTCACAGGTATAGTTTCCTCCATCATTTACAGTCACATTGAAAATTATAAGGTCACTGTTTAAAACAACAAACCTTTTTCCTTCCAGCAGCTGGCAGTCCTAAAAGTATGTAGAAAAGTCTGTTAATTCATATATCTGTGTATTTCCATGGTTTGCCCCTCTTTGATACAACCTGAAGTTTCAATGGACCACAGCATAAGGATGGACACCCTGTAGAGGTTGAGGAAGAGCAAAGGCAGTGGAATATAAAAAAATGCACACTTCACTTCAGCTGAAATTTCAATTTAAAGATACCCCAGCTCACTCCCTTTGGAAAACAACTTTCAGTATTAGTAAAATAAGAAAGTACAATGTGGGTTGTCAGTACTTGCAAAAGTATTCATCAATAAAGCATCACCCAATAATGAGATTTTATTTTTTCAGGAGCCTCAATACCACTGGTACCATATGGACTGCACGAGTCTGAGGCAGGTATTTGGCAGAACTCTGTTACTAGATTCTTGTAACAGAAAGAGCCTTCAAGAGAGTGTGAACAACATGAAATAGAATAATGGAATAGAACAGTATTGAGCACCTAAGGGATATGCCATGATAAATCTGTTTCTACACAAGGCTGTGTTTCCCTAGCAGGTGAACAGATGCCACCCTGGTGGGTACATGGGTCAGCATCAGTCCTCCATCCCAGCTGAATTTCTGCCCTGATAATCAAGAACACCTTGAAAAGACAGAAAGTCTTAATCCTCTTCCAATTTGTGTTAATAGCATTTTTTCTCCAATTTTCATTAAATCTTTAGTTCTTCTGCTCCAATTCTCAAAGATCACTTATTTTTATAATAAATAATGGACAGCTGTAAGACAAAACAAAACACTATGTTCTCACCTTATACCAACGAACAGGGTGAATATTCTTCTCTTTCCTGAAAAAATCCAAGTGGGGACACACAGCCTTTGCAGAAGATGAGGTGAATATTACCTCCTTTACAGCAAATTTTTCATTTAAGCATAAACCATCAATCCTCTCAAAAACTGTTACTTTTGTACGCATTTTCGTGAAGCTTGTCAAATTCCTGCAATTAACAGACCACAAATAAATTAATATATTTACCATATTTTCCAGGTCAAAAACTTACGGCAATATTTTTGGAGAACGAAGAGAAAAAAAAAATGTTTACAGTATCTTTAATATGTTTACTTTTGCCTACAAGGAAAACAAAGCCCCAAACTAGACTTAATTTCCCCAAACTAAAGTCAGTTTTTGTAGTTGCATTCCCTCTTCTTCATTAGTATTTCCCTTACTCTCAAACTTTTACTTGCTTTCTAAAAGATACTCACTTTGAAACTCATTTCTGTAAAAATATAATTTTTTTTTAACTTTCACCTTATGACACATTCATAATCTCCAGAATCTTCTAACATTGCAGGAAGAAACCAAATTAAATCCTTCTGCTGATGAAGTCTAGACAGTTTGTCTCTAGGCACAGGTTTCTGGTTACCAACTTTATACCATGTTAAGTTGTAGTCTCCATTTTCCAAGCTCTTTTCCAGTGAACATTTAATAGCAAGAGGCTGCCCATCAGGCACAAGACTTTGCTTCAACATCACATCATAGGCTTCACATTTCTCTAAAGGAAAGAGATAAAGAAAAACTCAAATACCCTACAACAAGATACTGAATTTATTTCCTGATTATGTTTACAAAGTTGATTAGAGTTTTCACCTCCATTCTCAAGTCAACTACTAAAAATACAATTTTAATCCCTTATCTTTACAGTTGAGAGTACTATTCAGCAGTTTACAGAAAAAGTTACACCACTAAAACGAAATTATGTTTTTTGAATGTAATCTTTACACTCAGTAGAATGTCTTTGTTTGCAGTGACTTGTCATTCACATGTTTCATTTCAGATGCAAATTAGTACTTGTGTTTCTCCAGTCTGTTTCATGGGCATGTACACTAATACACACATGCTCACAAATTTCACATTTAGTCTTTATTTTTTAACTTCTCTTAACTGTAGTCAAAGTAATCAAGACAGACTATGCTTTTGACACTCACATGTCCTAACACTGAAGTGTCCCAAGTTAAAGATTGTTTTGTACAAATACTAAGTTTGCCATGGGAATTTCAACTCATGCTTCACTTTATGAACACTTAGGGAGGAATCATTACAATCAACAATGAGCTGATTTTCTTTAATTCTAACATAGACTCATGCAGGAAAACAGCAACACCAAGTTTGGTTTGGGTTTTTTGGGGTTTTTTTTTTTTGTAATTTGACAAAAAAGCACCAACTCTGGATACCATGGTCACATTCTCAAGTCAGTAATACATTTATTGAAACTTCCTTGCTTAGTTATTATGTAAGAATTGCCACAGAGAGTCATGCAAGTGTCTGTTTAACCCAAAATCCTGTATCTGATAGCTATCAGTGCTAAATATGCTGAAGAGAGGAAGACACAACAAATACAATACCATTCTGGTTCCAGTCCCTTCCTTTCCTCTTACGTTCTGCATGAAAAAACATTCACTGGCTTTTATAAATTCTTTGAGTATCATGCATTTCTTGTTCTGAGAAATGGTAAATTTCCTCTCATCTGCCTATCCTATGGTGTTAACATTTTTATAGACCTTCATCCCATCCTGCTTCTGCTTCTTTTCCTCAGAGTCCTCCTTCATTTAGAGACTTCTCATATGGAAGCCATCCCATATCACACAACATTGTCACTCATCTCTCCACCTCTTCTGATACCACCTTTCTGAGATGGAATGCAGAGTTCAACTGGCACACACTCACTGTGGGGGTAAAGAGTAGCATAATGAGGCTCTCTGTTTTCTGCTCTGCTGCTTTCCAAAACTCTGGTTTTCTGCTCACCACTGATGACAGAATTAATGATTCCAGAGAGCATCCAGAGATATCAAAGCAGCACTTCCCCAAGGGGCTATTAATTAATTAATTAATGCTCACATCACACACATACAGCATACTTGTTTCTGCTATATATGCATGGCCCTTTCACACCCCTTCACATCCACCTGATTTTACTGACTGATGTTCTCCACTAAACTATTTGATATCCAGACACCTGCTGCAGAGCAAGCATCAGTTTCAGCGACCAAAGAATAATTTTGAGTCATCCACCATTCTCATCACCTCACCACAGATCTTTTCCAAATTACTTACCCAAAAATTGAATTACTCAGGTGTCTGTGTTGAATGCCCCATAACAACTGTGATCATTACAAAATGCTGTGGCCACAGAACCTGATAACCTTCTCTTGCCATGTAATGCTAATATCCTGAAACAGTACAAGGGACACCAGTACTTTGCTGAAGACCACTCAGCTGGAGAGTAGATCTGCAGAGAATATTTGGGTCCTGTTAGACCACAAACTAATCATGAGCCACCAATGCTCCCTCATGGCAAAAAAAAAAAAAAAAAATTAAAAAAAAAATGCTACCAGTGTTCTGGGATGCATAAGGACTTGCCAGATTTGAATTTACTGGAGAGAGTCCAGCACATAGCCACAAACATGAATAAGGGAGTGGAGCACCTCTCACTTGAGTAGAGGATGAAAGAAAGGAACTACTCAGCCTAGAGAGGAGAGGAGTGTGTAGGTGGATCTTATCAACATGTATAAATACCTGATGGAGAAAACGAACAACAAAGAGGCAGACTTCTGCCAGCATTACCCACTCATAGGGCAAGAGGCAATGAGCACAAATTGAAAATAAAACATTCTATCTATACTTTTTTTTTAATTGTAAAAGTGATCAAACAGTGGAACAACACGCCCAAAGAAGATGTGGAGTCTCCATTTGCAGAGATTTGCAAAATCTTGACCCTGTAAGGTTAAACATGAAGAGCACCTTTCCAACCTAAATGACTCTGTGACAAGTTAGTACATAAAATACCACATATTATGGTTTTATAGGTTCCTGCTCTTGGGCTATTCAAAAGAACTAATTGGCATGCATGTAAATTTCACCATTACAGACACTTTCAGAGAAAGTTATCATTACTTGTGTGAAAAAAACAGAAGTTCCAGAATAAAACTTTCCATAGCCACAAATAAACTCACTTGCAATAATTAAAGAAAAAAATGCTGCTGCAATGTTACACGAAAACAGTGTTTTTGCTGTCATGTTTCCCTGCAGAAATAAAAACCTTCAATTAGCATTTTCCAACATGAACTTCCACAATTTAAAGTAAACATTTGCATTACACGATTAATGCATTACACAATTAAAACAGGAATTACACAGTTGATAGAGGACACATGAAACAGAGGAATTGTCTTTGACTTGTTTTGAGCCTGTTACCTGCCTGTTTTACTTGACAGCTCCTAATTTTTACACCAGAAGAAAGAAAAAAAAGAATTAACATCTCCTACGTCAGCTTGTTAAGCACTTGGGTTTTTTACATCTCTAGCACACTCCTTCCTACTTCTTGCTTTCCCAAGCTACAGTCGCAGATTCTCTAACTTTCCCTTAGATGGAATCTGATTTCATAATTCTGACTTTTTTTTTTGCCACCCACTTCTGTACTGCATCCAGTTATGCTACAACCTGTCTGAGGTGGGGAGGACAGGACAAAACTTGCATACAATCTTCAAAACATAAGTGCACTATGGACTTATAAACAAAGACAATTAATGTTTTTTTCTGGATCTTTTTCCTAATGATTTCTAACCATATCTTGTTCTTTGAGTACTACTGAGTATTGATCTGATATTTCCATGGGCCTATGTTGTAAAATTTCAAGATCTCATCACTGGATGCTAAGAATCAGGCAAACTCAGCTGTTGGGCACATGATGTAAGTATTTTGGCCATATGTCTTCATTTAAAATTTTCTTTAGATTGCTCTACAACAATTTTCTTCTTTTACTATTTACTATTTTTCAGTCATTTACTATTGTGACATCTTTGTGCCATTCTTTGCAATTTACACCTCCATGTTCTAACCTGAATAGCATTGTACTGTTGGCAAATTCTGCAAATGAAACAGATTCCCTCTGTCTAGATCATCAAAATACAGTAATTTCACTACTATAAGGCACACCGGACTATGAGGTGCACTTCCAGGTTCGGACCAAAATTTTAGTCAAAAGGGTGCGTCTTATAGTCGTGAAATTACTGTAGATGCTGAGCAGAAGATTTGTTTGGGACCCTAGTAGGGATGTTTCTTCACCTAAAATCTAGGCATTTATCTTTTACATGCTTATTTATATATTTGAGAATGACTGTCAGGACTCTTTAGCAGTCCTCTGA
Organism: Catharus ustulatus; assembly: GCF_009819885.2. Lineage (NCBI taxonomy): Eukaryota > Metazoa > Chordata > Aves > Passeriformes > Turdidae > Catharus > Catharus ustulatus. Next base: position 94,517,691 of record NC_046222.1, on the reverse strand, counting down.
TCCCTAACATATTTGGAGAGGGATCTCTTTATTGCAGGTCTCTGGGAAGCTGTCCCTTAACTTGACCTGCTTTACTTTTTTTGTTTTTTTTAATTCAGCCTACCACGGTGTTTTACAGCACAGTGAGAGGACAAATGCAACTATTCCAACTGAAGTATGTGCTGGAGAACCCCATCCTGCCATGAGGACCATTGAGCTGATCACCATTTTCAACAAGAGTGAAAGATGACACTTCTAGCTGCTGTGTCTTACTTCACTGGCTGACTCAGAAGCATGCCATGCCTTGAGTCATCCATGCTGTTTCTTGCAATGCCTGCTTCCCTTCTCCCCCTTCTCTTTCCTCCTCCCTCCTTGCAAATTTCCACTCATATTACAGGCAGGTCTTTTCTTGCCTAGCTCTAAGATGGGATGAGTCCCTGAAAGAATCCTGACTGCAGAAATACACAAACATTAAAATCTCGGGAGGTAGGTTATGTGTGTTTGCACAAAAGCTACAACTTTTTCCATTATTCGTGATGCACAGTAACTCTCAAAAATCTATAATTTTTAATTTTTAAAAAGAGGAAAATATTGTTGCAGATAGAATTCAAAGATAAAACAGGACTGAATAGACTCCACTTATGAGCAGGTATTTTCTTCATGACTTCTCTGAATCACTGCTTTTTCACAAACTCTGTTCTCCTACAACACTACCTTGCTCTAGTGCTCTGTCTCACAAGAGCTCTCTCAAGAAGATTTTTGTCCCACCAGTAGATTCAGCAGATACTAGTATATAGAAAATACAGAAGTAGTATTTTACCACATCCTGAAAGAAAGTCTTTCAGGATTCTGTTTTTCTATAATTTCAACATACTTTCTATCTAAATTTATAATTTGTCCTTTTGTCAACATAGAAGACTTGCAAACATATATGCAGCCTTGTGTAAAACCACATACACTGCTCTGAGGAGACTCCCTCATCTCTCACTTTTCATGGTGAAAAATTTTCATTTCTATGGAAGGCAGACACAAAAGCAAAATTAGGCTCTTCTCTGTGCATGCATTCACATAAATAAGGATGAAAATAACATACATACGACTGCAGAACCAATTGCAAAAGTTTTTCCTACCACATTCTGCCATGATAAACAGCTAAATTTCTCCCTTTTCCCAGGCATTCTGTCCACATCTTGAGCACACAATCGACCTGTGCAGCTTTATCATTCACAACAGACTTCAGCTCTAGTTATCTCTGCCTGGATTTTTCCAAAGAGGAAAAAAAATTCAGGTGTGCGAAGCCACGTCCATAAAGTTTCACCCTGAAAGGAAATATTTTTATCAATTTCAGTTTAAAAAAAAATATTACTAACAACCACTCCCAAAAAAACCCAAAAACCATAAACTGCCTGGAAGAGGTCTTCAATGATACACGCACCTGAATTACAAGGACAGCATCAATGACAGCATGTAGGCATAATTTGCACTAAAATTTCTCATTAAATTGGCATAACCACCTTTCCATCTGCTTTTTAGTCCTTCCAAAGCTGATCCACTCAAAAAAAGAAGTGTTCTCAAAACTTCGAAGGATCACAGGTTTCACCGATTTTGGTAAACTTGTGGCAGGTTCATTTGAATCTCTTCTTCAAAATCACAAACTGATTCAAATATGCAACAGTCCTCAGAACTGAGAAAACCAACAGAAAGAGTACCACACTATTGCTGGTATATAAGCCTAGGAATATTTTAAATAATAAAAAATGTGTATATATATATATATATATTCATATTACCTTAAATGATCCTATTAACTGCAAGGTACACCATCCGCTTCTAGAGAGATTAATCAAGTGTCCCAGTTTTGACTACGAAAGAAAAGATGACAGCAAATATACATATTCAGATATATTCATTCACGGGACATACCTGGTGTGGCAGAGCTGAGTTAGCCCCGTCAGGATGCAGTGACAGCACTGCGACTATCCCGACAGCCGTGTTTCTGTGAAACGCTGGCATCCCTCAGCGGGCACGGCAGGAAATCGTTTCCCAATACTCTTTATTTGAATGGCGAGCTACTCCTGGAAGCATGTCCTTGAAGGGCTGTGGCTCCTGGGCGGTGCAGGGGATCCCGCCCGCCTCAGTGCCGAGGGGCAGCGGCGGAGAAGCGGCGCTCGCTCAGGTCTGTCGGAACGAGCCGCGGTCAGGGCTGACTCTTCTCCTCCAGAGCTCCCACCCCTGCTCCCGAACTGTCCCTAGCAGACACTACCTCGGTCCGAGTCACCTCCCAGCCCCAAAAGCGAGGCGCCAGAGCAAAGTGCGACCACCAAGGATCTCCTGCCCGGATGGTCCCGGCCCGGCTGAGGCCGCCCCGCCCGCCTCAGCAGCCGCGGAGAGCCGCGCTCCCGGCCGCACCTGCGGGGCCCCGCCGCCGCCCCCGCCTCTCGGGGGCCGGTCAAGACCCTGAGCCCCCGTCAACGCCCAGGGCTCGCTGCGGCCGGGCCAGGGCCCGGAGAATCCCTACCTGGTCCTCGGGGGCCTCCCAGACAGCCCCGGCAGCCGAGCGCCCGCCGCCCGGGCGGCTCCTCCCAGCGGCGCCCTCGCCTCCTCCCGCCGCCTGCGAGCCTGGGTGTCCCCGGGACGGTGAGGTGGCCCCGGGGCAGGGCAGGGCAGGGCAGGGCCAGCCCCCGTTCCCCCGCGCCCCGCGCCCCGGCTCAAGTAAGCGGGGCTGGTTAAAGGCAGGCTCCGAAAAACGAAGTGTTTGAGCTGCCCCGCCAGCTCCTCGCTGCTGCTGGCTGGGCTCAGCCTCGGCCCAGGGAACTCCTCCAAGCAAAGATTGAGAGATCTGAGGTGACTGACTTCTGTGTGTTTGTTTGTTTGTTTGTTTGTTTTAAAGTGCGAACAGCTGCAAACCTCCCTAGTTGAAGAGACTGTGTCACTGGAAGAGAAACAGCTCTTGAAGACTCCGTGGAGGCTGTTGGCAGGAGCATCTCGGGGACATCCGCCGATTTATTTGCTTATTCAGTAGGCTGTTTTAGCTGCGTGGTCTGATTTACCCAGACTGTCACTGAGAAATTTAGAAGCCTGAACATACAGGTTATTCTCATTTAGCCCCTACGTTTTTGTCTATAAACTTAGCAGCTACTAAGTAGTCCTGATATTTTGCAGCGATGACTTAATGTGTAGCTGTTCTGAGAACACTATGTTCTCTGTGATTCTTAGTTCTCTGTTTCGCACCATAGCTAGAGCCAAAGTTTTACAAAGCTTTGTTCCTCAAACTATTTTGTTGATACACCAAATAAAATGTAGGCAATTTTAATGCTGCACTGCCACTTATTTCTTCACTCACTACTAAATAGATATTAAGATAGAGGAAAGCTCTTCTTTGTTCTTCACAAAGCAGGCAGCAATCATGGAGTATAGAACTATCAAGATAGATGTTGTCATTATTATTAAAAATACATTGCGTATGTGCTAAGCAAATTACAAGTATTCTGCAAAAACTGTGGAGAATAATCCAGATGTGTCCTGTTCCTTCCACCCCTTTTCATCCTGCTTCTGGTACTTCTTTCATTGCATGTTCTGGTACTATAATACTTGCCAAATGGAAACATGTTCAAACATCCTGCCCACTAGCTGCAGATAAGTTAAGGTGAAAGATTATGCCCTGCTCTGCTTGCATAAACTGTCTTACATCAATACTGGGTATATTGTGCTAACTGGAGGCACATTGCAACACTTCCAGACCCAAAGCTGTTGGGGAGTACACAGAAAATTAATTCATTCCTGACTTGGCAAACACAGCAGGATTTATGTAGTCAGCTTGTCTCTTTGGTCACCACTTCTATCCATATTTAGTTTTGGAAATGTTTCTCATTAACTCCTTGTATTAGGTCAAACAATGTAAGATTATGCAAGATTTTTAGTTTCTGTATTATTTTACACCACCCAAAAACATCTGTGACTGGAATCTGATTAAGTGAGGTGTCTACTATATTGCTCTAGAAGCACTGATTTAAAAAAAAATAATAAATTTATAAGAATTCTTTTTGAGGTACACATGCTAGACGTTCTGCTGTATGCAGTTGTGATGGGGCTTCTTCTCCTATATTCAATGTAATAGAAAAGATTTCTGGTGTAAAACACTGTTAAAATATCACCAAAATGAACAGGTAAAATCAGAACTATTCAATCATTTAAGTATTCATTGAATGTGAACCAGAATTCAGAAAAAAAAAAGTGTAGTAAAGCTGAAATGGCTGGATTTCATGAAATACAAAAATACACAGATCATGGCAGTCATAAGACAAAAATTGCAGGGAAGAGCAGAGGAGTGGGTTGTCTGAGGAGGGGGGACAGTGACATTAGTCTGCATGAACATTTGGTACGTTCACGGGGACACTTCAAAGCAGACCAGGAATCAGCAGATCCACCAATGAAGGTGATGCTAAGCAAAATGTTACCCAAACATCCTCCAGATCAGATCTATGCAGAAGAATTTACTTTTTCTTTTTTTTTATTTTTTAATCTATGCAAACATTCAGATGCATTTTGCCTCATAAAGCTCTAAGATAGAAGAAGCAGTCATAATTAACACAGGGAGGGGTCTATCCATCCACCAGTGCCATCTTCAAAAATGGATTGCAGCAGAGCGATGATCATACTTACACCTTTCTGCAGCTGAGGAGAAGCTCAGATAAGGCAACTTCTTTGCAAATTAAGACTGGGCTTGAGGATAGCATTCAGTGTATAGCATTTCTCCAAAGTATGTATGCTAAATGAGGTATCACTGAGAAGACCTTTTTCCATCAGGTGGTGGCATTTTCTTTCTTTATTTGATAAACATTATATAGCCAATGAAAGGAGCGCAGTGCCTGTGATAAATAATTCAGCCCTTTCAGTTACACTTAGAAGAAAATCAGAGTGAGAGCATTCTCTTAGGGAAAGATGGGATGGAAGTTGCCTGAGATGTCGTCCAGTGGTTTTGTTCCAGTTTTCAAGATCACTTGTCTTTCTCAACATACAGGATTGACAACTTTCTTTTTTCACATATATCATCTCCTTGGGGCATGTGGCTGCATTAGCTTTATTGTTTGGATCAAGAGAACACTTATGTCACAAAACAATCCTGAAGCCCATCAAACAGGTTCCTTCCAGATGAGGCAAAACTTGAAGATAAAACCCAAGTAGCTGGGAAACCTATCAACAGTGCCTGCCAGCAGTTAGTCTGAAATTATATCTTTTCAAACATGCCTCGTGTGGTCACCTGGTCCTCCCCACCAACTGACTTGAACTGCAAAAATCAGGGCAATACTTGCCCTGAGTCTTTTAGGATAAGCGCCAATGACAAGCAAATGTAATTGTTAGGTTCTTTTAAGGCTATTATAGAATCCAGTAATCCCATGTTTTACCTGTGCCTGCTAAATCATCTCTTCTACACGAGAAAAGACTATAGTCATACTATGTCTCTAAGATAACCACAAGTATATTTAGGGCAAAAATGTGGTTTACACCAACCATCATATTTTTTGGGTTTGGCTGCCATATGTATTCATCATGTATCTTTCTCATCTGAAACTGAACAGGGCAAATCAAAACTTAACTTAGAGAGTTTTAAAGCACTTCAGGTAATTTTTTATACCATTTCTGCTTTAAACTTTGTTGCACAAGGTAACTTTGTAACTTTATCATTGTATGTACAAATCTTTTAAAGTTACAAGAATGAAAAATATCAAGAAATGTAATTGCAGGTAATTTAGATACAGTTAAAGCTACATAAAACATGTATGTAATACATGATTTGAGAACAGAAAAATCTTCTATCGAAGAAGAAATATTCAAGAACACTATAATCTGCAGGGAATGTAAAAATTTTTATTAAGAGAGGTTAAGCTAGGGCAGGAAAATTGAAAATTTAAAATATGAAAGTAATGTTGAAGTGTTTGATTGTATCTCATTAGTCTATTGTTTTGTTTCAATATTCTTATTGCCTTCATTGTGGTAACCAACTGTCATGGTGAGCAGACAAAGTTGAGCTCCATTGCAAAGCCAGAGTTGCAGGGCTGACTGGGAAGCCAGCAAGCAAAAGAAGGAAGTAGATGCTTGAAAAGGGAGAAGCCAAGGTGTGGCAGTAGTTACTGCCATGGAGGGAACTTGCCAGGGGATTAGCCGTGGCTTTCATGTCAGTATTTTTGTTAGTGCTAGCAGTACAAAAGAATTGAAGTTTTCCTATGTAATTTACTAATGGCACAATAGTTAGAAAAGAAGTATGTGACCCTGCAGCTTAGCTTACACTGGTGTTTACCCATTTACTCCTCCTGCACTCAGAAATGATACCATTTTATTTTCTTTAATTTTAAACGCAAAAATAACCATTTGCCATCCAGAATCACAGATTAAGGAGAACTGTGGTCAAGATTCCTATGAATCACCAGTATATTGTATATTTTAAATAAAATTTTTTAAAAAGTAGAAAATGCTGCCTTAAATCAGGTTAACTGTTTCCAGTAGAGTTAGAGAAGTACCAAAGGCACCTGCAATGCACTGATACAAGTCATCATTAAAGAGTCCAGTGAGAAAGGTGCTCAGAATCCACAGAATAGTGATTAAAATTGGGGTTATTGGAGATAATCTGAGAAGGTAAAATGAGATAGCACAGATAATCTTATGTCTCTTCCAATGCTGGGAACCCAGAGCTGTGCAGCCTCAGCCAGACCTCTCATCAACATCACGCAAATCCCATCTGTGGGGACATTGGCCAGCACTGAAGGCTTTAGGGTTTTATAAGGTGTCCTCAGGAGTAGAAAACTCTATTCATCATCTTTACTGTCATGAAAAAAGATGGTGTATGAAAACAGGCTGTTTCAGTTCAAGTTAAGCCGAGACTTTGGGTGGAGCCGTTGCCAGGTGCCAAGTCTGAGCTGGCTCCACTTGTGCCTGCAGCACGGGGTACATCCAGCACAGCTCAGGCTGAGCCTGCTTGCATCAGCTCTCATATGGATCAGTAACTTCTGCATGCCCACACGTCCCTGACAACACTCTCCAGGGTAATGGCCCACCTTCAGATGAAATGTTGTGCTCTGTCCTGTTAATATATTCACAAATTCCGAGAGACTTCACTGAACTATGAGTATACTAAGGGAAATAAGAAGCTTACATTTCAGGAAAGTTTTAAGTTAATTTGGCTTGTCTAGGTTAAAGTGAAGACAGACTACAACTTCTGCCTGTAAACAATACATCCAGTATATACCAATGAACAACTAACTCCTTTGTTAGGATGAAGCGTGGTAACACAGAGAGAACAACATAACTGGATACCTGAGATAGGAATCAGCTAGCCAAAGGGCAGAGGCATCCTGTGTTTCCCAAGCTCAGGCCATCTAGGTGCTATATACACGCATGGCACAGGTGTCTACAGCAAATTTTTGGTCACAGACAAAGGAAAAAAAAGCATTTATAATCAAATACATATGACACTCACTGTCATAAAATTGTACCTAGGAGGTTTGAGGTGAAGTCCTCTAAGAACTGGAAGGCAGCGTTTGGGCTTAGATGGTAAAAAGATTATATGGAAATTACCAAACAGAATTTTCCATTGCAAGTTGTCTCCTGCAAGTCTTCACAATTACTTTGTTAAAATGTTCTTAGCGGCCTTAGGATTGCATACTGCACTTTTATCTGTGCAATTACACAAACATAGCCCCTTTCTGCAGGCAGAGGACAGGGTTCAATGCCATGTAACACCTAAAAACAGTTAAAAATCTGGTGCATGGTGCCCTACTACCAACTAACCACAAGAACTTTGAGCTAAGTGAAAAACAGTAAAGAAAGACTTAAAGGAAGTATTGCATCAATCACCACAACTTTCAAGAAAATGCAAAACAAAGAAATGTAGGTCTCTAACTTCCTAAAAGGGCTTCTTTGGGCAATTCAGAGACAGTAAAATCTCCCATTTGTAATAGGTTTTTATAATATTTAAAACTAGTCAAGAAATTACTCCAGCATCTTTGTAAGAACTTTACTGTAGGTCATTAAAACAAGTTTCTACCAGATGACAGCATGTACTAAATTTCCTCTCACAGAAATCTTTTTGCATACTCCCCATCAGATGTCTCCTTTTTCACATTTCCCCCTTAAGATCAACTGTAGTAACCAAGTTTAATTTCAATAATATGGTTTCTTGGAAAAATAAGCTAATTTTCCTCCTGAACATGCAAATACAAAATTTTATCTAAGAAAAATGCACTAGCATAAAAATATCTACCAAAACAAGTGGGACAGCATTAAGCTTGAATTTTCACTAGCAGATAATAGAGTGACATTCTGTTTTGCTAATGAACAAGGTGGGGGGAAAAAAGCAGGTCTGCAGATGAATTCTTGTTATTTGTGCCAGGTATAACTGTTTTTTAAATATCATTCTATTTGTTTGGGCTGTTATGTTTGAATATAGCATTGAATGAAAAAATCCTGAAATACCTGAACCATATTATTTTATACTAAGATACAGCTTTCTTGTGAAATACCTTACCTATGTCATAGAAAAACTTTCAAGTTATTTATTTAATAAAAAAGAAAGAAAGAAGTATTTTGACTGGTTAGTAGCCCATCTGCTGATTAGTTTATCATCTCCATCCAGCTACCAACCTTCTTTTTAAGTCAGAAACAAGCAAACAACAACACTATCAACTTTTCACCGTTTGAATAATTATAAATTCTTAGGACCAACATGGTACTGATATGGCTTCACAGCTTCTGTACCTGCCTGGTGCTTTTTTCAGTTGCATGTAAAAAATCCATGCATGAAAACATTTCTGAAACATTAGGGAAGACTTTTACAAGCAGCTGATCTCTGTTATTAACTGTTTAAAGTTTGTAGTCAGAACAGTGGTTTGTTGGAAAAAATCTGTAACACAGAAACTTTAACAATATTTTTATTTACACTGCTAGTCTAGGCAGAACAGGGATTGCTCAGCAAATGAACAACATCCAGGTTCCCGGATGAAAAAAACAAGAGTTGCAAAGAGGGACTGGAAAACAAAGTAGCAGCCTCTGACAGATTGGGTCTTTGTGGAATGGGAAGTGAAGGCTGTCAACCTTAACTCAGTATTAATCAAGGGTTTACACTGAAACTTCTCATAATATTTCAGCCTCTCAAAACACTGACCATTTGCATGCTGAAGCTCTGCAACAGAGCATGCTCATGACCTCCTTCTGGCTGCAGACTGGGTTTTCTTCCATGGAAAGCCAAAGATGAGGTTTAAATCCACATGAGATCACAGTGTGGGTCAGGATACAGTTTACTGTGCAGCTAGGCTCAAGAGTGCCGCGAAGAACTAAAACATCCTGTAATACTGGAGTCACAGACAGCTCTCAAAAGTTTTATTTATTCTTCTGCTCAGCCCCAGAAGACTTAACTGCCTGAACTGGCTTTCCTTCTACCCCTGAGGCAACGAAGGTACAATGGAGTACTAGGAGGGCATCCAGACTGCCCATATTCACAGCCTTTTGAACCACCACATACTGTGACCTGCTTGCTACTCGCTACACTTGCCATCCAAGAACTGCTGAGATATAAGTTCTGAGATAGTGACTTTCACTTTCCCCTCATAACCAACATCATTTGACTAGAAGAGTAACTGGTGGCAAGAGCACTGTTGGATAATGCAAAGCTCAGTATGTCAGAGGACCCACAGTGTAATCATGGAAACCAGATGGAATTCTTGTGATTTGTGTTGCCATGACATTAGGGAGGAACATGAAGTGAGGTGGAAGCCACAGGGTCTCATCCTTCTACCTGGTACCCAGGAATATTTTGTCCAAACCAAGTACACCTCCTATGGAGAAATACTCTGTACAATGTGACAACAAAGAACATAAAGTTTGACTGCAGCCCTGCTTCACAGCACTTTGCAAAACAGTGACTAATAAGGCATAAAATGTACCCCAATTTCATACCTTGCGGGGGGCATGATAATCTGACAAAAAATTGCAGGGACAGATTAATGGGTTAGTCTTCTTGGCCCTCCCCAGAAGGGATACCTTTTGGTAAGTTTTGTGTCCTCGGCTATGCTGAGTGTTGACCCAGGATACTGAGGTTGTGATTGCAATCATATGGTTAGTGCTATGTACAGCTCTTCGGCAGTCAGTGCATTTATCACTGGCAATCCAAAAGAACCATAGATGTTGGAGCCAATAAATCCTGTTATTCATGAATCCAGCTGTCTCTTCTGAATGTGACCAGACGTATTGTTCATAGACAATTTGTGAACTCAGCATTGGGTCCATAGTTACACGTTTGCAACGAGCACCAGCTAAAGAGCAGCTGGGTAATATCTGGGTTCCTGGGCTCTGAATTTTAAAGTGAATGTGCTTCTAAACACAAAGTATTTCTATTAACAAAGTGTTAACAATTATATTACAACTTGATATTTTAGAAAGATTACTATAATGGAAGAAAACCATTTTCTTGGGTATTTCAATTCAACATTCCTCATGAATACAGAGAATCATCACAAACTTTTGTATTTAGAAAGTGAAATGATAGAAAAATCCATGGAATTGTATCACCTTTTTACACAAAAGAAAGACTGAAGACTGACTAAAAATCTTATAGATGTTACAACGTTTTCCCAAGCAACCATATGTGATTTGCATTAAGCAATTCCTTCCACTCCTTTTTCAGTCATATTTCGAAACTTGAAAGAGTTAATGGCTCAAACATTTGGCAGAAAAGGAACATTACCATGCGAACTTGATAAGGTGCAGTTAAAAAAAAAAAAAGAGTTAAAAAAGAGGGTATTGTGGAGGCAGGAGAGTGCTTTTCTGGGATCAACTTGCTTATCTCAGGTAACTATTTCTAAAAACAATCTTCAGACAGCAGTGCACTTGCATCTGTCAGGGGAGGGGATTTGAAATCCTAAGACCCCCCAAGTCTGCTTCCAAAAAGTTTGAGACTAACAAATGCACGTGGGCAAGGATTGGTTTATAAACAGCAAAACAGAGAGGGGCAGGGTATGAACCCATCATCCCTGCACTCACTGTCTGCAGGAACCCGACCAGAAATAGTGCTGGAGCTCTGGGTGCTGACTCAGATCTTCTTTTCTCTATCTCTCCTTCTTCCTTTCTTCCTCTTCCTAAAAGTTTAATTTGTTGTTGCCACATGTTGTCCAGAAAAGCTTAATCCACTGGCTGTTCAAAAACCACAGCAGCCACGTGTTGTTCAGAAATGTTGAAGTTGCTGCTACAGACTGTCCAGCCTACCAGAAAGTTTAAATCGTCGTTGTCTTTAGCCCAAGGATATCCCAAACATCAGCTGCCTAAGAGTAGGTGGCCCAGGACTGCCCTCTAGGGACTCACAATCAGTCAGAACAAGATCCCCTCTCAATCTAAGAAACCCTCTGTCTTTAGGCAGATTAAATTTCTAAATGCAGTAACAGTTGATTATTAAAACAATACAAATAGTAATTAAGACAATAAAAATAGCTTAATTCAAAATCGATAACACTCCTGCAGAAAGTAATTTTGCTGCTAACAATAGCAATTCTTTTCACATTAAAGTATCTCTGAAAACTTTTTTTTTCCCACTTTGTGTATCATAGCTAACTGCTGGTTTTGCCCACGAGGTGCTGAGAAGCCTGCTATAAGCCCTGCAGAGCTGGAGCAGTCCATCACGTGTGTGGGAAAGTTACTCAGTGATGCTCTTCAGATGCACTGAGCCACCTTTGCTTCTAGTGCCATTCTAGCCAAGAGAACTATCACTTTATCACCTACATCTGTGTGTTTATATGGACAAAAAATTAAGGTGTCCTTTTTAAATGCAATTTAGAAAGTGAAGCAGAGCAAATAACCTAGCATATTTAAACACACGAGTACAAAAGCTGTTATCTCCCCAGCTCCTGAGGAGCCACAGCAGAAGGCTGCGCAGTATGGCACTGCTGAGCACCACGCTGGTCCCAGAGAGCAAAGCAGCAGCCTTGGGGCTGCTCTAGCTTCACCTTGCTGCAAGGAGAATACCAGAGAGAGCCAAGTTCACAGCCTCTGTTTGCCCAGGCAGGGTGAGGTGGTTTGTGCAGACTGACTGGCAGCAGCTTGAATGAAGATCTGTTATAGCAGTCTTATTAAGCCACTGAGTCACAACTGCCACTTGCCATTGTTCATTCTCAGCATGCTTTAGTGGAGAAATGAGGGCAAATAAACAGCAGTGCTGTATGAAAAAAATATGTAGTGCCTTTATTAAATCTTAAAACGGACTCTTCCTCAAAGTGCCTTTACATAACACACATGAAAACTTTAGTATGATTTGTATAAATATATCAAAATGAACAATTTTTTTTAAAGAAATACTATTTTGGCTCAGTAAAATAACCTTTCATTCTTAAAGTTAGGGATAACAAGCAGCAGTTCTCCTTTCAATCTGTTCCAGTCAGCAGAAGTAATTAGGAGGATTGAGGTCACTGCAACTCTGTTGGCTGGCCTGCATGCTGTGAGCTGTCAAGGTGAAAGCACAAAGTCAGTGTTACACCCTAGTTCTCAGAGTACAAATACCATAATGCCAGTCTGGTCTTCACATTTGATACAGGGATCTTCTTAAAGCAGAGTTTTGTGACCAAACCATACAGCTTCTGACCTATTTGATTCTTCTATCAAAGTGAACAATTAGACCTGTTCAGATGGTTTTCAGTAATTTCAGATGGATCTCAAGGCTCTTTGACCCTACAACAGGCTGCTACTGAACACACACCATATTTAAAGGCAGACTGCATGAACAGCTAAGTAAATGTGGTACTTCATGACTAGGACTGATCCTCCCCTGACACTTCTCTTGTGACTAAAACACAAAATGAGAAAAGACTATGAGCATTTGCACAGGTCTGTACATACATGACATTCATCAATAAAACGTTTCAGTACCCTAACAGTCTGAGTTAGTCTGACATTTCAAATGCACTTTTTCCCCCTCCTCTTGAAATGAAGATATTCTTATTCAATTCTGGGTAAACACACACATAACTCAAAAAGCTCAGAAGGGACTGTCTCTCAAAACCACTGTTTCAAGTTTCCAGCACACACTGAGGAAGCCAAAGCAACATAAGCAGAAGAAGAACCTACTTCCACTGTTTTTGTCACTTACCAGCCAGAACAGTTTTGTTTGGTTGAGTATGGTGGCATAAGAAAATTGCTTGAGCCATGAAAAAAGAAAAGCCAACACTGGAGTATGTTAATGAATAGATGAATTCTGAAGGTTGCAGAACATGATTTTTTTTCAGATAAACAAATGGAGATACCAGAAGGAAATCTTCTGCCTAATACTGTGTTAGCAACAGCCTTCAAGTAGAGCTTGGAAAGTGATGGAGTTGGACACAAAAGCAAGTTGCTTGTTTCAAGATAAGGGAGCTGCAAGAGAAAATATAGTTTGGAGTTTGAATGGGAGGAGAGCAAAAGGTGCTGCAAGAAAGAAGCTGATAGGATACAGAAATTCAGAGCTGCATGCAGCATTAACAGTCAGTTCCTGAGGCTCTTCTATACAAGATCTCACAACCTAAAGAATAGACTGAAATTAAATGGGCAATTTGGTTCTCATCTCCTGTTTCTGTAAAATTAATAGCTATAAACATAGCATTAAGGAGGTCTGATTTATTTTTTTAATCAATCAAATCAATTCTCTGCCCCTAAAAAAAGAATTAATCATTGCAAACTGCATCAGTGCCTAAAAGTCAAATATAACTTTAGAGTTAAGATTTAGAGCATACAAAATACTATTAAAAATATTTTTAAATGAAGGAGTAAGGACTCAACATTTTACACAACTTCCTTTCCCTTTTGTTTGGAAAGCTGTGACTGCAGCCTCCAGCACAGTCATCTCAGATTCCTTACATATCAGAGCAGAGGAAAAGGAGAAAAAGCTGCAGGGGGTAGCACAGGGCATCTCTCTCTCTCTCTGCCCCTTGTCATGGTCCTTAAGGTAAGGTGGATGAAGTCAATCATCCTTTACCCCCCATGACAGACTCTGTGCCATTAGCCAATTGTTCCACTTGGGTAAATAAATACATTAAGCCATTTAACTGGAAAGAAAAAGTTCTCCAGAGATTAATTTTTGACTTGAGACAGATTACAAAGGTATTTTTACATCTGCATGTGACAAGTGACTAAAAATGGCATTGATCTTTCAAATGTAAGAAATATCAGGGAAGAGTATTTAAGTTTCAACATGAACAAAAGGTTCAACAGCACTTTTGGAGGGCTGGGATTATTTCTTACCTTTTCTCCTGGACGATAACACACTGATGCAGTAACATAGGGGGATTTATCTTTCCTCAAACTGAACAAGGCAAATAACAAATTTGTAACAAAGAAAAGGTTTGTGCCATTTCATTTAAAAAAAAAAAGAAACTAACATTTACTGGCACCAGCCATTACGTAGTATCATAACCATAATTAGTGTAATTCCCTTCATATTGAAACTTTAATTGCAGGGAAAAAAAATTCTTCATTGGTTTCACTTTTTGACAGTTTTTTGTCCTTTCATTTTTAGTACAAGGGAATTTCACAGAATCATTCTTGGAAAAGTACTTGTGTACTTCCTACATATGCTACTGATGATATTTCAAAGTGTTCTGTTGATCCAGACAGAAGTAAAAAAAGATTGACATCTGTAGATAAAGCTGTAGTACCTTCATTCCAGTAAATTTGGATGAGATTGCACAAAACAGATACATGTGACCTTCAGTCAATCCATCACCAAATGTGTGAACTGAACCAGTCTATAAGTGTCGTTTGTCATTTGTTATTTAAGGCAAATTCAAGTCTTTTGGTAATAAATGCAATTCTGATAAAGAGCCGCTTTTTCTGGATGGCATCTGGTAGCGCACTTTCTTCCAGAATCTGGTACTTGCTGAGTGGGACCTTTCTGAGAAGTCTCCTTTCCATCGGATAGCCCCGTGCTTTTGCTTAATGTATCTGATGGATTCTGGCATGGTTGCATAATCTTGTATTTTATCAAGTTCAATGAGAATTACTTTAATGCCATCTTGGATAAGAGCACTATGCATGGCTAGCTGCTTTTCAGACTCATCTTCCAGAATGGTGTAACAGGAGGGCTCTGGTACTAAAACAATTATTACTCTTCTACTTTGACGGATTTTTTCATCAGCAACGCTGATCACAGCTGTAAAGAAAAAAAAAAGGTTGCAAAATTAAGGTTGTACATTGCTATTTTCTGTTACCAGTATTCTGCAGCTGGTTCATTAACTGTTTGATATTTAAGCCAACACACTTTACATCAAAATAGGGAGAGGATATGAGCATGCAAGCAGTCACCTTGGGTTAGCCCACCATAGCGATCTGGCCAATACAACACAATCTGACCCCATCAGATTCTTTGTCTATATCCTTTTTTTGCAGGAACAGAGAAGAGCTACCAACTATCAACTTGCTAATGCCATTTTATTACCACCATAGGTACAAAGGCAAAAAAACTCCAAGTTTCAGAACCACAGGATCTTTTTACCTTAAATGGTCTGCTATGATATGCTCAACTGGTTTTGTTACATGTAAGTGGAAGAGAAAAAAAGATTCCCCCCATCAATGGCATTCCAATCAGTTAACTCACAAACAGTGAAATATGGTAAATATCACACAAAAAACCCATGGCTAAACCCTGAGAACAGACTATTGCATCTTTTTAAGCTGGAAAAATTTAGCAGCACTTTAGATTCTGGTTCTCAGGGAAACCTTCCTTCTCAAACCACTACCAAAATCCTTCAACTGTTAAAAAAAAAAAAAAAAAAGAAAAAAATAAAGTTCATTTTATGATGAGAGGTACTTAGAATCCCATCTGACTGTCTGCCTATTTCTCAGCTGAATTTGCAGGTCAACAAGAAAAGTCAAATTTGTCTTCAACTAACTTACCTTCTCCTGGTAAATCATCTCTCCCAAGTATGAAGAGGTTATATCCACACTGTCTTTCTAAGACCTCTGGCAGTATCTTCAGAGCAAAAATATCTGATGAATACAAGCAGCTTTCTCTGTTCTTTGGATACAGAACATAAGCATCATAGATCTTCTCATCTGAAGCTAAGGAGTGAGCAATAGAATTTCTATGAAAATGAATTCTAAAGATACACGAGCAAGCAAGCAAGCAAACAAACAAAATCTCTAAACTCTGGGGGTTTTTCCCTTACTTGAATCACTGTTAGGTCCTAATCCTGACATATTAGCTAAGTATGTATGATTATACAAAGCCTGAAATATTTGTAGGATCAGGCCTTCTAGAATTCAGGATGCTGAATCGGAATAGGAAAAAGAAATATTCAAAATTAAGGTGTAACTTTCTTTTTTGAACACACAAAAAAAAATAATCATTTAATTATTTGAAAAACAGTGGTACAACTGATACTTAAAATTCCAGTTGCCATATAACTCATAGCTGATGTTGCAACCAGGAGTTTAAAACCACAGCAACCAATTAGATATGAGAACAAAAACAAAGTGTCAAACTTCAAGATCCAGACTGTTTCAGATATTTTGGATCAAACTCTTCAGAAAGATGTCATTTAAAAGACTTCCAAGAAAGTCTAAGAGACTATCAAGACCTCTGGAAGATACATGGCTAGAGAAACAGAAAGTATCTCCTCTCAGATGTTTGGAAATTACCCTCATAGATAACATCCCTATCAACTTCTTTTTTTTTTAATGCCAGGAAAGCAAAATTTGCAGAAAGTAAAATAATCGTGTGTTTAAATAGAAAACAAAAGAAGTTATATTTTTCCTGTTTCATCTATAGAAAATAAAAAACACTTAACAATTCTAATGTATTATTGCTTTCTGTAACAACAGTAATTAAAAGTAATCTAAAAAACTTCTGTCAGAACAGCGTTCAAACCACTGGGGTGGGTCTTCAGGAAAAGCAATGATAGTTCTGGATTCCTGGAAAATTGCTGGTTTTTTTCCCCTTTAGATGCTTTTGTCATCTGAACTAATTCTAAACATCCTGAAAACAGTATTATCTTTTCTGAAACCCCAAGGAAGACCAGTCATGATCCCTGGGAGCATGCTACTTGGCAAGTAAAGGTGGAAGTTCAAAACAACACTCAACACTGTTACATAAACATACCTTTTTTCCCTAGGAAAGGATGGCAGGAGTCTCGATACCAAAGCACAATATCAATTTTGAAGATCTTGTAGATAAAGAGAGTAAAAAACACTAAAAATACCAAGGAAACTCCTCCTCCAATTAAGTATCCCTGAATGTTTTGAGCTGCAGCAACATAGAATAAGAAAGAACACAAATAAAGTACAACTATAAAGTAGAACTGGAGAAAGACAAGAATTGTTCAAAATTGTTTAATCATTAAAATATTTTTGTTTTAAAAGGAGTGAAAGAACAGGACAAAATGTTTAATGTATGCTTTCTGCCATTACTCTTATCTGATAAGCCTACTTTTATCTTTCAGAGAAAAAACACAATATGGTAAATGAGGCTACTCTTCAGCTGAAACATTAAAATAAAATATTGACATATAACCCAGCAGAGCAGCAGAGTGAGAATTCTTGTACAATCAGTCAAAAGCAAGGAAGTCAAAGGTGGGGAGGTGATTTCCTGACCTGCTAATCTCCCCAGACCAACTAGATTTCCATTGTCTCTGCCCCTTCAATGACCTGTCAATGAACCTACTCATTTACTGTCCTTAGAACAAACACCCTCCACAAACTGCACCTTTTACTCAATGCATTACAGAACTTCTGAGAAGTAAACTGAGAATTAAGTCAATGATCATTTTATCAAGAAGAGATCTCTTACCTGGGCGTTCCAATTTGATGTAGGCTGTAAATTCTTGAGAACCATATATGAAGTGGCAGAAGAATTTATGAGCATAGTCCTTTACTTTCACTTTTGAAATGTTAAATTTTGTTCCAGATAAAGCAAGTCCATGAGGCAACCCCTCTCTGTCAATAACAAAAGGTAAAAGGGAAACATCTGTACATATCTGAATATCTATGCTGAATATAAGACAGATTCATCTATCCAAAAATACAAAAACATTCATTTTTTTATCTCTATAAAGAAGCCAGTGAAGCACGGTAAATACACCCCTGTAACCAAAAATTTCATGAACTAAAAACATACTGGGCTTAGTTGTTTTAGGGTTTTTTTGGGTTAGGTTTGTTGGGCTTTTTCCCCAGAAGTGGACAGAGTACACCATTAGCAGTTTTGCAGGTGACACAAAATTCAAAGGGATGTCTGTTACAACATGCAGCATCCATAGGAACCTTGACAGGATGGACAAATGAAAAAACACCCCATGAAGTTCAAAGCAAAACACAAATCCTGCATATGAGGAGAAATAACCAGATCCCAGGCATCCTAGACTGCATTAGGAAATAGACTGCCAGAAGGTTAAGGGAAATAATCCTTCACCTCTGCTCAGCACTGGTGAGGTCACACCTGGAGTACTGGGGCTGGTTTTGGGCTGCCTAATACAAGAGATGGATGAATTTGCTGGAGCAAGTCATGTGCAGTGATGTGACAGGTAAGGAATTGGAGCACCCATCATACAGGAGAGCAGGGAGAATGCTCGGGGGCAGGGGATGGATCTCATCAATGTGTGCAAACACCTGATAGGAAGAAGGAGTGGAGAAGAGGGAGCCAGGCTTCTTTCAGTAGTGCCCACTGACTGGACAAGAGGCTATGAACACAAAATTAATCCCTTTCCCATCTTAAATTCCACCTGAACACTTTTTTACTTCAGAATAGTCAGACATTGGAACCTAAATGTCCTGCAACAAGTTTCTGCTTTGTGTTCTTGAGGATTAGCAGCTATGTCTGTACTATAAAAAAGACCATTTTCACAAGTAAAAATAAGTTGGGTGACTTTTTATTTTGGAATAATCTATCCTTCCCATATTAATGACAAAGGACAGGCTTTAATGTACTAGTAAAAAAATCATGAAAAAAATGCATAAGTAAGTATTACAAAATTGTATTTTGCAATAGCATTATAAAAATCTACATGATTGCTTCATTCCATTTGTATCAACACAGTATCTATAATAAAATGTTATTCTTTTAAAACCAAGCAATAAGAATATTCTGTGTTTGATACAGACTTCTAATTGGCCTTTCAATGACTAGTGGCATTTGACTAGTAGTCTACTTTATAGTGAATTCACTGTAAATTACTGCAGATTACCTCATCTACATATGCACTACAAATTCAGGGTATAAGGATACTTACTCATAAAACTGTTCCCTGTAGGTTTTATCAAAGATATCAACATCCTCATCATTAACTTGCCAGAATGGAATCAAGCCATTTATGCCACTTGATACGTTACATTCCATAACTACATGAGAGCCTACAAAAAAAAGTAGACATGGTAACTGAAGGTCTTGTAATAGGAGCCAAGTCAAGTGATGAGGGAACAGCTGGGAATAAAAGGAATATAAAAGAAACCTCCTTACCTTATGAAAAGCAAAGTCCTTAAAACTCATCCATTTGTATTCCAAAATTGAGTGTCTATGATCTGGATATAAATTCCACCCTAAATGTACATGTCTAAATGTTCGTATCTACATACAAGCTAGGTGTCTAAGCTAGCAACAGAGTTCATCTCTGCTGAAGTTCACACACATTCAAATAGATACCTTAACTGAATTACTCTCCAGATTCCATGGAAAGATCTCCAGGGCTCAAATGAGTTGCATGTACACCTATGGTGACATTCAAGATGCTCTCCTGCATCCAAGGTAGTCATGTGGAGTTGTCAGACAGGACTCCAGATCTTCAAAAACACCACACTGCCAGACAGCCAGACCACCCAAAACAGCACTCAATGTGTAAGCAAATGAATTGAGCCCCTCTGATCATGTGCACATACCCATGTGCAGACAACTACATCTGGGAGCTGAATCTCATTCTTAGTGACCATGCATATCTTTACTTCAAATCAGGGTTTTTTGGCCAACAGTGTCCACTGAGATGGTTTCTGAATATTATCACACTTTATTTCCAGAGCAAGCTCACCTGTCACTCAGCTCCTTTGCGACCAAGAGTCCAGATCTTACAGAACACCTCAGTACTATAAGCAAGCCAATTTGCAAAATATATTTATTGCCAATGTACCTCAGTAAGCTCCATGTACAGGAAAGTAAGCAGCTTTTTTGAATTCCTTTCCTTCTGTATTTTACCCATGGAAGTTATGATTTGATAGGAGAAGGTGGGCTCTCTCAGCTGGCCTATGTAAAGATCTTAGTCTTTCATTTCCTAGAACCATATCAGATCTAGATGCTTCCACCAAGGGATGGTCTCTAACAAAAGTATGGAATAAACCTTTAGCTCACATGGAAAGCAGTTACTTGACCAAGAGTTCACACAGAAATCAGAGGTGCTCCCCAAGATCTTCCCTCACATCCTTCCACCACAATTAAATTTTTTAAAGATGTGATTTAGTGCATTGCCCAATTATTAAAAAAAAGAAAAAAAACCCAAAACCCCTTAGTGTATAGCTCTCCATGTCCATACATTCATGAATGTACTGTTAAGTTTCTACACCACCTTCTTCTGCCACTTCTCATTCAAAAATCACACAGGTGTTTCCATACAGGTGTTCATGCAGCTGCTTAGAGATTCTGCCCCACAGTCAGACATGTAGGAGGATTTATTCTTTCCCCCCAGGACCCCATTGAAGGTACTGGACAGAGAATATTGAGTAATTGAATAATCGAATAGCAATGTCATTTTAAAACAAAAGAATCTAAACAAACTGTCCCATAACAGTCTTAATGACAGGCTGAGAGCCACAGGTAGCCCCTGGAATAATTAAATGCTCTGGCCTGACCTCCCAGGTAGTGTCAGAGTCCAAATGCAACCTTTGCTCAGAGTTTCTCTAATGATCTAATTCCTCAGAACATTACAAAACTGTTTCCTGTACTAGGAAATTCTAGTAAATAGCCAATCACACTTCTCCAAAATCAGTAATGCCCTTCTAAATCAAATATTTTGTTTGAAACCACCCCTTTGGTACAATTTTTTTTTAAAAAAAACAGTTCAAGCAGCTCCAATCTCATTCTTCCAGAGTTTGTCAGTGGAACACAACTCTGTCCGATATGTGGCACACTTTAAACACATGCAACTTTGCTTAGGAAAAGACTGCAATATCATATACTTGGCCCAGAGAATTACAGAATAACTGAGGCTAAAAGAGAAGTCTTCAATCCAGTTTCCTGCTCAAAGTATGGCCTGATTCTGAGGTCAGACCAGGCTGCTCAGAGATGTATTCAGTCAGGTTCTAAAAGACTGTCTAAAGACAGACTGCACAACTTTTCTGGGCAGCCTCCCACACTGTCCAACTGTCCTCCCTGTGAAGAAGCTATTCTTTACACCCAGAACCTCTTACTTCAGAAATTTCCAAGATAAACAGTACCTGGGATATGCATCAACTAGCAGCTGTTTCACAAAAGTTCAGTATTGAAAATTTGTATTACCCTAAAACAAGGAATAAAATCCAGCCTGCAGAGACGGAAGGGAGACAGGAAACATCCAAGAAGAGAAAGAGATACTGAACTGGTCAACTACTAACTATCCTAACATGCTATGTGTACATAAACCATATTTCCACAACTACTGAGGATACATCCTGACACAAACACCAAGAAGTGGTAAAAAGGACAGATGGTAATAATAGAATATAAAGAAATAAATAAGCAAAAAATAAATAGGTACATCCTGCACAACACTGCTGGTCAAGAGATTCCAATCTCAGGCACAGTTACTTCCCCCTACAAATTACTTGTGGGAATCACGTTCTATTATCTATCCTCCATCTTCCAGATATTCTCAATCCATATGCTTATCTCCCAGTCTTGCTGAAGTCTGGAATTGTTCACATATAATTTCACAAAGACCAGGAGTTTATTTGTTTCACTTAATGATTTCTTAAATAGTCACTACTTACCAAGTTCTACTTCAATTGTATTGTTCCTTGGATAAATAAACTCTGGTTGCATCTGCAGAGGTTTTTCTAACCGAAACAAAGAAAAATAAAACCTTCAGGCATGAAAAGATCCACAACTTAGTTCAACTGACAATAGTTTTGGTTTTACAGTGAGTTTGGTTTTATCATTTGGTATTATCGTAGTGTCATAATTACTACAAGTTTCAAATTTACTATAGAAATGTCCCATATTTGCTCTACTCTCTCCAAGTTATTCTATTTTAGCTCCCAAGTTAACAAAGAAAAAATACCTTTAAAATGCTTTAAAAAAAATCTCAAATTTACTGGCAGCATATATGAAAGTGACACAAAACCAGAAAACAAAGGCAAAACCAAAAAATGCAGTTAACTATTTCAGAGATGGGTAAGGAAAAGTGGTTGTACCAACGACCTCCTAGATGAAGAGAATATTTTTTTAAGTAAAAGTTTAAACAAACACATACTTAAACTGGGCTGGAATTGTATCATTCTGCATAATGTATAGATTGATTGCCAACAACCCACTGTTCTTATATCACCTATATAAAGCCAGAATTTTGGTTTAACCTAAAAAGATGGACCTGCTGTCTCCAGCTAACTATTCTGATAGGACTATTATGTAAGGTCACCAAGCAACATTGCCCACAAAGACACAATCACAATGGTAAGAGCAATAAGTGACACTACCAGCAAAGTGAGACAGCAGAAAAGCACAACCAAGTGCCGACAGTAAGTCAATCCTTTCCAGAGGGAAGATTTATTAACTTTATATTGTTTATACAGCTTGTCACATCTCCTTTCCCATCAACAGAGAAGCAAGTTCACCAACAGGCTTCAAGCAGGTCACTTGCTGTGATAGTCTCAGAAAAAATCTTCTATTTATAAGTTTATTTACTTTAATGGTGCACTATTTGTTTTGGCAAAAGCACTACTTCCACTCCAGGAACTACCACCTTCTTCTAATTCCCATTCCTAACCCTGCATTACTCATTTCCCCATGACAATTCTTCCTCAAAAGCAATGCTCAATGGTAGCAACATGCCTCACTGCCTTTCAATTTTATGTTCAGGAATAAATTAAAGAAAACTTAGAACTCTAATTTCACAGAGCTGAAAAGCAAGATGCCAAATATCTTATGCCTACATAAAAATGTTTAAATCAGAGTGAAAAAGAGAATAACCTCATGCACTCACCTTTAACCTCTAGACTTATGGTTCTTGAAACATTATATTGTTTTCCCATATATGTGTATACCATATGGCATGTGTAGTTTCCTCTGTCTTGCACAGTGACATTACGAATCAAGACAGAATTTTCACCCTCGGCCAAAAGAAGTCGCTTGTCTTCAAGAAATCCAGGTTTACACTCCTAAACACACCAAAGGTACCTGTGACTTAAAGGGAACTAAAACAATCTGACAAATCAGTTACTGTACTCTATTGATCATTAAAATATTTGGCAAACACTGATTTCTTTGAAAATTGTGATGTGGATTCTTTTCAAGCATCACTACAGTCTAGCAAAGTCTGATGATACCTTGCTCCATTTGCACTTCCTTAAAAAAATATAAATCACTACAGCCAACATTTTACATTTTCAAACACTGTGCTTTAGTTCACAGCCTTCATTTATAGCTTGACAGTTTTCTGTCTCAGGTGTAGTAGAAGTCATTACACATGAAGCAGAGTATGAGAATACATGCCTGCACCCTTACTTCTCTGTGATGAAACAGCTGCTGTAGCAGTGCCTTGTGCTATTTGGGTGTATCCCCATTTCTCTGGCAATGCACGTTCAGGGAAAAAAGCTTCCCTCTCTTCCTTGACCTACAAGTAGCTGAGAATCTCTTCACCTCAAAAAGATGTATAGGTGTTACACCAAAGTTATTTAACATGTATAGGTCCATGTAACCTGCTTTATTACCAGCATCAGAATTAGGAGTTGAACTGTTTGGAATTTTACCTTAACACAGATAAAATACATGTTTTCAAACTTGCACAGTCTAAAGAGCATTTTCATAGAACCAAAGCAAGCAGCATAAGAACACTACAGCATGGTCAACAATCCCTAATATTCTGAGAAACTGAAATAATTATGCAAAGCCTTCTATTTACAGAAACATACAAGTTTTAAAAGTTATTATCTATATAAAAATTAAAAGGGTAAACCAAAATTTCACAAATCTTATGCACATTCGTGCCTTACTCAAGCTGTAGAGAAAATAAACCTTTCCTTCTAAAAGTTGCTTTTCACAGTTACTTCATAAGACATTTTAAATAACAGATTTTGTACCCTGTATATATGAAATACACATGTTCAGTACCTTATACCAATGTACTTCAGGCTGATTATTGTCTTCATCTTTAAATTGTTCTAGATCAGGACATATAATCTTTCCAGTATTCGTGCTCGTCACTTTTTGTTCAAACTTCATTCTTCCATTAAAACACAAACCATTATCATTCTTAAAAACTGTTAAGTTTATAGTTTTTTTGTTAGAGTGGTTAAGACTCCTGTAATTAGAACAGCAAACAAGTCAGGTCATTAACAGTAAGATTCATTATTTTCAGCAAGTCAGGGAGAAGGACTTCAGCATCTCCACCAGCCTTGCCTCTACAACACCCCTGCTATATTTCCTTTATTTGTAAACACCATCCTCAGCCTCTCAGCCCTTCTTCCAGGTGAAGGGATGGGAATAAACTCTGAGTTTGTGCTGTGGGCAGAAATGAAGTTTGCTCTGGACACATGAGACAGGATGTCAGGACTTATCAGAGCTGTAGTTAAGGCTTAAGTGTCTGATGTACAAAATGTTGCTTACAGTTAATATGACTGAACCTTAGTAAGTTTTTTGTTCTGCTGATATTAGGTAAGCCAAGGATGTGAGGTGCCCACAGGAACACATCTGATACCTCAAATAACTAAAACCACAGCAGGAAAGGCTAAATTAAAATTATGCAGCTGGGTAGCTTTGAAAGGATTACACATTATTACATTATTCTGACTTCCAGTTTTGGTTTCATGGTAAAGTCCAGTGAAGGAACATGCCTGTGACATTGGAAGTTTTTGCTGACCATTGTTACTGCATTCATCACCCAAACCCCTCCAGCATAACCGGTGTACTCTATGCACACCAGTACACACGACTACACACTACTAAAACAAATTTAGGGCCACCTGAAAAGCCTGTATTGGCTGTTCTCAGTGTGTTGTGGCAACACCATGAGGAACGGAACATTTTATGAATGTCTTCCCAAAATTAATTTCCTGTTCAGCACATGGTGAATTTCAACCATTGTTAAAAAGATTTAGTGACCTAAGTAGCGAAGTCCAGTGCACTAATCTTAGCTATTGATCTAGCAAGATCTTTAAAGTACTAAAAAAGCTAGACATAGATTATTTTCAAATAATCTGTTCCTTTTTGGTTCTCTGTGCACAGATAATTTGAGTAGTACTAGAGACACATTATTTTCATTCTCTAAAGCTGTCTAGCATACTGCTTTGCTCTTTTAATGTGTTCTCTTTTTTGACCAGTAACACATGGTAATATTTTAAAATTAGTCATAAAAACTGTTTCCAGCCTTTTAACTTGTATATTTCTAGTAAGACTTCCAGAAAGTTGTTAAGCTCTCAAGAAAGTCCATGTGGTGATTAAACTGCACAGTTTGCTCATCTTAGAATCTTCTTACATTTAACCTTGTCCTACAAAGAAACCAGTGCTCTTCAGTTCTGTCAGTACCAAACAGCAATTTTAGAAATTGCCACAACAGGAAAAGCCAAAGAAGTTAAGGCATTTTCCTGTGACCTTACACTTCATCCAAAACAAACAACGCCAACAACCACCCCCACAGACCATTTTTAGTATGGTCATGCTTTAAGACAAAGAGAGCATTTGTTTGCAGTGCAAAATGTGTGGAATAGCAGAGAAACACAGGCATCATGCAGAAACAAAAAGCATGATCCAAACATTGCTTTTAAACTGATCTAAACATTCTAGCTAAAACAAGTTTTGTACACTCAAGTTCCACAAATTAATTATCACACTTGCAAGCACTAGCAATCCACTTGTTTCCTTTCTTCCTTACCTTACATTGCATTCATAAATTCCAGAATCTTCCAGCATTGCAGGAATAAACCAGAGTAAGCCCTCTCGCTGGTGGATCCTGGCATCTCTCTCTGTGGTCACTGGTGTAGCACTACCATTTTTATACCATGTCAAATTGTAATCAGAGTGAAGCACTGGCAATGTAATTATTGGGCAAGTAATAGCTGTAGGCTCTCCAACAAGCACAAAGTAATCACAAATAATACACCCTTCTGCTAAAAAAAAAAAAAAAAAAGAAAAAAATTATCAGTGCTTTTAATCTGTGTACTTTTATGTTTAAGAAGTATTAATACCCATTCCAAGTTACACAAAATTAGAAAAACTTTCTGTTACAATTAACCATTAAAACATCACAAGGCTATTATTTTTTGTTTGTTATCACCTTCTTGTTGAGAACATGAACACATATTTTACAAGCTTAAGACCTAACTTCCCTCTGTTAAGGTAGACAGGAACAAGCACATGCAAGTCAAACAGCCTCATTGCAGAGTGTAAAAAGATCCATAGGATTCATCAGGCAACTCCAAGCCTTCCAACTTACCTGTCATGTCTTTGCTATTTAACCATGCTAGTACCTTTGCAGAACTGCCAGATTCTTAAATACTATCTATGTAAAGCACAGTGCAAACAGCAGCAGTGCAGAGCTCCTGATAGTATTCTGCTACTTTGACTGGGGGGCCAAACACAAATCAGGGAAAAAAAATTGGAGAGAAAAAGTATTTATATTAATAAGTCTTAACTTTATTATTTCCTTCCTACATTTGCACCTTTAAACAGAAACCCATTTATTCAGAACATCACAGAAAAGGCCAATGTAAACATAGTTTTTATAATTATGCCTGTGTGACAAGTTGACCGGACACAATCATGCAGCCTAGCAAGCATTTCTTTCAACATCAGACAAAAAAAAGAGAAAAAAGACAGATATTGAAAAAAATATGCAAACAAACCTTACAGGAGAATACTACGGTAGCACAAGCAGAGCTGACCATTTGGCTATAAAGCAGATTGTAAAACTTTCAAGCTTTTGCATACATTTGTTCAGAGAAGCTGGGGACTCCCCATCCCTGGAAGTGTTTCAGGCCAGGTTGAATGGGACTTCGAGAATCTGGTCTAGTGAAAGGTGTCCCTGCTCATGGTAGAGGGGTGGACAGGTGACTGATGATCTTTAAGAACCCTTCCAATGCAAACCATTATGTGATTTTATGTCTAACATTGAATTTTTATGAAAGAGCTAAACATCTGGTTGAACTGATTTTACAAATCTTGCTGAATGGCTGTACAAAGTTAACATATTCCATGTCAAAATAAATAAAATCTTCATTAATCTTTCTAATATCACCACCTTCCCATTTAAAGACTTCCACACAGGTCTCCATATAGCTCAATCTAATTCAGAGACATTAATATTAAGACTGCTTATGCCAAGAGTAGCAATAATTAACTTATATAGTCCTAAACTTAAGTGAAACACTAGACCTATCATTAAAAATATTACTAATTTAATTGTTAAGTAAACTCAGCCCTACTGCCTTCAGGACTAGACATACAGAATGTCTCAAAGAAGGCACTCTCTAGCTAACTTAAGGAAGCTAATCATTTTGGGATTTCTTCATAAGAAACATGGAGAGACTAATCCAAGCCTCAGAGACCTAAATTTATGTGCCTAGATTTTAAAATAAAATTATCTCCCTTTGTATGGCATCGCTAGTGCAATTTGAATTCAGCAGAGGCATTCAGCTATCATCAATATGCTAAAGCAAAAACAAACCTCAAACTCACTACTAGTTCTCAGTAACTTTCCTACTAAATACACACAACTCATCTCTTTCAGATTTTCTTTTTTAAAATGGTAATTTCAACAAAGTATTTCACCTACCAGCACTGAAGAGAGGTATCACTACAATGAGATGACCAATGAGCAAAAATATAGATGTCATATTTTGGTGCAAACCAGAAGTTTTTTCCATTGGTGTAGTAAGACTGTTCAAGCTGCACGGCCCTCTGCACCCTGCATTTCTCCTTAAGAAAAAAAAATTTAAAAATCAGAAGAAACACTAGTCATCTTGGGGAGGGAAAACATGGATTTGGCAATTTAGTCACTGAGGATTTCAACTACAGCAACTCTTGGCCTTCACAAGCAGCTGCTCAGTTTTCAGCTTTCAACTAGAACTTTTCCTGGAACTAGAACTATCCTAATGGAGCAACTCTTGCATAAGTGTAATATTCTTTTACCAGCATAGTTAAACAAAACAAACAAACAAAAAAAACCCAAACCCACAACCCTCAAGCAC
Organism: Catharus ustulatus; assembly: GCF_009819885.2. Taxonomy (NCBI): domain Eukaryota; kingdom Metazoa; phylum Chordata; class Aves; order Passeriformes; family Turdidae; genus Catharus; species Catharus ustulatus. The sequence continues at coordinate 94,489,356 of NC_046222.1, read as the reverse complement.
AGACAAATTATGCTAGCATAGTGATTTAAGCTATACTGCACATTTTAAAAAGCAAGCTTGATTAAGCTACTCTTCTTTCCAAATGCTTACAAGACACAATCACGGGGATATATGAGTTTTCCTTCTTTGAACTGTTCTTTTACAGCTGAGGCATCTTTTGAGAGCAGTAACTTGCAGTTCTTTGCAGAAGGGCAAGCATACTGTAACTCCAATGTCATCTGCCACTTAAAATTGGCATCTAAAGTCAAATGTCTGTGGAAACCACAGCTAATATGAATTTCTGCGGTCAGACACAAAAAAAAATTGTCCAAGAATTTTAGTTTCAATTCACACCTCAGGTCTTTTTTTCAGTTTTCTCCAAAGACATGACTGAACACACATCCACTGCCCTCATAGCCCACAAGTGGCTTCAATGAAACTCTGAACCTTAACCAAGTCCTGCTTCCCTCTCAGATTCACCAGCAATTTTTTCGTAAGGTGTCATCAGAGATCTCCCCAATCTTTCTACTGTCAACCAGCTGGCAAACAATTAAATTCTTCCCCTTCTGATAGCTCATTGTAGGCTAAGATCTGCATTCAGTGGCCTTACCTTTCCTCAGCTTTTAATTACTTCGCACGCTGCTGCCTATCTCTAAAGCAAGCTGGTTTCACATGTAGCAGTCCATTGCAAAACATTTATTGCGCAGGTCCTAGTTAATATTCGCCTTCTACCCAGCTACAAATGACAGGAAGAAGATAAGGTATTCCATGAAAAAGTAAGCTGTGACTTACTTTTATATCCAATGTAATTCACTTCAGTCATAAATAAACCACAGCAGTTCCTTCTTTTGAAGCATTTCATATGCAGAAGTGCTGGGGTAATAGGGAGGGTAACACAGTGCAGAGCTCAACAATTTAATATAACAGTCTCCAGGTAAGTAGTTCTTTTGGACAGTTTATCTGATGAAACCCTGATACCACAGTCCTTATTTAGCTGCCTTATATGCATTTTTCTTGTAACTGGCCAATGAGCAGGTCATCATTTTTAGAGTTTCAGTTTACCTACAAAAAGCAGAGAAAAGGAAAAAAAGATTTTACAAAACATATCATTTGGACATACACATACAAAACTAAATTTTCTGCAGACATCCTAAATGTAAAAGCAAAAGCATCCCCCTGTACATTAGAGAAATGACTTAAAAGAGCAACAAAACTTGCAGTAGAGACTAACCAAGAATTCTAACAAATATTTTGGGGAAAAGAAGTTTCTGTCAAAAACAATACTATGTTACACATGAGTCAAGCAACTTTGTAAAACAGGTTAAATGACTAGAAGGGAACAAACACTTAAATTTAGGGCAAGATAAGAATTAGCACTATAATAAGGGCATTCTGACATTGACAGAATGACCACAAACTTTAGTCCTTATGTCTCTTTTCTAGACAATCTTGCAAGCTGCAGAACTACAGAAAAGGTGTATCTTTAAGACAAACCCATTATGCAGGGCATTCTGGTGAAGCTACATCGAAAACCAGTCAAAGAGTATTAACAAAGAAGCCTGTAACAGTTAGATCTTTGTGAGCTAAATTCCAGTTCAACTTTGAGAAAGTACTAACTGTTCTAAATCTGAACTTTAAGAAATTGTACTTCTTCAAGTCCAGGTAACTGCCCCAACTTTTAACAAAGAATAGCAGGAAGGAAACAAAAACAGCATCTGTAGGTGTACCTAACTGGCCACCATTGGTTGACTCTTCAACAGTGAAGTGCTTCCTATTCATTCTGTTCCACATCAAACTGGAAATGCGTGTAGCCAAACCACAGAGAGAAGAGCAGCCTTACCAATATTCAAAAAATTTAAAACAGCACCTTCTTTCAGTATCAGGTGGAAGGAGTTCCTTTCACAGTCCATGCTTTGAATACTCTTCTAGGTCATTTTATCTCCTGATACCTGTCAATATGAATAAGAACTTTAATGTGGCACATTTTTTATTTTTATTCTCTATATTTATCAAAAAGCAGTAATGTAAAGTATTAAAAAAATAATGTCTTAATCTCAGGAGGAGAGAGGAAATCAGTAATACAAAAAAAAAATACTAATAGGAGTTTCTCATTTCTCATAAAATATGTGATTTAAAAATATCTGAATTAAGGATTCTGCATTCTAAAACTTTTGTGCAAGACTTTTTAGCTTGTTTTTAAGCATCTAAACATGTCCACATGGTCCAAGTCAAATAAGTGCACGATGCTGAATTCCTGAAGAAGAAAAACAAAACACATCCAGAAGCTTGCTTGAGTCCCTGAACAAAACACTACAAACCTAAAAGCTGCTGCTGGAAGCACACCAGAGCCTTGATTCAGGTCGGTGATGATCTTAATGGATCTCTCCTACCAAGCTGTGGCTCCCCAGGCTGCTGCCAAGCACCATCAAGACTGTGACCAGCACAGGTCTGGGACTGTCAGAGCAGCAGCTCCTTCCTGGGTTTGATACAGGCATCTTTTTCACCCAAAATCTTGCTCTTGTCACACAAGCAGTTAATAAAGAGCCCCTGCCTGACCATCGTTATGCAATAAATAAATAGAGAAATAGTTTTTGTAGTGTTTTACCAGGTCAAGAAGATTTACGCCAAGCATTATCCCGCTTCCTGTTACAAGTACTTTAAAAAATGTGGCAGCGTTAGCACTTCCACAGCCTTCTTTTGTCCATCGTACTTCCTACCTGAGCCTGTACAATCCGATACACAACGAGGAAGCAGACACACACGCAAAATAAAAGATTACTTCCACGGAAGCTATTTGGGGCCATAAAAGCTGAGAAACCCAGCAGCCACAAAGACTGGGAGAATGTGCCAACACACTCAGCAGAAACATACGCGGCCTCAAAACACAGTTGAAAGCAACAAACCCAAGGGTTCGGTGCTGGTTTTCTGGTCAGCACTGCAGCCTCACCTGGCCTCACTTCAGGGCACCCCGACCGCCCTGGCCCCGCTCCCCACGCAGCCAAGGAAGGCAAGCGGGCCCCGGCGCGGCAGGAGACACGCGGGGAAGGAGAAGCCCAGCCGCCCCCACCTGCAGCCCTCAGCCCAGCCTCCTCCCCTCTGCTCCGGTCACGCAGGCGGCGGTGGAAGCGGAGCGGAGCCCAGCCCAGCCCAGGGACGGAGTGAGGCACTGTCCCCACAGCCAGCGCCCACCTCCCGTGCTCACCTCCCTGCGCTCCCCGACGGCTGCCCCGGCCCATCCCACGTCGAGGGGCGAGCGAGCAGCGCTCCCCGCCCCGGCCGGCAGGCAGGCAAGGCCACCGCCCCCGAATCGCCCCCGGACCTCTCTCGGACCGCCCCCGGATCGCCCCCGGACCGCCCTCGGACCGCCCCCGAACCGCCCCCGGACCGCTCCCGGACCGCCCCCGAACCGCCCCCGGACCGCTCCCGAACCGCCCCCGGACCGCCCCCGGACCGCCCCCGGACTGCTCCCGGGCCCCCCCCGGACTGCTCCCGGGCCACCCCAGGCCCGCCCCGGCCAGGCTCGGTGGACGGGGTCCGGTGCGGTGAATGGCCCCTGGGAGCCGGCCAGCCCTGCCGAGCCCTGCCGAGTCCCGAGGGAATGCAGCGCCTGGCACAGGGCAAGCTGGTCCTCGCGGTGCCCTCCTGTGTGACCTCCTGCGAGGCATCTCCCGCAGCTTGGCTAAGCCCGTTTTCTCGGACATCAGCCCACTTCCTTTGGTCGTCACGCTTGGGTTTAGTTCCCCTTCAGGCTGTGATCCCCTGGGCTGACGAGCTGAGTTCAGCGCAGCTTTCCCTCGGGCTGCCCTCGGGGCTCATGGCAAGAGTTGGCTGAGCTGACCTTGGAAAGAAAGCATGAGAGCCCTGTGGGCAGCTCAGCGTCTGGCTTTGCTGCAGAGCAGAACTCATGGCCATTTGACAGCCTGGTGGAAGCGGAAACATTTCATGCATTCAAAGAAACAGATTGTACCCGTGCACCCCCGTGCGTCCAGGGCATGCCAGGCTTAACCATGCCTCCTCTGGGAAACTGTCACACGAGACAAACTAGTCCTTGACAATCCATCACCTCACTCATCAAGTGTGTCCAGGGTCTCTCACATCTGTCTGGTATCCACCAGAACAGGGAAAGTGAGTGTCTGCTGCCACCATTCCTGTGTTCCAACACCTGAAGTTGCTCACGCTCTCTTTTTAGAGCACAGCTCTATTTGCTCTCCATCATGTAAGTTAGACTTGGAAGTAGATGATCTTTAAGATTCTTTCCAAGTCAAACCATTGTTTGAGGCTATGATTCTAAGTGTTTACTTTTTTTCTGGTTTGATCAGCTATCCCTTCCACTGTGCCAGGATATCACCTCTTTGGTTCAAGCAATAGTTTCTTCCTTCAGGTTTGTGTAGAAATTCTATACAGTTCTCACTGTTTAGTCTAGTGATAAAGCTAAGCTTATTCAAACAGAAATTGAACTTTCCAGGGTGAAGTTTCCCTGGAATTGTTTCCTTGTCCCTAGTTTTCAGAACCTTTTTCTCTTGTGCTTGCCTTCAACTCCTTGATTTTGGTTCTCATAAGCTTACTTCTAATCACTCCTCAAAGACATGAGTGTAGGCTATTGAGTGATTGCTTATCCCCCTATCTGCTTTTGTTCAAGATCCACATTCATTAACTTTATTTCCATTCTGGTTGAAGTAAACATACACTTTAATAGGAATAATAAAAATGCAATGTAAGAAGAAGCTTCAACTTGAGATTTGAACAATTTCCAAATGAGTGTGAAAGGACTGTCAACTTGATTAAGGGTTTGAAAAAATATGGGAAGGCATGTTTTAACTTCTCAGATGAGAGCTCTGATCCAGACTCACAGAATCATAACTCTTTTCCAAGTGGTAGATTTTGACTATTTTTGTAGCAGAAGGGTTAGTTTTCTTCCCTCTTGGTTGCAACACTAATTACAAGAAAGAAGGGATTTTCATACTGGCTTCTTCCATGTTTTCAGTATCAGGATGAAGAGCTGGCTTGACTAATGAAGCTCTCAGGGAAGAAAGCTGTGAAAAATTTACCAGCCTATGTGATAATGTGAATGGGGAGAAAGCCCTTTATTAACTAAAGGAGTAAACTTCTATTCCTGTTACTGTGAGTTTGTAAGCCTTTGCAAACTCTATTTTAGGTGCACAAAATACTTTTTAATCTGCTTTTGCCTTCTTCACAATATCTAACTAAAGGATAACAGCAATGCTTCAAATTAAGCTGCACAAAGTTTGAAAGTTGGTGACCCGGGGGAGTCAAAGAAAGAAGAGTCTCCCAGTAGCCAGCAATGACCAGGAAAGCTCTCCACCATGTAGCAAGAGAATAAGTAGCATGCCAGAAACCCATCAGTCTCAAGGAAGTGTAACAATTTCTATAGCGAGTGTTTAGAGTGTTTGATAAATACTAGATAAAATTTTTATTTGTAGAATATGGCACACTTCATTATATCCATATCCTGATGTGTCATGACCACACTTTTAAAGTAACTTCCCAAAGTACTCTCTGACACTCATTTTAGACAAAGTAATCACTCTGAACTGAAAGTACACTTCTGAAAGAACGCACGCAACAATCACTACTGCCAGATTGTGATTCAGGAGCAAAGTATGCATTTTTCACAGAGCAGAGGATCTTTCCTAGACTTTTTTAAGAATTATGTGAATGAATCGATCATGAAGCATTAGTAAGATTCCAGTCAGAAAGCAGTAATTTTGCAAATTTCTGCTCTTCTTCCACTAGAGAGCTGTTTTTCTGAGTAGTTTTACAGCCCAGCCTGTTACCTCAATTGCTTCGTCAGCTATCATCTGCTGAGTGTACTGTTATATGGGTACACATTCACATATAATTGGGAAAAAACATGTCATTGCGTCCAACTGCAGGCCTCTGAGGTCTCAGACCTCTGGACCAATGCCTGTGCTTCTATCAAGACTTCATTGCTGAGAAATCAGTCAGCACCAAGAGACCAGACAGAGGTTTGTGTCCTTCAGTATTCAGGGGAACACTGGCCAGGGTGAGCTTCAGAACAACACAGTAAGATGTTCCAGTTGGCCCTGAAAGGTGCAGCTTCTCTCCCAAGACATAAATCACTGATGTTGTAAGCAGGGGCTGTGTCACAGGAGTTAATTTTGACTGTTTGGCAATTCCACCAAAGTTCTCCATGGGGCTCTTTTGACTTGTAGTTTAATATCGGTTAATGTGGAAAGCAAGCGAGAAACACAAATTTATGTCAGAAAGACTATTTATACTTAGTTAAATCTTGCTACAACTTGCTGCATCACCAAAAGCTACAAATCATTGGAAACACAAACCAGTTCTGAATCTTCTACAGTCTGAAAATGCCTACTTTAGCCCAACAACAGAAGTTGTGGCCACCAAGGTCCTCAATCTGGAAAATCTTAAATCTGGGGATAGTTGATTTTCTTGTTATCTAAGTTCAAATCCAAATCAAAACTGGCTGCATATCCTACTAAATCCCATCCATTAATTCCCTCTTGTATAAAGCTCTCTCTTCTTAGAGAGGACCAAGTAGCAACAAAGCATAAGGAGGGACGCTCATAACAGTGATTTTAGTATTACTTCTGCAAAGGCATGTCAGACCTATTTTTGAACACACGGCAACAACCTAAAACAGCTTCTCATGTATTGAGATTTGTTCAATCATGCTGTTTGGCATTTCCACATGAAAGAGAGAGAGAGGGAGAGTTCATATTTGATCATGTGCATCCATCTGCAGTTAGAGCAAATTTATACTTGATAGAGCAACAGATCTCAAATTGACATTTTAAGTAAGTGAAAAGTATGAACATACTCAAGTTTTCTCAAGACACAAGTGTTACAATTAGAATCTGGTTTAAAATTAAAAAATCAAGGTTTAATTTTTTTTTCTTAAGAAAACTAGAAAATCTACCACCAGTAGAAAATTTACCACCAGTTCTACATCATAATCACTTCTTCACATGTTTGCAAGTGCAACTGCTGCTCAAGCAGTTGCAGAGGAGGTCTTGGCAATTATGTATGTGACTGTCACTGCCACACTTAACCAGGAATGCATACTAGCAGCACCTTTCTCCTCCTGCACCACCCAAGTTTCCTGTGGATTTCTTCACAGAATGCTTCTCTCCTATCCTTTCTGTGACTCTTTTCCATGCCTCCTGAGAACAGTTTTGGAGAACTTCTCGTTTTTGCCTTCAGCACACAGAAGCTCTATAGCTTTCTTCATTTCCAGTATGACTGAACAGGCCCAAAGCTTTGCCACATTATTACTTCAGTAAATCAGCCATCCTTGTATTACTGACATTACCTGGATAGTTCTGGTTTGAACCAAAGTAGTTGACAAGACAGATCTGGAATGGTTTCAAGATTCTTAAAACTTGCTTCAGGTGGAGACAGTTTCTTGGCACTAACAAAACTCATCAGAGCCAAAGCAAGTAATGCCTTCACTAGCCAGTAGTTGAGTCATTGAAATTAAAATCAAGTTTCACAACTTCATATCTCTGCCCAACACTCATCCACCTCAAGATCTTATCCTGTTTTGTGGGTTAGAGTTCTTGGAGTCAGCAGATGTTCAACTAAAAAGGCTGTAATTAATTTGCAGTGAGGTCTGTAAGATGAATGCAGTGGTTTATCCCTCATATATAAGTGTGTATATACATATCTATATATATATGTCTACACACACACACATAGTGAGTTTAAAATGTCCTCATCTGTTACAACCAAAGGCTGTCTGCTGTTATCACAGAGCAGCTCTCTGACTTCTGCTTTTGCAATTTGCTCATTACTTTGTACAATGTGTGCTCAGAAATTACTCTTAAATGTTGTACAGTAAGGGCTGATGTGCAGAAAAGAAACCTGGAACTGTTAGCAAAAGACTTCAAGATTTAGTCTTCTTATCCAGCCAGAAAAGTAGAGCACACAATAAACTCTGGACAAGCTGTACAATGGCTGCATGTATTTTCTCAGCTTACCCAGTGTCTTGCTAGAAAACCACTAAAATCATAGAATCATAGAATGGTTTGGGTTGGAAGGGATCTTAAAGATCATGTAGTTCCAAAATCAATGCCATGGGCATGGACACTTTCCACTAGACCAGGCTCCCCATAGATCCATCCAGCCTGGCCTTGAACACTTCAGGGAATGGGACATCCTCAGCTTCCCTGGCAACAGTAAAGAATTTTTCCTAATATCTTACCTAACCTACTTTCTTTCAGTTTTAATCCATTCCCCCTTGTCCTGTCATTACATGAACAAAAGCAACAAATAAACTGAAGTAATAAAATGGCCCAAAGAAAGCCATACAAGACTGTTCATCTTTAAATTGTTAGAACACAGAAAGTATATCCACAATTACAGCAGACCCTGAAATATGTAGCTGAAACATAAAGAATCTTTAAAAGTAGTAACTGCTGCAGTGTATTGAGCTTCAAAAAATAATAGGAATCTTATCTCAGCAGACATTAGGGTGTGTTGGTGATTTTGTTCTAAATTAGAAGGAAGGGTTAGTTGCCTTAGAAGCATGTAGAAATTACTGTACTGCTGCTTTCTTCTACCACTGTAAAAGCTCAGAACTGTATCGGACAAAGGAAACCAAATTCAGAGCTACTTTTGCCTGAGCTTTAACATTCCTTTCAGCTAAAAGGCAAGAAAATCAAAGTAGCAGTTGTTTGGAAGATAATGCTTGTGATAAAGTAATTAATTATCTATAGCAATTGATTTCCCATGACTGGAGCATGAACCCTTTGCCTCTGGAGAGTAATCTGCTGTCTTTCTAAGGCTGAACATGAATCACTAAGCCCTTGTGCTAAATGCTGCCTCAAATGTTTCCAGACACCGGGCATAATACTTTGATTAGTATTTTTTAAGAAGTCAGGTTTTTTTTTCTGCTGGATACATGTTTCAGGTTCTTGTGCTGGCATTGCCACTGTGCTCTTGCAGATGCCTTGTTTTTGCTAAAGTGTTGTAACAAATAAACAGCATGGGCATTGTTAGGAATTTTTAATTAGTCATCAGAAGCTTTGTGCACAAGCTAAATAGGGCTCTGATGCTAAACTAATTGCAAGGAAGTCTTAGGAAAAGCCCAAGTAATTTGGAGAGCTGAACACAACTGGATCTACAACATGCTCATTCACTCAATAAGTTGTAATGCATTCTAGTTTTTTATTTATTAATAACACCTATCCACTGTTCTTTAATACATGATCTATAGGGTCCCTTCCAACTCAAACCATTCTATTATTCTCTGACTATATGTTGTAAAGTCTAAAATACATTTCTTGGCATAGCAATTTGTCTTTGTGACCACTGTGTACCAAACCTACCATAAATCTAGCTTGCAAAAATAGGAACCATAGACAGGAAGGACAGTAGAAAGAGTCTGATCAGAAACAAGAAGTAGAAATTGGTTTGCAGTTATGTAATTAGCAGTACACGTGGAAGATGAGTAAAATCAAGTACAGCAATTTCACGACCATAAGGCGCACCGGACTATAAGGCGCACCCCCCCGGGAGTCGGCAACTTTCGCAACTTTGTAGATCACATAAGGCGCACCGGACTGTAAGGCGCATTATTTTTTTGCAGTGAGGAGCTGCGCGGCAAGCAACAAAGTAACAAATTACTGGCAGGTGCTTAATTTGCAAACATTTTTCAAAGATTGGTGTAGCCTTTAAATGCAGCCCCAGGCGCACTCCCCGTGCAGTGGGCGCCGGCACTCCTGCCCACTCCCAGCGCTGGCTGGCATGGCTCACGGCTCCCGGCTCCCACCGCGTGGTTGCGCTGCGTCCCGGCTTTCCCCCAGCTGGCGGCAGCACTGCTTCTCGGTGCTGTCCTGCGGCGCTTTTTCGCCATTTTTTCACTGCTTTTTCACTGCTTTTCCACAGTACTTTTTCACCGCTTTTTCGCCGCTTTTCTATGGCATTTTTTCACCGCTTCTCGGAGCTTTCCCGGGGCGCTTTTTCGCCGCTTCTCGGCGCTTTCCCGCAGCGCTTCTTGGCGCTTCCCCGCGGCCGCACCACTTCCCCCCGCTTCTCCCCACCCAGCGGTCGCACCGGTTCCCGGTTTCCTCCGCCCGGCGGCCTCAGTTCCCGCGGTTCCCGACTCCCCCCGCATGGCCGCAGCTCCCGCAGGTCCCGGCTCAGCTCGCAGCTTGCACTTCCGGGTTCACAATTTTCCGAACTTTGTACATCAGGTAAGGCGCACCGGACTATAAGGCGCACTTCCGGATTCGGGGAAAAATTTTAGTCAAAAGGGTGCGCCTTATAGTCGTGAAATTACTGTAACTTTAAACAGAAAACTGCTGTGGCTGTGTAATGACATAGCTTTTTCTCAGTGCCGCTATATTAGGTCTAATTAAGATTGATCAACCTTAAGAAAATGGAAATATTTAAAGCCTATGAGGCAGATTTTAATTCCATTTCTGCATATAAAATAAAAAACCTTACCTGTGGCATGCCTTTAATTCATTGTAGGACACTGATCAACAATTGTTTTCCCAGTAGGCTTTTAGTGATCAGCAGCATTCACAACGCATAATACTACGCAGATGGTTTTGCTTCTTTCCTTTTCCTTACATGTCCTTCAAACACTAACATTAGCTCAAACTTCATAAGAGTAGTTTGCAGTTCTCTCATCTTACCCAAAGGAGACCAACTCCTTTCAGCACAATAGTTTCTCCTAAATCCTATTGTTGTCCTACAGCCATCAGCAGGAATTAAAACAGTCTCCAGCTTTCCTTCTATCAAGAGTGGCCCCTGCCATACTCTTGTCCTAAGATCTTCCTTCTTCCAATTCCACAGCTGCACATGTCACATTCTTCCTTATCATCTTCCTTTCAGGGCAAGGTCTTCAGACCTTTCAGCTCCCAGGTCTCTCAGACTTTTACAAAGATTAAGCACTTAAAGTTCATCTCATCAGATAATCAATCCATCTGTGGCCAGCAAGAATTGTGGGAGCCAGTTGTCTAAACTGCTCCTCTGCTTCAAAATTATCTCAGCCATAGAAATATATCTGTACTCTGGATCCATATGCTGGGGAAGATGAACCCAGTCCTCAGACCTTCCTGAACAGCCTACAGCATCTCTAATAAATCCTGTGGTTTTATTTTAATAATTTGTTTTATGATAATTCCTTTTATTGGGTCATGTTACAGAAGAGAAGGAAAACAATATCCCTTGTGTGTTGCATTATGTTTTGAGACAGTAATTTCTTGTTGCTTCCAGAAGAACTTGTGAGAGCTTTTTTTGTTGTTCTGGGAAACTTTCCATTGCCTGAAAAGCTGGCAATTCTTCTCAGCCAAAGGAAAGCAAACAGTAATGTGAAATACAGAAGCAGTTCATGAACTGGTTTTCTATGAGTGCAACCTTTAAAAATGAGTCGGTAAATGCTGACAGTGGTGTTAAGCAATCCCAGCTCTCACTAACATGATCTTTTCTCCCTTGGAGACATTTACTATGTATATAAATAAAAACATATGCTAGAAGTCACTACGAGATTACTATGAAAATAAGTATATGTATATATATTGCAAGAGTAAAGCAAATATAAATATATTAGAAGCTATTTCAGAATTCCAATGAGTGAAATAAGTACATACAAAATTTTAATTGTGTGCATGCCTATGAGTATATTATGCAAGGTCCTACTAGTATGACAGTCACCAAAGCACTTCAAAGAGTGTGTTTAATTGACAGTGGAGAAGAAGTTTTACTTCAAAGATCATCCATGTGCATCCCCAGCAAGGGGCCAGTCTGTATGGGGAATCATTTGCAAATTAAGTCTTGCAGAGAGGTTCATTTTGGGTAGGCAGTAAGTTAGTTTTTCTGCCTTTAAGGCATAAGTATCTGTGTGTAGGACATCAGCTCCTACAACAGTTGTTCCTGACTCCTGTTTTCATGGAAGGTCATTTTCTTTGTCTGCACCCATAAGGGATTCTTTGTTCTGCTGACTGCTCCCCATCAAGGAAGTTTGGACTCAGTTTGTCAGGGTCTGAGTTTATCAGGGATGTCTTGAAGCTCTTGCTAAGGAGATACCTTTCTTTGTTGGTATGTTTGCTGTATTGTCTTTGTGGGGGCTGCACTCAGGTGCCTCAGTGGTCAGAACTTCCATTCTGCTGTGCAGTGAGGTGGAGGAGAGGAGCACACAAAGGCAAAAGGTGCAAGGTGCAGAGTGTGAGGGATCCCCCACTTTCACTCGGCAAAAAGTACTTTGGTTCAGGTGTGCCTGGCTGAAATCAGCCTTGCTCTGCAAGCCAGGAAAACTATGCAAGGCCATGTCTTCTCAAAGACTACGGAGTCTAGGCCATGTCTTATCAGGAATTAACAATCCAGCCTGAGCTGTGTCTAGACAAAACTAAAACAACCAACCGGTGTAATGTTTAAAGCTGGTGAACTTTGAGGGTTAAGATTAAACTTAAGAACATATTTTACATTCAAGTATTTCTTCACCTTCCCATATGTATCCTGCATTCAAATATTTCATAGTGAAAACAGGTGAAAATCATTTCAATTAGTTGACTTGTCTCCAAAACAGTTGAAGCATTTTCTCTTGTGTCAAGGCAAAATAGAGAGTGATAGTATAGGAAGGTTGAAATCTTCCTGCCTCCCAGCATCCTACCAAAGAAATAGCTTCCTCTGAAGCACCCAGACCTTTCTGCTGCAAAGTGTAGAGCTTAAATTAATACTGTAGAAAGCAACAGAAATTCAAGTGCTGGAGTCCCTTAATTATACACCTTTCTGATTCTAGTGTCTCCTACGTTTTTAACTGAGCTTAACCATTATATGTATTACTTAAAATCATCCTTTCTATAATATTGCATTCCAGTCATGTCATGTCCCATTATGCAAAGCAGGGCACAAACATCTGCAATGTACACTTTTGCCCTAAAGGACATGGAATACATGTAAAATGAAAGCATATTACCAAGAGATTTGTATGGGAGCGCAACCTTGGTAATAACGATAAATAAAGACTCTTGCTATGGTCTCTCAAGGGAGACAATGCAATATGTTCCAAATCCCCTGTTTGGAGGTAAACCTCCTTATATTTTGATAATTTTAGTTTTATAAGAAGTATTACTGTCTCAACCTTTGTCTTAGACCTTCAAAGCTTATCAGATCAGCCAAACTTATATAAAGAAGAGAAAAAGTTGAGCAGGACCTACACAGACAGTCCGAGACAGCCTTCTCAAAGATTTGATATTATGCTGAGTGAATGGCAAGTAGAGAGTTTGTATTAGTAGGAAGCAAATAAGGTGATTCAGATTTCTAGCCACATCTAAAAGCAAAATTAAGAAAAGTGAAGTGAAATATTATTACAAAGTATGGTACAACTTGCTTGCAAGGTTTCTTCATGGTTTCCAGTAAAAGAGAACATGTGTGTGACAAACACATGAACTGGAATTCTTATTCAAATCCGTCATTCAGTGTTCATCATGCTGCTGTGGCGAGGGGGTGGAGCAGTATGAACAGCAGCCACAGCTTTGACTCAGAGGTTAACCACTGTTTTACAAGTGTAGCTGGAGAGAGAGAAACATGTCACTCTTTCCATTTTTGTTCATTTCAACGACAGTCTCTGGATTTGGGGGCCAGGGTGTAATAATTTTTCTACATGAAGTATTGAAAATTTGTTAAATAATCAGGAGGACCAAGTGGGAGTAAATATTGTTTGATGAGTTCTGACTTTGTTTACGGGATTCAAAGCAATCAAAAGGAGCTCATCACTGATGTGGAATTTTTGGGGATCTTCTTGTCTATCCTTCTGCAAAGAAAGCTTGTGACAGTAACCTCATAACCTCTAGTCAACTAGATGCCTTTTTTCATGCCATATAATTGCTAGCTTTTACTGTTTTTATGAAATCCACTTTTACTGATTTTATTAAATCAACTCTTGCTGATTTTGCTTTTTGCAGTACTCTGTAATGAATTCAGATCCACCTCCTTCACCACTGCTTACAGCAGCCCTGGCATTTCTCCTGCTCAAAGTAAGCACACTGAAAGGATGAAGGTCGATGGCTGTGAGATTGAACAATATAATCAGTTTAAGATGCTGGTCACATCAAAAATTCCTCCTTTGGGGCATTCCCTAAAATTGGTACTAAATCACTAACTGAGAGGCTGTTAGCTTGACCAGGGTATGATGTAAGAGGAGACAAAAACCTGGACCAGGGTCTAGCATTTAACTGGAGTCACACTTGTAGTTTGAGCTGATGGCAGTGTAAGATATTAAACTGGTAAGTTAGACCACAGCACATTGTTGGGGTGGTTTTTTTTCTTAAACCAGGACACACCAACGGTGGAATTTCACATTCCAGGCAAACTGGAAACAGCAATTTTTATTCACATGATTCAACTGTAAGTGCTCTTTTTTTCCCCAGCCTTCGTCTGGGTGTTTTTGTTGCTATGCTGCTCAGAGGCATTGCAGGGAGCAGTTGCAGGATGATGGAATACTTGGGTGGAGGAGCAAACAAGGCAAAGGATAGGAAGAACTGCAAGTGGAAGAACAGAGTTAAAGGAAAGAAGCCAAATCTGTACTTTAGACAAGTTGTCTCCAACATAGCTTTTATTGTAGAACAAACTTTATCTCCATTTTCAGAAAGTTAAGTGCACAGATTCAACAAGTTACAAAAGTGGTGTGTTCCCTTGTTCTTTTACTTAGCAGAAACTTCTTAAAACTTTTTTTGCTCTGTTCAAGAGCAGCTTTTCAAGGACATGTTTCAGTTTGCAGAAAACATTATAAATCTGACATACTTTTGTGCTTACCAGATGAGATTGTTTATCGATGTTCAAATGCATCTGACTGGGAAAGGAAGGAGAGTGATTAGCAGGCTCTGTCCCAGTCAGAGGAGATCTCTTGGCTTCCAAAAGATTCTGTGCCTGGTACATTCCTCCCTGGACCTCCCCATGACATTTGCTATCCATCCCAGCCATTAACCTCAGAGATCCAATTATTAGGAAATTCACAGTAGAGAAGGGAAAAGAAACAGTGTAAGCAAGGTGGGTTGTGTGGCATTGATAGACTGCTGTGAAGGAGCTACTGTTTAGGGAAGTTTCCAGAGGGTTACACAAAGGCAATCATGCCTGTCACATCAAATATAGGACACAGCAGCAATCAGTGCAGCACTAAGGCAGTTTAGACTGAAACTGGAACATTTCTCAATAGGTGCCAGTACACTGTGCTTGGTCCTCTGTGGTTTGCCAGGCTTCCTGCCTCTCCCTGTAACACTCAATAAAGGAAGAACTGCACTGGTCATAAACAACTAAAGTATCATTAGCATTTGCAGATGTTGTTAATTTGATTTTTGTTAAAGAAATGCTTTAACTTTATCCATTTTTTTTCAGTTCAACATTTCCAGATATTTGATAGTACTTGTCTGAGTCAAACAGGATGTTACTTTCCTGGTTGTCTTCAATAGATACAAGTTAGGTCACAGCTATGCTCAGCTCTGGGCCCACATATGCAATATGAATGTGACCCATGTGTGGACTATCAGCTGGGACCCATGGGTAGATTCTACTTTTCATTCCTAAAATCGTATTTCTTGAGCATCCCCCATTCCGAAGAGATGCAAGCCACTTGTAGTCCATGAATTTCATGTACCTAATCTTTGCTTGACCTTTCATAATTTTTATGGTTTAGTCAATAATAAGTTTCTTGAGGGTAAGATATATGAGATAGGTAAGTTTTACTGGCAGGTTTATGGGGTGCGCTCTCTTTTTTTTTTTTCTTTTTTTTTTCTTTTTTTTTTTTCTTTTTCTTTTTTTTGGTCAGCGTTCTCAGCAGCTATAAAAAAATATGCATTCAGCACATTAGTTCACAATTTCTTTATTGAATTGTAAGTGCAAGTTCCACTCAGAATTGTGTAGACATGAGTTAGATTATTTTTATCAGTATCCATTATGTTACATCTATCTACATGACATTTATCTGACCTTTTTTGCCTACTTTCTCAGTCTTGGGAGATGGAGTTTCTTATCATAGTCTTTGTTTTCTTTGACTTCTAACCCCAATCATAGTCTTCTTTCATGTGCAGACTCATTCTCTCCTATTCCAAAGCAGGTGTCTCCAGCCTCCTTGTTTCTGGAGGCTCCCACAGTACAGCTGTCCATGAGTTCCTTCCTCCCCAGTGACTATCATTCCCAATATATTCACTCACCTGCTCCTTCAAACAATACCTTCACCACACCCTCCCTGTATTCACACCAGTTCACAGTTTCCTTTTCTCTAGATCCTGCACACATTTATTTGTATCCCAATCCCTGTATACCCACCTCGTGTCATGTTGGTTCTTTCTTCCTATAAAAGTGGCTAATACCAGTTTCATTGGTTAGATGGTCTTCACCTGCTTCAAAAATTTATTCCTTTTATCAGGTTCTCTTGCCTACCCACTTTACTTGTTTTTGTTTGGTTTTGTTGGGGTTTTTTTGTTTTGTTCTTCCTTCAAACTGCTCACCAGAATATGAACTACTTGCTCCTAATCCAACTTTATTGGGAGTTAGTTCTCAGTCTTAAGCTCCGTATTCAGTCTGACCCAGTTCTCCTACTGTGTGCAGGCACACCCCTCAACCTCTTCTTTGAGATTCACCATGTACTTCTTTCTTCCAATCCTTTGGTGAAGGCCCCTGAGCACAGCGAGATTAATTCCTGCTGCCCACTTTCCAGCTGTAGGATTAGTACCAACATCTGGAGAGACCATGTTTACTTCCCTTCGTCGTAGTTTTCAGCTTACCATGTAGTAAATACAAGGAGACTTTTCTTCTTTGTCCACTTTTCTTCTTTGTTCACTTTTCTTCTTTGTTCACTTTTCTTCTTAAACTGGAGAGTCCTATTGCTGTGCAGACTTGTTCTGTCTCTCAGCACTAAGAGTCACAAAACAATGGAGCACGTTCAGTAAGGCTGAAGTCTTCAGAACTGTAGGTTGCTGAACCTCAAGACTGTCTTTAACACCATATTGGGCAATTTTCCATTTTGTATAAAAGCAGCAATTTGGCATTTAACATTTGACATCACCTCACTGTATTTCTCAAATACATTTCATAATTGAGGTAACAACACTGAATTTTTTTTATTTTTTTTTTTTTTTTAGTTTCAAAGTTCCTAATTTCTCATAATGATGAAATCAAGATATAAAGAATCAGAGAAGAAGAATGGGAAGGAAAACCTGAGGTATAAAAGAAGAGGGGAAAAGAAGTATTTTGAGCATGTAAATAATTGAGGATATGAGTGGAGAAATTGCCATGTGTGCATAGCTTTACCAGAGAAGCGATATAAAACAGAGAAATAAGGAGGAATTGATAGAAACAAAAAATTGTTTAAAGAAGGTACGGAAAAAGGTATCATTATATGAAAAAACGCAAAACATTCAAAATTTCATTAAAAATATCTGAACATATGAAAGATGAAAAAATGGAATTTTAATTTATGATTATGAAAATAAAAGGGTGTTAAAATGGTAAAAAATGGAAGAGAAGGAAAGTGATAAGTGCAAAAGGAACATTGATGATGTTTCTGAAGTGTTTCAAAGTATTCCAATAAACCTGCAACTTTCTGAGAAGTCACCAAAAGACATGCTTGAAGAGGAAGTGAGGCAGGTGCCTTTGTGGTTAGCTGACCCAATTAGTGATGGAAATTGTCCTGATTTAGCAAGCAGGATATATGTCTTTATAAATCACTTTCTTAAATATAATCAGCAGTTTACTCATTTTAACAACAAAGCTCTGATTCTTTGATGTTGAAGACAGCTTATTTGGGCATTTTTCTCATACACAGTGCTAAGCAAGCTAGTATTTTTGTATAAGTGCTCACTTCACAATGTCTTTACTAAAAATAATAGACTGTTTTTACTAGGTTAAATGCTTTGTGAAGTCTTACAGAACAGATTCATTGTTCATTTTGAGTAGGTCAGTATTGAATAAACAGCTGAGCGAGCCATCTTCAAATACAAATGGTTTCTTACCTTAATTTTACCAAAAAATGCTGTGAAGTATGGCATCCTTTAGTCTGAACTTAGGAGGACACCAAAGGTCTGGTCAAAAGGATTCAATAGTTCTTCCTTTGTCTACCAGTGAGCATAGGTTCTATAATTAAAACATAAACTAGGGAGATATTTTAATATAGAATTTTTTTCCAGAATTACATAAAATCACATTAGATAATAGTTTTTGGCAATGAAATGAGATCATTTTTGTATAATATAAAATGCAGCTGTTCAACAGGGAGGGATTTTGTCCAGGCCATAATAGGCACTACTTAAATAATGCTGTGACATTTCCAGTATTCAACTAGTTTTGGTTAAAACTTGAAACTTGTGCCTGAAATAACTGTCATCATCCCAACCCTTATACATCCTTTTCCTTCCCCACCTAATCCTTTTCCTCTCTCTTTCATGCCTTACAGTTTATAAACCCATTCATTACTTAGAAATGCTTACAAATCCATTAGAAGTTGGAAACTGTCATTTTCACTGTATGAGTGTATCAAATTATGAGCAGCTAAGGTTGTTTTGACATTTCTGGAGATAGTGTTGGCTTTACCTCTTCACATTTCTCTCCCCCATTTCCAGGCAATTGGAAAAATATATAACAATGAAGGGATGTGCTAAAGGTTCCTGTTTTATCTTCTGTGTGTGGCTGGGAAGAGGAGAAGAGGCTGCCAAACCATCTTTCTCTGTTGTCAAGCTCTGCATATTTTTAGATTAGAACAATAGCATTCAACTTGAGAGCAATTATCTAGCTGCCTAAAAAATTGCCAGTGTGCCTAAATATTTCCCTAATTCTCACAATATTTACATCCTTTGCAGATAATCTTTCAGTTCTCTTACAGCTTCAGAATTGGAGAAGTGACTCAGTGCTCCTTGTCTTCTCACACTGCATCTCTGCCCTAATCCAGGGGCCCTGGAGGTGTCCCCAGGTTGCCAAGTGAGTGGCACTCCCAGTATGCTCTTCCCTTTAACCTCCTTCAGCCCTGTGAGGGAAACAGGGGCTTCCTGAGAAATTACACCTCTAACTGGGGAGAATATTTGCACCTCCTAGCAGCTACATGTATACATACTTTACAAAGCTGAGCAAAAATCTCTGCTGTGCCATGATAGCGCAATCCTGACAGAACTGACACTACCTAGACTGGCTAGGAGTGGAATGTTTTGGGTTTACATGGCCTGGTTTTTGGTAGTTGGGGACCACAGAGGTGGTTTCTGTGAGAAGCTGCTGAGAACTTCCACCATGTGCAGCAGAGCCAGTCCTTGGCAAAGATGGATGTGCTGTTGGCCAAGGCTGGGCCAGTTACAAATGGTGGTAATGCCTCTGTGATAAAATATTTAACAAAAAATCAAAACAAACATTGTGATGCAGTTTTAATTGGGGCTGGAGAAGAATGGAGTGAGAACAAATGAGGAGAACAACCCTGCAGACACCAAAGTCAGTGCAGAAGGAGGGGCAGGAGGTGCTCCAGGAGCTGGAACTCCTCTGCAGGCTGTGGTAAGACTGTGGTGAAGCAGCTGTGCCCTCCAGCCATGGGGATGCATGTGGGATACAGAGATCACCCACAGCCCATGGGGGTTCACAAGGGATGCAGAGATCACCCACAACCCATGGGGATCCATGGGGGATGCAGAGATCCGCCCACTGCCCATGGGGATCCATGGGGGATGTACAGATCCACCCACAGCCCATGGAGATTCACAGGGATGCAAAGATCCACCCACAGCCCATTGGGAAGGTGCCCATGCCATAGCAGGTGGATGCCTGGAGGAAGCTGTGATCCCATGGAAGACCCAGTGGAGAGAGGGGACCCCGCTCCCAGGCTGGAGCAGCCTGTCCTTGAAGGACTGCATCCCATGGAAGAGTGACCATGATGCAGCAGTTTGGGGAGGACTGTTGCCCATGACATGAACTCACATTGCAGTAGTTTGCAGAGAACTGTTGCTCATGAGATGCAGCCACACCTGAGAAGTTCATGGAGAACTGTCTCCTATGGGAGGGACCCCACGGTGCAGCAGGAGAAGCCTCAGGTGATGAAATGACCATAATGCCCATTCCCTGTCTCCTTGTGCTCTAGGGTAGGAGGTAGAGCTGGAAGGAGGGAGCAGGGAGAAAAGGTGTTTTTAAGGGCTCATTTCACCTCTCATTATCCTTCTCTGATTTTGTTAGTAATAAACTCAGTTCATATCTCTAAGTTGAGCCTATTTTGCCTGTGAAGGGATTTGATGAGCAATCTCTCCCAGTCCTTATCTCAACCCATGAACCATTAGTTAAATTTTAAGCACTTTTTAAAAAAAATCTCTTCCATCATCCTAGTTTTGGCTGGGCTAGAGTTAATCTTCTTCTTACTAGCTGGTACACTGCTGTGGTTTGATTCAGTGAGAGACCAGTATTGATAACTCCCTGATGTCTCAGTTGTTGCTGAGCTTACCCTGAGTCAAGGACTTTTCACTGTCTCCTGCTCCGCCAGCGAGCAGGTGACCAAAAGCTGGGAGCGCCCGTGGCCAAGACAGATTACCAAACTGGCCAAAGGGATTTCCTTTCCACAGAACATCAATTTCAGTCCATAAACTAGGGGGAAGTTGGCTTGGAGGGACTGACAGTTGCTTAGGAATGAGCTGGGCATGGTCAGCAAGTGATGAGCAATTGCACTGAGCATCACTTGTGCATTTTGGGGTTTATTCCTCTCTCCTTTTCAGTACTCTTGTTTTCATCTTCATCATTAAAAGTATTAGATTTATATTAGTATTATTATATTAGTAGTATAATATCTCTCCTTTTCAGCACTGCTGTCTTCATCATCATCATAATAATTATTTTTTTAAATTATTAAACCCACAAGTTTTTCTTATTTCCTATTCTCCTCAACATCCCCCTGGGGATGGAGTAGAGGAGCAAGCAATTGGCTGCATGGCACTCATTGATGACTGGGGTTAAACCACAACAGCTATTTATTCCATTTCCTGTGACATCATCTTTCAACTTATTTAGGAGTTTTCTTGCTAAATGTTAAAAATAACTCAAAGTGATGACTAGACTCCCTTTGATTACACAGGGGAGAGAGGGAGAGAGCATGGGCAAGCAGGTAGCATTCTGACACTCAGTTATCTCAAAGGGTAATCTCAAAGAATGGAAGTACAAAGCATGCAGTCACTTCAAGATTTGTAGCGCTTGTATCTTCACCAGTTTCATGAATCCACGTGAACTGAAGAACTCACAAAACTCTGTTGAAACCCCATTGAAAATTAGCAAAGAATTCCATGGGGCACTTCACTTTTCATTTTGCAACATTCCATATAGTTTATTTTCTGCCATATCTTAAGTGCACTTAGTGCTTCATCTGATCTGTCCTGATTTTGTCCAAACGTTCACAGTTTTCATTTTGAAAACATCATTCAGCAAAAATAAGCCCTTGTTGCTCTGGCTTGCCATAGATTTCCTAGAACCTATACATGTGCCCACAGAAGCCCCCACTGAAGAAGAGGGTGAAGAACAACTACTTCAATGTTATATCCACCTTTTTTTCCCCTTTTATAGTTGACATTTAAACATACATTTTTTTAGTCTCTCTCTTCCCCAGACCTTGTGTAGGATGCAGATTGGATATTTCCTGTTGGACAGCATGTGCCTAAAGTTCTCTGATTATTTAGCCTTGAAGCTCTTCCACCATCTTCCACAGTCTTGGTTCTGCAGTGTATGAACCACACAGGAAAATACATTCCCAGTCCATATGGTGAGGAGAGCTTGGTCCTTAAGGAGTCCGTAAGAGCTCTCATCCACTCAGATTCCAGTTCCATCAAGATGTACCTGCAAGGTCATCCCATGTTCTTTTAACAACCCATGCTCTCAAATCCATACCTGCTGAACGTCCCTGAGGTCAGAATGTCTCTGATCCCTGCCAGCTGGAAGCCCTATAGAAAACAGCACTCTGTAACTCAACCCTGTCCCTTTTTGTAGCTGTTGTATTTTACTCATGTATGGGAAGACTGCTTTCTGCTGTCCCACTGTTCTGTGTCCTTCATCAGAAGAGAGAGTTGGAGCAGAGAGCTGGGACCCTCAGAGAGCTTTGCAGGAAAATGATGACTTTCAATTCTATGGTTACATGCCACACACTATGTAGAAACTGTCACATAAGCAACAAGGCATAGAATAAGTGGAGTTCAGACTATCCAGAAGTAATCACAAAAGCTCTGCAGGTAACAAAGTAGTGACAATGCCTGCGTGGAAAGATCAGTCATCAGCCTTAGAAGGAATTTACACTGTACAGGACACCGTACAGATTTTCTTAGACAAACATATAGTAAGTATCCATTCTCTAGCTCCCTGCCAGTGTCAGCTCTATAAAACCAGAAAATAGTAAGTCAGGTCAGCACTGCTGCCTGAAGCCATCCATTCCTGCAGTCAATATGCTCTTGGTCACTTGCAGGAAACATCTATAGCTCTTGGGATGCCAAATCCTACTGGGTAAAGCAAGACTTTGCCTTTTCTTTGTTTTGCAGCCAATTGCTGGTGACTCCAGCAACAGTGTCAGTGCTGCAGGCATTCTACTCTTCTGCTTTTTGCTGAACAAAATACTGCTAGATGAACCCTTGTGCTTTTGTTTCTGTTGTTTCACAGAACAGCATTGTACAGCAGTCTCACTCCACAGCCTTGCAAAAGATGCTTTCATGTTTTGAAACAATTTTCTGTGAGCCAGTTCGGCCAAACAATGACCAGCAGTGACGAGTCTATAGCTCTGCTTTTCTGCAAACTGTTCAAGTGCAGCAACCATCAAACTGAAGCTTGTTAAGAAGTTATATAGCAGATATGCACCATATAATTAAACTAAAACTGGAATGTACAGCCACAATTAATGTATAGTTCAAGAATAAGTCTCATAAGCTACCAAATAAAACTCAAATAAAGAACATTTGGAGCTATGAGTTAAAACAGTTTCCTATGCAAAGTACTCTGTGGTGAGAAAATAAGACTTTATTTGCAAAACAAGAAGTGCATCAAAGATATCTGAGTCCATCATCAACCTCTCCTTGAGATAGGGACAACCCACAAGATGCTGAACTTTGATTACCAAGTAGGTCAAAAAAGCAACACAAGTGGGAGATTTTACAGAACATTTTGAGTTTGAAGAGATAAAGAAATCCTATGTCCCTTCAAACTGAAATGGGAAATAGAAATGGTAACCCCATGAGGTGGCTCAGACACTACCACCATTCTATGCTGTCTGTTCCCAAGGGGATGGGATGATTTTCCTCCTGCAAATAGCTTTTGTAATGCATCATTCTATAAAGTAATAGATAATGTAATCATTACAGAAACAAGACCACATAAGCCACAGGAAAAAAAAGTTTTGTTGAAACAGAAATTATTTCATGTAACATGGCAACTGAGAGCACATTATAGCCCTAAGCATTTGAAGCTTTCTGAGCAATGTGTGCTGACTCTTTTGGGGAAAACCACAATTTCTGAAATTTATTTTAAACCTCCTTCTAACTATGTTTGTCTTCCCCCTGTTCCCCATTATCATTTTGCATTGGTTTCATGAAGACACCTGTAGCTTAACTTGTCTCTAGTGCTGAGGTCTCAGTTCCCTAGAATTAGCTCCAGCTACAGGCCTCAGCCATGCTAACAACCTCTTTTGGGAGGCACCTCAGTACATGGTAAGGACCCTTCATCCCTTGTTTTCTATGCAAAATAAACCTCACTTTGAGGGCTGAAGTGATACTCTTCCTTTATTCAAATTCACAGTATAAATATATAGAAATTCAGAATTAAAGGGGATGACACCACACAAGCCTTCTTTGAGTCTAAAGGCTGAAAATGTTAGTTAATTAAGAGTTCAAGTAGTTGGCCAAACGGTGATTATCGTACTATATGAAGTAGTTCACACTTTCACCTGAATAACTTTATGGAGACTGAGTACCAGGATAAAAAGTTTTATTTGCTTGTGAGATTGAACTCATGTTGTCAATATCAGGGGATTGTTCTGTGCATTTTAATAACACAGCTGCAAGGTTATGCTATATTGACAATTTAAACATAGTAAGGAGTATATAATAAAAGGAAAACAGAGAGCTAAAGGAGGTGACATGAGCTGTGCAAATCTGCAGGCCTGGAATATCTAGTGCACAACTTGGGATTAAAAATGGTGCAGTTAATTTTAGATTTTTCAAATTACATGGTCTGTGCAGCACCTGAAAAACGGTAAGTCTCCTGCATCTTTTTTTCACTAGGGTTCTGGTTCTAATTTTAATAAGATGAATTGAGTCATGTCATTTAGTTTTCACCGGTCAGACGTAAAAAGCCCCATTAACAGCTTCCATGTGTTTGGAGCAACAATCTATGCAAAGGACATGGTCAGCAACTGTCATTACTTGGAGGAGACAGTTCTACTCCAGAAGATATCATGGGTACATCTGGTATAATTCTCACTGTTCTTGTATTTATCAGTTTTTCATACCTCATACCTAGTGTTAATCTGCCTTTCCCCATCCACAGGTAACAAAATTCATTTAATTCAATTAGCTTTGTATTCCTGTTATAATGCCTTCCGTGATGAGAAATCACTGGAGAACATAAATTCAACTGTATATCTATATTTACATCTTGCAGATCTCCTCCTAATGTGGAAGAGAACTCTATTGTCTTCCAACAGCTCTGGTTTAGCTCCTAGCCAATATCCAGAGGACATTCCATCAGCTTAAAAACACTCACAAAAATGTCAAATGTGTGACTAACATTACCTAATCCAAAGATTGTTTTGCCACAAGCAGAGCAGGATCCACATCTTTATTTCTTTCTTGCACGAAAGGCACAACTTCTAACCTTCTAATAGTACTGATCTGTGTCAGGTCCTTTAAAATAAATTAATGAGTGAATTCATGACAAAAGTCCTCTCATTAAAACATCCTGTACACAAACTTGTGCAATCCGGATATTGAAGCACATGGACAGTATGATAGCCCACTTTTGTGGCTCCTAAAAATTATTGCTGTGTTTGGGAAGGACCCAAAAAAAGAAGAGAAAGCACTGTCTGGATAATATTCCCTTCATTATGCTTCATCATTCATTACTCGTATCCTTTAGGAAGTCCAAACAGGAAACTAAGTAAGCAGCGTCCCTAAAGAGTCCCAGAAGGTGTCAGAACACACGGATTTTTGAATCTTTTGATGACCAGAAGTAGGACATTGTTTGTCTAAACCCCATTCTCCTATTTTGCCACCAAATAACTGAGTTAGAGCCTAGTTTAGGCACAGACTTCTGTCATTAATAACTAACATGTATTTGATACATTTTCATATCCACCTCCTCTGCACTGCCTTCCCACTTTTTGTTAATATGTACAAATAGGGCATTATCTGATCTCATGCTGATTCGGTATCATTTTATATTAAAAATAATGCTTATTTCTTTCCAGAAGCCACTGGGGAAAAAAATACATTCCCTGCATTTGCTCTGCATTGTAACTTACGTGTTCACAAAATAAAAGCATTTAAAATTTGTCACTTGTTAGAAGCAATGAGGTAGAAGAACAGACATATAAGGCCAAATTTAGAGGCCACACAACCCTTGAGACAATCTCATCTCTCATATGGCCAGCTGCAGGTACTTGTAAAAACAGTAGTTGAACAAGGCTAATGAGGGTTTTGTCTGTGTTTGTTATACTCTCCTATTTTCCAGTAATAACATTTCAGGCATCCCGTCTGCAAAAGGTCATGTCTGTATTCAGTAGTTGCTAATTAACTTTCCCTTCATAGCTCTCTCTGGTCTCTATTTAAACTTACTATCTTTCTTGCCTTCACATCCCATGGAAATGACTTGCACATTAATCATTCAACACTACCACACACTATGATTACAAAGGGACACTGCTGCTTTTTCTTAGTCTGCCACTCAGTAACAGCTGGGCAGCCTTTGCTGTGATTATGGGAGAAAGCATGAACACCTCTTTTCTTGCTCACTTTCTCCATCACTATTCATGACTCAGAGAATCCTCTTCGCATGTCCAAGCTGAAGAGCCTTCTGGCAAAGCCATCCCACAGCACCAATCATCTGTGACTGTATTTGTTAATGGTTGGAGGACTAGGATTGTGTGCTCTTTCCAAGGCACTGCTGTGATTGCTTTGGTGCAGCCACTTATTCTATGTACCTAAACCTACACTGAGTCTGGATGTTTTAGTGCCATTCTCCATTCCTTTCCTAACACCACCAGAGAGCCCATCTGAGAGATTGCTGCTCATCACTGAGCTGTCGCTTTCAGAGAACTAGTCACAGTGACATCCATGTGAGAACATAATGAAGAGTCAGATGTTTGGACAGTGATTACTGTCTTTCCAGGTACAGCTAATACCGGTTTTCCACAGGATTTCTATTTTTCAACACTAAACTTAAATCTCTCATTTTCTCAGAAAGTTCTGGGAGGAGATTTAATAAGATCCTTTCACAGCCCTTACAGTACGTTTGAATGTATTTGAGTAGCCTGGAATTCTGAAGTACATGCAAAGTCTGTCACCTTGCCTTTTTGAGAAAAACAAACTTCAAGTACCAACACAGAGGTCAGTAGGATCCCTCTCAGATCTCTCCTCATAAGTCAGCAGCATCAGTGACCTGAATCTGCATATGAAATACCATCATTTTTTTACTTAATAGCACTCAAATAAAATTGCAGACTATAGCATCCCTATCAACAGTGAATGAGAAAGTAGATACTGCTCTCTTCTCTCCTTTGTAGATTGGGAAGGAGCAGGAGGAGGAGGAGGAGGAGGAGGAGGAGGAGGAGGAGGAGGAGGAGGAGATCGATGCTTTCTCATGTGAATTGCATTTGTCCTGCAGCTGACTCATATAAACGAGCCAGGTTTGATGTTGCAAAAAGCTCCAGTTTCTCACACTGTGCCACTATGAAGTTATCCCTGCTCTGTGCCAGTGATGATCAAGATATTGCAGTCTATGAATGAAGAGGCCAAGTGAGTTGTGAAAATATTGTTCTTTCTTCTTGTCTTATCAGTACAGACTGAGAGGAAATCCAAAGAGATCTGTGGCAAGCCACATGCTCCAAATAGTATCTTGATTTGGATATGAATGGGAAGTGCAACTACCAGAGTATTATCTAAATTAGGTCAAAAAGCCTGTGGAATTTCCCTCCAAAATCTAAAGGATTTATGAGGAAACAAAAAAATCCTTTTGGTGAAGAGATCAAAGCAATAGATATTTCTTCTCTTAGCACATTGGTTTGAAGAACAAATCTTTCTAAGTTTTTCACCAGAAACCTCAATAACATCCTAATTCCTAGAGAAAAGCCAGAACTACAAGGGTGAGAAAGATTCATCTCATACTTCACTTGCTTTGGGACAAAGAATTCAGCCTGCTCTCTCATGTCCCAGGAAGAAAAAAAGATTATTCATGGAAATTATACTGGCCAAAATTAATTAATTTTTAAGATAAGTTTAGATTTTAATTTATCAGTATTTTCCAGTAATAACAATCAAAACTGTCCTCAGTGAAGGAAAACTTTTTATCTTGTTTTATGAGGTTTTCTGATTAAGTAAATTCCTTCTACTTTCTTATTTTTAAAGCACTTGCAGTCAGAACAACTTTAATTTCAACCCAACTATACCAATTTACTTATTGCACAACACACATAGCCGAAAAGTATCCTAACTGCTTAGGCACTGAGACTAGATGTCTGTCTTCTGCAGAGCATGTTAAAACCAAAAAGCCTTCTCTGTATTTTTATAATTTATTTTATTTGACAGTGACATGCAAAAGAGAAAAACACTTCTTCCAATATTATTGGGACTACTGGGACCTTAAATGAGCCACAACAAAACCAAAGCTCTGGCTGGCAGTACATAAGCCCATATTATGACAAGGAAAGCCTACCTGGAGAAGTAATCACCTGTCCTCAAGGAACAAAGCTTTTATTCTCTCACTTAGCTTCAGTCTTCATGTAGTAGGAACTTAACAGTTAAATATTTCAAGGGTTGGTAAGGAAAAGTGGGAAGCTGCCAAGCCCACATTTATAGGAATACAAGTCAATTCTGCAATCATACTATCACGTATCTCACTCATACTCAAAATGTGCCAACAGTGCAATTCTCACTGTGCATGTGGGATAGGAGCTTTGATGTTAGTGGAAGCACTGCCCCTAATCTGAGTGAGAAGAAGATTGTACCCCATTGTATGCCTCAGGTATCACTCATCCATCCCTAAATATGCTCCATTCAGGTTCATTGCAGCATCTACTCCTGTGTCATGCCAGTGACTGGGAGCAAGCGGTGCTCTCTGCTAGCCAACTGCATATGCTAATTATTGAAACAAACCTTTAAACCCTGACTATGCAAGAACTGCATCAGCACACTGTTTCCAGCATGAGTCCTAATTGTTCTGAGCCCTTTGTGCAAGACTTTTGGGCAAATGGATTTACTGGAAAAGGCATCTGCAAGGCTCCCTTATCTCTCTCAGAAACAGTCATTTAAAGGAAGAGCTGTCACATGTCACAACCAAGTTCTTTTAAGGAAAATCTCCCACCCTGTCTCCCTGCGTTTTTTACTTCACTTTTGAAAGCCAGGCTTGTTGCACGGCTTCTCTTTGCACAGGAAAGCATCCCAGTGAAACATGCATGTCTTTCATGCAGCTTCTTTTGCTTTCAGACCTGATCTGCCTCTGACTAAACTTATTGGAAAGGATTGGTTACCTACAGGGTGATGTTGATGAAAAACTGGAAAAAAATTGTTTTAAGTAAGTTTGAAGAGACTCAGATATATGCATTTTTGTATAAAGGCAAATCAGTTTCTCTTTTGCTTCATATTCTGTGAAGTTCAGAAGACAGCCCTGATCCTGCTTGGGATACTAACATAGCAGAAATAATTAGTAACTGCCAGACTAGACTGCTTGACTGCAACTACTAATGTATTATATTTTGTGCAAACTGCAGCCCACAATAAAAATCCACAACTGCCTTTGGGAATCTCAGTCTCAGCTGGAAACATGTGCACAGTTTCTGCTGAAAATGTTTCCACATGTTTTCAGAAGCTACAGCTCTCACTCCTTACTTACACTGAATGTTTTTCCTGACCTAAGTCTTATAAGACCCTTTCACTTCTGGGTTCATCTTATCCACTGAGCCCTTAATCTGAAGGGGAGCATCACTCAAGCCGGGACAGTACTAAGACAAAAAAATCCTAAGGGCTAATTAAACAAATTAAACAGGTGCTGCCAACCTGTATGCCTTTTCTCCATACATTGCCTCTTTCTAGAATCCCAGCTTTGGGCATAAGTTTCTAAACTTTCAGAATCATGTCTCAAGTTGGCAGGAAACCACAAGGATCACTGAGTACAACTCCTTGATCATTCCAGGACTATCTAAATCATAGAATTAAGCATATGGACACTAAATTCTGTTTTGCTTTTGGACAGGGCTGGTTTTGTTCTGCCTGCCTGACCAGATCTAGCACAGTTTACTCTCACAGGTAGGTGAGATTAGGTAGTAATACCAAAGCTGTCAGGGTGGTATGTTCTTGTCTCAGCACCTTCAAAAATCACAGCAGCATCCCAAGAACCTTCTGAGCTGTGCTGGGAAGGGATATGTGCTTCAATGAGAGGCACATTTTGGTCACCAGCAACTGGCGGACTAGGTATGAACTGAAAGGACAGCTGTGTGTAATTAGAAATACAGGCAAGATATACAAAATTTAAAAAGAACCAATTAATCTCAGGCCTCAGCACTTAGTTTTCAGCCAAATTATTACTGAGTAATCTCTCTGAGTGATATCTTATGTCACAGTTCTATTTTTTTGAAGAGAACACTTGATGAAAACTCTAGGATCTTCCCCAGCATACTCCACTGCCATCTGCATTGCTGAATTAACAGCTGCTCTATGCAGTCAGACCTTGTTTTTTCCATGGCTGCTGGTCAGGACAGCATCACAACACACTTGCCAGTAACTGCAAATCTCACACAGCCTTTGACTAATCCTTACAGGAAGTTCAGCCCAATGTAACACAACATGGTTGGTTGCCACCTTTGGCTGGGTGCCAAACTACGTACTCTCACCTGGCACATTTATGGTATGTTTAGCAAGGAGGTGCAGGTGAAATGCGTGCAGAATGGGAGTAGGTTTTACTTTTCCTGGAGGGTCCATCTCCTTGCAGCCTTGCAGAGGCTTCTTGCAGCCTCTCAGTCCAATGGGCCAGTTGCCACATGGAGGCAGAAGCTCATAGTTTGTACCATCTGCAGCTTTAAAAACACAGGCCAACCTCCATCACTTGACCCTCTTGGAAGCATGGTGGCAAGGCGAAGAAAAGTTCTTCTTCCTTATCAAATTATAATTGTTTTTATCCCTAGAATATAACTTGAGTTGCTTCCAGGTGATCTTCAACTTTGACATGTAAAAATCTCATAAATCAACCAAATGTGGGGAAAAAATGTGAGGGGAATAATTTTGTTAAAGGAATTTGCTTTAAAATTATTTTATTAGGCAGCAATCTGACTAACAATGATATTTTTTATGGTGACTAGCCATTAGAAAGCTGCACATTGGCTATGACCTTGTACTTCTGATTTCAGAACTACTTTTTGGAAGTCATTTTTATTTCCTTTGTAATTTCTTCCAAGGTGTATCAGTGTTTTGCAGTACCTGCTACTGAAAATGCAAATGTGCTTATTTGAGACTGGTTACAGAATTAGCAGAGGACAATCAGAATTCTAATTCAATAGAAAAGCCTTGAGCAACTTTCACAGGCTGCATGATCAATACGAGTGTCAATGTGAATAACCCGACCTGTTTGCTAACTAGCTGCTGACGTCCAAATTCCTGCAACCAGAATAGATGTTTGTAAATCACACAGAAATCAAACAGTGAAGTAAAGAAACTGCAGTTTCCCTGGTTAAAACAAATAACATATGTCAGAAGCTTAGAAAAAAAAAAAAAAAACTGAATAAAGGTCCTTAGGTGCTTTTGGAAATGCAAAATCACAAAGTTAATTATAGAGCTATATTGATCTGTGGATCTGAACTGAAATTGAACTGTATGGTTATGCAAAATGTGTATTTGTGTCCACAGACTTAAAAAGGCAGCATGAGGAAGAGGTGTTAAGGTGAATTTTGAATCCTGCTATTCATAAATGTCACTGAAGGCTTCCAGAGAAAACCTCTCAGATTTTATGGTATACTGAGCTCAAACATTCAGCAATGAAGCTCAGTCTTAGAGAATCAGAAGCAGACCTGATATTTCTGTTGAGAGGTTAAATTACATCTCTGCCTCAACAGAAGCAAAGGGAAAATTTGGACTACTGGAAGGGACTCTGTTCTCACTTTGAGCCTGGTTTTTCTCACTTAAATTTTTCTGATTAAGGGATGTTTTCAGCCTGCTTCAGGAAAAGGTCTGATGGATTATTGGGGAGAAAAAAACAAACAAAATTTTCTCTGCCTCAGTGCACACAAAGAAAAGGTTGACTCTGAAGTAGTCCATAAAACTCTGATAAAGCTGTTTGAACTACAGAGAGAAGCCTGACCTGACACGTTAAATTGATGCATGTGTACATTTCTGCTTGCACGAAGAGGGAGTGAATCCATAAACCCTTGCACAGGACCCTGAAGGTAAAAGTTGGGATGTAACTTAAAAGGATGTCACAAAGGCATCTTATCAGTGCTTTTCTCATGAAGTACATCTGGTAGATCTGTAATATTCAGATGGATATTTAACATACTCGTAGAGATCTCTTAGTCCCCTTATCATGCTTTAAATACCATCTGGCAACTTAGCCCCACACAGCCACTCACTCACTTCCCCAGCCCTATTGGGATATGGAAGAAAATTGGAAGAGTCAAAGTGAGAAAACTTGTGGGCTGAGATAAAGACAATTAAACAGGTAAATCATGCTAGCAAAGCAGAACAAGAAATCCTTTCCCCACTTTCACTGGCAGAGATGTTTCCAGCAATCTGCAGGAAAACCAGGCTTCTTTACAGGTAATGGTGACTTGGGAAGACAAATGTGATCACTCCAAATAGGTCTACCATGTCCTTCTTCTTTCACCAGCTTTTCTAGGTCGAGTTTGATGTCATGTGGTATGGGATATCTCTCTGGTCAGCTGGGGTCAGCTGTCCTGGCTGTGTCCCCTCTCAGCTCCTTGTGTATCTCCAGTCTCCTCCCTCTTGGGGTGTGATGAGGGGCAGAAAAGGCCATGATGCTGTGTAAGCAATAGCTAAAATACCCCTATATACACAGCATTGTTGTGCTCACAAATCCAAAGAAAAGCCCCATACTAGCTACTATGAAGAAAATTAACTCCATCCCAGACAAAACAGCACACAAACCCCCTCCCCATCATAGTCTACTTCTGCCCTTAAACCAGAAAAACCTACTGTAGAGTTTCCCTATGCAAAACTGAAGACATTACTCCTTGTCTTAATCCAGTCAACAACATGGAAAATTACTATTTGCTACCTTCTTGCCATTTTGGAAGTCTTCAATCATTTAAGCAATATTCCCTTTGTCTTTTCTTATATAAAAAGACTCAGTTGTTTCAATTTGTTCCAAATAAATAATATTTTACAAAAATATTTTTCCTGGATATCTATTCAGGATTGTCTCCAACTTACGTGCATCTTTCTCAAAATGTGATTTTGAAACTCAATGAATTTTCACTGCCAGATAAGGCCTTCCCAATAAAGATGCAGTTGATTAAGTACTTCTCATGCTATATGAACAAGAACCCTCTTACTATATGCAATGCAAATTGTCTTTCTTGCAACTGCTTTGCATTATTTACTAACTCCATTTCTGGGTGATTTTGTTTTCCATATGCCTTGCAGAGCTGCTATTTCCTAATCAGATCCCTAATTGACACTAATTCTTTTTCCTGGTATTTTCTTTCTTGGATTTATAGTCACGTACCATCATCCCAACATACCAAACCCACTTTGACTTTTGCGGTGTGTCTCCAATGCTTCCACCCTTTCCTACTACAATTAGAAACATAAATTCATTAATCTATTCCTTAGTTCATCACGTACATTGTTAACCTAAATTACTGGATTTGATAAAGTCAAGCCATTTACAGGAATTAAATTTGGAACGTTGCCTTAAAATATCCCTCATTTCACAAAAATCCATTGGTGACTCCTCCATGAGCAGAATTTGCTGTCTAAATATCAGCCTTTATATTCCCATAATCTCCACCATGTTTTCCAAGCATTCCTCAAAACCCTTACTAAATCTGAGATAATAAATTACTGTACCCTCTTTAAGCTGTTATCCTGCAAAAGAGGAAACATAACTGAAAAGGCATGTTTTGCTCTTGGCAAATGCACCTTGTTTTTACTCAGCTTTTTGTCTCCTACTTGTGTTCTTTTTCCGCAGATACTCTTTGAAATGCCTTCTAAAGATATCCTCCTATCTCTCTGCCTTAATTCGATTCAGCACTTCCTTCCTTTATTTGGAACACTATTGTTTTGTAGTCTCCTGTAACTCACATTAAAATGTGACTTCTGTCTGAATTTAATTTCAAAGAGATATAATTACTGTCACTTATCTATTAACTTCCTCTGGCTCTGCAATAAGAAGTTGCCACTAACACATTCCCAGAACTTGCTGAATCACTTGTGTCCTCCTCTGTTTCTTTCCCAACAAATATTTGAATAATTCAGGTCTCCAGTTTTGGCAAACCCTTAACTCTGTCTTGGCCACGAGACTGTTTACATGTCATATTTTATTTTTTACCTGAAAGCATCATAGTAGTCTGTCTTCCATCTTTTTCTGGACTTCAGAAGAATCATATACAATCAAAAACCTCTCATATGCCTTTTTTATCCTCTCCCATACTAGCGATAATATTAACTGGCCAAATTGTAATAAAATATCTCATACTATATTGTGGGAAAAAAATAACATAAAGGATTATAAGAAACATCAGAATATTTGTTGTGGGTTTATAGCATGCATATATATGTATATAAAATAAATTCAGAGGAAATATATTTTATTTGAAGTAAAGGAACATCAAATCTTTATCTTAAAGGCATATTAACTGCTACAGACTTGAAATGTTTACCTTCAAAGATGTTTCTCATGTGGAACATATTTATGTCACTGACCCGACCTGTGAGCAGGAAATTAGCTAACACAAAATACTTCTCACATTTTTCCATTTTCTCTAATGGTGTTATTACATATCAGGAATGACGTGAGTAAATCTGTACCACAAGTTGCATGAGACTGGAAAAATCTTTGATCCAAAAGAATGCAATTAGCCTACTACCCATTTGGAAGGAAACCTGAGGCTTTGCTATGGAATAAAAAGGAATATAGAAGAGCCAGCAGCTGCTGTCAGAACTGCCAAAACCATCAGTCTCCATTCAAACGAAGTTCTTTAGGAAAGTGAGGACCAACAAATTTGCATAAGGTGCTCTCTAAAGGAATTGTACAAGTGGATCAACAGCCATGGCTATAAATAGGTCTCTGAATTCATAAAACACAAAAAACTAGCACA
This sequence comes from Catharus ustulatus, assembly GCF_009819885.2. Lineage (NCBI taxonomy): Eukaryota > Metazoa > Chordata > Aves > Passeriformes > Turdidae > Catharus > Catharus ustulatus. The sequence goes on along the minus strand of NC_046222.1, from coordinate 94,454,909 downwards.
GACAGAACTAGGCCCAACTACCTTATTTCTTCATATGAAGGACTGCAGATGGAGACCTAAGAAGGGCTAACCCTTCTTCATCCTTCCCAAATCCTCCCACTTCCAGACAGGCGGAGCCACAATGCACTCCAGGAAATAGACAAAAATGGGCCAGGGGAAATGTAGACAGGCAAGGCTGCAGAGCTGCACTCTCTGCTTGCTGGGATGAACCTGTCTCCTACAACAGCCAACCAAGAGAAGCAGCAAATGGTGCCAGCCACTGGAGCAGACACTCCCACCCTGTCCTTTCCCCAGGCTGTTTCAGGCAGGAGCAGCCTGGCATACCACACCAATTTTTTGAGAACTTTTTGGGAACTTCTTCTGGGAACTTCATCTTTCTCACTCTAAAATAACACCTTAGATTTGGTCTTTTCCTTTCCCAGGGGACCTATGGCTGTGTCAAAGCCCAGATTTTCAGGCTGCCCTCAGTGCCAGATGTGCCTCTATAAAAGTCAGCAGACAATTGGTAGCGTGCACTGCTGTGCACGTATCAGCATCCAATTGTACATATTTTGGAAATTGAATCAGACCCAGAAGGTTAGAAATTCTAGAAATTAGGAGATGGAGTTACTGTTGTTGTCTTGGATCTATAGACCAAGTTGCAGGATGTGCATAATTTAGAGGCTGCAGGATCAGGGAGACAATGTTCACATTTAAAGAAAAAATACGGAGTTCCAGTCCGTAGGTCTGCTTGGCCTAGTTCAAGTTAGAATGGCAAAAGGCAGATGATCACTGTCTTGAGGGGTGCATGAGAAAATATACTTCAAATCAAAACACAAACTCTCCACTTCGTATGTGCAGAGACATGCTGTATGCACTGTGTGGAAGGATGCAAGTTAAGTTGCAAAGTGCTTAATAGTTCCTGGAAAAAAACAGCTCAAGGACCCAATTGCCTTCAGCATTAGCTTTTGTCTTTCCAGAAAAAGTGTAGGCTTGTTCCCAGATATGGAAGGAAAAGTACTTCTCTATGGGAACCAAGAAGCAAATTTCCAGTTTAAGCAGTCATCAGCTGGCAGATGTTTATGGAAAAGTTTTCCTTCACAACTGGAGCCAAGAAAGCAGTACAGAGATACTGAGTAAGAACATATGACACAATTTCACATTTTATATTCTCACAGCCAAATTGCAAAAGACAGTGTGCCCAAAAACAGGAAGGAGAGATGCAAAAATTATCAGGGTGGAGGCTGAGACTGGATGCAGTCAGAAGTGAACCAAAGCAAGTGGTCAAAGGGTCAGGATCGGTGGAATAAATAGTCACTCAAGAGGCAAACAGTAGAGGTAACATCATAATCCCTAGTTATGAATGGCAGTATTTTTCTGTGTCCACTCACAACAAACATCCCGTACACTGCAGTACTATTTCTCTAACTGATATTCTCTATCCCTTTGACTTTAAATACAAGATACTTTATATTTTTTTTCCTCTTTAGAGAGCACAGGATGCCCCAACCCATGGAAAATAATCAGGCTTGCACCATACAGGAGGTTGTTCATGGGAGGATTCCTTTCTTATCCACTGTAAAAGCTGGAAGGTATGAACCAGGGTTTGAAGTAAAAGAGAAGGATTTGTTTTTTAAGGCTGTGATATTTCCTTTGAGAAAAAGATTTCATCCTTAGCTGTACCACAAAGCTCCTGTGGAATGATAAGAAGTCACTTAAATCACACATGGGTGATTAGTCCATCCTTTGACAACCAGCTGGATCATTAAATTATTTATTACAAATGTTGCAGCAAAGATTCTTTGAATTTACTGGTCAAATAAAATTAGCTGCATTATTAACGGTTTTTAATGTCCCGGATAAACTCAAGGACATTGTGGATAAGCAATAATTTAGAATATCTTAAGAATGCTTTCTTTTGAGGTTTTTCTTTCTTCTTCTGCAGTAGTATTAATCAGTCATCCTGTTGACAAAAAAACCTCAAAACACAAAAAAAAAAAAAAATCATAAATTTCATCTAGGTATCATCAAAATTAGGAGAACTATTGACACCTTGTTTCTTTCCTTCCATCCTGCTTGTGTGTATTCACTGTAAGGTATAGGAGCAAACACATAGAGCAAACATAGCTTTGAAAAACAGTATTTGAGACCCTGCCTTTAAACTATGGAGACACAAGTTCCACAAGTGGGTACAGGAGATCCAAGCTTTTGTGGTGTTCTGAAATGTTCTCTGGGGCTTGCGAGAGAGCAACAAATAGTCCAAGGTCATTATAATTTTATTTTAAAGAATGTGTTTAATAATAAGTTGCAAAAGTCTATAATACTTCAGAGTGATGCATATGTCCCTTAGGCTAATGGCATGCCAAGCTAAAATATCCAAGCTCTTCTGTTTGGCTTAGTCTAATTTTGCTATGTCCATGAAGAAAGATGTAGGGAAAGTCAATGACTTTTGAATGCAAGAGGTCAACAGGTGAGCAAACAAATCACATGCAGCAAAAATTAATTGTACTAACTTTAAAATTGCCCCTTTCTTCAAACAAAACATGCACACATTAACTAGTTGTCCTAAACGGACAAGCTAAGACCAAGTGAAAAAAGCTGCAGCCATGTTAGTCACTGCTTACCAACCTAATGTGTGTCATTAGGAGTCTGGCATTTATTTTCACGATCTAAATTTAGCTTTCTTACATGAATCTGTAGTCATCACCCTTACAGTTTTTTAATGACATGAGAAATGCAGGAGACTGAAAATACCTTATTATCAACATCTACATTTAAAAATAATCCATTACAAATGCCTTGACTCACAGTATTTTATTGCAATACACAAATTCTTTTTGAACTCTGATCTCATACATTGGAACTTTACTCAGCTCAAAAGGAAAGGTTGAAGGAGTGCATAAGACCACAAGCATCCATGAGCTCGTGACATATTTCTGTTGGTGTCAAAAAAATAATAATTATGTGTCTGGTTTTAAGTTAGGTATATAATAAGGACTTAAAGGCTCCCCCTTCATGAGCTAATCTGAACTAGGCCAGCTCCAAGAAAAACATCCCAGGAACTAAACTCGAAGCAACTGCACCTAAACACTCACACAGGAAGAACAACCAGGCCTGGAGCACTTGGTTGGCTGGACATTACCTGGGACTTTGCTGGCCAAAGAAAATAGCCTGAAATTGAGTACAGTACCACAGAGGTAGAGATGTGCCATTGGCATAACTGAGACAGGGTCTGGAGGGCAGGCAGGGTGCCCTGAGGAAGAGAGGAAGCAGGACTACTGCTTACAGGTGAGCTGCACTGAGACTCATTTCCTTCCTTTCCCTCCCACCCCAACACCCTGAGAAAGCTCATTGTACAGTTGGCCCGCCTGCATCTATTTTGCTCAAGTATATGCTGCAAACATAATAAATGAAAGAGAGATGGGGAAAAAAGGAAGTGCTGAAACTGAACCTAGAGAAATCTAGGAACAAGAATATTCTCTGAATATTAACTTCTGCTTGTGCAAACAAACTGTGGCAGCTCAGATCTCCTCGAAGTATTGCATCATAATTTGTTTTCAAGAAAAATAAGATTTAAGTAATGATCCACTTTCAAAAGTCATTGTAAAAGGAGGATTTAATTAGTTTTCTTAATCAAAAAGAAACGGAATGAACACAAATGCTAAATATCACAAGAACTACAGTGATTTCATGACTATAAGGCGCACCCTTTTGACTAAAATTTTGTCCCAAACCCAGAAGTGTGCCTTATAGTCCGCTGCACCTTATATAATGTACAAAGTTCGGAAATTTGCCAACACGGAAGTGTGAACTGTGAGCCGTGGGAGGAGCCGGCAGGGCTGTGGCAGCCAGGTGGAGGCAGGGCTGGGGGCCCGGGGCCCCATGACTGCCGGGTGAAGGCAGGGCCGGGGGCCCATGGTGCCCCTCCTGCCAGGTTGCCTGGGCCAGCAACCGCGTGGGGGGAGCTAGGGGCGGATCCTCGCTGCAAAAAAAAAGTGTACCTTATAGTCCGGTGCGCCTTATATGATCTACAAAGTTGCGAAATTTGCTGACTCCCGGGGGGTGCGCCTTATGGTCATGAAATTACTGTAAATCTCAAAGACAAAGTTGGTGATTAGCATATGCAGTCTCAGACTGCCTCTGCACAATCAGTGTGTCCCACACTGGGTAGACAATGAAAAACTTGCGTTACTGATTTGAAAGAGATTAGGGGACTGCATTGGGGTAAATCAATATTCTGCTTTTATAATGAGGGTTTTAAAAAAACGTCGTGCATGAACAGGCAAAAATCCTGAAATGTAATCCCATAAACTATAAAAAATTTCTGACAAGTCTCCAGCAGTCATGGTTTGGCAGCTGGTTTCTGTGTTCTAAAGCACTCTCCCAGGGATGGAAGTTGGATGCCACTCCCACATCATTACTGTGCTCTTTGCTCCTTGGCTCTGGTGACCTGACATTCACATCAGAGACATCACTCCTGCTGTTTGTTTGCAGTCTGTGAGATCTGCTGGCCTGAGCCAGGAAGCTCCTGGAACCCTCACTGGAGTGACATTGCTCCATCTTGGTTCCTAATGCGTGGCCAGAAGTGAATGCCATAGAGCAGCCATTAAACAGTAAAATAAAATATACAAACAGAAAGTGACATTTAAAAGAAGGAGTGAAAAACAACAAAGTAGCATTTAAGGACTTCCTTCTCCTTCTCTTTGCATAACAGAGGCACTCAGGCCATATGAAGAGCTAAATTCTCTCTTAGAACGCAGTTTTGTTTAGAGACTGGATCACTCCACCATTAAAGCCAACTCTCATTAAGAGCTATTTTCCAGGGGCAACTGGCATCTCCTGGCTGATTTTAAAAGACTAGAACTTTGGACATAGCTACAAAGACATATCCAGGAATTGTGTTTAGCGTTTAATTCTTTTGATCTTCCATCCCGTACAAGCTAGTAAGGTCTGTAAATAGGAGCAAGACAGATTTAACTGAGGAAATAATAATAACACAGTAATTAAACTCTTAGATGGCATTTTTTATCTTCAGCTGTCCAGCCTTTTCCAATGAAAGTAAAGAACACAAAGCCAGAGGACATGATTCAGCTTGCAGGAAGACATCCTGCTGTCACACATTTTATAGCTGTATCCAGCTCTAGGTTTGAAGTAATTTCTTTTCCTACCATTACTCCTGCTGAGATGCTCTTTCAGGACCTCACTGCTGCACTGATTAGAGGCATCCTAATTTTGGTTATGCATTTCTTATTTCAGTCTTATTATGCAGTCTCCTTCATTAGTGGAAATAATTATATGCCTTTACTTTTTTACTCTCCCTTTGGATGAACTTATGGGCAGTTATCATCACCTGTTATTGCCTTTCCAGGCAGAGGATATGCTCGTATTGCTTATTCTCACAAGTTCTCTGTTCCCCCACACTCTTCCACCCATGTTTACGTTCTCCTATGCAATCCTTATTTCCTAAATGGCACCACTCAATGTGGTAGTAGTAATGCTCATCATCAACAAGACAGTAGCAATCATCATCATCATAATCACTGTCATCATCATCTTATATGTTCTTTCCTATTAAAAAGCAATCAGTCATAGAGTTCTGCTACTCTTAGGTGGAGACATGAATTTCAGTTCTTTCTCTACCATGCTTCTTCGTACATTTTACTGGCTTAGATTAATCTGAAAAACTACCTATCAGCTGTGATCAATGGCAGGGCACCTGTTTCTTCCCTGGGCTGATAGGACTTCTCTACTCAAGAGAAGCGGACCTGTAAGAATGCTGGAAAGGGACGGTTTACAAGACCATATAGTGATAGGATAAGGGAGAATGGCTTTAAACAGAAAGAGTGTAGGATTAGATTAGGTAATAGGAAGAAATTTGTCACTATGAGGGTTGTGACCACTGTAACAGGTTGCCCAGAGTATCCGTGGGTGCCCCATCCTTGAAAGTGTTCAAAGCCAGGTTGGATGAGATTTCCACTTGAAATCTTCTAGTGGAAAGGGTCCCTGTCCATGGCAGGGGGATTGGAACTAGATGATCTTTGAGGTCTCTTCCAACCTAAATCATTCTATGATTTAATGATAAGAAGGAGGCCCCAGTCCCGAATATTCCCAGGCTAGCAGAGTAATGATGATGAGACCAAAGAAACCACTGTCTTGCCTACAATCTCCTTTGGAGTGTTCTCAAACCAGCTGAAAGATCAGCCATGGTAAGGCCCAGTCAAAGAAAAAAGAGTGGTAGTAACATACTGAGGGTACATGTAATCACACCCTTTAATTACTTTTTTCAGCAGTGCCTCCAGCTTGAAAGCCACAAGTCACTTGAGAGTCTTTTTTGCAAGTAAACAAACAGTATCAACTACTTCCAGTCATAGCCTGACCTCCTTAGAACTTATGACGAAACACTTTGAAAGCCAAAGCAAGCAAACATTATGACTCATTTATCCCGCAGCTTAGCAGATGGATAAATGAAACCTTTATAACCAAGGTAGAACTGGACCTCTACAGCTTTAAATGAGTGGTACCGTTCAAGCCTCATGAGACAGAAACACTGGCAATGCCTCATTATCCACAAAGGAATCAAGATGTGCATTTCTGTGAAATTCACATACATATAAGTAAAGTTCCTGAGACATGACTCAAAAGCTGACAAACTAGTAAAATCTGTGAAAAAGAGAGGACCTCCAGTTCTTATCAGGCCTGAGATACGGGCCTTTTCAACATGTTTCAAAGGAGTTTGCTGTTTACACCTGAAGTCATTGTTGGGTTCCGGCACAATTTAGACTGGGGCAAAAACTTAAAATGGGTAGAATGGACACACAACTATAAGAGCCAAACTAGTGCAGTTTAAGATTCAGAAATGGATTAATTTCCCAAGCTCTAACAGCTGAGCTTGGTCCTACATAAGTTTTCAGAAGTTTTCTTGTTATTATTATTATTAGTGCCTGGCTGAAGAGTTTCAGGAAGATAATATGCTCTTCTTGAAAACTGACTGGAGTTATATTTCAGCTGCTTTATTAAGCTCTTTATACTGTGTATATTTGGTAATGTATAGACTGATAGAGACTATAGTTTGCAGTGCAATGAGCACACTAAAGCAGAAATACATATACACATATACATATACATATACATATACATATACATATACATATACATATACATATACATATACATATACGTGGTTTTCTTATCAATGACATGAGTTTGTCCACTGGAAGCAAGCTCGTTTTATGATATTTCCTTTTCTATATAACTGTTTTTTTCCAATTTTTGGCTGTAGCCCAGCAGAGCCAGGAAGGAGCAGGCAGACACTTGTCTGCCATGGGAGCTGAGCTGGCTGAGAGCTGTGGAAAGGGTGACAGGCCCCAGCTCACCTGCAGTCAGTCACTCAGCAGACTTCCTTCTGGTCCCAGAAGGGCTCTCTGTACTTCAGCCATGCACGCAGGACAGTTCTTTCTTTTCTTCCTGTAATAGCTGTGGCACTTCATGACCGCACAATCTGTGAAGCCACAAATGTTTTTCCAAGGCACCAGCTAGACATTTTCAGCCTCCCTCTTATGTTGGATTCTACAATATATCCCTCTTGGCCTGCATCCCAACCTCTTACAGAATTTTCATTTAGTGTGAGCCTGTGCTTGCTCTGCACAGAGCTGCCAGCATTAAAGTTATTACCCAAAAAGGCCCAGAAGCCTCAACTACATGACAAGGTGTTTCTGGGCTTTAGACTGTTTCTTTTTGTAACATCTCTGATAACCTGAAATTCAGTGATCCACAACCAGTCATTCCTGTATCCATGAATCCATGGATTCATCTTACTTTATCTTAAACTGGTAGAAGAAGACAGACACCTCTGAGATGCAATTCATCCCATTTTTTTTAAGCACCAGAGAGAAGTCTTTCTCCACTGAGTGTAGGGGAAACATCAGTGGCTATCTTGGATTACCTCTATTCCTTTAGGCTGTGAGAAGGCTGGATGAGAGGTACCCCACCCTAGGCTATCTTTAGCAGCTGCAAGATTATGAGTGGACAGGGAGTTCTCAACTCCAAAACATAAGAACTATTTTTTACTTCGTTTTGCCCTGCTGGCAAAACAAGACTTGAGGCAGAATAATCATAAACACTTTAATTAGCTGCATACCAAAACCACTATTCCTGGCAATGATATTTCAACAAGGAGGTCCTCATCCTCTTGCATGCACGCTTTCCCTTCCCAGCTACTAGAATTAAAAAAAAATGTAACTTTCTTTTCTTGATCAGCCAAGATCAGCAGGTCAGCCCTTGTTTTCACTTGCTCCCACGTTTATTTAAGGGTTTTTGTTTGGGAACCAGCAGGTCAAATTATTTGGTGCTCTTCACATTATATTTAGATTTGGTTTTGGTGCTACTCTGGTCAAATATTAGTTATGCTGTCTATTTAGATGGATAAAGACAACAAGATCACATACACTAAAAATTAGAAAATAGTTGTTAACTCAATTTGTGTTTCCTGAAAGCAACTTCTGCGTGAGAAGCCTCTGTCCTGGTTGCTAACTCATGCCAAGACCATGGTACACCAGTCCTTCCCCCTCTGTAGGTGTGCCTCTGAAGCTGTTGCAGATAGCCTAGCTCTCTGGAAAATGCTATAAACCCACACAGTCCCAAAGAACAAGGTTACCTTGTCCCCATTACATCCATAATTTTTCCAAAGAGAAACATTGTGGTGCAGAGCCCTGAATCCTTGAAGTGATGTTCCCTAATGCTGTACTTCTTTTCAGGTTTGGGAAAGAGGTGCCATCCTCAAAGAGCCATCTCATATCTCACATCTTTCTTCCCACTCAACTCACACACCAGCATTTTGGTTTGGGTTTTATTTGTTTTCCATTTTTTCACATAACATTTTCAAAACCTAGATAAACCATGTTGCCCTTGTGTAAAATGATATAAATCATCGTAAAGCATTTACATTATGTAGCTCACCTGTTCAAATCTATCTGTAAAATATTTGCACTGTGTAGTTCACCTGAAGACATCTACTTATGAGGAAAGCCTTCAGAATATTATTATACTAGTAGTCAGAGAAGGAAATATCACTTCGTAAAAGATAAGCCTTTGTTTCTTTACTTTCCTATTGTACTCAAGATGCCACTGAGTATGTAACAGCAATTCCCTAAATACCTAATTATTATCTTACATTCATATTCTTTCCTGCTTCTCTGGCTTTGGAGAAGGAACTGAGGTATTTAACTTTCTTATGGCACTAGTACTCTGTATACCAAAAGTTCTGCTGCTTCTTTTCCAGTACTTGGTGAAATCCAACCCTGCATCTAGTGCCAGGTATGTGATCACACTACTCTTGGAGGATACAGATGGAAAGGAAGAGCAAATCACATTTTTAAACATTACACTTATTGACAAACCTAATGTGCTCTCTAGGTACAGACTAGCAATTGCTTGAAAATAATGACCATTCCTGATGCTCCTAAAACATTTTCAATGTTCCCTCCAACACTGGTCAATTTATCTACAGCTTTCTCCCTTCAAAGAACAGATATCCAAGTGGACTGACTGTTCTCCACACTTTCATCCACGTTTTTCCCATCTGTCCATAAAATATTTGTAGCCCTTATCATCTTTAATATTCTGCACTTGGAAACAGTGAGTCCTGTGGATTCTCTGGATGTCTCTGACCTATACTGCGTCAGAACTCTAATCCCTGTGCGTGTCACAACAAATATTTAGAGTGTTTAAATGGAGCCTTTGGTTTAAATCTCATTACATATAAATGTTCTTGCTAATAGAGTGAAGATTTCTTAACTCAAACCACATCCTACTCTTTAAAATCCTTCCAGACATCTATTGGGCCAAACTCAAAGCCAAGTAGAAGCGGTGGTGGAAAGGCATAAGGTCATGGTCTCTCCCAGGTGGATGTGAGCCATTCACTTCTCTAATGTGTTACAATTTGGTTTGTTGGAGCCAAGACTTTTCCTGACTTTTTTTTTTCCTATGGAGTTTGAAAATCTGCTGGGATGATTTACGTGAATAAAAATGTTTATCTTTGGTGCCTGTGAGAGGTGTCAGTTATGGAAATGTACTAATCTAGGCCTTAATGCAGGTTCTCTTCTCTCCTACACAGATGAAGATAATATACATTACGTATCATGAAACAATTTCTCAGCTGTCATGAGTAGTAACACTTAGAAGAGGAAAAGAAGTAACCAAGTAATTTTACTCCTTCTGACTCTCAAAGTACAACATGTTCACTGATTATTTATTGCTCCCCCCCTATGATTTATGACTCAAATCCAGTTAGCTTAACCTAACAGGCAGTGTTTCTCATCCTGTGTAACCAAGTAGCATATTGCAATTTGAAGGACACAATGTGAAGCTACACCGGACTGGTCACAAAAGGACTGGACGCACAAAAGCATTATACTGTTCATTATTACTGGCAATCTGTCCAATCACGTCCAGGAATAAAACTTTTTATTAGTCAAATTATTCTCAAAACACTTAAACATCCCTCCAATTCTTTCTTTGGCAAAGATGACAACTTTACAGCTGCCTATAAATCTCTAGCTACAACATATTGGTAGATAAAATAGAACTGAATTCTTCTGTGTACAGTTATCTGTTATACAGACGGAGCTATCTCTGGGGGTGGGATATCCTGAGACAGTCTATTTAAGCAAAGTGTAATCCAAATGGTGAACAGAATTATTTTTTTCTGTGGAGAAGTTCGTAGATATACAGTTGCCATGGCAACTGCATTTGGCTCTGGAGAAGGGAAAACAAATGGCTCTTTTTAGATTGAAGTAAAATAAATTTAGTCTGGTTGCATAGAAAAATTGCTTTTTCACTCTAGTTTCAAATAGTCCTTCTGTAGCAAGCTTCCTTAGCTTCCCTTTTTAGATTTTAGGGGGCTTCTTTTCCTTTTTTTTTAAAAATAGTACATCTATTGGAATTACACCTCCCTTTCCCTGCCCTTCCCATATCCAGAACATGATTTTGTGTTCCAAAATTCTAAAGATTGCACCCTAGGTGAAAAATAATAGAACCATATTTCCTGCATCTAAGCAGCATAAAAATGCAAACTTATATTCTTAACTTTATCACATCATAGAAGACTGGAAAAAAGTGGGAAAGAGCTGTTATAATCAGTCTATTCAGCATTCAGTATATCGGGACTGAAATGCTCTCTGTGTCTGCCGTGAAAGATAGCCAGGGTGATTTTTTGTTCTGTTGGCAGCTGGAGAACCAAGTAGATTTTAAACCTTTGGTGTTGTATATCCTTTATCAGCTCTCCGTTTCCAGCACTTGTGCGTGCATACCCCTCCCACAATCACGCAGGCCAGCACAACAGGTATCACTGCAATGTACCAGGACAGACCAACAGCTGAAAATGTAAACAAATTTAATATTAGAAAATTTTTTAAAAACCCAACAAACTCCCAGTCCTCTAAGCTCAAGTGGGCAGAGGAGAAATGACAATAAAAAGGATGTCTGCAAGTTAACCTTCCAGCAGGGCTTATCAGTTTTGAAAGGAAGAGATCTATTAATTGAGCACTCTGGGAAGTGTGTTCATGAAGACAGGAGGAAGGATTGGAAAACAACAGAGAGTGACAATTTAAAGTTCAGTATTTTGCACACACCAAACTTTCTGAAACCCTGATTAGAGCAGCTGTGTGCTTTCTATCTTGGTTTGTTAAAAGCAGAGACATTCCAAGCAGGAAATCCAAGCACTGCATGGAGTAGGAATACTTAACAATTAGTCCACCCTCAAATTGTATGAATACTTTTTTCCTACAGAGCAGCTTATAAATTAGTAATAATCAACCCAAGACTCAGAACTTCTTCCCAAATCCAGCTCATTTCCAACACCAGTGTCTGTCCAGACCATTCTGGATTATTCCAATGTACATTGCCTCCTCTGTAGTTATTCCTGTGTAACTCATGGAAGACAAGGACAGCACAAGATCCAGCAAAATGAGTACAAAACTTCATCATAGGGTGCTGGGGTGAGTCATAACTGATAATGAAGTCTGAAAGTGTTCACATGCCTTTCTAAGACAGAGTGAGCAAGCTTTGGTGGTTCACCAACGTCATGCAAAGAAACAATTAGCATTGCTTCACATTGTTTATACAGCTGGCTCTTGGCCAATGGTTTATCACATTGCAACATTAATTGCACTGAATTTAAGTCTTCTCTTCCCATGACTAGGAGCCAAAATAACAACACCCATCATAATTTACAGTTCTTGTTATTTTGGCAGCAGTCTGTGTGTGAAGAAAAGGAACATGTTAATAATTTATTCTGTTACTGTCTTCTTTTTTCCCTGCTTGTTGAGGAACTGGAGGAGATTTGGCCCTGCTGCATAGAGAGTTTGACAGTAGTCTCACTTATTTCACAAAGTGTATCTAAATTGGAGTCTTATCCAATAAACAGATATACCAGCACAGAGGGATCCTTATCCCTGCATTTACTGGAGATCAGTAAATGACCTACAGAAGGTGCATTTTGTGAACAGGCTGTATCAAAGGCTATGGATGAAAGAGGCAATCAGATTTTCCCCAGGCAGTAACTCATCCCAACAGTAGCTCTTACAGTATAAAAAGATCAGGTGATAATTTAGGATTTGAATAATAATAAAAAATATAAAAAATTAAGCAGTAAAAATAACTACCTTCCTGCTTGACCCTTGTTGGCAGTACTTGATATCCATATGTGTTCCGGGCCACACAGGTAAAGTCTGTATAAAAGTCCACTTCTTCAACAGAATCAAAAATCAGTGGTACTTCAATGAAGTTTTCACCATTTTCTACAATTTCTCTGGAAGAATAAGAAAGTTTTAATGTTCAATATTTTAATAAGATGTTTTTTCTCTATTTGAGATGTTCATTCTAACAGCACATTGCAAGAAAATGCATTGGATATTGGTTCATTTCTGAACCTGCCCCTCAGAATTCAAGAATGCCTGTTGTCTTCCACTCAGCTGTGCTAACTACTCGAGTCTCAGCGGGCAGTACCCATCCTGCACTTTTTGGAGTCTGGAGGAAAAAAAAAATCTGGATTTGTCTTGCAAAAATAAAGAAAAGGCAGGGAAAAAAGGCATATGGAATTCTGTGTATCTTTGAGCTCACTTCACAGCGTTGTTCAAGGACCTAATTCCTTCTCTCTGACCACCTGAGGTTAATTCCTATGACCAGCTGGAAAAGGACATATGGGGAATATAACCATGCAAATGTTCTCTGAGAAAGCTGAACCATTATTCCTGACTATCACATACTCAAAGGCAGTATCACAAGACAAGAAACTGTCCAAGAAGTTTCCAGCTAATTTCAACATGATTGTTTTAGGAGTCCCACTATGTCAAAGTGGTTTTTTAGCTGGAGTCTAACACTGTCCCTTGATATCTTTTAGTCATTACCAGAGCTGTTGTCCAGCTGCTCTTTAATGTTCTGATCATGAGTCTGCATTGCTTGTCAGCAATGGAATTCCTTGGGTGCTCTTTCCAGGAGTTCTGTGCCAGAGATTTCTGCAGGGAATTTGTTTTCCCAGTGGCATTTGAGCTGTTTTGTCATGCTGCCATAATGAGGACTTCCAGCAGAACTGGGGTGTCTCACACACTGTGGGTCCTGCAGGAACCTCAGCTGTCACTGTCCTTGTGCAATTGCATGATACTATACGACAGCAATAATGATAGTGACAGGCATTACAAAAGTAATTTTTCAAGTCCAAGTAAGAAAGTGCTGCCCTATTCTAAAGCCAGCAGAGACTATAGCTGCTATATATTTTAAGGTTCCTGTCCACAGGTTCAATGCATTTTCACTTATCTGTACAAACAAGGTTATACATCAATTTTCCCAACCATGCTGTGGGGAATGGGAAAACACAGAAAGGCTTGGGCATACAGCTGAGTCCCTATGTTACATCTGGCTGCAGCATGGCCAGGCTGTTATCTGGCACTGGTGGCCACAAATTGCCAAAACCATCTCACAGCCATAACGGTTAAACATTCTTGTCCCTCAAAATACAGATGCCACATCCCCAAAATGCGTTGGAAAAAGCCTCTAACCCATGCTAAACCCTAATCAATTGCCAGAAACCCTTTGGGGAGGTGCTAGCTGGTTTAGCAAGTAACAGCTGAGGGAATGGCATCCCAGAGACAGGGAACCTTTTGGGCTCTGTCCACCAGTACAGGCAGAGCCACCAGGCAAGGGTAATGATCTTTTTGGACTCTCTGAGCTTCATGAAGCAAGAAACAAAACAAGCTGACTTGGTCCTCAATGAAGAGATTTGAGTCAAAAAGTTTAGCTCACATTTACAAAAACACTAGAGGTGTGCCTGGATGTAGTGAGTTACACTCACTACAGGTAACACATCACAGGTACAGAAAGCAGGTATCTTTCCCTTTCCTAGTGGGAAAAGCCTTGAGGTATGCAGCTATGAGGCAGATGGAGAAACCTTGAGGTGTGCAGCTATGAGGCAGCTGAAAGAAAGCTCCTCAGGATGAGGAGACTCAATGACTCAGGGCAAGAGGATGTGGAACATCCTGTTTTTCCCTCCCACCAGCATTCCCTTCAGTGCTACCCTGTTCTAGCACTCAGCGAGTGTCTGTGTGAGTCAGTTTAACTCACTAATGTGGAAAAGAACAAGCTTAGGGGGGAAAACAATGCTATTTAGGGAAAAAAAAACCAAAAACAAAAAAAATTCAAACCACTAGATAATTTTCTGTTGTCTTAGTGTATTCAGAAAACTTCATGGATGTCGGGGTGAGAATGTCGCCACTTTGCTGGCGTAGGGTAAGGAGAGAGATAAGAAAAGCACTGGGAAGAATCAAGTCTCCTTGCTTTCCACTGCAGTCAGCCCTTGCAACAGCTCAGCTGATCAGGAAAATGTGCTTGAAGTTTGTCTCAAAGTTAGCTCATTTGCAAAATACCATGTAACAAAAAGCAGAGATAAAGAATGAATTTCACTGACTGGGTTGGGCTTGGGGTTATTTTTTGCTTGCCTGCCTTTTTTTCTTCTCAGCTCTCACCTTCACTTCAGATCTGTCCATTTCCCATTTCTTTACCTGTCACTCAGCTGCACTGAAAGCCCCTGTAGCGCTGCAGTTTAGAACAATAAACACAAGAAAGCACTTTCAGACTTACTGTCTTTCCCCCTCTGTAACTCTTTGTTTATAAACCATGTCAATACTGGTGTCATTTGCCAGCCATTCCACATCAGTTTGGAAATGGCTGCTCAGCCCAACAAACACTTTGCATGGGAGAGTCATCTGGGATCCTGTCAAAAAAGGAAAGATTGAAAAACAGTTTGGATACATGTGAAGAACTACTCTTTCTTTTAGTGAAAACCAACAGCTCCAGTAGGAGATCCCACACACCTCAAAAATCACTTCTTTCAAAACTGAAGTTAATCTCCAGATTGCTTTTGATCCCCACTCCTTGGCAGCAAGACCCTTGAGTGTGGCAACCTGTCCTGCTGCGAACCAAACAATTTCCCTATTGCAACACTTAGCAACTCTTGCACTAAACACATTCCCTGGAGGCAAGGCTGTGTCCATCCCTGTGGCCTTGCCCTTTCTGACCTACTGCAGCCCAAAGGGTGCGATTTACCCCTCTGGAGCAAATGCATTAACCAGCAGCACAGCTTCACTCAGAGATGCTGTGGGTGAGGACATTCAGATGAAGGTGGGACTTCCAGGGATGAAGTGATTTTGCAAAATCTCTGAAACTTTTTAATGGCTATAAGTACTGTAACTCAGGGATAAGGAGACTGCAGACTGATGTGTATCTATATTTTATGGAAGTATCTCTATATACCCAGAAGACAGCATCTGGTTATAGACATTAAAAAGCAAAGAATACTCCAGCATTGACCCTCAAGTAATATAATTGAGATAAAAAACCTACAACAATTTATGCCAACAAATTATATATATAAGAAGACCTGCTCTAGTTTTTCTCCGACTAAACGTTTCCAAATATGCTGGGCCTTACCAAGAGCAGCTGATGTTGTCTTTTGGGCTGGATACACAATTATCGGGATAATTCTCTTCTCTTGTTCTTGGCAGAAAAAGAGAACAGAGTCAGTGCTAAGACAAAAGAAAATGTGGGCATGGCCCCAGAATCAGAAACGTGCCACTTCACCCAGCACCTGTCGTGTCCCAGGAAAGGATTTGATTGCTAAACCCTGTGGCAAGCAGCGATACTGCGGTTCCAAGCCGGAGCCCCGCGGCCGTGAGGACAGAGGATCCCGATCCTGAGGGACGGCGTGAGGAATGTGCGGCGCGGGCGCCCCCTGCCGGCCGCCGCTCTCCTCGCCCCGCCCTGTGGCACAGCAGCACAGCAGCCCGCCTTCCCCTGTGGCACAGTGCCTGTCCCCGCCCTGTGGCACAGCGTCTGTCCCCGCCCTGTGGCACAGCAGCCTGTCCCCGCCCTGTGGCACAGCGTCTGTCCCCGCCCTGTGGCACAGCAGCCTGTCCCCGCCCTGTGGCACAGCAGCCTGTCCCCGCTCTATGGCACAGTGTCTGTCCCCATCCTGCGGCACAGTGTTTGTCCCCGCTCTGAGCCACTGCCGAATGTCCCACCTCCGCGCTCCGCCAAAGCCCTGTGCAGTGACACACCCCCTCCTGCCCACAAGACATCAATTATTCAGCTTAACAAATACGGCTACTTGCAGGAGAGATCCCCGTCCTGCCAAAGGTGCTGTGGGAGCCCCATCAGGGCCAGGACAAGCACGGCTTGGCATGGCTGAAAGGCTGAGCATGAGCTCCTGTCAAGGGTTTCATTAGCAAAGGAGAGGTTTTCTTATGTGCTGTAATGTTTTAATACGTCCATCATTGAATCACAGAACCACAGAATGGTTTAGGTTGGAAGGAACCTTGAAGGTTCCTAAAACCTTTCCTAAAAAGTTCCTAGTGGTGCTAGGAACCCTCCTGCCATGGGCAGGGATACTTTCCACTAGACCATGTTGCTTAAATTCCCATCCAACCTAGCCTTGAACACTTCCAGGGAGGGTAGGGAGGGCATCCACAACTTCTCTGGGCAATCTGTGCCCCACTACCCTCACAGTAAAAAACTTCCTCCTAACAGCTAATCTCAACCTGCCTTCTTTCAGTTTGAAGCCATTGGCCCTTGTCCTGTCACATCATGCTCTTGTAAGAAGCCCCTCTCCATTCTTCTTGTAAGCCCCTTTCAGGTATTGCTAGGCCACAATTTTGTCACACTGAAGCCTTCTCTTTTCCAGGCTAAATAAATCCACTTCTCTCAGCCTCTCCTTGTATGAGAGGTGCTCCATCCCTCTGATCATCTGATACTATATTTACCAACAGTCTCCAGTTGAATTGTCCTGGTGATTTCATACGCCACACCTTCAAATGGAAATGACATCTTACAGGTGTAATACCCCGCATCTGTTGGTAGCACAGATGTCATGATCAGAGATGCTGAACCATTCAGAATGATGAATCTTTCATTGTCATCTTCCAAAGGCAGAGTGTCCTGGAGAAAGGACAGAAACTGGTATCATGACTCAGATAGCTGTGGTTGTACCCTGCGTAACTCTCAGACAAACTATCTCTGTCTCTCTGTTATTAGCAGTTCACTTATCATTGGGAAATCTGAGCAGTTCTGCTTTCCCACCAAAGCACAAGTTCTTTTAATATGTATCCATCTCTAAAATACCTTATGGCACTATATGAAGCGTGAAGAATTGCTATTTTAATCTATCTATAATGTGTGTGCATAGCTCTTCCATAAAGTGTACATTTTAAGATGGAAGACATATAATAGCCTCTTCCTTGAGTCATCTTAAGAGCAATCACACAAGGTTTTGTTACCCATGGAGGTTTTCACAATGTTATCACTTTCCATACACGACCTCAAAATAGTAATATTCTAAGGCATAAGGAGTAGTATTCTAATATTTGTCTTTGAAGAAAAATACTTATAATTATGCAGGATTTCATGTAACTGTTACTTACCCTATAAACTATTAGAAATTCCTGCTCTGTATCCCTAAGGCTCTGTTCATACACAGTCTGGAGACCTGGGAGAAATTATGTTTCTTCCTCATGAATGCGGAGTAGCTCTTTCTTGCATTTGTAGCAAGAACCATATTGAGTGGGGTAGCCTTTTGCTTAGATAAAGTAGATTATGTTCCCACTTCTGAAAGGAGTCCCAAACAGCAACATTTTCCTTTTATGATACAGATCATAACCTAGGCACTGCAAGCCAGTCTGTGTATTACATCCTATGGTAAGGGTACAGCTGCACAAGGTAGAGCATGTGATCCTAGTGGGAGTGTAAATAAAAGCAAAGCCAAGGTATTATGCAAATGGAAGAAGAATCCCCTGCTCTCCAGTATGAAATTGAACAGCAAAGGATGTTGTATTTGATCTTAGAGGCACAATCAGGCTTGCCTGCTTGAAAAGCAGCAAACTAGCCACTTTGGCAAGAGAACACTCCAAGCATTATGTAATTCATCCAGTATTTCCAAATGGTGTATTCCAGTTGATTAATGAAAGCTAGCCCACCTGAACATGGAGGCAATATCCCTGCAAGGTCCTACTATGGGATTCACTAGAGGGGCCATAAAAAGAAGCAGAGTGCCAAAGAGAAGGGCCTGATATCAGGTGGTAAACCCTGGAGTTGGGTGTGTAATCTAGCTTTATTAACAGTTGCACTACCTGTGAGAGCAGAAAATATGTGGAACACTTCATCCTGTGCTGAATGTGCCCCAGAGAACTTTTCGTGAAATATATACCTCTGCCCCAAAATTCCCAGTATATTACACTCTGCTAGTGACTGATGAACTATGCTGAACATGATGTTCAGAAGTGTAAAGTGGAGATTTATGTGCCAACTTGGGATGAGGCTATGCACAAAGAGGAAGTAAATGTTCTACCTTGTACCACTTGAGCTCCAGGCTTGTCCTGTTTGGTGTAAAATCCCACAGGTCAGGGCAAACAATCTTTCCAGCGGTGAAAGTGAAGAGGACCTGGGGATAGGCAATCTCCCTAGCAGCTGTTTTCTCCACAACTGTGAGGTGGATGGAGACCTCGGCACAGTAGGAGGAGTTCCTGTCAACAGAACAGGGAGAGGTGAGCCTGGAAGAGTGACTGAGGGGAACTCAAATGACGCCCTTGGTTTCCTCCTGACTCCATTTCCCTCCTTAACAGAGGCCAAGACTGAGATCATACCAGGAGGAATGCTGGAAAATCACTGGTACTGTTCTTTTGGCACAATCTAAACATGTTGTTGACACATCTGCTTTAGACCTTCAGTCTTTTCTTTTCTTTTTAGTACACAAGTTTTCTGTGTACCTTTAGGCTGCAGCACAATTTTAACTTTGTGAGAAGGGGGAACATGTTAACCTGAACAGTAGCAGGTGTGTCAGGAACCCTGTCCCATTTCCTTGGAAGAGGTTTTGGCTGTGAAAATCCCAATAATTAAATAAAAAGCTTAAAACATGTATTACAGTTACTATTGCACAATCATAGAAATTTCTGTAAGTACATATATAATTTTGTGTAGCAAAGAAGGCATTCTGGTTTTGAAAGGTTCACAATACTCGACTTTTCTTTCTGACCCCAAGTGACAATCACTTCCAGTCCCAAGGAAGACCGCACTGGGAGAGGTAGATGTTTAAATTCCATCCTTTGCAACCTCTGGAAGCCTGCTTCAGAGATGCCTCTATTCAGGGCAGTGCATGATTTGAAGGGGCCAGTGAAGCCAAGGGGGCAGGCTGCCACCTCCAGGAGAGCAGCTGCAAGCAGACAGACTGACACTCTTGCCAGGGCACTGTGGCCATCTGTCACGTAGAGGCCAGGTGCCCAAATCCAAAATACAGTAATTTCACGAATACAAGCCGCAGCAATTTGACAAAAATTTTGGTGGAAACCCGGAAGTGTGGCTAATAGTCGGGTGCGGCTAATATATTAATAATTTTCTGACATTTACAACCCCAGACGTGCCAGCCAGAGTGCCCAGCCAAGCACCGGCCAGTAAAAGCCGGCATTTCGCAATTGTTACAGTGTTACCGTGTTGCCCTGGCTCCCTGCAGGCAGCACGGGGGGCGGGGAGAGAGGCGGGAGAGCTCTCTTCCCTCCTCTGCCACAGCCCAGGGGAGGAGGGCGGGGGGGGCGCCGCCATTGCCGCGGCCCGGGGAGCCGACGGGGGGGGGGGCACCGCCATTGCCGCGGCTCGGGGAGGACGCGGGGGGGCCGCACCGCCATTGCCGCGGCCCGGGGGGCCGATGGGGGGGGGCGCCGCCATTGCCGCGGCTCGGGGGGGCCGCGCCGCCATTGCCGTGGCCCGGGGAGCCGACGGGGGGGGGGGGGGGGGGCCGCCATTGCCGCGGCTCCGGGAGCCGACGGGAGCCCCGCGCCGCCATTGCTGCGGCTCGGGGAGGAGGCGGGGTGCTTTGTCCGCGCCCGCCGCCGGCGCCACGGGCGCGGGAAAGCTCCGTCCCCGCCCGCCGCCGCTGCCGTAGGAGAGGGGGAAGCTCCGTCCCTGCCTGCCACCGCGGGGCAGCGCCGACCCGGGGTGACCGAGCCCAGTGGCAGCGCCGGCCGGCCCCGAGCAGCAGCACCGGGCTGGGCCACCTGGCCCCGTCAGCGGCCCCTAGCGGGCCGAGCCTGCACAGCCTTAGCTCAGCCAGTAAACCCCGCCCTCCCGCGGTTCTGTTACTAATTGCACACGGGTCCTCGCTGCGAACGACAGAGCGGCTTATATTCGTGTGCGGCTTATCTATGGACAAAAACCGAAATATTTGCCAACACCCAGAGATGCGGCTTATACTCAGTGCGGCTTGTATTCGTGAATTTACTGTATTTGCTCCAGAGAACACAGAAGAAGAGATTTGTGATAGTTCACTGCTACCTTCATTTTACAGAGTTGATAAAAAGATTATAAAGATAAAAGGCTTCCCTGTGGGAATAATTTGCAAAGGAAATGGAATTTGCTTGAACTTTATTAATTCTGTAATAATCTTAGCAACAAAGTTAGCTACTTAGCTCTTGCATGTCTTTTTCAAACGAATTTCACACCATTTTACTAGATCTCTCAGTAGCACTGCCATAGTGTTATGTATTGACAGAGTGAAGAAGAATAGTCCAAAAAGGGGGATTAAAAAGCACTCTTGAACTCAGGTGACTACTCTGCTCTAGAACAGTATTTGCAACCCTTTGCCCTTTGGGCTTCACTATCAGTGTCTTCTCTTCTGCTTCACAACTGAAATTGTTGCTGAGACTTGGGAAAGGCCAAACCAACAGGCTGAGCATGATTTCTTGGCTTGTCCATCTCTTCTATTGCTGACACACATCCCTCACAAGGAGCGCCTAGCAAGTAAGGAGACCATACTCTCCACAAGCAGCTCCAGGGATGTAGAGATATGTTCTCCAACATAAGCCCCAGAGCTAAGTGCCAGAGGTACTGAGAGGTTGGTTGCCTGCAGGAGATGGCAGGGGACAGGACCTGGAACATCTTCAGAAGTTCAGGCTCTAAGGGTGATGGGATTTTTTGTCTTCCTCAGTCCTCAACAAATCCAGACCCTGGCAACTCTTTTGACATGGTATAGTGTGCTGTCACATTGAAAACACTCGGAAAAAAAATTACCGATAGGGCTAAACTCTCAAGTCACTGCAACATCACAAGTCTGGTACCAGACTAGTAAATAAACACTGGGTCTCATGTAAAGTCTTCCAACAATACCAAGTCAGTCAAATTCTGGTTTAAAATGTGACTCCAAAGAAAAGTGAAGAGGAAAGCCACTGCAGAGCCACAATGCCCTATATATGCTTCATAAGGCAATCTGAGGTGCAACAAGGGTATTTGTGCTCAGCAAACCCGCTGCCTGCAGCATGCCCCACTTGCCATAGCACTGACTGGCTCAGAGTAACTAGGAAAAACTCTATACACTATTTGCGTATGAGATTGTAGCCAAAGTGGCAACCCTGTGTCACAATTCATCCAGATTTCAGTACTGGTAATGATAGGAGACACACTATGCACTCCAAGGGTCCTGACTTAGCACATTTTTTCTCTCTACTAGGGTCATCAAGGGAATTATCTTATCCAGAAACTGGAAGTTTAAAATCAAGGTAATACATTTAGACATAGTCAATTTGTTAGTGAACTAGATTTTCTTTTAAATACCCACCTTTTTGTGCAGGTATATACTCCTGAGTCTTCTAGCATCACTGGTAAAAACCAGAGAGCATTTCCTTTTGCCCAGATTCTTGAACCTTCATCTCTTCCTGATATCATGGTGTTTGAACCATTTTTATACCATGTGATATTAGGGGTCAAGGCAGAGAAATCCAAATGTTTGTATCTGGGGGAAGGGCACTTCAGAACCACAGGTTCTCCATGCAGTTCATAGTAGTGTTTGAAAAACCCTCTGTGATCTGAGCAGTTTTCTATATAAATCAGAGATATTTTTACATTACTGTCAGACAGGAACATTAAAAAGAATGGTGGGGGAAAGAGAAGAAAAAAAGACAAATATACACTTACCTGTGTTTTTGACTTGCTGGAGTCTGAAAGCAGAGGCACCTACTGTGCATGTCACCAGGACAAAGAAGAGCCCGTGCATTTTTTTCCACAGGAAATCAGAAGGAAAGGGTGGAAGGAAAGTGTTTTGAAATCTACAAGGAAGTTTATTACAAGACAGATTATATAATCAAAATACTCAACATTATCTAAAGAATTAGCTGCTATTTTTCTCACTCCAGACCTGGGGAGTTTTGATCCATCCTCAGTGAGTAGAAAGGTGTCTCCATCCCTAGTTTAAGGGGACTGAACTGTGGAACCAGAACATCTGGCTTGGCACACGCACTTCTGGCCCTTCCCTTTCACTACAGAAGATGAAAACAGCATACCACAAGATGCTGCTGTCCCCACAGGTTTACAGAGCAACAGCTATGGTTGGAAAAATTTAGCTCTGCCTATTTTGCACTAAGATGTGACTGAGGCACAGGTCAGCTACTTTGAGTGAGCTGTAGTGTAGTAGCTTGGGTGAACACAGGAGAAAAGTAGGCCAAAGTATCTAGTGTGAAAACTTCCTGTTACAAGCAGAGCCAAGATTTCTTGTCTCCAACAAATGTTTCTGTTGGGACAAAAAAATTGACTCTCATGGAATGTATATCCATCTTGCTGCTGGTGCACAAGTAAGTTTTCAGCATGGACACTATTACCATCTATTAAAAAAAAAAAAAAGAAAAAGAAAAGAAAAGGAAAACCCTGAAAACCCTTTCCTGAAAATCAGACAGGGTCGCTACTAAGGGAAAAGAAAATTCTCCTCTGCCAGTCATTCATCGAGTGTCATCTGTATGGGCCTGGCATGGGCATGGCAGCATCTGTGTACATCACTGGATGTTTCTGCTCTGCCATGAGGCCTCAGCTCTTGCTACTTAGTTGATTGGTTATGCTTTACCTCAGTGTGCCATGAGGAAAAATATACAAAACATGCTAGAGGCACTAGTTATGCTCTTTGTAAGGAATTTATGAGAAACACAGTACACATACCCACATGATACATTACACTATTTCCATTTTATATACAGAAATAGAAATTGCATGCATTTAATATGACCTTAAAATTATGATGAATGTTAAATGATTGTACAACTATTTCAAATCAAAACCAAAAGCAAAAAAAATATATTTCTACCAATATATTCAAAGCCATGTTCATAGGTATGCACCTTTGGGCATCTTTTTTTATCCTGTCATGCTCATACTTTCATCATGTTTTTAATCCAAATTTCTCCCTGTTCTAGTAAGTAAACCTATCTGACATCTGATAGTTTGACTACAATAAACTATTTCCAGCTTATTGTCATCTCTCTGCAGCACCACAAAACCAACCTCTTGCTCAATAATACTATTTCATAACCGTAGGTCATCTCCCCTTCTCTTAGGTCTGTGTGGGTTTCCAGGGAATTGGTACAGAACTCTAGCCTCTCTCAGCTGCACCTGAATCAGGTGCTAAAGGCATTAACAAGCCCTATGGTTCACATCAATACCCTGTAACAGGTGAGTTTCTCTTCAGATCCTTTGCCTGGCAAAAATATTTGGTTATTCTTCTCATAGCTTTCTGGTCGCTTGGTTTAGTAACTAACAATCACCATAAGCCCTACACCATTTGAGGGTTTAGGGAAGATTTTCATTCTCAAATTTCAATCAGATCCACTTACCTGTGTGTCTGTAGTCTTTCAGACAGAAGCTATCAGACTGAAAATTCCTAGTGAGGACCTTATATAGGGTTGAGCTCAACACACAGCGGAAATTTGTCTGTCATTGCCCAATCAGATTTGTGTCAAAACCAAATAGCGTTTTAGACCCAACTTTCTTTCCTCCGTAGAGTGAGGATAAGAGAACCAGAGGCACGGACAGAAAGAAAATATGTGTTTGGATTTCCCAAAAAAAGAGGAAATGACTGCTAAATATATGACTAATTTTCCTCTTTTCTGACGAATGGTAGCTTGCATACACTCATGTCTTCATGTGACTATTTCACACACTACCTCAAGTAAAAAATTTTCATGGGTAACAAAAGGTGCACTGCAGCATAGTCAGCAGCTAAATAATTGCACAGCAGTTAAATAATTGCAATCTTCACATTTTGTGGTTTAGTAAGCTCTTCATGGACAACATAAATCTTCTGTGATTTCCCAGATCGCTGGTGAATCACAAATGTGCTGATTCCCCTTTCCTCTCATAGCATCCATTTAGTGTGACAGCCTGCATTAAGGGTCTCTTGCAGTGAGATATAAAGAAGTAACAGCTAGAAGCAAACTATGGTTTCCAGGTTCATGAGGAGGAGTAAGAAAATTATTATGAATTGTGGCGATTTTGACCTTTTAGAAGAGGGCAATCAAGTGAGAGACTGCAGTTCCCGGATAGATTAATATCCTCCAATACATCTAACAAGGATCAACACTTTTCAACAGGTTTCTTCAGAAGAGGTCTGCCCTGGCTATCTTTTTATCCAGAAAATATCTTGATCACATGCAACAGTATGAGGATTTCAAGTTTCAACTATTTATCTGGAGGTGCAAAAGTCTGGTTTAGAATAACTCAGGAAGAAATGAAAGACAGAACAAGAATTTTATTCTTTTTTAGTAGATGTCTGCTGAGAAGGCCACGTTGTTTTGTGGTTAGATATCACTGAGTATTTATAAACAGAAATATGCAAGTCTAGCAGCTATATATATAGAGAAACTCTCTTAGGGAAGCTGGTGTCATTCTGTGGTTTCACTGTGCTGATGATTCATTTATACAGCTTGAGATGCTGGAGGGTAGCTGTGAAATTCCTAACTTGAAGACCAGACTATTCCCCATATGTCTCACTCGTTGCTCATCTCACTAGATAGATATTTCCCACACCAGGGCTACATGCAGTGCCTTGCTACAGTTGGGTGGATTTTGCTCTCCTTGGATATGCCAATAAAATAATCAAATTTCAAGAAATATCTAGTGTTCTGGAAGTTTCTTGCAACAGAGACTTTCAAAAGGTCTCCACAAGAAATGTGTGTCTGCTCATTATCCCTAGTCAATGGAAGGGGAAATGGAAATTCAGACATCTTGGAATGGGGATTACACCCTTTCTACACGCAGTAGTTAATGTGCCAGCTTCTTATAGCAGCTCCCAGGTTTTGCTGTCTCTCCTGGAAGAAATTACCCATTTACCCATAGTGGCTCTGATAATGTTTGGCATCCAAGAACTGCAATCCCTTGGACTTTGTTAATTATTCTGTTATCCAGTTTGGCTAAGAGTACTTCATGCAATTAAAAACTGAAGAAAATTTCTCTGGTTCACATAAGAATGAGGTGACAAGGCATTAAGAAATACTGAATGTTGAAAGCTGACTGGCAAGCACATGCAAAGTAAACCACAACTATTGCACCAATACATGTTCTTGGGCTTATTGATATGAGCAAACCTGGTTTTAATAATTTATAATACGCCTGTGCACAGTTCCAAGTTGGAGTCTGGAGGAGCACAGAAAAGGAAAGGAAAGAAAAGGAACTCTCCAACTCTGAGAATCACCAAATAACTGTGACAGAAAGAGAAAGACTAAACAGAGGGATTAGCACAATGCACAGCACACTCCAAGAATACAGGAATTTACGTGCTTAGCCAGAGTAATAAGTGCTGACATACCCCAGTTGTATATGACTAAGTGGGAGAAACAGAATGTGGTGTGCCAAGGGATGCACTTTGTCATGAGGGAGTGCTAGTTTGGCCAGAGCAGCCATGGGTGGGTTACAGATTGTCTCACCACTACAGGCTCCTGGGATTTCCAAAGACCCTTTCACTGCAATACAGAGTGGGCAGACTTGAAAAATAATTACAGTAATTTCACGAATACAAGCCACAGTAATTAGACAAAAATTTTGGTGGAAACCCGGAAGTGCGGCTAATATTTGGGTGTGGCTAATTTATGAACAAAAATGTGATATCTGCCCTTACCTAGTATCATACCAGTCCAGTCCCGAGCCGAAACAGTTTGAAATCCATGGCTTCCTGTTGTTCCGATGATGAACCAATCAGAGAACAGCTTATTGCCTGCCTGTGGATGGTGGCGTTACTGAGGGGCGGGGGTTGTTATCGGGGTGAGTTACCTCGGCGAGTTACCTCGGTAGTTCAATAAAAGTGTGTGATATTTCTCTGTACTTTTTAAAGTGTTTTCAGTCTTGTGCGGCTGCGGGGCTGGCTGGGCTCACAGGGAGAGGGCTGGGGGAGCCTCTCACCCCGCAGGGAGAGGGATGAAGCGGGCGATCAGCTCGCAGGGAGAGGGCTGGGGGAGCCGCTCGCCCCGCGGGGCTGCGAGGGCTAGAGCGGCCGCTCCTGTGCCAGCACGGAGATGTGGCTCCGCTCGGAGCTCAGCTGCCTGCCCGCGCGGCTGAGCGGCTGTTTAAAGGCAACGCGGATCCATTGGGAATGCTCGCAAAATGACCACACTATTGTTCCTGTCTTTTTCGGCTTGTAAATAAAGGGTGTGTCTTTTTTCACTTGGAAACAATGTTTCCGAGGTCGGCAGTAAGCCAGTAAGCCCCAGCGATCCCGCGATTGTGTTACTAAATGACGATTTTGTGAAAGTTCGCGGCGAACTAAAGTGCGGCTAATATTCCGAGTGCGGCTTATTTATTGACAAAGACATCAATGTTGCCAACACACCGAATATGCGGCTTATACTCTGTGCGGCTTGTATTCGTGAATTTACTGTACACTCTCAACAGTGGAACGGTCAGGGAGGGGGAGACCCTCAATGTAGAAATCAACAGGGTACAAGGGACAAAGTAATGTCTAGAGAGGCCCAGAGTTTCTATGCACAGGCACACAGCCATAGACTGGTGAAATAAAGAAATTATTTCTGAAAAAGTGGGGTTTGCTGGATTTTATTTAAAGTGAAAACCATCCCTGGGCACAGCCTACTTGATTTATGATGCTATGTGGAAAAGCAGTGATAGAGTATTGTTGCAAAGCTGAGTTTGTTGAAAGCAGTAGTGATATTGTTCTCCCTATAAATTGAACTGAAGAGGATAATCTAAACTACTAAATAGTGACAGTCTAAACATCAATGCATCCTAGTATATATCTCTAATGACCAAAAAAATGTTTAAAAAGTTTCCTACTGCTCTTCCTTCTCTTATAGATAAAATGGTGCACTGAATTTTGATCAGGGATGTTGTTAGGGTTAGGGATCAGAGAGTAAAAGAGTTCCAGGGACACTGGGGATGGAAAAGGCATGCCAAGAGGACTATAGCTGCCCCTATATCTTTCTAATCTGGTGCACATCCACAGAACCATTCAATTTGGAAAAACCTCTAAGATTACCAACCATTAATGCAGCACCACCATGTTCATCACTAAACCCCATCCCCAAGTGCCATATCCACACACCTTTTAAACACTTCCAGGGATGGTGATTTCACCACTTCCCTGGGCAGCATATTCCAAAGCCTGTCCATCCTTTCACTGAAGAAATTTTTCCCTGCTACAACTTCAAACCCCCAACTTGCTACAAACACGCTGAGGTTCCTGCTTCTTTCCCAAGCTATCAGCCATCCTCCCTACTCAGATGGAGCAAGCTTACAGCACAGAGCACTCTCCATGCCTTAGTGCAGGGCTCCAGGCAGGGCTGCAGCCCCCACAACGTCACTTGTCATGGCAGGGCTGGGAGACAGGGCTGGCTGGGAGCCACAATGCCGAGGAGAACAACAAGCAGACATTTCCCACAGCTTTGGCATTCTCTCAGACCATAGGCAGTGAGTCAGTGGGGGCAATAGGGACATGCTAGGAAAAAAAACAAGCCTAAGACTGCTGACTAGCTTTTTCTTTTCCACCAGTTCTAAAATCATAGTGTTTGCTTGCAATCATGACCAGTCTTTTTTTTAATATGAAAAAACATAATATGCTCTGTGGTCTTTCATGTGAGAAGTGTTGAGGGATTTAAAAACACAGCAGTCATTACAACAAGCCCACAGTAACAGCAGACAGAGGAGGAACTGTATCCAGTTGAGGACCATGAAATCCTATAGAGTTACATGAGCCAGAACAACCGGGACAAAAGAAAATTTCTAAACCAGTTATGGTGCTTGGCTTAAGCAGCCAACCCAGCAAACAGGGATTTCAGAGGCAAAGAAAAAAGCAGATGACAAAGATTTTTGTTCATAATTGCCTTTTTGTTGGCTGAACTTAAATTTAGTAGGTAAATAGTAACTTCATAGCTATGAAAAACAGTGACAAACATATGGTCTGTGATAAAGAAAAAATTGAGCTTGTTATGGATCAAACATGATTGCAGGTGTACTGGGAGGGTAATAGTAAACATTACTTTTTTATTATATGCTCCTGAATCAAGTATTTGTCTCACCAAGAAGATGAAGTTATTTATGTAAGGCAGGCAGTAAATCTTCCATTTGTCTTAGATTTACTGTCCTTCTGACATACAAGTATATATCACACTTGTTTTAAGAAGCAGAGGTATGAATTACATGTAGCAGGTGCAATTACCCAAGGTATTTGTTCTCTACTCCACTACATGAATGTGTAATTCATTATAACAGGGTTTGGAGGGGATTGGGTTGGGAGACAACACATCAAAGTGCATATGGTATAGAAACAGAGACAACAAAGTTTCAGTTGTACTTGGCATTCTCTCGTTGTGCTTGTCCTTTGTGTAGTGTCACAATGACCAGAAATTCTGACTGGCATCAAGAGTTGCTTAAGAAAAAATTGAGCAAGACTTGCTCTGGATCTGTGATATGATGGAAGAGGGGGTTATAAATAAATAGCAAATAATTAGATGCAACATACACTGCTTCTAAATGAAGAGGCAGGGGAAGAACCAGTGTATTCAACAGCAGGAATTAGGAGAAATCAAATCAGTTCAGAAGAAATAGAACCAATGCCAGCAACACCATTGTTCTAAAAAATAAATACAAAAGCAACCAAGTGATGTTGCAAGACCATACTTGCAAATAAAGACCAGATAGGCCCAGTCAATCTTTTTATCTTTTATCTGTTCAGTTGGTGAATACACACCGTGAAGCACTGAAGAAAGTCAGATTTTGTATCATTATTGAGGTTAATGAACACATTTGTTTTAATAAAAACAGTTACCATCAGCCAAGCTTGGAGTGTTCTGTTACAACAGCTGACCACATAACAAGAGTACAAATACACATGGAGTAGCAAAACTGATATTGGGAAGATTTCCGCCCTCAAATGCCCTTACTTATGCCCTTCTCCAGCATGCTCTGTACCAGGTTGAAAGGGAACTCATCATTTCAGCAACTGTTTTTAAAGACTTTGGGAGGATTTTACACAAAACAATATTGAATGCTATTTGTTTAAATCTTTGCTATCAATCATATCTTGAAAAGATATATTTTAACAGTAGTATTGCTTTGCAATGCAAATTTTCCTTAATTACAAGCTGGAAGAGTTTTCATTCAGACTTAGTTGATTGGAAGGCTTTGCCATTTGCAGGAAAATTTTGGGTAATTTTCATTAAAGTTTGCAAGAAACTGGTGGGTAGTTTTTCCTTCAAAACATTCCTGGATTGAGACCTTCCTTCTAAATAAAACTAAGATCCCTGCTGGTCCTTCTGGCTGTAACTTCCAAGACCTGTTATCTCAGAGACATTTGTTTCACTGGGGACCAGTAGAGCCCTGCACTTACTTTAATGCCAGTTCATAAGTGCTGAGCCATTTCCCTCGTCTCTGCAGAAAGTTGAAAGATCCAGGGACCTTTACAAGTTTCTGTTTTGATTAATGCACAAGTTTTGTGAATAGACTTCCCAGGGAGAAGGGTTTCAGCAGGGTATATGAATTATGGATATAGCTCTTGGCTTGATACCGTAGCTATGGGAACAAAAGACACGAAAAAAGGGGGAATTAAATTTAACCATTTCATAATGATATGGCAGCAGTGTTTGGAACCTTAACCATTGCTTGTCCCTTGAAGTTGCTAATGGCAGCTCTGCACAGCAAGGACATGGCACTCGGTGGTTCAGAGCTGCTGCCTATTTCATGATGTTCTTATGGTACTGGCCTGAGATGAGAGGCTTGAAATTACATGTCCCATGCAGAACCCAAGACCTTTTGCTGGACTTTTAAATATCAAAGTGAAATACTGAAGATAACAGATCAGTAAGAAGGTGCATAGTTCTTGGCAACTGTCCATACATAGACTGAGACAAAGAGAAAGAAAAAAAAAATATTAGAGACATATATGTATCCATACATAGAGAAATCTAGAGGCTGTCACATGATGAGGAAAGGGTTGTATTCAAATTGCAAAAGTCCCCAAAAGAAGGGTAGACAAGCAAGCCCTGCAGGATTTCTGTTCCTGCTCTGCAATCTGTTTTTCCATTGCTCCATGCAAAGTGGAACAGCTACAGCGTGCTGGCTGTGCTCTGTAGGAGCACCACAGTAATCTGGCCAAAACTCCTCCATGTAAACTGATGAATATTTGTGATAACTCAAAGCTATTTTACAACAAAACACCAGCCAGAAAAAAGTGTACTTATTATTAACACAGCTAATAGCATTTTAGTGATGTTTTCATGTGTAGGGAGAGCCCAAGGGCTGTACTAAGAAGTATTTACTTTATATAATAGGACATAATTAAAATTTTCAGTAGCAGCAGTGCTGAATCATTTTAGATCAAAATCCATTAATGAGTTTGCTGATACCATGATAGACATGATACTGTGTCTATTAGGGGCTGAAAATATCTGGCAGGGCCCCTGCAGCTCAGCATTCCCAGAACCATCAGAATGAGGATGGCACCCTCCAGACCTTGCTCAGACCATTTGTCTCTTTGACCTAGGGTAAATTTACTTCTTCATTTTTCCAAATAACTACTATAAAAGACTATTATTTTTCTAGTATATCCTCATAAAATCACTCATTTCTGAAGGCTTTGTGGAACAGAGGAAAGGTCTGAAACTTTCTGGCACCGCGATCTGCCAAAGGGAGATTCTCATTGCTTTCTTAACAATGTATGCAACCAGCAGTTTTATCACTCTGCTTAGTTTGACCCTTTCAAAACCTTGTAATGTTGTAATGAAGAAAAGTGCCTGGCAGAGCTCTGCCTTAAGGCTGTGCTTTCTGAGAGGATGAAGAAATACCACCTTGAGGAAAGAATTCTGTTAATGTGCCAAATTTGATGTTTATGTAAGAGGGCTTTTCATCAGAAGCTGGTGCATAGGAGGAATAATGAACTGAAGAGGTTTTCAACACACCTCATGCCTCATTTAGGATCTGCAATGGATAAGGACATGTGGCTTTGGGTTCAGCTATTCCATGTTCAATAAACAAAATGCAGAGTTTGCAAACCCTGTAGTGTTTATGTGCATTGTCAAGCCCCTTTCAGATATGAATCTTTTTCGATATGAACAAGTTCATCTGCAGCGAGTGGATGCAAATTAATCTATACCCTGAGCCAGCTTCTAATGTGCCTCTGATATACATTCTTGTCCATCTCTTAACTGCTCTTATCCACAACCTTAACCTCTCTGCAGACCTGTATCCTCCCCATGCCCTTATCAGTCATGCTGCTATAACCAGATCACTTATTTCAGTGGGGGATTTTGCACAGAGGTGAATTACCTAATGATACAACCACAATAACGGGTAGGTCATGAGGAAATAGGCCAGGACACAGGAGACAGACAAGGAGCAGAGTGGTACAAATGCAGGAGAAGCTGTTGTTCCCATGAAGAGTTTACGTCATTCTCTCTCCATGTTTATACCACTGTAGAGAAGCATCTCAGCCACAAATCTGATTCTTCCATGAAGGTTGTCCACATTGCAGCCAGCAGCTCCTGTGATATGAAGATGTTTCTTAGCAGTGTTCAGTAAGGATCATAAGGATCTCTACTTTCCTGCCCTGAAAATGCATGCGTAGATGCACCTATGCACATGCTGCAGCTAACCCAGGAAATAACTAACTCTTTTGCTAGCAAAAGGCTTTGTAAGACAAGAACAAAAGGAGTTCAGGACCTTTTGCACATCAGGAGACAAAGCAGCATATTGTTTATGGGGAAAGAGCTCCCTAATAAGCAAAGTAGTAGAAAGCACTTCCAGGTCTTCTTAAAACCCTATAATCTGTCATAGGGCATTCAACAGTCAGGACTTGCAGGAGTTGTTTGCAGGAACACTGGAGTTGTAGGAATAATACCAGTGGGCCCAGGACGTCCTGTGCTTTGTAGGGCACTGCCTGGAACATGCACAAGTTTCCTGAAGACTTGCGGGAGCAACGCTTGACAGCTGACGAGAACACACGGCACTTACCGGCAATCTGTGCTCATGTGGGAGACAGCGAAATGGAATCTATGGACACTGATTGCAGAACAAAATGTACTGTACTTGCACTCCTCACGCACCCTTCCCCTGCTCCAGCACAAGTGTGGAGCTGAACATGTGGATGGTAGCATCATGTTTGAAAACAGTTCAAAAACTGCAGCCCCAATTCAGCCCATGCCAAACCTCACGCTTTGCACGCCGGCGTTTGAAGATGTAAGACCTCAGGTTTTCTAGGTGAGAGAGGTAGCCATGAGTTCACCAAGAGCATCCCATCACTACTCAAGTAATAGGAAAACACACTTGTGAAATACAACCCTGTGACTGCGGTTACTTGGGCAATATCTCCTTGCAAGTATTCATTGATCTGCTGTTCCTGGGGGTTGTCCAAGATTGCACGTCACCTGCCCTGTTCCGGAAGAATTGCCACACAAGAGGCTTCAGCTTGCTTCCTCTTTACAAATTTGATTTTGATATGGTTGCTTGACAGCTGAAAACTCACCCTGGCTGAAATGATCCAGTTTTCAACTAGAGCAAGTCAGCAATGCTGTGGAATGAGATAAGAGGAGAGCACCAAAAAACATCCAGAATTCACTCCTGGAAATCCTTCCTGGAAGAAACCAACCCAAATGGCCATTATAATCACTCATGTCCTAAAGTTTTATGTGGCCTGCTGATGTATATTTTCAATTTTCTTCTGCAGTCCCTAGGATATAGGAGTTTGGGAATCAAATTACTAATTATGACATTTGCAGGACATCTGTTGCAACTAACATTACCTGCATAATTTTCTCCTAACAACTATGACAAGGAATTTGTTCCACATTGTGGCATGCTTCCAAACTATTTTTTCCTGGCTCCAAAAATAACAGTTCTCTTCTCCATCTGTGATACATAATAAATATTCATTTTATCATGAATCCAGAGGTTTTTCAGCAGCATTAGAGACTGGAACAGTTTGAAATATCTTCCCATTTGAACATTAAAGAGAAACATACTTTACACAGAACATGGCCCTATTTATTAAAAAAAACCAAACCAACAAACTAGTTTTCATCTTTTTTATTCTACAGGTTGGCAATGTTCAGTTAAAGTACATTCTTCTTTCTTAGTTCAGACACCATATCTTAGTATCCACCAAAAAGACAGCTGGTATCCATCTGTCTGTGCCCAATGACACTTACACTGCTAACTTTACCTTTTTTAGCTGCTTGTTCCCTCCTCTTCTTTCATGTATCACATGCTGTTCACTTCACGGATGTGTACTTTCTTTATGCATGCCTCAAATGCATCAGTTCTTAAAATTAGTTTCCAACAGTGGTAAAATAAATGTGTTTCAGCCCATCAGTGTAGGTTCCCAACACATCATCACAGACTTTAGGGGGAAAACAAATCCATTCATGTATTTATTTACTCACACAACAAGGTTAACTTGAGAAGATCCAAACTGGGACATTTGGCCTAAACAACCTCAGATCTGGGCACTGAAAAAATCTGCGCCTCTCCTAGCACTACTGTAGTCACTTCAGGACAGCTAAACATTCCAGCACTGCACAAGCCAAACGTGACAGTGGGGGTAACTCAGTCAAATACGGCCAGATCTGTTTGTCCAAGTTCAGTTCTTGAAGAATTCAGACATATTCTCTCTATGAGGAAGAGTCTAGGTATCTAAGCAGGGTCTATTTACTCAGCATTTTTATTTCCCTGCAGTACCTTTTAAAGATCGTAAGTAAGCTCAATATAATTTTTCTTACAATAAAAAAGCAATATAAAACTGTAATAAGTAAAGCAATATAAAAAGTGCAGTATATCTATGGGAAAAGCTACTGACATTTACACTTGCACTATTTCAAGATTAACTTGTGAAATTATACACTTGCAGTTCTACAGTACTCAAGAAATAACAGACCTGCCAGTTCCCAGATCTGGAGATCATAGACTTAGCAGAGAACAAAACATAAGATTGTTGCGCCCCAGAGGGACCCCTTTGGTAAATGACAGCAAAGTGGACTACAAACCATTTCAACCTTGAAGAAATCCAACTACTGATGCATTGTGCTGAATGCACAAAGGGCTGTGCCAGTGTTTGGTGCTGTAGTAGGCTGCAAGCAGCACCCCAAGTCAAAACGTTCCGAGATCGGCTGCTCTCCTGAGCAAAATTAGACACAATGCCTTTCCAAGATGGATGGATCTGCCACTCCAATCATACTCAGATGAAGTAGGCTGAAACTTTTAAGTGTAGGGAAGTGAGAATTTTAATCTCTTACCAGAAGAAGACGTTGAAATGTATTCCTAACACATCTAACTGATAGCACTTAGACAAAACCTTTGGAGGTTTTGGTGTTTGGGTTTTGGGGTTTTTTGAAGGGACAGAAACAAGAATCTAAAGGAGAAGTTAAAAGGATGTCTCCAGTCTTACCCAATGTCTCTTTTAGAGGCTGTTCCCTACCAACTGCTGCAAAAAGTGTTGTTCCACCAGTCTCAGACAAGTATGAAGGGAAAGATATCAAGGTGCCACAAATGAATTTTCATGGTTGCCACCTTTCTCTCTTGAAACTTCCTCCCACAACACATCTTAAAAAACATGTAGTATGGAGATAATTTCACCAATCAACTGAGTGCTATATTTCTACTCAAAAAGATTGTTACCTTCTATCCATTACCAGGAATTTGCCTGAAATAATCATCGAAGCAGCAATATAGCAATTACATAGAAGGTCCTTCCAGGAAAAGTCTCCCTACTTTAGGAAAACCACAGCAGAAGTACCAAGCACTAGAATTAATCAAACTGCTTTTTAACTGTGGATGGATGAAATTTTGAGTTTTCTGGAGGCCTTTTTATAGTAGGCTTATATGTTAAAATCTAATGAATCTGAGAATGAATACAGTCGTTAAAACTTTCCAAGATGAGATTCACAACCTCTTGTTGTAAAATAGCAATGAAACCTTCTTCAACTGAAGATGATGTTTTGAAGAATGATGTTTCCTAGGGTGAGATTAGAACTTAGAAAAACAAGCTTGCTTAATAGCACCCTATTTCAAATCCAAAAGGAATTTCTCTGCATTTGGTGCGTGAGAAATGTCAGCACAGACAACACTTCCCAAAGTAGTGAAGTTGCCTATTAAAAAAATTCATTAGTCAAGCCTCAGAATTACCACAGTCAACTTGAAACCAAGTTGTGAACGTGAAAGTATAGCATTTGCTGATACACATTTTACAAATGGCAAATTTAGAAACAAGATTTAGATTTTGCCTGCTCAAAACATCTTAGAATCAGAGAATCATTTAGGCAGGCAAAGACCCTTAAGGTCACTACAATAAACCTAACACTGCCAAGTCCACCATTAAACCATGTCTCAAATCATCACATCTATACTTCTGATGCTGAGCAAATGCCCCAGCTGCAGTTTGCTAGGAGAGGTCCTCCTGTTTCTGCAGCACTTACGTTTTCTGCAATTTGCAAGGCAATTGCCAAGACAATGCTGCGTGTAAAGATTCAGCCTACAGCTAATATGTCTTGGACCTGGATTTGGCCACAATGTAAAACTCAGCAATCCACATAAAATGAAACAGGATATTTCCATTATTTGGTCCCCAGTCTCTTGCAGATTCCCTCTAATCTCACTGCAGATCTTGCAGGCTGTTATTAAATCTACAGAGTATCAAAACTTCCACAGACAAGAGGGAAACATTTTGCAGCTTCTTGAAAATACTCTTTTGCTTGCAGCCTGAAGCTGTTTGATTGAAAGCTGGAGTGTCTGCCCACCTTGGCACGATTTGCACCAGGATACGTGCACAGTTACACACTGCTGTGCAGAAATCCCAGTGCCACACTGTTGTATCTTTGCTAGAAGTAGCAATAGCTGCATCCACTAAAAGAATTTCCAGTGTGTTGCTTCAGCCCATTACTTTGCAAAACAAACACTGCTTTTTGGCAGAAATAGAAGTATGATAGCCAGTTAAGGAAGGAAGGAAACAAGGAAGAACAGACAGCAGGGAAAAAAAAGAAGCTGATAAAAGCAGAAGGGAAAAGAAACATCAACAGAAACACATCTTCAAGTAAGACTGAATTTACAGAAGCCGCAGAAATACAAGCATCTCAAACTTCTGAGAAGTTAATGAGTCCTGCAGGGCCTCAAGGCATTGTTGGCAGAGACAAGAAAGCTGCATCTCCTGCTGCAGATGCAGCCAGGTGTGAGAAGATCCTAAACAATAGGTGTAACCCAGCTGTAGGATCTGCTGATGGGAGTTTCCCCTATCTTGGCGAGCCCCAAGGTGCAGCACCAGGTGCTCACCAGCCTACCCAGAGCCTGTGACCTCCAGCTGTGGGGCACAGCTGTGGGCAGCATCCAACCACAGCTCCCCTGGCATGCAGTCACTGGCATATCTACCCCTTCCTCCAGAGAATTCTTGTGTATTTGGCCTCATCATGCAAGCATCTTGCAAGATACTAGGAAATCACGTTTTCTTTCCCCCAGAGGAAAGGAATAGGAAGAAAATGTAAGTTTAAGCCATTTCAGTTACAGGAATGGGAACACCATGGTCTTCATGACTAGAAACAAAACTGAAGCTAAAAGAGTTGGTTCTATTTACAGAAGTGGGGCAAAAAGAGGGTAACAGCTTCATTTTGTTCTCTGCTGCAGTGAATCTCAGCTGCAAACTGATCCCAGGGGAACAAGATATTGGACTGATTTCAGTTAAGAACCCAAATTGTGAGACATCCTCTGTGTGTGATCAATGACAACTGAATAAAGCCCTGTTTGATTAATTCATTGATTCACATGTGGATGTGCTACAGTAACACCAGGGATCTGCTCCTTTTGCCCAGGTGCTGTGGCATGAGGGGTTATGCCCACCACGAAAGTCCCCAAATGGAATTTGTGAAAAAATCTCTTTTGTAGTGTCTTCAAAAAATAAAGATCAAGGCATGCACCTTTAGGAAGAAGACATGTTTAAAAGCAGTGAATAAATGCTTTTCCAAAGACAAGCATGAAAAACAGATAACCAGAGACCAGGGACCCATTGTAGGTACTGATTTTACAGCATAGCACTACAACACTTTTTCCTCATTTTCAGTCTAGACCTTTGTTCTACTTGTTTTTTCCCTAGAAAACAACCAGCTTATACCTCCTCTCTAATTAAGTTACTTGCCACAAGCTCCCTTGTCCCTCATTGAGCTGGAGACACAGAGGGCTGAACGCCAAGGACTTCTCACCCCTTGGGTTAGTGCACCTTGGAAGGCCTTGGCAGAATCTCTGAGTTGTTGATGCTTTCCCCCTTCTGCCCTAAGTCTCATTATTGCAACAAAAAACAACACTTGGAGGCACCTGCCCAAAATATAGGTGACTTGTTTGTCCACAAGTCTGTAGCTAAGATCTGTGGGTGCCATGGCCTGACAATGATGGGCTTCTACCCAGGGGCAGACGGTTCAGGAGTGAAAACTTTGGCCAGCTGGATAGAACTTCACCTCACTGCTTCATATATAAAAATCACAACAGGCTATATGTCTTTTCCATCCTAGTCTTTTCCTTTTTAATCAGAAAACTAATTTTCTATTTAACTGATACTTCTCATGAGAAAAAATGTCTTGTGCAATAGATACTCTGGTCAAGGAAGGCAAGAGGTCAGCTTGACTGAGACAGAATGTTTTCTTTGATTCACCCTGCAACACTTAATCAATGGCATAAAATTTAAAAAGCACTTTCATCCAGTATGTTGATTTTTTTACATAGACCCAATCCCTCAAAAAATGTAAATGTAACCTGATACAACACATATCCCTTGGAGACAAACTTTATGAACTGGGCTATGGGAGAAGTTGTCCATTCAAAATGTACTGAATAGGGATAATGAATACAGCAGCATGAAAATACCTTTAGAATTCTAATTAAAGTTAGCATAATGATATACTCATGGTTATTACAGAAAGCAAAATATTACAGTTATTAGAAATGAAGAAATTATTTTTGGCCAAATATTGCAATGTGTTTGTTTGAAGTTTTTTGAAACAAAATGCTTTTAAAATTCTCTTCTGTAAAGCAAAAAAACAAATCTAACCTTTTGTTCTTTGATAAAAAAATTGCTTCTAACTCTACCTCAACAGGAGTGTAGAAAAGTACATTAGTATTTTTGAACCATACAAAATTGCTGCAATTTCTCAGAAGATAAGTACCTCAGATGCTATCAAGGTGTACATAAGGTCAAAAACTAATTAATGACGATAAAGGAAGTTTTTGAATACTCTTATGAGGACCATCTGTTGTAGAGTGAATATGGCTCTTCAAGATTAGTCTACAAATGCTGAGCAGTAGAAAGAGGTGTCTGGATTAAGTCAGGAATATTAGACCCCTGTTATATTCAAAATTTTCAGCATTTTTTAAAAACCGTATGCAGCCCATGACAAGCCCTGCACTGAGAAGTTTAGTGTCACGGTAATCATGTGAAAAAAACCCTGATGGGATGTGGGTACCTAAACCCAAGCATGCAGTTCTCTTCCAGACATCCAAGGTATCTGAGACAATCCCACCTCCCTGGGGACCCCAACACTTCAGCTGCAGCAGCTGGAAGCCAACCAGAGTACCAAAGGACGTGAAGGCTTGAGGAATTCTTCAGCAAATATTCCTACCTTAGGTCATCCATAGAGAGATGGTGTGAGGAGCAAACCTGGAATTCATTTCTTTGCTCCTTTGTGCAGGTTACCATGCAATACAGGCAAAGTTGTCCCCTATCCACATTTTGGGTTGTCACTTCTAACACCTGAATTTGTACATTGGTACCAGTAAGGAGCTCCTCCCCAGCTGCAAAGGCTTCAGTGCCTGAAGATGAAGAGAAGGTGTCCCCCCGCCTTCCTGGCTCATTGTTTGTAATGCCACTGCCATCTCAGGTCCCTGATCTCATGAGCAGAACTACTGATCCTTCCCACACCACACCTGCTCATGCAGCACATACTCACCTGACATATTTTACAAGAGCCCTTTTAAAGCAAGGTGACACCAATGAGCATTGCTCTCAATTTCATAAACTGCAGCTTTTTAGGAAGCGATTTCCAGGTTCAGCCATCTCAGCACTGCAGACTGAACCTAGAACAATGCTGGCCACTCTAAGCTGTGATGTCCTTGCTCTGAATTGGAGCCCTGGATTTCAGATTTACCAAATCCCTTCATCTTAAAGATGTTAAGAACTCTGTTGGAACCTGATTGCTGGCTTCCATGATTGGCAGTGGGCACGAGTTTATGCACCTCACTGAACATGAGTTTAAATGATGCCACTGAACAGATGTATGACATGAAATAAATCACTTCATAAAAATCCCTGGAGTTCTTGCTAGTGTAAAACTGAGATCTGGCACATTTTGAAGAGCACTAGAAAAATGTTTTTATCTGAATGGCAAATAATAGATGAATTCATGCTTAACTTGCATTTTTCCATTTTAGAAAAATTAGTTTAAAAAAACCAATCACAGCAGCACAGTAATGATAATTGCAGCTTAATTACCCATAACTGATTCTTTATGCCCTGAAATAATTTATTCTCCTTTTATACTTGTCTCTGATATCCATTAGAGTCATTACAGCTGTGAGTCTATAATTACATATTTTGCATTTTAACATTCTATGCCAGTATGTGCTCTCTTCTTATCTTTCAGCTAATTTCATTACTGAAACACCAAGAAAATTTCCACATAAATTTTCCAGAAGGTTTGGGGGTAGATCTAGCACTTAATGAAGCCTAGAGAGACAGTCCTTAGGACAGAGCTTTTGTAGGTGCCCACCAGTCTGGCTTTGCCAACTGCTCTTTGTAGGCTGCACCATGGTGGGATCATCAGGGCAGGAAATCTGCCTTCAGGTTTGGGATCACACGTCAGCATTAGGTGGAGGTTAGGACACAACTGATTGGGGAAGAAAGGTTAGATAGTGTCTATGTTTTGTTTGAAGACAAAGCTGAGAAAGCTCTTGACAAGGCTCTTCTAGGAGGACCCAGGTCCACTTCTGCCTGGTGGCAGCACCAGTAGGAGGCACAGGATTGCCAAAAGCCAGGACTTTTCCTTCTTGCAAGTAAGCATGCTCCATGCCAAGCTCTACATGCACGTGTCCTTTAGCAGTGGTAGAAAATTTGGTAAAATCATTGCAATAAAGCAGAAAATGTGCTCTTTGCTCTCTCACAGACCTCACCTTGCTAAATTCCTTCCTGTCTCAATTATCAAAAGGTTAGTCACATCTGGCTCAAAAATGTGACCGTGTGGGCCACACTCTACTTCCTTCACCCATACCCAAAGAGGCCAGGGTGGTTTAATGGTTGACTTGAAGAATCCTAAAACTAAAAACCTCTTTTCCAGCTATCCTTTTGACTCACTAAAAGCTGCCAAACACATCATTTACTCTTTCAGCTTTGCCTGTTTGTAAGACTAGAGTCTTGCTAACTATACTGACAGGATTCTAACAGAAATTGACTGTAACCTCCCCATGACAAGAGCTAACACAAGCAGCATTTACAATCCCTTCACTCCCACAGCTGTTTCAGAGACAGAAATGCATTTTTGTTTTTTCTACGGGTAAATGGTCTGGGCAAAATTGCTTGGGAGATGCAAATATTAAAATAAAATGGAAGTATGGCAATGCCTTTCAATGGACAAATTAAGCTGAATGACAAGCACGAGATTGGGCAATATAAATTTCACACAGAGGGCAAGTAAAATCTGAGCCGCATGCAGCAATTGGAACAAATCAATCTGATTTTCCCATGCCAGATATTTACCCCATAGAATCAAAAGAGCCTGAGAATGAAACATTAAAGTGAATTTCCTACTAGAATTTAACAAAGAAAGTACCCTGTCATTTCCTCAGCTGGAAAGGGCATATTTTGATTGAGCCGGGGATTTATTTTCTTAAACAATGAAACACCTTCCTCCCTCCTTCTCTCCCAAGTTTATTATTGTTTAGACCAAGAATGGGATAAACCAGTAAGATAAGGAGAGTAAGATTATCAGTATTTCTGGGGCAGAGTTTTTACCCTTTAAAAGCTTATGCTGCATGGAGCCACACAATCCTGGAGTGAAAATTAGGTGACTGCAATTATTACCTGATATTCAACTTTAATTCCCCCAACCAGTAACCTTCATAGCAGTCCAAGTGGCTACAGTGGCTGTGCTAGTTTTGGCCTGAGGCTGCATTCTCACACCTCCCCAAGCAGCACCAACAGAGCAGTGTGTAAAAAGAAAGTTTTTTAAAAAAATTAAGTTAAAAGAAGACAGAAAAAGAAAAGAAGCTTTCCTGCTTTTAATGGGTTGACATTAGGCCAAAAGCTGTGTGCTGGAGCTCAGCAGTGAATTTGTACATACTGGAAGACAGCAAAATTGAACGTAATTACAGCTGCTGAGCACACACAGCTCTTTGAACCTGCATCTCTTCACACACCCCAATAAAGTTCAGCAGGCCAGGGACACCCCTCATGTGAAGCTGGAATCTCAGTCACAAAGCATATTCCTCACAGGCAAAAGAAGTCGTCTCACAGTTAAGTTCCCAGCATTGTTTCTCTGCTGGGCTGGTTGGGATTCCCTGGCAAAGTAACAGCCAGCAGCAAGTAGCCCAGGCTGGCCATGACAACTGCTCGCTGAATACCGCTTAGGCAAAGCGGCACCATTCAGCGCTGGTATTTCTTCAGTGATTTTAGAAAAGATTAACAGCTTTGGGCTGAGATGCTGGAGCTCACAAGGCACTGGGCCATAAGGTAGAAATGCAGTGCCATTACTGCTACTGTATTTGTTGCCACGGAGCATTCTGAGACTGCGGAGTCTTGTGTTGAATGCATGGTGCCAAGTCCCCTCTCTGCCATCAGCTCTTTTCTTGCATTTGAAGTTTCTGCAACTTCAGCCTCTTTTCAGCAGTATTACAGTCCTCATCCCAGACCACAACATGAATACAAACAGAAGAATTAACAAAGTCTCTGCACAAAACAGGACTTTATCACCTTCACATACAGTTCTGTACAATCCCATTGCTCTAGCACATGACTTTCAGTAACCTGCTGAAAAGGGTTGGCTGTTATCTTTTCTAATTTGGATTTTTGTTGCTTCGATCTCCTGGGTAAGTGTTCTGCACTTTACTAATATTTAATTTGCATTTTTAAAAGCTTTGAAAAAAAATGTTTCAATTTTGACATTTCTTTCGCTGGTTTGACTAATTCAGTTGTTAATTTTTAAGATGCACATGTTCCTTTGCTGCACTGTTTGTTCTCTTCTGCCCAATGGACATCCGTTCCTCCCTTACAAAGTAAAACTGTGTGTGTCTCTCACCACAGCTACCTACGCAAGCCCCATAGAGGAATGAGATCTGCTACATGGTTTCCAATGCTCTTATCTTTTTTTATTTCCTTCTTACTGCAAATCACCATAATTGTGCCTTTCTTCACAGAAGCACAAAGGTTTTCCGTGTTCTCCTTTGCCTCTGCCAGCGCCTGCTCCAAAATTCACATCTAGGGTTGGCACTTTCAGCTACTTACTGCACACTGGAACAAGCATCAGCTCACATCTGTCTTCACAGCCAGCTAACAGTGCTCACCAAACTGCACCTAAGCATGTTTAACAATGGGTCAGGGATGATTGAGGAAAACCAGCAGCTCTGAAGCAGCAACTGGAGTGGAGCCAGCAGGAACCTGACCAGCAGTTGGCTAGTCCTGAGGTTTTTTAAGCTCAGTCAGTACCTATCCTTGCAGAAGCAGAAAAGCTGTGAGGCTCATGGATTTCAGATACCTTTGTCTACAGGAAGCAAACGAAACCCTGAAACATTTTTCAACTTGCACCACATCCCATGCCTTCTGCAGATGAGAGTGAAAGGAAAGGCAAGACAGAAGTCTGGGACCACAGACTTCCTCCTCCTTCTCCTCCTCACAGAGACCAGCCTATTCGGAAGGAAACGTCTACTGCTTATCTCCACTGCAGAAAACAGACACAGCCTGTGGTGGAAAAACATGGGCAAAGCCCAAGGGACACAGTGGGGGTGAAAACAGCAACTTTGCATCAAACCTCCTCAGTATTTGTGGCTTACAACTTGGGAAGCCTGGCTTTTTTGGAGCCACGCTTTTATGCCATGCAAGAGTCCAGCTCAGGACTGCTGTTCATTGCACCCTTGAGAATAAGCAATGCCAGCTTACAAAAACCACATGCCTGAAGGCAGTGTGGCAGGAGGGCACGTTCACAGTGCACCCAAGTTCTCCTTGTGCAACTTCTTTCCGGGCCCACACTCACATTTCTAAGATTTTCACTCTCCTTTCTCTGTAAAAGCAGTAACTGCAATTCTCAAAAGAGCAACTGCACCGGAAGATTGGGCTTTAAGAAAAAATCAAATAAAAAAACAAAACAAAACAAAAAAACCCCAAAAAAGCCCTTAAAACCCCACATTTATTGTCAAAGTCTCTAAATTATGAGATCTGACAATAAGTCTTTAGTTCTTCTGGTAACATGCAACTAGGCAACATGCAGCTTGATTTCTGCAGCCAGTAGATATTCAAAGTACTTTCCACATACAATAGGTGTCAATTTGACTTTATTTAAGGAAAAATGGGGAAAAAACAGTAATTTCCATAATACACAGAAGACAAGTTAGATAGCACTGCAAAAAAAAGGCTGAGTGTTTTACTTGTCACCAGTCTGCTTTGCAGCTCTACGATTAGTAATTTTAATGCAGTTTGTAATTTTGTATTATTGTTTAGCATCTTTATAATCAGCAGAGTTTGGGGTTATAAATCACAAAAAGTGTACTACTACTACTATGAAAAACTAAAAAACCCACAAAAATCACTTTCAAATAAACCATAAATATGTGATGCACATTAGTGTAACAAAACCATTTTTGTAAACATTTTCTCCAACATAACATGTGCATAAGATAAAAAATAAAAACACTGCAGTCATACAAGTTAGGGTTACTTTGACTTAAAGATACAGAAAATTATTACTTATTAAAGCTTAAAACTAAACCTAGGAGCTTTTCTTTTCTTCTTTGCTTACAAAAGCACTGTTTGAAGAGTTCGATGTTGGTATACGAAGTGGTTTTGTAATACTGTTTTTACCTTGCCATGTTGGCACTTCTGTGGAGGCAGAAGCTGCCAG
The DNA here is from genome assembly GCF_009819885.2 of Catharus ustulatus. Lineage (NCBI taxonomy): Eukaryota > Metazoa > Chordata > Aves > Passeriformes > Turdidae > Catharus > Catharus ustulatus. The sequence goes on along the minus strand of NC_046222.1, from coordinate 94,410,021 downwards.
ATGGGCAGACCCACTGAAGGAAGGAGATTTCCACCCTCCCCCGGAGCCTCAAAACTTCAACAGCACATATCCATGACCTGGGCATCCCTACAGCACTGGAGCATCTTCCTCTAGGTGAATAGCATCAGCTTTCAAGGACTAGATTAATTTTGACCACATAGCACTGGAAGATTTAAATCACGCAGACTGACATTCGATCGAATCAGCTTCGGCAAACTACACTACAGGGCAGCTCTGTGATTACACCCATGTCTACCATCACGCTGCATTTCCGAGTCCCCTTTAGTCATTATAGTACAAAAGGTTGATCGTTCTTCTGGCTGACCACACCGGGCCCGAAAAGAACACATCCTTCACCTTCAACACTATCCAAAAGTCATACAATTAAAAAAAAATAGTTCTAGGTATTCCTCCGCCAGCAAATGTAAGGCTTTCTTGAGTTTTGATTCTTTTTGGGGGGTGGGGGAGTGGGGGTTGCTGTGTGCACACGCATGCGCTGGAGGTACGCGTTTACCGCTCGCTTTTCGACCATCTACGATGTTCGAAGGAGAGTCTTCAGCAGCAGCGCTGACCGGGGTTGAAGGATTTACAGCAGTCAGATTTGACACCAAAAGAAGGGTCTGTTGAGTCTGAGCTTTGCACACTTGGTGCTCTTGGCTCTTAATTGATTGTGTGACCAGTCGCTCGAGCCATCAGCTTGACTGAATTGAAGAATATGTGTTTAAAAAGCCCTACCTGTCATGCCATGAAGGAAAGTTAACCACAGCAGAAGACAAAGCCCATGAAACACTGAGAGCCTGTTCACTGAATGAACAGCTTAAGGCAGCTGTCAGCAAAGTACCCCACCAAAGGAATTAAGGAAAAAAAAAAGAAAAATAAAACAAAAAGGAAAATGGCTGAATTGTGACACTGTGCATTATTACAACACCAAGAGATTATTATACACTCAAGATTTCTCAAGTAATGAACATGTAGCCACTAAACAAATTATTACTCTCAAGACATTTATTAAAAATGTCAGAACTTATTCATAAAATAAAACTGACTTAAAAAAAAAAAAAAAAGAAAGGAGAAAAGCCAGAGCTGGGATCTTACATCTAAACACAGGTATACGCTGTTTTTCTGAATAAGCAGTATTAACTACATTCTTAAAAGAGTTTTAGTGCATTGCATTCTTAAAAAAGAAAAATATCACCGCCCCAAAATGTTTCCTACAACATTTAACAATTTATAGAACTAGCCTAGTTACTTTTAACCTGCCTGTTACTAAGCCCATGTGTTAGAAGAGTGAAACCTCTGGTTTAGGCTAAATTCAGACTTCTATTAAGGACGAAATTGGCTTAAAAAATGCTTGCTTTACCAAATTTTGTAAGCAAATTACATTAATCAGTGTCTCACTGCCATACCACTATGACTATTGCCCCAACGGACTACTCTCTCCTCCTGCTGAAACTTGCTATGCAATAACAGTCAGAAACCTTTCAATCTGGTAGTTTTGGTATTAAGATTAAATTAGACATTAATGGTTTTCTTCTAAAAACGTATAAACTAAACCACCTCTTTTATTTTATGCATTAAAAACAATGAGGTAGGCACAAAAAAATAAACATATGTAGTTTGGATTTTATTTCTCTTTTTTTCTTTTTTTTTCTTTTTTTTTTTAGTTCTGCGAGTGCAGACTGTGGTAAAACTGTTGTTGCACTTCTAGGTTTAAACAAAAATTAAACCTTTAACTGAGGCAGTGCTAATACTGTGACATAACCAAGTTCTGGCCTAATACAGAATCATTATAGAAAATGAATTTTTTTTTTCCTTTTTTTTTTTAAATCACCTGCACATGTTTCAGGCAACACCTGGTACACAGAAAATGACTAAAGTTATTGGCCAGGCCAAAATAAAACTGCAGAAACAACAACAAAAAAAAACAAAAAAAACCCAAAAAACAAAAAAACCAAAACCCTAAGAATTCCACCCCAAGACCCTTCCCACCCTCCCTGTCCCCAAGAAGAAGATATCCTAGTCACTGTGTCTTTCACATTTTATAAATATTAACTTCTTAAAACCTGCACCCTCCTCTTTGTCCACATATTGTCACATTACAAAAAAGAAATGTCAATTAAATACATTGTTAACATTACTAGACTAGATCTGCCCTCTGTTTCAGCCAGTCTGACTCTCTACACCACTTCTCACCTTCTCTTGCCTGCCTCCTGTCCACTCAACAAACAGCATGTTCATGGTAAGCCTGGTTTGTTTTTCTTCCTTTTTTCCCCCCTCCTCTGTTTTAACACTAACAAACAGAGTCCTTCAAATCCTAGGAACACTGGAGCTGAAGGGAAAAGAAGACCTGTAGCTTTCTAGCGTGATCCCAAATCTCAAAGACATTGTAGCACCTGATGGCAATATCTTTACAGCACCAGCTGCCTTGCAGCCTCAGTTGAAAAACATAAAGAAACCTAACACCAGTGATGCCTGCACACACATTTACACAGAGTGCTGCACTCGTGCAGGTCTGTACTCCAGTTGAAAATAATTCCAAGTTATGAAGATCTCAGACTCTGGATGTCAGCAATTCCTCTCCAAATCCCACTGCTTCTACCAGCTCAGAAGTGAAGTCCTGCCAAGGGTCATGAAATAGACTTGACTGCTTCCACCCGACCGCACGGAGGCAAAGAAAACCTGCAAAGAAAAGAGATGGGCAAATTCAACAGGTAGGATTCAACAGCAGTGGTTCCAATGCGTCTTCACTGTCCCAGGTGATTGCAGTACAATTGCAGTGCTGGTCTGGGCTGGTGGGGATGGAGCTGATGCTGCTCACAGCAGCAAGGAGGGTGCAGGGCTCTGCGTCTGTGTTAAACAGTGCTGTTAACACATCACTGATTTGGCTACTGCTGAATAACCCTTGCTGAACAGTATCAAGGGTTCCTCTCCAGCTCCCTCACCCCTAAAAGGCCAGTGGACTGGGATGGGCAAGAGGCTGGAAGGGGAAAATGCTGGGACAGCTGACCCAAACCGACCAAATGGATGTCCCCTAACATACAGCATCATGTACACCAATAAAAGCTCAGGGAAAGGAGGGACATTGTGATGATGACATCTGTCTTCTCAAGCAAGCACTATGTGTGGAAAACATCTGGACATCCACATGCCCATGGGAGACTATTAACTCTTTATTTTGTCTGGCTTGCAAATAAAAGCTGTTTTATTAAACTATCCGTATCTCGATTCATGAGTCCTTTTGCCTTCTATTTTCTTTCCCTTCCATGGGAAAGGGGACAGAGCTTCAGGCTGTGGCTGGGTGTTTGGCTGCTGCTCAAGGTCAACCCAACCTGAGTACTCAACTGAAGTACAAGTTTATCATCTTGGCAAAAAGCTGGGTGGGAGGGAATGTACCTTGTCGTTGCGTTCACATAAGAATTTGAGTCTTTGTGCCCTTTTGTGCATGAACACACCATCCAAGTGTCCAGTTTCCACCGACCGTATCTCAATAGCTTTTTCTCCCCAGCCCATGATCTGGTTAGATCGGATGTATGCTTTGGAAAGAAAACAGCACATTAGGACGAGGACAACAGGAGGAATGGAAAAAGCACGGAATATCCTGACACAGTCCAGTTGAAAATGAGCTGCATGTGCGTTATTGTAGCTACACACATGTTCAGAGTGCTATTTCTGGCCTCAAAACACTCAAGACGCCTAGAAAATACCTTTTTTAAATTTTAATATTTTTTGCGTGTTTTCTATGTTATATAGTTATTCTTTGAGCATTCATAACTTTATAACCTTTAATTAAACGAAGGGAACATTGAGTTATACACAGGCCTTTTCTTCTAAGTCTGGGACAAAGAGACATATTAATTAGGTGTTGACTAGGAGAAAGCAGAAGCCAAGGTTTAAATAGACTAAGCTCATCCACAACAGTGTGTCCTAAGCACCAGCTCTATGTCTTATGTGTTATTTTCCCTCCTTGATGAAGCTTGTCAGCAAAAGCAAAGAATGAGAGGGAAAGGTAAAACTAGAAAAAAATGATCAGCCTCTCTTAATAGGAGTAACAATTGAAAAATTGATCTCCCTGAGAAAGTCAACTGAAAATAATTCTGTGTATCTCATGAGACGTTCACATTAAGCTCTCAAAGTAGAAATATTATTATTATTATTTGACATACTGCATCCCTTTGTGCACAAATAAAACAATAAATCAAACATTTTTCCTTAGAGTGTCACAGGTAACCCAGATTAGTAGTAGCATGAGGAAAAAAATTCTATTTTTGATAGCAGTGAGAAAATGAAATAAAAAGTAAAGTCACCAGCATTATAAAAATGTATATTCACAAAACAATTTGATGGACAGTCTTAGGAGTGCTGTGAAAAATAACATAAGGGAACTTAAGGAAGACTAAGCTGTTGCCTCTGATTTGCATGCATACTTTACAGAAAAATAAAAAGGACTTCCTAGACAGCAGAATTAAAAAATATCTAATTTTACAGTACTTTCCTTTTATATAACATATCCATATTAGTTTTCTATGTAATTAAAAAAAATTTTCTACGACAATAGAATGTACACCAACAGTGCATATACCATCCCAATGGAAAATGATTTCTTTTTAAATATCCCACTAGTGCTAACTGGGCCAAATAGTAATTAAAAATTGCCAGGTGAGATGTTCAGATGGTGTTGGTTGCCTTAGTGCCATTTACTATTTCACAAGCATTCAAGTCTCCAAAGACTCTGGAATTTGCCAGCTGATATATTCTGCTTGCTTTTAGATCTAGTCAAGAGTTAATCGGCACAGGAGGGAACATGCTGTGCATCTAACTTCTTTAAATTTCCTCTTGCATCGTTGTTCCTGCTGCCCAAACAGCTATCAGCAATCATCTCCCAATACATGCAGCCATCCCACAGCTCATAAAATGCAACGTGCTTGCCCAACAAAAGGAGAGTGTCACTACAGCCCATGCTTTGTTCTGCATGGAGTTACAACAGCATAGGCAGGACGGATTATTGTGTGTACTTGTGTACTATACTCATTGTTCCCACTCTCAACCTTATTTTGAGCTAGAGAGACGAGGGAGAATGGTGCTAAGAGAGATAACAAATCTGCAGGTGAATTAAAGACATCAAATAAGGTACACCTTTTGTTATCTACACAGACTTGCCCATAATATTTTTACTCATCTGCCACTTTATATGCCTTTATACCGAAAGGCAACTTTGTGACTGTGTAGCAAAAATTCTGCAGCAGCCTACAGAGATCACAGTGAGTTTTTCAATCATGAACTCCACAACTTGACTGTTTGGGTTTTATTCACAAAAACTTCAGCACGAAGTAGATCCATATGATTACTCTTCCCTTTGCACAGCTGTTTTCCAGAAATAATGCAGCAGCACACTCGATGTTCCCTCCTTCTGCCCATGTGCACAGACTCACACTCCCTAAGAGCACATTGTACATGGCTCACCAGAGGCACTTACCAACTGAAGTTGGCATTTCTCCCCACTGCAGAACCACATCCTTGGTTATCCTTCCGTATGTGTTGACATAAACTCCTTCATCCTCGTAGCAGACCAGTAGCTCCATCCCATCCGTGTTTGGGAGGATGATGATTGCATGAGGCTGGATACTACTCTGGATCTAGAGAGACAGAAGAGGAAGTATTTTAATGCTGCAGAGCCTGTGCTACAAGAAAGGAATGGGTTATTTTTGATTTTGGCTGACACATAAGGGATTCACAGAATCACAGAATGGCTTGGGTTGGAAGGGACATTAGAGACCATCTTGTTGCAAATGCACTCACTTTACAAGTGCTGTATCTGCTCCCCTCGAGCCAGATACCACAGTGACCAAGGCTGCAAACCCTTGGAGCAGAAATCCTCTCATCTTAAGGCAGACATCTAAACTGAGGAAAGATTAATTTCTCTGCAGGGATGCCCATTTCCTTCCACGCACAGAAAAGGAGCCCGGGGCAAGCAGAGCAGATGCAGACCTCAGATATACACACTGCATTGAATAGTGCTTGGGGCGGCCCATCTGACACCTCTGTGTACAATGAACAACAGGAAACCTTGGTAGCTAAGGTCACCTGGTCTTTGCCAACCCATCCTTGGGGTTACTGTGTCATTGGTTGTGTGGCTACTGACATTTGCAGGGCACTCAACCATTTAACTGAAACAGTCACACTGGTCCTCATCAGATCTGAGTGGGCAACTCCAAACCATAGAGACTATGAGGTGGGGACTGACAGTGAGACACAAACTCCACAGCACATGTGGCCATATCTGCTCAGACCCAATTTACCACTGCAAACATCTGGCAGTGATTCACAGGGACAGCCTGACACATTGGTCATTTGGGGAGAAGAAAGGGTTGGAGGCAGGGGTGTGATCCACCAGAAAGAAAGAGAAGAACCTAGACACAGCAGCAGCTCTTACATGTGTTGGTAGATAAATATCATAGACCGATCCTGAATCCACATCAACAGCATGGAAGCCAGCGCAGGAGCCATAGATCACTTTTAGTCTCTGACCCTCTTCTACGGTTAGATCCACCAGCAGTGGCTTATGTACCAATTCTCCAAATGACTGTGAGACAACCATCAGTGAGATTTATTTTACTGCTTAGAACAACAATGGGGTTCATAAAAACATGCTCACATGCACACATTGTGGGTTTATTCCTCCACATTCCTCTGGTCCCTAGACACCAGACCCATTAGGCTGACACATCTCTCATGAACAAGGACAGATTACTCTGCAAACTGCTGCATTTCAATCACCTAAGCTATTTTCTTAGGGTTTACTTGGTCCATTTGCTTTTTTAGTAAGAATTGTTTTCCCCAAAGTTCAAGGCAATTTGGCACTCTGCAGCACTTCGATTTGCACAACCCACAGTAACTGTCTGTAAACCACCCTGAAAATGATACTAAGTCAGCTAATTTCATTCTAGCAGTATTCAAAAACAGTCCCATAACATTGCTAAATTTCACTTTATGACTCAAAGAAGTTTAGACTCAGTCCACTTCTGTCCCATGTTTTATTAACAGAGAGAGCAAAGACTTGTGATATTGTATCATTATTAGTTTATGCTCAGTTATAATTTAGACCTTTAAATACATTGACTCTTAGAATTTAAAAAAAACAACCCCTCCCAAATTAAAATATAACACAAAGTTTGTGGAGGTTTATCAAAAAACTTGGAATATGGCCATGATACAATGTCAGAACATTTTTGAAAAAGAGATAACTGCAAGTGGTTATGAGAAAATGGCTGAAATATACTGTACCTTAAAGGCCATAAATTTATGGTATGGCTTTGGTGCCCATGCATAGACTTCCACAGAACTCTTCAATGCAATTACCAAGAACTTGATTCTTTCATATTTTACTGAAATAAAAGAAAACAAAAAGAATTCAGTGTAATTCCAAAGTCATTCCAGTTAGATCAAGAAAGAAGACAATTTATGTAAGTATGAAGAAAAACTGTAATTTTGAGAGTTTAGTAGCATAACATTTTAGGATTGCTACTTCTATGTAGTTTGATGCATTTATGCTATGAAAGTCATTACTCTTACTAGCAACTGAGCATGTCACCACCTTTAGAATTAACTAGTCAGTATATTTATTTCCACTTATTTTTTTCTACATTGGACAGTGCTTAATCATCAAGACAAGAAAAGCCATTTTCAGGGACATGCCAATAAAAGAAGGTCATGACTGTGGAAGAGTCCACTACCAGCAGTTCCAGTCACAGCACTGGCAGTACCAGTTTGAGCTGATGCAAAAATTACCCAGAGGAAAGGAGTAAGAAAGGAAAATTACAACATAATTTCAACTGCAAAAGGCAAGCTTGATATTGGAGCACTTTCCTTTGTCCCTAAAGTCTGAGATAACTCCTCTGAGAAGAAGAAAAAAAAAATTCACATAATTTATCAGAAATAAAGTATAGTTATAATAGTGATCCACGCTACTACTTGCTCTTTTCACTGTGCAGGAAAGCAAGACTGAACTGTAAGTGTTAAGGGACTTGACACTTCTTCAACAGACAAAAAAAAGTCTCTCAACAGCCACAGCTGTACTGACTAAAAACAGAGCTTTTGTTCTGTCTTGTCTAGCTTACAAGACTTCCTGGAATTTTTTCACAGGGAAGACGGGGTTATTGAACAAAACCACCTCATGTGTGAGAGGGGACATTTGGTAATTCTTTTATTTGCTCTGGGTGCTATCTGGGAATTCACCCAAATCTTAAGTTTCAAAAGAGCAATTTCTCATTTAGAGGAGCCAAAAGTTGCCTGAAGCAACTTAGATCCATCAATTCCACTTCACCCTGACATCGGAGATCCCTGTTGCATCAAAGAGACAAGGAAGTGATCAGTGCCAGCTGCCTCGGTGACAGCGTCCAGACTGCAAGCCCAGCTACTGGCAGAGCTCTCCTTCTTGGGAACTGAAGCACAGCTGTCAAAGAGGCCTCTCACTACCTGAAAAAAATCTACTGTGTTTCTGTGGTTCAGAGGGAAGTTCAGTGCCAGGCTGCAGCCCAGGCTAACAAACCCCTCTTCATCTGGAAGAGAATGCTCTTTGTTTCAGACGACTCCCTGCTGGAAAGCCTCCTTTCACTAGCTGTTGATGTATTGTTAACAGGCCACTTCATTACTCTGCGGACACCCTGGGGTATGATACCAGAGAAGTGCATTATTAATTGTTTTCGGGGTCAGGCTCCTGGTTCAGCAGTCACTTACTGCCATTGTTATTGATTACACCCCATTAGCAAGTTTTTCCAAGAGCACACGTGTGACAGGAGGAGACTGAGAACAGTTTGATTGCTGCTGCTCCACACTGACTGACACAGCTGGAAAGGAACTGAATTGGCTCCTGGGAGAAAATCAAATCAGAGGCAGCATCCAGTGCCCATTAGGATGCACCATGAAACCGAAGCAGCAGAAAGAGCTCTTGACTCATATTTCCACCTGCAGGGCAGTGGGCTCACTGAATATACTCCACTGGCTGTGAATGCTACATGTCTTTCATCACTAGCTTTGGTGGAAGTTTCTACAGCCAAATCCATTTAAATTACTTAAATCCCCTCCAATGGCCCCTGCCTGGTGAAAACACACTTGATTCTGTAACTGTCCTGCAGCAGATCTGAAATGGATTGGGGAATTTCACGAGTTTAGAGCAATCAATGAATCACCCTGAAGTTACAGGCATGCTTCTATTCCCAGATTTTTCCCCAAAGCTTGTCTGCTACCTGGGCTTCCTTTCTCCTCCCACTTTTTTTTTTTCTCCTAGTCTCTAAAATCTACATTAAAGAGAGACTTTTTTCAGTCTACTCTAGCCCATAAATTCATCATGGTAAAAGATATGGGAAACTTGTTAGTAAAGAAAACAGTTGCTAGGGACAAGCATCGCTCTATTACCTAGAGTCTAACAGAGGTGGTGAAATGTTACCAGCCCTCACTGTCCGTATCACCACCCTTCTGGAAGCTGCATCCATTACAGGAAAGAGACAGATGGGATTTTTCACACTCTCCAGTTTCCAGCCCATCATCCCACCACAAAATCCCTCTCATCCTTCAATTTAATCCTGTAAACTGCCATCTATTTTGGTGCTTTGCCAGCAAGTTCACCCTGAGAAACAGGTAAGACAGCTAGAAATAAAACCAACCAAACTGTAAACCCAATAGCTACATGCTCTGCAGTTCCCTTTTCAGCCCTCCTCTATCACAACTATTTGATTACTTCATTTGCTACTCACCAACTTTATAGTGCACACAGCCTTCCAGGTCACCCACCGTTGTCCAGCCCTGTTTCTTTTCTACTTCAGGATCATTGTGAAGGATTTTATTTCTTAACCACGACAAATAGTAAACTCGCAACTTGTTCTTCTTACCTGACCACAAAATGAAAAGAAAAAAGGTTTATCTCCATAGGAAGATACTTGCAGAAAGCCCTACCCAGGCAAACAGAAGGCTCTGCAAAACAAACCAAAACAACAATGAAGGAGAAAATGCTGCAACCACAGAAATCTCCCTCCGTTGTTCATCCACAACAGCTTCACTCCAGACTCCACCCAGACATGCGCTTTCCCGATAATCAATGACACATACACATGGTAATACCACACAAATATAAATGGCAAACTCAAGGGAACAACTCTTCAGCTATCTGGTTCTTAGGGCCTAGACAAACGTCCACTAGAACAGGGAGCTCCCACAACAAAAGCACCAGAGAGCCCTGAACTGAGATTAAAAACATATATATATAACTGAGTCAGAATGGCTCTTTTTGACACAAAACTGTAGGAGAGCAGCAGGATGGAGTATGAGACATGAAACTTCATCTGCTTGCTAAAAGCTGATGGCTGCTTTGTCAGCAGCCCTTCCCCTGAGCTGCAAGGGTGTAATACTGCACACAGAAACTGCGAGAGGTGTTTCTGCTCCGCAGGTGAAAGAAGCTACCTACCTAGGCTGCCCTATCTTCAACTTCAGCGCATCTGCCACGTCATCAAAATAAGCCCAGACTTTTAACTCTTGATACCAGAAGGCCTCTTAGAATGCAGAGTAAGGTTCATGACAAACTTTGCCAGTGATTCTTCAACAACTAATGGTCTACAAAGTATTAGCTGAGCTAGTGAGAAGGTGGCCCTAAATTCACATACTCAAAGCTTGCATCCTGCTTTCTCCAGCTGCTTTGCTGCTTGGAACCATTACAGTTCCACAGATTAAGCTGCAGCTGAGAAAAGGAGATCATCCCTGCTTTGACTAGTAGCTATAGATTCGGTAGCAAATGAGTACCCCGATTTACTTCCTGACTTAATATTTATTAAGCCATGTTTACCACTCCTGCAGCTTCCTCAAGATTTGGAGGACTAGAGCAGGAAAAAGTACTTCCAAAAGTCCCACATATTACCAAGAAAAGGTCCTTCTACAAAACACTGCAAACAATAGCCACAAGGGCTCTTTTTAAAACACTGAAAAATAGGAAACATAGCTCAAATCAGAAGTCACTGCAGTTCTGGGCAAGAAAGAGCTCAGAGGGTTCAGGGTCTCTCCAATGTACCAAATGCCTTCAAGACCATGCTGAATCCCTTCCCACAAGGAGACAAATTCTGCCTCAGATATTTCCATGGTTGTAGCTTCCCCAGTAGCTTAGTCAAACGTGAAGACTCAGAACAAACATTACACACGGGAATTTCCCAGCATGTGGCTACTTTTTTCCTTTAGGTTCACATGATATGCACCAGGGTATTTCTCTCCAACCAGAAATATTTTTCAAAACAACTGAGAAGTATCTCAAGTGTGTTCCCATTGTGTTTTGGTGTCTAGACCACAAGGAAAAGTCACAAGACAGGAAATTCCTCTGCCTTTCTGCTGCCTGATATGAAAAGAGCAGGACCAGTTAGTTATATAAACATGGCTATACATGTATTTCAACAAGTTACGCTGCTCTTATTGTTCACATTTGGAGTGGGGGAGATTAGATCCTTCTCCTTGTAAAGCTCTACCAGTCAGTTTAAACAGCTCTCAAAATTCAGGTCTTTTTTATTTTTTATGGGGATCTAATCATTATGATCATGAAATAAGAAAGAAAACTCTGCTCTAGCCATCAAATGAACTAATCAGACAGCAAATTCTATCAGAACTCCCAGTCTGGATTCTCCCACAGACTTAATTTCAAAAGCAAAGTCCTTTTTCCTATATTGAGTTTTTGCTTTTATTGTCACTGTGGTTTTTAATCATTAGGCAGGCAGATTCCAACCAGTTGTTCTACTTTGTCATGTCTTCCTGCCTTCCTGGTGCCACCATCAGCCAGCTGGGCTGGCAAAACCCTCAGGGAGCCACAAGTGGAGCGTGTTCTGTATAAACGTTGCCTCTCTCTCCTCCAGCATTTTTAGGACACTGCACTGAGTAAATGAAACTGTGTTTTTTGCCTCTCAACAGCATGAACTGAAGAACCAATCAACTACTCTTGCTTTACCTGCAAGGCTTTCTTGTTCCATTTCTAGGAGACTCAGTATCTTAGTACCAAAAGCTTTGTTGTCAGAAAGTTCTGTATTTCAAATATAAATTAGGCCAAGAACTGATTTCATGTTTTCAGACTCAAGACTGTGTCTATTAAAAGCAAGTTCAGGTGACAATCCTCTTAAAATTCTAACACACGGCAACTTCTTTGCACAATGCAGTGACACCTTTCAAACCCCATCACCATCAGCACATCACTTCCCAAAAAACTCAGGGGAACATACAGCTGAGTGCACCACAGTGAGCTGAACAATGCTTCCAGCAAAGCTGTAGCAGTGCTGGGACAAAGCTCAGAGACAGTTCCATTACTCATCTGCCAAAACACACCATTTGCAGAATGAGCACACCCTTACTCCAGCATTCCAATTTTGCCTGGAGAGGTAAAACAACTCATCACAAATAAAAAGATACATAGGGAAGTCCAGCATGAGGGTAAAAAACTGGGATATACAGCACAGAAGACCAAAGCAGGATGTAAGGAGAAGCCTGGGCATTATGGTTTCACTGAATATGCTCCCCTAGCCCTGCCTTTCACTGGGCAAGGATGCCTCTTCTGCTTCACACTCCAGTGGGGCACCTGTGTCTCCATAAAACACAGGAGATGGCACAGGCACAAAGGCATAAAACAACCAAAGATCAGCTGATTTCTTAAGGGTTAATGTAGGTGCCTCCACAGAGGAAGCAATAGTTTTGAAGGAAACAAAGAAAACGGATGTGCCAGGGTACTCCAATTGTGACTGATGCAAAAATAAATAAAACAATTTTACACAAGACTGAATCACAGACACTTGTGATTTGTGTAGGGTATGTTTCAAACCAACAGATTCTACACAAGTTGGATTATACAGTATTTTTGTTTACAAGGTCTGCTATAGAATAAACTTGATCAAATGGTGCCTTTCAAACAGCTTATATTTTAACATACAGCATTAGACATCAAAAGAACACACAGCAGGTTGTGTATTTTTAAATGCTGCTTGATTCATCTCCTTCTTTTTATAGATTTCACAGCATAGCTGTATCTGGGAATGTAGCAAGTGACAAGCCAATAAAATTCAGTTGTTCCAGACAGAAACAAATCCTGTGTTGATGACAGCAGCACGGGCATGGTTCTTTGGATCTGTGGTAACACAACATCACTAATGCATAAAATTCTAATGTACTAAAATGCACTAAATTGTCTACTATGTGTCTCTTTGAACAAGTGTTGGGAGAGCCAGAGAGCTCCTCCAGCAGACTTAAGAAAGCTTACAGAGCCTCCAAAAAAATTAGGTGGGTCTGAACAACAGGGAATCCTGTGAGAAACCTCATGGAACATCCTCTCCCTGTCACACACACAGGGCACAGCAAAGGCTGATTTCCCAAACAAACCAAAACAAAAGGTAAATAGCTGAATAACACCTGTGAAGAAAGACTAACAAGGCATCACATCAAATTGTCTAACAGCAGGTTAAACTCATGCTGTAACTTTCAGGAGCCAAAGAGTCTGGAACCTCAAGCTTTATAAAACACATTTTTCATTAGCACAAAACAAACACAACCATCACCAACATTCTTCCTCTCCCATTGGTTTGCCATTCCCAAGTTGCACCCAGTGAGAGACCAGGCACCCATCTCCCTTCTCACTCTGGTTATTTCCACACCATGTACATACTGTACTCCTCTCTCTCACACTTTTACAGCACATCACTCTTACTTCTCTATTTTGCAAGAGCTTTCCTCATTCTACAGATTTTAACACACAAGAAAAATGTCTTGAAACCCAAGGATCCCATTGTGTTTTGGTTAGAAAGAGGCCAGGTTGAAAGCAATCATGATAGAGGGAAAGAATGCCATTTTCCCAAACTTCACAAAACATTAACTTCCAGCTCTCAAAATACTGAACAAGGGAACAAAATGAGACATTTCCCACAAACTCATGCAGCATTTTTAAAGGTCACCCCACAGAAGGAAGGACAGGGAGCAAGCAGGCATGGGTGTTATGTGGAAAACGATTCACTTGCAGAAATAAACTGTAGACTCAGAGATGAAATGATGGAAAACCCACTGACTTCAGTCAGGACTTCCCCCTCAATACACAGGCTGCCAAGAAAATCTTTCTGCTGTACCATGCCACATGAAGGGAAAATAGAGTGTTCAACAGTTAACTTTACCAGAAATTGTCACCAAGACATTCAGCCCTTCAAGTACATCCATTTGCTGGAATCGTCTCCGATTGATGAGTGGATAAACCTTCCCCTGCCCACTTCTGTCTAGCAGCATCAGACCACTTTCAGTGCCCACCAACAAGTTCACTCCTAGGAAAAAAAAAGAGATTCAAGTTAGTAAGCACTTTTTCCCACATATTCTGAGGAACTGATGTTTGATACAGCAACTGTCTTGTTTCAAGGAGGTCTAACTACTGCTGGTTAGGTCTCAGTTGCCTGCAGCCTAAAAGATCTTGTGATGTGGAAGCTCTCCACCTTACCTGCCCATAGTGACTACTGACACCAAACAGTGCTCAAGAGAATAAGGGCCTGGTAGACCATGGAGAGCTTTCTAGAGCACCAGTTCCCAAACAAAAAGGCATGCTAATGTTGGAGAAGGGGTGAGGCCCAAAGTGGTATGCAAGCCTATGTATTCCAAAGATATTTTAGGGGGGTGGTAGCAGGATGCTTTTGACAAGGACATGGCAATAAAAACAGTTCCCAATGGGAGAAACAGGTTGTGTTGCAGCCCTCCCACAAAAGGGTACTGGGTTTGTTCCCAGCTTCACAACAAGCTTTTGTGTCTGAATGTCAAAACTGAGGAACTACAGTAATCTTGTATTTCCACAGGCTTCTCCTAAAGATCAAGCAAATATAGATGAGAAAAGTCAGGTAGCCAGTCTCTTTACACAAAGTTCCAAAGGTCCATTGGAACACTCCAAGAGTCCATAAAACCCTACTCTTTAGAATCAATTACATTTTTTTGCATAATAAATATATATGGGACTAAGTTTTAAATATCTATTAATATATTATCACTCTTAAATTTCATAACTATTTATTTGCAATAGTGTTCAAGCCCAGAAGCTAACAAATTTTGCAGAGACAGTTCATTTACAGTATAGGAAATGGAAATCAAACCAAATGTATGACTCACTTTATTAGACTTTCATGTTGCAATCCCAATATAAAATTTGCCTTGCTTTAGGACAATAAAATAATGGAGTAAGCAAAATACACACAAGATGATCATAGTTAGATTGCCTAATGGTCTTAATCCCTAGTCAGACAATTAACCTCCACATACAACTATACTGGTGCCAATGGGCCATCTGTGCTGATCCCATAATGAACCTTTTCTGACAGAGCAGGTGGGCCCAGGGCCCAGGTGTGGGTGTGTGTGTCAGTGCAGTCTGCACCTAAGTAGTGATGTGCCTTTCCACAGTATTGAAAAAGGGCTTTATTGCTCACCTAAACAACCCCTGGATAGCAGGCATGGGAGAGGCTTGCAAAAAGGAGGGTACATTAAACCTGACCCAGGGGGCACAAGGTGTCTCTGAAAGGGGAGAGGGTGTTAGGGGGAAGCAGAGCTGCAGCCAGGAGGAAATAATGAAGGAGAGGAGGCTCAGCTGCTGGTGCTGGAGCAGTCTTAAAAACCTCTGGGTGGATGAGAAAAACAGATGTAGCCCATAGTAAGTTAAGAAATCATCATACATCTCTCCATTATCCTCTCTCTACGCTTTTCAGTAAGAAAACTTCAGAGGTCCCAGCAGCCCCAAGGCATCTTTGCTTAGACTTGCTGTTCTGCTAATTCTCCTGGAGGCTTGTCACCTTCCAGGCTGCTGCCAGGCTGCTGACACTTCCTTAGTGCCTGTCCTGTCCACGTCTCACCTCTCCAGCTCCCCCACTGGATCCCATCCCACAGCACCCAGCCAGGGGCAATGGCCATTTCATCCAAGAGCATTTCACACAGACTGTCCCCCTTACTGGGAGACATCCTCAGGTTGGGAAGTGGCAAAAGGAAGAGCCACACATGAGTCAGGGCTCAGCACAGACTGAAGCAGCACCAAACCAGCCAACGAAGTGCCCAGCACCAGGTGTCCTTCCTGCAGCTCCAGTACCCGTTGACTAAAGGCTGTAAGCTTCAACATGCATTTCTGCACTTCTTCCAGAGTGGGCTACAATTCAAAGCAAGCCACATGCAAAGTGCTCCCTCAGGGTCCCTTCCCCTCTTTGTACATGAGGACTCCACTGCTCCTGCCTCCAGCCTCACCTCTCCTGCCACTGCCTTTCTGGTGCAGTTGTTCTTGCTTTGAGTTCTCATGCACACCTGTCCCCAACCCCCTCCTTTAGCTATATGCACTTTAAGATTAAATGAACCAGGTATTATGCTGGTGGCAAGCAGTGCTTGTATTTTACAAGTGCAGACACCCTCCTTACTCACAGAGCTCTTCTACTGCCACCCTACAATTAAGCAGTCCTGTTTTTTTCAAACAAATGGAAACGCTTCCTGAAAAAGTTCAGGCTGTCTGTGGAGGCTGGGTGTAAAAATCTGTGTTACTGCATCCATGTCATTAACACTGAATTTCACGACTCAGAGCTAGAAGGAACAGCATCAGAGATCCAATGCAATTAGCAGTTTGCCAGATACTACTGGCATTACCACTGGTAAAGCCCAAGCAAAGCAAGTCCCCATCTTTTTGAATAGAAAGCATCACCATGCAATGATTTAATTTTCTTAAGGGTAAAGCAAGTTAAATGTTATCAAGAAGTAAGAATGTGCACTAACTTATATCACCATTGGTTTGGCCCTAAAAGTTCAACGAAGGTCTGTTGCTACAGCTGTAAAATACCTCTAGGACTTTACACCTATTCTTTAAACCACCCTAACAGTCAGATATATAGATCGAAGAAATATAAAACCATTAATGGGAATTGCTACTGGCAAAACAAGGCAGATCAGAGAAATTATGAGTCATCTTTACTGACACAATATGACTTCTCTCTGCTTTTGGCATCTCACAGCCTGGAAGTTTACATTTGCACAAGTCTTAACTTTATCAGAGAATTTTACACACGAATTCAAGCAGAAATAGTGCTAGGGTAAAAATTCTTACCAGTAAATTCTGGAAATAAAGGAAACAGCAAACAGGAAGACAAAGTGTTGGGAGAGCTATTTCCTTGACACAGCTTTGCAGGCAAGAAGACTGGGACTAAAGTGCTTTTCTGAGAAATAGGAAATGCTGGAAATAGCCCCAAAAGAGAACTAAAGCCTTGTAAAGAGCTATAAAAATATAAACAAGAGAGTGGACTGTGTTACCTTTACAATAATCATGTGCTTTAGGGGAATGGCAAGTTCTTGTCTTTCTAAGTTCTTTAAATGACCTCCATGTGCATTTATAATCTGCCCAGATTAGGGATACTGGGCAAGTACACATGCAACATACACAAGCATCAACTATTAACATTTAGATAATGAAAAAAATAATGTGCCCCATAGATTCTGGCCAGAAGACAAACAACAGAAAAGCTTTCAATAGGTTCTGCAGCACAGTTTCTACACTGCAGCAGGCAATAGGCACTGCTCTAAGCCTGATGAAGTGTGGGAGCCTGACTGACACCAACACAAATTATCCCTACTGACAAGAAGATCAGACACACTTGGTCAGCTGACATCTCAGACCCAGCTTCTCTCTGCAGTAATCACTCTTAACAAAGCTAAGTCTCAGAATGCTCTTTCTATCCTATTCATTTCCACCTTATTTCCTACATAAACTGAGGCGACAAGTCATCTTATGCAACACACTTTAATCAAGCCCTGCAACAATACAATAACAAGAGCCTCAAGAAGATGATTATTTCTCAAAAGAATGCCCTGTGTGCACCAGGCGTACACTGCAAGGAGTGCTAGAAGCTCCCAAAAGCTGCAAGAGATGTACTGCTAGTAAGCAGTAAGTAGTAGCAAGGTTTGGAAAGAGCTGAAAAGGACATCCTGATCAACTGCATGAAGCCTCTCCCAGACAATCTGACAGGAACAGGGGACACAGCCTCAAGCCATGCCAGGGCAAGTTCAGGTTGGATAACAAGAACTTTTTCACTAAAAGTGTGGTTAAGTACTGGAACAGGCTGCCCACAGAGGTAGTAAGAGTCATTACCCCTGCAAGAGTTCAAGAAACAACTGGATGCGGCACATACAGCCATGGTCTAGCTAATCTAGTGGTGTTAAGTCAAAGGCTGGACTTGATAATCCCAGAGGTCTTTTCCAGCCTTAATGATTCTGTGATTCTTAGTCTAAACCGTGCCATCAGAAACATATATGTTCCAATGGGAAATTACAGCAACATACTGTAAAAAACTCAATAATAATCAGGTCTTGCAACAAAAAAATATGTAAACAAGCACTGAATAAATGCAGAGAAACAGCTACAGTTTTGGAGATAGATTATCAAAGGTTGAAAGCTCCTACTGGCATGTCTACACTTCAGGAATGGCAAGGGAAGAAGACTTTTGCATTACCCCATAAGGCCGCACACAGTATCTCAGAATTGAATCTCTTCTTGTATTTGCGAATCTCGGGTGTGTCACTCTGTGGCCGTGTATTTGTGGGATTCACATTGACAACTGATCCTTTCCGTGTAGGGTCTTGCCTTATTGCCTCTGATCTCATTGCTTCACTAGAAAATCCTACTGAAAGAGAAAAAAAAAAGTAAAGTGCATGTAATACCCTTCAAGTGCTAGATTCTGGACATATATTTTTACCATCCTACAACCCAAATCAGTAACAGAATACTGAGAAAGTCCTTATTTTTGTAAGAAATGTAAATGGAAAAAGAAAATAAATTATGCAATCCATTGCAAAACAAATAAAAAGCATGATGGTAACATTCTTAAGTACTTTAAAGAGCCACTGAAGTCACTGAACCCTTTTTCAATTGTCGTCTTCAGCTACTTTACTTACCCACAGAAGTCACAGTTGTCCCACTAGATGGAGAAATCTGTAGTAATCTGGGGTCTATAAAAGGTGTAAAGGAGGAGGAAGATTTGTGTTTCTGGAGTGTGTTACTAGCGGACTGAGTCTGCAATGTAAATTTCAACTTTATTAATATTAATGACAATAAAAAGCATGGATAACAAACACCAACATTTTAAAGTCACTACAGATTTATGCTACAGAGCCTCCCCAAGCTTTTATACTTCCTAGCGCACTGCAGGCACACACCTGAACTAGATACATATGCACACTGCACATGTTACAGCAAAATGTAATTAACTGAATTGTCATCCCTGAACCTCAGCTGCTAGCGAAGCTTTTTAGTACAGACCACTACAGTCAGGCACAAAGCGAGGGAATGTCTCTCCTTCTGAAAATCTGCTTAAATGTATGTATGCTATTTTATCTGCAAGCTGTCCACTATCTACAGTACCTGAATTTATGAAGCATCTCCTGAATTGAGGTAGTTAATTAAATTATGAAGTTTGATCTCTTGGCTTGTGCAACAAAATCAGAACCATCTGGGATCAAGCATTCACTTTTATGATGGACTATGTTTCAATGTTTGCTACTGCTCTTTCTCCCTATTTTGTTTAACCTGAGCCTCTTGCCAGAAAGCTGCAGCAGATTCTTCCACCTTTATTTGACAAAGTAACATATTAAACCTGTATCGAACAAAGGGGCTCATTAGTGTGGAAGGTGTAGCAAACAGTGACATGACACTATGAATATGTAGTGGATAAAATCACTGGTGCTTGTTGAGTTATGAGGTCTAAACATGAAAAAACAAAGAAAGAAGACAAGTGAAACAATGAACTGTTAAAAGTGGAAATGGAACAACTTAAAAACCCTTGCCAGTTTAGTATTATAGTGACAACATATCATACTGAAGCAGAATGGAACAAGTGGAAAAAAAAGCGTGTATAGATATAAAGGGTGCTCATGTGGTAAATTATACTAAGCAGTACTGGGTTTTTGTTCAGTTGTATGCAAATGTAGTTACAAGACACTTCCTTAGCATCAACTAATCTTCAACCTCTGATGTTCCTAAGCCTCTACAGAAAAAAAAAGGGAATGGGTCTTGGAAGTGTATCCCTCCCTTGCACAGCCCAATACCAAAAGGCTACTTTATCACCAGGCACTGCCACAGCCCCCAGTTCCCAAGCTGAGTTAACTGAACCCTGCTCACGTGTTGCTTAGACCAAAGTAATGAGCAAGCGTATTTCCTGGATCAATCAACTGATCTCTAGAACCTACATGAGTGTGCTTTGAGAGAGATCAAAGAGCAATGAAGCAGAGCTGAAAATCATATATAATGCTAATTTAATTTCCAGGAGGAAACTGCAAAGTTTCCTCCTGCTAGGTGGTTAAGAAGCATTTTTGATTATGTGGTAAACATGTGCATTGCCATAAACCTAACCAGCTCACTGCAACCTCTCCTCATCACAACACTTGCACACGTCCATGGCAGGACTCTACCCTGAGAAGCAGCAGCTTCTTCTCACCAAGTTTGGTCTGCCCTGTACCACCCCCTGCTTGAGAGGCTCTCCTTGTAAGTCAGGCTGGCCACCCAGCCAGGTGTGTAGACACCAGACAAGGCTCCTTGCTCACTGCTGGGGTTGGTAAGGGATGAATGGCCCTTTGTTCATTTACAAATGTGCATCTCCTCTGCTGCAAGGGCTGACACATGTGAAGGACCAGGCTTTCCCACCTGCACTCAATAAAGGAAGGCACCATCCTGGGATCAGCCCAGGACAGCAAGAGGGAGCTTCCCCCATGGTAGAGCCTTCTCCACCTGGACACAATCAGCACTGGTGGAGAACTGGTGGAGTCATCTTTACACAGCTGAGTACAAATATCCTTGGAAAAAAACCCAAATATTTCCCCCCATCATTATTCCAAAATACCTCAGCTTTTACAACCCTCCCAGGCAACACCTGACTTGTTCACCCAGCCCATGTGGCAAGCTTTAGTGAGCAAAATCCCTCCATGGCCACTTCCTCTCCCAAAGGGTGAGTTTCCACAAGCAGCTCCTCCTATGTGTGGAGACACTAGTCCAGCCTTTACTGACAAAGCCAAAATTAACTGCTAATTCTGAAGAGGCACATTGCTCGCAATTAGCCTGCTCCCGGAATAAAACAGAATTTAAAAAGAGTATTGGCTTGAAAATGCAGTAGTCAAGTTTAGTTTAAAATGAACGCCATGCAATTAATGACTCACTAAAAGGAAGCAAAAATAGTAAACTGGCAAGTTTGGCGTGGGACTGCTCTAGAGTTAAGGGCTTCTTACATAGAACTGAAATGTGTTATTTGGGAGGTGGGAACAAAGGTGACAGAAAAAAAAAAGCAGGGGAGATTGGCTGGAGTTCCTTTGCAAACTAGCTACTAGGCAATGCTGCTATAACCCTAAGAAAGCAGCCAGCTGTGGTGTAAGACATACCTCATTAGTAGTTAGCTTGTCCTGGGGTGTCTGTGGGGACATGGTGGGTGTCGGCTGGCTGGAGGATGGGGAGGAGGAGGTGGAGGAAGTGGAGGAGGAATGGCTTTGCTGTAAGAGATCTGGCAAGAGGTGAATGCGACCGGCAAAGCCATTGCTCTCATGATGGCTGGCACGCTTTTTGTCAACTGTACTCTGTAGAAAAAACAGGCACACTTGTCTTGCTCAAGTGCTGCTTAAAGGTCTATATCCCTAACAACCTCTCTCCTTCTCTCCCTCACTTCCTATGTTTTTTACATATATTTTTTATTTCTCTTTTAAAACAAACTGATAATCCATTCTTTTATGCCTGCATGGAAAGGGAAAGTGGGCAGAGCTACTAGAATTCATGGAATTCCCACCACCAGGCAAAAGTTTGGTTCATGTGGTTGACTTGCACAGCTAGTTCCACCAATTAAGAGAAGAACAACTGCACTGCTAAGTCCAACACCACAACAGGGACAAGCACATTTTTGGGGGTGGGTGAGGATTTATTTTCCCTATTGTTTTGTTTAAAACTAACTTAGACCCTATACAGATAGCAGTTTGGACTTTCTGGAGAATCCCTTCAGCTAACTATTTAAAACAATAACCATGACATCTTAATTTTCAAACAGGAGGACTCAATTAAGATATTGGTATTCAGTTGTGAAACTCAGAAATGTGATTACTGAGGAAACTCCTATAAGCTAGCACGCTCATTAACACACAAGCTCATTTAAAAACAGGGAACCATTATCTTTCAGAGGCACAAGAAAGCAATATTTTCAGAATCAAAGGCAACAACACAGCACTCTAGCTCTGTCCACATTCTCTGCCTCACCACCTATTTCGCTTCTCCCCCACACCAACTGTTGTGTGAATGTGCATGTACATGTGTGTATATGTTAGCTGGGTGGTCTGTATGCCCTAAACTACAGGTTCGAAACAATTTAAAAAAACCTTGAGTGCTCCCACCCCAGCTCCCTCCCAGTCTCACTTCTGAGACACATACTTGGTTCTGTGATAAAACTAAAAAAGTTTTTGCTCCAGGTACTCGCTCCACACACCTGAAGCTTTTCTACCCTTCTCTCCCACAGACTTTGAAATATTCTACATGGTGCTGCCATGAGTGTCACTGGAAAGCATGCAAAACAGAAGCAAGGGGTGAAGGGCTATTCTCCTCTTTGCATGCATCAAACATCTTGCTCATCTGAAATTCACTACAGCTGCGTCTTGATAATACGAACAACAAATATAATGTAGAAACAGCATGGGTGAATGAGCGAGTGGGTTAATGAGCACAGGAAGGGTGCAGCACTGCACAGGGAAGGAAAAGCAATACCTGTCGAACAATTAAGGTACCCTCCTTAGAAGGAGTCAAGGCAGGTTCACTCTCCACATCATCATGGACAATCATGGTTTTTACTGACTCTGTTTCACCATTGCTCAAGTTCAACGTTGACCTATTTGTCAGACAAGAAATAACTGGAGTGAGATAACAGCACTAGTGCCCTGGCTGTCGCTGCCCTGCACCATGGCATACTCAGAATTAATTTGTATTGGGGCCAGAATGGAGTATTTACATAAGCTGCCTAGAAAAGCCTCTCTATTAAAAAAAGAGATATTGCTAAACAGTTTTTTTGTTTTGTTACAAATCAAGGAAGAAGAGGGAAAGGACATTGAGAAGACTATCTCAGTGTTTGAATATATGAACATATGAGACTCCTATGTCTTGCTCATAGATTGTAGTAAGCTGAAAGAACTAACATATAAGCCAAAATGCTAACATCCTTTTCCTTCAATCCTCTACTAGGCAAAACAGATGCAAAACACTGTTAGAAGGACTAACACTGCTCGGACATCATCTGGTCCAGAAGTAGATTCATCAGCTCCTTCTTGCTCCATATCATCATCTTCCTCATCTGTTGTCCCTGACTCCTCACTCGAGGATGAGTAATCCGTTACTTTATGTGGAGGTCGCACATCCTCTACTGCTCGCAACTCCTTTGCCAGTGCAGTTAAATCCTGATGGGAGAGGGAAGAAAAAAAATTAAAACTGATATTGCAAGTAAGAGAGAAAAAGAGTTTGCAACACAAACCCACAGGATTAGTGGCTGAGTTTGTTCAGTTGTTCACTTCTGTGTTTCCATTGCCCCAGCAGTACTGTTTCCTTTGATTTACTCATTCCTAACGGTTACCAAAGCTCACTTGCCATAAATTCAAGCACCAGAAGAGTCAACCTCAGGGGGTCTTGTCATATCACAGAATAATGTACATACTCTGAAACCCAGCTATCGTGACTTATGACTAACTGCAGTATCATAAGAGATATGGCTGCTGAAGAAAGTTTCAAGGAAAGATAGAAATACTGTGAAAACCCACTGAGCTCCCCAAGATACAACTGGACACAGAGCTGTAATCAATTTTAATAGCTGCCAGACATAGAAAACATCTGAAATTTTTCACAAAAAGTAGGAAAAATTTAAGATCTTACCACTTCTCCCTGCACCATTCAGCCCAGCATTGGCATATTCAGGTCAAACGCACGACCATTGGTCCAGTCAGGAAGGAAGACAAGATCAAAAGAGAGAAAGGTATGGATTAGGAAGGAAGAAGACCAGAGAGCAGAAATCAATCCCAGAAGAAGTGCAAACTCTAGTGTTTCAGTACTGATATGCACAGGCAATTGCACAGCCCAGAACATGCTGCTAGACCCACAAACTCAACTCCAGCAGATGTTCACCCATGATGGCACTGAACGGAGCTCTCAGTGTACTTTTTGTGAATCTACTTAAAAGTCAAGGAGGACAGGGGAGGTGAATGCAACTCACAGCAGGCTTGATAGGTCTGAAGACTTCTTTCTTCTCTTCAGGCTTTTTAGGTGCACTTTCATGGCGCTGTGATGGTGAACCCTCTGATTTGGATGATGCTGCATGTGCCAAGATCCCAAAAGGAACACAGAACAAAGCAGATTAAGCAGGGAGCTAAAATATGTTTTCTGACTTCACTGTGGAGTGGGGAAGAGATGTGAGATGAGTATTAGGGGTGTCTGACCACTAGACCTAAGTTTCACTGGTTCACTATTACATTGTCCCTGAAAGACTAAACAAAAGCCACCATAAGCTGTGATTTGTATAGGTGCAAGTGATCTATGTTTGAAGCCAAAGTAAACGGTCATAACAATTGTAAATCAAAGACTCAAGTGTGGCCACAAGCTGGAAAGACTCCATCATGTTCCAGCAAAGTCCAGTTGATACTTATCCATTGCAGTTTGCACCCTGTCAACAACCACCAGGGTTGACAGGCAGCAAGTATCAAAATGTGCCCTGGCACACATGAGGAAGGGAGGGAGCTGTGAGGGCATGGAGACCAAGCTGCTTGCACATAGGAAAATGCAGCAGTGCCTGGATGTGAATTAAAGAACAATGAAACAAACAGTTTAATGATTTCTGTGCCTACTGCCCTTCCCAAGCAAGGACACATGGCCGAGAGTGTACAGGAAGCCAACCCATTTCTTACACTGCACGCTCAAGGGTCCCTGCCACGGCTATCACGCTTAATTACTATGTGCTTCTCAGTGTAATAAAATTAGAAACACAATGTTACAAAGGGTAGGAGAAGGACTTACATCTCATCCTGAACCGCTCTCCAGACCCACTCTGAGAGCCAGGGTGAGAGCCAGGTTGGGAGCCAGAGTTGCTTGAGCCAGAAGAACTGCCACTGCCTGGCCTTGGCACAAGCTTCTCCACCCTTTCCCACAGCAGACGAGGCTCTATATTGCTGTATCAAGGGAGGAGAAAAATTCTTTGTCACACACACTCGAGTCCCAGATTCCCAGCTCTAAACTGAAACATCACCTTATCTCTGTTTTGCTAATAACTCAACTGAAAGAATACTTTAACGCTAAGATCAGGGCATCAGTAATGCTTCACAACTCAGGCAGTGACTCCCTTCAAAATAACTGCTACCTTATTTATGATGGTTTAAAAAAAAGTTCAGGTGGGTATAAGTTATTCCTTTTATCTGGAACTATCTACCTGCCATTCTTCTATATCTAATCTGAAGCAGACAATTCTCTAAGCCTGCATGCAGCAGGTTTAAAATTGGGTCAGAAGTGTCCTAGGCACTAAACACAAGCCAAAAAGAATACCAGAATACCCTGACCCCTCTCCAGTGAGCTAATTCCACAGTGGTCTGCCCATGTTGCTCTGTTGAACTCAGGAGTCAGATCTCTCCTCCCCTTTCCAGACCTTGGGTGCTCTCTGTCACAGCCCATGGAGGCTTTTTCGCCCTCTTAAAATCTGGTTCTGGCTAAGAGGCCAGAAAGTTTCTCAGGTCTCTTCACTTGAGATGTTACAAGCCCTTCTGCTGCCAGTAATAGACCCAAGCTGACCTGCTGCACCAAAAGCCAAGACATTAACAAATGGTCACATTTTTTCCAAAGTCTGAAGGATATTTAAAATCATTGCAAAAATTAGAGGGCAGGTAACTCAGATGAGAAGAGGAAAGAAGAAATTTTGTCAGCATTTTTTGACACATGTGCTACATCAAGAGAAATTAATCATTACTGAAAAGGGATGAAACATCTGCCTTCCATGTCCTACAGGCATTGCCAAAAGCTGTCTAGAAATGCCTGGCTGCCCATAAGCCTTTTCCCTCCAATTCAAGAGAAGCAAGGAGACATAGGCTTACAAACCTCGTGGAATTTCTTTGACCTGCTTGGTTATTTTGCTGCCCACCGCCCTGCAGTGGGGAATCACGGCGGGACAGGACTGGTGATCGGGACGTTGTTCTCACGGGTACCTTGGGAGAAAAAAGGTTGTGTTAAAGCCATGAAGAGGACAGAGAGGACAGGAAGATAAAACTTGTCTTGCCACAAAATATATTCTTAAGATCTTAACAACGTGTTCTTAAATACAAGCTAGCATCAATGACCAACAGCAATAAACAAACACCTACAAAGCCAAAAGCCTTAGCTGTGATGCTGTTCAGAATCTGAATAGAACTTAAAAGTTTAGTCTTAACATTAAATAGCATTTAACAGTTATCACATGAACACGTACACGCCCCGCTACCCTCCCAACTACTGAGACATTTGAAAAGAATATGGCATTTTGACTGAAGCAGGGGAGGCACAAAGCAATTTGCTGAAACAGCATGAGAATTAGGAGAATAAGCTCAAGGGAACCAAACAAATGCCCGGGAATGGATCAGCAGAAGGCAAAGGCTGGTGGGGGGGAGCAAGAATATACTCAGAAGAAGCAAATCCCAGTGGATGGGAGGGGGGATGGAAGGGGGAGAGGAGGAGGAAATATATTGAATGTTTCCTTTTTGTTCAGATCCATCTCAATTTTAAATAAGTGTATGATTCATAGTTTGGGTTGCAAACAGATGAAGAGGAATATTAATTCTGAGCAATAACCTCAGGGATATTTTGAATTCTTTCCTGAATATGGTAATGATTTTTTAACTTTGCATAATAAATTGTTTCTCTGAAATAGCTGCATTCTATAAATATTTACCAATTTTATATGAAGCTTCAATATTGTACTTCAGGTTGATTATCATTAACCCATTGACTGAATACCTACATAATCATCTGCCTTCCACAATACTGTTACCAGTGCTGGCACAAAGGCACAAGTCTTCCCAGTGCCCAGGGTATCACATCCTTAAGAAAACTGTAATTAATAATAAAAAAATAGCACACATCTGTCTTTCTACTCCTTACCCTTGGAGGCACCTCGTCACTGTCTGATCTAGCCCAAGCCTTTTGGGTGGGGTCGGGTACCTCCGACTTAGAGTCAGAACTCTGATTAAGCACTTCACTGCGTGAAGGTGGATATGGGTCCTGGGAACGAAGATGGTGATGAGCAAATTTGGGAGAAGGGTCACTGAAGGAATGGGATCGCGAGACAGGGGAAACATTGTTCTTGAGAGATGCCAGATGGGACCACTGTACCTTACAAGAAAACAAAACATAAAACATTCAATGCGCTCAGTATAACCGGCTTTCCAATTAACACAGAATAAAGGCAGGTGGGGCAGGCAGAGACAAATTGGTTATGGCATTAGGTAAGCGTGGGGTGGAATCGATGCATTTAAAAGCAAGGCAAGCGCCCAAAGAACGTAACAGACTGAAAATACAGCACATATGCATTTTTTGTGTGATACGCTCTCCACATAATACACGTACACTGGTGCCCAGAGGAAAAGAGGATCTATGATGCACCATGAGCCTGAGTTCAAAGGCCACTCAAGACAGAAGTCACCTTCTGTTCCCTGGTCTTCAGCCAGGTCTCATGGTGGGCTAGGAAATTGAAGTGGATATCCAATTGGAGCAATGTACAGAATTAAAGAATCCTGTAAATTGGGCCAACCAACAGACATTTACATTTCCTAATTAATTTAGGGACTAGATACAGCCCAAAACTTTTGGAGAAAGACCATAACACAAAGCCTTTATTCCTTTACAGTAATTTGCAATATATATAAAAAACATAATATATATTGTATATAGTATACATATGTACAATGCATATTATACTTACACCATATATGTACCATATACTGTACATATATACATATTTATACACAAAGTACACACACACACTCTTACGTGCACACATATTCAATTACACATACTAAGAAGGCATAACAGTGACCATGGAGTTAAAACTCCATTAGGATTTCCAGTGAAATCCATATTGACCCTTCAGCCTACTTCCTCTTTGTGCATAAGCCTGTATTTCAGAGTTAATTTCTGAAACTGAGGAGGAGGAAAAGTCATAACTGAGGAACATGCTGTTTTCACACCTAATGATTAAGCAAAACTTTGCTTTCAAGCCCAGTTTCAGTAGGCTGGCTGTATTTGTTTTCATGTTATTATTTCCTCAATTTCAATACACACAGCTGTTGAAGAGCCTTATTATCCTTAATATGAGTGGAAGACACAGACTTTAAAAGTAACTGGCACAGAGTATGAAGATACAAGTCCAATATTTTGAAATAGTCATAGAGGTTTGAATGAAAGCCAGGAAATAATAAGCAAGAGATGAAGTTCTGTCCTGATTTCTCCCACTCTTCCATCTGTTCAAATTCTCCTGTTGTCCAAAAGAGTGGCAATACCTAGTCACAATCAGGGATGGTTTTAGCTTGCACTGTCATCAACAGACTTTATTTGAAAGAAGAAAATTCTGTATGGAAACAGAGGTACTAAATACAGAACTCTACTGTTTAATTTAGCATACCTAAATTGCTCAGAATTCATGGTTATATCTAAGTTTTAGACAAAGGTTACTTTTTCAATTCATGCCATAACTCCTATAAGATCAGGTTTCAAGATCTGGAGTCTCTTCATTAGAAAACAACAAAACAATGGCTACCATGCAGCTCAGTGGTTTCAACCTCTTCTTGATTTTTCCAGGGGTGGTACAGAGTTTTATTTAGCAACTGCAGGCCTACTGACAAAAAGCTTGCTTTTCTTAGACATGTTTTGCAAACTCTTTGAAACGGTGCTCACACTATTAAAACCCACTTGTTTAGTTAGCTTTTTTCTGTAAGAATTTTAAAAACCAATCAAGTGTGCATTTTTTTCCTAAGCATCCCTTTTTAGCAGTAAAAACCTTGCACAGAGCAAATTCTGAATTGGAAAATGCTCTGCAACTGCCACTAGTATTTAACCCACTATGTCACTGCTACACAAATAATAATGGGATACAACAGTGCTAGTCCAGCTCTAACACGAAAAAAACCCAAATCAAAAAAACCCACCAAACCCACAAATCCATCAGTTTATCAATAAAATAAGCAAAAATAGACAAAGAGTAAATCCACAGAACAAGCTGTTTTATGTAACAGTACTACCCTTTACAAAGGACTTTCTTAGTGCAAAGATCTGCAAATTTGAAGGAAACATGTTAGGACTTCTGCATTCCCTCCAGGCTCACCAAGCTTTTCCTGGGCACTTACCTGGGGCTCCATTGGCCTCTGCAGGGCAGGCTGAGCAGGTTCTGAGTTTCCATTGGAAAAGGACTCTGATCTTGAAGGCACTGGTGGCTCCAACACTTTGCCCATCTGTTTAGACTGTGCTTCAGGGGAGCCCTGATTAGTTTTTCTAAATCTCTCTTCCACCTAAGCCAAAATAAATGGAGGTTAAACCTTTAGTCAGTAAAACCAATTACTGTAGAAATACAAAGGGGAGTACCACCTTTTCTTTACCACAAAGAAAGCAAATACATTTGGGGTTTGGCAGGATCTTTTCTCTACCACTTTTCCCAGCACTGTAAGTTTACTGAGTGAACTACACCAAAGGTCCAAGTACGCCCATATGAGTAATCCATACTAGGAAGAGAGGAGATACAGGAGGCAGCAAGATGTGAGGTAATATGATGAAAGACCATTATGGGCCTTCTTTCTGCCTAGACTAATTATCCATCAGTACTTTCCTTACAGATAATAAAAAGGATATAAGTAAAGAGAAACAACTTCACAATATAAAAGTACATTTCCCACTGTTATCCCTTACTTTAGCTGCCCACCTTATGCACCAGTGGTTTTGGATTATGTGCTTTCCTGTGCTTCTCTCTTCAGCAACAGAAGAAGAGATAGGAGGGTATGTTTCTCTACCAGGTAATACTGGAGTCTGTCCAGCTTTAGGCTTCCTACACAAAAGTGTAGGACTTATCATCGTCTCTCTTATCTAATACTCCCAAGCAAAAACTCAAAGGTTGTTGAGGACAGTCCCATCAGCTTGTTTCCTGTTCTCAGGAAGATGTAGAATTTATCTGATGTTAAACTCAAGAGCTTGCTGAGGGGAAGACTGAAGGAGAATGTGCTCAGTCCTCAGAATAACATCAAGCAAGGTCTCCATCCAGAAACATCACCTTGTTCGAGGCCACAACACTGAAAACGAAGTGAGAGGTACAAAGGACAAGAGATGGAAGGAGGCTACAGGCAGAAAGGAAATAGCCTCTCATTTCCTAAAAAAGTCTGTTGCTAGAGCCAAGGCAGCATGTGCTAGGTAAGCTGCCTCTGAGGAATGCTTAACTCCCAGTATTTTATCAAAGCACCAGAGATCCAACTGCAAGCTTGGGATGATTTAATTTTGCTTTAACCCTTGTGCCCAGAGCACAAAATCAGTACTGGGACAATTTCCTACTGCTCCCTAGCAGTGATGGTCTGGAGAGACTGGCTTCCAGAAGACAGGCAAGTTTCCAGACTCCTCGCCTCAGGTGGGCTCCTTTACAAATCCAACCTGCCTCTGCATTCCAAAATTTGAGGACAGTACCAGGTTGCCTATAGGGACAAGCAGACAAGCTTCTGTAAGGTCTACACAAAACACACCATGTCTTGGGAAGTACAGCAATAATGGAGGCAAGCATCTTCACCATGCAATCATTTTCACCACTGTGTTCAACTTCACAGAGCCATTCTTTAAAGTCTAAAAAACAGGCCAGACTCCTTGTTATGAATAGAATAAGGAAAAGCCTCAAGTCCTTCCGTCTGAAGAAACAGGTTTTTACATCTCTAGCTGTAGATGACAGGAAGTTTCTTCCACAAAGCACATAAACTGCATGAGTGACATGTCCTCAAAACCAGACAAGAAGTGGCAAGGAGATAGAGAGCATTCCTGGATAGAAACAGGTCCTATTCCAGTCATCTGACTGTCTGGACCTGAAAGTGGTATTAAGTTCTAAGCTCCCTGCCATTTTCCAAAGCCAATTTTAGATGTCCTTTTCCTTATATCCTCATTGCTACTGCAATGAGGAAAAAACTAATCACCATTAAACTCTGCCAGTCAGGAAAGTTAGTCCCCTTCAGCTTACCATCCCAATGGTCAGCATCTCTGTAGGTGGACACTTTCTCTGGAGAGCAGTATGGTTGAAAGTATGAGGCACAGAACACTCATTCCTATTCACTGTTTTGGGTAAAGAATGATGTCAGAGTTAATACCTGTTGTTAGGATTGACTGGTGGCATTCCCACTGCCAGGTATCAAGACGTTATGTCTATATTTCTACTGCACTTTTTAAAAATACTATTACACAACAATCTCTGGGAAGATCTGACTACTAACCAATTTTTCTGTCTTTACTCTTTTTGGCTAGAGCAATCACAAAAGAAAGACTACAACAGAAGAACAGCTGAGTCAGTGGTTTTCCTAAAGGATGTAACACTTGAATCTTTGTGAGTTTCTCTCCTTTTCAGCTCTGAAAGGAAAATGAAGCAGATACAGTTCTACATCCCTCCAAATCCCAGCCAATATTCAGGCTGGACAGAAGTGCTAGCCTGGCACTATGCTTTCACTGAGGTGGGCAAAGAGCATGCAACAAGGACAAGAGGCTGGTTCCATGTCTGCACCATCACACACCGGACAAGTCAGAACTTCTTCCAAGTAAGAAACACATATCAGATACTTCAGCCACCAAGCAGAATCGATGAGATAGCACAAACATGGTTATTAAGAACTTGGACAACAGCATCTAGAATAAAATGAGCATGTGTCCACCAAACCCAAACAACAATACTTCAAAGACTAAGTAGAGCTGCTGGATGAAGCTGAACCAAGAGCTATTTTATCATGTTTAGCAGGCCTAAATATATTTTCTGTTCTTGTTCCAAAATGTATTTACCTAGTTGCCACATGCAGCTGATGCATGCCATTAAGAGCTTTGACTAACATTGCCGAGTCTGGTGGTTTGTGGGCAGTATGATGCTCAAGGGAAACATAAGAATAAGATCACTGAAAGAAAGCCAAATATACATCAAAGAGGCCTTTACTTGCTTAGCAATGTTACTCATGGACCAGTGAGATAGGGGACACTCACTGAAAGAAACAGCACTTCAGATCAACTTGTGAGTGCCTCAAGTCCAAGAAGGCAGCACCACAGAGTTTCAAAAGAGCAGGACGTGATCTCAGAAGAGAATACTTAACATTTCAAAAATGAAACTAATGAAATTCAGGTTTGTGTTCACTTGAAGAAAATTTTGAAAAGTGTAAGTTAAAACACCAAATGTGTAAACACGTGCTGAGTGTTAACATCCATCATAGATTTGTTCTTTCCAACTGCCCCTCAGTTTCACATCACCAGAATTTGCCAGAGACACAGAGCACTGCACCAATGCTTCCTAAGAAAACACGTCCGATGAAGTACAGATACAACTTCTTGACATGATACTCCCAAAACCAGGTCCCTTTAGTCTGCAGCCTTCCAGACTTTCTTTCCAACTTTTACACCTCAAAAAGTGTGAAATCCAGTGATTGCAGAAGTACTCAGAAGTTGCCCAAGGGTTTGAAAACTAGTAACCAACAGTTTGAAATATCCTGTCCCTTATAAGTGGTGGCCTCCAACTAGAGCAGAAATGCAGTCACACTGATGCCAGCAGGCAAAGAAACAGTTAGCAGACTCCTGTCACAAGCAGGACTCACCTCACGTGCTCTTTCAGGAGGCTCATAGTGGGATTTTGGCTCAGGGGTATGATAGCTCTGCTTATTTCTTTCTTGCTGCTGCTGCTGTTGCTGCTGCTGCTGTTGTTGCTGCTGCTGCTGCCGCCTGTGATCGTGCTGCAGTGACAGGAGGTAGGCTTGCTCCTGCTGCAACTGGCGCTGGAGTCGCTCTGCCTGTCGGTGCTCCTCCATCTCTCGCCATCTGTATTCCTTTGAGAGAACGGGTGAGGAATTCAAGACGTGACACTGACTGTATGGTGGACGTGTCCCTACCAATCCCATTAAAAATGCACCTTTGTGGTTGCTGTTGCTTTTTTGTTTCTGTGTTTATTTCATTGTTAATGTGTAACCAAGAGCTAAGTTAGACCCAAATGACTTGTGTCTTATGTTGGGAAAGTCATGAGTGTACTGCTAAGTTTGACATGATCGGAGAATTATGTCAAAACTGATTTTTATTAGAGGGGGAAAAAAGAGTTGTTTATACTAAATCCAGTGTAAGTTCATAAAACAATGATTTAGGCCAACACTAGGCCATTGTATCCTGGGGTGGATTTACATATCATGTGTGCTTTTGATCTGCAACACAAGCACTCTAGTTCTTCACTGAATGCCAAGGTCTGTTCAGAAACTCGACCACCACACCAGAACTGTTCCACTTTAACATAAAGCCTCCTCTTATTGCCCAGAAAGCAGTGTGACCATATAGCACTTCTCATATGTGCCTGTCAGCCCACAACACTAGCATAAATGGCCTTTTAATCAAGCTCCTTTGTTGTCATACTGTCAGTGCAGCTGTGCCCGACTGAGGGAAGCCTAGGACTGGCCGGATAAATGGATCCTATAGCTACTGAACAAAACAGATACAGTGCTTTACCAGTAACATGGCCTGCTCCTGGAGCAGCTGCTGCTGTAGAATTTCCAAGTGCCGCTGCTCCTCTTCTAGCTGTCGCCTGATATACTCCTGTCACATAGAAATTACCCAGCAATAAATTTATTCAAAAGGAATGCATCAGAACCCCCTGGGTGGAACACCACACGCTACTTCCCCAGTTCAGCTTTAATGAGAAACGCACTTCAGGATGGATTAGTGCCTGCAGAACAATTTAGGAAACCCTGCCTCCTGAGCATTAGATTTTGGCCCCTTCTGTTCTGAAATTTGCACTCCTGCAAACGTTGCCGGCACAGGCCAGAGCTCATTTATGTATTTTGGAAGTGGTTTCAAGAAGCAGCAAAATGCACTTGAAGGTTTTGGGAAGTTAAAACACAGCAAGTCTGACTCAACACAGCCAATACAAAGTCACATGCAAGTTGTAGTAAACATTAGTGTGTTGCACTGGTGCGATGAACTGTTAGCAACAGCTAGAGCCAGGCATAGTGTAGGCAGAGCTGGAGCAAGCTCCCCCAAACGGGCTCTGCCAAGTGCATTGGGACCTGCCCTGCCGAGTCTCCCCTGCCGCCCTCACCAGAAGCCTCTCCTGAGCAAATGCTGCCAGCCTTGCTGAATTATGCGATGGTTATGACACAAACAAACATCCACCAGGAAACAGATATTAGACCAAACTCGCTTGCTCTTGCCATCTAGCCATCTCTTCACCTGCAGCCTCAACAGGTCAAGACATTTACCCATCGCCTCACCTACCCCCTAGAAGAACTGAAACTCTGAAGCACCAAACCCAAGCTGGTAACATCCTATCATGCAATTAATGGAAGTATGTAACATGTGCATGCGCACACACACAAGCACACGCACACATTTACAGTGTATGCATAAGGAAATTAATGGATCAGTGATACAGTGATGGGAGTTATCGAAAGTCTTGTGACAGACTGATGAGATACACCATACTGTTGTTACGCACATTGGCTGAGCCACAGTTTGAGTTAACAAAAATTCTAAGAGGGAACATGTCTTTTCTTCTAAAAATAAAAAAGAATAAAAATTCAGAGTGGTTCAGCTTGGCCACACCAATTAACCATTTGTCATTACTGGCACTGTGCGTAATTAGCATTTCAACAGTTTAAAAAGCAGCTGGGGGAATACCCGGTGTCTGCCCAAAAGCAAATTGCTATTCTGTAATTAGAGATTTTCCATATATTTATTCCCATTGGTTAGTCTTCTCTCCTTTTGACTCAAGAATCTTTGAAACATACACAAACACAATAAAATTTCCCAGTAACACAATCATCAGTGATCTTGAAAGAGCGAATTTATGCAAGAAAAAATTAAGGTATGTCAGGCCAAACCCAGCATTCCTGAAGCTAATGGGAAATTTACAATCAATCAGCCTCTAGGACAGAAGTTTTGGCACTTTATTTGCAATCAGTATTTCTCAGTACATGCAAGTAAGTATTGCTCTGATTATCACCCTGATTAAAGTTATTAAAGAATTTTAAAACATGCAGATTTCATGCATAAATATAGCTGATGAATTTCACAGTTTAACAAGTTTCTCAGTTGTACTTTCAATGTATTAAGGGCACATTGGCATAACTGAAGACATACTTGTTGCCTGAATGGGCATACATTACTGATTTTAAAGAGAATAAGAGAAGGAAATTGTGTATTGAAGTTTTAGACTGGAAAATCCTCTGCAGCTCAAAGATTCCACCGCAAATTCAGAGCATTCAAAGTTCACCAATGACTGATTCTGTGTGCCAGAAGCTGACATGCAACAGAGCTGCTCTTCTCCTGGAAGACCTTCTGAACAGGGGCATGTCCTGCAAGAACCACTGATCCAGCATGACAAGCCTAGAAACAGTTTTCAGCACCAGGGTTGATTTTGCCAACTCTGGTGATTTTAGTCCAGCCCAGGGGCACGAGCTGAATTTAGAATGAGTACTGCAACAAGAACTCTTTTTTTGAGAGAATATTGAGGCTGCCAGAATTTTCCATAAAGCCCTACAATCCTATGTTAGTGCACTTGCTGTCAAGAACAACAAAGATGAGTTAG
Organism: Catharus ustulatus; assembly: GCF_009819885.2. Lineage (NCBI taxonomy): Eukaryota > Metazoa > Chordata > Aves > Passeriformes > Turdidae > Catharus > Catharus ustulatus. The sequence goes on along the minus strand of NC_046222.1, from coordinate 94,374,193 downwards.
TGTTACGTTGCCTCTAAGCTGATTTAGGCTTACTACTTTTTAAAAAATTAAATTAGAACTTAGAAGAAACAAACCTATTACACATATATCTGTATCATGGACTCACCTGCTCCCTTTCTACCCTCCTCTTTTCCTCCTCTGCTCTTCTTCTCTCTTCCTCCTCCTTACGCCTCCTCTCCATTTCTTCCAGACGTCTTTTTTCCTCCTGTTCTCTCCGCCTTTGCTCACGCTCTTGTTGCCTTCGAGCTTCCCTTTCTCTTCTTTGTTGCTACAAAAAAGGAAAAGAAACCACAGAGTTTTACTTTTGTTGTTATCAAAGAAAGAGGTGGAGTTGTTTTCTATGGTGAAGAGCGGGATTTACCAGGACTAGCAAGCTCTGCAACTGAGTGACAAAACATTTTATGCAAGTGTTCCACCAGGAAACTAAACTCATACCCAGCACACATCTAGCCCTAAAAGCAGCCTCACTTAGACTCTCTGGTTTCTTCATGCACACACACAAAAGTCATGCACCATACCCCTGATGACCGAGGAGTGGAAACTCACTCCTTTCTTCAAGGGAAATTAACACAAATCCCAATCTTTGAACAACTGTTGATGACAACTTTCTTGGTATCAACAATATACTTGTTGTCAAAAGGGAATGATCAGCCCTACTGAATCAGCTAACTCAAATGTTAACTATCTCAAACATTCTGTAAGTAGCTTGTCTCTTAAAACAGTTCATGGTCTGCTAAGAATTTTGTAGTGTTGGCCCAACAATCAAGCTTAATTCAATGCACTGCTCTAAACTTTGCCTAAGAGAGAAGGAAGGCTGACCAACAGCTCCTCCCACAACATCAAAAGCACCTATATGTAAAAGAGGAAAAGCAGCTGAAGTAAGATTTACACTTAAACAGATAAGCTTCCACACATGACCCAAATACAAACTGGTGCTGATTAGGTCTGCTCAAGTCTGAAAAAAACCTTGAAAACAGCTCTAGAAAGCATGAACTGACTCATTTATGTCTGTAGAGCACCATGTATGACTTCAGAGAAGACATTTTAAATGCCCATATAGTCGTGACCAATTCTTCCTGCACTTCAGCATAAGCATCCAGTTACTCCACCTACCTCAAAATCCCAGGCAGCCTCCCACAACTGCCTAAGTGTCAAAAGACCCAGCTGTCTCCTGTTCAACCATCAACTGGGAATATCACTACATTTACTTTCTTTATAGGTTTCTATAATACGCTAAAAAATATGGAAGAAATTTAAACCAAAAAATAACATGCGCAAATTTAATCCCAAGAACAAAAATGAAAACCTACATTGGTTATTCTTTATCACATTTATGTTAAGGTTAATATTATCCACAATTTCTGTTGAAGCAAAGCTGCCACATATTTGCCTGTCTTGAGGTACTCCAGATAGTCTTGCAAGAAACAGCACTCACACTTAAGCTTTAATTTGGGTTCACAAATCCAGTTACCAGTGTGAGTTTCGTAGTTGTGCTCAACTGAAAAAGCAAAGGCCAATCTACACTTGCTGTGTTACTTCGTGGGATGAGCTTTCTCTGCTTGGAACATTTTCCTGCATTACTATGAAGCAACTGAAATATCAACAGCCTTTCCATCTTCTGGAATCTGTACTGACATGACAGCAGAGAAGAAATACTAGAGGGGAAAAGAAAGATGGTTCTTGGGGTTTTCTGAGCTTTTCTGCCAAGAGAAGTTGTGGCTATCCCAGCCCTGGCAGTGTTCAAGGCTAGGCTGGATGGGGCTTTGAGCAGTGGAAGGTGTCTCCCCTGCCCATGGCAGGGAAGTTGGAGCTGGATGTTTTTAAAAGGTCCTTCCTACACAAATCATTATGTGATTCCATCAATTAGCAGCACTTAAACAACACAGGCTGCTTTCCAATTCTCTTTCATTAACTACAGTTTGGGGGAAGATGTGACTTTCCTGAAGACCACCATAACTATCACACCCTCCTTTCTGCCCATAGCATCATCCTGGGTTCACTACCACCTTCCTGTGCCACAAGACATAAGCTCTTTTATCCCCCACACTTTATGTATCTTCTCAGAAACACAGCTTCCTTGCTCTTGCATCTCTTCTAACTAAATCCATTTACCAGCCTTTTCACTTGTGCTTAAGCCAGCTCTCTTCAATGAATGTAGATATAAAAATAGCAAAAGTGCTGCAAGGCACCTACGGCACGCGGTGCATTTCATAGGTTTCACTGCTTCCCCTCCTTCATTTTTAAAGCACTGTAAAAGGATTAAGCAGGCACTTTTATTTCTGAATATATGCATCAGTGTCAAGCAATTTCTACATTTAAGTCAATATATTCAGGTCCTTCTTGGCTAATCAAGTCTGACAGGCTTTTGTTTAAGAAAACTAAGATGTGAAGTACAATAATTCTGCTGCCTTGAGGATGCAAGAGACAGCACACTGCTGACTGGTTAATATAATATGCACATTTATCAACTCCAACAATATTGTGTTGACATTGTTAAGTGGATATATTTGCAGATCTCATGATGGCATCATTCTCACTACAAGGAAGACAGGCAAATTCATTGCTTCTTGAATTAATTCAGAAGTATTCAGCAATAATTATAAATAACTGAACTTAATATGAGGAAAAATAAGCTACAAATAATTAAGAGAGCCAGTTTCCCATGGCAGCACAAAATAAACAAAATCAATTGTCAAGAGATGAGATTTTTAATGAAACCTTGATTCAGATACCTAACACAGCACATCAGCAGATATTTATTACCCAGCAAAAGAACAGGGGAAAAAAAAAGGATTTAAGTCAGATTAAATGTGCTACTGTGTGCCAAAGTACGCCAGGAGATCAGGTTTTTCAACATCACTTCCACCTTCCCATGGACACTGTCTCAGCCTCTGCCAGGTGAGTGGGAAGGTACCTAGCACTGCAGGAGCCCGCACAAACACACTGCATGATCCCCTTATTCCCAGCCCCAGATGTAAAATAAAGGTTTCACTTCCTTTGCACGTGGTCTTTGAAACCTCAGCATCAAACCAGTGGTCGCTAATGAAGGGGAATTTATTTTCAGCAATCCAGGAAGAGAAAACCTACAGTGACAACCATCTCTGGGGTCCTAGTTCACATCTTGTCAAAGCAATGCCAAAGGTGATTAGTAGCAAGCTGGATTAACCCAACCTGGCTTCAGAGCTATAGCTGACTTTCTTGCATCCATCTGTTGGCACAAGGTTGCCTTCTGACTGGCTCTAGCAACCCATGAGGACACCAAAACCCTGATCACTGTGTTCCTTAGGCTTGCCCAAGGGACAGAAGGAGGACAGGGAAAACCATTAGTTAAAACCAATGTCATATTTCTGCATATAAAAAATTGCCTTCTCAATTTAGTTTGTGTAATTGTCAGATACTGTCATTTTTTGTCATGCACTACAAAAAAGGCCTGACATAAAACACTGTTGTCCAATAAACAGTAGGTAGAGATCTATATTCCTCAACTTATGGATGAATACCCGGATCGTCTTTAGTTTGGTATGGTATTACCAACTTTCTTGCACATGTCAGATGAAAAGTTTATTTCCAAGGAGTAAACTGTTAGCCAGAAAATAAGGCAAGAACTATTCAAAGAAATGTCAGACATGACACAACAGAATTTTGACAGAGTCCATACTGCCTCAAATTACTGCATTTCACAAATGCAAACTACACTAAAAATAATCCACAAAGAAAATACAGCGCAACACCCTGGCTCCTTATCTGGTTTTAGGGTGCAATAATGATGATCTCATAATGGAACCTGACATCTCCAAACTGGAACTCCATGCAGTAAAGCATTATTTACCAGGAGGGGGCAATGCAACTACACATGCAGTCCCTCTATATCAATGAATTCAGGTCCTTGTTCATACAGTGAAATGCTCAAGATAGATACAGATCCTTTAATTTTAAATTCCTAAAATATTATTACTGTGTCTCATATTCAGAAGAAGATTGATGATACCTATATTAATTATTTCTTTCACAAAGAATTAGGTAGCCTGGTATCAGCTTAGAAAGAGAATTGGCAAGATTAATAAAGAGATTTTTGCTTTGTCCACACTGGATATAAACCAGAAGTAGAACTTCTTACTCAGTACCAAGCTGCAAGCAATTCAAATTAAGTAGATAAGAATAAGCTCCCCTTCTGTGAAAGAAATAAAGCCCTGGCAAAAATTGCCTGCAGGTACACCTACATTAGCATCTTGGTTCAGATCAGGAGTGCTCTTTTGAAGTGAATCATCCAAACATCTCCACTTATCCAGTTTTGTTTCGTATTTTGAAGATGTCTTGGAGTGCCAACCACACCTTTTGGATGAAATTAAAAAGGCTGATGCACTCCAACCACAAGCAGGCACAGAGTCTAGACCTCAGCGAGTCTAAAGGAATTCCTCCTGTCTTTAAACACATGAAGTTTTCAGGTCCTCAGCACTTTAATTATTGTGCTTCATGATCTGCTTCTACAGGACTGTACTACTTGCCAGTGTAGCTATAACTACCACTTCAAAAACATCCATCTTAGGTTCTCATAACTAGGGACAGAGACACCATTTAGTGCAGCTATCCTGAACTGCAGAGGTCCACAGGGAATGGGATTCCACCATAGCCAATTCTGAATTTCCTCAGTCAGACTCAGTTTTGCAAAGCACAAATTCAAATGCCTTCTCATACCCAGCAGTTGTCTCCATGTGGCTAAACAGAATCACAGAATCACATTAAAACAGCCAGGAACAGCTCAGATTTCTTGTTTAAACTATCTAAACACCTACACAGTTGATAGTCTTTATATGTCTTTTAAATGAATGTTGGGGGTAGGACAAAATCCCCTTCCCGAAATTCTCAACTGATTTTCTGTAGTTTGACCGTATGTCATTTCCACCTCCTCAGTAACACACAAACTCCAAGGTTCCTGCAACAACAACTTTTAGAAGTCACCTATATGCCTTTTAAAAAGTAATCTTTTCTCTAATACTGCTGAGAATTACAGTTTTTGGCAGATGTCCTAAACACCGTTCCTGTTACAGTCTCGGTCAAAACTGTCTAGGCTCTGTGCCAGCATTGTAAGAACAAGCCCTCGATTTTAATTTAGGAAGTAGGGAGGGGGGGAAGTATATGCAACTTGTTCAGGAAGATTATCTAATGCATAAAATGCTACCAAAGAATATTAAATAGGTATATGCATACATACTTTACACAAGCAAAAATTACAAAAAAGTAAGTCTGGTAAAAATATCAACAAATTTATGAAGGCCCTGAGTTTCAATGGCTGACACTAATCTTGACTCCCATTACCAAGGGAGTCTTCATTGTTTACTGCCTTCATCAAAACAGAGGGGTGAGTTAAGGACAAAGTGACACCATTTAAATATTTTGGCCTTCAATTGTGTCACAACACTGATGTTTATCTAAATTTGTGTCTACCACCCTTCCCCCATCTGAAAGATCTTGTTTTGGCTGCTGTTTTGTTAAAAATCACTTGGGATCATACATTTTTCCAACACAAGATCCAATTAACTAAAGAGGGTTTTTTTGAAAGCTAAATGTGAGTCATTTTTTTAATGCACTCAATGAACAATATGCCACACCATTACCTGCAAAAAAGAAACTTTTGTAACTCACCATTCCTATTTATGCCTCCAAGGGAACCAGGGAGAGGTTACAGACCCATACAAGGTAAAAAGCTTTGATCTTACAAATTTTACATGTTTTACCATGCAACCTTAGTCAGTAATACAATCTATATTACATGCTGTCTTGTGGTTGTGGAAGCTGTCAGTTTTATTTTGGATTTTAAAAAGCAGGACTGATTAAACATAACTTTCAGGTAACTGCCTTTTCTTTCTACTTGCTCATTCAGTTGTAACTGCAACATCCCCAAAAAGTTGAACCCATACAGGGAAAAAATGGTGCATTGCTTTGTTTCTACTACTAGTAGCAGTAGTGCCTTTATTTTAAAAAGAAAATCCAGATTTTAAGAGTTGCACTGATTACTAAAGTTAAATGACCTAGATAATTTAATTGTAATCCTCTTCCTCAACAAAAAATACTGCCTGCAGAACCTTAGAGATTAAAGGGGCATTTAAAAGAAATCATTGACTCCTGTATTAAGAAAAATTTGAGTGGTTAAGCAGTAGCTCAACTTTTGTCCACCTTTGACAATATTGATATTTTATTTCATATTTATTTTTAGTATCTTTTTTTATTACTTACTCCCCCCACAAACAGTCTAAAAGCAGTTGGAAGTGCTATGAGGTTTATCTTGGCATTCTCTGAAGGGTAGGGAAGAAACAGAAGAGAAATGGGGTTTATATGCCTTCCCCTCATCCCTCCTTATGGATTCATGTGTGGCTGAATCTTAGCTACCAATCCCTCCTTATAGCAGCACTAAACTCATTTGCACTTTGGAAAAGAGGGATAAGGAGCATAATGTGACCTGGAAAGGTATTTGGAACTTTGTATTACTTGTTATGCAAACAGGTCACAGGATGCAAATCAACATTTGGTCCTGGTTGCATCCTCATTAAATGTTACCAGGATTTGGAAAACCAGACTGGGTGTAGTTTTTCCATCACAGTTAAGTGAAAGGTTGAAACAGACTCAAGCAAGAGGTCATTTAAGGACAACTGGAATTTGACCCTGCACTTCCTGAAGAGTCAAAGGATTGGTTTCACTTCAACTCTGTGTCATACCAAGCTCTGGCCTGAAGAGTTGTTTTGAAATCTTCCTACCTCTGAAGCTTACACTACATATTCCATCTCCATATATATATAAATATATGCACACGAGATCTTAGGAGGTGAAAAGTATGACAGAACAATATTGTCCATGGATATTCACTTCCTTTTATCTTCCAGTAGTGTACAGAAATTGCATACTTACTGTATCACAAAAGTATGATTTACCTATTTATAATTCCTGAAGAATTACAATTTTAACACCGGTCTACAAAACATATTTATGTTTGTACCTTTAAAGGCCCCTTCCAATCCAAATCATTCTATTATTTTATTATTTAGGTGGCTTTTAGTCATTAAGCAACTGTGCAGGAGAGAGTAATACATTAAAAAACAGGCTTCTATCTACCATGACTGAGAGCCAAACACAGATGTTTGAGAAAGTTTTAAAGGGAAATCTGAAAAATGTTATGGTCCTCAAAATGTACTCTTGAAAAACACACCTGGGAATAATTTATATCTCCTCTTCTCTACATCTACCTAAGCCTAGACAGAGACCAAGAAACAGCCTCTTCCCCAAAAAACAGCTTCCAAAAACCCAGTTCTGGCTCCTGTTGTCTTCATAAGAGCTGCTGGATATTGAAACATCTTGGAAGACATCTTATATTCAAGTAGCCAAGCATGGATTTAAGGACTTTGCTCTACATTTGCAGGTGGATTTTCACATGATGTTTTCTTCCCTGAGATATCCTGGGGCTACAAGGAATTCTTTTTAAATGGGTGCAGGAATGGGAAGCAAAAGCGGGAGAGAGGCTTCTGGCCCCCAAACTCCAGTCTCCTGTTTCTACCTCTTCTAGCCGCCTCCTCTGCTCCTTCTGCTGCTCAATGCGTTTCTGCCTCTCTGCCAGCAGCTGCCTCTTGTACTCCTCCTGCTCACGGAGCTGCTGCTCCTGCAGCAGCTGCTGCCTCCGAAGGGCCTCGGACCGTTCCTTGTTTTCCTGCTGCAGTCTCAGGAAATCACGTCGGAGGGTTGATTCTCCAGGCACATTGACAATGGAACTGCAACAAGAGGAAGTTAAAGCCTTCTGGATGATAAAGCCTGATGGGCCATTAAATACCTTTGCCAAAGCAGGGGAACATTAATAAAATATATCATGATGTTAAAGTTTAATCTCATTTCTTTCACAGCAAAGACACTGGATGTATGTCAACCACACGCTCTCAGTGGAAGGCGTGAAATGAGGTCAAGCAAAGTAAGGACGAATGCTAACATTGCAGAGACCCTGATCAATCATATTTGCCATAAATATCCCTCCATGCAGAGTTTGTTGGCTCTAAGCCACAGGAAGGGGAGCTTTCAAACCTTTAACTGTCACAGCATAGGTATTCAAACCCTATGAGTGGTTTGTGCGTCCACTTAATAAGAGAGAAATTTAGCATGCTGGTTTATAATCACAGACCTTTAGACTTGGCACAGACTGCCCAAAGCCACCCCAAAAACAATTATTACCTTGGTTCTCCTTCTTGTTCAGGCACTTCCTCCTCTTCTTCCTCACTTCCACTATATTCATATTCCGTCTCATCTAACAGGAAAGAAACAAAGGCCTGGATCGTACTTTAATTTTAGGGCAGTGGGGAGTTGCAGTAGCACCTCAGTAAACCAGCTTCTGTCCCCTTCAATAAGAAGATCTATCACAGACCCTAGAACTCATTCCATATGTATAAGCTCATCTTCCCAGCAGCACGGTGGTTTAGAGAAGACTTCCAGCAAATTCCCTGAACAACACCAGGTTTGACATGCAAGATAAGACACCTGGAGAACTTCAGCAACACCTGAATATGGAGAAAAGGCTGCCCAAAACCTTTGCTTCACAGCTCTTGTGATGGGTTATTTCCTGTGAGTCTGATTTATGGCATCATTCCAGGAAATAAACCTACCACAGACTAAAGAAGGGAAAGGCATATATGCCAATATCCTCCTAAATGATCCTGTTTAACGCTGGTATGGAAAAGTCAGTGGCCAACAAGTGAGTAAACTTAATCTATCAGAAAATACAGCACCAGAAATTGATACTTTCTCTGTAAAGGACAGAACAAAACAAAGCCTTCTGATAGTCAAACTATTAATTTAAAAAGAACTTTTTAAGGATTTAGGCTATAGGAGCTTCTCTTGGAGTGTGTATTTAGAATGCAAAGCAGGACAAAAATAGCATTTTTTACAAGTTGCAAAGACTTGACTTTCAGAAGCTGCATACCTTTCTCTCCTCTCTTCTTCCTGGTCCTGTCTATATGGTCCTTAAGCTGGATTCGGACTTGCCTTTCATTTGGCTGGTCACGTATAAAGGGATGTTTCAACAGTTGCTCTGTAGAAGGTCGCTGCATGTAATTCTTCACTAGGCAACCTTCTATAAAGCTGAAAAACTTTTTCGACCTGAGAAAGCAGGAAGGAAAAAAAACAAAACAAAGCAAAAGATGAGACGTAAAACTCAACTGAAACATTTTTTCTGTTCTTTTTCAAATTCATTTCCTCAAAGAGCACCATATCCCAGAGAACAGTACAAGTGCTGCCTGCAAGTGTACCTCCAAAACACATCTGAGCGTGTTCCAGCTGAGCACTGGGCTGGAGGGACACAGGGTGACATGAATGTACTTGGAGGACTCAGGCACAGCCTCACAGTAATGTGCCCTCTTTCAGAGGCGTAATTGCTCTGAAAGTCAGGATCCATGAGTGAGGTAAATCATGTAAACCCAGCCTGACTGCTTCTGGATCAGAGCTGGATAGAATCCAGCCTGCTTGGAGCAGAGGCAGGGCAGTTCTGGTGTGCCTCCACCTACCCATGCTACAGACAGCCATACCCAAAGTCAGGAGAACTGTGTCTGCCATTCTCCTGACACAAGCAGCTTTTGCATGCACCTGGGATCACAGAGTTAGATCTGCCAGAATTAAATTATTTTAGATTATTTTTTAACCTTAAGAGTCACATACAAAAACGTTTTTATAGAACAATAGGTGGATATTGGTCAGTGTTGTCTGTTCAACACAGGCACTTTGGGTCAAATTCTCCCTGACACAATTTAAGGGCATGAACTAAACTAAACCACTCCTGCACACAGCATAAAGTGACAGGGCAAGGGAGTTAGCTAAGATGCAGCACCACCTTCCAAAATTTGCACTTTGTTTCAACCCTTGAAAGAGGATCTCTCCAGAAAGAAGTCACCAAGCAAGCCACCTGCCAAAATCCAGTAGCGGAAATACTCAGAACTGCAGTGAGGCACTGGAACAGGTTGCCCAGAGAAGTTGTGGATGCCCCATCTCTGGAAGCATTCAAGGCCAGGCTGGATGGTTTTCTGAGCTACCTGAACTAGTGGATAGCATCACTGTCTATGGCAGGGTTTGGAACTAGATGCTCTTCAAGATCCCTTCCAACCCAAGGCATTCTATGATGATTCTACAACTTTGTCATCATTTGGTCTATCTTCTCATAACCTGCCACTGAGCACACTATCAAAACAGTTGAGTGACAGCAGCACTGCCTTGGGTCAGAGCTGCTTTTTAATTAATAGGTGTTTTCAACCTGCTCCAGTGCTTGGAGAGCAAACATCCTCACTACATGGTTAAGAGTAAAAACAATTATTTCCATCCATCAGTTCACTTCCCCACTGCAATAAAAAAAGGCTGAATTCAACATAACTTGGTTGTTCAGATTTTTCTATTCCTCACACTTTGAATGTTATTATTTCACATAAAAAGGTTAATGAAAGGCTAATGCAAATGGTGTATATGCATCTCTATTCCCTTAATACATGCAGAAGGCAAGTAAGAGAGAGCAATGCCTTGACAGGCATTATACAGTATACAAGTGCATAAATAAGTCAATCCAGGTAAAGACCAAGCTCAGCAAGCAAGCCAAGTTTATACTATGTTGATATTGAATACACAGTCAAATCACTTCATCATTTTGACAGGATCACAGCATCCCATGATCACATTCAATCTATAAGAAACCTCTTTCTAGGGAGTATTTTTGTTTCATATGTGCCAGTTGTAACCAGTAACTGGGAGGAAATCCTCTGATACTAATGGATTCTTCTCAGCTGGCAAGAAGCAGGCACTCAATTCCAACCATTTACAATAATTATAGTAAAAGCCTTCATTAGTTTTAATAGCTCCTTTCTATTTAGCAACTAGAACACCATAGTACTGTTTTGTTTCTGTGTTATGATACATCTGAGAAAACATACTGCATATTGAGAGTGCTGCAGGAGTTTATATTTTAAAACACGGATTCATTTGTCACCTTAATACAGATGCTGCTCTACCAAAAAAAACCCAAAAAAATCAACAAACCTTGGTATTTATTTTCACACAATTTGAGATAGAATTTCTCTGGGACAAACAGAACTAAATAATGCACACATTTTGTTTCATGCTCTGATTCAGAGGCACAAAAGATAACAAGAGATTTTGCTAACTCAAATTGCTTACAATTCTGTGGGAGGGGTAACAAAACAGTATGCAAGATGAGAAAACTTCGTGCTACATAAGAATACAAGCAAGATATAATTAATACATACCATTTCTTGGATTTTAACCGTGGGGGAGGGTTCCTGGGTATCAGAAAGAGTGCCCTCATGGGGTGCATGTCACAAAGTGCTGAAGGGAAGAAAACAAAACCACACAGAGACATACAGACACTGGTTTAGTTCCTCTGTGTCTATGCCATGAGCTTCCACAACCACCCCCACCATCCCAAACATCCATGCAGCAGGTGCAGACAGCAACATAGCTAAATGGAATTAGGCCAAAATGACAACAATTCCATAGCTCAATAGGCCAATGGCAGCCCCAAAAGAGAAAGAGATTGAAGCATGGATCAGCCTCTAGAATCAACCAAGGTGGGAACATCTGAGCATGGCCCTCCTCCAGCCCCAAGTCATCTGACTTACTTTCCAGACAATAAACTACTAGGAGATGATGATGGTGGAAGGGAACAATGAGAGTTACTGTTTCATACAGTCTTCCCTCCACCTGCCCTTCTCTCCCATTATGGAAGGTGCTTCATTTTTACTCTCCAGACCCGGTATTTTCTTTACTTCAAGGCATGACAGTTTTGAAGCCTGGGAGGGTTTGTATCACACTAAAAGATTGCCTGCAGAACTGAAATGCAAATCCGTAACTTTTGTCCGAAGAAATCCTGTTTGTTTCAGTGGACATTTAGTGGGAATCCAGGATCAGTGTTGGACAGCTTTCCCTCCTGTTCCATAGCAAAGCAACATGGCAGAGCCAACACAGGGAAACAAGGGAGCATGGAGAGAGGCAGCCCAAGAAAGGTCTCTAGGAGTGATGTTTTAACCATCTTCCTATGTTTAATCTCTTACACCCTCAGTCTCCACCTGAGTGATCACTGCAGGATGAGGTGACATTTACCACACAAGAGAAATTCAGGAGACATAGACTGATGTGAAGAGAATTCTAGTTTCAAAAATAAGGGGCCACAATCTTGGCAAAGAAGCCCCTCAGATGCCTATGGGTCCCTGCAGACCACCAAACGCAGAGATGGACTCTTCAGCTGCTAGTGGAAGAGGAGGCAGGGCCCATGTACCAGAGGACAAGAGCTGTTCAGCATTTACAGAGGATCTCTGCTTACTTCTAAAATGCCACTCTTGTCCTTTTACACAAAGAGGGGCCAAGCTCTGCTTTGGTTTAGAAATGAACAAAATATTATTGTCCAATTCTAGGCTTACAAAACCCAAAGCTTTTTAATTGAAAGCCATAGAGGCAACCCAATGTGCTGAACAAAAAAGGAGGTGGTTTACTTAAAATACAGTGTTGGCTGAAGTGTCCTGGGAGCAGCTCTCACTTGGACATTCATGCAGTTAGGAAGGAAAAAGGAAACACCTCAAAACTATCAGGCCTTCTAAAACATGAATCAACACATGACCACTGTGATTTGATTTTTGAATCTGACATTAAAATCAGTAAGGACAACAAAATCAGGCAGCAGCTACAATGAAATGACCAATTTTTAGTTGGAAAACATCAGTACTTTATTTCAACGTGATTATTTCAAAGACATTTCAAGATGGGCTGTGTTGTGGTGGTAGATTTTCATGTGCAAAAAAATTAACTTGCTCTTAGGTACCTTAGGCTCTTATTTTTTAAATACAGAGCTCCAGTTGATGGTGAGGGTAAGTATACTTGAAAGATTCATAAGGACTTTCATTAAAATTATCATTAAAAGTCAAAACACGATGCCTAACTTATTTTCTTTTCAAAGGTTTCTGTCCTCCTCACACATCTGCTCTTTGCCTTTATATTCTGAAAGAACTATGTGAAAGGAAAAGAACCTATTAAAAAGTTGTGCATTTTTGGTTTCCAGGTTTTCCTCTTAAATCCACACTAACTAATAATGATCCCTGCTTGAGAATACCTAAGTTCAGTGCTTTGTCCTGAAGAAGGATTTACAGTGTAAGCCATGTCACTGCTAAGGAAGATTAACACCACCCACTGATGAGTGGAAACAAAAGGAGAAGCAATGTTAGCCTTATCCAGACTGACAGAAAGCCAACACAGAAATAGCTGCTACAAATGCTTTTTTCATTAAGATCTGTTTCCTAAAGGCCTCACTGACCCTCTTCCCAGCTGAGGTTTCAGTATTCCAGGCCAGTCCACAGACAAAGTGGGACACAACTCCAAAACACAATATACTACCCATAGGAAGGAAGTTAGACACTCGATTAGCTTCCAAATATTCCTACTATAGAAATTAAATAACTGCAATCTGCACTGTAGTGTTCAAACACAACCCTATCTTTATCAAAAGCATTGCTATTTATGGGATTTTATATTTATAGAGCAGGCAAAACCAAAGAGAACAGAAATAACATAGGGATACTTTCAGAAACCTCAAAACTAGGTTCAGATTACAACCAGCATGGCCCAAGTGTGTGTTTCAGCTTTAAGGAGCCCACTGGAGAAGCACAGGTTTCACTTACGGGGAGCTCCTTCTGCCATCTCTATGGCTGTAATGCCGCATGACCAAAGGTCACTCTGCAGAAAAAGAGACACACCAGATGTTAGTAGGTGCATTCACCCATTCACACAGTAAGAGATTACTATTTAGAGAGGCCCTGTAGGTGAGGTTGAAACCAAATACCAGAGCTATTTAAATAATACAAGCCTCTGTTATCTTGTAACTATACCATAAAATCCTGCTTTTCCCATAATACAGATGTACACGCAGAAACACACGTATTCTTACTGAGTGAGTAAACAAACCTTTCCAATAGCACATAAAAATATATTCACATTATGACAATGGGAAATACACTTGCCAGAAATCTAAGCCTATGAAACAACAGAATTTTCAATATTCCCTTGTCAACAAAGAACTGAGCAACGGCATTCCCACACTGTGCAGAGATGCAGCTATAAAAGCAAAAGCTCAGCTCAAATTCAAAGTGGCCAGACTTGTCGAAAACTACAAGAAAGGGTCTTCAGTTATGTAAACAAACAAGTAAGAACAAAAGGAAAATACAGGCCCACTGAAAGGAGAGGTGAATTAGTCACCACTGAAAAGGCAGAGGTTCCCAAAACTTACACCTCTGTCTTTACCACAGACTCCCAAAATTTACACCTCTGTCTTTACCACAAGCATTACTTAGAGCCAAAGCCAACATTTCTCCCCTAACATCTCAGCTTTGCTTAAAACACTACAGAACAAGAGTCCTTCAGTGGCAGTCTTTCAGGGTACTACCTCTGGCCAGCATCTCTAACTTGGGACAGACCAAACAAGAGCCAGGAAGATCAAACACAGGGAAGAGATGGAGGAGTTCTGGCAAGGAACCAACTTCAGAGACTGACACAGCTTAATGGACAAAATATTGGAGGTGACTGCTGTGAAAGAGAGCTGTTCTTGAGCACATCAGTCTTCATTTCTGGTCATAATTGTGATTTTTTTCAAAATTACTTAGAACTAATGAGCAAATAAGCTCTTCATGCACTACAAGCAGAGAAGCATTTCTAAAGACTGTATTTTCAGATCCAGCAAAGCACTCTTCCCTTGGTCAAATGCAGCCATTTCAGCTGAATTGTACATGCTGATGATCTTACAGAATCTCACAGAATCTTTCAAACACTAATTTTTTGTGAGTGACCACCTTACAAACTCCACCAGGAAAAATAAGCAGGTGTTTTCAGAGGCCAGAGGAGTTATTTTTCACATCACCACTGCATTAACAAATATTGCAGGGAGGTTTTTTTCTGCTGTATTAAATAATTTAATAGCAAACCTTCCTTACTAATAACAACAACTCTATCTGGAAAGATATAAAACATTAGGTTTAGTACAATGAAATGCTGAATGTAAAAAGCAATTAAATTGAGAAATAGGATCAATCTGATAAATCTTAGTCAAAAGATACAAAAACACCAATTCAAATAATACAGGTCTTTTACAAAGATTTAGACACACACAGATGTACTGATAGCTAACACTATCAGTCTCAGCAAAGTGACATAATTGATATTCAGCTCTATAATTCATTGTAAGGCCTTAATCCTTGGCTTTCTGATATCCTTGTTACCCTTGGTTAAAGCTGGAACAATGCATTAGTCTAAGTAAAGATTTCTTTAAAAGCATATTTTTATATTTTTTCTTTCCCTGTTAAAGCTGAGAGGAACTTTCAAGATTACAGTATGTTTTCACTAGATATATTTAACTTTAAATACATATACCTAGTATTCTTAAGGGTAGTGCAAATACCATCAAGCCAATTATGGTTTTGCACTACTTAAATCCTTGGTTTGCAGCAAGCTATGTAAAGAATGATCTTTGTTACGAAATGTTGTGATGGATAAATTTTTATCCAAAAAATCATGTATATGTATCCTGAAATCAGAAATAAAGTTTTAAGAGTTCTTTCTGTACTTCACTGGCTCTCCATACAGTGGTTCTATTTAAGGCAACACCTGAAATGTATTGTTCTGGGTTACCACAATAACTGGGACATAGTGTAACACAATTTAACCTACAACCATTATACAATTGAGAACACAAGCATTTCCAGGTAAATTCTTTTTAGCCTTCTCTGAGCACCTACAGCACTCTGAAGTCCTCTATTTACATCTTAAAGCTATTATAATACAAGCAACAGAAACTGTTAAAGGTCACAATTTGACCTTACCTTGTACTTTGGTAATAAGAATGTAACTACACAAAATAGTTATTATGCCTGCAAAGCGTAAGAAGTCTCAAAAACTGCCATAGTTCACGGACACTTATATTGCACGTGTATGTTTGGGGTTTTTTCTTTGAACAGGACTCTTACTCTGTAATCATATGTAGCATCTGGATTCTCATCACAGGCAATAACTTCTGGAGCCATCCAGTATGGAGTCCCAATGAAAGTGTTTCTCCTGCCAACTGTCCTGTCCAGCTGAGCGCTCACGCCAAAATCCACTGTGGGTGGGAAAAGAGTAAAATGAAATAAGAGGGGGAAAATAACACAATGATTACTTTTGCAAAGTGATTTGAAAGCAAAGCTCTGAAGATGTCCCACGTGGGAGGACCATGCTGAAGAGAAACAAGAGGATTAATCCGGAGGCAAGTGAGCCCTCATGGTTCACACACAATGTGCCTGGGCACAAGTGTCAAGGGACAAAGCAGCATACAATCACCTCCCCTGTACCTCTCACTGGTCTGCCTGGACTGAAGGGAGAGCACAGCTGTAGAAGTACTGCCTGGGAGGCTGAGAAAAGGCTATTTATTTCCTTCCCACATGGTGAAACCAAGCACCTTTGCCTATAAAAAAACAGCCACTTCCCAAAGGTACCTCTCATGCTACGGGAAAATTGCAGGCATAAACACATCCCTTTCAGCTCACCTCTTTTTCTGCTCTAAAATTGGACAGCAAAAATAATCTGTTGTTCAGCAAGCTGCTCTCTGCTTTAATGCATAGAGCAGAAACATCAATGAGAGCAAAAGATGAGGATTATTCAGGAAGTGCTAACTTGGAGCACACATGCACACAGGCTGTGAAAGAGATGCCCATTTCATTATAAAGCAATTACATTACAAAGGTGTTTTCTGCCTTTCATTTCGCCCTGCTCACAACCACAGGGCTGTATGTCCTTCTCTACCAGTAACTGCATCTGCCCTTAGAGGGCTGTATCAGCTTCACTGCATCCACCATCTGAGTGACACTGACAAACTGGTGTAGACAAGCTCAGTGGAAGCAATGGTTTGGAAGCTACCGTGCTCCATTTTGGACAAAAGCAAGGAAAGCTCTCCCGAGAGCTTCCTCCTCCAGCAGCCGGGACAACTTCCCATGCCTCATGCTGCAGGAAGGTGTAATGCAAACCAGAAGGGATGTGGGCTGGGTGGGAGGGCTTCAGCATGGCTCTATATTTAACAAAAAAAAGGTGGTGAGTGTAGCGTGATGCAAACACAGAAGGCTGACATGTGCACTAACTGAAAGAGACAAATTAGAGAGGAAATCAAAAAAGAGTATGTCCACTTGGCAGGAGAGAAGAGGCCAGGGATGAGCACGATTTTCAGCAGGCATGCCAGAGCTGGAACTGTGTTTTGAATTCAATGCCACACTCCCTTGAGAGTGCTGTCCAGATCATATTTTTGTGTCCAGAACCTGAACAGCAGGTGCTATTTTAATTAAAACCAAATACAAGAGAGACTCCTGTCACTTCCCAAGTCCAGAATAGTGAATCAGAACAGACTCAAGTTACACACAGCTCAGTGGGGAAAACAAAATGATCCCTGCACTGATTCTGGCATGAAAACCAACATCTTCTAACCAAATTCAACTACAAACTGTGCTCTGTCCTCTCCAAGCAGGAGAAAATACATGCAGGCTGTCAATCCACATGGAACCACTGACAGAGTACTCATGCAATAAAACATGTTCTAGGGCTCTCAAAGGATGAAATTAATTTGGGAACAGCATAAAACTAAAGGCTGGAAAAACGAGGAAGTGGACATTTGCACCTACTTACCAAGTTTCACTTCTGCATTCTCTGTTAACAACACATTTTGCCCTTTGATATCCCTGTGAATCACATGATGGGCATGAAGATGTGCCAACCCCTGCATTAAGGAGAAGAGAGGAAGGAGAGGATGTTCAGAGTCAGGCTCTTGACTCAGCAACAGACTACCCATACCCAGCAGCCCCAAAGGTCACAGCACTGTGCCTCGACCTCTTGCAACCGGGTGCAATGGGACCTGGAGCACACCACCCCTACAGCTTTTGGTGATGGAGCAGAGACACAGGCCTCAGATTATGCACACACATACCTAACCATAGCCCAACATCTGCACTGTGCAAACACCTCCCAGCTGTCCTGTGAAGAAAGCTCAGCTCCCACAAAGTCTCTGTGCAATTACATTCTAAATGACATCAGTGTCAGTGTATGCCACTAACTTCTCACATGTACAGGGTCACACTTAGAATTTAGCAGGGAAGGGAGGTGGAAGGAGAAAGGAGGCAGCATCCACGTGTCTATATGCACCCCTGAGAAGGAGGTGGGGGTGATGGACTGACAGTCATGTTTGAGGGCAAGGGAGGACAGATGACAAAGACATGCTGTACTGCAAAACTGCAGTTCTCTTCTCTAGCCTCCATAAACATGAAGCCAGATAATTGTACCTCAGGAAAAAAAATGCAAAGGGAAAAAAAAAAGCATAAGGGTTATACTTTCCAAAGGAAACAAAACCTCCTGGCATACGGTGCTTTTTGTTGAGACAGCACCTGGATACATGCCCCAAAGCATTAGCCATGTGGAGGGAGGGCTGAGAAAGACATATGTTGCATTTTACTCTCTAATGTAATTGGGAGAACAACAGGCAACCCTCTTAGCAACTGCCTGTATTTTGGGCTCTCCTCAGTTTTCTGCTTGGAAAATTGTAGTCTCCAGTGGGATCATCTTGCCTGTTCGTGTTGCCCTCACAGTCTTCTAATGTTTTGTGAAAAACAAAGAAATAGAACCTTTACAGCTGCAAGAGGTTAAGAGAGTAGTGGTTGCTGTAGAGAAGTATTTCTTAACACATGTTCTTCATTAACTGATCATTTACCAGTTTGCCTACATAACCATTGGGCTGTTTTCCTTTTTTAAAGCAGTTAACGAGTGTGACAAAAAACATCATCCACAGCTTCTCTTCCACACATCACAAGCAAATCAAGTGAACAGCTGATGTCCCTGAGATCCTTCACTGACTGCTAATGCTAAGTGTGGTCTTACTTTTCACAGGAATGAAGGCTTTTCCACAGCTTCACACAGGATATTTTTTAAAGTCTGCTGCTACTCCAACCCAGCCCGAGAGATAATCGTCTGTTCTCTCCAAGAGTACCATTTAACCTTACTGAAAAAACACATTTGGGGTTGCAAAGGGCTGGGAGGAGACAGAGTGGTGCATCTCCACTTTCCTGCAGTCCCCAGACCTTTCCAACCACACAAGGATCCACTGGGTCAACCTTCACCCGTGTCTCCATCTACACCAATCTTTGGCACTTTAGCTCCTTTTAACTTTGTGTTACATGACCAGGGTTTGAAACATCTCATTGCAATGTGAGTTTAGCATTCCTTTTTTCCAGATATTCCAGTTCCCCATGGTCAGTAATTAATGTTCCTTTTGCAAATCGCTCACTGGAATGAGAAAATAGTTTTCCCTATCTTTTTTCTGAGGTAAATCATTTCTTCCGCTTCTCAGCAAGTGTTTGACTGCTTTATCTAAGGAGGATCTAGTATGAATGCAACATAGCATGGAATACCTCCAAGCCCACATGTCTCTCAAGCCAAGGCTAAGGTAGTCCTGCAGAAGTTAGTTTTCCTCATATTAAAGCATGCTAACCCTTTGTTTTGAAATATAACTTCTTCCTTGTAAACAACTTAAAATGTGCCAGTAAAACACCAGCAGCTGAATTGTCCTCTAGCATTTGAAATTAAAGCAAGAGACCAGAACTGTGTGTCTTCCTCCATCCTCATCTTTAAAACAGCCAAGGCAGAGCAAATGTGTAACACAGACAACAGCAACATTGATTTATGCAAGAGCCAGTGCTCATTTCCTTTAACATAAAGCCCTTCAGAACTTCATTTATGACTAAGCACTTGAACAAACATACTGTGTAGTGCTTTGGGTAGGAGACAATTTCTTTTACAAAGAAGCACGAGGAAAACCATCCCAGATTTACTTAGTGAAGCAAAACAAATGCCAATTCAAAAAGCACTTAAACTGTACCAACTGGAAATTAAATATTAAGAGTAATTAGTTAAAGTTTCAATTTTAGAACAACTGGTAAGCTGCAGCCCTCTTCCTGAAAAACTTCTGCAGCACTGCCTGCGAGCACTGCACAGAGCACAGCCACACGTGACAGAGCTGCTCGCTCTAGACAGACTGCAGAGATAACACAAGATGAGAGCACAGCACAGAAGGCCGGACTGCTGGCCTGAGCCAACAGCTCTTCCTCCATGGACTTGATTAGGAGGAGAAAAAGGCAGCTGCAAGCATATTCAGAAAAGCCCATTCTATACGCTATTGTGCTACAACACTGTTTCAGCCTCAGGTCTTATGGACACTGTTTCACAGTTTCTGTAGTAGGTAAGGTCACTGGCTCATCTACTGACTTCTCATGACTAGAAATTGCAATTTTCTGCAAGACTTCTGCTACAAAACAGTACAACTCACACCAAGTTAAATGATGTGGAGCAGACATCTATCTGCTCCTACGCACTCTCCAAGTGATGACATGGCTAATGGGATTGATCAGAAACAGCTTCTTGCAGAACCTCAAGCTAGGCTACATCTCAGTAAGACTGTTTCTGTGTGGGGCAGACTCTTTTCCTTACCCGGAGAATCTCTCTGGAGATATATGCTATCCAGTCTTCTTTCAGGGTATTCCCTTTTGTGTTCTTCACAAGGTCTGTGATAGAGCCAGCTCCACAAAACTCCATAACAAGCTGCAAAACAAATACCAGTGTCCAACCAACATTAAATACAGATCTCAGCTGTTTAGCAAAGCAAATAATCAGGTTACAGCATTGATTTGAGAAGCTCTTATGAAGCAGAGAATATATTTTACATTTCTGCCTGGAAAATGGATTCAACCAAAAGTCTTCAATGTGTGTCAGACATATATGGAATATGTCTCACATTAGTTACCACATTTTCAAGGACTGATTTAATCACTGTAATTTAATCCTGGGAATCTGGATTTGCTCAGCTATGCAAAATGCATTAGCAGTACGAGCACATCCAATGCTAAAGGAATCAGGCTGATCACATCACTGCAACACTTTTTATCCTTTAACTTCCATTTATTTATGGAAGCACAAGCACTCTGCCATTTCAACCCCAAACTTCATTCCTCTAGAGGGTGTAGATGAGGTGGGATAAAAAGTGTACAATCTCAAGTGCAGCTTTCTTTTTACAGTCACATATTCTTAGTGCTCAGCTCAGCTGCCCTGTTCCTATGAAACATGTTACTATCCATCTGGCAAACGGGAACAAAAGTTAAAGAACAAATCCACAGCTTATAGCAAATCTTGGTTCAGACATCCCCTTAAGGACATGTGATTACCCTCTGTGATTCACTTATCTAACAGTTCAGGCAAGCACCAAACTCCTTTAGTTTGTTTTCCCATAAAGTGGTATTTCTCTCATCATCAATCTATATCCAATAGGGAAAGACTTAGAAGCCCGTTTGAAAAACATCTGCTTACCCACAGTTGGTCATCATGTCCTGGAGGACTTTTCTTAATGAAAGCACCATAATAAGTTGCGATATTTCTATGATGAGAATATTTCTTAAGCATATTAATCTCCAGTTTGATTTCTTCTTCTTCATCCTTTGGAAAAAAAATAAAACAAACCCCCATATGTTTAATACACCACATGCATTATTGATTTATTCTTCACCTTCACACAAGTAGATTTTTTCTAAAACCCAATTTATACCAACATCGTGTTCAGTAAACCCCTCTGACGTTCATGTCATTAAAATCCTGTCTATTGAGATGGTCTAAAACAAGTCCTTCTCAAGTTTTCAGTAGCGCAAAAAAACAAATAAAAGATGCAATGGATTTGATCCAGTGATGGAACATGACAGAATCTGTTTCAAAAGCCCTATGCTTGTAATACCTTTAGCAAATCCATAGCTGGCAGGCTGAGAATTTATGACAGAGGAATAGTATTTTCATCTTCCTCATTTTTTCTCCTTTAATTTTGGAAATTTCAACCAGTTCTATTTAAATGCCAGACAGCGGCTTTGTGAAACCCGCTACCAAAGCAGATTCCCATCTTGATGGCAGCATGGGACTAGCACAGGAAAACAGAGGTGGAGATCAGGAATTCCCCTTATTGCAAGAAAAAGGCATTTGCCTCGTGCACAAGCTTCCTTCTCCTCCTCCATCTGCCTCTGTGGAGGAAGAGCAAGTGCATCAGGAAGAACGGGCGAGGAGCCCAGGCAGTAAACAGGATGCTGAGACACAAAGGCAGAGGAAGGATTTCCCCTGGCTCCCCACTCTTCAGCAAGGTGCCAAGCAAAGAGCAGCTCAGGTGAAGGGAGGTCACCGCTGCCAAGAGCTGAAATGGGTAACATAATGAAACCACTCCTTAAAACACCCACAGCCTGCTTTTGAAGTGATGGTAGGACATGTTGCATGGAAGGATCCACACACGCTTTGAGGCGTTGTCTGAGCAGGCAGCCAGCAGATACAGAAGGAGCAGACACCAACCCAGCCCTAACTCTCTCTTCCCATACCTAGACAGCAGGAGTCTTCTTCAAGCACCTACCAAGGCAACAAATTAAAAGGCAGATGGATATCCCCTTCTGCTCCACAATTTTATACCCACAGATATCCAAGCAGAAAAACATCCACCTTAAATTGATTCCAGGAAGAACCCAAAACTTCTTCTTCCTATGGTTGCTGGCTGATGGGAATGGTAGCACATATTCTGATTATCCTGTGATGTCAAAGCTGATTATATGATAAAATTTTAAGCCTTTAACTTCCTTGCAATTTGTACCAGGCTAGCAATCAAATATCCTATTCATGACACAGGCAGATGTTAATACTAGCTGCCTGTTAACTGTTTATACACACCGGTACACCAGGCTTGAATAAAAGAGGCCACTCTCTGCTACAAAGCTAACAACTATCTCAAATACTCTAACAGTGGGATGCAATGCTTACTCGTAAATTATTATGACAGAATTCCCAAAATGCATCAGGGATAAACTATTCTTATATCTTCTCAGAATGCATCTTTGAACTAAAATGCTGTGTATTTCTGGAACACTGAACAAAATAGTAAAAGAATCTTGTAAATCAAAGTTCCCAGTGAACAGCAGCCCTGGGAGAAAGCATTGTCAGAAAAGCTTTTTGAGCTAAAAGCTAACTTGGTGCTTCCTCAGCTGCTTCTGTTGTCCTTGCTGTTGAATGATTTTTTTATTTATTCAGACTATATGCAAAAAGAAAAAAAAGAGAGGAGGAATACATGCTTATATTACACCAAACCTCTGAACTGTGCATTTAGGCAAAAAAAATATTAACAGGAGTATTGTTAAACTTGATGCTTTGGGACTTAATTGCTGGTAGGTTAATATGTATAATTGGATTCATCTGCTGTTTTGAACTGACTTTTTAGATAAAAATTACTTCCTACCCTCAGCACATGAACACAATAGATTTTATAATACAATGGGCAGGATATCCTAAAGGTTGTTTGTGTTTATTTATTGTAACAGCAGCCAAAATGACAATACTTAAACAGAATCTATTTCTGAAAAATAAAATAATAAAAATCCCAGCCCCCTCCCCGCCAAAATAAAAAATCCTGAAGAATAAACAGCAAAAAAGGGACACACAGAGCCAGCAGACTGAGTCTGTCACAGCACCTGCTCAAAGGCCTGCAGCAGCATCTCCCCAAATATTTCCCTGAACTACCGCTAACAATGGTCCTACATTCACATTTCAGCTGCCTTTGAGCACTTGTCCACAACATAAATAGCACCTCACCTACGGTTCAATCCAGTACAAAATTCAGTCTGCAATAAGTGGATTCAGTAATTTTTGCCAGGCTTTGGAAAACTCCACTTACTTAGTGTGGATCAATAACTCCCTGGCAATGAGTCCTGAAGACTTTGTGGCAACAGGAGCTATTATGAGGATTAATCAGCACAGAAAAGGCTGAAGCACCAGTGTGGTACAGCAAATTGGTGGAAGACTTTTAAAAAAGGAAATTAAAAAAAACCAAGTTGGCCAGACCAAAACTGTTCTGTTCCAAATTCAGAAGCTTTTTTTTTTTTCCAGGGTACAGGTCATTTCATCCCAATGTGGACATCTGAAAGAGGCCAAACAATGAGCACCCTACCGGTGTTTACTTCTCCCCACTAACTACAAAAGGAGGGTGAGGTCATCAGCCAAGATGCAGACACCAATCTTGCAGATGTCTTGCATCAGGGTGAGATGAATCCCACCCAAAAATCTCACGGGATAAGGCCATTTCCGCACAGATCTCCTTATGGACACACGTGCTTCAGGGAGGGCAGGCATCCTGCAGGGATCTCCTGAGGAGACCGAGGTGTTTCAGCAGCCGTCCTGGGATTTGGACATGTGAGCCAGCCTCGGAGAAGGAAGGTCTGTCACCTCCCTCCAGACAACACATGCACTGCACCACCACCACTAACAGCCCCTCCATTTGCAGAGGCAAGGGTATCACAAAAGCAGAAAATTAAAACTGAGTGAGGCAAGAGACTGTCACTCTCATAAAGTAATACAAAAGTACATCCTTTTTTCTTGAAGGAGAGAGGCAGCTGGTGAGCCCTTCCTAGTGATTTTATGCAGCTGGCATCAATTACCACTTTAAGCCATTATCTGTGAATACAAACTCCCATTGAAACCCTCTTTGTCTTCCCCCTGATCGAGCTGGTGGAAGTGTTTTATACTTATACATTCGCTGTCTGTTTGTGACAGCACGTCTGATTACCAGTAATTTTTGCAGTAAGCTATACTTTTGCAAGACCCACGTTGTTAAATCAAGCTTGGAGCAGCTTT
Organism: Catharus ustulatus; assembly: GCF_009819885.2. NCBI lineage: Eukaryota > Metazoa > Chordata > Aves > Passeriformes > Turdidae > Catharus > Catharus ustulatus. Next base: position 94,349,428 of record NC_046222.1, on the reverse strand, counting down.
CCTCTCCCTTTTCATGTGTTTCCCTTCAGAGACTAAATGGACGTGCCAGCATCCCCAGGGGTTTCTAACTACAACACCCTTTTACCAAAATAATCTTGCCTGTAAGATTAAAACCTGCATATGACTCCCACACAGAAATCCACCTATGTACATTCAGATAATTTCTAACCATTTGAATTAGCACACTAAAAATAAACCCAGGTGTGTTACCTCTCAGCCTACCACCCAGCAGCACCTGATCAGCTTGCTTACTGCTCCTCCACAAAGCTCAACATCCCTTGTTCTTCCATTTATCATTGCACACTAAATACCAGTGTGGGTTTTTATGCATGCAGATGGAAAATCAATGACTTGTTGTTTTTATATTACTTCAGCATTTACAAAATTGTGATGATTTAAGTAGCTGAAGATTTAAGTAGCTGACCATAGTTGTCACTGGAGAAATTAGCAGTCAAAAAATGCTACTAGTGCAGATCCATGTAAGGAAGATTATCAGCTGTTTTCCAAAGGTAACACACCACCCCTGCATCATTACTGAAGGAAAATGCTGCTTGTTTACACAAATTTTTAGAAGATAGGAATTCTGAAGCACTTTGCTTGACATTTTTGAGGGATGGAAAAGAAGAGAACTAAGCTCTAGAAGTGTCAGAATCAGGGAGGACATAACCAAAGGAAAAGAAAAATCACTTCAAGTCTTTCCCAAATATCATTGTCTAGATGCCTCAGGAGACCAAGCACAACAGCCCTGACCTGTTCCAGCACTAAAACTGGTATGAGACCCCTAAGAGAAACTCTCTCCGAGAAACACACTGGAGGAGTAAGGGGGAAATAACACTGTTTCCCAAGCTCTATAGCATAATGGAATTATTTCAGGAGCTGAATTTTAAAATTTAAAAACTCCAAACCTCTTAAAGATAGAGCAAAGACATGTCTCAGGGCATGTAAGTGGTGACTTTCTATCCAAACTCCCGCACCTGCAAGATCTGTCTGACCACTGCTCTTGGCTGGATATTTATTCTGCCAGTTCGAGGAACAGAAACTCAGGACTGTTTCCAAAGGTTTTATTTACCCTAATAAGATGAGGGGAAATGTGAATGAGAAAACACAGTTCAGCAAGACAATGTTCTGTGATAAAGGAGAGAGCAAGTTTACTTATCCTACCAGATGATTTATACGCTGCTATAAATCTAAAGTGTGAAGCAGAATACAAATTGGTCCTTTCAGTAACTTTGCTTTCTGATTTAAGAAATAAGACTGTGACAAATCTCTGCTCTCCCTGCACAAATGGCATCCCTGTACAAATTTTAAGCTACAATCAAGGGGTTTTTAGAATTAATATCGCTACCAAAGTGGAAAGTCGAACACCAGCAAAACAGGATGGAGTGAGGGAAGCCTTCAAATCCCCTTTCCTCTGCTTTCCCAGTACTGCTCACAAAGCTTTGCCTGACAAAACCCCATGGCGCTGCCCTGCCTGGAGAATGGCAGCTGGCAACACTCTGCCTGGGGTTTCAGAGTAAGTTGAGTTCTAGAGCTCCAGTGATAGCTTCTGGAATTTTGGAATCTTGAGATCATGGCAGAGTTGGGAGCTGTGTAAAGCAGCAGGCAGCAGCCTCAGCCCAGCACTGGGAGTAAAAAGGCACTGCAAATCCATGAACCCCCAGAGCACTGAAGAGGAAATCAGTTTGCCTTCACAGGCATCACAATGATAACAACTTTCCCTTTCTTTTATCATCTCCCCCTGACACACTAATTGAAGAAAAACAGAAGTCCAAAAGAAACCCTGTTTATTTTCCTTTCTGCTTCCTCTCACTTTACATTTCTGCCTTCCACTCACATTTAAAAAAAAAAAGTCCTAAAAGACACCAAAGCCACAAACAAAAATATTCCTGGACAAATCAAATCACAACACCAACTTTCGCAAACCACCATTCTGCTTGAGTGTCACAACCTCCCTCCTCTTTGCACTTCAGACGTGGCCAGCATCCATTTGGAGCAGAATCTGTCCAGGACAGAGAAAGTCTGAATAGAGCCTAGCACAATAGGTGACCTTTTCTGCTGTTGGAATCCATAATATACACACTCGTTAATAAAGTTCTCACACACGAGGGAGATGTTTTGGCAAGGGAAGTTGGGGCAGTATTGCACACAGCACAGTACTTGAACTGGGAGCTGTGGCGCTGCCTCCAAGCCGGGAAGGAGGCTGTAATTTCAGGAGGAACCAAACCACGAGAGAAACGATACTCCAAGTGGGTAAATCCCTGCCAGCTACTGCCAAGGTAGGAAGTTTGTATAAAGCAGAGCAGCTTGTGGTGCATAGAGAGCAATGTGGAAAAATGTGATCCTCTCCAACACCACAACTAAGTGTTGGAATTGGGAATACGACATCAAATAGTTCATAAGAAAAAGTATCAAGCACAGGCTTTTTGGGAGGGAAAGTCTAAACTGTTTTAAATACAAGACTTTAATCAAGAGGTGCAATAAACATTTAACAAGTCCTTATACAATCCCTCCTAAATCTTAACTTTCTTATTACATCCCATCCTTCTTGAGAGCCTTTTATATGCCTTTGAGCTTTGTCACCTCAAGCTAAAGACCCCATGCAAGTTTGTTTCCCATCTGTTTCTCTCCTGTTTTACCTTCTCACTCCCAGCATACTCTGTGCTTGTTTCATTTCACATGCAAGGTCTTTTTTCCACAGACCCCTTACCCACATACTCTTCCCACCTTGCCATCAGCAGGTGCTGCCTGATTTCTCTGCACTGTCCTTCAAGTCCTTCCCAAACACAGACTTTTCCAAGGTCTTCAGACTGTGCCCTCTTAAGAAAGGCATCCATCATGCCACACACTCGGTGACACTGATGGAGCACCAGCCATCCAGCTGGCAGTGGCACGGTGGTGAGCATCCCCCTCCACTGCTGGGAGGGTGCCTCAGCCTCTGCCCCCCACCCACATGCACAGCCTATGCAGGGAAAGGTCTTCCTGAGCTTTGCCATTTGGGAGCTTTCTGGAAACCAGGCATCCTGTCACTGTGAGCTGCCCACCAGCCTGCGAGCTGCTGCTGCTGCTGGCACAGAGCCACGCTGCCAGGAACAGCAAAGCAGCAATGCTGCTCAGGCATGACGGCTGTGAAGCTTTTTCAAGGGTCAAAAAAAACCTTACTTTTGTGAGGACTGGCTGGCAGAACAGTGCTGTCCTTATGACCACATTCAGTTACCTTCAGTGGCAGCATTTCATCAAGCAGGTGAGAAACACTTCCGAACACACTCAAAACAGAAGCTGCTTTGTCCCCCCTTGGCACAACACCCTCTCTACTGCATGCTAAAGGCACTGTTTGAAACAAGAAAGCAAATGAGCCAAGCTGTTCACGACAGTGCCATCGCTGAGGCTGCAGCCATAAAGCAAAGTTAAATTCGCTGGACAAGGAGGCAAGAGGAAGGACTGGCTCCTAAGCAGGGTCCCAGCAGTCCCCAAGGAGCCTGTGTAGCAGCATTGTGCAGGCGCAGGAGATGGAATCACGTGCAGGCAGAAAGGAGCCAAAAACCATGTGAAGACAATACTTGTCTGTTGTCTTCCCCCTAAACCACCTCCTCTGCCAGTCACTTCGACAACAATATTTTCTTTCTTGCCTGATGTGGCTTTGGTGCCTTCCCTGGTCACTGAATGAGCCGCTCTGAAGGCACAGAAACCACACCACTACTGATCTCCCTCAGTAAAACCCCGGGATGCCATAGGCTTTTCCAAAGACAGCCAAGAGAGAAACCTCCTAAGGGCAAATCCCTTCAACTATTTCCAAAGCTAATTCCTTGATCCTAGTCATGATTACTGAAAAGAGTTTCCTGCTCAGATTGCATGTTTGTCCCAACTATACAATTCAGCTGTCCATCCTCATCAAGCCTAAATTACTTACAAGTTACACAACAAGCTAGCCTTATACTGACATCTTCAGAGCTCTCATAAAAGAGGGAAGGAAGAGTCCCCTACTTTCATCACTATTATTCACACTAAAAATGCCTGTTGCTATACAATTTCTACATCCAGTCTCAGGTTTCTTGTGATCAGAACAAGCCCTTCCTAGCAGATACTAAAATTAAGCCTGTGTGTGAAAGAAAGAAATCTCCTTTATGCAAAGCTCCAGGCTCAGATAATTAGAGATGTAGACACTGGAGAGAAAACAGGCTGATGCACAATGCCAAAATGCTGCACGGCTTTTCTACTTCCAATATCAGCATACATTTGATGCCAAGGAAAGCTGCATCTCAGAGTGTGACAGAGCCAAGGAAGGCATTTGCCCACTGCCTGGTCCCTGCTCTGCCCTGGGCAGTATGAACCTCCACCATTCCCACCTGGAGGGCGTATCTCCTTCCCAAAGGGATCAACACATGAGTCCCTTCCTCCCCACATGTGCAGTCCAGACGCTGCTGGGGCTGCAGTTTGGACCTGGGAGATGTAAAAGGCTCCCAAGTCCTGCAGGTTTCATGCAGCTGGAGAGATTCAACAAGAAACTGAAGTTCTGGCTTGAGACTAAGCTTTAAACTTAGAGGGAGGCAGAAGGCAAACATCTGAGAGAAGAGAGGAAACAAAAGGTTGAAATGACTGAAAGCAGATTTCCTATGCCACACAGACATTTTATTAGCAGAAATGTAAGCCAAGAAAGTAAAATACATTAAAAAAAGCAGTTCTGGCATAACACTAATGTTCCTCTAGTACATATGTAGTGAAAACCTATAATTACACAAAGAAACTAATTTCCTTACAGGACAGATTTACTTAATACACAGCCTCACACCCACACTGACCAGTAAGTCTTGTAGAAGAACAGAAAGAGGAATTTATTTACAATCCCTCTTCATTTCATGCACTGAAGAAAACCCAAATACTACAAGACAAATAAAATATCCCAACAGTTTGGGATAACAAACACAAAAGCTATAACCATGCACATCTAAACAGGCACAGAACAATTGAGAGGATGGAAAAGTAATCCCACTTGGGCTTTCTTCAGGGCTATTTCACACAGGATCTTTTATCAAAATGAGATGGGGCTGAAGAAGTAGTTTACAAGAGAAATTCAGCAACTCTATCACATGCTACCATTTCTTTCCTGAAGGGCCTGGCACTGCTCAGTACATGATATTATTTAGGCCAAAAGCAAACAAACAGATTTGCAAAGCAGAGGAGGCAGACTGGCCATGGTACTCCAAAATCAATCACACGTTAAGAAATAAAATTTTAAAAAATAAATAAAAACAAAAAATTCCAAACCAAAACAAACAAAACCCACAAACAAACCCACCAGAAACAAAAACAAACCCAAAACAAAGAGCAGCACAAACAAGTACCACCACAATTGCCAGCAGTGAGCAGCTGGTAGCCATGAAGCAAGTACCTCATAGTTCCAGGAGACAGTGCCACCAGTGACCTTTACCCCTCTACAGGACAAATACCACCTCAGGTGGACAGACCTGTCCTTCACAGACACCTTTCCCCCATGTTAAATTGCACATCTACAGGTCACACTTTAGGCTTCAGCATAACCACTGTATGCCTAAAATTATATAGAATTATTCCAGGCTTTAGTCACTTTGGTCACATCAATGGTTAAGACAAGCAAAGAACTGCTGGAATACTGCAAGTTTTATTATGGTCTTGGTCTTCTGATCCCAAATCAACTAGTAGGTGGAAGAACTTTGTAACATACTGCTAATCCCTCAGCTGTCCACATTCCCTAAGTCTTCTAATGCTTTAATTAAGGGAACTGTCCTCATTAAAATGCTGCCAGTGCAGCAATTTTTCCTTCCAAATATTTAAAACAGTCTGCAACACTAACAAAGCCCTGCATTTTGTCAGAAAATGAATACTAAGAAAAGCCCCAAACCCGAAATTACTGTGTTTTCTTTGCAGCCCACCAATCCACTTATATAAAGTGACATACACTTCACTGAGTCTGCTACTATGAAGAAATCAGATTTAACACTTGTTTTCCAAAGTGGTCTACCATTGTCTAAGGTACATCTACCAGGTGAAACTACTTCTAACAGACACAAACATAGAAGGTAAGACATTGGCTTAGGAATATCCATGTTTAATGCCCATTTTTAGTGCAGCCAGTAACCTGTGCTCTGTTTCACACCCACAAAAGGAAAACTCAAAACTCTGCACTATGCTACAGCTTCCAAAAATCTTCTTGTAAGCAAGGATTGGTGTGAGATCAGGATCTGACTTATTCAACACAAGGTTTCTTTTGTGAAGCAGCCAAAATATGTAAATTGCCCAGGAATAAAACAAATCGTCCGATCTGTACATGTGTCTTACAAACACGACTGAATGACACAGTGTGAGAGCGCAAGTCCTTACAAGTTTTAATTTCAAGTAATCTTTGCCTAAAGGTTAAACACTTTAGCTCCTCTGGTCCAGTATTAGTCACCACTCAGCCTCTGTCAGTAATCCACAGCCTTCCCCCCTGCCTTATGCAGAGAAACTACTGCAAACCCAAAATGCCAGGTGCCAATAGCGAGAACCCAAGAGGTTCAAAGTCCCATTCCTCTCACCTGATGAGGGACAGAAGGGATTGCAAAAACAGCTGCAACACCAGCCCACTGTTGTGTGTTTGGGAAACAGGCTGAATAAACGCTGTCTGCACAGACCATGGGCAGCTGGGGTGAGGAGAAGGGAGGAGACCACACCAAGCCCTACAGGTTTGTCAAAATCAATTTTCAAAATACTCCAGAAAAAGCCTTTGGTTTCTTATACCAACACTGCATGCAAAGATTATTCAAAAAGCTGGAGAGAGGAGGCTCGCTCCTACTTCCCTCTGTCACGATCTCCACCTTCTCTTCCATCTGTTTTGGTGAAAACTGCTCCTCATAACAGTGACAGAAAAAAAACTATTATCAGGTCAGTAGCTGTGACACCATCAGACCTGCACAGACCTACTGAAACCTGCTCAAGACCTTAAACCATCTGCTACTTCTTGGGAAGGAATGGGCTCCTCCTGTAAAGGGTAAACCCAGCCTCATGATAGATACCAGACCAGACCTGGGATTTCTGCTCCTCCCTGCTCATCTTCATTCCCAAAACCTACAACATAACAAAAGCTTTAAGGATGAAAAAATAGCACCATTCCTACTCTGTAGGAATAAACAGAAAATAAGTAACTAGAAATACGTACGCTGAGAGCAGTTTTCCTTAAACAGACCTTTCCAACTTGCTTGTTCATGTATGAGATCCATGTTTATAACCCTAGGGGTTTTCAAAGCAAGAAGGAATATGGATATTATATTTTACTTCTAAAATACACTTCTCCTCAAAAAACCAGCTCTTCTAAAAATGGGAAATCCATTACCAAATGATTTACAACTGACTGACAAGATGATGATGTCTGTAATTATCAGGTCCAATCACTCGAATTACCATTTACCAGCAGACACACAAACTATTTGATTCACAGTTAACATTTTTTTCTTCAGCAATTGCCAGGTCCTTTCTAAAACAAGAGGGGAGACAGACAACCTCTATCAGTAACAAATGCAGCTGCTGACGAGTGGAATTCAGGGATGTCTCAGAGGGGTGAATTTCCCTTCTTGTCTGTGCCAAACCCTCCCAGAGGACAGATGACAACCAGGGCTGCAACCAAAAGGCTTTTCCTTTGTGTTCAGACAGGAACAGCTGTTAGACAGGTACAAAGGTACAGCCACGTCTGGGCACGTGTGATAAGCGAGTCTTTATAAAATTGGTTGCTGAGGTTTTGATTTTCCTTGGTAGATTAATGCTGACTTATGCACAGCATTTAAAATCACTCTGCACTGCCAAAGCTCTATAAAGGCTGTGCACTTTAGTGTGCAGTTAAGTGCATTTGGCGCTATGCTACGATGTACAAAATCATTTTCATGCAGCTGCCAGCAGAAGGGAGCTATATTCCTGGACCAGATGTTTTTGTTGTCGGTGCTGCCAAGCACGCCTGGAAACCTCACAGCTGAGCAGTGCTGCAGGAGTGAATTAACAATGAACAGAGCCATCAGATGCTCATGTCTATGTATTAAATGGGCTGTCACGGTCCCCTCTCTCCCTTACTCCTGTTCTCTGAGCAAGGAAGCTGTAGATGGCCACCTAATTATTTACCTGTCTGAGAAGAAAAGCCTTTCTGCCTCCATTAGGAGAAATAAAAGCAAAAAATGCTTGCAAATATTACACCCCAGCTGCATTTACCCTTAGCTGGGAAGGTGACAAAGAGACCTTGATTAACAGCCAAGAAAATAGGACTGGAAAAAATATAAAACAGTCCTAATGCTACAGTACATGTTTGTTTTTGCTGCTGGGTTGTGAACAGGCAAGCATTTATTAAAAGGTATTTCACTTCAAAAATCAGAACTGCTATGGCATCTCACTCTCCACTTTAAAAACAAACAGCTCAGATCCCAGCACAATTCTCTCACTCTTGAGCAGAAATGCTGAGAGCAGGGGCCCTTTGCCCTGCCACTCCCATGCTGAAAAGCAGGGGCTCCTGCCAGACCCTAACTTGCCAGTTGTGCCTTGTCTGTCACAACTGCACCACAACTAGCAGAGGGGACCTGCAGGGATCAAAACACTGAATGGTCAGATATCTGCTCAAAACTGCAGGTGTGCACGCACAGCAGGCAGCGGGCAGTCCCAACAGGAGCAAGGGAGTCAGGCACCAGCACTCGGATGCTGATGAGAAGAAAATGAGGTTTACTCAGTCCAAAACTCTCCTGTAGCAGGCTCAACATCGACCACAAAGCCTGTAGGAGAAACCGGAGAGGCCAGGCCACCTCACCCAGAAAGCAAAAGCCCTGCAATAGTCCGGGAAGAGGTGGAAGCACATCCACCACTCCATCCATGCTGCAACCCTCCCCGGGCAGCGATGGGTAACACTCAGGCTCGTGGTCAGGGGCTTGCTTTGGTTATTCTACTCTCCACACACGTTCAGAGAGGAAGGTGACACAGAAACGGTGTGTGTGTGTCTGGGTGCGCGTTAGGAGCCTGCAGTGAGCTGCTCTGGAGGCTCTTTTCTCAAGCAGGCTGTTCACACGGGCACAACCCACTCCTGTAGCACAAGCCCCTGTTAGGAAGTGAAACTCAGCAACCTGACTATAGAATAAATGCAGGCATAACATGTTTTACTGAAATCCCCCAATACATAATATAATCTGATCTCCCTCAGAAAAAGTATTGGTTTGGTTTCCCAGCCTGCAGTAGCCACCACATTTCCTGTGCCAAGCATGGCCCCAGCCATCCCAGCCAGCATCTGCATGGGAATTACGCCCGAAGCAGTGCCTTCCTTAAGGAGAAATACAAAAGTTCAGAGTTACAAAAAAAAAAAAAAAAAGCCAACAAAACCCAAGAAACATGGCCTCTCTTGTTCAGATAAATAACTGGTCGCCTTCTCAGAGATTTTTCTGTTAAAATAAAAGTAATGCTATTTTGCTATCACTACAGAGTCTCAGGGGATGATGACTCATGAACAGGAAAGGGCTTGTAATTCTGTGCTCAGGGTATTCACCCTAACAGATAGTACAACTCTTTACTATGCTAGTCTGGTAACATGATTAGGTGGCAGTCTGAAGAAATCTTCCCTTAATCACACTTGATATGAAACCAAACTAAGAGTAATTATCCCAGCCAAAATGTGGCGGGGGGGAGACAGGGAAGGCATTTACATCCAAAAGACGAAACCTAGATTGCTTGGAGAGCTTCAAAATTCAGGAGGATGAGGTTCAAGGCACCGGATTTGCTCAGAGCAGAGCTGTGTGACAATGAAGTCATGGACAAAGGGACAGCTGCAGCAACCCTGCCAGCTCCAGGACCAAGGCAGAGATCCACTGCTTGATTTGGAAACATTGCCAAGCAGCATGGAAACAGCAGAAATCCCACACAGCAAATCAGACCTCTCCAATAACTGGAGAGAGGCAGCTAAGTGAAAGATCATGTGTTGCAGAGGTCAGCTTCTGCCAGACTAGGGTATCTGAACAAAGCCCATCACGGCTGAAGGCTCCTCTCCTGCAGTCTAGTCCCTCCAAAAGGCAGACATAGAAATCCCAAAGCCCACTCAAAAAGAAAAGTCTCACAGAAATTGATGGTTAAACTGGTTAAGCTTGTCTTCACTGGTTTACTAAAAAATGATTCACCACTACAAAAAGCTTTTAGCTGTGCTCTGGCTGACATGAATTGAAAAGGGAGGTTCAGGGGGTGCAGAATAAGAAAAGGAAGAATAGGGAGGCTATTATAAAGACAGAAAAATATAGTATTAGTACTACCACCCCCAATAATAATAATAATAATAATAGAAAATTCTAAGGCTGTGGGTGCCTTTTTTTTTTCTTTAACAAAAAAACTCTCCCCAAAACAGCTCCATCTGTAGTCTCTGAGCATCTGGGGCTTTCTGCCAAAGTGATCAGTAGCAAAGAGCTAGCATTTGTCTTTGAATCGCAGCCATTATGTGCTTCAGTGTTCCCACACCACAGAGAAGTTGGAGGCACTCACAAGTCTTACTGGGCTAAGGCTGAGCCACTGATCCAAAGCACGAAGGATGAGGGCAGTGCATGTGTGCTGCTGCATATAAAGGCAGGGCACGATGGAAAAGAAAGGACATTGCTGGGTTTCACGACCTATAAAACTTCCTGACTGAAAGCGGGCTTGGCTGAGGGCAGCTCTCCAACTTGCTGGCAAGCCTCTTCAAAGCAAGACACCCAGCTAAAGGTTGTCTTTCATACAATACATCCCTTATTCCCTCACGCCTCTGGTGCGTGAGCAGACACTCTTCCTGAGGAACCACAGAGTGTACATTCAGTTTTGGCCACCTCTCCACAGTGCTGGCCTGGAGAGTGGGCACATGCCCATGCACACCAACAATCTGCATGTTGCAATTGCTTCCCTTTGGGGAAGTGCAGGGTTCTGCAAAACCCTTTAAGTGGTGTCAGCTGCCCATCAGTCCTACTCACCTCACACCTGTTTTACCATTCATCTTGTAAAGATAATTAAAAGACAAGCTTAAAAAGCAAAAAATAATTATGAAAGAAGTTCCCTGAATGAAAGATGCAAAAAAACTGCTGAACACCAATAAGCTCCTACTAGCATAACTTGAATGTCTCTGTTACAACCCTGTGTGTCAGGTTTCAGAAGAAACTTTCGGCTCCTGACATCATGTGGGAGGCAAGCAGGTTTCTCTCTCTGAAGCCCTCTAGTGATGGCCAAAAGCAGAGCAATCACACATTAATTTGCTTTGAGTGCAATCAGGAGGAAAAATGGATAAAAACACTTGCACAAGATACCACTCATCTGCCACGCCAGGTGAGGATGGCCACATTACAAGGAGCACAGAACAGCTCATGGACCCATGCTAAGCAGAGTATTTGTGACTGTTTATCCATGCTCTAAGTAGCCATTTGTCCTCCAAAGGCTGATGAATATGGGTATTTTTGTAAACAATCATGGATTAGACCTCTAATCCAAATAGGAACCAATCTATCCAGATTGGTTCTTAATCAAGACTCACCAAAAAAAATAAAAAAAGTGGAACATTCATAAGAATATAGGCTTGATACTAAATGTCTTTTTTCCTCCAATCTCAAACAATGAATTCAAACTTTTTGATCTATATTGACCTGTAACAATAGACCCAATTCCTGTTCTCCACTGAATATACAGCTCCTGAATAAATGAGTTCCCACAAGTATATTCATCCAATGCATTATCAAGCTGCAGAGAAAACCAGTAGAAGAAACAGTTTCATTTTTTATCTAAGAAAATTTCCTACTAACTGCCAGTCTTCATCATCCTCTGGATCCAGCACTGCCTCAGGGATGCTAAGTATGCAGGCCTTTCCTATGAACTGCAACACGCTGCACAAACTCACTGAATTACATTCTTCTGTTTTATCAAGAAGCTGTATGAAATTCATTTATTACAGAACTAGCTATATAAAAAGGACATTAAGGTGCTGAAGTGTGTCCAGATAACAGCACCAAGACTTGTGAAGGGTCTAGGAAACATGTCCTATGACACATAGCTGAGGGAGTGGGATAAGGAGGCTCAGGGGGAACCTCATCACTCCCTAAACTGCCTGACAGGAAGTTTTGGTGAGGTGTGGGCTGATCTCTTCTGCTGTGCCTTCAGTGAGAGGACCAGAGGAAATAGCCTTAAGCTGAGACAGGGGAGATTCACATTAGATATTTTTTTTAAATTCACTGTTTGTGGTGTCAGACACTGGAATCGGTTGCCCAAGGAGGTGGTGGAGTCACCATCACTGGAGGTGTCCAACAGGTGTGTGGATCTGGTGCTGGGTGATGTGGGTTAGTGGTTTAGGGGTTACAGTGATAGTGCCAGGTGAGCAGTTGGACTGGACAATCTTGTAGGTCTCTCCTAACCTTATTGATTCTTTGATATTTTTAATATGTCAGAGTGGCAAATGATTAGATGCATCATATGCAATAATGTTAAAATGAGCACTGTTTCCCACAGCACAGTCTGCTCTAACACCTTATACAGTTTAACAGCACTTTATTGACAAAGAAACTGCCAATTTATATCATATCTAACTACTGTGTGGAAGAAGAACGAGTGACATTCAGTGAATTAGCAATGGTATTGTTCAAGTACACACAGCAAGGGCAGGCTGGGCTTTTGACTCTGGACTTCACTTAAAGCAAACAGATGTCTTTGAGAGGTAGATCTACTTTGGCTACCTGGATTAGTCCACTAAAGGGTTGTTTTCTTTCGCCATTCACTAACCAAAGCACGGTTAAACTCAGGGTTAACAAGGCTCTCTGCCTGCAAACATGGGGCATGATCCACAATGTAGTTCAGCTAAGCCAGCCTCCCACAGTCACCAGGTCAGAGGCAGCTGGCATCACACATCCATATCCTCAGCACAGGTTTTCTGGCTCCACTGTTGGAATCGATCTTGCCACACAGCAATACTTTGCTCTGCTATTACCCTGAACACTGGAATCCAGAATCACAATGAATGTTATGGAAATCATCCAAAGCAGAAAGTGAAGTAATTTCTAAGGCAAGCAAGCAGACTAAAAATAGCCTGTTGCACAGTGGAAAGAATTAGAGGGTAGGGGAATGCCTGCAGAAGACCTTTACACTCCATTCTTTATTCCTAAAACTGCAGGTTGGAGCACTACAAACAGTCCCTCAGCAGTCGCTGCAGGTGGCTGAGAAAGATGCATCCAAGATGTTGGAAAGGCGTTGCAGCCGGCTTTCCTCCAGGATTTGCACTGCAAAGGGATGGCTCTGGATTCCTCATGCAGCCTCACAGCTGTAACCCTGTGGAGATGCTGCCTGCAGGCCAGCTCCCAGAAGCTGACACTTCCATTCCCATCCTGCCTGGCCCCTCTCACCCACCCCCTGGCCAGCTTTAGCGAGGGCAAAAACAGTAGAAAGCTAATCTATATTTTTTTTTAAAAAATACGTATCTTTCCTTGCCAGTGGAGCACAGGATGGGACCTGATAGATGCTGGTGTAAGGGCAACTTGGAAGGGAAGGGAAGAGAGGCAGGGCTGTCCCTGCAATAGGATCCAGACACCCATTTGTCTTTGTTGTATTGTAAAACCGTATCTCTAGGGAGAAGTAACTAGAAATGGGGAGATCAGAGACACATAAGTCAAGAGGAAGCGCTGTTAACACACCAGAATGCCATCTGAACATTTACAAACAGAAAATATAACTATTCCTCCTTTTTTTTCCTGCCAGTGAGAGAAATCCTTTCCTGAATTTACAGTTTGTTTACATTCATAAGCACAGAGAAGGAGTTTGCATTTACACGCTGATCCATCCACTTTTACATGATCAGGGCAAACTTACAATTTGTGCTGCAAATCAAGACTAGGCTAGGTACATTTCCCAAACTTTCTAATCAAAATTGGAGAGCAGCAATTCTGACAGAAACAGATATCTCCATCAGGGACTCAAATTTGAGTGCAGACTTGTTTGACCCTGAAGCCCCCTCTGATCCATAAATCCCTGCAACTCTATCATTTTATAATTGATGCAAGGCCTCACATTTTAAAAATTACTGCAAAGGAGTGTAGTTAGAGAAGCAGAAAGACAAATTCAGAATGAAAACCAACAAACTCATTTATAAAAAATGATTTTGTCCCACAAGCTCAAAGAGAGGGAACTACAATAAACACTAGTGAAAAGGGAGCTGAAGTAAAATATGCAAGAGACAAACAAAACCTTCCATAATAATGCTGCCTTTGCATCAGTGTTTCCACAGCAGTGACTCAGGGCTGCCTGTCTGCCTGCAGCCCTGCCAGGACAGGTTAGCACAGGGGGAGCCAAGCACCACCAGGACTGTTCTCTCCCCCTGCTGTCTCTGGTCTCTGCCCAATTACATTTCCATTTGGTAAAATATTCCACATGAGAAAATTGTTTTCAGGGATCATGCTCTCCTTTCTTACTCTTGCAGGCAGAGCCATGGTGCTTAGCCAGGACAGTAATAGTTATCTGGAGGTCTGTGGGCAGCTGCATTTACACCAGGATTTCCACTTAGTTCTTAGCACATCTAGAATTAAACACTAAAACTCGGTTCAGGAAGAAGGTGTTACAGTGGAAAGTATTCCTGCTGAAGAGGAACACTGCATAAACACCTCATACATCAACCAACACACAAAAGCTGAGCTCACTTCTGGAACTGACCCCTCAACTAGGCAGAGAGAGGGACACCTGTGAAGGCACCTATCACGTTAGAGAAGGAGGTGCAAAAGAGAGCAGGCTATTGGAACTCCCACCTCCATCTTTTACACCAGTGCTGTGCTAGGTAAAGAAACTACCATTTCACCTGGTGTATGTAAGGCAAAACACAACACTCACATGCTTGCTGTCCACACAGGAACAGCAGCACTTCTGCTGTTAGCTTGTTCACTTCTCACAGATTCATCTTTCAGAACAAAACACTGATGAAGTGTTCAAGAAATAAAGCCTGACATTAAAATAATCAACAGATAAACATCACAACAAAAATAATGTGCCTCTGTGGCCAGACTCCCATTGCTCTAATCATGCTTGAAGCAGGGTCTTAAAAAGATAAAGCAACACTAAACCATGCTCTTATTAGGAAGCACCAATCTTTGCAATTTAATAACAACACCTTTGGCACTTCAATCTAAAGTGTTCTCCACTTTATCTATTGTTTTCTGACAGAGGCTACTTTCTGTCTAGAGGTATGTACACAGGAGCCTTGTTGGAAAGGATTTGAGACACTTATGAGCTCTGGAGACAAACAGAATCTTCTACACTGATCAACTGAACTAGTTTGCACAGCATCTTCAACACTAGCTCAGCTGTGTGCTTTCCATTGCATATTTAAGAGACTGGGCACACGGGAAGCAGAATGCTTTAGGCACAAGGGCAGTGTTTATTGTGGTTACAAACCAGCTTAAAGTACAATGAATTTCCAGCTCCTCAAGCATTAGCACTTGCTACCATAATCTCTAGATTCAGGAGCTGGGCTTTAAGACTATTTTAGCCAACAATTCCACACATAATCATTCAAACTGTGCCTTGCAAAAGAAGCGCTGTCAAGGGACTTACAAAAAACATTTTTGTCTCATTAAATGTTGGAGAATAACATTGCTATTTTATCTTTATATATACACAGGCACGTTAAGAAAGAAGAGGAGAGAGATCACACAGGATAATTTCAAATGTACAGCACTAGATTTGTGGACCTATAAACGAAAGAAAGAACCAGAGGAGATTTTAAAATGCTTGAAAGTAGCTTGCATGTGCTACACTGCACAGAACTTTTTCCTTAAATAAAAATGAAGTGATCTACTTTCTCCTCATGATTAACTGCAAAACAGTGGCCAGCTGACTGATAATGGAAGGTGGCTAAGGTCTGCCTACCATTTTCAAAGCAGAGGCTATAAATTTCAACCCCTCCCTTCTCCATGCAGCCTGCCAGTTTTCACATAACTTGTCAGGACTTTGTATCTCCGGAATTTCTCTTCCTCATTAAACTTGGCTGAAGTTGACCAGCAGATCCAAATGGTATTTGGTGGAAAAGAAGGCAGGACACAGTATCACTAAGAAGCCTCATTTCCTTAGGAAGTCAAGATAAAAATATGGAATGCTGTAGCAAAAACAGGAGGAGCCCACAGGCAGGTGCAGTTTATGAAAATACAATTAAACACAGTCAGGAGAGATTACATTTCAAGCAGATATATGCCCTTTAATATAAACAGAGAGTTAATTCCCTTGACTTTGATCCTAATGCTCAAGCCAGATTTTAAAGTGTATCTCTGAAAGACAGCAGCTTATATTGGACCTGGGATCTTTTGATTGCTCTGCAGACAGGAAGAATACTCAGCAGACACAAGTTCAGCCTAGAAACCTGCTAAAATGAAAGCACAATGCTGTGTCACAATCCTTATTGGTTTCACTCTGCCCAAACTGGCAAGAGCACACACGCTCTAGCACTGTATTGACAGGGCTGCCTTGTTATCCTTGAGTAGACAGTATGTCTGACTCACTGGGGGTAAATTGAGCTGTGCTCTGTGTCTGATAGAAATTATATAAAATGTAGCCCCATACTTTTTGCTATTATTTGCACACAAAACATTTGTTTCCCATCAGAACTCAAACCTCCTTACACAGCTGAGACAATCCAGAGTTCAGCACTGGGGAAGGCAGCAGCAAATCACCTGCACTGAGGCTGCCTGCACAAAAGCTCCTCTCAGCTCAGTAGAAATGCTCCATCACTAGACTTTGCACAGGCTATTATTGCTCAGATTCATGTTAGAGCAGGTATGACCAGTAGGTAAAATATCTCAACTGTGAAAGCATCTGCATGCTACCCACACTGAGCCTTTGGCACTGTTAGTATTAGGGTCCAGGACACAGTCCTCCACAGAGGACACAGCAGCCACTGGTACACATATGAAATAACGTGTCATTCGTGACCCCTTTGTCAGGGGACCTCATATGATTCCAGGTACCAAGCCTAATGACTGAAGAAAAACAGGCACAGTATTAGAGCCTAAATGCATGAGTATTGCCCACCTGGACATGTGACAGTGCCCAAGGATGATAAGAGATGTCAATTAATTCACCCAGATGACTTTTTTTTCTCAGTGTGCCACTGCAGCTGCATCATCAAACCAAAGGGAAGAAATTTTTTAACAAGTCCAGACTTGTCCAAGGAGCTCAAGACTTGCAGAGAAATCTTCTTAATATGCAATTGTGCCTTTCTGCCTGTAGAAGTCGGCTGCAGCAGTTTCCATTGTGCTCCAATATTAAACACATGCTCTCACATACTGATGAGCAATAACAGATCTCGGTGCCACAGCTGAGGAGTATATCCTGAGCATTGTCTGCTGTGCTATAGCAGAGTGTTATCTGGTTCTCTTAAAGCCAGGTAGGCACAATTTTAAAGCTGTCTCCCTAAAACAAAGGTGATTATTTTATGCTCCAAACTACAGCAAAGTTCCCCTTATGTGGCCGTAACTTTAGGCTGTGTCACCTAAATTACATTTCAATTTACAGAGCACTGGTACAACATTTCCTGTTAGACAGGACAAGAGCCTTGCACATCAGACATAAGCATACACTGTGTTCCACAATCAACTTTGAGCATGAAGCCATTGCCCAGCCTCAACTCAAAATACCATGCAATAGGAATCCTACCAAAAGAGCACCATGAAGCCTTTACAGCTATAGCTCTATTGCTGTTGAGAGATAGTGCAATAGTGCACTCAATCTTCATGGGAAAAGGAAAATATCTATTTCTTTCAGCCTTCTCTCTCCTTCGCCAATTTTCCCTCAAACACACAGCATCAGTGCAAAGTTGCTCTTCACAGGGACACAGTAATGCAGAGCCTTAGTGCTCAACATCATCTCTCTGCAGCAGTATAATTTCCCAAGCTTCTTGGTAACAGCCACAGCTTTTTGCCCTCATCTCAAACTGCCTGTGAAGCTCCCTTTTCAGTCTCCTTGCAACTGCATCAAACCAGACATCCTCCCCTTTCCAAATAAGCTTCTTCAGCCTGACAATCTTGCTAACCACCTGAATAATCAGATGAAGAGAGTGGAAGTTTGCCCTTTATCCAAACTGGTGCCAGCATTGCTCCAGGAAATTTCTTGGACTGTGTCCAGAAAATGCAGTTCTGACTTAAACCAGGTGTTAGATATATCTGCCTTGCTGGGAGATAAAGTCACTGCTCCTTGTAAGGACAAAAGGCTCTTTAGCGTTAAATGTCATTCTACTCTGTTACAACTATGAACTGGCAATCCAAGAAATTTCCTGGCCACCCAGGGGCAGGGGTGTTGTGACATGTCTGGCACCCCTGCAAGGCTGGGTGAAACTGCCAGCCTTACACTGCCTAGCCCCGAAGATGGACAGAACCACCTCTGCCTGATCCAAACAGGAGTCTAGCAGAAAAAAGGCAGCAGAGAGCTGCAGCAGAGCCCAGTCCCACATAGACATCAGCCAGCACCCAGGGCTGAACCTCCTGGCATCAGGTCCCTGGTAAAGCAGGGGGAAGAACTGTGCCAAGCTGCTGGGAGAGAGCATGCAGCAGAGGTAGGTGAGGGATCTCAATTAAAGAAGGAAATAGTCAATTATACAAATGCTCTGCAGTTCAAAAAAAGCTGCCCTACTGGCTGCAAGACTATTGTAGCTCTTTCTGACCTCCTCCAAAGACAGATGTTACAGCTCAAGGGACCATTCTGTACAGCTCTGTTTTCCTCTGAACTCTAATATATAGTTCCAGCAGCTTTTTTTTGTTGTTCTTGTTGGTTGGTTGGTTGGGTTTGCTTTTGCTTTTTTCAGGGTTTTTTGTTGGGTTTTTTTGATCGGTTTTTGTTTGTTCATTTTGTTTTTGTTGGTGGTGGTTTTGGTTGTGTTTTTTTTTAACCTAATCCCTAGAAGAGATCAGAGGTTAATCAGCTTCAGGAGAACTGGACAGCAGGGCTGTCAAGATTGTAAATAGCTTTCCTATTTATTTCTTTTCCACAGAACGATTCTTTATTTTGCCAGGTAACTGTTTAACCAAAGACTGCAAAATGTTGTACAGACTAGCAGGGAGCAATCTCTCATTTCAGGGACAAGCAAGCAGAGTGCAAGTACTCTTCATGGAACAATCCGGATTTTTTAGGTCCCTGAGATCCATTTTCCCCAATCCACATTCAGAAGTGACTCCTATGAAACAGTGGAAGGGAAAAGGCTTTTGGTAACTAGTGACTTTAGGTTTGCTTTGGCTAACTTCACAGTAAGTACAGCCATGGACTGGTATATAAGTACTTTATCAGGCAGCTGCACTAAGCCAGATAAATCCAGGTAAAGCACTGCATTCATATCTCTACACTGAAAGAATGGCCTCTATTCAGCTTCTCCAGGCTGGCTTGACCCAGTTCTGTTGCACAGGGCCACATGGTTCTGCATTTCCTAATCTTCCAGAGTAAGCCATCAACTTTTTCATTTTTTCCCCCCTTCAAACAGATCAAAATCTGTGGATTGTCTTTGAGTTTTCATGGGGTGAACATGAACATACATAATAGGGCAAACATTTGCTTTGGCTTATTAGTTCATTTTTCCCTCACTTTGTCTGCTAGTTTATGTGGGAACCCACATTTTTATTCATCTGCAGTTTTTCTGCAGACTGCTTTGATATGTCCTATGGAAAATGGACAAATTATCCACATGACTGTAGTTTATACTGCCATGTAGGCCAAGATACAGACTCACAACAATCAAAGTCACTTTCCTACTGCAACACAAATAAGCAGTCAGGAGAGCAAGGAAGATGGCAATGAGTAACTCAGGGAACCTTTCCTGTCTAGGTATGGGAGATGTGCCATGTTTCTCTGCAGGCCTGGAGGCTTTGGTCTGAGGTTGTTAATTTTTCTGCAGAGGACACACAGAAAGGGCAAGACAGGCAAGCACTAAAAGCAATCCAATTTCTTTCATAAATCAGCAGGATACAGTATCCAGTTGTTTACTTAGCATAATTTTACACAGACTAGATTGGACAAGTCATGAAACACTGGGCACAAGAGCTGAGAAATGCTGCTATTAAAAAAGGCATGCAGAAAACTTTCCCAAGGGATGCCAAGAGTGTGTGTGGGAAGAGGTAGGAGGAAGAAGCAGCAGCGTCAGGGGTTATAACAAACAGAAGAGAAGCAATTGTGTTTTTCCCTCAAAATCAGTTACTAAACTTTTCAAAGAGAAAAGCATCGCTGGAAGCGGAACACAGGAGCGACACTGGAAACAAGCGTGCAGCTGCAAGGAAAGGCTCCAAAGCAGTTAAAGCAGAGTCAAGCTTCAGGGTGTAATGCAAGTTAACAGCTTGGATACAGGCAGGTTTGCCAAGTAAAGCTTGCTAAGGTTTTCAATGCTGTTTGCTTCACAAGGAAACAGATTCTTCTGACTAAACAGGGACTGCTGAATCTTAGGAGTCATGGCAATCTTGCAATCATGAATACCTAACAGTATGGCCAGTGAGTGGAAGAGACGAACATGGAATTAACACCACCTTCTCCAAACCAATGTCACAAAAGGAACAGAAACCTCACAATAGAAAGATTAATGACAGACTACATATAATGTCTCCCCACAAGAAGCATGCAGCATGAGAGTCATCCTACATGTGTAGATTTTGTGAAACAATTTTTAAAGTGTGCATACGCTGATAGTTTGCACTGTTCCCCTTTTATGGTCATTGGGCTCATTCCAACAAGGAATAAGAATAGCTTTCCATTGATGAAAACTGGTGGGTTTTTTGGTTTGGTTTTATTTGTTCTATGTTCCAGTGAAATTTTTTCAGCCTACATGGACTGCAGCTTTGCCCTCTGAAAGTGAAAAGAAGACCTACCTGTGCACCATTCTCTAGTAAAACCTATAGATCTTTAGGTCTTACAGTTCCATTAGTGCTTGCCTTAGTGCCGTAGATCTAAAGATCAATAAAGATCCGGTCTTCTAAGTATTTTCCTTATTTGTTTGGAAAGGAGGAAAGTAGAAAAGGCAGGGGAAGTTTTATGCACATCAACATCCCCCAACGTTTCAGGCAGCAAAATTAACTAGTCATAATTTATTCAAAGATCAAGCTGATAGGCTTCAGCCCACCTCCTCTTTTCTCATCCTTGCCACCATTCTTTTTGAAATTAAAAACTAAAGAGAAAACCACAAGAAAAGATGAGAAGGATGAAGAGCATTTCCACAGTGCAATGCGCACTACAGAGTTCTAATATTTCTTCCAATGCCTCTAGCCAGAGGTTATAATACCTCATTTTCTTCATGCCAACCAAAACTTCTTAAGGAAAGCCTTCACTCTGACTTTGACATCCCTCCTGTTTGGGTGATCAAAGCTTTACAGCCCAGAACAGACATAACTTTGCTGATCCTGAGCAATGTGTGAATTGCAGAATCATGGCCTTGAAAACTGAAAATCTGGGGTGTGCCCACAGAGCATGCCAATACATTAGGTTTTCTAATTTGTTAAACATTTGGCAAAGCAAGCACTGGATCAGAGGTATCCCAGAAGAAAGGAAGTCTTTTGTCTGTTCTCAGTTCAGGTTAGTCAGAATAATCAGATATTCCCCATGGCACCTCTCACATTTAAGCAGAAAGGCAAAACACTGCCAATAAAATACGCACATAGGCACAAATCACCTAGAGCTTCAAGCAACCACTCATCACAAAACCACAATTTCAGTTCTGTGAAAGTTTCTGCTCAAGTCTCTTTCTCCATGGGCATTATCATTAGCAGTTCATCTAACTGTAGCTCTTAAAGCAGGCAGAGAAGGTGAATTTGTGGCTCTGGCTCCCTCAGTGTTTCTTTTGGAACAATGCTAAGGATGGCAGCCACTGCCCTTTGTCCCCATGTTCTCTCCTCCCACTATCCATGTAAGTTGTGGCAAGCTAGAACCAGGACGGACTTGCATTGTTTGCCAGCAAAGGAGGTATTCATGAAACAAATCCTTGAGGAATGGAAGCTATGGCTTGAGCATATGGTCATCTCCAGCAGAAACAGCAATTTGAGCTACTGCCCCTTCTCCCTGACAGCCAGCAGTGGCTCTTTCCCAGTCTCTTGCCACCTTCCGCATAGCAACCACACAACAGTTTGGAACATCATGTGCTGAACTCAATCAATGAATCAATCCAGGTTATAAATAACCAGGGGAAGGAGAGGAGTAAGAGTATTTTAAAACTGGAACCAGAGTCTGTTCACTGATCCAGGTCACCATCTGGCCCCAAGGCAGCTGTGTCGGCACAAGCGTAGGGAAACAGGCAAGGAACCAGTGAGCAAGGCAGGACAAGAACATCCTACAGCCACATCTGCCACTGAGAAAATGGTACGTGCCACAATATCACCCATGCCTGCTGTTAAAAACTGGAGTACTTAGTACAACTTGGAAGAATTTACACATTTGTAGTCTCTGTGAGCTCTTTACTTTGAAGCAAAAACACATGAGCTCCATTGGTAGGAATGACAATGCTTTTAAGCTGCATGGGGCTAATATCTCCAAACTCCTCCCTCTGACTACCCTTCATCCCCTAAAAAAGCACTGCACTTACGAGATAAAATACAGTGCCAATATATAGCTTGCTTTTCAAAACCAGACAAAAACTACAGTAAGTTTCAAAACTTAAGGTATCTCCTGCAATATGAGCATAGCCATACTATAGACAGCATTTTTCAACTCTTTTTCCTTTTTCTGTGCAACCTCTCTTTTACAACTGTTTGTGATTAATACGTGCTATTAAAAACAGAGGGGGTGTGCAGTAGAGCCAATCTCAGTATTATGGAAGAAACTACTGTCATGCACAGTCCAGCAAGCTGCCCTGTGTAAAACTGCTGCACAAAGGAAAACATTTGCTGTGCAAAGAACATTCACTGTGTGTCAATGTACCTTCATTCTTCTCTGGTTTCTCTGCTTGTTAACTGCAGTAAAAAAAGCATTGCCTCCTCATGAAGGCAGCCTTTGAAAAACTTCAGCTGAAAATTGATCTTTATCAAGCCATCTGACAAAAAAGGAATATCTTGCTGTTGGCAGACACAACAGCTGAAGTTAGAGAGCAGCAGTCACACTGCCCATCGATCACTGGAGATTCAGAGATAAGACTGAAGTCCTATCAGTTGACCTAACCCTGCCTCTTGTTTCTCTCCTCTCCTCCCTGTTTACCCATTACACCCCACCACTCCTCCAGGACCTTGTGTCCAAGACCATTTTCACTTGTTGCATCTATACACACACTAAGCTATAAAATAATCTGCAGCAAAATCCTTGCAGAGGTTTTGCTTGCTATAACCATCTTGGCCAAAGACCCCCTACTCTGTACAATGTACATGCATTAATGTAATTATTCACCCTGTGTAAGGCTGAGGAATTCAGAAGAATATGACAGTTTGAAAAGGCAAAACCTCTCTACAGAAGAGCGTTATCAGTCAAGCTTTGCACATATCACATGGGAGGATCTCATTCGATTTTAAATTTGAAACTGTTAATTTGTGAATGGAACTCTGTATAACACAAATGGAGTAACAGGGAGAAACCCATGCATTCCTTCATCTGTTTTGAAGACTTAATTTAAACTGATTGCTTTTTGAATGGCATAAACTGCAAGACATCCAAGGATTCAAATACAGGCATTTTTTAAATTTCTTTGATTGGGTTAATTTCCCCTCTTTCCCATCTAAAGCTCCCCAGTAAATCCCCATGGGTCAGTTACTACAACTACTTTACACTGCTGAATTCTGTTAGCAGTCTGCTCATCATTCCTGCAGATGTTTCTGTTTTTAGGCTTCTTGGAACTATACTGGACTCATTTCTTTGAGTAAACATAGACCCTTTGTAGGCTGCAGATGTACAAGGAGAACACTGTCCTCTACATCAAGCAGATGTACACCTCACCTTCTTTTCTGGTAAAAGCAAGATGACACATTTTAGAGAAACAGGTGGGAAGCAAGCAGTCTGAACTTTTTCCCTCTCTTCTAAGAAATTTCTGAAAAGAGAGTGCTACATGCACCCATATGCCCTGGGACTGGACAATGCAATTTGTGAAAGCCCTGCAAGCAGAGAGTGAACATTCACATGCAAGGACCATGCCTTTCAACAGAAATATGAGGGAAGCCTTATACCATCTCATTATTAAATTTTACATGTTGCTAATAAAGCAGAAGGTTCCTCTACTCACCTCAGTAACATCCATGACTTTGATGGCTGCCAGCTGACCCGTTTTGACATGGCGACCCTGAGTAAGAGAGAGAGAACAGTCAGCACCAGCATCTCACCCATCCCTTCACCTTACACAGAGCAAAACACTTGAACAAGAGTTCCAGTCACTGGGTTTTCCCATGCTGAACCCTTCTGATACTTCCTGAGAAATACTACAAACACTCTAGATGGCTAAAACAACAACAACAACAAATTAAAAGTGTTCCTCTTCAAATTTTAGCATCCATTTATTTTTCTCCACATCAAAATAAATGATTATCAAGTACAAACAGGTTATATTCACAGCTTCCGTTCTGTTTATTTTAGCAAAGCTCGATGTCAGTAATGATAGTTTATTAACGTATCAGCATAAATTCCACACATTGCATATTTTATTTGTATGAACCAGTGCCTAGTAGCTAGGTAATATATTACATGCTTTACCTAGCAAGTATGGTTAGTCCATTCTTATGGCCTAAGGACATTTCTCACTGGTTTGGTCTTCCCAAGTAAAAAAAGTGAGGCTTCTGCAAGGGGTGCATCAGACCTGCAAGAGCTCTCTTTGCTTGTCTCACAATGGCTAGACAAGAACAAGAACATCATCTCCCTTCAGCTACACCACAGCAAGGGTACAGTTTCTCAGTACAGCTGGAGCTGAGTTAATAGATCCCAGCTCCTGCAGCAGGGAGCTCCTACCCTTCCTTCCTCTGCCTCCTTCCAGCCTCCTGTCACATATTTCTCCCAGGAGCACTGAGCTCCTTCTGGCACTCATTGTATCATATGATAAGCTGATTGAGATCACTGAAATGGCAGAAAGTTAACAGAAAAAGCAAACTGTGGGGTGGGGCAGGGGATTGCAGTCCAGGAAATTAAACTGGTTTGTTCTGCAGTGGAAACAGAGCTGGAGCCAGCAGGATGCAGATCACAGGGCTGGGAGGCAAGCGGCATGGCAGGGCCCTCCAGCCCTGGTGGGCTGTAACTTGCCTCAGCTGACTTCTAACAAAAGCCTTTTTCTCTCCAGTGTATGTTTACATGAGGTAGAGACATCAATTAGCTGTTGTGTACTTTTTTCCTAAACAAGCACTTAGAAATGGTCCTAATATTGGTATTTTCCAGCTCTCCACTTAACACTCAGGAGTGTAACACACAGCAGTCTATCCTAAGCCAGTCAAACAGCCCAGTCTCCCAACCACTTTCCCAAGCACCATCTCCAAAGGTTCTTATCTGCATCAGTCAAGCTCTTTAGCAACAGGTATGCCCATTAAATTCCTTCACTTTTATCACAAATAATGATAAGAACACAATGGAACATTTTAACTGAAGTCACAGTTCATTTATTTCTCTCCTCACCAATTTCTGAGTTTCCTAGGCAGAAACCTATATGATGGACATGAATAGCATATTTTTTTGCCTGGACTAACATGTTAATATCTTTCCAGGGTCTTTTGAGACTGGCACCCCAAAACTGAAGCACACCAAACCACTAGTCTCTTTAGAGAAATCCTTATTCTTTCACACCTTATGATGCCCTCCATGGAGGTGATGGCCAGGCATTGTTGGTGTATTCAAAAGGATTAAATGCTGCAGAATTCACTGCCTCAGCTTTCTTCCACAACTCTTCTTGTGCTTCACTCTCCCCCTTACTAACCAATCCACGTGCTTTCTATAAATACATTACTGTGTTCAGGCTTTTGCTTGCTCTGTAAACTCGCTTTACCGCAGGCATTTCTTTTTACAGCTTGGTCTCAAGCTGGTTTTGATTTTGAAACAAAGTTAGGGGTCGTAAGATGTGTGCAGTAGCAAACACTGACCTCACCTTGACCTTACTATTTCTTGAACCAAAGTCTTTCAGCAAGCCCAGGAGATTTCCAACTCCAATTTCCCACCCTGGACCTCTGCCTAATGACAAAGGCCTGTGGTCTTCTCAAGACCTAGCATCCCACAAGGAAGGAGGGGGAAAGGTCTTGCACCAAGGTGGAAAAATGCCTACTCTCAGCTCTGCCCCATCTTCCACAGCTTTGTTAAAGAAATTTGAAAGCCCAAGGACATGGGAAGTACAGATTTAGGTACAAAAAGAATATGCTAAAGATAACAGAGAAACAAAGACATCTCTGATGAAAAATTCCTCACAACACTAAAGAGGTCTGAAAGAAACATTTTTTTTTAAAACAGTGAAATACAGTTCCCCATTCACTCTGCAGCTAAGTGGAGGTGCTAAAATGGTGGCAGAATATACTCAAGCAGAAAATGTGGCATGCAGAAGAGTGAAGTAGCAGGACAGGATGTCATTTTCATGGAATTTTTGCTCTATTTGTAATTTTAAATCTACTAACTACTAGTGGGCTTGCTATTTCCAGAGAGACACCTAAGATTTCCCAATGCTCAACTTCACAGCTTTTCTGAAGTCAGTGTTCCTCCCTGTGAGACTGGCCCACTCAGGATGACTAATGTGCACCAGCCCTACCATCCTTCCCCTGCAGCTTTTTGGGATCCTGCTGGTGCCTCCACGAGTGTCCCTGTGAAAACTGGGGCCAGCTACAGCAGAACACAGACACTGCTCATGTTTCACTGCGCTTCTTCTGGGAGGGAAAAAGCTTCTACATAACCCTCCTAAGGGACTGAAAGCAAGGGAACTGCAGAGTGTGGGAAGTGTGGTCTGCTCACGATCCCAGACCAAATTTAAACCCTGGTCACTTCAGAATATTGTTTAAAATTACTCCAAATACCCTTTCCATAATGTATGGAGCACTCATATTCTAAAAATTTACAACATATGGGGAGGAGGAGGGATGGCCTGCATGACATTAATTTATATGAGAGAAGTAAAAAGACATTTTGAAGCCACATTCTTTTCATTAAAAATATTTTCAGAGGGCGGGAAAAAACAAACATCGCAAGCACAGGATATAAGCATGAGCAGAGATTTGTTTGTTTGTTTATCTGCTTAACAGTTCTGCTCAAGAACAGACCTGTCAAACTATTAGCAGCTGATACAATTTTGCTTGAAACTTGAAATGGCTAAGCATTCCCATTTTGGAAACCAATCGTCAGATTTTCACGGCCAGCTTTTGCTTTGGAAAAATTTGTCTGTGTTAAAGAGAGTAATAATAAAATTGCAAAGTGGTTGAATGTGAAGAAAGAACTGCAGAAATCATAGATGGGAGAAACCCTGTGAACTCAATATCCTGGGATTAAAATTTATTCAAATTCTGCTCACAGGGTACTTCAAATGCAGTAACCATCAAGACTCCATCCAGACACCGTATCTCACACACCACCACTCCACTGGGATAACATTCTTCATGCAGAATGAGGCCTCTGTTTTAGTGCAGTGTGGACAAATGGCCCCTCAGGGCATCCAGGGATTCCCACCCCCATGGCAAGGCAGAGCTTCTTGCAACTTTGTTTCTCCAGGCAAATTGCTGGCAATTACCATCTGGATATCTGAAAAGCTCTGCAATATTGCAAAATGTAACCCATGTTAATTGAAAACAGCAGTTTCTTAAAATATTGCTAGTCACCAAATATCAGAGGCTGATACATCAGAGGCAGCACAAGATACTGCCCCATAGCCAGAAGGTTGTGTGGATATGAAATGTGCAATGAAGACAACAGCAACCTGGCAGCATCTTGCTAAGCATAAGGTGACTGTCTCCAGAGCCAATGGACAGAGGAAGCTGCAGAGGTTTCTTCAAATAGTGGCAGCAACAGGTAGAAAAGGCTACGTCATCCTCTTACTGGGTTTCAGCATGGGAACCACAAGAAAACATCAGCACTGTCAGCTTGTCCCCATGGAAATGAGCCCACCAACACATTCCCTTCATTTAGGCCACATTAAGATCTTATTCACCAAAATTTCTGAACAACTTCACGTTTCTTACACATTCTCCCCACTTTTCTCTCCCTCATTTCATGGTTCTATTCATATTAAAGCACTTGGTTTATCCTCCCATGGAAGCAGCACAAGAATATTTTTAAGACTGCTACTTGTACCACTGCATTTTTAAATGGCCTGTTAGGATGAGCAGTTCAATGGAATTGAGACTGCCAACCTCAAATCTTGTCCCATTTCTTCTCATGCAGATGACTGCAAGTTCATTTACATAGAGCTGTAGTTCTCATCAACACAGCAATATTGCAGCATTTAACTGGATCTTAAACTGAATCCACTACTTCAGCACATTCCTAGTCATGTCTGATAGCAATATGGTGTTTATTTCTCATCTCAGTGGGCTTTATGCATGTTGAAAAGCAGAGGGGACAAGGGGAATCCGTGGTAGACTGCCAAGATCTGCAGAACATTATAAATTTCAAGCCTTCCCACACTCTCCAAGTCAGTTAATACACCTACTTCTTGCCTCTTTCTTCCTTTGCACACGTTATTACTGTAAAATTTTTAGTTTAGAAAGGTTCAAAGGCAAAGGGTGTTATGCGCTGTTTTTCATGGTGCTTTTTTTCTCTTGTGCCTTAATATTATCAAAGAACTATGCAAATGAAGTGCAAAAG
Source organism: Catharus ustulatus (assembly GCF_009819885.2). Classification (NCBI taxonomy): domain Eukaryota; kingdom Metazoa; phylum Chordata; class Aves; order Passeriformes; family Turdidae; genus Catharus; species Catharus ustulatus. Next base: position 94,320,745 of record NC_046222.1, on the reverse strand, counting down.
AAATTCTATCAGCTAATTTACCTCTTTTCCCCACACCCCCCCCCCAATTATCCAAGATATTTATGTCACAGTAATGTAATTCTCCTACTAACACAGTTTCAGACCTGCACGTTAACATGCCTCTGGGAGACTGTTCCTGGAAGCCTGCTCCCCAGCTAAATGGCATGGAAGTAGCATATGGGGCAACATCACACATTAAGGAAGGAATGCACCATTTGTGATTCATGACTTGCAAGTTTGGATTATCCTGTGCACTGTAGACAATTAAGTCTTCGGTAAACTTCTCCCAGCTCCCAGTATTCTATGCTTACAGTTGTAGAAAGAAGAGGAATTGATTTGAAAAAAAACAAAAAACAACTACTAATCCAATTTCAGTTGCCACAATGCAGACAGAAGCAGCAGACCAGATTTAGACATGCCATCAAGTGAAAATTCACCACAGTACCACCTCTTAGTAGGGAGTGCTGTACAATGCCCCCATGCCAAATTTAACTTTCCATTTTGCTTCTCATTCAGCTGACTCTTTTAAATCCTGCCAGCCTGAGGCAACAGGGCATGAAACAATACTCTGTTATTAGGTTGCACGCCCCACTGCAATGAATGATAACTTATTATTCCAAGTCATGTTTACCATCAGCTCTTTTTGTCACTCGCCAACACGGAAAGTTGTAGACCAACCAACTTTTCATTGGGAAAACTTGGACTCCACATGGAATTTATTTCCATTCCCTGAAAAGACCAGGTCTACTATGTTAAAAGCAATGGGAGTAGTGCTTGTGGAGGAAAGAGAACATATTTTTGACAGGCATAATGGCACGAAGTGAAAACAACCTCCCCAGTCAAAACCAAAAACTTAGTGTTCTTAAACAAAAAGTGTAACTAACTGCATTTGTAGTCAAAATTATGCTGTTCCTACTGATACAGCATTCTGTAAGGTAAATAATCATAGGCTCCAGCAATGGAGATGAATTTGTAAACAAAAAGGATAATGTTTATCTGACATAAATTCTTCTAGAATAAAAATGAGTAAAAAAAACCTCAGTACAAAAACCTGGAAAATCAGGGTAGAAATACATGAAAAGAAGTCATCCTGTAAGATGATTTCTAAACCCAAACCAACCAGAGCTATTAAAAGACTGTCAACTCTTTAAGTCAAAGATGGGGCAGAGCTCTTGTGTTTTCCTTCTCTCTAACTCTTGACATCAAATGCCTGAAAAGCAAAACAGAAAATAACATACTCTCTATCCTGCTTCTGATATCCACAGGCTCACTAGCTGTCTATTGATGAAGAAATAATAATGACAATTTACTCATGCATAGTACTGCATTCTGTGAAATAATGCACAGAAAGATACACAGTTTTGTCCTTCTGGGGACAGAATGAAAAGATGTTTCCCACTAGGAAGAAAAAAAGAGAGTTCTCTTCACTGATTTTTCACTTTGATTCCTAGTTTTGTGGTAGCTTTCCCACTGTGAAAGATGCTGGATATACATTATCAGAGGCATTTCCTTCTCCCAAACAGCTCATTGCCTAAATAGGAAGAAAGGGGAGGGGGGAGAAAGGATGGTGGGAAAATCGTGGCAGAAAGCCACAATCTAACTTTCCCAGGATAACAACAGGTCAATTGCAGAGCTCAGTTAGGAGGCATCTGTGCTGACTCCCAGCACACTGCCCAGCAGTCCACCTTGTCACACCCATCAGCAGGAGATGTTTCAGTCTCATGGGAAAAGACAGAAAGAGAACTGCAAAGGCAGCCAGTTCTCTTGACAATTCACCTGGAAAACAACACCAATTCCCCAAGGAGCTTTGAAAGATTTGCCTGAGGCCCGATGTTCATGCTGGTTTCAGTTCACAGCCACTGAAACACTTCACCTGGTAATAGATTAAAAAAGGTCACAAAAGAAGGGGATGTTGCAGGGCAAGCGGAGGATAAGAGGAGTGCAGCCGTGCAGTTTAAGACTATGGATGGTCCTTTGATAACCCAGTCATGCCAACTGCAGCCCACTCAGCCAACTGGGATCCCTTCAAGACTATACATTTCCTGGCTCAAATAGCACAAAACATTCCCTTACCAAGTGAAGGCTATAGATTTCCCTGTTTTTCATTCCTCAAATACCGAGCAAGAAAGGCTGACAAACAGGGGCCTGCTGGCAGCACTGGCAGCAAAGCTATGATGCATGTTCACACAAGGCCACAGAAATTTTTTGAAGGATGCACTGTGCTGAGTGCTGCCCCTCTGCCAGACACCCCAGACATCAGCTGGGTGCTGGATCACGCTTTGCTGCTCTGTAGGACACTTGAGCTAGCTGGCTTGAGACCCCAGCCTGGCAGATACCCTCTTCAAGAGCCATCCTTGAAGTCATCATCCCATTCTTCCAGTCACCACCATGCTGTGTCCAGATTTAGTGACCTTTACTGAAACCACCATCAGCTGTCCAAAAAGAGGACTTCCTTGCACTTTTTTTCTGGTTTTTAACCTTCCCAGATGATTTAGTTAGCACACTACTGAAAGACACCAAAAAAAAAAAAAATCCCAAACTAAAACAAAAGAAAATAATTAAATCAGAATAGAGGCATACCTCCCACGTGGACACAATTGGCTTACAGCACATTTGGCTTCCTTTGGAAACATCAACTAAAATCAATTGGCCCTCATTCAAATCAGTTCTTCACCCTACCTTAATGGCTTTACCCCTCCTAACACCTCCTAACCCCTCCTCCAATTTGTCTCTCTGGATGCCCTGCAATGGTCTCTTTTATATAGAACCATTTCTTTCTTGCAACTATAATTAAAATTGAGACAGATAGAGAATATCAAGGCCCAGTTTGGTGGCATGGCCACAGCATGTCCCAGTAACAGGTTCTGTGTTACTCAGGTTGAAGGGAACCACCACAAGTGACCAGAGCAAGCCCTGTGTTGGCCACAAGGCATCACAACCACTGAGTGTCCTTTCAAAGACATCTGGCACCACACAAGGTCCCTACCTCAGACCAAGCATGGCCCGAACTGACCTGACAGGGTCCCCACAGGGGCTTTAAAACAATGCAGGTGCTTCTGCAGCTGAGAGAGATGGCAGATAAAGGGCAGAGTCTCTCTACTCCTTTTGCAGAGTGACATCAAAATAAGCCTGGATGAAAAGTGCCTGGGGCTGATTCTCTTTGCTTGACTGCTTTTTAAATGAATTCATATTGACATCTAATCATCATCCAGGATGAGCAGAGCTTTCCAACTGGAAGGAGCAAGTGACACCTTGTGACCAAGGCCCTCTGCATACCCAGGCAAGTCTGCACCCATTTAACTTTGCTCACACTCACTGCTAACTTGCGGAGAAACCACCTCAGTTCTGGGCACACCCCTTCAGAAAGACGGGGTGAGATGTCCTCAACAAATTTAAGTATTTAGGCACCAAGTACACAGAAGTGCCACAAAATACGCATTTTTCTTTGGGAGAAGAAAAAAATAATAGTTAGTCCCAGCTCCTCCATGTATCACTGCTGTTGTAAGCAGCCTGCATTCTGGCAGGGGGCATTGTCAGAGATTTTTCCTTCTGTTGTGGTGTACAACAAGTCCACGCTCACCCTACCAGCCTTGTTGTAATCTATCTACTGTCAAAGGATGAGAAATGGGTGACAGCCATCACCAGGCAGCAAAAGGTCAGTGTCCCTCCCTGGGCAGCATTCAGCAGTCACACACAGCTAGTGTCCAGCTATGCTGCTTCACATCCTGACTGCCTGAGGCACCTTACTGAAATGTCCAGCAGCCTCCTGGAGAACATCAAGGAAGGGTAATAAATGGAAATCAACCTTTTCTTTTATTTCAAGAATGCTAAATAGATGGGGCAATTGTTTCAGAAGGCACAAAAACCTCATTGTAAATGCAAAAGACACAGTGATAAGGGAAAAGTGGGAGCAATTGCCTTTGCTGCTTTTTATTTAATTTTTTAGTATGTTTTTGGGGTTGCTGCTGCACAGAGGAGCCCAACACACACTGCCCCATACAGCTGCCCCCATCAAGAGTCCCACCTTTAGTCTAACTGCATCACAAGATGCTAACAAACACACTACATGGGGAGGTGCTGCTAGCTTAATATTAATGAAGGGCAAGGGAAAGGGGAAATATTTCCATGTACACCTTCCCAGCAGAACAATACAGTTGAGCAGAGCAAGAAAATCAGGCTATGTAATGAATTTATTTCAACATGGTTGAAATGAGAGATTTCACACTGGCAGCCTTAAAAAAATTCCGGAACATCAGCATTAAAGAAGACAAATTAATGAACTCTTTATGTATATATAAAAAGTTCCAGTCCAACTATTAATACTTCTCCAGTGCTACTCCACACAACAAAAATGGCTGGAATTGCATGGTTTTGAGCTTTTTGCTTCTCCTACTGAGGGGAGACACTCCATCAAGAGTTGTGGGTCCCTTCCAACTCAAGATTTTCTACTCTTCGATCCTCTTTCCTTTAGCCATTACAAACACCACCAGTACCAGTTTCAGTTAATCACATCTCCTTGGTACTATGGACTAGGAAGCCAGAATTTGCCAGGCAGAAACACTGCTGAAACTGAAATACATCTTGTAGAGCACAAGGTATGCTGCAGGAGGACTACAGTAAGAAGCATTCTTGAAAAGAACACGGACCATGCCTTATACTGTAAGCCCATACATAAGAAAAAATTCAGAAATATTTTATGAAGTTGCTTGCAAGCAACATTTAGCCTAAAACTGTAGGTATTTTAATTAAATGAGGACTTGTACCAGGAGACTATTTCCAGCATCTTTATCTTCTGATAACCTGCCAAGTACATCTGTGATTCTAAAAGGAAAAAAAAAAAATCCAAACCACCTTGTCCTTGAGAAACTGGCTGGTGGCCAGCGAGTGATCTGTAAACAGTTTTGTGTCCACACAACTATTTTCAAATACTCAGGCAGTATTTTCAGACCTCAAACTATTTCTGCTTTGTCAGCAGGAGTTCGACTCAGAAATTCAAGCCTGTACTAACAACCCTTTCTATACCAGAGTCAGTAGCAACAACTCCCCAGTCTCAGTGATTACAGAGCCATTTATTTATTTATTTATTTAGCAAGAGAAGAACCAAAACAAATGTCATTTCCTCTCTGTTGCTACCTTGGTAGTGTGTTAAGTTGCATTCCCAAAGCCTGTGGCCAACATGTTTATTATGTGAAAGGGCCAGAAGACAGAAAAGCCATTATGCAACACATTCAGCTCACAGGTTAATCCACGGAAAAGAGAGGCATTAAGGAAATGGAGGCTGTGTGTTCTCCAATAATGACTTTTTACAAAGTACTCAAGAACACACCAAGTGCCTTGCAAAAACTAGTCAAAACACGTTCACCACTCTTAAATAACACACTACAGGCCTTCACAGACCAAGTTGTGGCAAACAAAAAGGGAAAGAAATTCTTTGGGAGAATTTGCAAAGCAAGGCTGCAGTACTGCTGCCACTGCAGCTGGTCCTTACCTGCCTTGCTGGAAACTCAGGGTACAAATAAAACACAGATTAAGCAAAAGTTATTTTGGTGCAAAAGGCTTTGTTAGGTTTCTTTGTACAGGAAGAGTCAGCAGATCAATACTTGGCTCTTGGTGTCCCCAGCAGAATTTGGTCATTGGTTAGTCTATATGACAGCAGGCCTGCTGGCAACAGACAGGGTACACCTGTCCCAAAGGGAGAAAAGGATCTCTGGACAGCAGTTAACAGGGGTCACTGAAAGAGCCTTGAGCTAGGTTTGGAAGTGGAAAGGGATAAAACCAGAGTCACTAGAGAGAAGCCTGGGAGAACCATGCCAATGTTTGAAGGACAGTGTGCTACCAAGGCCCTTCAGTCTGCTGTCACAGTGCTGTCTTAGACTGGCTTAGTGGAGGTTCATATGACAGCAAAAATGGAATGGGTTACTGGTGTTTTGGAAATCACTGAAGTATCTGAGAAGGGTCACACAAAAATCAGGGCTTTTTCCCATGAAAAGGTGGCAGAATCAAGAGACCAAGTGAAGCACATCTGCATCAATGCACACAGCACAGGCAACAAACAGGAGGAACTGGAAGTTGTCACACAGCAGGAAAACCATTATATAGTTGCCCTCACAGAAACATGGTGCGATAACTCATACAATTAGAGAGCTGCAATGGATGGCTACAAACTGCTCAGAAGAGACAGGCAAGGAAGGAGAGGTGGTAGGGTAGCCCTGTGTGTTAGGGAGTGTTTTGACTGCCTAGAGTTTAACGATGGTGATGACAGGGTGGAGTGTTTATGGATAAGAATCAGAGGGAAGGCCTAGGCAGATATCCTGGTAGGAGTCTGTTATAGACCACCCAACCAGGATGAAGAGGCAGATGAAATATTCTACAAGCAGCTGGAAGTCATCTCATTATCACTGGCCCTTATTCTCATGGGGAACTTTAAGTTACCAGACATTTGCTGGAAATACAACACAGCAGAGAGAAAATAGTCTGGGTGGGCCTTGGAGAGTGTGGAAGATTGTAACTTCCTGATGCAGCTGGTCAAATGTGGACATTAGGGAAGCTGCCCCCTTAGGATTGCTGGTTGTGAACACGGAAGGATGGTGGGCGATGTGATGGTTGGAGGACTCTTGAGCAAAGCAATCACAAAATGGTAAACCATTTTCAGCTCTTAAACAAGTAAGGAGGAAGGCAGCAGAACTGCCACTTTGGCCTCTCTGGGAAACTGGTTGACAAATTCCATTGCAAGGCAGCCCTGAGGGGCAAAGGGGTCCAGAAAGGTTGGACATTGTACAAGAATGAAATCTTACAAGCACAGGAACAGCCTATCCCCATGTGATGAAAGACAAGCTGGCAGGGCAAAAGGCCAGCTGAATAATGCTCTTTGGGTGGAACTTATAGAAAAAAGGAGAGTTTAAGACCTTTGAAAGAAGGCGCAGGAAACACTGGAAATGTGCCAAGAGAGCCAACAGCACGCTGGCCTATATCAGCAGTAGAGTGGCTCACACCTCAAATCCTGTGTTCCATTCTGGGTCTCTCACAAGAAGGACGCTGAGGAGCTGGAAGTGCCCAGAGAAGGGCAACAGAGCTGGTGAAGGGTCTGGAGCACAGGTCCCATGAGGAGCAGCTGAGGGAGCTGGGGGTGTTTGGCCTGGACAAAAATGTTCAGGGGAGACTGCTCTCTGCAACCACCTGAAAAGAGGCTGTAGCAAGGTAGGGGTCAGCCCCTTCTCTTAAGCAAACAAGTGACACAACCAAAGGAAATGGACTCGAATTGTGCCAAGGGAGGTTTAGACTGGATATCAGGGATAATTTCTTCACAGAAAGAGCGGTTAGGCATTGGAACAAGATGCCCAGAAAAGTGGCGGTGTCATCATCCGTGGAGGTATTCAAAAGACATGCAGATGTGACTCTTGGGGACGTAATTTAGTGGTGGACTTGGCAGTGCTTGGTTAATGGTTGGACTTGATCGTAAATGTCTTTTTCAACCTCAACAATTCTAGGATTCTATGGTTTTAGTCCCCAACACACACATCTCTAGCTGAAGGTAGGATATACACCAAAGACTTTTGTAGTATTTCTAGTAAAAATTGCACTTTGGTAAAAATAAAAATCTCTTTTCTCATGACTCCACAACACACACAAAACTATTATTCAGCTCATGATCCAACATCAGCCATTCCTGCAAACCACAAGTCACTTCTCTGGACCACAACTGCCATTAGATGTAATATAAAAATTTCTAGTCAGAAAGGCCAAGCTTTTGGTTGTAAATCATTTGGTAAACTGGAACAAATAAGACGACTTACTATTGCCCTAGACTGCAAAGGAGGAGCAACAATCAAAATTCAGCTGAGGAGCATGACTCATACATTTTGTAGTTATATCCAAGCAGTTTAGCCCAGCATCACTACCCATGAAACCTCTGTAATACTGCACCACTTCTCAGGTGGCAAAGGGAAAGAAGAACACTCCACCCACAGGAGCAACAAAGTTGTCCCTCTGGCCCTGCAAATATCTCGGCAGCCACATTCACATAAATGGGAGAGGCAGCAGGGACACATCTTGCCGCAGCCAGAGCACAACATAAAGCAAGCAGACAGTGCACCAGCCATGTTGATGACTACAGCAGGCTGATCATCTCTGGGCCCATCATCTCATCTCCCCTAAATACAGAAATGGGAACATATATAACAGCTCAGATGGAAAGCCCCAGACCCCTGCAAACAAAAAAACATTTCTCCAACAACCATTCAGCCCTGACTCAGGAGTGCCCTACACACCCGAAGTTTCCATCCCCAGCTGGGTGGTTTCCAAAGAGGCAGTCACGAAAGATCCCATGTATTTGCCAATACACTGGTGTCTCCAAGAGCAGATACAGCTGACTGTGAAGGATGCACCCAGATGCATCTGGACTGCAGCACAGCTGGAGCCAAGCCAGCACACTGCCTCCTGCCGCGTGGCTTTTTGCAAAATAACCAGTCATCTCAGCTACTGCAGCTCAGAGACATGGGGAAAAGCCTGGAAGCCGGCAGTAAGTTTTCTGTTAGAAGTCACAAGTGAAAATACTGTTTAATCCCACTCAGAATTTAAACTCTAAAAAATTTTAATGCTTAAAACAGATATAAATAATGCCAAAGCTGTAGCCAAACTTAGTCTTTCACCATTCATTCCACCACTTCCAACCTTACAAAAAGGATTGAAGAGGGGGGACTGGAAATAAATAATTTTTTTAGGAGTTGAAGCCTTCCACTTGTTTTAAGGTTTCCGCTCAGTCACTTTCCTAGGACATATGGAAACCTACCTACAAAGTTTGAGTAACACTGCCTGAAAAGCTATCCACCATTTAAACAAATCACCACTTGAATCTGGAAAACAGTTGTGCTAATCACAATCAGGTACTCCGACCAAACACTACAGCCATGACCTAATTACATTATGTGGTATGGTGGTGCAGAACAGCAGTTCCTAGAATTAAGCAATCTTCCAATTAAGTGTCATGCACTGAAAACAAAATTAAATCAGTTGTGATGCTGCCCTACTACTTCTACTCCCTTCTCCCATCAGGGAAAGAAAACAAAAGTCCTTTCCACCAGTATGAATGTTGTATCACCAGCAGGACTGGATTTCCAAGATGCTGGGGAGGGGTCTACACACCCCAGATGTGCCTGTCCCAAGTTACACCACTATGAGGACAGCTAAAACAAATAACTATTTTTAAAATGGCAATAAAACTGGATTTACAAAAGTTCCAATGCTTTTAAAGTTCGCCTTATAAATTTACAGCCACTTGTCTAATTACTGAAAGAGCATTAGAGTTTATTATAATCATGTGTCTGCACTGAAAACATGAAGATGGAATGCTGGAATAGATTGCTCAATTATACAGTGCACAGCTATTGCAACTGCTGTCAAAGTAGATTTCAGAACAAGTCCAAACACTTGTTTTGCAAAACACAAGCAATAGTTAACACTTAAAGCAATTTCACTGAACCATGGATCACCAGGTAAAGCACATGCAAGACAAAATTTAGCCAAAAGTGCTGTTATGGATGCACACATGGACAGATACATATTTACACCAAGTGTGGGGCAGCCCCATAAAACACACAGATAAGCCAAGGACTGACTATGGCACAATGCTCTAAACCTGAGCATCAGTGACCACTTCACCACACCATCACCTGCTCTGAGTGAAAAGACCCTGATAAAAGTCAGAATCCCACCCACCAGCCCAGTAGGTGAGGTTGCTTCACCACACAGGGAAACTACCAACATCCAGGAACTACAAGGCACAAGGAAAAGGAGTGTTGGATGCAGTCAGCAAAGTACAGCCCTGGGAGACCCATCTCTGGCAAAGTTGTTAAACTCTGCTCCACTATCACTGAAGGTGAAAAACACACAGAGTCATACATGTCAGTCATGCCAAAACACATTTTCCATCATCACTCACCTCTGCCTGACTTCGTCTGTGGCAGGGAGGCAGGTTCCACAATCAGCTCTTTTCAAGGGAAAGCCAGGGGCTTTCTTACCCTCCCCAAGGGCACCTATGGGGCACCCATTGCAACTACACATGATCTGAAGGAGGGCAGTCAGGTCCCCATAGGTACAGTACACAGGTCTGTCCCAAAGGTCTCACTCTTACCTAGATCAGGGCCTGAGAAGCTGTTTTAGTAAAAAAAAAAAAAAAAAAAAAAAAAGTAAAACACTCAGGATCTTGTGCTCTTTCTCAACATCTAGCTGCAGCACATCCCAAACTGAGATGCCTGGAAAGAAAATAAACAAAACACAGCTCAAAGCTGCCAATGAATTTCCATCTGAAACATCAAGACACCCCCCAAAGCTTAACTGGATGTTACACTGGGCTTGAGTTCAAATAAACACGAGAATTAAAGCTGGAAGCATTTAAAATGCCCATATGGCAGAAAGAACCTTCCACCAGCAGAAGGGTAGAAGGACTTCCTTGTATGATTTTTGCCACAGGTCCAAACAATTAAAACTGAGGAGTTGTAACATCCAAATATGTGCAAGAAGCACAGAGAAAGGGTTCCTCAGTGTGAAACCCAAATTGTTGCGACAAAGAAAGTAACAGATACAAACTTGTAGCAGATATAAGTTACTGACAAACATCAGCACTACATTTAAGAAAAAAACAGCAAGTGCTTGGTTTTACTTTAATGGATTTTGATGATTCTGCTTTTTATTTTCATTTTTACTATCACTTCAGTAGCTAACAAACCATCTTCTTAAAAAATTATAATGCTTAGCTTCCATTTAGCCTGCTCATTAGAGAATTTCAAGAAGCACTATTCCAGACCAAAAGGAAAAGTAGAAGAAACCCAACACTTCTCCACTATGTGATTAAGTCTGTAGCTAAGAGAGGTTTAATCTATCTAATTATATTGTTTGTCACTCGCATTTATAGCTAGTATTGAAATCAGTGGGTGAAATTCAACAAGAGGTGGCAAGCAAGAAAAGAGAAATCTAGTTGACTGCTGCATTAAAGTCTTCAAGAACCCTCCTTAGCTACAGGACAAGCAATTGAAAATTAACAGAAAAGCCAATTAATGGGAATTTGAAGTAGATTGCTCTAGCTTTCCAGCTTCCATCTTCATGTTCAGTGCAGGCAGAAATTAATTTGTTTTACTTTTATGATTCCTGTGAATGTGTCACACACTCAGCAAAAAGTACACCCTTACTAATGACAAATTTTAGCTGTCTCAGGATAGAAATTCAATGCATAGGCAAGCCTGTGCCAATACCTTCCAAGCAAACAAACTAGAGAGATACATTATATGCTTAAATGAAGTCTGATTCCTTGAAGAAAATTCACTTTAAAAAAAGCCTTTGGGCTACATCTCTCCAGACTGCCCTATGGAAGAGACCTGAGAGAAAGAGTGGGTCAAAAACAGCAGAGAGGACAGATGAGCCCCAGGGAGGAACCAAGACAGAGGTCTGCAAGTCTGGCTTGGCACAGCTACCCTGGGGACCCATGCCATGCTACAGCTTTGGCAGAGCTTTAGGAGCTAGGAGGTTGTAAACAAACAAGAGACTGCAATTTTTTACTGCTGGATGGGTCAATGGCAAGGGAGATGAATTTATGGCATGTAGGTGCAAGTACAGCCTTATCTTTCATCTCTTCCTCAACATCACATCTTCAGTACTCCCAGCCATGATGACTCCATCTCAGAAAACAGAATCTCAAGAGAGAACACCGAATAAATTAAAGTATTGTTAGGATTTCATTTCCCCCAGCTAGAATCACCTCGTGAATGATGAGCAAAGCCTGCCTTTCTTCAATCAAGATTACCTGATACTGGATTCCATGTGGCACTCACTTGTATCCTAGCAATGTAAAAGTCTTCCTAGGGAGGGGAGGGTGGCAACACCCAATGGAGCTTCTTTCCTAATATCTCTGCTCACTTTGAACGTTCAAACTCAAGACAAAGAAATCTTTCTCATGGATATACCATGACAAAGGAGGTGGCACCTGCTCCATAAAGCTAGAAGGAGAAGTCAAAGAAAAAGGAAGGAGGGAGGAAGAAAAGAAGACTGCTTCCAGCACCATTAATCCTCACAAAAGGTCCCTGCCTAGTCACTACTAGGAAGTCAACACATGACAGCAGGCCCTTCCGTCAGACAAGTCCAGGAAACAAGTGTGCACACAAAAGATTGTAAAGATGAGCATTTAGTAATCCCATCTACCATCACAATCTACCTACGTGCCTTTGCACAGGGGAGCCTCCCTTTAGAGCGCCAAATTTCATTCCTAATGGGAAAAAAAATTGCCTCTAGAATGTTGGTGACTTATTGCCAATATAAGATTAAGGTAATTTGATTCTTCAAAGCTAGATTCAAAGAAGGCTTATCCATTTAATGATGCCATTAATGAGAGTTAACGATAATTCTCTCCACCACAGCTAGACACAGACACTTCCAGGACTGGACTCTACTTGTTGACTGTGGCTGTGATAGAAGGTCTTCGTGAAAACATAGGTACCTCAAATTCAGCAGGGCAAAAAATGGGGCCTGATGTTCAAAGAAGAGAAGAAACTACTTTCTGCGTTGTTTGTCTGAAATATCCAAAACATGCTTCCCAAATCTGAGATAGTTAAGGGCTATGAAAAAGGACTACTAATAACAATTTAAAAACTTAAGTAATAAATATCCATTATAAGTTTTTGCAAAACTCTCTAGCAGACCATAAGCTCTCTGCCAAATTTCTTCTGAAACCAACAGCTGTAACAGAGGACCTCTGCACATATAAAACTACTTGTGGAGAAGATTCTATACACGTTTAGATCTTAGCATTGCTACCCTTTTTATCCAGTTCATGCATGCAGTGACAGTCTGACCCAAACAACATCTACATTTCTACCTTTGTGATCACTCCTCTAAATCTTCCCAGTTTGCAAATGTTTCTTTTTACTCTTTTCAAGCGTTATCCTGCCAAATCTGCTATGTAAAAAATAATTTTCTTGTATAACCTTTCACTTCCTCAGATGTGAAGCATCCAGCAGGTAAAGAGCACACTTTTGCATCTTGCCTTTGCATTGAAAGAGAAGAACATGCCAGCCATGTCCTTTCCTGTTAAATCTAGCAGGTAGCTCTAAAATGGCTTACAAGTGAACACAGAAACATCAGAAAGGTGTTCCCATGAACAATGGGCTTGGGGTTGTGCACACTGCCAGGATCCAATAGAGAGAGTCTGCTCCCAGGATAAACTCCAGACCTTGATCCTCTCACCCTATCCCCAATCTCTAGTTTTCCAGCTTTGCCAGGAAAACCAGCAGAAACTTCAAAATATAAATTTAGAAGGGGATTACTGTCTTGAGCAATTTGAGGCACATTGAAAGAGACACATGAACACAAATCTGGGGTGTCTGTCACCACAAGACAGTGGGAGATGGGAGAATGCATGTCAAGAAGAGAGGTCTGGAAGGAGATGACACATTTCCACTTCAGCTGTAGATTTCCTGTGCAATTTTAAACATGCAACTCAAATTTCTGTTTTGTTTCAGTTGTTTTCTTTTAATCCATAAAAATACTAACTCCATAGTTGTATTGTCAGATTTAATTCATTAATGTTCAGTTAAAAAAGTGCTTTGATGTTCCTGAGTGAAAGCTGCTGCAAATAGATCACATATTAAAGAACAGTTAAATATTACCAGCACTAATGCCTTACAAGAGTATTTGCAATTTCTCTGCACTGAGTGGCCATTTGAGACCAGCAAACAGCATCGGACACATCCATCAGAAGCCTCAGGCACATTCAGTGCCATGCCAGATCCAGAGGAGAGCAGATGACACCACAGAAGCAAAGAGACAAAATCATGGGTGCTGAGGGAAAACCAAGGAAGCTGAGTCAGACTTCCTCTTCCTCCAGCAAGAGGCTGAGGCCAGACTGCCAGCATCCTGCAGTTCATTTTCTGTAGCCTAAATATGGGTGATTGATGCCTTGTGGGACACCCCAGGGCAAGCAGAAAAGAATGTCATGTTCTACATCCTTTTTGAGCAGATGCTGGGGGCCAGGCAGGACAGGATGCTCCAAGCACACCTCTCCTTGCTGGAAAGAAGCAGAGGGGAGAAGGTGGAGGGGGAGAGAATGGGACATAGGTCCCATCCCACTGCCCCTGGGGCATCACCAGCAATATCCCAGCTCAAAGGCAGTGTCCCAGCTGGGTGCACCTTGGTTTTGAAGGCAACTGGGCTGTGGTAGTCCCTGAAAGTGGGATCAACCCCTCTGACTTTGAGGAAGTGCCTCAACATGGTTGGAACAAAGGACCCAAGAGCAGCTTAACAGCAGGCATGGCTTCATAAAAAGGCATGCTGCAAACAGCGCTGCAGTTTGGCAGCCAGGATGAAAAGAGGAGTGCCTATTCAAAAAGGCACTACTGATTACTACTGCTTCATGTGAGGTGAGATCCTGCCACCTTTTAATTTTTCACTGTTGATCCCATACACTAAAAAACCAAAACAAATATAAAACAAACAACAACAACAAAAAAAATACCACCTCCTATTCCTGAAAAGGTGGTATGGTTTTTCAAAGAGTATATGCATTCTGACTTGGAGCTTCTGAGTATTAATGTTTTCCACAGTAAATATGGAAAGGAAGTAAGGGGTTACAGGAAGATTATTCTTAATTCTTGCACTTCTTTTCAGCACAGCAAAAGGGAATGAGCAGTTTAAGACAGTCTCCAAAAAAGTAGCTTTTTTTAGTAAGGGAAGATCTGTTGAACAAATATTAACAGCATCATGCAGATGTCTTCAAGAGGCTGTAAATACAAGATTTGCTGATATAGAGAAAATGCAGATCTTTATCTATAAGCCTGAAAGCAAAGCAAAATGAAATAAATTTCTGAATTCCCTCTGCAGAGATATTTTGTCCTTCAAGACAAAACTCCACTGCTTCAGCACTGTCACTTCTACACCTTGCGTGGCTCAGAGCTGGAGCTGCTGGTATTCTTTCAGATCTAAGGTGTTCTTGTTTCTAAAATTACAAGTCACTAGATCCTCCAAAGGCTCTATATTTCAGGGGTGGTGAGAAAAGACTGCCTTTAACGCAGTCCAACTCCTCCCACACTTCGCAACTGATGGCTCACTCTATGCCAAATTATTTTATAATTCTGCAAATCCAAGAAAGAAGTTTCCAGAAACAAGAAGAAGCCTAGGGTTGTGCAGCACCTTCTACCTGCAGGGACCCTCTTCTGTACCCCAAAACCCACCTAGCATTTGCTGCATGTTTACATTCTACCCTCAAATGACAATTTTTGCAGATCAAGCTGGGATCCCTGAGGAACTGCACTGAAGCAAAAAGATTCTCAGCTCCCCAGGTCATGATTCATTCAACGCTGTGATGCAGGACCACCAAGAACTTGGGTGTAGCCCACTCCTCTCGTGACACTTCAGTGGGCACACAGCCTCATCCTCCTTCCTCGCTCAGCTGCAAGAGTTAGAGCTATTTAAAGAAACTGCACCACACATCCAGCAGGAAGGACTTGTCACCCTCCTCCCCCAGGAGCAGCAGACATCATTAATCAGGTCCTAAGATCACCCTCTGCCTGATGCTTTTGTGTGTCTCTGAACCATTAGAATATTACTAAGGGCAGTTTATAAGATTACATATAATGAGCACTGGTTAGAGGAAAGTGCATCATGAATTTAACAGAACAGTAAGAAAAAAGAGCAACAGTCCAATTATCTTCTCCCTATGCCAAGTTTCACATAAAGCCCTCTGTGAGGCCCACACTATAGCACAGTAGGGAACAGCACAGTGGGCTAAAATTGTGTTATTCTTCTCTTTGTTGAGAAAGGAGGACGAACAATTTGGTCTGGAAGGCATTTAACTATCTATTTGATTAGTCATTCAACAGAATGACAGAGGTCACCAAAGCGCCACTCAGCACAAACGCATATCTGACCTCACATCACATGCAAATGTGAAGTGCAATTCCTCCCTGAGCCCTTTCTCTGTCTCTTTCCAGTGCTGGGTTTGATACCAACAATCTGCTAGCTTTATCCCAGTTCTCTTAAGCTATCAGGTCTCCAGCACTTCAAAACAAGACCAAGCTTACAGCAAAAAGTTGTGGGGGATGTGGAAGTTACATGTGCAGAATTTATAAACAACTATTTTATACCCCCAATGTTACCTGTTTTATATTACTATGCCCAAACACCAACAGCTAAAGCAAAGCAACGGGGAAAATCATGGCAAAAATTAAGCTACTGCAGGAAAAAAAAAAGACACAGAGCCTTTTTTATTGAGTAGAACAACCAATTACATTCAGGTTTACACAGTTCACTCCTTCCTAGGCAAGCCAAGGATCAAAGAGGATCCTAAACCTCAGAAAAATGCTAGGAAAAGGAGCAGAAAGTTGAGCAAGAGCCTGCCCTGGGTCTGCGGGTAGAAAAGACAGACTCCCACATCTGCAGCTACAGCTGCAGCAAGCTATAAATTAAATTAATCCATCTAGGCAGAAGCACAGATGGGAGAAACTTCATAGCGGGTATCTATAACATGAGTAAATACACTCCTGCACGCAGATGTTCTGCAGGTTATTTTTCAAGGTACAAGATGTCCATAGGAACAAATGAACAAGGGCTGGATTTGCCAGGCAATTTTTCTGTATCACTGAAAATATACATGATGTCACCAGCTCCCAAAGGGAAACAGTTGAAGAAACCACACAGGGACAGTGCGAGGCAGACATGCCTCACATAGGGTGAGCAGGAAGCCTGCAGCTCGCACAACTTCCCCACCAGCCATGTCCTGAGGACCCGACCCAGTACAAAGCACAGGAAGCCAAAGAAGCCCTTCCCTATGGAATTGCACTGCAGGCAGAATGGAGGAGTTTGGGACATCCCCAGAGCTCAGAGAGGCACAAACTGACGTGCAGCCAATGGGAACTCAACATGACTTCTTCAATCAGGAGCACAAGGGAACCAGAGAATTAGGAAAAGATAAGGCTGCACCCTCTCCACCAGCTACCAATGTGGTCTAGGTACCGGGGGAAGCTCACACTGAACACTAATTAAAGTTGGAACAACAGGCTGTTGGGACTGAATAGATTTACACGTGCTCAGCGTGAGAGTGCGGCTCAGCATCAATTTATTTCTTATTTACACTGCACTACCACTCAGTGGCCTCAAATCATGGCCAACTCAGCATTGTGTCAGACACCACCCAGCCACCCACACAGGCAAACCGCTTAGTCCAGAGCGCTTACAGCCTGGTGCCCTTGCTCAGGAAAGCGTGTGCATTCCAGCTATCCCAGACAGCAAATACTCCAAGAGTTTAATCTTGTCCCAGTTAGGGCAGAAATGGAAAATGCCTGGCCTGAACAGACATTGCTTCAAATTCAGTTCTTTCCTCTGGTTGCCTTATGTCCAACACTCAGGTCCTGTAAGTTCCCAGCCACTTGGTAACTTGGAAGGAAAAGCCTTAGGGTGCTTGGGATTAGTAAAATGTTCTCTAAAGTGATCAACATGCAGTTGTGATATTCAAAAGGAAAACATGCAGACAAGAAAAGTATTTAAACTGATTTTAAAAACCCACATACATTCCCAAAAAGATACCAAACACAAAAAATACCACTTCTTGAAGCTTGCTCCTCCTGTTGCAAGGCTCAAAGGAGGTACTCCATGACCAAATTTTGACGATGTTTATCAAACACACTATGGCTCCCTATAAACATGATTTTGTTAGAATTGCCACAGTTGTAACCTATAGAGTTTCTGATACTATTTACAGTTCTTGTTCTAAGAAAATATTGTGAAGTTCTGCTGGAGACAGTTTCTCAGGGCCCTCTTCCACCAAAGGACTGCTTTATCAATACCAAAATATTTCCGTATCTCAAGAGCTATCAAGTTTTCCCACAATGCCAATTTCTCCTCCAGTTTAGAATGTTTGCTATAACCTATTACAAAAGAAAGGATAGAATTCAGTCAGATGGAGGCAACTAATTCCTATCACCCTCCTGATTTCCAAGGCCAGAACAAAACCACAGCACAAATACTCAAAGCAACCTCTAGAGACAACAAGCCAGATGAAAACTGTCAGCCAAAACAGGAAAGGAAAAGAAAAAAAATGAAAGGAAAAAAAGAGGGTCTCCAATATGAGGCTCATAATGGAAACTGTTGTACAACTTGAATTACAACTTAGACTAGGACCTAAAGTTATAGTATTTTCTTAGCATTTGTATACATGCCTAAATCAAATCAATAATTAAGCTTTAGGCTTACAGGATTTACTTTGTTATAGTATTCTACTTGGCAGAGTACTTTACAGCAGCAAGTTTACGTAGCAGTTCATCCATAACCATGATTTACTTCACTTTCATTAGTTTAAAGACTAAAATCAGAAGACACTTAATTCTTCTTATTTAATATTTATAAATTAAGGAAGTGAGTTCATGAGTACTGGGTTGCTGAAAGCCACTTCCACACCAAAAAAGTTCAACAAGAAAAACTTACTACTGCCAAGGACATCACTTCCAGCACGGGTTCACAATTAACTACCATTGTGCTGTGTGACTGGAACTGTGATGAACCCTGACAGGAGGAGAAAAATATCTACCTTTCCCCTTTTCAGGCAGGTATTCAGTGAGGTGCCAAGGAGCTGAGATGTAAATTGGAAAGGCTAAAACAGACTCCTGGTTCCATGACTTTAGCTGCTGTTACCAAAAGTATGGACTTCAAAAATGGATGGATGGATGGATGGATGGATGGATGGATGGATGGATGGATGGATGGATGGATGGATGGATGCCAGCTGACTTGGAACACAGTGAGGAGGAAGAAAACCACGTTAGCAAGAAGAACAAGGAGATTAAATCACAGGCTGTTAATAAAGATCAGGAGTTCAACAGCAGAGTGGAGTTTCTCCAGCTCTTGTCCCTTTCTTGAGTAACAGAAATTAGCACCAGACCTTTCTGCTGCACTCATGCAATGACAATGCCTTGTGCTAGCTCTCAACCAGGGGAAAAAACACATAAGTAAATAAAATAAAATGTTATCTCAGCTGTAGACAATTTTATTACTACTCTACTCCCCACGACTTTACTAAAAATACTGTCATTTAAAGAAATCCATTTATTCTGTCCTCAGCTATGAAAACAAATTCTGGTTTTTTGAGGACAACATAACTGTAACTTAAGCCTTTTCAAAACATGCCTCCACGAAAGCAGGCTCTCTCACAGCAGTGAGATGAATGCAGGACTATTCAGGACGTTCTTTTAGCTAAAGCCAGGGAAACAGAAAGGTTGGTGATGTTTATGGGTAGAGTAAGTCACCTTTTTTTGATGCCAGAGGAAATGAAAAGGTCTAGTTTGCCAGAAGTTATTTCTCTTAAAGTACAGGATCACTTGTACTCATGGGTGATTTGATCACTTTCAGTAACTACCATATTTGAAAAAAGAAGCATTGATCCCAAAACAGGAAAGCAAATGTGGTGCAAATGTTCTTTCAAAGAGATTTACCACCTTGCCCACCAAAACAAGTGGGTGTTTAAGAGAAGGTTGTTTTGCTTTCAGCTTCAGCCAAACTGCAAGAAGTTAGTTCCTGTCCTTGTCTGGAGGTAAGGAGGCAAAGCAAGGAAGCTGCTATGCGCAAGATGGAACAGGCAAAAAATGGGCAAAAGCCAAGGGTAAGAAAGCATATGAGAACATAAGCAGAAAGCAGGGTGTCAAAGCAGCCAGGATGGGAAGCCCATGTATGGTGCAACAACTCCTCCTGGGTCCCTCACTGTCAAATGAAGCCCATCTATCCTGAGCAAACCGTACTGCTGGAGTCACAGCTTAGACGCACGTCTCGCCCCATCACTGGGGCACCAACAGCTCACGCCTCACTCAGACCAGACCTGAGCAGATGTCTGTGGGTATGACTTGGGGATTCAGCTAAAAACCTACCTAAGTGCTCCTACTGCCAGCAGGAGCAGGCTCCTGGCAGCTCCCCTCCCTGCACCTCCAGCCCCGGACTCAGGCACAGCAGCAGTGGCCATGCCAGAAAGCCAGACTGGCAAGAAAACTCCAATTGTTTCTCTGTCGGGAGAGGGGGAAAAAAGGAAAATGAACATCCACAGCTCAGAAACAAAAGCAGTGCTGCTGAGTGAGGAGGCCAAACACCTGCAGCCAGCAAACAAGTAGACAGGGTCAAAGATTCCTGACAAGCATAGGAGGTTGGAGGTTGAGGCTGCAGCATTCCTACCAGAACCAGCATTTCTCTTGAGGATAAGACACAAACTCCTGATGATTTTCATTTATCAGCTGGAAATCAGGGGGCATGCTGGTACAAAATACAGGGTCTTCCTTACTGATGATGGTTACCTGCAGAAACAGATCACCTGAGGATGCAGTACCATGAGATCAAAGGCTGCACAAATTAGCGATCAGGAACAGCCTAACAGACCAAAGGTCTGCAGTCTTGGGACAAGGGACTAGATGATCTCCTGGCATTCTTTTCCATGAATGGACTGTTGACCTGTACATGCATACATGTACACACACATATATATATACAAACATGTACAGTAATTTCATGACCATAAGGCGCACCGGACTATAAGGCGCACTCCCTGGGAGTCGGCAAAATTCGCAACTTTGTAGATGATATAAGGTGCACCGGACTATAAGGTGCACTTTTTTCTTACCGCGAAGATCCGTGCCGCGCGCAACAAAGTAACAAATTAGTAACGGAAACCCGCGATCGTGGAGTTTACTGGCAGGGGTTCAATTTGGAAACATTTTTCACAGATCAGCGTAGGCTTTCAAAGGCAGCCGCAGGCGCCCTCTCTGTTCAGTGGGCCCTGGCAATCCCGCCCGCCCCTGGTGCCGGCAGGCGAGGCTCGGCGCAGCCGCGGGGCTGCCTCCCCCTTGCGGCTCCGTGCTGCCGCGGCGCTGTTCCCCCTCGCAGCTCCGTGGAGGCGCCGTGCCGTTCCCTCACTGAGCTCGGTGCTCCTGCTGTGCCGTTCCCCCTTGCGGCTCCGTGGAGCCGCCCTGCCGCCAGTCCGTCTCTTGGCTCGGTGGTTTGGCCACCCTGGCCCCCATCCTGGCTCGGCGGCACAGCCACCCTGGTCACTTCTCACCCCTCTCCCGTGGCCGCAGGGGCTGCGCCGCCGCTTTCCCGTGCCCGGCGGCGCCCGGCAGCTCTTCACTCCCCCCACGGCCGGCGGCGCCCGGCAGCTCCTCGTTCCCCCCGCGCCGGGGCCAGGGCTGGCTTCCTCCCTCCCCATGCAGCTCCTGCCGGCTGTGGCCGCCTGCTCCCGCCCCTCCTCACGACTCGGGCCTCCCGCGGCACTGCCCCCTGCTTGCGGCTCACACTTCCAGGGTGGCAAATGTTGCAACTTTGTCCATCAGATAAGGTGCACCAGACTATAAGGCGCACTTCCGGTTTCGGGGAAAAATTTTAGTCAAAAGGGTGTGCCTTATAGTCGTGAAATTACTGTACACATAAATTATCGATTCTGGGGCAAGAAAAGATGGCATATGTAATTCCCTTAATAATAGTTTCCAGCTCACCTGGATCTTGGTTAGAAGGAGAAAAGAAGTCCAAACCCCCTTCAAATTAACTACACTACAAAAAAGTCCCAGTAACAGACTGCAGTCAACACCTTTGGTCCCTTACATAAGGTTCGAGTCTCACGTTCAGTAAGAAAAGAACAGGCTCCCCCTCAAAGCAGAGAAAATCTTCCTAAGATTAATCTGCTGGTTGTTAAGTAACTTAGGCCAGACACCGAAAGGAGACCGATCACATGCAGGAGGATTAGCACTCTGCAGACATGAACACAATGGCCCAGGCAAAGGCGCCCAGGAGGACGTGTGCTAAACCTCTGCTTACACCCTGTCTGCCCAACGTGCTCTCAGTGGGGCACTCCATCAAGCAACGTGGAGGTGAAGGGGGCAATGAATCCTCTTTTGCTTCCCATCTCCCTTGGAAAACATGTCCAGATGGTCCTCCCTCCCCCCTCAACCCCCCCACTTCCCAGTGGCTCAGGCAGGGCCAGGGTGGTACAGGGGATCTGAACTACAAACTTTCCTGAGGAAATGCCACTGAGATGGTATCATCAGATCCTTTGAGAACAGGGAATAGATAAGACCAAGTTCTGGGAGATAATTACCCATTTGTGCTTAAAACAATTTTTCCTTTACAATACCCAGACTTTTATTTTTAAACCTGTTGGCAAGTTTTTTCCCTCAGAAAGGTTAGCCTACTATTACAAAAACAATTAGGGAAAGTGCCTACTGAAAGCCCAGGATGACATAGATGAATACAGCTTATGATCCCGACTAACATCCAATGCTAGTGAATCATCTTGGTTGTTTGATGCCAAAGCCCCTCTGCTCCTTCCTCCTGTCTCTTCCCCATCAACCTCTAACCAAGTCCTGTCTCATCTCCATGTCCCTAAAGGAAGGCAAGACAGCTATCCATGGCACAGAAGGCTGGCAGGCTGGAGCAGGGCTCAGATGTGGCTGTGGCCAACCCAGGCTGTAACGCAGGTCAGCCTGGCTGAGTGTCCCCAATTGCTGAAGTTCTCCATCATTTCAGAGCAAGTTTTTTCAGACAATTCTGACACCATTTGGCTCCCACCACAATGCTGGCAGAAGCATGTTGTAATTTTGCCCAGCCATAAGAATTTTAAGCCATGCTTAAGCATGCTTGCTAACCACACGTAAAAGATCTACCAAAGTGCAGCCAGAAACGACTGAAGCCCTCCAGCTGACCAAAGGGCACCCAGATAAGTAAGTAAATAAACAAGCATGCATTCACAGACAATGAGAGTCTATCTGAAATACTTCAAAAATCAAATAGCAGCATAAGACGTTTCAATGGGATTTGTAAGTCAGCACACAGGAGTACCATATTTACAGGGATGAAAATTCAAGCGCTGATCCGCTTCTTAAGGCTAGAACAGGGACTTCTCACAGGAAGATTAGTGGGGAAAAGAAGGAAAAAACTGATTAGTAACAAGACCTGACATTTACTCAACTCAGGAGAGGAAGCCTGGTGTTTTCCAGAGCAGTGACTGGGAGAGCAATAGGAGATGTGTTGATACCACAGGACCACCAGCAACCTTGCCAGCAGCGGTGCCAGCACATCGCAAGACACAAGGACCTAGGGACTACCAGGTTGGTACCCAGACACAAACTATGTGCCTTCTTTGAGCTAACCACCTTCCTGGGCTTCTGCTGCCCCTCAGGTCACCCCAACATCTCCACCAGTTTCATCCCCAAGGGCCTGGATTGAAGAGCTTTCTCCATGGCAGAAAGGAACAAGTCATGTTCCCCAGCAAGAGCACAGCAGGAAGGGAGAGAAACCAAAAGAACCACCTGCTGCCTTACTCAGGCAGTCCCCAAAACCTGAAATGGTACCACACTAACAATGGCATTTTTTTCAGCATCAGCAGTAAGAAAGATTAAATGGTAGCACTCAATGTTACTTCAAAGGTAATTTAAAAAGGAAAAAGAAGCAGTCACTGATTTTCAGGAGTCATTCCAAAAAGACAAGTTTCTTTAAGCCTTCCCAAAAACCGAGGGCATGTGAATAGTCACTTGTCACATCTAAGAGTTTGAGCTGCAGGCCCCACACTACCTAGGAATTAATTTAGAAGGAGAGATTCAAAGACTTCTTGTCCAAGCCACACACACAAAATAAAAACCATTCCTTCAGCCTGGGCCCACAACACCCCTCCAAACCCAGGTATTTTATCTGGCCTAAATGGGTTCCAACAACACAAGGGCAGCAATCAAAAGGGCACATTTAATGCAATTTACCCATAATGAAAGCTAAGACCTCCCTAATGCTGGCTTGGGGCAGCCACAGGTTACTGCTGTCCTCAGGGTTCAGCCCCAAACAGAGTCCCCTCTCCAGGGCTCCTCTGGACACAGGTAAAATGCCATCACTTCCACAGTGCTGCATCACAAGGGCAATAGATGGAGGGAGAGTGGGGGGAAGAAATCTTCTCCAACAGAGAGTCACAAACCACGGAGTGACACTTTCAGTAACAACTACAGGTCACCAAGGGACAATGACATGTTACATTACACTTGCACCAACTGGCAATGTCAATGTTAATGAATAGATAATTTTCTCTTCTGATGTCACCATTATAAAATATCCAGGGTCAATAGTCTTCTGATAAGAACCAAGAGCATTGGAAGCCTATGTTGCAAGAAGTTCTGACTAAACTTCAGTATTTAAAGCTGTGAAAAGAGCCTGTTACCTTCGTAACTCATGGCAGGCCTAACCTGTTGTGAGAATCTGCAGTGCTGCAAGCTCAGGACCTCCCTGAAGCCCAGCCATCCAGAGAAAATGGATATGCTGAGCAAAACAATAATACTCCATGGGGGAGCAGAGCCCTCAGTCACACTTGAACCTGAAACAGTGCAACATTTCAAGGGTCTGGAAAACTTGTAGGCCAGAGATGGGAGTGGCTGGATCTTGTGCTGAATAAAAAAACAGTAGCTAGGAGCTTTACATAATATCTGGTTAAGTACACAACACAGGAAAGGCTAATCACTGATGGCTACTCGCTTCTCCCTTAAAACAAAGAAGCATTTTGTGTCCTAAATTCCTAAATAAAGAATTTAAAACAAGTAACAAAGCCCTAAAGCCCATGTATAACCTAAAGAAAGTGTTTTCATAGCTTTTTGAAGCTGCTTTAAGTTCTGTGGATCACCAGCCTGAGACCAGTGATGGCAAGAATTTGCCCCCCCTTCACATTTGTATTGTTCCTGGCCTCCAAGAATTCAAAAGCTTCAGGTAACTCAGACACACACCCCCTCATTTCTTTCTGGATGTCCTCACAAAACAAAGGGGGAAAAAAGAAGACCAGAACTAAACAACTGAGGAGTTGTATTTCATGCCCTCTTCCTTTCATCAGATAAATGTAGGTCAAAAATGTGCAATGGTCCAGCTCTCTTCATGAAGACAAATAATGGAGCTCAGGGAATTAATGCCTGCTGCACTTCTGAAATGGCCAAGCAACTTTAAATCCCTTAAGACACTTATGATAAGTTTAAAATGTTGAAGTGAATTCAGGGTTGAATAGGCCTAGTCATCTCGTTTCAAACATTTGGCAACTGAGACTTAGAACTGAGCCTGAAAAACAGAAGTAGTAGGAAAAGGTAACAAAGGCAGTAGTCGAGCCTCAGATCCTCAGGGTTGCTTTTCCCCCCTTTGCCTACAGCCAGTACAAGGTGGTCAGAAAATTGGCCAATAAAATGAGAAGCCAGCTGAGAGGATTTGTAACATGAAACCACCAGGCACAATACTGAAAAATTTCCTGACTGAGAGGGAGGGGGGTAAAAAAAAAAATTTAAAAACCCCAAAACTACCCAACCCCTGTTGGAGAGGTCATTAAAGACAGATGGTTAATTTAGAGGGTTGGTAGGAGCATGCTTCTCAAACGTGGGCACCAGCACTGCTCACCTAAGTAACTGCTGGCAGAGGAAGATACCCACAGACAAAACAAAGGGGCTGTGACCAGGACAGATGTGCAGCACCTTGCCAGGACAGAACACCCAGCTCCCACCATCCTCACCCACGGCTGCTGCCACAGCAAGCACATCTGGACCTGGGGAGATGGACAAGAAGGAGAACAACGGTGCAGCCACAAATGACTTTTGCATTTAGGTTTCCTGGACGGATATCAGCAATCTGTCATAAAAGGAAAGGAAAGCCCTAACCCAACCATCAGCTACACTCATTAAAATCCTAAAGACGCCTGGAGAACTGCCCTTTCAACAGCATTAGAAAGTCATTGGCAAGTTCACCCTAACTGGGCTGGAGAGTTCCCTCTGCACTCCGCCCCCCCCCACAACCCCTTCCTCCGCTCACCCCAAGTTTAAATACAGGAGAGAACACTGGATCACATTTAACAAAAAAATCATCAGAGGGCCCGCAGCAGGGTGGGAGGGTGGAGATGGCAGGAAGCGGGGGGCTGCAGAGATAAGTCAGGCTTTGCTGCGCACATGTCTTGTCGCTATTTATCCCGTTGCTGCCATCACGTGAGCCTGCACAGGAACAAAGGCCCCATGCTCAACCAGCCACAAGGAGCCCTTTAAACAGCACAGCCCAAGAGTATCCTTCCAATTAGCCTTTAAACTGTGCCACTAAAATAAATAAAGAAAACTCTTTTATGCAACAATGTTAGCCCTTCACCACAGAAAGTGGCACTGCTGGGGCATGCGTATACATCCCCCACCCACAGGGAGAGAAAATTCCTACATTTAGGCAAGTTTTCTGCCTTCCTTGTATCCATCAACAGATCAATCTTCATTAATGGTATTCGTCTGACTTGCCAATTTAAAGGATGAAATCACTCCTGCACAGTACCTTAAGGAGGACAGTCATTTTAGATGCCCATTTCAGAGGAAGCAGTACAAAATAGCTTATCCTCCTTATTTCCAGCATGAACTAGCAGCAATGCTGCAAAAAGTAAATGCAGCTTCAGCCCAGAGTTCAGACCTGACAGAGACCCAGAGGATTTGTGCCCAAGGATCAGCTCCTGAGTGCACGTCTGTCCATGTATCCATGTGTGTCCATGTATCCCTGCATCCATCCATGTACTAGCAAGCCCTGTGCCACAACAGGGGCATCTACAGAGCACCAGACCTGCTCCTGAGCACTCAATCCTGCAGGATGTTCCAGCAACCCCTACCTCACTTGAGCCAAGTCACCTGATTTCAGCACCTCAAAATGAGTCAAAATGTGCAGAATCAGGCTCTACAGCAGAAAATCAGCTCCTCTGCTTAAAACCACAGCAATCCTTGCCTGCCAGCTCTTTTTAATCGCTAGACTGACAGCCATGTGGTCAAGTCGACAGCGCCAAGTACTTGTCATTTCATCGGTGCTGCCAATTCCCATCTTGCTGAGACAATGACACATCAAAAATAGCTTTCATCTGTTTATATACTGCATGCTCGGCAAACTATGTCACCAACTGCTGGTGTGGAAAAAAAAAAAATCCCTTCTTTAATCAACTCCATCCTGGAAAAAAATAAGCACTCTCTGAAAAACACAAAAAATGTATTCCATATCTTGGGAAACCTTCAGTGCATGCCATATTTCATTGCAGATTACTATATCCTGGAAATATTCAAGTAAATCATAATTCTCACTCTTTACTAACAAAGAGCAAAGAAGTAACCCAAGCCTTTTTTCTGCAAAATATTGGTTTCTGAAACTGCTGAAAATATTCAGAAGATAGAAGTTAATAGCCAAAAGCATTCTTCCTACTATAAATTGAAGCCTTTTGCACACCAGATGCCAAAAACAACATACACAAAAACTCAGTCTTTCTTCACTGTTTCATTGGTCTCCCTGAAAGACATATGCAGCGTGAGTCACATCCTTTTGTTCCTGTCTTCCTGGACTATTCAAATTTGCTACTTCTTGGTAGACACCAATTCTAGAAAAAACTCTGCTCCCTACTGATCTGTTGAACACTGAGTTCATGAGAATATACCATGCATACATAAGAATATACCATGAAACATTTGTATGTCCCCTTTTTGCTTTCTTCTTCCCTCCCACAAAGGGTAAAAACAGTTTGAAGCACCAAGTTCCATACATGAAAATTTGAAAGGAGACCAACAAGGAAATCTATACACTTAGAATACAAGTTGGAGAGCCAAATTAGAAAATTTCATCAGATTACACTGCAGTTGAGAAACTACACCAAGCAAACACCATGTGACAAGCAGCACTTGAAACCTGCTTTGATTTTTCATAAAGCTCATCCCATATTTTGTTTAGAAGCATAAAAGAACTGCAGAAATTCAGGAATAAGAGCTCTTTCACAGCTAAAAAGAACTTTAGGCTTGAGACTTATATTTACTGTTAAACTAATTTTCATTTTAAGTGTTCTTTCTCTAACAGCAGAACATATGAAAGTGTTTCAGCAAAATGGGATTCACAGCAGCTTTGGAAGGGAGTCCCAATTGGGATTGCAGGAGACAGCAAGATTCAGACCTGACTTAGGGAGCCCTCATGACAGCCTAATAAATCAGAAAAACATATTTTTCCAACTTGTAGATTAAAACAAATACCAGTTTGGTGATAACATGCTTTTGAGCAGCCATGTTTCCAAAGGAAAAATGACTGTTTACACTAGCCTGATATTTTAATAGATGGACACACATGGATCATTAATTATGTCCGGCACATGGAAGAGGGCTGTAAATCCATGCAACACAACCTACAGGTCATCAAGCTGCTGAGGTGTAGGCGTAACTTTGCTATCTAGAAATGAGAGGGGAAGAATGGCAGGAAAGATGAGGCTGTGCCAGCTGCAGAGGGCCCTTGAGTTCTCCTCTGCCCTGAAAAGTCACACCATGGTGCTCCTATCACTGTTTACTTGAGGAGCAAGTTCAACCAGTACTTTTTCACACAGCCAGACTCCTTTCCTTCCCACTGGATGCCACTGAAGCCAAAGGTGGAAACATGGTTTATATCATAAGGTTTATTAAGTATGGATGAACTGGATGCAACCTCAGTCAAAAAAAAAAAAAAAAAAAAAAAAAAAGCACCCCCAGCATCAACTCCCAAGGGTTGGTAATATGGCAAGTCTCTCTTTTTGTCTGTATATGTATTTTTAATCCTTTTCTCAATCACTAACAAGTACTAAAGACAGCAGCCTAGGCAGTACAGATCTGCAACCTGATCCCACATGGAAGTTCTTAGATTTTTGTGTAGAAAAGGTTCCATTTCTTGGAAACAGGCTTTTACATGAACAGTGGCAGCTTGCTGGCATCTTAAAAAGTAGGACTCAGCCCTAAGTGCAGCTGAGAAGGTGTAATGCTGACATAAAGCAACTAAGCAAAAGAGAAAGGTCCTGTTTTCCCTTTATCAGGATTTAATATCAAGTTGGCTAAGTGGAGTTGCACAGCTCTATGGAAAAAGCAAGGGTTTTTTACCCCTACTCCCCTCCTCTTTTCAGACATTTTCTTCCTTATGAAGTAGAGGCAGGTAAATTAAAGCAGTCCTCCATGCATCTTAGGACCAGCCAGCCTGCCAGTTTCTGGGAGGAGAGCTCAACTCTGAGCTTAGAAAAGTGCTTTTGAAACACTGCTCTGAAAGCAAAAGCTCTCCCCCAAGGAGGTGGTGATGTGGAAACAGATACTGATAAACACAGATATTAGTTGTTGTTCTGTTCTCACAGTCCAAATCAAACAAGTGGAAAGAGGAGAGAATTATGTATGCATTAAGATTAAATTCATACTTTAAAATACCATTAGTGAAAGACTGGTAAGAGATCAAATGCAATGCACTCCCTGTAATTGTTGAATTCCTTTGGGGTTTGTTTTCTTTTTTTTTTCTTTTTTTTTTAGCAAACGTATTCCATAAGAGGAAATATATTCACATATGGTTAAATTTTAATTTGGTTAGTTATATAAACTACATGGCACTATAAAAATTCTCACCAGTAGTTTCAATTCCATAATCACAAGCTGTTATTCACTTTTCATGATTACACATTCTGCCCGCTCAGAAGTTTGTCCTTCCACTTCAGTCATGGGTTAAGCAACTAACAGATGCATTTAAATCAGACTGTTAAAGAACTTCGTGAACTTTCCAAGTACAAAATATACTAAAATTAAGCTTCACTTTGTCGTCATACTTCATCAACTTGTCATCACCTTCATCATGTACCCAAAGGTAACATTGTTCAAAACCACGCTAGGGCACAAGAACATTGCATAAAAAAGACAAAGTAAATTATCTTTCAGTTTAATATTCCTTAATGTCTCCAAGTAAAAGACAGTATTTTTTTTTTAATAAAACCATGAAGCAAAGCTTCTATAGAAAAAAATTCCCCATTAAAAACTATCTTAAAATGCCATGTAGCAATCACTTAAAATGCAGCCTTACTATAAAAACACAAACTATGCTCTTAGCATAAAAATAAAGATCATCATGAGATGGGGTTTTATTCCAAATTTAAAATTAATTAAAACTTATTATATGCAAGTGCTGGAAGGGGCTGAGTATATGACTCAGTCCTCATGTCACCTTCAATCAAAGTGACGAATCTGATCTTCAAGACAAAGTCTGAGAGCTATGGGTAAAATAATTTATTACCGTTAGCTCTAATTCATCCAAATCCAACTGTTTTTAGTTCTTCAGTACACAGAATAAACTAGATACAGGCTTCTCCCATGCATCTAATTAAAACAGGAAAGTCTTCAAATCCAGAGTTACAAAAATGTAATGAATAAATTTAAATAATTTGCTCCTTTAGGCCCCTAATCAATGGAATAATTTGTGAATGTAAATCTGAGAGCACATCTGTATTTTCCTCAGTAGTAATGCCCTAGAACATTCATCCAAAACTAAAGATAACTCCTCATACAGCAGGCCTCCTACATACACCAGAAAAAGGCATATTCCCCAAGCAATCAAGGTGAACAAGCCCCAGGAGGAGAAATCTAAGTGAGAAGGAATAAGAGACCAAAATTGCCACTTCTTAACAAAGATTATAGCATTTTCTCAGTAGTGCTTTCCACAGTAAGGTGTTTCCAAGGAGTGGATAACACGTGCATGCAATTCCCAAGAATACAGGCTACGATAAAAATATTTACTTTTAGGCTACAAAGGCAGCCCAAATAATACTGACAGCCTCAACCTCGTGGCAATCAGCATAGTTTAAAGCACAGTAAATAATCTCCAAGGAGAGCGATAACACACAGCCATCCCAAGAACTGTGAACAGGGTTCAGGGAACAAAGACTACCAATGTTAAGAACAGGCATCTCCAAAAGAGCAGCTTCCCACTCCATCCAATACACACGGACACATGACCTGTAACACTCCGCTCAACCCCATCTCATCTCACTAAATGTGAGGATTATTTGGGATTTGGTCTGCATGGTCCAGAGCAGAGTTGAACAGCAAATGCATACCTACCCTTCAGAGTAAGATTAGCCTAAGGAATCATTATTTCTAAAAGACAAAAAAAAAAAAAAAAGCAAAAAGAAAAAAGTGTGTGACAGCTATGCTGTCAAAAAACAATACTTTTCAATCACTGAAAAATGAAAAGCCCCCACCATTCTCTACCTAAGCCTACAGCAGGAATCTTTTTCTTTGTGCTCAAGTTATCAAATTCTTGGACCCAAATTTGGACCAGTTGGGACTATTCTTTTATCCACACAAGCTTCCATTCAGTTTTCCTACGGTTATGACAAATGTCACCACACTCCACTTGCCCATGCTTTAGGCTACATAGGGAAAGGGTGCAAAAAGAGAGCTGCTGCAAGAATAACTGCAAACCTACTGCTTCCCAACTTCTGAGCAAAGAAATCCAACATACTAACTTGGGTTTTGCATATTTTTGTGGGGTGGAAGGCAACTTTTCATTTCCATCAATGTTACCAAAACACTCTTACTCACTACCAGGGCAGAAGAGCTCTGGCTGGTGAGACAGTGCTTGCTGAAGGTCCTCTTCATTCCAGGAATCCACCCACTGAAATCCACCTACATGCTTTTTGCCTGCTCTAAATGAGAGTGGCATCAGAGCTCCAGCTACTTCTGTCCATGGCTGTGTGACACTCAAACTCTGGGGCAGGCACTCCTTCCCCTCTGCCTGGCTGCCACCAAAGACACACTTCCAGCAGCAGACCACACACTCCCACAGCTCACCTGCAAGCACTCAAGGAGGCTATCCCACATAGCTCATTTTACTTGTGCACCCTTAGTGAATTGAAAAGGCAATTACAAATGCTAGCTCAGTTAGATGCTTTGCCAAAAAGTTGAGCATAGGAATTTAGTCAGGAGTCCAAAGGTCTTTATCCTAGAACCCTGAATCATCCATTACAGCTGAATACTAGCAACTGAATACACCAGCAACTACTCTCTGCAGGATGAATATGGGAAGCGTAATAATTTTCCTAGCAAAACAGAGGATACTAACCACATGACCCCTCTTCATGTGATTAATCAAAGCGTGTTTTGAATTTAAATAAAACTACAGCAGAAATTCCCTTGAGTCACTCAAATCTCACCATAAAAGCAAATTCTGGTTTGCTGCAGGCAAAGTATGCAAATATTCTTGAAGAACCATAACAAGCAAGCAAAGAAAAGGTTGGTCAATAATCCAGTGCCATCTGCACTTCTTTACACAGCCGGGCAGGACTTGAAAGAATTGGAGGGTCACAGTTATGCCAGACTTTTCTACTGTCTTTTCTAACACCCGTCCTCACAGAAAAATTAGCTCATGCTACCAGGTTTGGGGTTTCTTTGTTTTTCAACCTGTAATATGGCTACAGCAGTTCTTCATCTACAAGACATCTCATCATTTGCTCTACTTCTGAATTCTGTGAGCAAGCAGACCTTGACAGAGATCTCTATTAACATGCACATGATTCATGGCACCAGTCAGAAAGCAGAGTGAAGCCACCATTAAGAAAGATAAAGGAGGGAAGTTGAGGGGATATTCCCTTAAATAAAGGGATTCCTCTAGGAGGTGCTTTATTAATACAATACCTAGTGCAGAACACCTAACTGGAAAACAAAAAAGGCAAAAAAACTCAGTGAATTCCATAACTTGGGAGGAAATCAATTTCTAAGACACACTGCCAGCCAGTGTAAATTATGCTGCTTCAGAGCAGTTGCTCTTCTGGTTTTTGTTTGTAACTAAAGACTTGTGTTAGCACTTTTTTCAGAGAAACCCATGAAGCATCTAGTTGAAAACAGTGAGAGGTTCTTCTGTGTACAGGTGCTTTGAAGCAGGCTGCAGAGTCACAAGCACTCCAGAGCATGCACAGGCTTCACTCCCTTGGCTGGGGTGGGGCTTCCTGTGGGTGTGCTTGAAAAGCAGAGGGAAAGCAGGTACCAGGGGGAAGAATGATTGAGCAGACAGGCCTCTGCATCCTGCAGCTAGGCTATGGGAGGGGCAGCTGCCCGCTGCCCTTCTTGGCACTGCTTCTAACTGCAAACCCAAACAGCAACGACAGCAGCAGACCACTATCTTTAATTACACAGCTGGGATCTTCTGTTCCCTCAAGAACTCTTTAATTGCTCTTTGCTTGACAACCTCCCCCCTCTTTCACAGCAACTAGTCTTGAGCACTTCACCGTAACAGCACTGAGTTCCCTGAAACACAAGCACATAATTTTTGGAATCTTTTACTCAGATTCTTTCTGGAATCAAGGAGGTTTAGACATACAAGGACTAAGTTATCAGAGACACACACAAATTTAAAAAAAAAATAAATAAAATCAGAACATGAATATGAACACTTTCCACCCAAGTATTTCACTACTAATGCAAATTAGTATGGCAATTAGAGGGGTAGAGAAGCCTCACAACAACAGCATAACCTGCACCGTGTGCTTCAGTTGCAGAGCACCTGGTTCTGCTGGGTCACACACCTGGTACTACCAGGACCCCATCTGTGCACCTTGTGGCTTACAGGGAGCATGAGGAAAGGGCTTGATGAGGGACCTCTGACACCCTACCTGGGGTTTCCAGGCCCCTACAGAAACAGAAAACAGCTAACCTATTCATGCCTACCTGTGGCATGAAGATAAGGCACACACTGTATCTGAGAAAACACTGAAACACTTTTAACACTAATACTTTCACACTCCCTATGAAACCCAAAGTGCAGGCACCTAAAAAGTAAAAGGTATTTTAAAGAGGATTCCTTCTGGGCAGTCCCAGGAATGGGAGGCTGCCAATCCTGCAAGGTAGCCCAGGATCAGGGAGGTAACAGGGTGGGAGTCACCTGACCCTGCATCCTCACAGTGCCAGAAAGGTAGCCTAGACTTCCAGAGACAAAACTCACCATCCCCACTGCAAATGGCCATTCGTCCAAAGCCTGCAAAACTACCAAGCTAATCTTCCGTGACAGGTAAAGCACCTATAGGAAAATGAAGTGCCAAGGAAGAAAAATATTTGGCAAACAACACTGCAGTTTATAGCAAAGTAAAATGATAAATCTTATGAAATTAACTTTTTTTCTTTCTGTTCCATTGAAACATGCACTGACACATCATGGAACAATTCAGGAATATCATTCTTCCCTTTCCATCTGCCTCCAGCCCTTTTCCACTAGCTCTGGAGGTAGTAAATTAAATATTAAGAAAGTTTCCACTGTAAGTTTCGGTTTCTGACTTCATTTAAACTTCATCATGCTTCAGCTATTTCAAAAATCCCCAGCCAGTCCAGAGCTGCAAATGACACCCATCTATAATGGGAAAATTAAGTGCTTAAAATTAAGTACCTCTCACTTAAGGCAATGAAAATATAAAGTCCAATCACAAAATGTTTGGCATGTTCTTTCTCACTCTATGTTTCTATAACTTCTTGCTTTAAATGAACCTTGGGGAGAGATGATGCTCATTAGCATCCTCTGCTCTAAAATCAATTATTCCCAAACCATCACCTAAGTATGTGCCCACTTCACTGAAAGAGCTTTCCTCTGTTCTATGAAGACTGTGAATCTGTTTAGTTACTCCCTGGTCAATCCTGCTGTCTAATACGTTATTGGGGACATGAGGACAACCCTAAGTCTCAACTCTGATCCTCCTCATTATCTTGAAGAGCTGCCAAGTCCTTCAAAAACGTGGCCGCACACAAGCTGGGGAGTGAATATTCCAGTTCAGAAAATCACTTTGAGCTGCACCTTCAGAGAACACAGGGCTGCACAGCCCTATCAGAATGGAAGTTTGCAGCTAAGTCATGCAAGAATCATGGGAACACACGTCTACATGTATGTTACAGACACATGGACGTATGTCTTAATAGATATCTACATACTTATATGTACACGTACAGACATATGTCTATAAAACAGAGAGAGGCACACATGTACACCACATACCAGGCTGGGAAGGGAAGCACAAAGGCACAAAGCCCCACTGCTGTGAGCAGAAGCAGTGCAGGTTTACACAGACATATTTTCACCAACCTACCAGAAGAATATTAACGCATAAATACCAAGACCAAAAATACTAATGAGTACAAAAGCCATGTAATCATTTTCCCAGATTAAATCCATCTGTCCAACAGAATCCATCTGCCCAAGGAGCTTATTAAGGCTGGAATAAGTCTTTTATTAGTCGGGTTACTAGGATCCAAGCCTTATCTCTGCCACCTTCAAGTTCCTCCCAGGCTGCCAGCCGGTGTGCAGAGCTAGCTGCCCCCCACACAATGAGGCTTTGCCACGGCTCCTGCTGCAGCACAGTGTCCCCTGCACCTCGCCACTCCAGAGAGGAAACTGGGGAAGTAGAGAGCCCCTTCTCCCTTCTCTCTCTTGCCCTGTTTAATTGTGTTCAGGAGTTTGATGCTCAAATGGCAAAAGTAATACTCTGAATGACTCTTCTCACCCATAGAAAACAGGAAGCACTACAGTGCAAGCTCCCCAAGCTCAGCAGAGCCCAAGCTTTCAGGCGTGGCACAATCCCACACCTCTGTGCCACACTAGCTATGAAGGGAGTCACTCAAACACAAACTTGGGCAAAGAGAAGATGCCTAATGTCTTCATAAGCCTGCAAGGGCACAGTCCCAGTAGCCAGCCTTGCCTTGCCTAAGCACAGTAAAGCAGGAGGCGAACAGTGCCTCATCAGTCTTCCCAGCTGCTATTCAGAAGCAGGCGGGTGTCTGGAAAGCCAAGAGACTGCTAAAGTTCAGCTTTGTTCACTGCTTGGCATGGTACAGAGCAGCGGCCCAGGGAAGCTGGCACTGGGAGCATTTATAGGAGAAGGGTCTCCCAAAAATGGAAAGGAGGGGAGGAGTGGCTAAACAGAGACATATTCCCACCACAGATGCCAGAAAAGAAAGGAAATGACCAGACAGATTTAAAAAAAAAATGCTCAAAGCAATTTATGCGAGGTTACATCAGGCAAGGAAAAAAGGGCATAGATCAGTTTAATTTGGAAGGAAAATTGCAGCAAGAGCACCTACCACATCGATTTTTTTTTCAGGCCTGTTTACATAAAAGACATTCATCAACAATATGTTAGAATTATAATACAAGGAACAACTCCTGCTCCTTTGCAGATATACATTGGGGGTTTATTTACTCTTCTTAAACACTACAGGAACTTATTCCTGTGTTTTATAAACTCTCTATAAAATAAATATATGTTTACAGGCTGACAAAGTACCAGTTGATACACTGCAGCAGACAAGAAACAGTGGTAAGGAAGAATTAAGTCAAAACATCCCAACACAGTGGCACATCCGTGTTTACTGCTCATGACCTCTTCTAGAGGAAGCCCAAGTCCACTTCACTAACTCACTGGCACACGAGCCAGGACACCAAGCAAAAGCCACCACCACAATCTCTGTACTTTAAAGACAAACTACTTAACAAAAATACACGTTCTGTTGAAAATAGGAGGATGATAAAATTGTATCCAACCTCTGTGGCAGTATCTCTAAGTCACTACAAGAACGGATCATTGAGACAAGACAGCATAGATGGGGAGGATCTATAACACTAAAGGAATCTCTGAACACAGCCTGTTTGCCATACTTCAGTACGTGCAAATCCTTAAAAACAAGATCTCTGTATCAAAGAGCCACAGAACTTCTCTTTTACCCCCAACTCACTCACCCTCCTTTGCATTTGGAAACACTGGATGAAATGGACTGCATCCAGCATAACCACACACACACGAAGAGTGTGTGAGCACATGCACACTGGAGAGAGGGAGGAGGGAAGAGCCTGTATCTCCCTCCTCATCAGGGATGGGGCAGGCATGTTGGAAAAGCTCCCTGTGAAATTCCACCACGAACCAGGATAGGTGAAAAGCCAGTATGGCGCAACATTGTACCTGACCTATTTCACCCATTTGACTGGGCTTAATTTAGCACAGTGAGATGAGCTGCAGAAGAGTTTGTTTTCACACATGTATGTAACCACACCTTCTCACCCTCCCAATTAAGAAGATCAAGCACAAATTTTCCTTCCATTATTTATGTCACGAAAACAACCTATTTCTCAGAAATCTAGATAGAGAATATCAGTATGAGATAGTCAGAATTTCATATGCTAAACCATCTCAAAAACAAAAAGGACTGATGGCTCTGCATTTTGTACCACAACATACAATTTTCCCTCTCACATTTCCTACCTCCCAAGAGGAAATAAACGGAGATAATAGGCGGTGAAATGTGCTGAGAGTAATAACCAGTGAGTATAACCTATTAAAAAATTAATTTGTTTCTATAATTTCCACAACACTAATCTGCCCTGATACCTCAGGAATCAGTAAGAGAATTACTGTCTGTACTTGTTAGGAGAAGAGGGGCTTTTTATGGGGCCCCTAATTGTTGAAAATTAAACAAACCTAATGCTGTGTCTACAAAACATACAGTTTCATCTATAAATAACTTCTCATCATCTAAGCAAGGGGAAGTACTTTCCTTCAAACGACTATGCTCTTCTAGCTTTTGGTTATACTGTTTAAGCTGAGACAAGCACACCTTGTGCTTTGGAGGACATGCCCTGTTCTGCATCTGGTAAAACAGCATTTTACACTTGCACAGGATACACCTTCAGGCCCCCCTTTGAAGTCATTCCTCATTCCCTCAATGCCCCCAAATTTATGTGTACAGAGAGTCTTCATCAGGGAGACAAAGCTCCAATTACATTTAATCTGCACTGAGAGAGAAAAGGAGGAGAGAAAATGAAGAGGAGAGACAAGGAATCAAAACAGAGGGAGAACTGGGAGAGAAGAGAGAAAGAAAGAACAATGAAGAAATAACAAAGCAGAAAGAATTTAAGCCAGACCTCTGAACAAGGACTTTTTATTCTAGCCTTACTAAGGGCTTGTCTACATGGGAAAGTCAGGGCAAAGGAAGTGGCAGTGTGAATTTTCAGCACACTTTCTTTCAGCAGACTAAATTAACCTGCCCAACAGGCGCTCTTAGTGCACACTCAGCATCCACAGGGGGAGTTAGTGCAGAGCAGCTAGCGTGCTGTAAATTCACACCCTAGCTTACTGCGCACTAACTTCCCCATGTAGACAAGCACTAAGCTGCAGAAGCCTTCATTTGCCTAAACACTTTTTTTTTTCTCCTTCTCTCAGTGGACTAGTTCTGGATAACTCGGGCCATCACTATTCTAAAGCAGGGGGAAAAAAAAAGGTTAAATGCTTATTCTTCCAGTAAAGCAAATTCAAAGCACACACAGAAGTGCCTGAAATTATCCACAGGCCAATTTGTTCTCCCCGGGCCTAATCCAAGACCCAGAACCCATTCAGATGAAAGTCCCCAGCATAAATGGCACCAGTAAGAACTCACAGGACAAAGTATTGGGTTTGGGCGGCAAGGTACTGATAGCAGGCTAAACTGATGCTGCCTGAGAAAAGGTCTACACCATAGACACAGTTCAGAACCAGTTGCTTCTCTCTTAGCTAATTAAAGAGGATCACCATATTGGGTGATTCTTAGCAAATTTGTCAGCCTTTCCTTAATAGCTGCTCTTAGCACAGTTAAGGTACCAACACGGCTCTGAGCAGGCCCTGACACCCTGATGTCACTGTCTCAGAAGCTGCCCATACCAAGCAGGGACTTTTCCTGCCTCAGTCCCTTCCTGCTTTTGGGTCCAAACTCATGGCACCTTGTTTGCTGTCCCACTGGGGGGACAGCCAGGCACCCCACAGCAGTGATAGGATAACCAAGTGTTGTCATTCTCTAGGAAAGCAAAGCAGCTTAGC
Source organism: Catharus ustulatus (assembly GCF_009819885.2). Taxonomy (NCBI): domain Eukaryota; kingdom Metazoa; phylum Chordata; class Aves; order Passeriformes; family Turdidae; genus Catharus; species Catharus ustulatus. The sequence goes on along the minus strand of NC_046222.1, from coordinate 94,282,098 downwards.
AAGCCTCCAGCTCTGTCCTCTTGTCTGTCACTGCTTCCAACTACACAGATTTGTCTAAAGCAATCAGACTTCAGACTCCTGAACTGTTCCCAGCACTTGTTTATCCCTAAGACAATTACATGGTTAATATTGCATGGGAAAGGACAGAGAACCTATCCTGACTCACAACTCTGATTTTATATGATTTTTACTTTTTGTGCCTTACTTTCTCCTCCACAGTGAGAAGAAGAACAAGCAAAAACACAAGGTGTGATTGAAGGTGTATATGCCTCAGGAGCTGGGTGATCTGTATTTTGAAGAGAAAGTAGCTGGTGCCATCTTTGACCTCCCATATCAAGAATCATTTACTATTGGCAGTACAGAGCTAGAGCAGAGACTATAAAAACTATAGGACAGATGTAGCCCTACATGGAGTTTCCTTCATCTTAAGGATCACTGAAAGGCCTCAGTCCCATCAGGACACCACCTTCAAGGAGGACACCACCAGGAAAAGGCCACCAGTGAAGAGCTCAAGTACCACTGCTGAGAGTTGGTTAGAGTTCTCCCTCTTAAGCCTTAAAAAACTTTCCTACAAACCAAACCATAACAAACAAGGAAGCCAATTGGATGACTTCAAGTTTACCTCTTCATTCAAAGTTCAGTGATTTTTAGGGCATGAACTGGAAAGGCAGGAAAGGCAGGAAAACTAATTCCCCTGAACAAGTTTTAAAAAAACCAAAAAACCCAGACAGAGGCAAGTGATAAAATCCCATGTTTTTCACACAGCTCTGCTGCTTTCTCCCTGCAATACCCTGAGCTCTAAATGACCTGCAAATTAACCAAAACATGAAACCTGACTCCATGCCCTTGCTCTGCACAATACAATCAGCCTGCCAGACAGTCCGACCATGACAAAAAGGTTTCAAGGAAAGTTGTTTAAATATGTGACTGCCTGTCAACATTAGATTTTCTACAAATAATGCACTAAACACAGCAGCCCCTTTCAAATTGGGTTGGAAAGACTATCCAAGGAGGAGTAAAACTCTAAGAAAAAGCAAGTCAGAGAAAACAGAGGATGGCAAAGTGACTTTCTGCTTTCTGCTCTTCTACCTCAAGCTATAAACAAGCTGATCAGATCAAAAACAGATCTAGTCCTTGCATGCAACACAGACTGTCACTGAACTCCCAGTGCAGAAACTGATACCAACAATTGTTCTTCTATAGACCTCTCTGGAACTAACAAAATCCTGATAGTCTGAAACAGTCCTAATAGGCACAGTACCATTGGAAGTACTTTGAAATCAAGTGAATACATATTAGAGACTGCTGCCAGTCTCACCTTGGCTTTAAAAATATAAAAGCACAGCAAGTGGGAGAAAAATAATCTCAGCATTTTGACCCTACGTCAAATGATTCTGGTTTCCATTAGCCTTTACAGCAAAACTCATGGGGAAATTTTGCAGGTGGAGAATTTTGTGACACACTGTCACATCCCCATCAGTAGGAGCCCATTCCCACAGGCACACCTCTCTCAAGACACCAAAGATTCACCACACCAGCTCAGTGGTACAGACATCCTCATCTCATGCAAGCTCCACTCAAATGAAATGAGCACCACTACCCTCTGAAGAAGCATTTTCTTTGCAAGAGATTACTTCTCTAGAGCCCGCTGCACAGTTTCCTATTTGGCCTCAGGCAAACAAACCTGGCTCACTTAGAATTTGACAGTCACTCCTTACTTTCTTAGGAGGTCCTAATGGAAGGGGAGTAGCCTAAAATAAGGGCTTACACTTTTTCAACAATAGAGAGAATGGAGAACATCCACACATATGATCATGTATAAACAAAGCTACCAACCAGGTATCTTTGAATCTTACACTTTTTCCATCTTGAAGTTTCCTGGAGCACATGCACGGATGTGGGATTCAGAGTAGGCATTTAGGTCTTCATTCTTGTCCTGGCATTAGATGTCCTCTTCTGGGAAGAAGTGTTTCCTGGCCCATTGTTACCCAGAACTACAAGCCTGTCCCTCCATCCATCAGTGACAAGGAAGGCGTTCAGATGAATACATCAGGTCGTCAAAGCATTTCCATCATCTATTTCCACAGCTAAGAATGATGGTGGGAGCTCTAACATGAAACAAGTTCTTCCAATTTTTCTTGGCAGCCTATAAAAATGCTCAAATTTTCTTTCCAATTAAGGCCTCCCATGAAAGCAAGGGCTAGGCAGAAGTTTGTGCTTCCTAGTGGGTAGCAAACCCACCACTTGCTGTGAGGATATGCAAAAACATTTAAAAAAATCATACTGAATTTAAGAAGAAAGGAATACAAGCAATCATACGAATGCAGGAGTTTCGCTTCTGGTTTGTTTCCTGGTTTTAACTTCCAATTCAAAATGCCTCCTATTAAGGGCTTTTGGATTATACAGAGTAGTATTGTAAAGGTTACAATACAGACCCCTAACATACAAACAAGAGAAGGATTTTTATTCATGTTGACAGACCAAAACCCATCTTCAAACATTTATTTTCACATTGTGAATGTCAACATTCTTTTCTGTCTTCAGGACAAGTGGGTAAGGTATACAGTCAACTGCACAAACTAAGGTCAAACACAGCCCTTCAAGGTTTCATTTGGCGGGGTAACACTTGAAGCTATTTGTGCAAGCATGGAGATACATAATCAAGCAGGAGATCACAGATATTTCTGAGAATTTAGGTAGAGAAGGGTGTATTTATTAGTGTTTTGAATTATAAATGGGTGAGAGATTAGTTGTTAAAACAGTAAGGGGGATAGAGCAGGCCCACAAGTGCCTGTGCAGCAGGGTTCCCCCTGAAAGCACAGACACACACACACACACGCCCTGACCTCCCAGCCCAGGGAGGGAGAGAAGGCCTGTGTAAGGCAAGGACAAAATAAATATCTGAGGTATTTAAACTGTATTCTTTTCTACACTTAGATTTCTTTCATGACAGCGGGGATGTAAAACAATACCTTTCTGGATTGAGCCCACCATTCTTCAGGAGGCTTTCACAGAACATATTTTCAGAAAGAGTTTTACAGTTGACCCTCTGCAAAGCAAATAAATAGCTTTCAAAAGTACATGCACATGCTTGTACTTTTCCATGGAAGGAGGGGGGTGTCAATCGAGTGATTTCTCAGCAGAGAGCCCATGTACATGCCTTCCCACCGTGGGGATTTCTGCACTCCAACAGATCCCAACAGCTAAAATGCAAGTGCTGTCAGAATGAAAAGAATTCAAGTGCAATGGCTACATCATGGCTACACTGTCTGGAAAAACAGGAGCGACATACCAGGATCCTAACAGCTGCAATCAACTTAACACAGTGTTGATTTTTTTTTAAAGAGTACCCCCTCCACCAAATTAAAAAAAAAAAAAAAAAAGAAAAAAAAAAAGACTCAGAGATACCTAGCATTTGTCCTTGTTTAAAATCATTCCATCAACAGAATTTGGTTTCCAAAGGTGTTCAACAATATTAAAATCTGCATTCAATATCAAAGTCTTTTAGCAAAACTTGCAATCATTCACTTTCATTGATAACTTGAGTTTAAGCAGAGGTATAAACTTAAAGGTGTAACTCACAAAAATACAAAATTGCACATTGTGAGATTTTTTTTAGCTTTGCTTTATGTGGGGTGCAGTGGCAGAGTACACAGGTCCCATGTCTCAACTTCCCACACACCCCAGCACCGAGTCGTACTATTCTGCAATACCTCTAGTTTAAGATTTGTTGAGGATTCGGCAACCCAAAACTTTTTTTTAAAAAAAATGTGAACACTTCCAGTGCTGCACTGAGGGAAGTTATTAACAAAAACAGCAAAGGAAACCTCCAGCCATTAACTTTAGCCAACACATTTATTTCAACCAGCTACATGTCAGACCTTTACACCTTTAGATGATACTACCAGCAAAGCCTTCCCTGTACAAACTCTGTGAGAGCCTCCCGTCCCTTTTCTGTTTCACCGAAGTTTGAAGAGGGCTACTCCAGGAAACAAAAACTATGCTTACATTTCCAGTGTTTGTCCAGCATATAATTCATTTTTGGGGTGACCTCAGAGCATTTACTAGTGCAGACATACACATAGTGTCTCCAGCTGCCACACAGTTAAGCAAGCAAGGCGCAGAGAAGCAGAAACGGGATCTCCTCTCATAACCAGAAACTCCAAGCAGATGTTTTGTCATCAGCACTCCTTCTGAGTCACCCGTCTGAGACTCACGACACAGGGTCATGGCCCCGAGCAAATCAAGAGTGATGTCTGAAGAAAAAAGTGAACTTTCAAGATTGTTTTTTTTTCTGGGGTGGGGGGGGTCTAGTATGTGCATGTGTGTTAATCATCATATTTATGAAGGGTAGTCAGTAACTCCACCCACAGACAAGACTGGCTTTGGCTTTTCTCCTAATACTGCTATATCAAGCACGTATTTCAACAGCATTTACTGATCCACTATGTGAAGCAGCAATAAATAAGTCAGAAAGTCAAGTGTAATGCTACCTAAATCCAGATCTGTACAACGGGGAGCTGAAACTGTACAATAACCTGCACAAAGCGTTGGCTGGACAAAAACTCAACAGGCAAGAAGACACATCCTTGGGTGACACAGCACAGGAGGAACCCAACTCACACTGCAATGCTTCTAATCGTTTTTCTTTTGCTCGTGTTGCCATGACATCACCACCTGCAGGTACTGCGTTGTGAAACAATCCCCTCTCAAAGGTGTTCCTGAGCGATGCCAAGGATGCCTTAAGCTAACTAAGTACAACAGATCAGAAACCTTGACTTTAAAGGAAACATGAAGGCTGTGTTTCTAGGAATGTAAATGAGACACCTGCACATCCAGAAAAATGGGAACGTTATAAAAACATGGAGAAAAAAAGCTCCCCCACTGGAGTTTTATGTTTCGGGGTTTTTTTAATGACTGTGCAATGCAATATTCAGTGAAATTGTAACTGGTTAAAAACAAGTCCCAGTTAGCTGTAAGATTTCCTTTCAGAGTGCTCTACAGCAAGTGCTGAGTACCACACGCAATGTAAAACTCCACAAGCAGAGTTACACTGTACTACACAGCCCTGTTCAGCCCAAACAGATGCTATAGCAATCCAGGCAGGAAAGGAAGGCATCTGAGACTGCAGCCTGAGGCTCCAGGCTCCAGGCAGCATGGAGCCCACAGCACTCACACTTCTCTCAGTGAGCTGTGTAAGACCTCCCAGGGACCACCCCGGAGGGCTGCCACCACCCAGGCGCTTTTGCTGGGAATGGGACAGCAGAACGGGCACGTTTCCACGTACTGATGGGATTTGAGCTCTAGGGTGACTGGCTTTTTTTCCAATGAGTGAGCCATCTGACACCGGGTGAGAAGCCTCACACTCCCAACTGCATACAAGGTTAAAAGCCGAGTTAAACTGCACAGCGTTTATGAAACGCTGCAGGGAAAAAAATCAATAGCATCACATTCCAAGCCATTGTTCATGGCCTCATACACAAAACCTTTACAACTGCCAGGCTGGGCAACTATGTCAGTAGGTTCCAGCTCTGTCTTGTCATCCCCAATGTACTGTATAGTCAAACAGTCCCAAAAAAACAAATAAGGAGATTTGTTTATATCCTCATACCCAGACAGTACACAAACACCTCCTGTGTAACAATCCCTCTCACAGATTATCTGGTATTTGGCATGTGGCTATATAGTTCATCTTTTCAAAGTTCACCATAAAACGAGAAAAAACAGTAAGGTAATTCACAAGTTTTGTCCAATATCAACAAAAAACACAGCCTGTATCTTTTCCTGCAACCCTGTTTAGACCTTAATCACAAAAAAGTACATAGCTCTCCAGTGGGAAAAAGAGATGTAAGGAATAGAGAAAACTGTTTGCAACTTGCCTGTTTTGCCTTAACCACCAGTGATTACTCATCTCCACAGCAGGAATCCAGAATATGTCTCTTCCTGCATATGCTTGTCCTCCTCTTGCCTTCATTCCCACCCACCCAAACTAGTTCAGCAGCACACCTGAGGGATGTTTGACTTGCAAAAGGAAAAAACAGTAAACATAAGGAGGGAGCACCTTTGGTTCAAACAAATAAAAGGGCTGCAGAGCCAAAATAACAGTTTCAGGGAAAAACTTAGCAAGAAAGTTGCACACTGTTACTAAAGCTTCTTGTAAAACTAAATGCTCTATCAATCTATTTTCTGACGTGGTGTTTGCATCTTGATTTAATCTCCCATCAAGAAACAACAATAAACCAAAAAGAATGGATTGGGTATTGCAGTACCCATTACATCTCTGTCCCACAGACACAGGGACCAGGAGGAGGAGGAAAGAGAAGGGGCATAGATTTTTCTTGCCTCTCTCTGGGGCAGCAGAAGCTATCAACCAAATAGGATTTTTGCCTCATTTCAACAGGCCCCGTATGATGATCACTCAGAATCAGCAGCATGCAGGTGAAACTGTTCAAGACAATGCTGAAAGCATCTGCAAGCCCCGTGACCCTCTTTCACGGAGACAAGCTGTGGGATGTTCCTCCTCAGCATTGTTAAGAACCATTCACTCAGGCTGTGCTGTACTCCAGGGGAAGAAGCCTGGATTGTTACCTTCACAGCACAGGTAAGACTTGAGGGATCTCCCATCAGTGCTCCAGCCTGACATTTCAAATATGTTTTATGTTTATGGATGTGCTCCCATTCCCAAGCAAACAGTTCCCAGCTGACATGGCACCCCAGCGAGGGCAGTGGGAACCTCATCTGTAGAGGGGGCACCTTGCCAGGGCATCCTGCCCAGCACACTGTGCCCCCAACACACCCAGAGAGGCAGCTGAAGCCCTCCTTTGGCTGGGTACACACCACAGTGGTTGTCCCCGGGCCAGGCGAGCCGAGCAAGAAGCGCCACACTGCCAGGGCTGTGCCAGCACGCCGGTGCCAGCTGGGGACCGTCCGGACCTTTCCCCACCAGCTGCCAGCGCCAGCCAGCAGGCACCCGTGGGGCAGGCAAAGCTGGCTGCAGCCCCACCCCAAAATGCCAGCAAGAAGCCAGCAGCCAGCCAGCCAGCCACATTACTCTTGCATTCGGACACCCTGCCAGCTTTCCACTGGCTGCAGAAGGAGGACCAAATCAGCACAAAGCCCCATCAGCAGGAATTTAACCTATTTAAACAAAATAAATAAATAAGCGCTAACAGATTTGAACCAGCTGAGTTTGTACAGCAAAAATTCAGATCTGATGAGAATACTCCTGATCCAGTATTAAAAAGCCCTAAAACCAGCTTACACAAAGTAACAGCCTCCAACCACAAGCTCTTGTTTGGACAGCACAGCCAAGCCCAGCATCCCTTCTCCTCCTCCTTCTCCTCCTCCTCCCTCCCCACTGCTCTGGCACCTGGGGCCACTATGTGCAGCTGGACAAGGACTGAAATTCAGCTGCTGCCAAGGCTGTACCAGCCCTGCCAAGGACACAGTGGTGGGGAAGGGCCAAGCTCTCCCAGCTGACATGTCTGCTGAAAGAAACACTGGAGAAACACCCAGGATTAAATTTCAGGAACCAAATTTTGAGAGTCCCCTCCAAAGAGAAGTGTATGAGTAGCAGTATCCCCTCACTTCTGTCACTTGAACCCTCCAAGGATAAAACCCTAGAAGAAAGACTGAATGAAAACCAAGAGAAGCCAACCTCATCCCTCACAGACTGAATTATTCCCTGAACTCCACCCCTTTTCCAAGCTTGTTTAGACTGTAATTATTTGCAAGGTAGGTGCCAGCTTTCCTCCACAGACGCACCTTGCACATCACACGGGCTGTGTCACTCACTGCTCCCAGCCCGTACAAAAATAAGGCAACAGTGCTGCTTCTTACCAATCCATTAATAATTTCCTCCTTCCTAAATCATGTTAGAATCACAGAAACAGAATATCCTGAGCTGGAAATGACCCGCAAGAACCACTGAGTCCAACTCCTGCCTCTGGACAGGACAACCTCAAAAATGTTCAGAGCATTCCTTTATTTTATTTTTTTCTTAATGCTTGAAAACTGCTGCTGCTCTTGAGGACGGGAAACCTGGAACAACCAGAATACAGATATGGCAAGACGGTACAAAGCTGTAGATGGGCACATAGGCTCCTGAATGCAGTATTTGATCACAGCAGAGGGCACATGCTTGTGAAATAACCATGCCATCTATTATTATAATTATCCTCAGAATTTATAATGTTGAAAATCCCATACAGATAAACAAACAAACAATCTCATCATGAGGAGACACAGACATCCAGTTCTCCCAGCCAAATCAGAGGGAGTGGATTTGCATATCTAAGAAACAGCTGGGTTCACAGCAAGCATCGTGTTGTATTTCTGAAAGCCCTTGGTCTGAATCACCATCTCCCAAGCACACTTACCCCCAAAACTCACCTAATAGCTGTGGAGCTGGTTTGGGAATTATCAGGAACAGACCAACACCATGCTCCTCATCCTCTTCACAAAGTGCCCTGAGCTGGGGATATCATGCATTTGGAGAGAGGGAACACATCTGTCCCAATCCAGAGCACCTAACTGCTAGTTTCAGCTGGTCACCTTTTCATCAGGGTCTAAGACAGGTCAGATGAATCACCTGGAAGCACCTATTCATCTCTCAACCACAGATGCAACTAAGTCTGAGTAAACAGGTAAGCCTTAGACATTAATTGTAGGTATCTGAAATGAAAAAATTGAGGAGGCTGTGTGCATAAGGTGCCAAAATTACACCACTGTAAATAGCAAAATAAAAATGGAAAACAAACAAAGAAAAGGAAGGGGGAAACAACTCATTTGCTCTCCATAGGATAAAAAAGGCATATAGTTACACCAGGCAGATATTTTTTCAACACATTCGTTATTTTCCACCTTTTTTATTGCCCTAAGTGCAAATATGCTGGGTTCACTGTAACTTCCATAAATGTTGTACCTCTATATTAAGCTGTTTCAGTAGGTCAGTGCACTTTATCCATGACTCCAATTAAGGGACAATGCATATTACAAAAATAGCTACATTTAAATAAGCATGGTTTTGTAACATTATGCAGCGAAGCTCCAATATAACCTGGTTTATTTTTGCTAGCCTGGATAGAAGAGACAGGTTATAATTACATTAAAAAACCTCTTCCTTAACCCTGATAGAGACCTAAAGAAGATAAGCCTAGTCCACATTTGGGCTTTGTGCTCTGGTTTTCTGCTTTGATTCTGACATAATTTAAGGCAGAAATGTGTATCACAGCACTTAAGCTAACCCATAATTCACGGCAGCATCCAGAGCTGATTAGTCCTGTTGTATAATCAGGTCTCCTTGATGTATCAGGGGACTGCTGTTCGTGCAGGAAGAACTTACTGTGTCATTTTCACTGTGAGCTGCATTAGATGGATCCTTTTTTGTCTTTCATGAACCTGATCAACCCTTGCATAAAGCTAGTGATGGATAGAGGAACTAAAAGTGAATACACACACACAAATGTCCAAGGGACAGCTGTCATAGCTCCACATTTTGAGGGAAGAACATTTATTTGGAAGTCCTGATTATAAAGACACTATCAACCTGACAGAGCAGAGTTATCCCTTTTGTATGTTAACATGCATGATTTATATTATTCTGATGTGCAGTACACACACAGCTCTCTCATACACTGAAAAATTCATGGTACTGACACAGAGGAGACCAATCAACAACATGGTAGTGAAAGCTCTTAAAAGCTGCATGAAATGCCTGAATAGGAATATTCAGGAATATGTGGCTTTAACACATCATTCCACATCTCCGCATTACGTCCACCCTTCTCTTCATCTTCCTTTTGTTGTCTTACCTCTTGAGTCAAAATTAGCACCTCACGTGATTTCAACATTGAAACCCTGGTTAAGATTCAGCTCAGCATTTTCAGCAAAGACAACAATACCTAAAAGCAGATCACAAGCCCCAAGACCATTCCAGCAAGCTTCTATTTGCTTCTAGCTATTTTTCTAGCCCATGTGAATATGCCACCCCTAGGAAAAAAAGAAAATAAAAACAACACAACCATTTCTGGGGTCATTTTTGTAATTTTGTAAAAAAAAAATTGCTGAACAGAGATAGAGAGGTAAGTAACTATTTTTAAAGATACAGCAAGAATCTGAAGTATACAGCAGCACAGCATCACTCTGCTGAAAAATTCCACTTTGTGCATCACAGTACTTCAGTACTATCACATGAATTACTCTGGACCTGATCTCATAAGCACACCCATGTGCCAGCAAATGGTTCTCTACCCCAGTCCTCATCTACCTGAATAAAATATTTAAGCATAAAATCAAGCCCAGAGCTCAGCTCCCAAGTGAAGATGTAACAGTAGCTGAAGGTCATTCAGCTTTAGTGCTGGGCTCAATACAGCAAAACTTCAGAACAGATGAAATAAAAAGAGTGACAACTACCTGAAACAATTTTTGACCCTCCTTTGGTCCATATTCCTGACAAAAGCATTTGGGGTAAACAAGCATTCTCTGCTACCAAACATCACTGAAAAAGGCTCCACCAGGACAAGCACCAGCCTCTACGAAAACAGTTACAAAGCCTTCTCCCAGTCTGCCATCTTTCATTTCTGTTTAAGTTGATTAGATCTGTGATTTGGGAGTGGGAAGAATCCAAAATGAAAAGGCAAATGCTAGGCTCCAGGTCAGGATTAACCTCAATGCAACACTGCAAAATAAAGGAGTTAGTTTCTAAAGTAGCAATGTCCTTTGGAGCAGGCTGTTAAAAATCATCCACTGGTATTTCAGCTTCCTCATTAAGGAAAAAAAGAAACAAAATAACATTTCAACACAGACAAAGTACAGAAACCTAATTAAGTGTTACCATGCTGATACTTGATTTTTCCCTGAGTCTGTGAGAAGAAATGGTTTTTTCTTAGCTGACAGGAAAAACAGAGTTTGGATTTACAAACCACTGGGCCCTAGAGGCCTGCTAAGGGAGGAGCTTTCTGTTCCCATCAAGGCCAGTTCTTACAGAAGTATTTGACTCCCTCTGCTCCTCGGTCAGTCACTGGGGGTAAAACTGGCACCTACCAAAAGCCACTCCTCATATCAGCCTGCCCTCCCCTCCCACCCCTCAGCAGTACTGAGGCACTCTGCTTTTCCTGGAAGTACACTGTTGGGAGGGAGCTGAAGTAGGTAAGAGCATCCCCACCTCTCCCAAGTGGAAGAACTGTCAGCAACAATCAACCCAGCATTCTCTTTCCCTGAACAGTATTCATCATTCTTAGATGTGCAGACGTGGAACTTTTTAGGAGACGCTCCACATGCTGATGTACCACACAAAGCCATATGCATTGTATCACCTTCCTTTCCAAACCAGGCTTTATCCACACAAGTATTAAAGTTTCAGAAAGAGAACAGGATCAAATCTATCAAGACTTTCCTACATCACAGTAGCTGGAGTAGGGGGAAGAAGCTGAGAACACATCCCAATGGAAGAGCTTACATTCCAACTCCCTACTAGCCAAGTGCTCTTGCTAACACACTACAGAATCGTTAGCATTCCCTGTATCTGGTGAGCAGTCACATCACTGCTTCAGTTGGGAAATTCCACCTAGACTTGACAGTTCATCAAACCAATGGCTACTATGCTTTCCATGCCCACATTAACGTCAACAGACACAGGGAGGTGAACTCTGATGAGCAAGAAGATCCAATATCCTGCTTTCCAGTTCCCCTTTTCTCATTAGTGTTTTCCAGTCCCACTCTCAGCAACAGCAGTCCTCTTCAAAGTGGAAGAAATCCCCTGCACAAGCAGAAGAAACTGCCAAGCAGCACATTTTGCAGCCCAGGCCCAGGAAGCCCACAGAACTCTCAGAGCAGGGCATGTGGTACAGGAAATTATAAAATGTGGACTGTGGACCCTATAAACTCGGGATCACAGTCCACAGAGGCCTGGCTGTGACCTTAAAAATTAATTTCATGAGTAATTCAACCTTGACCAGTTGTGCACCCACATGTGAACTTGGCACAGTGTGTTCAAAGCAGTTACAGGATGACTGTTATCAAGATGAAAGTGGCACCACCGGACTCTGCCTATAAGCAAAGGCAACAATCACCTTATACAGTTATCATTTATTACAGCTGTTACAGATGAAAGTTAAACGCACCGATCACACTTCCAAGCATGAAAGCACAAAGAAAGAAATTATTTGCAAGGACCACCACAAAAAAAAAACCCCCACAAAATAAGAAAAATCCAAATCAAACAAAAAACCCAAAACAATTCATATTGATGCATATATCTGCATCAATGTAAAGAAATAAAAACCTTTCTCCCTAAGGCGCAGTAAAATGTTGAGCAAACAGCTGGGCATTGTATTTTGAAAGTGTATTAGGCAAGTGTGCTAAATTGACAGGGCCTCTGCAGCAGGATGCTGTGCTTCTTAGGGGTATCCTTATGAGGTTGGGTTGACATTGCCTTCTCAGAGGAAAGGAGAGCTTACTTGAGCAATTTGCCTAATGCTGAATCTATTTTAAGAGCAGTGACCCAGATCTTTGTTTTGTCAGCAAATGACTTGTATAACAGAGATGAATTGACAAGGAGTTGAACAGGCATTGGGCAACACCAAGGTGCCGACAAGTATCGGCCAAGGCAAGTGATGGACGAAGACAGCACCAACAAGCTCTCCCACCTGAGCTTAAGCTCTCAAATCTGCAGGCAGCCAGAGGGTCATCCATAGCTAACACAAGCCCTGAGAGACCCAACCCTCATTGGCTATGTGACCATGACCCTATGACCCATATCCATGCTGAGAGCAGCTTTCCACAGTTCCAGAGTAGCAGAACTCCCTTAAAACACACCTGGTCTCAGAGCAAGGAGCAGGGTGAGCTGCAGCCCTTCAGCAGAAGTTTCACTAGTGCTGTGCACACACCCTCTACCCAGCCATACACAACACACCCTCCCTTGATGTCTCCTGAAAAACGTGGATCTGCCTGATCCATGTCTCTGCACAAAGCAGGGGGTCAGAGGGAAATGGCCAAGCCTGTACCCACAGGCGAACTGCTCGCTCAGCTGCACTTTGGGGGTCTGAGTCACTCCATCCACACTCACTGCTGGAAAAAGCTGCAAAGACTGAGACAGATAGTCTTGACAAGTATCCCTAGACACCCGCCTGATCTTAAACATGCTTTTTATTAGCAGTGATTAACAGGCAACCAAGCATTTGGCAAATCTGGAGGGGACAGACTTTATGGAGGCCCTAAGGCTGAGGGAAAAAAAAGAGGGTTGCTAGCAGACAGCTGGACAAGACCAAGCTACTCAGGTGGCTTGTATTATATTTCTTGTCTGGGAAGGTCTTTTGTTTTAGCTGTCTCCAGCATTTCTTGCATACCTATAACCTTATGGAAAACAGACTGAAGAAAGATTAATGTCTCAAGTATTAAATATTCTGAAGGATGGAAAATGCAAACTGAGAGACCAAGAAACTACCATTAGCAGAGGGGGAAAAAAATTAAGACACAGAAAACATCTCCAGAAAGGGTCTCTCAAAAGACACATAGCTGCAGACCTGGTCAAAATAAGAAGAAATGGGGAAAAAACACCAAACATCAGCTTGTACCCCTAGCTGGCTGAAATAATTTTTTAACAGTCCTGCTTCGCACAGCAATGTATTCATTACTCACAACAAAATACCACGATTGCTCACACAGAATCAGCACTTTTCCCTTAACAAAAAAAAAAAAAAGCCAACTGAGTTCTGCTAGGAAAGATATCTGTACTGTGAATAAACAAATCAAGTTCTCTCTGGAGTGGATTTATATTTTTTTTTCTTACCCTTTGCAGTTCAGACTCTGCAGGCCCCAAGAACGTGAGTGTTAAAGCAGCAGCAAGAATAGGCTGCCTGAAACAGCTACAAGCAACTGCTCAAGGCTGGGTTGGTTGGGGTCTTTTCCCCTTGACCTCCCTCCTCTCCATTCAGTGTTTTGAGAACACCAGCGCACTGACTGATATAAATTACACAGGGACATAAAGCAGCTGCATCTACTTAGCAGAAATCACCTGTGTCCATGGCTCTCTGACAAGACAAGTTTATGCAAAGGGTGGGAAAGCAATGCAGGGGGCAGGTGAAAAGTCTGGGCTGTGCCAAGCTGGGAGCTGGGGGGGAAGAAAGCAAACAGGCACAGAGGCCAGTGGCACCTACACACTTACAGCACACAGATGGGCAAATACTCCAAATATAACTCAACGAGAGAGGAAGATCCAGACTCCTGCTCTAGAATGCACAGAGAGAATTAAGCTCTCTCCAGCTCCAAAAACAACCAACCAAACCAAACCAACCAAACCCCTAAATATTTTCTGATAATTTTTTTTTTTTTTTAAATAGGAGAAGCAAATGCTTCTCCACCACTCCCCGCTCCCCATCCCACCATGCCTGGAAGCATTGGTTGCTAACAATCCTATAGCAAACTGCTGCCAACAGCAGAAAAAGAAAGGATTCATTACAAGGAAATACATATGTTTGCACTTTTAATAATAGATTTTTAATAAGCTGTAGGAAATAGCAATAAAACCAACCTTATGATAATACAACAAAGTTAACCAAGTATTTCTGAAGCAACAAATTTGAAGACCAGAACTTTCTGGACCTCCCAGAGTTGAAAATGTAGCCTTATGGCCAGCTCCACAGGGATGACTCTGCCCATCATCAGGATGTGGCTACGAATGATTATACCCAAGTGCTCATTTCACGATGGAAAAGGATCACAATGAAAAAAAAAGTATGTCGGAATCCTGCAGACTTAAAAAATCAAAAGTAATTAAAACTATGCAGAATTCAAATCTACTAGAGATTTATCAAACATTTAATACAGAAAGCCTGAAGCATGTTGCTGTCAACTGAACATGAGAGAAATGTGGTCCTTTCCCAGCATATAGCTTAATCTGTTCCCAGGATGCACTTCTTTACTCACTAATTTCAGTTTAAACAGAAATGAACTGTGGATGTATATTTTAGCTAAATTACTGCCTTTCTTTAAACAGACCCTGGGTAAAAGGGGCATTAACCCCCTCTCCATCCTGTATGCTCAGTGCTGCTTATCAGCAAGATGAAGTAGTATCTTTCCAAAGCATGCCCTTTAATCCTTCTGGTGCCTAAATGTGAAGCCCCACCAGTACAATGCCCCCAGAGTGGGACATGTGTGGTGTGTCCATGCAGCTCTAATCTGCAATCACTTCCAGCAGACAGAGCATGAAACACAGCCAGTTAGATTCAGCAGAGCAGGACTAACAAGATCCATGTCCGAGGGCATGAGCCAAACACTTCAAGGGGTCAAGTTGGAAACAGGCTGCAATTTCAGCTCTTCCCAAGAACCTAAGCTGCTTTCAGCAATTCCTGTATGGGACAGGTACAGGACCAATCACTGGAAGGAAAAAGTGATTCCCAAGTACTTGAGTACCTATATTATTAGTGAATTTGCCATATAGGAGCAATTAACAATTATTAGAGTCCTTTGACCACCCAGTACATTACAGAGGTCAGCACCAAGCCCATCTGCAAGGACTACTTGCTTTTTTTCATCCAGTAAAAACTTCAAGAAACAGAGTGTCCTAAACTAACCACAGAGCAGCCTGTGTCTTCCCTTACTGCCTTTTCAGCCTGCTGGTACCACACACACTCCATGCGAACAGCCTTCCCCTGGAACCACTGCAGCTCCTCAGTAAATGAATCTTTGTCCAGATGGTGGTCTCAGCAGAAACTGCTCTAAGTACCTCCTAATACCTAAAAAAACAGACTTGGCTCAATCCTTCCACAACTGCCACCTCCTTGGAGATCAAGGGGGGACTGAGGTGGTGGGGGCTGGGGCAGAGAGGAGGGAATCTTAAAAACTAGATGCAATTATGGTTTTCCTGGGGGAAAAAGGCTATGTGAGTATATTCAAAACTGCAGATATCCAAGTGAGAGAGTTTTGATCAATATAATTTGTTGCCTGCTGCTACCAGGGAGAGCACTGCTTTACTATCCAGCATCTGAAAGACTGATTCTGGGATACAGGGGCAATCAGCATGTGGAAGGCTGGAGATGAGATCTACAGCAGTTTTTTCATCTTCCACTGCTCACTGTATGGCACAAAGCCATAGACACCCTTACACACTTCTCAATTCATCCATGAGGTGAAAAAACTCTGAATAGATAACTCATTTTACTTCATCTGGTAAACCTAGCAGACTGGGAAACAGTATAAGTCTGCTGTGTCCCTGCTCTCGCATCCACTCCACACCTGGGAAGGACAGCAAAAGCAGTTCATGGGCAGCAGAGTCTGAATCAAAGCAAATGGGTGAACAGCTCCCAAGGGGAGCGCATCACTCCTGTGCATGGAGTGGATCACCCCAAACACATCTGGGGAAGAGAAGCACAACCAGCAAGGAAAACTGTGACTAAGCTCCAGGCTCCAAAGGCAGTAACTCCACATTTAAAACTTCCCCCATCAAATGCTATTATCATCTAGACAAATTAAATGGACCATTTCTTAAGGCCATGATGCCCACACAGTCTCAGGGGGACAATCACACGGGCTAACCCACAGAGCCAGAGACGGGATGTGGTGGCGGTCCACGTGGAAGCTCCAAGCCAAGCTAATGAAGGCAGACCCACAGAGACAACCTGCCCTCCTCCCTCCATTCCCCTGCTTCCTCTTCAACAGCTGCCTAGCACCTACTGACTTACACACTGCCATTCAGCATTTACAGAGCCACTAGGCACCTCCTTGCACCTAGAAGCCCAAGAAACAAAAGTTCATGTACATTGCATGTCCTACAGTGAACCGTGCTGAGCATCTAAAAGTCACAACACACTTCCAAAAGGCCTAAGTGTTGCAATAAAGAAGTCAAAGCAGGATGTCAGGGGGTGACAGTGCTCTCCCAGAGGGCAGTGCTGGTAATTTACATTGCAGAAGGAGAAAATTTCAGAAAAGGTTGTTAAAAATGTGTTGTAACAAAATTTAAACCAGTCTGTCTTCTTTCATGTTTCTGATAGGATGTCTTTTTACCTGCCACACCCAATCTCAAAATAAGTATCAGCTAAACTACAGTTTATCCAACTCAACACTGCATTTTCCTCTCCTGAATAAAATTAACAGCCACCCCCAGTTTAAAAAGAGATTTCTTAAACTAACAGCTGCATCAGAACCAGCATTGAAATGCCTTGAGAGTTTCTGCTTAAACCCACACTTTGAAAAGTCATGATGGAGTTCATTTTCATAAATCTGAAGAGAGAAGAAAGTGAAATGCTTTGCTAGAATTTGTTCTGCATAAGTGTAAGAAAGGTACCCTCTGGAAATGTTTTTGCAGGATCATAGAGAGTATGAAGCCATTCTCTTTTTTAAAGAGCAGTCTGATTTTCAGAGGCTGTGTTTTAGGCTTAAAGGGACAGTTCAGAGATAAGATGACACTTGAATTTTGTTTTTTACAGTAAAGTTTCCCAGAACTCTATAATACACGTCTTAAGTACATATCCACACATTGGTTAAAGCCTTTGCTTTGTTTCTACTCTGTACCAACACTCGCATGGAGTAGTTTTATTTAAAAAAAAAACACAAAACAAAACAAAAATTCTAACAAAGACCACTTGATAACTTAATAGAAAGCTGTATTTTAGCAATGACTGCAAGCAGAGTAGAACAGAATCAGCTAGCCCACAGGTAGGCTGCTCTTGGATTAAACAAAGGTCAGAATATGATAGCAAGCCCTGTAGTCAAGGAGAGGTGCCTTCATCAAAAGGATAAGCTGAGACCCATACTTGAATTGGCACCAGTCACAAGGGGTTGCAACTCCTTTTTGAACAAATCTGAAGCAGACTTCACATGTTTTGCTACGGCAGGCAGACAGCACAGGCTGGGGTTTGACCCTGCACTCTTTTGGCAGAGTGGTGCTGCTTGTCCTGGGAGCACCACACCATCACACCTCTCCCCTGTTTGGTGCCCTTTTGTCCTTCCCACGCCAAAAGCCGGTCGTGCCCCATTTCTTCCCTCCTCCCCACCAAGAGAGAAACAAAGGGTGGCAGTCTCTAATGGCTCCAGACCAGAGATCTGGGGCTTGGTTTATTACATGCTTAACAGAGCACTGAATTACTGGTGGTTATTGCCTAGTTTAACTGCTTTTCTTAAAAGAGAAACATGAGCAAACAAGCATGTGTCATGAAAAAGCCCCTATTCAGACAGGAGCTGACAAGAGAAAAAGCATCCAGGGTTTATGAGTGTTTACTACTAGTTTTGCATTCAGGCACCAGCTGAAGTCACAGCAAATGCAAAGAAATCCCCACCTTGTCCACCACCTCCTTAGGGGGCTTGTCTAGCCCTGGATTTACCTCCCGAGGTTAGCACACATTAAGTACCCGAGGTTTTAAACCACACCAACTTAGCACGTGCCAAGGGCAGCATGCCTAGTCTAGACAAAGACTTTCAGGGCACTTTAGTGAGCACATCCAAATCTCACATCTTCAATCCCAGTGGAGACAGAAGCCCTGAGAAGAGAGCAGAGGGCATCTCCGCTCAGAGCTCCTCTGACTGATGGGGAACACCCATACTTCAGAAAATGGTACCACCTTTTTTCTCTGAAAGACAAGGGTAAAAAAAAATACCAGGTCTGCAAGCAGGCGTAACCTGAAGCTTGGGAACACACGTTTCCAATGACCAAAAATGAGAAGCAGGGGGGAGGAGAAGAGCAAACAGGCTCTCTTACTCTCATCTACTTAGTCATCTATTTTTTCATGAAACTTGTGAGGATTTCAGACCCATAACTCAAATCAAAACACAGCTGAAGTCAGCCCTGAGGTTGAAAAAGTGTTGAGGACAGAATGAAATGGACAAAGTTTCATTTCTTCAGAAACCCAGGGTAAAAAGAGACCACAAAAAAAAAATAAAGAAGTCACAGAATGCATGTGGAGCAACACATTAATGTAAAAACAAATACACCTCATTAATCTTGGCAGAACTACAGCAATATACCAGACGTCATGTGGATTTAACCATATCCTTTCTATTTGTTAGTTACAGTAATTTCACGAATACAAGCCGCAGCAATTTGACAAAAATTTTGGTGGAAACCCGGAAGTGCGGCTAATACTCGGGGGCGGCTAATATGTGAATAATTTTCTGACATTTACAACCCCAGACGTGCCAGCCAGGGCACCGAGCCAAGCACCTGCCAGTAAAAGCCGGCATTTCACAATTGTTACAAAGTGTTACTCTGTTGCCCTGGCTCCCTGCAGGCAGCATGGCGGGCGGGCAGAGAAGCAGGAGAGCTCTCATCTTCCCTCCTCTGCCTCAGCTCGGGGAGGAGGCGGGGAGCCCGCGCCGCCATTGCCGCAGCTCGGGGAGGAGGGGGGTGCTCTGCCCCCGCCCTCCGCCGCCGTGGCGGGAGCAGGGGGTGCTCCGTGCCCGGCCGGCGCTGCGGCGGGAGCGGGGCCAGGGCAGGCGAACCCAGAGGCGGCGGCCAGCCCCGAGCGGCACCACCGGGCTGGGCCACCTGGCCCCGTCAGCAGCCCCTAGCGGGCCGAGCCTGCACAGCCTTAGTTGAGCCAGTAAACCCCCCGCCATGCTGTGGTTCTGTTAGTATTTGGCAACTTTGTTGTACGCGGGTCCTCGCTGCGAATGACAGAGTGGCTTATATTCAGGTGCGGCTTATTTATGGACAAAGAACGAAATATTTGCCAACACCCAGAGATGCAGCTTATACTCAGTGCGGCTTGTATTCATGAATTTACTGTACTTTTAGAAGAAAAAAAAAAAAACAAAACCTCAGACAAGCCTAGAGGAAGAAATGCAAAGGATGACGAGTATAGAGTTTAGAGGAAGGGAGACTAGCAGGAGGAATTCACCCACATCAGATGAGTATGAAGGAAGACAGCAAGGACAAAACAAACCACACAAAGGGAGAGAAACCTGCCACCGCTAAGGAAAAGGGCAAAATCACAAAAGTCATTATGCAAGAAAAAATAAAGGACTAAGTCAAAGAAGTTAAGGACCCAAGGCACTTCCGAAAAGTGTTATTTCTAGAAAGAATACTTCTTTCTCTCAAGTCTGACACATGAACATTGTCTCAAACCAAAAATGTGCCAGCCTTTGCCCACACAGCTCTAACCACAAGCTCCAGAGCCAGGCTGACAGTCAGTTCAGTTCCTCTGACTTCAGCAGACATGATCTGTTCCTGGACAGTCAAAGTATTTCTAGCTTTACAAAAACAAAACCAAAAAAATCTAAGCTAAACCAGTACCCACCTCAACTGTGCACAGGGATTGCTTCTACCATGCTTTTATCCACCACATTTCTTCATCTCTTAAATGACATTTACATCTCTTAAATTATGAGCATACAGGTGGTTTCATAATCTGTTAAGGTTTGCATTCCTGCTGGCCTAAGACAGCAAAGATGTTCACTCAAAACATTCAAATCATGAAATCCCATGTTTGTTGAAGAGAAGTTTGGCTCAGCTGCTCACAAGACTATCTGCTGTCACGCAGAACTGTTCCCAAAATGAGGTGGTTTTGCTGATGGCTGTGATTCAGACCCAAGTCCCTAGTCATTTCAGCATGTTGTTTTTATCATCTTTCAAGGCTGCCCATAGTCACTATTAAAAGAAACCCACAAGATCCAGCAAAGCAGAGGCAAACTCAATCTCTGCCTTGCAAAGAAATGCAGGACTGAGCATCTTTGGAACAACCTCTCCACGTCTTGGAAAGACCAGCACCTCAAGGTGAGGTTATAAACACATCTCTCAGGGAAACACTCTGTACTGCTGCTGGGTGCATACAATCTGCACAGGAGAAAAAGGAATGGCCTTTGAAGATGAACAAGCTATTAAAATTTTACTAGGTGAAATGTTTACTGAAATAAATCTAGTCTTTTCCACTCTTGGTTATTATCGTAACACATATGGTGACTGACACACAATTAATGGAGCTTTAAACCAAGAGCTCTTGCAAGAAAAACACAACCCAAACTTTTCAGTCAACCTTGACAAAAAGGCAGGTTTTGGTAAATTTCAGCAACACAAGCGGCTTTGTGATATTCCCCATTTATTGGGCACTCTCACTCCCACAAATGAGCACCACCTCCGAGCAGAGGAGGTAAGAAGAGGCACTGCCAAGTCAGCAGCATCCACCACCACTGAGAGATCCACAAGCAGCCAAAGCTCAGTAGACACAACTACCACCCTAGAGGTACCATACCACCCACACCCTCTTCAGTGGGTTTTCATCTACATGTGCCATTTCAACAGCCAACAGCTGAGCAATGGCACCCACAAAAAGAATTCTTAAAGAACAAGGAAGAGGATTTGGGATTCTTCTCTTAAGAATCTCCTCTTTTCCTAAGAATAGGAATCCTACAGGGTGAACAGATTTTAGCAGTAACAAAACACTTTAATGCTCAAGTCTAATGGCTTTATTTCCAAACTCACAGGGATCTACAAACTATTTTGATGCCATCTTTATACATTGGAAATGCTGTTCACATTTCTTTTTCCCATCTTCTCCTATATGAGTTAAACACAATGATTAAAATTCACATTATGGTGCTACTGGGTCAAGAGATTCTCCAGCAATCTCAGGTGTCTCCAAGACCCAGTGCTTTCAGCACAGCTCTGAATCACGTAAGCCAGCAGGATCCCTCTCCCTGCAGGAATAAAGCAACCAGATACCACCCAAGGTGTTCCATCTGTCTGCCTAACCTTCCCTTCTCCTTTCTGCAATAGGAAATCCTTCTGATGGGGAGTACAAAACAAAACCTTCCCCTTTCCCACACAACCCAGTGCAACCACAGTATATGTATACAAAACATGCTTTCTTACAACACCAGCACACACTGACTACACACTCTGTTAGCAAAGAGCTTAGAGGTGCAGAGCACTCTAAAGCCAGTCCTGATCATAACAAGGACTTGATCTGTTAACAGTGGCAGTGTCAATGAGTGATTTCTTTGCCCATTTCTCTCATCCCTTCCCAAAACCCAGCACAAGCATTGCCACAACACTTGGTCCATGAGGAGGCACCTCCAAATTCAGCAATTAGCCAAAAGAAGTCTTCTCAATAACGAGTATAACTCTATTCCAGAAGAAGAAATTAGAACCCTCTTCCATTACCTCAAAGGAAACCTAAGGAAAGGTAGCATTATTCAGAACTGATTTACTGCCTCAAGCCATTCAGAAGACCATAAAGCCACTGACAGACAAGACAAGCAACTCATTCACAAGGGTTCTTTGATCTTAAATACCAATAAAATTAGGTCAATATTAAAGATTTTCATTCCTTGCCATATAAGATTGCAAAAAGACTAAGAAAAGCTTTTCCCATTCCTTCTTTTAACACCCAAGTTATTTAGCAAGTAACATTTCTTTCACATGACTTGAAACATTTTCTCCATATTCACTTGTCATCGCCCCAGAATTTAACTCTTGGTGAAAACACACAGGGGGAACTATACAGAGTGTTCACAGTCACCAACAACAAGTCAGATCAGAGAATTTCAGTGTGCTCCATATGGGAGAAAAGAAGAGCAAAGTACGCCTTTCATAACACTTGGATTACAAAAAAAAAAAAAAAAAAAAAAGGAAGAAAAAAAGAAAATATTTTTCATTTATTTGTTATTCAAAGCATTCCAGTGATTTTTAAGAGATGAAGATGAGAAAGCCTGTGCTGTCACTATTAATAGGTTGACATTCTTTCTTCCCCCACAAGACCACACCAGAAACACAGGCGAAGGCGACAAGTTAAGGGAGCCTGGAATCACGCCAGCTCTTCCAAACCCCAACTCTGCAGCACAGGGACTACTCCAAACAGGCCCCAGCACAAGCTCTCATATCCCAGACTCTCCCAAATGATGCACCTTTTGTTCCTTCTCTGCCACAGTACATCATTAACTTCATCTGCTGAAATAGCAGCAGCTGACAGGATAATCTAAGGATATAGCATCACCTTGCATTTTTGATTTAACATGCTTAGCTGTGTTAGGGTACCTTTAAAATTTTATTTATTTGCTTTCTAAAGCAACCAAGAGCTCTCATATGCAGCAGAAGGCCCCTGAAGCTATCACTGTAATGTGATATCTGCTCATAAATGTCAATATACCAATTTTAAAGGTATTAAAGCTGCTGTTTAGTCATGGTAAAATAACTTAATACCTTCCTCACCTCCGTTACAGACAGCAGTACAGTTAAATGTGAGCAATTCAGTTCAGGCCTTTCTGCAAAAGACAGTAAAGCAGAAAGCTCACCAACTGCAGGCCAGCACATAATTCCACCACAAATACAAGTAAAACAAGCATGGGTACCATGAGACTTGCTCTATGACATCCACCACCTAGTCACCCAAGGCTATTTAGACCCTTTCTCTGGGCAGTTTTAAGAGATCATGGGTCGACATGCAAAGTCTTCCCTCTTTTTGGCATGGGTAAGCGTGAAAACTGATCCCAGCCAGTTCTAAAGCAAAAGAAGGGATCTCTCTTGATTAAAGCACATAACTACTCTGTGTTCAGAGGTTTAGACTGTACCTCTGTCACATATTTCCTGGGGGGCTGGGAATAAATTACACCAGTTCCCCACCATACTTCCCTCTCACCTCCTTACCCCAAAGTAAAGCACAGTGGATAACCTGAGTATCAGAGAAGCACATGAGAGTTCCACTTCCTTCTGTGTTTATACAGGAGATTACCATGCAACTGAAAGTTCAGTATAACAAATGTTGCAGAATCTGAAACTTCAAGTACTGCAGGAATGTCTTCTGTAGCTGCTGAAGGAATACCCAAAATATTGTCTCAAAAAAACCCAAGAGTTAAGTAGAGAAGAGAGACTTGGATTTACAACAGGTCAGGATTTAAATACAAGATTCACAACCAGACTAAATTCTACTAGTTAAGCTTACAGATATGAAGAAGCAATACAACAACACAGGAAAAATAATTAAATAAAAATGCTTTTTAAATTTTTAATACACAGGTTTGATGGGAAAGGACATCCTACAGAGAAGCACACATTTGAAAAAAACAGTTTGAAGGTAGGCACTTAATTACAACACTTATCAACATTGAAAAGCTAAACTACCTCACCTGACAAACAGTAACCTAAATTAAATGCATTCTCTAGAGATGTATAGATGTATAATAGATGTATAATCTACTCGAACAGTAAAGATCCCAGTGCTGTGCTGAAGCACAGAGAGGAGACACAAGGCAATGACTACTTTTCACACTGGTAGATTTATTTCTGCAAAACTTCTGAAGGATCTGATTGAGAAAAGTTGTCTCATAAGTTACCATACTTCATATAAGAGTGCAAAGAATCCTGACTGAGGGCTAGCACATTCACCTCTTGGTACATGCAAAACCAGGCCACTTATGAGGGTTTTTCTGAGAAAATGGATGTTTCCCTTCCATGATGGGCAAGTGGGGTTTTACATGTCACTCACTTTCATATATTCACTTATAAAGGCATCTTCACTCCTACTATATATCCCACAAAGAACACAGACTGCAAGAGCTGTTACATGCATGGTACCAGGGTGGGGTGAACCTGTCCAATCTCAGACATTCAGAAGACATAAAACTGAGACATTCATCAGAAGTTCCCATTTCAACTAACAGACAAAGACTCAGGTAAAGAGCAATTTATCTCATCCTATGGTAGTTATCTCCAGAGGCCATTCCCCTGTCCTATTTCTCTCCACCAAGTCCAAGAGCACACAGCTCAGATCGGACAGCAAAAGGACAGTAAGCACGTTCAAAAGTACCATCCCAGCGCACTGCACAGAAACAAGATGTACATTATTGAGCATCTGTGTGTAAAAGTAGGTCTCACTACAAAATGCATTTTTCATCCATCAGGCCACCATAATATAACTGGAGATACACAGCACTATCAGTTTTTTGGGAAGCACAAAACAAATTTAATTAGGGCTTCCAGTCAGCAAATACCTCATCATTACTTGCAAGCTCTGCTGTACCAGTTCCCCCAAGAATTATTTTGATTATTGTAGCAGCTCTTGGCAGTGGACTACAGTTAAGGGTTCACCAGCATTTTGATTTTCTTTCTGTACCCCTATCTGTAAGGGTTTATAACTCAACTACAAGTGCTCCCTCTTGACAACAGCCTTGTAAGACGGGTATGGCTGTCCTTTTAAATTTTCTACTGATTTTCCTTTGGAAATCACAAAAATAAAGAAAAATAATGAACCAAAACAACACTGGGGGGTTGCCTGACTCTAAGATACATAAACCCAAGCAAGGCATAGAATACTTTATGATAGCATATTAAGACCCATAGACATTAAGCTTTGCTTTTCTGCGTTTGAAAACAAAACAACCCAATACCATTAGACAGCTGAAAGTCTAGCGAGCAAGTTTTGAGACAGGTTTATTTTGTTTTGAGCTTAGAGTTTAAATTGGAATCATGAAGTTTTGCCCACTGTCACTCTCTACAGCTACTCTCTCTCAATCCTGAGAAGAAGCTCTTGAAACTGCCAGAGCTTAACTGAAATTGTCGTATTTTTAAGACTTCAATTTTTAACAATGCCAGTCCCAGAGTGCATCATATTTGAGGTAAACCAACAAGAGTAAACTATTGCCTTGGTAGTCCACAGGAAGTTAATAAAACAGATTTGATGAAACTGATTATTTTGAGCTGCTGCCATTCTTTTACCTACCTAAGTAACACATTCCCATTTCATCTCTACTCTCTGGTGAGGTTTCCAGGCGCAGGAACTACAGGCAACAACTCCATACCATGGACTGGCACAACATTAGAAGACAATAACCCAAATATTTACACATAAAACCTGCACGACTTTCAGAGCCCTAAAATATCCAGTGAAACTAAGGGGTACTCCATGGACAGACAAACTGAAAGGAAAACCTCTTTTGGGGGTTAAGACATCACAGAATGGGTAGTCAAAGAAGAAGCAGAGGGATGTCACAGATAGATGTATGGACATGCATTTCCATGAGCAGAGTGGCACTAGAAGGAAAACCTCGGGAAGTAGGTACAGAGTGGAGCAGCACCACACCTCCAAAGTTGCAAATCTATGGTGCCCAGAGGGATCTCTTAGGACTTTCTCAACCAGGACAATGACAAGAACACTAGGCAAGTTGATCTTGCCAGCAGCCCCAGAGCCAGGGAGCTACTGGGGTGCTCAAGGCACGCAGGGGCAGGGGAGGAAGCAGGCAAAAGTCAGTGGCACACCATCAACAGCCCCAGCAGCTACATCCTGACCATAGCCCACAGCAGACCATCTTCAGGGCTAGCACTACCTTGTTCCAGGAAGAGAGTGGCCAAAGTTCATGTGGCTCCTCCAGCCACAGGTACAAAGGCATGAGTCACTGCAATCCCTGCACGGAGAGCAACTGTTATCAATGCACTATGGGACAGCTCCAAAGGGAGGTGACAGAGACGTACTAGATAAGCCCTACAATACCAGTATAACTGCATCCATGTTAGGAGTTTTACCACGTTTGCTGTTTTATTGCTAGACAGGCCAATCAAGACCTGTTGGCACTTGCAGTGTCCTATTTGTACAGTGATAATGACAGCCACAGTGCCAGAGCAACCCAGGGAGGTGTGGCTCTGGTGGGAAAGAAATATTTTGCCAGGATTGTTTCACATCCCCCAAAAGACATCCCTTATTCTGGCACACAGTCACAACACAGCTAGGTGGGCTACGGGAGGTCTCCTCAGCCTGGGCCATGCTGAAAACAGCACAAAACCTGTGTCAATGAACGTTCCCCTGGTGCGCATAAACCCAAAGCCTTGGCTGCCTAGTGAGCTGACATGGCTAAAAGCTAATCTATTTCATAATATATCTATTTTTAAATAACAATTATATGTACTAATATGTTTCTACTAAGAATTAAGGTGTCCCTTACTTTTTCTTATATTAGGCACTTCCCTGACTCCACACTACTTTTTCTTCCCCACAGCTATGAATAGTCCTCTAATTCATTCTCTATATTTAAGCCATATTCTCCTTCATCTTCTGATTTCCTCTGTAAATTCATCTTCAATAGACTGCTTCTCTCTGAATTGTCCTACTGTCTCTTCATAACTTCAAATCTTCCCATAGATTCCATCCTTCACTTGCAACTATGATGCAACGTAAAGCAGGAGGCCATAGAAGAACCTTTGGGAGATGTCAATACCCTTCATGCCCATACAGTTGAGCTGCACAGGGCATTAGAGATGCACCAATTTCTAAGTAAAGTGGAGAGAAGCCATTCCATCCATACCTCTATCTGATCCTTATGTGCCTCTGAAGTGCATATCCTCTGAAAGGGTGAGCATCTCCACTCCCCAGTCTCTGTGCTTTCACCCTTCTTTAGTGGTGCTTTTCACAGATTTCCCAATAGGCAGTAAATTAAAAGAACACCACTGAGGTCAAATTGTAATTATTCATTACACTCAGAACAGCAGATTTCACTCTGCTGCAGGACAGCAAAGCCTGGGAGAGCAGGGGAGTGCTTTGCTGGCAATCCTATCAAGTGTCCAGTCAGTATTTGCTCCTCTTTCAAAAAGCTGCTCTGTCCTTTTTCTTACACTGAAATAGATATCACATGAGTTAGGGCTACAGGGGCTCGTGGTACCTTGGAGAACATACATCAGGCCTTGCTCAGGACATGACAGGGGACCAGGAATGAGGTTTAGGTGGAGGTATCATGAGCTTCACAACAGTGTATCGGCAATTCAGCAGTACTCCACAGCTTGTAATTGGTGTCATATTTTTTGTGCCTCTGTGAAAGTGCTTCACAACGCATCCAAGGTAGAAAATACACTTTGGAAATAATATTGAGATGCAATGTCAAAATCCCCAAGCCCTCTATAATCAAAGTTGCCTCAAGATTTCCAAGAGGTAGGCACAATTGTGGGCTTTTTCCTCCTCCTTCACATAGTTGTCTGATTTTAGAGCCAACAGTACCTTTTCTTGTGCCGGTGCTAACCTGAGAAATAATCAGGGACCCATAATGTTACAAACAAAGTATTTGATAAGAGAACTCTTATGAGATCCCCTCCCAAATCCACCTCTCGTTCAAGCAAGCTGAATTCTTTCCACCACTTTCTGTGGGCTGAGACCCAAAATAAGGATGCAGATAAGGATCTTGCTGTAACTTTGACTACAGTCAAGCTCACATTGTGCAAGTCAATGCTGTTGAGCTTAAACACCAATGTCACCCAAAGCCTGGTGGAGCCAGAGTGTACAGTCAGAAACGCAAAATTAAAAAGCAAAAATACCACTTTCTTCCACAGAAAACAGATTTTAGGAGGGTAGGTATACAATGTACAGGGCTAAAATTTCTCTTGCAACAGCAAGTACCACTTGAAAAGATGACTAGAACATAATGTGTATATACAAACACATGGTAGACCACATGATAAAAGTTAAATAGCATTCGAGTCCAAAAATTTATACTAAAAAATGTATATGCTGAAGGCAAGGAAGTGCAAAGGGTAAGCACCTCTTACAATGCTGCATTGCCTTTGGGGACGTTCCTCTACATCATTCCCTTGGGTGGGAGGTGCAGACCTGCCATCATCATAGAGACCAGAAGAAGGATTTCTGCACTATCAGGTCAAGGCTCTGGTGCTTGGAAGTTAGACAACATGCCACCAAACTACATTACATTTCTAAGAGAGAATAAAAATTAAGTAAAGAATGGAAGGTGTACATCCCTGGTTTTCTCCTTTCTTCACTATCTCAAAATGACTAAGAACCCCTACTCCAGATTTTACAGATAAAGCTCACCTTTCTCATGCCTGGTGCAAGAAGAGACCTTGGTGGGGAAAACCATCCACCCATACAAGCCCAGGGAAATGACCCCTACCATTGCCATGGGGGAGAGAGCCTACACATGAAAAAAGCAAGGAGAGAGCATCAGATGATTTCAACTGAAATTTTATCCACACCAGTTGTAATTTCTTCCTATAGAAAGTTGAAAAAAATGTGTAGGAGTCAGCACAAAACTCTGGGCTGGATCTTGTTACATCCATCACCTCGAAGCCCTGCACACACTCAAGTCCCAGAGTCCTGGGACTCTTCAATGAGTTCAAAATAAGGAGTCTCTGCCCCAGGAGTTTACAAAAGCCCCACATTTTGCAAACAGACAGATGGGACCAGGGGAGGAAGAACAAGAGGGACATGTGGTTACCCACAACTGGCACATTGCTTTCTTTTCTCTTTTTCTTTTTTTTTTTTTTAATAAAAATAAATATCAGTAATCCCCACTGGCCACCTGCCTAGCTTTTGTATATTTAATTAAGAAGGATTTGGGTGATGGAGAACTGGTCAAAAGTTCAGTCAGTTTAGGGGAGGACAGGAGAGTAAACATCTAGCTGCAGGACTCAAAAAAACACCAATATTCCAGCCGTTGCCTGGTCCTTCACAATTTCTAAAACAGCAAGGTCTCACTTTGCAACACAATCCACAAAAATTCAGAAGAGTAAGGGAAGAAGTGCAATTCGTACTTAAGAGATCTGGTCTGGACCAGTTCCTGAAAGCCAGTGAGCTCACTGATCCCCAGTACAGTTTGTCTTTATAGTGATAAGACTGGAATTGTATTCATGTTTAACAAAATCATTTGAATCCACAATGATGTCCCTTTAGCAGTGAGAGAAACAAAGGGGAGAGAGAGCAGAAAAAACACCCTTAACTGAGGTACTAGAGAATACCAAGAACTGTCCTATCTTCCTACTCCCTGCAACACAGTCACCTAGTAAGACAGAAAGTCCATTAAGACAAAAATAGGGTATCCTTAGCGTGGGAAAACATTTAGCCAAGTTTTAATTTACTTTCAAATCAGCATTTAAACGATCACATCTTACATCACTTCCTTTTACGAGCCAGCAGTTAGACAATACACATCATTTACATGCAGTTTTGGAAGGCTGCAACACAGATCAACAAAAGAAGCCTTCACTATGAATTAACTATTACAAGGCTCTTAGAAAGTCACTCCAGCCTATGTTAAGGGCAATTAGGAGTATCATCCCTAATTTTCATCTTTCTGGCACACTCCTGTTATGCCTTAGAACTCCCACAAATACATCCTTCCACTCAAGCCATTGCTGCCACAAGACAATTACGATGTCTGTGAGATGTAACAGCACACTCACAATGGTTAAAGTGTTAGATGTCTTTAAAAACAGACATATACACAACAAAAGAGAAAGTGATTGACCAAGTTAACACAGGTCAGTCTCAACAGCAAAATTACAAAGTTTTATGCCTCTAAGAATGATCAGATGATAGAGACCTTAAAATTTTTAAAGCATTGAACAATTGCCTTTAGGCCACAGGTAATTTTTGCATTAAAAAAAAATACCAAAAACCAGAAGGGAAGCAAACACCCAGTTAAGACCTTATCTTGAGACAAATTCCAGGAGTGTTCTCATTTGGTGCAAGCCCAACTTCATATTATGCTTACTGCTGGATGTGAAAAACTAAAATCTAACCGCAGCAATGTTAAAAATGTTTCTTCTACTACTTGCAAAAGATCAAAAAAAGCCCTTAAGGCAGCCGATCACTGGTGAGCTGGCTACAAGTCGCAGTTACGCGGCGGCGGGACTGGGCTGGCTTAGGAGGGAAGGAGAGGTGCAGCACATCCGTGCTCCTGCCCAGCCACAGCACAGGCCGGCGGCGGGCCCGGAGAGCCCCGGTCCGGCCAGCAGCAGCACGGGTCCGGCCACAGCAGCAGCAGCAGCAGCAGCAGCGCGGGTCCGGCCACAGCAACAGCAGCACGGGCCGTGCCGGTGCCGGCCCTGCCCGGCGGGGCCCAGCGGCGCTGGCAGGGGCGGGGGGGCGGCCCGGGGCTCCCCGCCCGCCGCGGGCACAGGCGCGGCCCGGGCCGGCCCGCACACGCCGCTCGGCTCCCGCCAGCTGATACCGGCCTAGCCAAGGGAAATTTCTCCCTCCCAACGCCAGCGCTGGCCTGGGACTCCTTAGAAGTGTTAGAACGACCGACCCAGGGGGTTCTGCGGCCGGTCCTTCCCGCCTCGGAACGCTGCCGGCTGTACTTGGCAGCGTTTAACCCTTTGCTTTCTCTCTATAACCTAAGTGCCGCAACTTCCATGCCATCTGTGAAAGGGAAAACAACTCTCATTCCCCAGGATTTCCGAGCAGCAGTGGAGTGCTAGGCCCCAGGACGAATGAGGCAGTCCTCGCTGCCCCTTCCCCTCTGCTGGGCAAGGGGCTCCCCAAAACGCCCCTTTCTTTTACCTACCCAGGCCTGGGGAGCCTCCTCCCCCCACCCCAATTAATTCATCACTGCATAACAAGCTGCTCTTGACACATAAGGCTTCTTCACACAGAAGAGGTGTAAGCAAGGTTATGAAGATGAAAACCATAAAAACTCTATATAGATTTCAGAATCATAGAATCACAGAACTGTTTGGCTTGGAAGGGATCTCAAAGATCATCTAGTTCAAGCCCCTTTGTCATAGGCAGAAATTTCCACTAGGCCAGGCTGCACAAAGCCCCATCCAACCCAGCCTTGAACACTTGCAGGGATGGGGCATCCACAAGTTCTCTGGGGAACTTGTTCCTGTATCTCACCACCCTCACAGTAAAGGATTTCTTCCCAATAACTAATTTAAACCTACTCTCAGTTTAAAGCCATTACCCCAATTCAAGCACAGTAACATAAAACTTAGTATTTTTACCACCTCCCAGTGAGGTCCCAGGCCCACAGTAACACTCCACCTAAGCCAACCCATTTAATGCATAAAATGCGGGAGTAACTCCACTTGCATTTACGTGCCAAACATCCAAGGGCTGCCCTCACATTTCATACATGTATAAACATCTATACACCTACATATAGCGAAATAAATAGCTAAGGTAGAACTAGCTACAGAAATAACACTAGCCAGATAGATGAGCTATTTCCAGCTAGCTTAGCTAAGGCAAGGAGGAGAGAAAACAGGGCGATTTTCTGCTTTTCAACAGGTTGGCACAGTCCCCTTGCCACCGCTGGTGGCAAGCTGGCTCCCCGGGCAGGCAGGCGACCTTGGGCATCACCGGCGGGTGCATGAGGCAGACAAAGAGATAACGTCATGGCCTCCCCGCTCGCTCCGTGTCCTCCCCGCAGTGGCAGGTAGCCAGCCAATCCCGCTCCCGGGTGACATCATCGCCGATGCCTGCACACCAATGTGGAAGTACATCAAACTACATCGCCGAGCCCGGCTCCTCAAAAGCAACCAGCAGCCCGCCCCCCCACTCCCCTGGGATGCCAGACCGCTTGGAAGGGAAATAAAACCATCCAGGAAGAGGGATTTCAAGAAGTGGTTGCCGGGTAGGAGGAAAGCGGAAGGCAACAAGCAAACACAGCGTAAACACGTTTTTCCCTCGGTTATGCAGTTCCTATGAAAGCCCTCACAGCAAACATCTTTGGGTGTCCCTAGAGCATTTTTCCTAGCAAAAAAAAGTGACCAAGAAAAGTTAAATACTATTGCAACAACTTTTTGATTTTTTTTTTACATAACTTCATTAGTTTAAAAAGAAAGATGACTATCATAGCGAGGAAGTTTTTTTGTTTGGTATTATTTGTTTACATACAGCCCTGTTAGGTGTCCACATTATCAGTGTATGTACACAAATGTGGGCAAATGCCTAAGAAGGAAGAAGCAGTGCCAACCCAAACTTCAAGACCAATTCAGAATCCATTACTGTCTAGCAGGCTCTACAGCAAGAAAGGAGACTGCCTGTTGCTCCCCATTATCACAGTGACACCGATGCCCTTAGACATCAGGTGTTCATTCAACTCTTCCAAGACAATAAATGCATGTGCTCAGTTTCACTTCTAATGCTAACTATTCTGGGAGAGCTCTACCTTACTGAAAGAAAACAAAATTTAAAATTTCTATTGTCAAGACTGGTAAACTAAAGAGAACTTTGCTAATTAACTCAAAAGCATTAACAAGTACACTGAGAAACAGTGCACTAAATTGCAATAATTAACAGGAGAGTTTCAAGCCACACATTCACACCCTATTAATTTTTTTTAATATGGGTTCAGATGATGCAAGCTCTGGGAACAAATGATTACAGAAAAAATTATGTTGTTTCAAATGGCAGAAAATAAATTAAATTGTCGAAGTTGTGTCAAAGTCCAGCCTTTTACTCATCTTCCCCCTCTCCTGTGGCCTTTTGAGCCACATTCTTTTTTCCAGCTTTATACCAACAGCAGCAGCCTGGCTATTCCAGCTCAAGTCTTAAAAAGCAACTAATACACTGAGCAAGCAGACTAATTCTCCATCAGGAAAGCTGAGGTTCATGCCCTCAAAACAAACTGACATGTGTTTCATTTGCAGAAGAGGCACCAAAGCGCTTTATTTAGTTACTGGAGCTGCAAGCAGCAGTATCTTGCCATCAGGGAAACTCACCAATTACACTCCCTTGTTTATAAGCAAAAAGAAAAACAAAACAAAACAACAACAAAAAAAGCAACCAAAAAAATAAAACAAGCAGCTAAGCATCTTCATCTCTCGCCTTCTCTCTCCAAATGCATCTTGCATTTCTACAGATCTACAGGCTAGAGCCTCCGATCTTTAGCCAAGTATTAAGTCTGTGTGAATAATTAGTCATCCTGGTAGCTAGCACTCACTGCAAAGTCATGCAAGCTTAAGATTTGTTTGTTCCACTGACTGCACACTAAAGGGGAAAAAAAGAAAAAAAGAAAAAGTAGGCTAGTTTCACACCCACATGGGCACTCTCTGATTTCTAGTTTTTAAAGTCATACACTTGTCAAACAGGTTGTTCTGGGAATTCTGATTTTCACAAAATAAGCTTCTCTGCTTCAGTCACTTATTGTTGTCACTCTGCACCCCTTATCTCTGGACAGCCCATCAGATGCACTCGCCCCCAACTCCATAGCTTCAACACTCTGAAGGATTTCCAGCAAGGAAGCTGGGTGACAATTTTAATTAAGGCCAATGTCTTTGTCTAAAGGCACTGCAGCAGCACCAACTTCCATAAGGATTTCCAGCAGCAAAGCTGAATAAGCCTGTGGACGTGTTTGTATAACTCATACAGACTGACAGCGTCCACTTGGTTTGGTCATTTCTCTGGAGGGAGCACAGAGAAGAATAAGGACAATAAAGGCGTATTTCATCATTACAGGACGGGTACTTGGGAGAGTAATTTGTACCCATCTGAAAAAGCAGAAGCCGAGAGGCTGACAAACTTGACAAGGCCAGCAACAATGACAAGGGCAACACTTCTACCACCCCTCACTATTCCGGGTGCCAGCGCGGGTGGCCCGCTTACAGCCGTGTGCTCAGCCCGGCGCAGGCAGCGGGTACCCTCTGGAAAATCGGCAACAATAAAAGGAGAAGAAATTCTGACACAAACCTTGTAGACTTGCCCGTACGTGCCATTGCCAACCACTTCCACCAGTTCAAAAATCCCAGCGGGGTCCTAGGGGGAGGAAGGGGCAGAGAGGGCGGGGGAGGAAAGGGGAGAAGAGAAGCAGGGTTACATTTTTGTTCAGGCGGTGGCTGCTGGCAGAGCCCAGCCAGCGAACCCGGCTGCTGGCGGCGTGCAGCTGTTGCGCCCTGTTTTTCCACGCACATGCCAATACATGCAAACAAAGGAAAAGCAGCCCAGGGCCCGGTCCCCCCGCCCGCCCCCGCGGGAGGGCTCCCCACATGCGGCCGCGGCCCCCCGCGCCCCGGCACCGGCCCCGGGCCCGGCCGCTCCCACCCCACCGGCCCCGCAGCCCCGGCAAGGGGCGCGCCGGCCCCGCGGGGCCCCCGCCCCGGCCCCGGCACTCACCCGCAGGGAGGAAAGGTCGATATCCACCAGACTTTTTGCAGGAGAATCGTTCGCCATTTTCCCGTCTCTTCTCTTTTTTTTCCTTTAATATTTTTTTTTCTTCTCTGTTAAATAATAGCGAGGCCGCTCCCCCCTCCCTGGAGCAGCTGTGAATTGCGCGGAGCTCCTCTCCTCCCTTCCGCCCTTCCCTTCTTCACTCCAGCCCCGCCGGGTTGAAACTCTTCAGCATTGGGAGGGGTTGGCGGGGGGGGGTGATGGATAGATAGATGGATAGTGGGAGGAGGGGGGAAAGGGAGGTGAAGGAAGGGAAGGAGGAAGGAGAAGGGGTGCTGCGGTTTGTCCGTCCGTCCGTCTCCCCGAGCTGCGCTGCGGGGCTGGATCCCCCCGAGGATCCCGGTCGGTGGGTGAGCGGGTGAGTCGCTGGGTGCCCGCGCGTCCCCGGCGGCAGCGGGCTCACACCATGTCGCGGCGGCGGCGGCAGGAGCGGCGCCGGTGCCGGCAGCCTCTGGCAGCCTCACGATACACCCCGCACCCGGGCATGGCACGGCACGGCTCGGCCCGGCCGGCGGCGCTCACGCCGGGAGCCGGCAGTGGCAGCTGCGGCCCCGCTCTCGCATGGGGGGGCGGCTCACGCCCAGCGCCGCGGCGGAGCCCCCGCCGCCTCCGAGCCCTTCCCGCGGCGCTGCCCTCGCATCAAACGGCGCCGGGCACCGGCGGGCAGGGGCTGCGCGTCCCGGCGGCGGCGGGGCAGGGGCGCGGGGCTGGAGCTGGGTGCTGCGAGCCAGACAAAGATAGCCGGGGAGGAGGAGGAGGAGGAGGAGAAGGAGGAGGAGAAAATATACTGCGAGCGGAGAGAGAGAGAACAGCTCCCCCTTCCCTTCTCCAACAGGAAAAACCGGCGGAAACGCGCCCGCACAGAGCACTGCTGGGTAAACTCGCGGGGAGAGAAAGAGAGAAGGGAGGGAGCGAGCGAGCGCAGGCGGGGAGAGAACCGGCCGCGCAGCCTGCCCGCCCCGCCGCCCAGCAACAGCCCCACGGGGCGGGGGCGACCCAGGGCGGCCCTTGCTGGGCTGGGCTGGGCTGGGCCGGGCCGGCGGGAGCCCCACGCGTGTCCGCAGCAGGGCCGTGCGGCCGCCTCACCGGCGGCTGCAGTGACCGGCCCGCGCTGCCGCTGCCCCGCGGCCCGGGCAGGGACGGGGCCCTGCAGCCCCCGCCGCCCCTCCGCGGGACAGCACGGTCAGCGCGCGTCTGTCGCGGCTGGTGTTCACCGTGGGGTGAGGATACTTTCCCGTCCCCGGTGAGATGACAAGCAAGATGTCAGTTTCCCCCTGCCCCGAGACCCCAGGCCTACAGGAAACACATTCGTGTCCCATTAAGAGATTTCTGCAGAAAGAGACCCCAATCCAGACCCACAGAACCAGACCCATCTCTCATATTTTAACACATCATTTACTGACAGAGCTGTCTCAGGCTGCCTTCCCACCCAGAAGAATCCTCCTGCAGAATTTGAATCGCGGAAAAATCTCATTAACCTCACTTGAGCAAGACACATCAGGCGGTTGCACACAGGTGTAAACCTTGGCAGGATTTGTTTCTCATTGAAGTTCTTCATCACACTGATACGGCAAAAATGTTACCTGCTTGCAAGAGGTCGCGTTATGTTTCCTGTGGGAACCAGGGTTTTCCTCTCTCTTCTAATTTAACCACAAAATTACATATACATAGCTATAAGTATCACAGAAACATACTTTTGAAACAAAGCAAACCTGTTGAGCAGAAAGTGTAAGGATAAATTACCATAACAGTTTAATGGCATGCTTCATTTTCACTTCAAGTGTAGATACAAAGAAAGGAAACTCTAGCCTAGACCAGGAAACTTTTTTCTCTGTACAGGAACCTATGGTCAGGAAAAGGCAAATAATTTCAAATGGATCCGGTGCTGTGTCTGCCCGAGTGCATGCACAGGAGTAAGGTCAAGTCTAGAGATGCAGTAGGTTTTGAAAAGTGGATTTCCATAAAGATTTATTATCATTGGCCTGGTTTGCATTACATGCCTTATTTAACTCAGCCTTTTTATGTGTAAGAGAAGCCTTGGTAGGTCAGATCCATTGCCCGTCTGTCCCAGCGTCCATCTCCAGATGTAGCCAGTAGTAAATTCTGAGAGAAGATCACAGGAACACTTTAACCATCCATTAATACTTCCCTGGCTTATTCTTACCAGCTCTGTACAGCTCAGAGGGTTCTTTAGCAGCATTCGGTGTGCTGCATTTAATTTTTTTATTATATTTTCCTTCCATTAGATTGCCTGTTTACTTTGTGAATTCATACATGCTTCTAGCTCTTACGGTGTCCTCTGGCAGGGAGTTCCAAAGCTGAGCTAGCATGTTATCTGGAGACCATCTTTTGCTAGATTAAAAAAAAAAAAACGCCGTGCTGGTTCTTGTTTTGGAAGAGACACCAGTGATTTCCTATCAATTTTCTTCATTTTATTAATTTTTTAGAGACTTTTGGTATGTCATCCCCTCAGTTTTTGCCAGCTACCAAATTCTGGTCTTTTTAGTGATACTGTGAAAGGAACTCATTCCGTATTTGCTCTTCATTGAACCATTTCTGCTTCTAATGCCTTCCTTTTTAAGGTGGGTAAAAGGATTTCCATATCACGTTCATGCTGGGTTCCCCGTGCAGCATCATAGTGATGTACTCATTTCTAGTCCCCTCCTGATCCTTCCTTTCTTCACTTGAGTATGACATACTTGTTGAGTATGACATTTCTGGGGAATATGTGTGTTTTAACTCCAGAATCCCCTTCTGCAATGTTAATACTACCTCAGAGACTGTTGTTGTGTGTTTCTGAATGCTGAAAGGTTTTCAAACCCAGTATATAACAACTTTCTTGTGCCTCTGAAAAGTACAACCCAGCTTTTTTAGAGATGAGGATCTGAGACCTAATATGTATTTTCACCATTCACGTTTTAACCAACACATTGTTTCACCAGACCTCTGATGTGGCTTCACCCCAGTGTTCCCTCTCTGCTTTGAGCTTTTGCTTTATTACAGTGAGTTCAGTTCTTTGGTGTGTTTTAGTATTAATCTAAAGACTGCTAAAGTGCTAGCAACAAGATTGTGAATTCTTAAAAAGTAAGGAATCTTCTAACTTTAGGGAAAAATAGTTTTCATAAAGCAGTAAATGCCACAAGAGAGCTTCCTGCTAGTTCCTAGGGTGATACACCACGCCGCCTCACTTTGCTTTTCCTTCCTACTCAAGTGGAGGGATGAAAGGCTTGCTTTCTTGAGGAAGAAGCCTCTTTGGCTACAGCCAAAACCACTCTGTTCACATGTTCATCATGCTTTTTACCAGCTCAGTGTACTTACCCAGTGTGAAGGTCTAGAGGTCAAAAATCCAAAGTTAAACCACTGGAAAGAAGATGAGCGGTCTGTTTTAACTCTTCCTCATAGTGAAACCAGCAGTCCTGAAGGAGATGGAGTGAGACAGCCATCAAAAATCATAATGAAGGAAAGGCATTTTCACCCCTGTGGATTGTCACTCCACAGAGCACACATGGTGTTTTTAATGACAAACTTCAGTAGAAACATCAAAAAATCTGAGTCCACGGCATCCATTTGGGAACAAAGCAGGAGAAAGCTGGGGCATGTGTGCTGCTTTCCATCACCTCAGACACAGCTGCACCCATTTCTGCTCACTGTGCTGATAGCAGTGAAGGGAACAGAGGAGTTGGAGCTCCCTGAGCAGTTTCAGCATCCCTGAAAGAGGGGTCCTGAGCCTCCCTTTCTCTGGCCATTTATTCCTATTGAATGGCACCGCATCCCTTGTGTGGTATGAGCATTCCTACAGCTGCGTAGTGAGCCAGGACTCATAGTAAATCTAGCCCACAAAAGGAAAATAACTTTTAATGTTAGTATTGATCAGTTCCCTGGGCTGTTTCATCATGTGCCTCCTTGAGCAGTTATGTTAACAAAAGGGAAGCAGAGGGGTCACAGACTAAGTGGAGGGCAGGAAGTGTAACCATAGCATTGCCTCTTGGTTGTGGCTGTGGCTTAAGCCAATTTCAACTCTCAGTGGACCCATAGGGGTAAAACTAGAGAAACTTCCTTCCTTACTGGAAGAGACACCGTGGGAGTAATGGGAACCCAACATTTATGTTGTAGCCACAAAAGAAATTCCTTGCCATCTATTTTTTTTCAAGTTCTTTGAAATTGTCTTTGTTCTATAATTTTCCGCTTTTAATGTGCTGGGGCCCTAATCACTGACCAGAGATGCAGAGGTCATCAACTGCACTAACTTTTTATGAGCTTAATCATCAACAGTATTCAAGGAGATGAGTAAAGAGACAGGAAGTTCTGAATTTTCATTTTGTTCTACTACTGATTCATCCCATAGCCTTGGGGCATCTCATTTCCTGCTTCCACTCCCGTTCTCTGTGTGGAAAATGGGAGTGATGTTGACCTCCTTTATAGCTTGAAGTGTTAGACATGTGCCCCATCATACTCTAGGGAAATGGTTCTCTCCTTGGCTGAAACAATCCCAGAGGGAGGCTCATGCTAGGGTGATAAGTAACAGAGGACAGGGTAGTGAGTGGGGCTGAGTGAGGCTTTGCGTAGTCCAGCTCTCCTGCTGCAAGTGGGATCCCAAGAGCAGAGGGAGGCTAGGAGACTGTTCTCCTCATGCTATTTATTACAACACATACTGGGAGCAGATCACTTACAGAGGGATGCCACACAATCAGCCTCTCTCCAGCTTAGGCTCCTTCCTGCTGCTCTTCCACCAGCCCTATCTCACACCTCCATGTGAGAGCTGCTCTGCATGATCACTGCCAGCACACCCAGGTTCTTTCAATGCTGCATCTTAATGTCATATGGGGTGGACACGTTCCTACAGCTCCAGTTGCCCAGTTGCACCCACACTGCTGCTGGTGACATCCTGCTGCTTCCCACTCCTCAGGATACTGCCCTGCCTCCCAGACTGATGTGTTTCCCTCATTCCAGCACACAGCCAAGGCTCAGGCTGGACAGACCCAAGATGGGGACGCACATGCAGATGTTGATGTAGGTGACACAAGTTGCACAGGGCCAAAAAAGGAGCAGCTTTCCACAGTCCCTGTCCACACCCTGGCTGGCTTCCTCTGTTAGCATTTTGGGGACTGGATTGAAAAGACTCCTGCAACAGAGGGGCTGTCTAAATATAGCAATCCTGCTAGTGCAGGAAGAGTGGCAAAGTGAGTCAGAGCCCTTTCCACAGCTGCTCGGTACCATGCGGGAAGGCACAGTACAGTCAGCACTGTCAGCACTTTGGAGGTGCCCACCTTTCTCCATCCCCTGCCAGGTTCCACATCTGTGCTGTTTTTTCAGCTGTGCTAGTATGGCTTCCCTGTATTGTGGTTTGGTAGCTAGGCTGATCTTAGCAAGAAAAGGATACACCATCTTTATTTTTTTGCAAGCGTCTCATTAGCACCCTGCTTTAAATGAGTGGTGGGCAGTTATGTGAGAGTGGGAATTTCTTAAGTTGTTATTGCACAGGGATTTAGGTACCACAAAATCATGTCCTGAAAGTCATTTTGGGAAGAGTTAACTCAAATGGCACTGCAGCATAGCCTAAGGGGGAAAGTTAACTTTAGTCCTATAATAATTAATATCACACTTGTGCAGTACTGGA
The DNA here is from genome assembly GCF_009819885.2 of Catharus ustulatus. Taxonomy (NCBI): domain Eukaryota; kingdom Metazoa; phylum Chordata; class Aves; order Passeriformes; family Turdidae; genus Catharus; species Catharus ustulatus. Next base: position 94,241,673 of record NC_046222.1, on the reverse strand, counting down.
GCGCCCAGCAGTTCTAACTTCACCCAGATCACAGGTGAACATATGAAAATGTTCTTATGAAAATAACATAATACATAATTTTTATGTAATGTTTCTATGCTGGTTGTGATGAAGAAAGATGGTACCTGGTCCATCTAGAGTCACAGGACATGATAAGCTGATGGCTGAAATGGTATGAAGTTTGCCAGGACAACATGCTTCCAGAGAAATCTGTGAACAAATCTAAACCAGCAGAGCGAAATTCAGAAATTTGCATCACCTAGCTGGGGCATTTTGAATCTGACTCTGAACATGCCCACACAGGATTTGCATCCATGGAGCCATAGCCTCTGTGAGGAGACTGCTTCTGCACAGAAGAAAGGGTGATTTGGTGTTGCCATGTCAGTCTTTCACTGACTCCACATCCCTAACTGATCTACCCAGACTGAAATCACAGTAGTCCAGAATCTTGTACTTCATATCAGACAGTTGTCAGTCCTGCAGCTAGACTTAAACCAGGCAACGATGCACAAACCTGGCATGAAAAATACTGTTGCATGCTTGGGCTAATTGAGAGATCCCATGTATATTTTTGTACCCTGCCCATGCTGTAGGGTTTTAACAAGCTAGCTGTTTCTGGGTCTGCTATCTGTCACACAAAGCACGCAATTACTGAGTGTGACTGGCTGTCACAGGCTATCTCTGCTTGTAGCTAAGCTGGCTTGTAGCTATCTTCCCATGACCCAAGTGTGACACTTATTTCGCCTCTTATACAGGGCCCCGAGCCATATCTGTAGTGGCTATGAGCAACTTTTGCTCCCCATCTGAGTCAGAACTCCTCAAGGAGTGTTGTATCTCCTCACATTTGTCTTGATGTACTTTATCTCACCCAAGGGCACCTGGGGATGCTCACCCAGAGTTTCTGGGATCTGTCTTCAGGAGAAAGACAACCTGCTTATGCCACATTTGTGCCCTAGAATAAGAAAAGTTGCTTTGCCAACATGATGGTGGCTGTGGCTGTGCAGGTATTTACAGGCAGTGCTTCTGCAAGGATGTCCCTGGCCTTCCCCACAAAGCACATGGGCATGTATCCTTTGCTTTTCCTGCTGCTCTTTGGCTCCCATCACTGCATTGTCCTTACAAGAGCCATGTGATCAAACAGACAATTATTGGAAATAACACCTGTTTTCGGATTTTGTTTTATCCAGCTCTGTTGTGCCCACAGTGTGATGAAAGCAGAAAGGCAGTGAGTGTGGAGGTAGCTGCTCTTTCAGAGCCCTTCACCTTATATAAACAGAGTTCAAGTTGAGTCTGCAAGCCTGCCAGGCTCATGAGCAGATCACTGGGGATCACTTTTCAAGAACTTGGGCCTCGTTTTGGCATGACCCTGAACATAGTCTTGATGTGCCATATAATGAGTCAGAAATGCCATGACGATGTGATGCAAATCACTGAACCTTTGTGAACTTATTCTGTCAATTCAAATGTGTTCAGAAAATTCTGAGGGAGTCATTTTGTCACAGAACATCTAAAGGAGAATATACTGAACTCAGCTTAAACTTGGTAAAAAAGACATAAAGCTAGCACAGAAATATTTTTTTATTCTTGGGCTAACTGAATGGAAAGATGATGTTATGTATCTGCATCTGATGCAGTGTAAGCCGATTCAAAAAAGTTTACAGATCTGGTAATAATCAACCTTTAACATGGCCTGAGCTGGTACAAAAGTCATCGTGTCCCCAGGATGAAGCTAATACACTTCTATGAGCAGTGAGCTTCTGCAAGGAATCTGTAAGAGCATAAATTCCTGCAGTGCCCCTGGTCTGAGTATAACTGTCTTTAATTCTGCAAATTTATCCCCATGTTGAACTTCATGCGTTGTGCAAGCTCCCTGTGAATTCATAAATCTTTGAGAATTGTGACTTGGTGAGGTAAATTATACAAGTTGAAATTAAAGTGTAGAGCATGTATTTTAAACAAACATTAAAGCTACTGAAGTCTGTCCTTTGAAAGCTTTTTTCTTCAGTTTCCAAGTCACTTTTTATTTGAATGTTGAAGGGATTTTAAATTTTGTGTTATATTTTACAGTGAGTAGAGTTGTGTTTGGGAAGTAACTTTAAAATGAAGAGTGAATTAGCACAAAAATGCAAAAGAAAGGGGACAAAAAAAAAAGCTTAGCTGAAAATTAACTATCCTTTCAAATGGAAAATTAAAACCCCAGTGCTGTTAAAGGAAATTTAGAACCATGTAACAATTTCCACAATTAATACTCAGGCTTAATTGGTTTAAGTTTCCCTTTCATTTTATACAGCATGAGGTCCACAGAGTCCATAATTTCAAGAAACTCTGGCTTTGTCAGTGAAGCTAACTTAAAATGTTTCCTCTGCTCCCTTCCCTGGTGCCTTGTACCTACCTTCACACCTCCATGGGCAACTGCTATTGCCAGAACAAGGATTTGCAGGGCTAAGCCTACATCAACTGAAAAATAACACTCCCCAGAAAGACTGAATTGGTTCTGATGCCTGGCAGTGGCATCACCAAAAAGGCAAAGATTCACAAGTGAAATGGTGAAATGGCATTGGCAACTTCCTAAGTTACCTCCAACAGCAAAGCCAAGATCTCATGGGGCTGCTGCTGACATGTCAATAGAAACACCAAAGAAAGGTCCGAGGGAAGGGACAAAACCTCTAGGCTGACATCACCTTAGAGGGTGTAATTTGAAAAAAGAGACCTGCTGGTCATAATCAATGACTGAAATTGAAAGGGCTGCTGATTGACACAAGATAATCCTCCAGGTGTTGTTTCCTAAACAAAATGTTGTCATCAAAATACAGTAAAATGTTGAATGTTATGGGGCATTGCTGGGTTTTGATAGAAAGCAAAGTATTTTAGCTACACTTTGGCTTTCAGAGGCATTTTCTGTCTATTTCTAGATCTTGCTAATTTAACAGGCGGCTAGTCTGTATGATTCATTTACCTTCAGTGATCTATCTGGTTTTAATAAGCCAAATATCAGGGCTGCTGTGACACAGCAGTTTGGTAAAGTCCCTTGGTGTAACTGCTAGTGAAGAACTCCTAATCAGTGCAATTACTTTTTCTTCTGAAATGTGGACATTTTAGGGGTCTTCTGAACACTGAATATAGAGGTCTACAGAGAGCTGTTATCTCCAGATAAAACATGTGGGCTTCACCTGTCCATTTGAAGAAGTGAGCACCTCCAGGGTGAACCTTGAGGTTCCTCTCATCACGAAACAAACCATAAGTGGCACAGAGCAGTGGTACCTTAGCAGTGGCCATGAAGAAGTCATGGTTAGTTTGGAGGCTGAAGCCTGTGCTGAAGACATCTCAGGCAGGTATGAATCCCTTGCAGCTGGGCAATGCTTTTTCATGAAATGTCAGTTTTTAAGATTTTCAATACAGTTGTGCATGCTTTGGAAACTCTTTAGCAAATTGAAGTCAAGGGGACAGATATTTAACTGCTGTGAATTAGGATAGCTCTGCTTCTGAAACAGCATGGAAGCTCTAATGACCAACTTCTCCCATTTAAGACTGCTGTTTTTACTATATGCAGTCATCATCAGAGACAAGGATGTTGTTAGGCAGTGATGAATAGGCAATTTGGCCTTGGCTCAGCCATGAAATGGCAAAAGCAGGAAAATTTATACAAAGAAAAGAAAAACAACACATGATTTCCCAACAGCACTTGGAAAAGTTTTTCTGCTGCTTTGGTCATTGTTGTTCCCTCCTCTCACAAGCCCAGCCTGGAGCCGTTATTTGAACTAGGTGTAAATACTTAGGGAGACACGGTGAGATGAAGGCATGCACCACAGGAGGAAGTCCCAGTTCAGAAGACAGCTCAAGGACTAAAGGTGGTAGGATGGCATGCACATGTGCACTTCTGAATAAGGACATTTCCCCAGATCAGATCCTAAGTACTTGGCAAGAGAAAGCTTTGCAGAGCTCCCCAGGACACTGCCAGAGGCACTCAAACCCTGCCTGCAGGTCCCTGCCTGATCAAGTCCTTGATTTCCTCCAGGAAAGAAAGGTTCTCTTTACACTAATGTTGGGATCTAAAAGTCAGCTCACTGAGGGTGAATGTAAGCTCACCAAAATAGTTTTCCCTTGCATATGAATTTTAAAAAGATTGGGGGTAAAAACCTCTGAAGCTAGACTGTTCTTGACCTACATGGAATCACACCACTCCAAGAAGAGGTGGAGGTCATGCATCTCTGGATGCCTGTTCAGCAGAGAAAAAAAAGACCCTGTCTTGCTGTTCACAGGGCTCAGCTGGAAGAAAAAATGTATTTTCATACTATTGAAAAGGCAATACCAAATGAGGGAAGTTAATGAATTTTAAATAAGGGCCACTAACCTCAGCACCAGGTATTTCAAGCATTTTGTTACAGTCACTTTCCTCTCACCACCAAAATAACATAGGACAGAAACACTTGATGATTTTTTGATGATTAAATTTTATGCTGTCAAGGTGTAAAATTATATTTAAATATTAGACTTTTCCCTGCATCCCACAGCAGTTTCCAACATGTTTGCATACTACATTTTACAGGACAGCAGCTAATATCTACCCTTAATAATACTTAAATCTTATATAGTTGTCTGACATCTCTAAGCACTTAAAAATAACCTGAACATATTATTGTCTTTATCAAAGTTCTTAGAAATTTGAGGTCACAAATTCTTGTATACCAGGAATTAATTTGGGATTAGAGGTACCTAATTTGAGATGAACTATTTTCATTCACACTTTGCATGTTATTTTCCTCAACAGTTGACTTTATTTATTCTTTCTCAATCCTTTCTTTTTCTACAATATTAGCATCCCAAAATGACGCAGCTATCTAGAAGTTGTGGCTTCCCTTGAAAAATCCTGAGGCTAAGCATCTTGCCCAGAGATCACTTGCCTGATGAAATCTGGGGCTATACTCCCTTTTCCCAGAGTCCTTGGTACAACATTAGGGTCAAACTCCTAGACTGACTGTCTGAGGCACCCAGGACCACACTGCACCCCAGCATCCTTAGCATCACCACAGTGTGTTAATGCAATCTGGCTTTCCTATGAGGCATCATGCTGCACAGCCAGACCACCTCTGCCAAGTCTGATCACTCTTCTGTCCAGATGCTCTCCAGATGCGTGCCAGACAGTGCAAAAAGGGAAAACAGTTTTATGCTATGTTGCCTCATCATATTTCAAAAGAAAAAACCAAGAGAGGTAGTGTCTTCTTGCTATGCTCTTCAAGCCTTTGGCCCAGCCTAGGGCCTGTCACTGCCAAGGACACACATGACCTCCTTGCTGCTTGTCACTGCAGGCCAAGGATAGTTTATGACTAAGAAAGTTCAATCAACAGTGTGATGAGGTGAAGATCTGCCCTGGTAAGATCCTATTGATGGATGTATGCAAACAAGTCTGCAAAAATTGCAGAGAATGCTCTAAGACATATCCTTACCAAGCCATCTTGTCCACAGCCCTCTTCTGTCCACCCCAGAAACAGTAGCATGGACTGATGAAGTAAGCAGTTCTCTAGACTCCCCTGGACTCTAAAGAGCCCAGCCACACAAGGAGTCTGTAGAGTTGGGTTTAAAGCTCTTGACTTTGCTCCAATCTACTAGATGAAGTCCCATTACTCAAAGTGCCCTTGACCCGTACCTCTAAAATACTCAGTCTTGGAATAAAACAGTAGGATTCCATCCACCCCCTAGATCACTTGTATGAACTTTTTCTGCAGTGCTCTGGGGTTTGCCTGTCCTTTTAGTTGTCTGTTTGTTTAATCCTCTTTGTAAGCAAAGAGACATTAATCAAATTTGACTGCATTTTATGGTGTGTTAAAATTTACTCTAGGCAATAACAGACTTCTGAACAAGTATCAGAGGTGGGAATCATCCTAAATGTTGTAAGATGTCTTCAGTATAGAAGTCAAAACTTGACCTCTTCATTCCTCCCTCTCCTCATAGTAGTCAGCAAAGAAAGAAGGGTAGCTCTTGGCCGTGATTAATCTCATGTGAAATAGGTCCCATGAATCACTTTCTAGAAATGTCTGTTTCTCTGTGTTGACTCTAAAGGGAATCTAGATATACTACTCAGACATAAATAGTTACACTGCAAATGTCCAGAGTTAGATAGGATGAATGCCCTTGTCTGGACTTAATACCTTATGGAAAGACCTTTTTTCTCATCTACTCCCCATATCAGCTGTGCATTTGACTGCTGCTCAGGTGTCTCTGAGTATCTGCTGCAGGAGAGCTAATTTGTTCCTTCACCCAGGAGTGCCAAACAACACTTCATCAGGATGGTTAAGGATAAGGGTAGTGGGATTGGCTGCAAGACAGGAGAGTCAGCAAATAGGATCACAGAACAGTTAATGCTGGGAGGCAGGCGCCTCTGAGAATTGTCTAGTCTGACACCTGGTCAGAGCAGAGTCAGCTAGTGCTGGTTGCTTAGGAATGGGTACAGTCAGATTTTGACTATTTCTAAGGATGGAGACTCCACAGCCTGTCTGAGTGGTCACACTTTTTGTAGACAAATGGAGGAGGGGCAGAGGGCAGTCAACATTGAAATGGTATTTCTTGTATTTCCATTTCTACCAGTTGCCTCTTCTCTTTTAACTGGACACCACTTAGAGTTTGACTTCATCTTCTTTAGTGACCCCACTGAATATTCATACACAAGGGTCAGTTCCCCCTGAGCCTCCTCTTTTCCAAGCTGTACAGCTCTCTCAACAACTCGTCCCTTCATCATCTTCATGGCCCTTCACTGGCTTGCTGCAGCAAGTTCCTGTCTGTGTTGTACTGGGGAGCTGAGAACTGGACTCAGAACCCCTGACATGTCTGTCTACCAGTGCTGAACTGATGGGAATAATCACCTCCCTCAACCTGCTGGTGACCCTCCTCCTAATGCAGCCCAAGGCCTGCTGGCATCATCTTGAGCTATTGCAATAGACAGGGGCAGAGGGCAGCTGCCAACATGACTGTAACTCACTGCCCAGGAATGCCAGAAGCATGTCTTCCAGTTAAAGGGCAGCAGCCTTTAGGCAAGCCAAGTATAGCATGCTAGGGATGATGCTTTACAGAGAGACTGTCTGGGAAGGCAGGTAGGAAGGTTGTGGGGAAAACCACTATTCCAGTACTGGCCTTCCATTGCTAGTGAAACAAGAGCTGTATGGAAGCATGGAATCATTTAGGATTGAAAAGATCAATCACTGTAATTGGGTTGGGTGGGTGATGGGTTGGTGGTAGGGAAGTAGCAGCTGCTCTCCATACAAAAGAAGATTTGCCCTGTTGCTAGCAGGTGGGGTAAAAATAAAAAAGCAGAGAGGTTAATTGTGACGTGAGGAGAAAGGAGTGACCAGACATGAGCAGATATATTCAGGATCTCCAAGGCAGTAAAGGCACTGATATTTATGCAGATGGAATTGCATGTGGTCTTTCTTGCTCCAGAGCCACATTTCCATGTCTTTGCCATGACTGAGGGTGGATGGAGTGTCCTTTTAAACATTCTTTTAAGGATCCTGTTGGAGCTACTTGTATTGGGAGGAGCCATCACTACCCTTGCCTGGACTGTGAAGAACAGATTTACCATGCTGATCCTGAAGGATGTTCTCCACTCTGGCTCTGGAGCTGCATTGTATTGTCCACAGTGCTAGCAAACATTCAGCCTCTCCAAACTAATATCCAAACTAATATAGCACACAAGTAATTTTTTTTATATTTTGGTACAACACTCCAGCAAAACTTGTGAGAAAAGCTGGGTTTGTTATATTATGACCTCCAGGAGGTCATCTAAGCTCTGCTTGAGCCTTTGTTTCTTGTCTGTTCCAGAAAGGCCCTGTGATAAAGAACACATGGTTGGTGAGTAGCACTGGCAGATGAACTGGGGCTGCTGCTCTGCAGTGATCAAACATCTTCCCAACCAGGTGGGCCCTTTATTCCTCCTGATCAAACATCTTCCCAACCAGGTGGGCCCTTTTCTCCTCCCTCTTGGCCCAGCTGGTCTTGGGCCAAAGCACTAGCAGGAAACAGCTCTGTGTTTCCATCTGGTTGGAATGGTGAAATGGCTGTGGGGAGGACCTAGAGAGCACCAAATCTGGCACCAAGACAGAGCCTGGACAGGGAAGAGTGGGGTGGTAGCCCAGCAAAATACCAACTTCATTCTTCTGCACACAGGTTATTTACCAGTGTGTCCTGTTAGCTGTGAGGGGACATTTGTAAAATCTTTAGCCACCTGAATGGGTCACTGAAGAATATTGCCAGGGATTTTTTTTTTCTGGTTTTCCTAGTCCACTGAAAAATGACTCATGTATTAGTGGGGATAACAAGAAGTGCTCACTGAAATAAAAATTGCCAGCATTCAGCAGGGTGGCACCCCTGCTCGGTGCATGCTGTAAAATTCCAGCAGGCAAGGAATGCCACTTGGCTCTTGTTCAAGAACTAGCAGGAAACAACCCCCACTAAGCTGTGATTCAACACCAAGGGAAAAAAAAAACAAAAAAAAAAAACAGGGAGCATGGATGAACACAGGTTAATAAAGCTATGCTGCCCTGTCACATCTGGAAACCCAGGTTGGGGGGGGAAATAATCCAATTAGCTCCAACTGGCCTTACTGTAGTGGCCCTAAATCAGTCCCTAGAGAGCTGTTGAACCACATAACTGCATCCCACAGTGATTGACTACATGCTCTACAACATTTGCCACAGATGGCAGGCACCAGCCAGCAGAGAGAGGTGCCCATTAGCGGAGAGGCAGAATTCAGCTAAAAGTGCCTCCCCCAGCCTCAGAAAACTGGTAATGGCATGCAGCAGTGCTGCTGCCTAGCAGATGCTCCTCCCATGCAAAAGAGGTTGCTGGTCCAAATTAAAAGGAAAACAAAACAAAAGCAGAAACAACAAAAAAAAAAAGAAGAAGAAAGAAAACAGACCCTACAAAATACTGTTTATCCCCCTTATTTCTACCTCTGTGAACTGCAGGCAAAGCGGGAGCTTATAACCTTCCCTTATTCCAGGTGCTAAAGCTTGCTGTGTGCAAAAAAAAAAAAAAGAAAAAACAAACAAAAAAAACACCGTGAGAGCCTGGCTGGATTCTCTCAGTTAGCAGGTGTTGGAAGCCTGCAGGGATCTGCAGGTTAATTAATACTGACTTACCAGGGTTGGGGAGCTTATTAGCCTCCACCCTAAAAACGAGGAAGACAGGAGGAGCCCTCTGGGGGGAAGGTAGGTAATGTTTGTGGGGAGAGAGGCTGAGGCAGAGCCAACACTGGGGAAGAGGCTTTAGGTGGGGCTTATGAATTTGGTTTTTATCCCTTTTCTCTCAATAAAAGCAAAGTTGAGAATAATGTATTTTCACACTTTAAAACAAGTCTTTAGTTTGGGCTGCTGTGCTGAAGCTAAATGGAACTTCCCCTCTCTGTACCCCAGAAGAACCAGGTGAGCGCTTTGGTGTTGCTCACCTTTGCTGCCTCTGGCCCTAAATGAGGAATTTTTAAGGCCTGTAAGGGAGTGGGGGGATATGTTTGACTTGCTGTCAGGATCTGTGAGACCCCATGCTTGACTTGCCAGCTTTGCAGTGCTCACCTGCCTGCATGGATATATGTTGTTTTCCAATGAAATCTAAAATGTCAGGGAAGGTATCACTGGCCAAAGCCCTGTTGATTGTGGAGGAGAGAAGGAGGAATGGAAACAACACAGGAGGTGGATGGGCCAACTGTTTAGCATAGCTACAGCTCCCAGCATCTCTGCAGTTGTTTATAGTGCAAACAACTGGCTGATGGCACCCACTTGCACCTTCTTGCTCAACGATGTCTCTGTCTCCTCTTTCTCCCTCCTCCTCCTTGCCTTTGAGGTGTTGACACCCTGACAAACTCAGCCCTGGCCTCCCCAGGGAGCAGGGGAAGGTTTTCCAGGCAGTGCTGGGTTGTGCCTTCCCTGCTCCTCCCGGCTCTTGCCCACAGCATTCTCTCCGTGGTTCCAAGCACCTGGGGCAGCTTTGGCTGGGAGGCAGGAGGGGCATGTCCCACTCCCAGCACAGGGGCTGTGTGCCATACCACAGCTCTGGTACCCGGGCAGCTATCAGTGGGGAAGGGGGACACGGAGCACCCTGCAATGAGAGTGAACAAGAATGGGCAGAAAACACAGAGGTTTGGTATGGAGGGAAGTGAGAAATAGGGAGTAATCAATTACTTCAGGGCATCACTGAGAAAGAGGTTTAGAAGGGTGGCAGACACAAAACTGATGCCTGTGGATCATGCTTGTTGGGTGTGTGAAAGCCCTTCTCCAGTATATTGGATTCAGACCTTCATCCATGGTGAGTTCTCAAAGCTAATCTGTGTCAAAATATGCCCCTGATGATGGTAACAATTGCCTTGGAAAAAAGTTTTAAAGAGAAGAAGAATATACATGCTACTAGGAGCAGCATGGCTGGTATTCCAGGGAGTACTACTAGGCTCCAGGCTATCACTAGTCCCAGTTCTCAAGCGAAAACTGTTTCATTTGACGTGAGAAATAAAAATGAGCTCGTTCCCATTTCAGAGGGTTTGCTGGGATGCCCCTTTCCCTCCCCCAGCATCTGCAACCAAGATCTAAAAATCATAGAAGCGATGAGGGTGGTGTGCATCGCCCAAGGATAATTCCCAAATTCCTGCCCCCCACACACGCACATCCCACTGAAAGCTGCTGCCTGCAGAGGTTCAATCTCGGGCCACCTAGTGGCACTTCACAGAAATTGGTATTGCAGGCAGCCTTAGGATATGAAATCCTCAAAAAAGGCAGGGGATTCAGCGGCAGCTTAGAGGTCCGACCTTCGTGCTGCTGGCTGGGGCATCCTTTGGGGCGTGGGCCAAATTCTGAGCATCTCGGCAGGAGGCAGCAGGGGGGCAAAGCCCTGCAGCCCCCTCCCCTAAGACCGGGCTTGTCTGGTTCCCTGTGCTCCGGGCTGAAAGCAAAGCCTTGGATGAACAGAAAGCCCTCTCTCCTGCGTAGGGAATGTAGAGGGGAATGTAGGGGTCTTCATGGGGCTCTGAGCAAACGCCTGGGGTGGGGGGGAAGGGTTTATTGTCCAGAGGTAGGGAGGGAAGGGGGAGTGTGTCCGGTGCCACATCCCTGCAGGCACTCCTGGGGGGGAAGTGGAAGTCAGTGAAAAGGAAGTCCAGGCAGCCCCAGGTTATTTTCTAGAGTCATAACGTGCTGTGGGATGGACATCTGAGTCTGAAAGTAGCAGTTTGCATTAGTAAGTTCTGAAACATGTGAAGCAAAATTAAATTCATCATTCTGACTGCTATTCTTTGCATTGTGTCAAAGCTAGTTATTTCATTTCTTCTGCTTTCTTGAGAGGGAAACCCAAATCTGCAGAAATCATAATTAATTCCCCCTAAAATCAGCAGGCTCCCCAAAAGGCAGGTCTTTAAATTTCTTTTGTGTTTAATGTTCCATAGGTAGGAAGCTTTAAACACTGCAAGTACTGGCATCTGAGAAAATGCTAAGAATCTCACAAAGTCATTGCTTGCCAGAGCTAGGAGTTAATAAGAACAACAAATGTCAAAGGTTTACAGTAAAATCATGGATATTCACAGTACCAATACAGGTAACTCTTTTTAATTAGTTTCAGTCTTCTCAAAGCCAAAGTTTTCTTTTTTTTTTTTCCTTTTGTTTGTATGTTTCATTATTGTTGTCTCTGCAGAACACAGCCAAAAATATCAAAAAGCCAACTGAGAGTCTGGTTTAAAGGGCAAAATACATAATATGTAGAAGCAAGGGTATGGCAAGAATGCAATGATTGGACATATCAATCATTTCTATGGCAACAGAGGAGGATATAACAATACTGTAGAACTGAGCAGAGGAGACTGGGCAAAAAGAGTTCATTATTTTACACTATCAATATTTTCATCTACTTGGAGAGACAGATTCACTGAATGCCAAAGACCATATGCAAAATATCCCAAATTATTATTTATAATTCCACATTAACAGTTTACAGAAGCAAAAAATATATTTTATACAATGGCTGTGTCCCTGTTCTTCCAGGGAGTGTTTGTAAATCTATAAGACTATAAACAAAGGATGTGTTTTGTGAGAGTGTATGTAATGCTCTTGGAGTGTGTGATTGCATGTACAGACACGGTGGCTGAACTTTAAATATCCACAAAGCTTTTGCCATTCTGTACCTTTCAGATGAAAATCGTAATTTTTAACACAAAGAGTGATCATTTTAATATTTTTCTCAAGAATGTATTTGTTTCTTCTCCTTTTAGTCACCATGGGTGGGATTTAGCTTGCCTAAATTATAGTGCCTGAATGTGAGATACAGCTTAAACTCCAGTGATAGACAAAGAAGACCAAGCCCATACAGCTAGTGGAGCCTAGCAAGCTACTTTCTTCCTGAGGTTGATCCCAACATTTGGTCAGCCAAATTGCTCTCCAGACTCCACTAACTATATGGTCTAGATCCTTACTGCCTGTACCAAGAGCTTAGACACCTTGTTCTCACTCAGACACTTGGGTTTTAGACACCTGAGGTGCAGCCCAGCTGCCTGCCCTATGATGTCTGACACCTTTTCAGTCCCCTCTGTGTTGTTGTGAAATCCCTGCAGGGCTGGTGCCAGACCTGTGAGAGACTACTGGAGCATCAGCTTGCAACTAAGCAAGATAACCAACAGCAAAAATGGCATTAGAGCTGAGGTGATTGGATCAAGTCCTTCAGAGGGTGGCAGCAGGCAAGGAGTCGGATGTGAAGTCAATGTGGGGAGTCCAGGGAGCGAGTCTGGACCAGCAGGGGATAGGGCAGAGGGCACAGGTACAATTACAGCATAACTTGGGAAGGGCTGGGCACCAGGGCCTGAGCTCACACACAGCCCCTGCACAGGGGGTGCAGGGTACACATCTGTGGGTCCTGTGGGGGCTAGTCAGGGCAATTACTCTAACACCCTAAACTCAGGGTGAGATTAATCTGCACTTTTGATGTTCATAATGGAGATTATCTGCATTTGAGCCTGTTACTCACACTTCCTTTTCAGTAGCTGGAAAAAACAGGAAGTTGTATAATCTATTCTGAAGATCTGCTATCAAAGGGGAGAAATTATTCCCTGAAAATACCTAAATCTTTCCTCTGACCACAGAGGGAATGTCAGTTAGATGGGTTTGCTGTAAAATGGGTCAGAAGCACCCTACTAGATGTACCTCTAAGATCAAGAATGAGCACAGATATGAGTGCTTATGTCATCAGCTATGAAATAAAATGTACATGGATGTAGCCCCACAATGTGGAGCCTTCCTATCCATTTACAGGCATTATCTCGATCATGATATTGGACGTAATATCAACATGAGCTGTTTAGATTAAACACTGATGATGTCACAGAAATGTTTGTTGACTGAGTCCTTAGAGGTTATTCTGTTTCCTGTCTGGAGGACAGAGAAAGTACATACTACCCCTCACTGCTGCTCCCCACGGGTCTATCATTGCTGTTAATTCTCTTTAGCTGTCTCTGCATGGCAAGAACATGTTGAAATATTATTATCTTTAATTTTAGAGCAGGGTCAGGCATGGAGCAAATACCAATTTGCACACAAAACAGAGATGTATATTGGGGTGATAAGCAATAGTCTGTCATCTCTGTTCTTCAGCTCTTCCTCTGCAGGAGAGCACAGACCTCCTCTCATTGCCGAGACAGCTTCCACACCTGACCTTGTAAAAGGCAATACAGTCCCATATTCCTTCTGTCAAATAGGCATTAATTAGTCTTGCACACAGTGGTAACTTTCACAATTCTGACATCTCCCTAACAGAAGTGGAAACAAAAACATGAGCTCCCAAAAAGGTTATCTCTTCTCTTGGAGAAAGCCAGACACAACTGTTTTGAATTAAGGTACAAAACAGCCTCCCACACAAGGCCAGAGATGGTGCTGGAAGTCTCCTGCACACCTATGTATAAACATATACTATAATACAATGTGCTTCACAGAGTAATTCCACTTGGAAAGGACCTGTCTGGGTGCCTTCCATCCATCTGGGCCACCTCTTCACTGGAATGTGGCTCTCTCAGAACATGTTGCTCAGGGCCTTGGACAGCTGATACTGTTATCAGCATCTCCAAGGACAGTGGTTCCCAATAAGAATCAATTCCCCTCCACCACCACAAGGTTTGGCTTTTCTTTTATCTGATTGGGACTGCCTTTGTTGTAACCTCTGCCAGCTGCCTCTTGATTTGATCTTGACCTTCAGTGTAGCTTCTCATATATCCTGCAAGCCAAACTGCTGAGACAAATGTGCAGAGTGCATGGTAGGTGGAAAGCTGGCTGCATTGCTGAGCTTGAAGACTTGTGGTCAGAGGTACAAAGTTCCTGTGGCAGCTGGGTGCTAGTGGCCTCCCCCAGCGGTCAGTGCTGGGGCCAGCACTGTTTAACATCTTTGTAATGAGCACTGCTCTCCCCTCATTCACAGAGTCTGCCATTGAAGGACAGAAGGCAGGCAGGGTGGGCAGGCGTGATTTGTCCTTGCTGAGCCCATGCTGACTGTTCCCAGTTATCAGTCTGTTCTTCATGTGTCCAGTCACAGCTTCCAGAAGATATGTTCATAATCTTTCCAGGTTAGGCCAACCAGCCTGCAGTTCCTTGGATCCTTTTACATACTTCAGATGTGACATTTGCATTTTGCCAGTCTTTAGAAGTCTTCCCTGATGACCACAGCCTTCCAAAGATGGCAGAAATCCACAGCTGTCTCTCTCAGCACCCTGGATTCATCCTGAGTCCCATGGACTTCAGTCCCATCTGTCTGCAGGCTACGTACATCTTACAATAATGAAGCACAGCCACTGACAATTTGATGTTCTGTAGTCAGTGCCTGGAAGTGCAATCTTTTAGCTGTGTTTTTCTAGAGAACGTTTCATGTGTTTAGTTTTGGCAGGGAGATTAAACAGGAAACCTTTCTGGTCTCCATGCCCCACTGCTTTGCAACCGAAAGTGGCACTGTCTGCAGAGAGATACAAGTCAAGCTTTTCTTTCCTAAAAAGACTTGCAAACACCATCCACCCCACCCTTAGAAACTCTGCAGTCCTTAAAGGAAACTTTAAATCCTCCCTCATAAATGTCTCCAAAACCAACACAACACTCCTTGGAGAATCAGGAACTGAAAAGCAGGGCTGAAAGTTTTGCTGGGTTTTTTCTTCCTTCACTCTTTCTGTTACTGTAAATAATGTACTTGTTGTATCGAATCCTGCTTCTTTCTCAGCAGCAAAGGGTAGGATGTCTGGAGGCCAAACTGGCTGGGGCTTCCACATCTGAGGGCACTGAATGGATCCCTTCACAGCTGAGCTATGGAAGCAGCTTTCCTACCTTTTTTTTCATAAGGCAGACATCTAAAACAGGTCAGATGTTTCTCACAGTTGCTTTTAGTTGAGATGGATGCTGCCTGGAATGCATGTTAAAAAGTGGCACAGGTATCTAAAAGTGTGTTTCTGGCCCCTATAGTGGCCCTCCAACTAAACTCTGAGTCACCAGAGGAGGCCTGGTAGAGCTACTATATCTTTGGACATATTTAAACAAATCTGGAGGGAAGCAAATTCTAATTCTTCCCTGAAAGCACCAAGCCATCAGTACCAAAACTAAAACCAAGATGTTAGCCTGACTACCTCAGATAATTTTGAAGACAATTATGATTTCTTAGAAGCTGCAAATTTGCAAAAAGGTTTTGTGTGAAAATATGTTTTTGTGCTAGCTATGTCCTTATGCTGTCAGAACATTTCACTGTACACTAGAAGTTCTCTTTCACTGGCTTGCATATGGTGATTTAGCTAGAAAATAAAAACTGTGAGTGCCTGTATCTCCATAGACTTAGGATAGGAGAGAAGACAGTAAGGAATCCAAGCCCTTGCTCTCAACAAACATGTTCAGAAGTTGAATGCAGGGATTAGCCTAGATACTCCCTACAACGTTGCATCAACGTCATGTTTGCATAGTTACTCCCAGTCCCAAAACAAACAGTAAGGAAATAGTGAATCAGACCACAGAGGTTTCCAGAAACCTGAGCAGACAGACTGACTGAGGTGCTTGTGCAATGAATAAAAGACTGTCACTTCTCCCCAGCCAAACTCACTCTGGAGTAATTTACTCAGTGTTGCATGAAGCACCTGTAGTTTCAACATGAGGACTTCTATTATTCTGCTGTAGGCTTGAAGTTGAAAAAACATTCTCTCATCTGAACACAGAATACATTCAAGGAGGGCTTTTGCTTCAGGACAGATAATTCCACGATTAACTGAAACCTGCGCTTTCTCAGCTGAGCCATGTCTGCATTCCTAATTCATTGTAGGTTGAACTCTGTTATCCTGATTTGGGTTGTCTGTTATAAATAAGATTTCCTCAGAGAAGGCACTGATAAAAGATGCAGGCCTAGAACCAGCTATACTAGACAGTGACGTGTTTAAATTGAATTAACAAGTATTTTGAGGTGAATTAAAATTTCTTTAAATCATAATATGCAAAAATATAAAAAGATATGTGAAAATATTAAAGCCAGAAACAGAAACATAAATATTTTTCATTTCATGAAATTGCTTAAGATATCCTTGGTTTTACTTCATGGCTTTTAATCAGCTGTTG
This sequence comes from Catharus ustulatus, assembly GCF_009819885.2. NCBI lineage: Eukaryota > Metazoa > Chordata > Aves > Passeriformes > Turdidae > Catharus > Catharus ustulatus. Next base: position 94,225,093 of record NC_046222.1, on the reverse strand, counting down.
TCAGAAGGCTATAATCTGTGGAGCCCCAACTTTTCATTTACATATTTATTCTCTAGTGGATCAAACACAACAGATTCAGCAGCTCCCATTTTTCCACATAAGTTAAATCTAGAGAAAGTAAAAGCAACCGTAATCTGTATCTTTCAGGTATGAAACACTTCCTCTGAAATTAAAAAGAAAACAGAAAACAAACAGAAAGAACTCCCTTTATCTCTATGCCGAGATAAATCTATCTGTGAAGGTAACACGCGTAATGAGAGAGGAAAAGGTGCCAGTAGACAGGTGTGACCTGGCTTTCATTAGCCATATCTTTATCTAACTGGGTGGAGACACAAGAGAAACAGAATCTTTCCATTTAGCTGTGTCATTATGGGGTGAGGCACCCTGGCTTTGGTGCACTGAAACTCTGACAGTGGGTACAGTCATGCTCTCCCACTCCAGTTGCTACATCTCTTTCCCAGCCTCTCCAAAGTCACCGCTTTCCCCAGCTTTTCTCATCACTGGAAAGTGGTTATGTGTCCCAAAAGCACATGTCTATATCCTTCCAACATAGCAGCCCCTTAGTGGTACCACAATTCATGGCTCCCATTTTTCCCCTTGTCCCATTTGGTCCTCTGAGGGTCTGGGCAGTTCAATTCAACAGGGAAAATGCAGGTCTCGGATATGGATTTGCTACACCCACTGGCTGCAGGACAATTTGCACCTACAGTACTAAATGATGATTTGCTGAAAGGAATTTAACAAGACAGCTGGTCATGTAATATACAGCCCTGGCCGTGACAGAAAATATGCCCACTGATAGTTTCAGAAAGAGAAAATTTGCTTATAGCTCTTTTCAAGGGGCAAATAAAGAATTTAGGTGCACTGCAAGTAAAACCATATAATTTCATTAACTGCAACTCTGAGATAGCATAATGGTTTTTCTATTGGTGATTAGAAGCTATTCTGCAAACGCTTCATTAATTAAGCATAAATTACCTACAGAAATGCAAAGAAAGAAAGACAATGATGTGCAAGTCACCAGTTGTGAGGAGGAAAGCTTTAGTCCTGCAGCCAAAAAGCATGTTGCTTACTGCTCAGCATGAACTGAGAGTCAAATCCAATAGCTTGCAGACATCAAATATTTTGCAAACATCAAATAAAATATCTCACAAAGAAAACATAGTTTGAATATTGTTCCAAAATATTTAGGTAATACTTTGAAATGTTTCTATTAAAAGACAACTGGGAGTTTTCACTAGTTCAAATGGGTAGCTCCAGCATAAGTATTCTTTTTCTCTGTTTCTACCAAGACAGTACAAAAATTCTAACACTTAATATGTTTAGCAAAGCTAATGCTGTAGCTGGAAGCAGCACAAAGGACATAAGGCTTCACTGTGCTATACAGGGGTTGAAATTGGCAAGTGTATTTCACTAGCCTGGTTTTCTAAGAGAGTCACAGAGAAGAAACAAGAGAGACACTTATTGCAGGAGGTTCTCCCTCTCTGAATGAAGACTTGCTCCCCGTGGAGTACTTTGTGGTGTCAGGGTGAGACCTCACACAGGGGGACATCCATCCCCAACTGGGGTGACTGCCAGAGTGCTGGGGAGGATGCACAGCCTGGTGCAGACACATTTACTGAAATATAGCCTGGCTTGTTGGGTCAGGACCAGCAGCTCAGGACAGCTTTCTGTGTTGCTGGTGGTCACAGCTGGGTTTACCCATACCTGTGACCATTTCTTGACATCTCTTCCCACCACTCCCTTAGCGCACCTAACCTGCTGCAAATGCGTTTTTATGAATCACTTCCTGGAGCTTTCAGGTGTCACAGAACGGTCACAGTAACAGAAATCAGAACCATATAACTCACATCAGTTTACCTTCATCAGCCCAACAGAGCTGAGACCTATCCCAAACCCTCCTGCATTTCACAGTCCTGGGGTGAGATGGGCAAAGTGGGGCTAGCACTCAGGACACAGCTTGCTGCCTGTGTTTGTGTCTAAGCGGCCTACTGCAGTGAGAGCTCCTGTACTGACTTTAATGGCACTGTAGGAGATGTGAGCTAACTCTAAACCCCAGATTGCAGCTCTGCAGGGCAGCTTCTCACGTCCCCCCTCCCCACCCCTCCTTAAGAATCTCCCCCCACAGCTGATAGTAAGGATCAGTGCCTCTGCTGGCACTCAGGAGGGATTTTCAATAACCTGGAACACATCTTGATTTTTCTATGTATAAATACTGGATGCAGCAACATGATTAATGGCATTGTCTCCTGTCATGAACCAGGGAAGTTTGATCCAGAGCCAGTGCTGGGAGGCAAGGGGAGATGAAGCTTAGGCAAGAGTAAAGGTGTTTATGACTCCTTCTCCCCTAAGCTTGCAGGTCTGACCACACACTACTCAGGTCTCTTTTTTTAGGCTTTGCAAATCATGTTAGCCCAGCCCAGTGTCAGTGGTTGGAGGTGGTGGTACAGATATTACAAAGATATTACAGAAAGGCACTACAGAGAAAAACTCTCAGGAAAACTTAGTCCAAAGTGAACTTTTGATGATGTTTTTCTAACATAGATCACATCTGATCCCATAGAAGAGAAAGAGCATGTCACAGCAATTGCCTTGAGACAGACTGTCACACTAAGGACTGCCCTTCCCAGACTAGCAATGTGGCATGCCCTCTGGTGAGAAACTGGTGGAATAAAACAGAAAAATTCCCAGATTTCATAGCCCTCCTGGATTCACTTGCCTTTATGTGTCTGCCATGCCAGGGCAATGGCTCCCAGCCCTAAAAGTGGCTTGGCCTGGCCTAAAGCTTCTTCCTTGGCCACACTGCTCACTGGTGGTGTGGGGGAAGCTGGAATACAACGTGATAAAACTTGTTTGCTGGAGTTGCCAAAGGTGAGTCTGTTTTGCTTCCTTGTTTGCAGCACCTTGACAAGGTCAGGTGGAAGCATCTGGCAATGAGTGACTCACTCAAGGCTGCCTTGTGAGTCAGCAGTCCAGGCTGGCAGGGCTCAGGAATGCTGATAGCTGGGTCTCCTGCTTTCCCTGTGGTTGCCCTAGCAAAGCTCTCATGGGTGAGTGCAGAATGGAAATATCTCCCATAATGAGGATTTCCCACTGCAATTCTTGGCAAAGCTGAATTGCTGCAGATTTACGAGCTTCCATTCAGATCTTCTCTAATTCCTCTTTTGAAACTCCATTACCTCCATCTGTGTTGCCTTTTGCGTCAATCAGCCATTTTTACTTGATGGGCTGTTTTTGTGTTTGTTTTATTTCTTGCAAACTCTGATAGAATTTCGCCAGCTGAATTTTGTAGACTCCTTCATTATTCACATCTTGTGTGCAAACAAATGCAGCCTGCACAAGGAAAAAATACAAATCAGCATAATTCTGTTTTTCTAAGAAAGCAGAGAAGTTCTGATTTCTACCTAAATCAAAGCAGTTTCATTGTTAAAAAAAGTATTAACTAACAAAATTGACAGTACTACAGCAGAAGGATTCAGAAAAATTGCCCAGAAATTTTCTTCCAGCCTCAGAAGTAACTATTTTTCAGCTTTCCTTTCAATGGTGTTCAGTGGCTGTGGGTCAAATTCAGTCTGATGTTGAAGAGTGGCCAAATTTAAACCTTACAATTTTTTCCCCCATAATTAAGGGGGAATAGGGTCTTTGCTCACAGGTTTGCAGGGCTTGTCAACAGAGCTTTAAACTAGACTTGAAGGGGGAGGGGGATAATGCCAGGCCTGCCTGTGACAAGCTGTGAGATGACACACCAAGGTTAGAGGGATGGAGTGCTAGCAAGGGGCTCTGAGCAAGTCCTACAGCTGGGTCATGGCAATCCCTGGGATCAATACAGGCGGGGGGACAAGGGCTTGAGAGCAACCCTGCAGAGCAGGACTGTGGGTGCTGGTGAGTGACAGGCTGGACACGACCCAGCAATGTGCACTCACAACCCAGAAAGCCAGACGTGTCCTGGGATGCATCCAAAGCAGAGTGGGCAGCACCTCAGTGGGTGAGGGAGGGAATTCTGCCTCTCTGCTCTGGTGAGACCCCACCAGGAGTGCTGCACCCAGCTCTGGGGTCCCCAGCACAGGAAGGACATGGACCTGTTGGAACAAGTCCAGACAAGAGGCACCAAGATGATCAGAGGGATGGAGCACCTCTCCTGTGAAGAAATTATGAGAGAGTTGCGGTTGTGCTGGCTGGAGAAGAAAAAGCTTCGATGAGACCTTATTACAACCTCTCAGTACTTAAAGGGGGTGTACAAGAAAGATAGAGACAAATCTTTTAACTTGTTGCACAGGACAAGAGGTCATGATTTTAAAATAAAATAAGGTACATTTAGACTAGATTTAAGGAAGAAAATTTTTACAATGAAGGTGCTGAAACCTTGGAACAGAGATGAAGCAGATGCCCTGTCATTGGAAATATTCATGGTCAAGTTGGATGGGGCTTTGGGCAACCTGATCTAGTTTAAGGTGTCCCTTCTCATTGCAGGGGGTTAGACTATAAAACCTTTAAAGATCTCTTCCAACTTAAACTATTCTGTGATTCTACAATTCTATTAGTACTCCTGAAGGTCATGTTCCCTCCAGAGTAATCAATGACAGTTTGCAGAGGGACAGTGAGTAATAATTTTGTCTTTACAGATCATGTGGTATGGGCAAGATGGATGAATATGTGTGTAGGCAGACATCCTCACAAAAGAGCACCAGCCAGGACCACTCTCAGTCTGTAGGGCTGGAAGAGATGGAATTTAGCCCATGCCTGTTGTATTCAACCATCTTAACTTCTTAAGTACAGTATATACTGGGAAGAGAGCCTTATTTGTGCTAGCTGCTAAATCCCTTGGAATAGCATTAGTCACCGTGGCCAAACCCTCGGGCCAGCACCTTTCAACAAATGAGGTGTGTTGATCACCAGGGGCCAGAAGCTGGGAGAGTCCCTGTCACTAATTAATTAATAGAGGATGAGGGGGAATTCCAGGAAATACTAGTCTCTACTGTGCACTGGGCTAGGATGTTATACAGTGCACAGGGCTTGTACTCATCCCATCCTTAGAGGTTAGTGCCTTCTCTGTACCAGCTCAATTGCTTGCACCATTTGAGGAGTAAATTGGATCATTTCACTGAGCAGCACTGATGACAATAAACACATGTGATAGCACACCCAAGAGGACAGTGACCTGAAGTGTGATGGTGCAGGTAAGGGCTGAAGCAGAGGGGTAAATTTCACAGGGTCAGTCAAATATTGTACTTTCCTTAAAAAAAATCTTTATTGAGTTACTGCCTATTTTCAGAACATGAAGGATTTGGATCATTCATCTGGCAAATTATGTATTTGTTTATTTATGAGAGATGGTGACATCTAGAATAAAAGAAAAAATATTATGTGGTCACATTTGAATTACTGTTGTCTGTTAATACGACTTTTCTGAAAGGTTTTTTGTCATCAAACTTCACACTGTACAAATATCCTTGGTCATTTTAGATTGTGTGGAAGTTTTAACTTTGGATTGTGTCCGCTTTAAACCCCTTTGACAAAGAATTTTTTTTTTTCAATTCACAGCAGAAAATTCTGATCACAAAAGTCCCATTTCAGAATCTTTTAGCCAGTTTTGACCATGAATTGTTGAAGGGGATTTCTTTCAAAGCAGAGCAAAAGATGTAATAGAGTTTTTGTCATGTGTTCTAATAGAAAATATTACTTATGATAACTGTCTGGAAAAACAATGTCATTTAATGGTCATGGGCGTCAGCATCAGATGATGACCTGTTCCCCATTATACAAGCTTTTGTCAGCTCTTGTCTAGACCAAAGCAATGTCACACATATGAGTGAGAAGTCATGAGCTCTTAGGAAATTCCAGCAAGTGCAGAAGGCTGCAATATTTCTTCTTACCTGCAGAGATTAGAACTGGTACCCTCTTAGTGTTTTCCTGCAATGCTGACTCCAGCCCAAGTCTCTTGTCTCCAAAGCACTCAGTGGGCTGGGACCCAAATTCATCTGAAGTTCCTGTGTGAAGACTGTGACGTCCAGCTTTGCTCCTCACTTGGCAGAGAACTTCCCATAATGGCATAGCCCATTTTAGGGGCAATGAGCTCCCTTACAAACTGTGAACGTTACAAGCCTTCTTTTGTGTCAAGTGAAAGATCTCTGCTTTAAGCCTCACTTTTTTCTACTTTTTTTTTCATGGCTCTCAATAAAGTACACTACCTGCAATGTTAAGGTGTGGTGACAAAGCCTTTTTCACATATGTTCCTGCATATGTCAATGCAGCTGTTACCAAAAGCACCAGCAAAGGTAACCACTTACACTCTGAAAATGGTTTAGCATAGGAAGGAGAAACCATTCAGGGATGTTAAAACAATTTTAGATTGTTTCCTAAAAGGGAAGTGTTCTTTTCTCTTTTTAAAATCTGGGTATTTGGCCCAGTCCTATGGAGACTCACAAGTCCTCATATTAACCCTACTATTAAAGGGGAATGAGGAGTTCTGATATTTGATCATAGAGTCATTAGGGCCTTGTATTTTTGAATTAATTTCCCCTACTCAAAGCTATAGCATCATGTTCTATAGGTGGGCATTCAGTACTGGAGCAAATGAACATAAGTCAGCAAAATTTTTTTTAATTTAAAAAAAAAATATTCCTGCTCCTTGATTTTGTGTTTGTACTGTGTATTTTCCCTCCACGTCTCAAAAGACAAGCACTGACTGGAGCCATGGATATAGCAGAAGATACTGTTCCTAGGATGGGGATTCCTCTGCACCAGTTACTTTAATCAGCCAGCTTGAGACAGATATACATCTATATATGCATTGCTAAGGGACAAGCAGAGCAAAAAAAGCCATAAATCTTTACATTTCAAGAACTCCAAAGCCTTGAGCAAGCAAAATGACAGTCAAGAGACATTCCCTTCAAACAATATTTGAGCTATGACCACCATGCAGAAAGATGTATTTCATAATAACAAATATAAACAGCGATATAAAAGGCAGATAGGAATGTGCAGAAGCGCAACAGAAATGTTTTCTCCAGAGGTAGTTCTGTCCTCAAATTGTTATGATCTCAGCTGTACAACCTGTGTTTCACAACATGTAATATTTCATGACCAAAAGGGGATAAATTTTATCCCTTCTATACCTACATTGGAAAGGAAGTAAACATCCTGCCATCATTAAGCAGCTTAGTAAAGCTTGGTTTCTGTGGATGAAGAAGCATTGGCAGGAGATGTCATTACATGTCAGGCTCAAGTTTGCCAGTCTTACACCACGGTTACTGCACAGGGCTAATCTCCTCCGGCACAGCAGGGGTTACCAGACTTCTTCACTACTTAGCACACAAACAGCCTGAGACTAAAGAAACCAGTTGAGGAATAAATACCCTGGCAGAAAGATACTGAAGGTCAAATTGTGAGCCTAGTCTATAGCTCTGTTGTATTTGGATATCAAAGCAGATAGCTGAAGTATGCATGAGTGTGCATTCATTCACTAATAAGGGGTTACTGTAGTACATTTTCTCCTGATCCCTTTTTTCTCCTCAGCCCAGTGCTTTTACCCACAGTGAGGTCCCCGGAAAGGTTCCTGCTGTAGAATGATGAAGTTGCACTTAGATAATGGTGACAAGGGTTTTCAAAGAACTCGGTTTCTATGTGGGCTCATACATGAAACAATCCAAATTTTGCTGAGATTTCGCTTGGAAACACTGCTAAACCCAACCTCTAAGAGCTGTTGGATACTAAGAAAAGGAGAACTATAAGGGCCTGATTAAAAACCCATGGCAAGTCCCAGTTGTTTCAGAATATCAGAAGCTGGTGTAAGCACTGTGACTAAAAGCTACATTGCATTGGCTTTTCAAGGTGACTGCCAGCACCACTGATGTGGCAAACACTGAAACTGGCCACAGCCTGGGTATTTTATCCTCTCTGTTTCAGAGGCATGTCAACCATTGCTTTTGGAGAGATGCACAAGTAGGTTGTTCTTCCCCAAGCTACACAGCTTGTGGTTAAACCACACTAAGCTGAAAATGTAAAAATCTAAAAAGATTGCAAAATGCTTTTCACTGTCACACGTAGAATCAGCAGCAATATTTATGAGGGCTGAACAGAAAAAATCCAGTGTTGTGTGTGCTGATTATTTCTGTCCTTGAGCAGAAGTTCCCAGGTCCTTATGCTTCAGGCATTTCTGCTAGAGCTGAGAGCAAGTCTTCTACATCTGTGTCAAGCTGCAGAAGCTACTTTAAGAGCTCAGGCAGACTTTCCTGGTTTTAACCAAACCTGGATATTGTCCCTAATAGACAACATCACCTCTCTATTTATCCAGGTATTTTTAATTTATTAGAAGCAGTCACTACATTATTAGGTATTTTGTAATTAAAACAGGCAAAAGAACAGGATTAACTGGCAGAACATGAGCAGCTACCTATCCAACAAAAACAAACAAGACAAAATACCACACTTAATAATATTACTAACAATGAAAAATTACTTTAGTTTTAACATGCACATCTTACTTCCCAACTGTTTATGAAAGAGTTAAGGGTTTTTACCATGCGTTAATAGTTAACAAATTTGGTTTCAGGAAACTGAAAACGCTTTGTCATACACATGCTCAAATTGTCTTAATTTATTTCAACCTAGCAGACAGTGAATGCTAACTCCTTTGTTATTAATATGTTCATCCCATCCCTTATTTGAGGTTCTTCCTCAATCCTTTGACTCCTCCCTGAAGGTGGTAATCTACTTTTTAAGAGTCATGTCTTACTGCATTCATTTTTGCAGGAGGAAGAAGAAAACAGAATCAGTCAAACCTGCCCAGAGTAACAATAAGCTTTGTAACTCTTTATTAAATCTCATTTTTGGAGTAGAATTTGACCCAAAGAAAGTTAGCATTTGAATAATCATTAATCACAGTATTTAAAAGAAACCACTTGGGTTATTTTATATAGTTCTAAAACTATGATAAATTATTCACCTGAAGTAAGAACTGTAGATGCTGCTTTGTGTTTTGCCTGTTAAAATATGACATTGCTCTGACCATCACTTGTACTCTTTTAACCCATCTAAGGAGGTGATGTACAAGGAATAACACTATAAAACTTTGCCAATGGCTTCTAGTGTGTTCAAACGCAATGTTTCAGTGTTTTGACTGACCGTGGTAGCCTGTTAAGAGGATTTGCTCAGGAGAGCCCTTACTGGAGGTTCTTGTTAATTCCCAGCCAGGCTTCAGCAGCCTGCATGAAAAGAGATTTCATCTTGATATGATTTTCTTGTGCTAACCTGCTCGTGTGCCAGGAACTGTTAATGAAGGAGGCCAGCTGAAGGAAGCCACAAGATGAAACAGCAGAGAGCGGGGTGGGGGAAAGTAATTTGGATGACAAGGTGTGGTTGAGGGTTTCAGAGATGGAAGATTCCTTCAGAAAAAGTGGGGTGAATATGCCCCTTTACTGAGGCCTCCAATTAAAATTGAAATGAAAGAACCCATGAGAGTGAGCCAAAGATCAGAGAAGAAAGACTTGTGACTATTCACTCCACCTGCAAGGTGGTCCCTTATTTGTTCAGCTGCTGGAATGCCATGCCACAGTAAGGCAGGCTTTACATATTATTCACGTATTCTTTCTTGGTCACACCACATTCTACACAGTAGCCATACCTGTGACAGTGACCTGCCATTAAGATGCAAGCTCTAGAAAAATGTTCTGTACTTTCTAGAATTTGTAAAGAAATGACTGTGCGTAGCTTAATACAAAACTTATTGCAATTCATGCAGAGATTTCTTAACTAATTGCATCCTTAGGTACACTAATACCTATAAATGGTGTGAGTGATAAAATAATCCCAGGGTAACTTCTACAGACAAAATGTTTGACATCTGTTTTGTAGCTAAGAAAATTGGAAAAAGACAAGATGACAGCTGAAGAAGTATGAAAAAGTATGTCATAAGATTGTCTGATACCATTCATATAGATCATTTGACTGTGATGGCAAATTAAATCATGCTGTTTTCCAAGAGTCACTCATAGTCAAAATTGTGTATCTTCTAAAACAAAAGCTTTGTGCATTCCTAACAATATGTTAGCATCTCTTTCAATTATGAAAACCATTAAAGATTTGATTTTAAAATATTTTTCCCTGTGGCCATTAAGGCTTTGAATTATGGAAAACATCTCTGATCCTAACTTACTGTTGCACAGTTGAATGGGGAATAATCCATTGTCTTCTTGATAATTTTCAAGACAGCAGTGAAAATACATTATAAATATTTGAAAAAATTTTGGCAAATTGCAGAAACATCATAGACTCTTGTTAAATACTGTTACTGTCTAGAATCAGATTCAAGAGAAAACTAATTTTAAATACTCTAGTTTAATGATGGTTTTAGGGTTTTTAATTTTAAACAGTTATAAATTTTTTATTAAAAATAATCCAAAGATAAATCGAAAATATTAAAACAGATAAGAAATCTCTGTGGTTTTTTTATCTGAAGGCAACTAGGATGGCACATGAGAGAAAAAGATCCAAGGTACATTCTCTAAAATGCCTCTTAAATGCCTCTTAAATTTTGTCTAAATTTCCCCCTGTGATTCTGTCTTCCCTGATAGCTGCACTAGCAATGGCTGCAGTAGCAATGAGGTTGCCAGACTGGAGTCACTGTTTATTAAAATTGGTTCCACATTTGAGAGTTCAATATTCAGCAGAAATGTCAGTCAAAAGTAAAGGGCAGAACCCTTCTCCCTTCTTTGAAGTGCTCTCCATGCTCTCTGTGCTTTTCAGGTAGACTCCTGCTTAGTTACTAAGCAACCACATCCTGCACCTCTAACTCACACATTTTGATCTTACCAGAGGATTTTCTTTGGCAAAGTTTACATTGAATCAATTGTAGTTCTGCACTTCAAGCCTAAAATGTGCTTGTTATAAAATCATTAATTAAATGCTTCAGTGAATAATTGTAGGTCTGCAGATCATCTCATTTATGACTATTGTAATCCACACTGAAATTTTCAGTTGGGAATGTATTTCTACAATAAATCTAGAAAAGTCAATTTAAGCCCCATGTGTCTTTGGCCTGTATTGATACCATATGTAAAAATTAACAAGCTGAGTGTGAATGCTTATCATCCCACTGACGATAATTTTGCCTAGGTTTGCTTTGTTTTATCCTCAAGGATCATAACATTTTGTTTGAATAAGTAATCAAAACAAAGTCAATAGAAAATTCTCAACCTCCTTTTGGAAATGCAACATTTGAATTCAATGTTTGCCTCCCATGAGTAAGTCACATGGGCATTCTCACAGAGAAGTATTATGCTAGTAAAGCTCACATGATCGCATATTCATAGAAAACAAATATGAAAGGATTACAACCACAGTTAAATGGAAGTTCCCTTTTGAATGCAAATTAATATTTAGCTGAGTGTTCACTCAGCTCTAGTCCTTGCTCATGAAAGCTCCAACCAGAGGGCCAGTCCCAGGTTACAAATAGCACCACAGTCAAAATAAGAAGTTTGCCCAGGTGGAAATGTTTTATGTAAGCCATCTGAGGAGCACTTAGCAGTAAGGAAAGTATTTGTAAGGGTCAGAAATGATGGAATGTAGTTCAAGATCAGGATCACAAATCAGGACCATAAATTAAGGATGTTGATCAGCCCAGACCCCCTCCATGGGCTGATCACAATCCAACCACCTCAGAGCATGTCAGTGCTCATGTCAGTGCAAAGCCATGGGGCCAGCGTATAAACACACAAGCTCCTCAAAGAGGAATTTCAAATCCAATTTTTCACAAAGGTTGATTTTGTAATATAACAAAATCAAAACAGAGAATATCAATGGGTATAGCAGACACTGTCCTAAACCATATCAGTCTAATCTAATGTGTTTAACTGGGAAAAAGAAACCCTCTCTCATTCTACCAAAGCAATTGTTCCCAACCTTTATCAGCCATGTGTTTGCTGCTAGCTTCAGATCCAACACAATCTGTGTGGGCATACAGTATGTGTATCTAGTCTAGCTGTAGCAACTGGCCAAGTAAAAGATTTCTCTTTATAAAGTTTGCTTTTATATCTGTACACTGCTGCAGCCAGAGCAACACTACTGCCATTGACATAAATGAACGTTCCACTTATTTGAACAAAAGCCAAGCACAGACAAGTTACAAATGCTTCAGATGCAATTAAGAAAGAGACCGTGCAGCAATCATGGAATAAATCAGGTGGCCAGGGATGTCTAATTTACCTCCCTGATCAAAAGGGGTCCTGGTGGATCTGAACAGTTCGGATGGGTCATGGTACTTCAGGTTTCATTGTTCCTACAGTGGTTAGGCTCATTAAGTCTGTTAGGGTGTTTTTTCTCTCTCTGTAATCTATTGGTAATCCGAGATAAAATATTATACAAAAATGTCAGTTATGTAACTATAAGCAAAGCATAAATCACACAATCTCCTACTATGTTTTCTAGTCTGAAGGATAAAACACGAATTGTAAAAACATAATAGGAATACAGAACTGTATGTAGTTTTAGTCATATCATCCCTGACAGTACATGCATATAATGTTTCTCTGATGTACCATTTGGCCGAAGACATTCAAAAGGCGAGAAGATAAAACTACATCACTCATGTAACATATGCTTTACCCTCAAAAATTACTGAGGCAGGATTTGTATTTGTTACAGTAAAATTCAGTTTCAGAGGAACAGCTAACAGTTAACTACATTGTCATTTAATTATGTCAAACACTATGCTGAATCTTTCAACAAGTACTTTCAAGAAAATTGTTGGTTAATGTAGCTATTTTAGTGAAACATTTTCACCTTCTGTTTTAATTAATAAAAAAAAAAAAGAAAGCACCTTTTTTCACAGTGAAGTCTGTATTTATTTTCGTGGAGGAGGGTGAAGTTTTTCTCTCTTTTCAAAACTTTTGTAGTTGGATTTTACTGTGAACACATTTGAAAGCTGCCCTTAATGCCATTCTGTTCTTCAGAACTGATTCACACTGTAAACATTCCTGACACACAAATGAAATCAAGGGTCTTTTGCATGATGTCTGCTAACCAGGCACAGGAGCCAATGTAAGAGCTGCTGTTTCAAGCCTCTGAGATAGATGGGGCTTTTCTGTATGACTCACCACTGCTTTTTTTTTCTGTACAAATTACTCTAACATGCAAACATAGCATCACTATTTCAGAGTTTATAGCACAGCTGTTAGTAATAAATTGTCCTATTAAACAGAAAGTTAACTCCAGTATGTTTTCAAAATGTAGAAAAGAAAACAAAACCACAAAAATAATGTATTAAGGAAGCATCATAAAATGCTATTTCTACTTGGAGGAGCAAGGACAACATCTTCTGCCAAGTAGAAATGAAGCAGTTGCTTTCTCCTGCAAGCATTACCTCAGCCTCTTCTGGACAGATAGGCTTTTATCCATATCTCCATCTTCATGAGTCACTGTATAAACTGTTTGGCTGCCCCAAGCTGGTCTAAAGAACAAGAAATATAAAGAACAGGTGTCAGCACACAGTGGAAACCACAATCTTCAGCTCCACAGTCACCTTCCTAGAGGCACTGCCCTTCACGGGAGCACCAAGGGTGACCAGCAGGGCCCCTTGGGAAGTGTTCCCACCAGAGTCTCTCAGACAGGAGGGACAGAGCTGCTCAGAGACACCCTACTGCCAGTCGTGGCTGGACCAAAAGCAGTCAAAGAATTCATCCTAGTTAAAAGATCAGTAGATGACACTGCCCTGGGCAGCATCTGGAGTTAATGATGTGCCAACAGACGGTTAAGTGTTTCAGTTACTGTGTGGAAGAGATTTTCACCCAGCCCACCAGACTCCAAAACCAGGTGATTTGAGATGAGTGGAGGACTGAGTGATTGTCAGTGATTGTGTCCTATCTCAAGTCACCAGGTCTTAAGTATTTCTAATGGCTTCACATCTTTCAAGAGATCTTAGTCATGCAATGATTGCATTGTTTGAATCAGTTTATTCTAGTCATGACAGGACACATCCCAATTTACATATTATTTTGTGTTCCCAGCTCTCTCATTAATGTTTAATGCCTCCATTCAGCCATCAATCCCCACTCAGCAGAACGATTCAGCCAAGTACATATTTAAATTTAAGCACATTCTTAAATGCTTTGCTGAAATGAAGCAGTCTTACAAACATGCTGACATGTTTTGCTGAATTGGATTTTCATACACGAAAGAGTTCACATGCCATAGGCACTTGGGAGAGGAGCATTCCTCTTCCTCATGTCTCATGTGCATTCATGTCCAAGCGCATGGTTTGTCAAGGACACAGTTCTATAATGTTAAAGCATTACACTTAAGGAGAAGGTGGTTGCAATCCTGTTTTGTTTTTGCTGCTGTTTCAAATGTCATTACACAACTAGAACTAAATTTTGTATTTGTTTGATTCTTTCAAGTGATCTATTTCAAACCAAAGTTGGAAAGATAATTATGGCTGAAGATCTCTGCTCATAGTAGACTGATCAGATTTAGGTAGTGCCTGATCTTTGGCATTATTCAGATCTCAAAGGAAGTGAAAATGAGTAAACCCTTGCACAGATGTAATTTTGTCCCTGGCAGGTCAACTATTAGAGATAAAAAAAACCACAAACAAACAAACAAATGCCAAACCAGTAAAATGTACTGACACATTTCTTAAACTGGGATATTTGCCTTTGTCCAATGGGTCCCTTACACTAAGAGTGACCCAATTTTTTTAACTTCTCATATGGAAAAATTAATGATATGTTGCTGCAGGACCTTGGTTTGGTGGGTATGAGGGAAGGATTTGTATTTTTTATTTTCCTTTTCAAGCTCTTTTACCCATTCCTTCCTACATGTGAATGAATGCAATAAATACCCTTCAGGCTTTTGCAGCTCTAGGGAAAACATACAATTTACTATAGTCACATATGTTCATTGCTACTGGTAGTGGTGGAAGCTGTAGTAGATTCACTTGCTTTAATGATTTTTTCATACATATTTTTGCTTAAGTATTAAAAAATCTTATAGAACATTTATTTTTAAAACTGTAAATATCTGAGAAATGTTAGCACTTGCCTTTACAAGACAGCTGTCACCAGCAAGAGCTCTTACATAATCTGTTTACCTTACAAGGCATCCAAATCTCCCAAGGTATCCAAATCTTCTCTTGAATATTGGATGGGGGAGCTGAGTACAGACAGTAATCTGAATGGACAATTTTGTGCTAAAGACACTCCTTACAAGGTTTTGGAGATGTCTATTACCTCAAAGTTTGGTTTAAATTTGTCCCAGTTATGGGTGAAAGTCAGAGGAAGGAAGCTTTTTTGTACACCTTTTAATCTGTTCAACCATACTCCTAATTTTATACCAAATCTTTTTTCAGTCAAAGTGCCTGTTCATTATATACTCTGTAATTTTATGCAAGGAGTATGTCCATGACAGCAATAAAGAGCTTTGCAGCTTTCAGCTTATGCAAGAATAAAGACTTACTACAGCTTGACCTAATCTATATTCAGCAGTCCAATGTGACTGGTTTAAACTGAAGAGACTGACTTCAGGTTTTCAAGCAAATTGTACTAACAGCCTGGCATTTAAAGTCAGAATCTCCCTTCTCTCCCACTCACTCCCCTCCCCACCACATCCCCTGCCCCCCCAAAAAACCAAAAACAAAATAAAACAAACAAAAAAAAATACCCAACCAACCAACAAATCAAACAAACAAATATTACTGTTAGAATTCTCTGAAAGATAAAGAGTCTTTTTTTGGAAAAAAAATGGGAAAGCCTAATCAAATAAAAGTATGTCAAGACCTGAACAGCACACAGATCTGTCTATCTCATTATCTGCAAACTGGGCAGGAAAAATGCTGTGACCTAATTGGTATCTCTTAAGCCATGGACAGTAACTGGACAGGTTTTTTTTGTGCAGCATTTGCTTCTTTCCATCAAAACCTTTCTGAGTATTAGGTGCTCTCCAGAGACTTTCTGATCTATGTCATTTCCCTTACTCCAGTCTGCTACCACAGTAATATTCTATTTACTATTCTACAGTTTTAGCTAAGCTGTAAATATTTCTTTGGGATTTCTCCTGCTAAGGTGTCTTTGGGCCTAGGGAACTCCACTGTGCAGAGCTTCAGATAGTCCCAAAAAGTCAGTTGTTGGTCATGAACATTGAGAACTGTGACCAGGGCACTGCTCTGAGTGCAGAATGGAGAGGCACACCTGAACTGGCAGTGAGTGTCCCAGGCAGCATCGACTGCCAGACCTGCTGCAGAAGCTCTGGGAGTGCTTACATGGCAGCACCACACAAGTGTCACAGCTGCTGCAATATCACTGTTATTAGTTCTTACAACAGCTTGTTAGTTCTTACAACTACTTCAAACCAAGAAAGCTTTTGCTCTATAGTATTTGCAGGGGTATTTGCTGTCTAACTTAAATGTGCTGCAGAGGAGGTCAGGAGATTGCAGACATGCAAAATCAAGACCAAAAGCTGCAGCTACTGAAGGAAGCTTCCACAATCAGCCATTAAATACAGTTATTGATGGCAGACTGTACTGGTTACAATGCACATACTAACACTAACCTGTGTTTTTGGCAGACACCATTTTCAAGGCTTTGGTTCAGGGGCCCTTGAGTGAACGTCATCTTCCCATGGGCTTCTCAGCACAGCATGAGGCTTCACAGATTCAAAGCAGCCTGTACCATACATGACATCTGTGTGCACTGCTCCTCAAAAACAAGATACAGCAAGGGACCAAAAAACCAGTAACCTGCCACTTTAAATTCCCTTTCCTGGTGTCGTGCTCCCTACCCCCACTTCAATACTGCTCTCTACCAACGTGTTGGCTTTGGTCAAACTGTCATAACGAAGGAAGCAAGCCAGACTGTGTCATACATGGGGATTTCAGGAAGCTAATTAACAGGAGGGAGCTGTGGGAGTTTCTGAGAAGCTGAGCTCTGATGTAACCCAAAGCCATGAACGAGTAAGCTTTTAGATGCTCTAGCCATACATAATTTATGTTTGTCAGTCACATGGCAGCAAAGCTCATTTTGCATAATGGATACTTGTGATGGAAAAGTGCTTACAGGGTTTCAGCAGAGCAGACAGACCTTTCATCTGTCTGTATCAAAGAGAAATTAAACAATTATGGGAGTTTGCAGCATTCCTGTTGAAAACTCTGAAAGCAAGGCTTTTAAGATGTGCAAAACCTTCTGAGGTGGCACTAATCATCAGAGAAACGTGGAATCATAGAATGGCCTGGTTGGAAGGGACCATAAAGAGTTCCAGCCTCCTCTGCCACGGGCAGTGACACCTTCCACCAGACCAGGCTGCTCGAAGCCCCATCTAACCTGGCCTTGAATCCACAGCTTCTCCGGGCAACCTGGGCCAGCGCCTCACCACCCTCACAGTAAAGGATTTTTTCCTAACACGTAGTCTAAACCTACTCTTAGTTTTAAGCTATTCCCTCTTCTCCTGCCACTAGGAGATATTCACAAGTGCCGCCGCACGATCGGCCATTTACACCGCTTTCCGATTAGGGCAGAATTCCTCTTCTTGCCTGCAGTTCCTACCCGAAAACCCCATCTGGCGGCAGAGCAGCGGGCTCCAGGAATGCCGCGTGGCGCCTGCCCTTCGCACCGGGGCCGCGGCTCCCCCAGCTCTCCGCAGGGCGCAGAAACCCCTGCGGGAAGCGCCGAGGAGCGGGGCGGGGAAGGAGCGGGGCCGTGCGGGGCCGTGCGGGACAGGCACGGGGCTGTGCGGGGCTATGGGGCTGTGCGGAGGAGGCGCGGGACAGGCGCGGGGCTATGGGGCTGTGCAGAGGTGGCGCGGGACAGACGCGGGGCTGTGCGGGGCTATGGGGCTGTGCGGAGGTGGTGCGGGACAGACGCGGGGCTGTGCGGAGCCGTGCAGGGCGGTGTGCGGGGCCATGAGGGGCCGTGCGGGCCAGGCGCGGGGCACGCGCCGGCCAGGCCCGGGGCACGCGCGGGCCGGGCGCGGGGCAGGCACGGGACAGGCGCGGGACACGCACGGGACAGGCGCGGGGCTGTGCGCGGGACAGGCGCGGGGCAGGCGCGGGACACGCACGGGACAGGCGCGGGCCGGGTCCGTTACCCGCCGTCCGTTACCCGACGGCCCCGGCACGCAGCGGCCCCGGCGCCTCCATCCCGGTCCCAATGGACGACTCGGAACAGCCGCCCGTCCCGGAGCCGGCCGAGATGGCCTATTTCGGCCCCACGTCCCTCACCTACCTCCCCGTGCTGCAATGGTGCGTGCTGTGCCCTGCCCGCTGCGGGGGACGGGCCGTGGCTGAGGATGGAGCGGGAGGTGTCCCTGCCTTGCCGGGGGGTTCGCAGGATCCGCCTTGCCACCGGGAGTGGAGGAGTCCTGCTTTCCACTCTTCTCGGGGTATCGTAGGGCAAGAGTGTGGTTTGCTGCAAAGGTCCCATCATCATGGTGATGCATAAACGATACCAAGAAAGCAGGGAAATGTTCCTGGAAGATCATCTTCTGCCACAAGCCTTAGTGATATGGAGTTGGTTTGACATGGGGAAATGGGATTTTGTCTCAACCTGCCCACTGGCTGGGATCTGGCTCCTGGCAGCCATGCGCTCGGTGTGATGGTAGGGCAGCTGTCGAGGATCTCCCTGGCCCCATCACTCGTGCCTGGTGGGCTCTCACAGCACCCAGGTGGCTGAGAGCAGGTGGCACTCTGGCACTTGAGGTGATTGACGCTGGGTGTTTTCTCCAAGGTTATTTTTTCCTGAGCTGAAGGTTGAACTCCTTAATAAGACGCTTTGTGTAGTGGAGGAGGGTTGTCACCATGTGTTTTCTTGTGCTTCAAGAAGAGCATCATCTACCATGTGACAGCCAAAGAGAAACCAAGGTTTACTTCTCTCCTCAAAGAGAGGCGAGTCCTGCTAGTAAATAATGTAGAAGCTTTTGTGAAACAGTAACAACACATACAAACTTAAAACTTGTCAGCAAGTAATCTCAAATAATTTTCTTCTCCCTGTCAGACGTAGTTGAGCAGTGGGAGCTAGTCTGTGTTTTCACTGTGATATAGGTACCCATTTTAAAAGGACTAAAGGAAGAAATTCGTACAAGGTCATTCATCCAACAGGTCTGAGACACAACATTAAACTGAATCATAAGCAATCCTTGAAAGGATGAACTAATGACTTTTTTTCATCATGACAACCTTCTTTTCATATTTTGAAAAATTTTAAATGTTCAGCTTCATTTTATGGTTAGTGCACTTCAATAGCAAACCAGATTTTGGTCCAGAAATAGTTTTAACATCAGACTTGCCGACCTGTATAATGGCCTGGATGCTGAAGGTTCACATAGAATAGGGTGGCAAACCTTAAACATTTGGAGTCTATGTGAGGTCCTAAGATCAATCAGATAAAAAAACCCTACACAGTGTGTGGATACACAGTAGATAAACGGAGGAGGTCTTTACCTTGTGCTTTTTCTTTAACCTCTACATTTCTCCCTTGCCATGCATACTTTTGATTTTTTTGTCTTTATTCACAGTTTTGTTTTGATGCATGCCATAAAAACTCAGAATTTAAAACCTTGGGGCTAATAAGCAAGAAGAAGAGTACTGTGCTCTTTTCTGTGTGGATTGTTTTCCTGATGGAAATATTTTTGCATTATGAGTCAGCACTAAGAAGGTGTTTGACTTACTATTTGAAAAAGACTGGCAGCTTAATAGACAAAAAATTCACAAAATGGAATTCCCAAATACTTTGTCACTAAGTAGTTAAATGCTAAGGAAAAGCTATTGGCAGAAACCAGCTACTGGAACATGAATTAATTTCTGATGCACTTCCAATGACTCTTGCGGTGTTATATTAGGGATGAATTTGAACTTAAGATTAATCTCCTCTGAGACTGCTCAATTCTGAAGGGTTTTGAGATGCTCTAGAAGAAAAATAATTTCTGCCTGCTGGGAGGCAGAGCTCATCAGGATTCTTATGTAGAATAAATTTCATTTACCTTGTAGCCTGCTGAGGAAATACCCCATTAGAGCAGCAGATCCCTCATCTTTGGGTGCAGGTTCCTGCTCAGGTCTAGCCATGAAGCCCTTGCTGTTAGATGGTGGGGCTGGAGGTGGTGAGGAGCTGGCAGGGAGCCCAGCAGGGAGCTGGCAGAGAGCTCTTGGGTTGCTGGGTGAGGAGATGGTCTTCAAGGAGGTATAAGTGAGGCATTTGGGGGTCATTTGCTAGGGAGAAGGAAAGCTGGAGGAAGCAGATGGCATTCTTCAATGGAAAAAGGGGAGGAGGAACAAATAACTCGAGGTAAACATCATCAAGCTGCACAGAGACCATATTCTTGCTCAGTCTGTTCTAGCAAGCCAATTTGCTGTAGACCTTATCCACTGTCTACTGCCAAAGTAACTAAGAGAAACAACTAGGTTGCCTGAAATCAGGGTACTAAAACAGAGGATGCTGATTTAAAATCCAACTGACCTATCACACCCAGTGAATGGGAAAAGTCTGCTTTCCCAATCAACTTGATTGTCAGTAAAGACACAATGAGTAACTGCACTGCGATGCACTAGCATTAAGCTGATAAATTAATTAAATATGCATAAATAATTTGGTGGAACGGAAACAGAGCAAGAAACCACCGTGATACAAGCAGTGTGTCATGCTTTGAAAATTAATCTCTCTGCTCCTTTGCTTCAGCTTTGGTCCCATATTTGTACTGTAACCTGTTATCTTCTGACATCGAAATCATTGGCATTATTTTATAGTTAAAGATAATTTCTTTCTTGGTGAAGGTAATATTTTAGGCTAATAATTAATCAAGTTTACATTTTCCTCACCTTATTCACACAAGTAGCTGCATTTACTTGACTATGACCACTCTGATTAGTAGGATGAATCAGGGATTTGGTGAAAGGATGGATATTTAAACACCTAAGCCTGTTTCAGGTCTGTCAGTTCTGTTATATAGGAACTGTAAATTAAAATTCTGTTCTCCTATTAAACTTATCCTAAAATCAGCGCGGTTATATGAAAACAGAATGGGGTCCTTTATAGTTTGTGCACTCTGTCCCAAAATACCATATTGCACATTTCAGGTGGAAAATGCTCATATTTTTATTTTTGTGTATGGATACCTTTCTATTTAGAAGACCAAAGTTAGATCCTCTGATGTAACAACATTTTGCATTTGAGAAATTCTAATACTGTCTGTATTGGTGTTAATGTCATAATGGTATTACTAAGTTGTATTGTTTTAATTTAAAAATTATGGAAACTGGTTAATTTCTTAGCAGACTCTCTCTTACATGTTGAAAACAAGAAAAATAGGGCTTTAAAAGTTGAAAATAAATTGAGAGTATAC
The DNA here is from genome assembly GCF_009819885.2 of Catharus ustulatus. Taxonomy (NCBI): domain Eukaryota; kingdom Metazoa; phylum Chordata; class Aves; order Passeriformes; family Turdidae; genus Catharus; species Catharus ustulatus. Next base: position 94,203,778 of record NC_046222.1, on the reverse strand, counting down.
ATATATATTTATATGAAAAGATATTGTTTCCCAGGATACAGATTAACACAATGGAAGTAGCTCTTTTTGCTTCTATGTTTCTATAAAATCAGAGTGACTTTTGCAGTGTTCACTGTAAATCTTGCAGTTCTTTCTTCTAACTCTGACATAAACCAATTGCTGATTTTTGTTTTAAAGGCTAGCTGATAATTTCTATTTGTGTGGAGGATGCACTGTACCCTGTCGGCTACTATATGAGCTGTATATTGAAACCTGCAATCCAGATTTCAAGATTCAAGTACATCCATCCACCTTTGGAAAGGTACAGAGTAGATAGGACATACAACATAAGAAGTAGGAATGCCTAAAGAGAAAGCCTGATCATCAACTATACACACCGTATATCAAAAGATATTAAATCACAGAGAAGAATGAATGTGTAATTAATTATGCTTGTGTGGTTTTTAATGTATTTCTGCCAAACCTTCATGTGGATGTATTTGTATCAGAGGAAAGAGTATTGTTTGGGATGGAGTTTATTTTCTTCAGGGAACTGGTGTATGATACACTAGCAAAGATTTCTTTTACCAATATATTTTAGAAAGTTTAACAGTTTTCTAACAGCAGAAAGTTACACAACTCATTCCAAGGAGATGATTCTTCTGTCTTTAAAAGATACCTTCGATTGTTACATAATTTTATACTTTCCCTTTTCAGTATACTTGAGGAGATTTTGTTCCAAACATACCCTAAAAATTGTTGCAGAATCATCCAAGCAAAACAAATGCAGATGTAGAACTGAATCTCCTTCTAATAGTTCCACTTTTCTATTACATAGAGGTTTATACAACCCATGGAACAATTAACACTTAGAAATCCCAATTGCAATCAGCACCCACAGCTATTCAACCTTTTTTAACAAATTAAGGAAGATAGCCTTGTGATTATTTTTTGTTCAAGACTTGTTTTTCAGACTTCAGAACTTTCTATTTTTCGTGGCTAACCATCTATTAATTCCCATAGTAAGAGCTACTAAGCATTGTTTTAACAAAAGCCCAAAATAATTTAAGTACAAGTTGTACCTGAAGTCAATTTCATTTGTGTGGCTAACCCCATTCTAGGAATCATTTATCTCAATTCAGTTGAATCTAATTTTTTTTACTAAATTAAATCACTTTTGCTTAAAATTAATATTTGAGTGAGTGATCCGGTGTGATTTATTACACAGCTTAATGGATCATCACCCATCAGCTAAGACCGTGGGTAGATTTTGCCTGGCTCAGCATAGACATTGGTCATGAAGCTTGTCATCTTAAAAATCTCTAGGTAGCCACTGGAGAGAAATAAGTAGTTACACATGTTTCTTCCCACTAAATGAGTCACCTCAGACAGCTAAGATGAAAGGGGCCTCCGAACTGCCATTTGTTTTTTCCCATTGATTACGTAGTCTGCAGCAACTATCTTAAACTTCTCTGCCTTGTAGCTGTGTAGATGAGATTCATCCTGTGCTGCCTGTACCCTTCCAGTGCTCCAGCAGGGCTGAGTTACCACAGTCAGCAAAGCCTTTGTGTGGTTTACCTTAATGTATTTTAGTTTGAGCTGGGGCAGGTGAAGCGTGAGTCTGGTCACATGCAAGAGCTGCTGAGCCAGAGCTGCTGTGGGCTGGTGTTTGCAACTATTTGCTCCCAGCCTCAACCAACCCAGTGTGTTGCAGTGCAAGTTGACACGTCCCAAAGCAGCTCCCCAGTGCCTTGGAATGATCTGTCCTTCTGCAGCAAGAGAATGGACCTTGTAGCAGAAGACGAGGAGAGCAGGAACTGCAGCAATCCTGGTTTAACCTGAGTGCATGTGTAATCAGTTACCACAGCCTATAATGGGCTGAGCTATTAATAATTTACCAAGCTGTAGTAATCTGTCTGTGCTCCATGTGTGGGGACTGCAAGGGCTTTTGCAGTCCAGCCCCATGTGGATCAAACTATGGTGATTGAAGACGCTACTAACCTCATCTGCCTTATCCCTCTGCCCAAATTCATCACTGTCTCTGTAAGAAACGGCAACAGGAGGAAGGATATGTCTTGTGCCACAGAAGCCCATGTTTCATAGACTGTCCTTTTAGAAAAATTGGATTTTGATAAACTATCAATTTGAGAAAGGGAGCAGCTGGGGCGGGCATACAGAAACATGCAGTGAACAGGTCTATCATAAAAACTAGAAGTGAGTGTTGATGAGTCCTTTATCAGGCCTTTGGACTAACAGCACACTGTGCACAGAGTCCAAGCTTTGTGCTGCTGAGTGGAGACTCCTCTCACTCCTCACTAACAGGGTTTAAACCATCTGATCCCGCTATATTGGGAATATTAGAGTGTCCTGGGTTAGTCCTGGACCAAGGTGTCCTGAGGTAGTCCCTGTCTTCACAGGACAGCTCATGCAGAATAACCGTAGTGGATTATTGCCCTGGCAGCATCTAATTAGACTGTAGAGCCCAAGCTTGACAGATGCAGCATGACCTCAGTTCACACCACCACGGTGGTCAAAAGGTTGCTTTGCAGCTTGATGATTCAGGTCCTTTTAGGACAGATAAGTCTGGCCCTATCCTGTCAGTACACCTTCCAAGAGTAAGTGGGGAGGTGGGCCCCCTTGTGTAAGTCCTTCTTAAATGAATAAGGCTTCTAAATGAATAAGGTCTGGAAGAGTATGGGACCATCAGGGCACCTTCAAGTTTCCCCAGTTGATTGATCCTGCCCTGGCTGTAGTGCGTCTCTTGGTGTGAGCACTATTTTCTAGTGCAAACTATTAAAAAAATCCTACCTGAGAGAGGTAATCCCTTAAATTACTTAGCCTTGGATTCACAAGCGCCTGATTGAGTTTAGTTCAGTTACCGCTCGTCAGGTAAGAACAGGTAACCTGGAAAGGATGAAAAGCAAACAAAGTGATTAAAGACAAAAAAGTGTGCCAGATACATTTTTGCATATTAGAATGAATTTTCCAAGTATCTCTAATTTCTGTTTGTTTATACAGCTTATTCAGTTAGTTTTCCCAGGCCTGGTGACAAGAAAGCGAACCACAGCAGGGAGTATCAGGTACTGGGTTTGTGTCCTTTCTTTGAAAATGATATTTATAACTATTCTAATAAAATTTTAAAGTGGCTGACTTTTCAGCCCCAACACTTTAATATGGCAGCTGAATTGTTGTTTCCAAGTCTGTAACACAACACAAGATCCAGAGTAATTAATGGTGTAACCAAGGACATTCAAATAGAGTTAATTCCATGAAAATCACCACATCAGATCTGCTTTGGTAAGGCATGAATTCCAGATGGGAGTGCTTTTTAAAAGACCTTAGTGCTCCAGTTTGTACTGGCTATTAACAGCATGGTTTGCATGAAGCATCTGCCGGACATCACAGCCTTACTGAGAGCTCTTCAGACACTGCATCGCTAGGCCAGCAAAGACTGGCTCTGGGATGCACAGGGGTGGCAGCCATGCTGAATGTCTATATTGTGCTTTTTGTCCTTGCACACATCCATGGAGTGACCCAGCATACACTGATGGTCAGTGGAAATGCTGTACAGTTTCAAATCAGACTATGCTGTACAATTTAAATCAGACAGCTTCAGGTCCTCCTCCTAAATGTCATTTCTTTTTCCTTCCCTCTATTCTAGAGCATGGAGAGTTTGATGCTTTTTCATATCCAAAGTTATACTCACAGGCTGAACATCCAGACTAGGAAAAGGGATGTTTTAAGGTCATTGAATAATTTGACAAGCATTTTGTGTAGCTGTCAAGTATGGGCTTTGAGAACAAAGCCCTTACTTGATCTGTGACTTGTCTCCACTAGTCTGGACTTGCTATCAGCTTGAGCCAGAAGATCCTTTACTTTGGGAGTGCCTCACCTCAGACACTCCTCACAGCAGACAGGATTTGGGATGGTGTTGGATAACCTCCATGCCCTTCCCATCAGCAGAAGGTCACCTGCTCCTGGCTGCAGGTGGCTCCAAACCATGGCACTGCTCCCCTGGCTCCTGGTGGCCCAGGCTGGGAGGAGCCAGCTGGTATCACCTTGGTAGCAGAGGTGGTGGCTCTGTTGCTCACTGAGCTCAAATAAATATTAGAGAAGGTCTGGCAGTTTGCTTGAGTTTTAGCTTGCCCTGACGCTGATGGGCCACCCAGTCACTGAGCTACTGTAAATGGACAAGGAACAGCTGCACTGTCCTTCAACTTCCGTGGGGATATGGGGACCTCTGTCTGCTAAGTCTGGCTTCACTAAGTGTCCTATACAAATCTGAGGCACTCCATTCACTGGCTTAAGTTTTATTTCATTTAGAAGAGCATTTAGAGTATCATTGCAGGACAAAAACTATTAAAAAGAGTTTGTAAAAAGTTTGTGTAATTATTTTCTGTTTGGGAAAACTAACATTCAACAGAATTTAAAAAACAAATATAGATTTTCCTACTGATCTTTTCTTGGTTAACTAGAATAATCATCTGCTTTCAAAAAACGATTATGAATTATTTGCTGATTTGTTGAAAATCATACAGTTCATATTTTTTAATTTTCTAGATATCATTATGATGGAATAGCTATCAAGAAGGAGTCTTCCTTTTATGCACGTTTTTGCTGTCTTCTGTATGAACAAAATTATCTCAGGTTTGTTTTTTAAAATGTTTTAATCAAAAAATGTCACATGACAGTCTGTATGTTTTCTGTCCATGAAAATCTGTAAATCATCTTTTGAACACTGACAGTAGCATTATATTTTTCTTCTCATTATAGACACTATGAAAGTGCTGTGCCATTAAGTGCTGTGCTCTAATAGACAAGCTGCATTTTGGAAACAGACACTGCCTAATTAGACTTCCTAAAATTGGTCATTTTAGCCGTGTAGATCTTAAGAGCAGAAACTCATGCTGAACCTAAAAGAAGGGCTTAATATACTGAGACTCTAAATGGGAGGTCAAAAAAAAGTATTGAAATGGCTTCTTGACATTCTATCACCTTCCTCATTAAACAGTAGGCTGAAGAAATGTATCAAAGTATAAATGACTGTGCTGTTTTGAAGAGTCCTACACACAGTCATGTTATCTGGGATTTTTACTACTTGAAACCGTACTTCAAAAACACTTCTTTCACTTGGTTTTAAAAGATCAGATTTTAAAATAACCTCTTGTAAGAGAACATCAGTAAGAAAATGTATAAGACAAGTAAAAATTGTTTGCAAAACTGAAAAGCCTAAAATGAATGTAAGATACTATGGTAGGTTAAAGAGTAGACAGGAGCATGTTGTGGGCAGGAGAAGAAGAATTCTCATGGTTGAGCTCATGGTTGAGATAAACAAAACACAAGCTTGAATTTCTTCCCAGGATAACAAACAAACAAACAAACAAAAACAAAACCCAGAAACAAACAAAAAACCAAAAGAAAAACATATAACCCCACTCCTTTACTCTGAAGAAACAAATTAGGTGCAGTCTGTGCCTTGAACTTTGAAGATCAGGTTTGTATCCTCATTCTCTTACAGTCTTGTACTTACTTTAGTGTGTATAAGGGTAAATTCTGTAATTAAGTTTCCATTCTTTATTATGGAGATACAGCATTATTCTATGGCATGAATGCTAGGGGCTTATAAGGACCCAGATATCTGGTGATGCTGAAACTGTTTCAGTGATATTTTATATAATATTTACTTAATTGAATGCTTGCTTTGGAAGAACACAGGAAAATTACACACATGGGTTGGTTGCCTTTCTTCACAGATTTTATGGCAGGTAATGTTGCAGAAGTCCATAGAGGGACAAGGGTAAATGTTGAGACAGGACAGAGGATCAGGTTCTGTAGATGATTGATTGGCAGTCTGTTGTTGTGAGACTGAACAAATTATTCATAGGAAATTTGAGGCTGGTTTGCTGTGTCACGCTTACTGAAGTGATACCTTTTCCTTCCTCTGTATACCCAGAAAAGGCCTAAAGTTTGACACCAACAATGAGGAAAGGTCTTGTCCACTGTTTAAGGGATATTCCAGGTCTCTAGCTAAGTCTCTTCTGGTGTTTCCTCTCCAGGGAAAGGAAGGTGTTTTCCTACAGCATCATTTAAAAGTAGCAATTTTGATGGGCATAAAAGGAAAGCTGATGGTTCTGGTCATATGAGAACTAAGAGAACAGAAAAATTTCAATTGTTGCTCTTTTTCCCTCCCAATGTAGAAACACGAGGGAAAAAAATTATAAAGTAGGAGGAACCAAAGAAGCAATGTTAGCTGAATTTGGGGCAGGTGCAGAAAGAAGGACTTTAGCCACACCACATATGCCAGCACAGCCTCTATCTTTGTCCATCCTCATGGAAATGAGCCATCCCCTCTATGTGCTGGGGAACACCCTGTAGGTCATGCTTAGCAATGAGAGCTGCTGCCCTGACTGCAAGGAATAGGATGTACATTCCAGGGAAAGGGCTGACATCAGCCAGCCCTACTGATCTGGATATTGATTCTTAAGATAAATACCTGTCCTACTGAGAAAAGGCAGAGAGTTTGTGTTCTTCAGCCTGGAGAAAAGAAGGCTCTAGGGAGATTTTACAAGCACCTTCCAGTACCTAAAGGGAGCCTACAGGAGAGCTGGGGGAAGACTTTGTACTGAAAGAGGGTAGGCTTTGACTGGATATTAGGAAGAAATTCTTTTCATTGAGGGTGGTGGGGCTCAGTAACAGGTTGCCCAGAGAAGCTGTGGATGCTCCATCCCTGGAAGTGTTCAAAGCCAGGTTGGATGGGGCTTTGACCAGCCTGGCCTAATGGAAGGTGCCCCTGTCCATGCCAGGGGGGTTGAGCAGGATAATCCTTGATGATCCCTTACAAACCGAACTATTCTATGATTCTATAACTTTTCAGATTAAAAAAAAATCAAACTATAAAGATTGTATTCAGACAAAGATCATCTTTCTAGCTGCAATAGAAAAGTCCCTTAACTATAAAATTATCTTGTCTGATGCTTCCTTCATTGAAATAAATTTTTAGAAGACAAGGTGTTGAGTGAAGCCAGACAGCTGAAATTAGAACATCTTCCTCTCTAAATGCAGAAACATGTCCCTGTCCCAAGCCAATATGCAGGTCCACAACACCTGGGCAGATGGGTGTTACAATTACTGCTTATTATCTCACATAGCACAGCAGGAAAATAGAGAAAGAGGTAGAAAAGCACAAAACACAGCCAGAGAAGGATGAGTAGCATAACTCTGAAAGAAATAATTAGGTCACATACTAAAAAAGTATCTGCTTCAACTAAATAAGTGAGTTAATTGCAAAAAATTTGCAAAACTCCACACAAATGGAAATTAAGTCATGAAGGAAATAACTCATCTTTACTGTCCTATCAGTAGGGTTCAGTACTTTTTGAAATCACTGTTAATTTTTCATGATCTAATAAAACTGATAAACCCAGCAATGGAAAAGTCTAGATTTTTTTTAACTTAAAAAATAGAAATTTAAAAAATATAATTAAAACTTGAAGAAGAAATTATGTTCTCATGTAAGTAATCATATATATAAACACAACAGGGTATTTCACCTATAATCTCAATTTTTGAGAGTGTATTTGTGTGGAGATTTCCAAATCAGAGTGAAGATTTTTAATGTGCCATTTCAGTGCAGTCCAGTGCCAGTCTGTTGTCCAGACCCCTCTAATGGGATAACTTCTGTGGCTTGTTGCCATTTCCCTCAGGCAGAGGCTGGGTATATCTGTTTCAGTAGTGAAGGTGTCCTAAATGACTACTGCGCCCTCCCATGCCTGAATAAAATCCAACATGCAGATGCTTTTGCTGTCGCACCTACCAGAGAGGAAAGTGAATCCCTGAGCCCAGCTGAGAGACCACAGCATCCATCCAGACTGTGGGCTGGCAAAGCAAAGAATGGTTTCAAAACTATGAACCACTCCTTCTGATTACTGACAAGGATATTTCTTGGCCATGATAGCCAGCAACTGACATGGTCTGGCAGTTTGGGACCTATGCTTGTTGGTGTCACAGAAATGGCAGTAAGATTATAATGGTTTGCCTTTAAATTCAAAGAAGTTGTTTGCATTTTGATAGTCAGTGGGTGTGTTGGAATATATTCAAATAAGGTTGGAAGTCAGGGTTGGAATATATTCAAATAAGGAGTGATGAGGATGGTTTTACACAGCACCTGTAAATTGGTTTATTTAGAAATCTCCAATTCTATGAAGATATGTGTACCCAGCTCTGATGATGGTGCTATGAAAAATACTGTAAATATATGCAACTGTAGTCAATGAGGTCTCCAAATGTATTACAGACATGAGGGGATATGTTGTTTACTGATTTGTGTTGCAATATTCCCTCTTGGAATGGGAGCTTTGAGAACAAGCTCTCCCTAAAATGGTACCTGATCTGGCTCAGAGTACAGCAGCAGTGTATAAAAAATGTCATTGAATTTTAGTTCTATAAGAGCTGCTTTTTTGACTCTAGTAAAAAGCAAGCTTTAGGCTCCTGACTGGCTAGTGAAGCAAACCTATTATTTTTTCATTTAAAAAAATTGATTTTGCTTCTAGCAAATTAACTTTTCTAATCTCTGTGTAATCTGACAGTCAATAGCATGCACATTCACCACTTTCCGTCTTTTAATTTTTCTTTTGTCCTTCCCCTTTGTGTTTCTGTTATTCTTTATTTCATACACATTGTTGTATTTCCTATTTTAGCACCCCATAACGTTGCCCAAACTCTGCAAGAGAGATGGTGAAACTCCTTGTGATTTTTTTGCCACCCATTTTCCCCTTGTCCCACCCATCTCCTGTTTTGTGTGTTCTGTCCCTACCCAGGCACTGCTCTCCGGGGGATGTGAGCATCTCTGATGTGCAGCCAGGCACCAGGTGAGTCCCAGCCCCCTTTGCTAACAGTGGGAGCACACAGAACTGTTTGTTAGCGTTCTGTAGGTGTTTGCACTGAACCATCACTGAGCTCCTGGCTGGCTGCTGGGCACAGAGGACTCCTTGTGTCTCCTCGAGTCCCTGTGTCAGGGGACTGGGGAGCCAGGCTGCCGAGGGAACCAAAGCACTGGAGGCGAGCGATGCTGATATGTGTTGCCATAGCAGCAGCAGCAGAAGATACAGCTGGCCGCCTTCTCAGGGAGAGCAGGGGCTGGAAAATGTTCATTAATTTTATTTCACAGGTTTTAGAAATCTGCAGGAATGACCTGTTTGAAAGAAGCGTTATGAAACCTCTCTACTTATGTGTGTTTGCTTTGTGCAGCACCACTTCTAAAATGTTTGGGGGAAGGACTCACCAGCACTACCAAACATACTCAGCATGAATATTGTGCCCCATCTTGGCTGTTTTGTGCCCAAATTGGCTGTTTTGCTGGAGCAGAACCTTCATGGCACAGAGTAGGGCAGAGGGAAAGGTGGCAAGGGCCAGTCCTGTGGATGGCAGAGAGTGGAGAGGAAGCATTTTCAGTGGCTGGAGTTTGCAGGCAGAGAAGTTGTTACATTTTGTCCTGTGTCCCTTCAGGATGTAGGGTGCTACTCCGGTTTGTAATGCATGACAGCAGTGAAACCCAGGGTCTGATTAGATAGCCTGCAACCCTTCCAAACAGCCAAGCCCAACAGGACCCTTGAGCGTGAAATGCCTTCGGAGACAGGGAGCAGGTGTGAGCAGCAGATGGAGGCTTGACTGGAGATACCAAATTTCTACAGCATGTCCCTTTTACAAGCAACATTGCCTCTCCCTCTGCTACCATTAGCCTCAACAAAACAGGCAAGGAGAGAGCTAGGAGAAAGTACAGCCTGTTGTGCCTGCTGTCAGCAACAAGACAGTGGTCAAGCCTTTGCACGTCCAAGTAAATTCTGACTGTGGAACACCATGGCCAACTTGCAAAGTAAATGGGAAGCAGTCAGAAACAAAATGCCATCTAAACTTATGTATGATGCAGAAAATGCAGCAACTGTGAAACTTAAGCAAAAGGATTATAATGTTTTTGTTATTTTCATATTTGTAATAGTTATTAACATTCCAAACAAACTGCTACTACAAATCCAAACCTATGGTTCTGGTACAAGAAGTTCAAAAACATTGTACTGTTAAATGGTCAATTGTCATTAAAATGAATGTTTCAGTTTCATCTTAAAATTCAGAAGTTGGTCCCAGATTTGTTAGAAAATCATGGGTTTACCAAATGATAGGAAAAGGAACAGGGTTTGTTTCCCAAATACAATTCTCCAACCTAGTGTAGTCTATCCAGTTTGAGCTCATTTTCTTAGTAAATGCAGAATAAATCAGTGAGTTTTTGAATGTTTGTTTATTTTTTTCTGTTATATATTTTCTTACAGCAGAAGTTCCTGGAGTTCTGAAAATGCAGCAGATTACAAGAAGAATAAACAAAAAAAAGGAACAGTGAGTTTCAGATAGATCAGACATACCAAAATGTCTATCTGTGTGTTCAATTATAACTGCTATCTAATATGCTCTGATGAAATACAGCTAGCCCATCTTCTTCAAAATAATCTTGGTCTGTGAAATCTCACTACAAGCTTACTTCTCCCACTCCTATTTCACCCATTAGCTAAATATTTTTGTTGACTTAATATCTGCTCAAATAATTTTGTCTGTACTGAGAGCAGAAATTGTGGCTGACAGATCAGGTTTTGAATATTAGGGGAGTTAGTGGGGAACAACCTTCCTTGCCTGAGGCCCACATTAACAGACCCTCACGCTGTTGAGACAGTGCCTTTTCAACACGCTCAGAGTTTATTGTTATGAGAAGCATTTAAATACTAGAAAATTATTAAGAAAAAAGAGCACAATCTCTGCCCACTGAAAAGGGCAGATGTAAAACTAACCTGTGGCAGCTCTCCCCTCAGTGAGCTGTTATGGTCTGACACCAGCCTTGCTGGATGTCAGCCAGCAGAGCAGGAGCAACAAACTGATATGGACCAAAGGGAGGAAAAAAGGAGAGGCTGGATGTCTGACTTGTACTGAGTGCTCGGGTGCAGTAGTGAGTGCTGTGACAATGACAGCCAGTGGGAAATGTGCTGTCGTCCCCACAGCACAGCCTTATCTGCAGCCTTGTCCAGGGGGTTACAAGTGTGACACGAGTGCTATAGAAAATACATATGGCAGATATGCACAGCATTAAATATTTACTGGTTTTGAAAAGAAATTCGTGTACAGTTTAGGATTTAAATATTTTGGCAGCCCTTCTTGTTTCATTCACCCACCCCTACTTTCTAAAAAAAGACAAACATTTCTCTAAAAAAAACCCCTCCTATTATAAAATCATATCCTACAATTTCAAGAAAATACTTAATACATTTACTGATGAAGTAAATACCAAACTGATAAAGTAATCGCAATCTTTTTTTTTTTTATTGTCCAAAATAAATTTTGATGATCAAGAGTAAGAATTTGCAGTATTATCCATCTGTCATTTATCTGAAGACTGAACAAGAGACATTTCATTACCTTTCTCCTGATTTCAACCAGTTCTTCTTTGGAGAGCAAGCACAAAATGAGACATACCCCTATGAAATGGTACGTTCAAAGTACGTGGCCATAAAACAAGTTAGCTGTTTTCCTGTGAGATCATTTTGTACCCTCTTTTTGGTAACAGATTGCACTGCTTGCCAATGACTACTACAACTACTGTCAAGTTATTTTACAAATGGTGAGAGAGACCAAGCTTGATAAGGTATGCCTTTTCTTTAATAACATTGACAACAGCAAACTACTGTAAGGCCAAAATTGTGTCTGTGTAGCTTATTTACTTGATGGTTTGAGCTAAGGTAGATGATGATTTACGGACAAAAGGAGCATTCAGTCAAGTTATTCTAAAGTTCTGAATTAACACAACATGCTCTAAGAATCTGAGCTTGTACACATATCCTGAGCCCTCCTGGCATGTCAGTAAGTCTGAGCTGAGCAAGTAACACATAGCCATGGATAGATATTTTTAATTACATCCTCATATTCTTTGTTTCTTTCCCCTTTTGTACACTGCCTGATGAGGTTCAGCTTGTTGCAGTTTCCCCAGCACTGGAGCCCAGCCAGGATGGGCCCAGGCAAAGAGCCCATCTCCATGGTCATTCCTTTGCTTCTGTGTTTGTGCATTGTCTTACTGAATTGTACTTCACATTCCACAAGTTTAAAATCAGGGAAAATTCACAAAGGGCTTTGTGTGACAGGTGGAAGATTGCATCATGTCATTCTGGACATCTCTGCAGCCTGAAAGAATAGAACTGATGTGCCTGCCAGATGTGTGCCAGCTGTTAAAAAGCTATGATAGGTATCTATTCAAGGTACTGCACACACATTTGCTTGGTGTAATTATGCTGTTACGTGTTTGTGTCTTTTTGATAGTTCAAAGGAGAGGGGCCCTCTCTTTCTTTAGTGCTGTACAATGAGATTTCCGCTTATTCATCAACTCTATCTTTTGGCTTCTTCTGAGACAGCCCAGTATGGGTTTTGGTTTTGAGAGGAGCCAGTGGAATTTGGGATAACTTCCATTTTGCTCCTATATATTAATTTGGAAGCTCCTAATATCAATGGAGTGTGCTGTTATAAATGCGGTCTGTGGTTCTGGCATGAGGTTATGTGACTGAAATTTCAACTGATGATGGTTTTCCAGATCATGAGAGTTACTTTTCCTTTGAGAACGCTACTGCATTTCTCAGTGACCTTCCACATAGAAATATGCAGTTTTCTGATAAAAATAATTTGCTTCTTATTTCCAGCAGGTCATTAAGTATTGTCTAGAAATTAATTCAGGAAGCAACATTTACTCTTAGGATCTTTGTCCTTCTGCTAAAAAAGGTAGCTTAGCTCTTGCTTAATTGGAAGGAAGAAAAAAGGGTTTCTTTACACTTACATTTAAATTATCAATATCATTTTATTTCATGCTGCTGTAAATATCTGTGGTACACCAGTCAAGTCCAGCAGCATGAATTTGTATTCTAGGAATTGGAGAACATCCTACTTCCTGATTTCCTGGAGGAGGTGCCTGCACAACACATAGACTCAATCAGATCATTCAGTGAAAATGTTAAATGTTGGATGCTTAATCCTTTGGGAGGTTTTCCATTACTACTCCAAACATCCAAGTCTAATGGTAGGTTTGAGTAAGAGAGATATTTTCAAAAATAATCTTTGGTTAAACTGCAGAGAAGTTTGTATTACAAAACTCTTAAATTATTTTTTAAAAAATTTAGCTGATGCAACAGTGATAGTAGCAACAATTATAGTTATTTGGGATACAATTAAAAATAAATGGTCTTGCATAATATGTGAGAACAAAATTAAGCCAAATTCACAGTAAATAGAAATGTACAGTAATTTCACGACCATAAGGCGCACCGGACTATAAGGCGCACTTTAGTCCGTAGAAGATCCGTACTGCAAGCAACATAGTAAGAAATTAGTAATGGAATCCCACCATCATGGAGTTTACTGGCAGGTGCTCAATTTTCAAACATTTTTCACAGATTGGTGTAGCCTTTAAACACAGCCCCAAGCGTCCTCCCCGTGCACGGGGCCCAGCACTCCCGCCCGCCCCCAGCTGGCAAGGCGGGGCTCGGGGTGGTCGCGGCTCAGGGCCACCCGCAGCTCGGAGCTGCCTGCGGCTCAGGGCAGCTCGGGGCTGCCCGGTCCCTCCCTCCCTGCACGGCTCCTGCTGGCCAGGGGCTGCCCACGGCTGCCCGGTCCCGCCCATCCCACGCGGCTCCTGCTGGCCGCGGCCGCCCGCTCCCACCCCACCTCGCAGCTCAGTGCTCCCGTGGCGCTGCCCCCCTTGCGGCTCGGCTCACATCTCACACTTCCGGGTTGGCAAATTTTGCAACTCTGTACATTATATAAGGCACACTGGACTATAAGGCGCACTTCCGGGTTCGGACCAAAATTTTATTCAAAAGGGTGCGCCTTATAGTCGTGAAATTACTGTACTTAAATCTTTTTAGATTTGTCTCTTGCCATGATTACTTTGGCTGTGTATATGACCAATAACATGCAGCATGCCCTCTCAAACTCAGATATTACTGTGTTTCTCCCTCTTACAAGTGGCTTTATGTAGCAGTCCAACACAAAAGGAAAAAAGTCATAGTCCCATGGGGAAAATATGACTGATATTAGAAGACAATTGGAAAAAATCTTCTCTCTACAAGCACACACACATATTTATATATGTTTAATATTATTATATGTTAATATGTTAGTGTTGTTATATGTTAATATTACATGTTTAATATTATTATAATATTTTAATTATATTATCATGTTAAATATATATTTATATATTTGTGTAAATATATGTGCACACACACACATGTATTTGCACCTATTAAGCTGAAGATTCTGACTAAATCATCGCATTGCTCAATTGCTCACTGAGTGAGACCAACTCCACAGTGGTGAAGAGGGCTCCTGTGTAGGGAAAAGTTTGTGTTAGGATTCATATGCTCACTATTGCAGACAGACATTTGGCATTTCCTACATTTGAGAGCAAACATAGTAACGGATTTTAAACATGGGTGTGCACAGAAGTGTATATAATTAATCAGCTGTAACCCTATGTATATACATCCTGGTTTTTCTGGTTTGTACAAATATCATAGAAATGCAAATTTTCACTTGAAAATCAGTGTCTGTCTACAGAAGTTGCTTTATAATTTTCCTACAATTGAGAAACAGTTATTTTACTCTGAGGAAGGGTATTCTTGGACCATGCTTTTCATAATTATATGTAACACATTATAAACAGGATAAAACTAGAACAAAAGAAACCATTTCCTATCAGCAGTGCTGCAGAATTATAGATGCATATAGGTGGAAATGTGAACTATCTAAACAGAATACAGCAGGTTTATATTTAACATTGCTTTCATTCACCTGAAACCATACAAATAAAAGAGCATTAGTCTTAAATCAGAAGTATTAAATGTAAGAAAATATTGAAAGCCATTTTCCTGTACATCATGGATTAATAGATTCACAGTGAAGGAAGAGTCGTGATCTGGGCAGCTTCTCCTTGCAAGCTTTTACTGTAAGGGTCCCCAGCTCATCCCATAATGATGGCTTAGTGCCCCTGCTGTGTCCTCATTACCCTCCAAATCTCCCCTAGGGATCTACTTTCTGACTTGAAAGATCTGTCTTCATTAATGTAGTTTAGACTGTAAAATATTTATGATGTAAAACATCTGCCTCTTATTTTTTAACAGAAGCTAAAGAGTTTGTAACAAGGCTCAGGAGACAGACAGACCTTTGCAACATGGTCAAGGTATGTTCCAGAATTCATGGGAAAAAAAAAAAGAGCTGGGAATCTCATTCCTGCCAGCAGATTGCACTATTTTTTAAATGCTCCATTGTAGAACAAGTGCAGCAGCATGGATGTTCTTAACTCTTAACTGTACACTGACCATGTCATGATCACCCTCCTACCATCTCTTCCCACACTGCTACATGCTGAGGGGACATTTTCCTCCCTTTGGATTCTTCTGCAAAAGGCTCTGAGATGAAATTGATGGTACTCCATGGAGAGGAGAACATAGTAGCTGGAAGGGTCAGATGACAGATTCCAGTATAATTGCCCATCCATGACAAAGTCAGTTGAGAGTAGAAGCTGGAGCATTCCTTCCACTGGTGTCCTTGGATCCTTCCAAATCCTTGGGTTTTGAGCTGGTTTGGGCTATAGCAAAAAAGGAAGGTCACAAATAGGAAGAAAGCAAAAGAGAACAGGTGGTATATTCTCTTCTTCAAACATGTACAAGATTTTCTCAACATGCCATCTGATTGGAATCATTACTCAGATGGAAGAAGGGAAGCAGGGAGAATACAAGAGAGGGAGGCAGGGAGGGGCAGGAGGAACTGCAGCTTCTTGGACCACTAAATGTAGCTTTTCTTTATGGGAAAACTTCATAGCCAGCAGCATACAAAACACACCCTCCTCCTACTTTCAAAAGTAAAAAAAAAAACCCAGAAAACAAAACAAAAAACCGCAGACATGCATAAGGGTGCCTACCCAGGGAAAAAGTTGACTTCCATGAAGTACTGAGCACTCACAGTTTCCATTTTCTGCAGCAGCCCTTGGAGATACTAATACCTGAAATCTCAGCTTTATGTGCTTCTAAACAGATCTTCTGATGCACTGAAGAGCACAATCCAGCAAGATCATGAGTGTCAGCTATTCCCAGACATTTGCATTTGATTTGCATACTCAGGCTTCAAATCATCCTTCTTGTGTTCCAGTCATAATGTCGAAGGGCTGGTTGTAGCTCTTTAAGTCCTCCTTCCCTATTCTTAACGTGTGGAAAAGCTGTGGAGTCAAAACTGGATTTGCACACTCAAGATTTAGGGCAAGAGAATTGCAGCAATTGGGGGAAATTCTCTAGAAGAAGCCTGTGGATGCTCTACATCTCTTTTACACTGCTTAACCCACACAAATTGAACACAGCAGACTGAGAATCAGGGTTTTACACTTACAACTCTCACAAGTAAATGCTGTTTGTACCTTCTCAAGAGCCTCTTCAAAACACAAGGGAAAAGTAAAAGAGTTTTACTGAACTTGACATTTTGGGGTAGCGAGTTCCAAGGTTTAATGATTTGTTGTATGAAAAAATTCTTTCATTATTTTAAAATTTCTGGCCTTCTTCAACCAATTCTTCCCACAAACCTCCATCACATTCTTCCTCAGTTATTTCTCTCTGAAGGTGAAGTTTATCTCATCTTCTCACACAGGAGTCATGCAATATTTCTAATCAACCTTCTCAGTTTTCTGTCTAAAATGCATCTGGAATTTCAACTAAAGACTAGTCAGAGGAGGCAAGAGTGCTCCTGATGAGAAGTGCTAGAGAGGCACTGTGCAGCTGCAACCTCTGAACACTGTAACCACACCATCCCTTGTAGAGTACTTTGCAATAATTCAGCCATCTGCTGAGAAAGTAAGAACAATTTTGACAGGGTCAGCATCAAAAGAGAAAAGGTAACTTTCCCACCATGCGTAGATAAAGCAGGCTGGCAGCTGCTACTACCTGGACATGTAGAAATAATTAGAGCATAAAAAGGTGCACATTCCCTGTGAGAAGAGTGTGAATATGATGCTTGTCATTTTCTGGGGCTGGTTCCTGTGTCTGGTAAGTTGTATTTGAGTGCTGAGAGGGCTGGCTCTCAGTCATTTTATAGAATTATGTTTAGTATAATGAAATTCAATGGCTAAAGGGACCAGTCTAAAGTGTTGGGGCATGGGATCAGGTATTAGCAACCTACTGAAGATGCTGCCCTGGTAATTCGCAGCCTTTGGGTCATGTATTCTTTGGAAGGCTCTTTTTCTGTCACTGGAAACTCCAAGTCAAATAAGAAGAATGCCTTTTCCTTTAACTTTTATGAAGGAGATTGCTGAGTGAGAATCAAATTGAGTTTGGTTTTTCAGAAAAGTTAGCAGAGTGATGAAAAATAGCTGTATTGGTAATTTTTGCAAAGAAATGGTCAGCTGCATTCATTGCTGCTTGTGGGGTCATGTGATGAATGGGATTTGTTAAAATATGTATGAATCCTGAAGTTTTCTGGAATTTTACAAACCATATTTTTCCTCTGAAAATCCCAACTGAACAAGGATTATTCACAGAAAAGCCTGAAGTCTGAAAAATGCTTTAGGATCTTACTGATTTCATTATGGAAGTGAGAGACTAAATGTCTTTGTTGACAAAACTTCATGGATTCAGATTTAGTTTCCTTGACTGTTTTCATATTTTCATCAAGAATCATAAGAAATATTCCATGATATTAGCAACTAATTTTAAAAAGTGAAGAGATGATGATAAATGCTAGTCTGAAAATTATCTGCAATATCTATGCAAGTAATACAGTAATTTCACAATTATAAGCCACACCATTTTGACTAAAATTTTGGTCTGAACCCAGAAGTGCAGCTTATAATCAGGTGTGGCTTACATATGGACAAAGAACAAAAAGTTGCTGTTTTAGTTTGGAGGACAGGTGTCTGCTGAGAAAGGCAGGAGCTTCTCTTTGAAATGGAGAATGTAAACCCCCTCCCTCCAAATTATTATCATTTTGAAATCAAGGGGCTTTCAGGCAAAGATATGGGAATTAGGAATAATAGTTCTTTTCTAGGGAAATTCAAATGGAAATACAATACTACAAAGAAACAAACTCCAAACCCTGACAAAGTCAGAGTACAACCTGACACCCCGTCAGGCAGGGTGTTGGTAGCAGTCCCATTAAATTGTGGCTGCATCCTCCTGCAGTGACAGATGTGATTCAGTTGGAGCAGTGCTCCTGTACAAGGTGCAGTTTCCCTCTAAAGGTCCAGTGGTGATGTGGAGAAATCCGGTTTTCCTCTGGAGTCCAGTGGACAAAGGGGCTACCTTAGTGTCCCAAAACCTCTGTTTTTATCTTGGTAAGAAATGTTGGGCTCTTCCCCCTGGCTGGAGCAACTTCCAATGGGATGCAGTAATTTTATCAGTCACACAGTGGGACTCAATGGGCCATTAGCAGAAAATGACTCGCTGGAGGAAGGATGGGTTGTGAAAAGATAAAGAACAATGCCCTGCCTGGTTTCAATGGATGGCCCATTAGCAGAATATCTGCCGTTGAGATAAGGATCACTGCCCCCACCCTCAACAGATGGTGATGGAATAGATACCTTTTATCACACTCTGTATTGCAACCCAAGACAGTTGCCAACACCCGGAGATGCGTCTTAGAATCAGGTGCGGCTTACAATCGTGAAATTACGGTGGGACAAAAAGGTAGACAGAGTCATTCACAAATTACTCATAAGCAGATAAATGGTACAAAATATCAACTATTTTTCTTTTAACTAACATAGTATTTCTAATGTTATTTTTATTCTCTCAAAGGCTTAAGCAGCTTGAGAAAACTTGCCTTTGAATTAAATTGCAAGGGAAAGTCATCCCTGATACACCATTCCATGCTTTAGACAAAATACCATTATTTAGTGTAATTATAACTCTAGGCAAAGTCAATTGCCCAGGCAATTGCCCAGATAATTGAAGTATGTTAGCCTTGTCTGCTCCATCACAGACAACATAGAGCATCATTGAAAAGAACATCTCCCAGAACAAAACTCTCTTGAAGACAA
The DNA here is from genome assembly GCF_009819885.2 of Catharus ustulatus. Classification (NCBI taxonomy): domain Eukaryota; kingdom Metazoa; phylum Chordata; class Aves; order Passeriformes; family Turdidae; genus Catharus; species Catharus ustulatus. Next base: position 94,184,703 of record NC_046222.1, on the reverse strand, counting down.
CTTCAGATTTATCTCCTTTGATCCTATACCCCCCTCCACACCCCCAGTTTGGAGACTGGTCATATGAAGTCTAGTATTGAACAACAGAAGCTTTCCTTTTTCAATTCCCTTATTTGGCTGAGTTAAGGGCTTGAGAAAATGAAAAGCATTAACTGCTTTTTTATTCTCTACAGACAGTAAGAGCACTCTTGAACAACAACAGCACAGTCACTGTTCTGCGATCTGGCTTGCATGCCATCTTCAATGAAAAATCTCTGGATGTGACTAAAGACCTCTTTCAAGAGAAGTTTAGGAATCCAAAGAAGCGGCAGAAAAATATACAATTAAAATGTAATGAATTTTTGCTATTTATTGTGTTTCCTCTCAAGCACTAGCATGCCATTGTTAAAGGTCCAGCATTTCCTCTTGTTTATTCATGACATCTGCCTTACTGGGAATTACAGTCTTCCTGTAACCTGAAGGGCTAGAAAAGAGCCAAAAAAATCGAGAATGGAGTATGAGATAATATCCTCCTAATTTTAAGGGTTAAGAATTAAAGACTTTTGGTTCTGACTCTCTTAAATATTTTTGTGACAGCAGGAGTAGGGTTCATGTTACTGAATAATGTATCTCCTAGAAGGAGGTTAACAAGCAGGGATTTTTTTCATGGTTTCTTTTAACAGGAAAGATATTTTCACTCATTGCATTTTCCTCTGTTATTATTATATGTTGAAGCACACAAAATCATTTTTTGTGGCCAGATTTTAAAATACTGTATGCTGAACTGAGCCTTTTAGCTTTTGCATCCTTTTGCTGTATTGCAGCCTATGAGATCAATGTTGTCCTGTAAAAAATAAAATATCCAGTTTGTATGCAGCTGGGACATAATGATTTGACAGTTAAATGAAAAGGAATAGAATGGCAACTTAATTTTTATATTAATGGGCTACCATTAAAAATATTAGGAAGAGATAGGCAAGCTGGACTAGGCTGTGCACAGAACTAACCAGGGGAACCTCATCTCTTTTTTCCAACTCCTGCACTGACAAGGGATTTGTCACAGACTTTCTGTGACTGCTTTCAGTAGGAATAATAACCTGCCTGCTTCACAGAACCATCAGGAGAACCATTTCAATAATATACATACTAAACCCAAAACCTCTGCATAGAACACTTATTTAATTTTTCCATTATATTATCAATGTTCTTAGTCTTCCCAAGGTGGTTTTATTGCATTCTCTGTTTTCATTGCTTTTCCCAACTGTCATTTATAATAAGCAAGGTTTCATTGAACTTATGCATATGCTTTCTTGAAGGAAGAGGTCTCAATTACGAGGGTATAAATTCAGGGAGGTGCAATTACCTTTTGGCATTGTGTGGTAGGTAGGTAGGTGCCACACTTTTGGGGGAACAATTGCACTGATATGTGGCAACATTATCCATATTTCTGTTTGTCTACAGACTATTCTTCATTTTCTGTTATTGTTTTAAATTTTTTTTCTCCCTTCAACAGCCAGGCTAAGATTTTTTTTTTTCTGAACCACATAAAATCTCATATAAGTAAGTTAGCATTGCCTCTAACCAAATTCCAGCTTTCTCATTGGAACTGCTTTTTCTTGCCACTTTTGCCATGATGACTAGGTCAGTGCAGTTATGCTGGAAATGGACATAAACATGCATTCTGACAGATTTCAAAGTAGGGTACTAGTCCTCACTAAAGAAATGGTATATTAATGAAAACGCTAGAAACAGATGTCTTAATCTATTTTAAGGTGAAGATAAAATAATAAAAAAAAGCTTAAAACTGTAGAAACAAACCGAACAAGCTAATCACTTCAAGTAATGATCTCCTTTCTGTATTTCACAGGTTTGAAAAACTTCATTTCTTCACTGACATCTTCCACAGATATTCGGGATCTCCTGAGCTCTTTGTCTTCTGATCTCCAGACTTTTGTTATCAAGGTATAAAATTAATAATTTCAGAATAGAAAGAGCCATCACATCATTTATCCTGGTACATGCTGACTGTCACTAGTCTGCAAGAGCTACACTGCACACTAGCAACCTGACCAGACTGCAGATTTGCATAAATACAATTTATGCATGCTGTGGAAAAAGGGAGAATTAATTGGCATGCGAAAATTCCATCTGTGCAAACAAGTACAAGCATATTTCTGTGCTTATATCCACTCTAGTGGTTTCAGTATCTGTTCTCATTTCATAGACACATATTATCATAGCCCCTAATAAACCAAATTTCAGAAGTAATATGTTAGTATAAATGAAGGGAATTCTTCATGGTTCCTTATGTCCTTGATTCACCAAACTGTTGACTTTTAGCAAGTACTAAGAACTTCTATTAGAAAGTCTCTAGCTCTTGTGCAAGTTAAAATATGACCATCCTCACATATGCACCTTTCAGTAGATTACCCAACTCTACCACCCCTCTAGATTCACTGACTCACAATTTGTGTCTCCATGTTGGTACTTCTGCATTTGGTTGGTTTACCATAATGATTAACTTGGGTTTGGGTGGTACTTAGAGTTTGGGGTTTTTTCTTCTTTCTGAAGAAGCAGAGTAAACTGTGTTTACTTGGCTTAATTACTTACTCTTATTTTTTTCTTTTAAAATTAAGAATAGTACTTTGCAGTTCTGTGGCACCTCCATCTCACATAACCCTCAGCTGCCTCATGGGATGGTATAGAGAAGATAGAGGAGGACATTTCCTGGGGGTTCACAGTTACAGGCTGTGAGGCTATAGACACAAGTTGCAGCAAAGTTCCAATAGATACAATGAAAAAAATACCATTAGAATAATTAAGTATAGGAAGAGGTTACCTGGAAAGACTTTAGAATCTTTATACAGCAGATACTCAGAACTTGTCTGGACAAGGCCTGAATTAATCTGGCTTTGGACAAGAGATCAGAATAGGTAATATCCAAAGATCTCTTTAAACCTAAAATATTTTAGGATTCTAATAGAAAAAAAAATATTTGTTTTCACCTTTGTATGCAGTTTGTACAGGGAAAGTAGTCTGTCACACAATAATGAGTTCTTTTAACCAACTTTATCATAAACCAATTTTTTTCTTTATCTACAGCCAAGCAAGAATAAAGAGGCATTTAAAGAGCAGGCATCAGATTTCATGTTGAAATGGAACCTCCTACTGAGCAATGTAGGCAAGATTCTGACCATCAACAGGACAGACAGTTTTGGTAAATAGGATCTTTGTGACTCTAATTTGATACATCCCATTTTGACCTGAGATGGCAGAGGCAACAGATCCAAAAGTACCTAAGCACCAATGAGAGCTGGCAATGTAGTGACAGGACAATGGGGAATGGCTTTAAACTGAAAGAGAGCAGGTATAGACTGGATATTAGGAAGAAGTTCTTTACTGTGAGGGAGGTGAGGCATTGGAACAGGTTGTTCAGAGGAGCTGTGGATGCCCCACCCCTGGAAGTGTTCAAGGCCAGGCTGGATGGGGCTTTAAGCAACCTCTGGAAAGTGCATGGCAGGGAGTTATCACTAGATGGTCTTTAAAGTCCTTCCAATCCAAACCACTCTGCATTTCTCTGATTCTATTATTTTAACTGACATAAATTCATGCAACATATTCCTTCCCCTTTATCACCATTCTTCTGGTGATGTGGCTAGACAGGTCAGGGAAATGATTAGTTTTTGACCAAACCAATTCTCTGAGCAAAACTCTAGCATGAGCAGAAGAGAGGAGAGAGGGACTCCCTCTTTTGGCAGAAGTTGTAGTTTGTGGAGAAACAGGAACAGCAGCCTGAGGTGAGAGCCTCTGCTTTCCCTTCATACAAGAGCTGCACACCGCAGCTGAATAGTTTGATGGAGATCTGGGGCCACTAATGTTCCAAACCATAAGCATTCCAGACATCTCAAGTGATAGCTCTGTGTCCCCCAGGTTTTTTCTGTATGATACTGCCAGAGCAGAGTCACTGCAATAATTAGTTGCCAAAAAGGCAGTTAGTTCCTCTGACAACAGATATATACTCCTCTCACTTATGTCTTACACTGACCTAAGTGCTTGCCTAGCCAGCAGCAGACTGGCTGGCATTAAACTGACTGAAAAATAGTCACTTCTTTAGCTGGTTTTTTTTTCTCTGCATCTTAGGGCTCTGAGCTCTCAAACATCAAATCCATCATACACCAGTGCAAGGCAGGAGAAGGGAAAGAACTGTGCAGTTTTGTTCACTCGAAGAGGCTTGAAGTGATACAAACATGTCTTAAATCAATCCAATCTCTACCCTAACTGCCTTTTGCTTTACTTGTAACACCTTGGCAGAGGTGCCATTTCTGCAGAAATGTACTGTCTCCTGTGAGTTGCATCTAATCCCAAAGTGGATAAAATGCCTTTTAGATTTTCAAAGGAACACCTTCATATTTTTAGCTCTTCTGTTGGATGCAACCTTGTTCAAATAGCCAAAGAAACTCATTATTTACTTTGAAATATCCCCTCAAATTCATACTTTCATGTGTGTGCTATAAATACATAACAAAGGGGTATGTCAAGCTTGCTGCTTTTTTTGTTCTTCAGTATTATTACCCATTAATGTCTGTGCTTGTGCACACACCCTTCTTCTGCATCAAGCTGCTACCTTTTGCCTTCTGTTTACTTGCAAACTGTCTGGAGCAGGATCAGAGTTTTTCTCTGTGTCTGCAGGGAACATATCACAGTAGTGTCCCTTGTCCATCAGCTGCTGCATTACTGTAATAGTAAAATAATCAGCCCTTTCTCTCTCACCAGAGGAGTTCTGCACAAAACTCTCCAATGTTACATGCAATATTTTTGGCAATGAATAAATTGAGAATGCATTCCAAGAACTGCACTGGAAGCATAATGTTTATTGAAATCCCCCATGATGATAAAATCTTCTTCCCTCTTTCTACCACAAGAAGAGTTTAATGAATTGCCTCCCTGTTCTGCAGTTTTGTTGATGGATGGGATACAGTGGATGGAGCACATCTCTTGGTCTGCTGAGACTTTGTTAAACTAATTAAAAATTACATTTTCACCCATTTTATGACAGTTTTCCTACTATACTTCAATAACACTAAAATTGTATTATTTTAAATATAAGACAGTTAAAAATATTTTTAAGTATTTTGCTGTGATGCTCCAGTAATGTGATCATTATTATCTTCTTTTTTTACTCTTTCAGATGTTGTATTTGATCTGTCAATGTCCCTCTTTTCTTATTTTGCATGTTTCTATTCCTTCAGGATGCTGAGTTTTAGCAGACAGGCTGAAGCATTTCTGTTAACAAGCCATCTGGTGTGAAAGTTCTGGGATCATTGCTTTCCAAAAATTTCTTAAATCTCAGCATTTCTTCAAAATATCAGCTATGTAGCATCCACACTGAGGAAACACAATCACTTGGGAAAATGTGTGTCATGTTAATCCAGTAACCAAAACTAATCTTACTTCTGACTTGATCTCTTGCCTTCTAGCTTGCCACATCCAGCAGACATAATACACTGGCATACTCACACCTCTCAGTTTAGGATTGACTTCCACCCTTTTCCAGCCCCACTTGAGTGATGCCCAAGTGAGATCAGAGGAATCCTGCAGTTACTCCTACTCTAAGGCATCAGGGAGCAAGTGTGCTAGAGCAATCAGGGTAATGGGACCTCTATGGCTCATTCAGCTCCATCTCCTGTCCAGAAAATGTGTCTCTACACACCTCCCTTATAGAGTTTCACGTCAGCTCACACACCTCTGTTGTCTTCCAAGACATTCAGGAATGCATTGCCGAGCCATGGGCACTGAGTAGTGAGCTGTGCATTCCTATTCTGCAAGATGCTTCAGCCTGGTTCCTCTTGAGAACTGTGTTCCTCCATATTATCCCAAAAGACAACTGGATTGGTAGCTTTGGTTCCATGTTTGCTCTTAGAGAATATATTGAAAACACCTGTAAGACTGTTAGAAACACTCTTGGACTACCAGTAACAAATCTATATAGTTTCAACTCCAATTGTAAAAATTCCTTTCCTTGTTCCATAGGTAAACAAGTGCTTCCTCCCACCTTCTTAGTTTAAAGATCCTCAAATGGATGAACAGCAGAAGCAGCAGCTTCTCAGACACACTTAACATCAAAAGAGAGTATTTTTCATTTTTAAAGCTCTGTAAACTGAGGTCATTAAAATAAATTGTGATATCTCCTTCTTGACGTCCATGTAAACTACAGTAATTTCACGATTATAAGCTGCACTGAGTATAAGCCGCACTTCTGGGTTTCAGCAACTTTTTGTTTTTTTGTCCATATATAAGCCGCACCTGATTATAAGCCGCATGTTACAATACAGAGTGTGATAAAAGGTATCTATTCTATCACCATCTGTTGAGGGTGGGGACAGTGATCCTTATCTCAATGGCAGATAATCTGCTAATGGGCCATCCATTGAAACCAGGTTGGGCATTGTTCTTTATCTTTTCACACCCCATCCTTCCTCCAGCCAGTCATTTTCTGCTAATGGCCCATTGAGTCCCACTGTGGGACTGATAAAATTACTGCATCCCATTGAAAGTTGCTCCAGCCAGGGGGAAGAGCCCAACATTTCTTACCAAGATAAAAACAGAGGCTTTGGGACACTAAGGTAGCCCCTTTGTCCACTGGACTCCAGAGGAAAACCGGATTTCTCCACATCACCACTGGACCTCTGGAGGGAAACTGCACCTTCTACAGGAGCACTGCTCCAACTGAGCCACATCTGTCACTGCAGGAGGATGCAGCCACCATTTAATGGGACTGCTGCCAACACCCTGCCTGACGGGGTGTCAGGTTGTACTCTGACTTTGTCAGGGTTTGGAGTTTGTTTCTTTGTAGTACTGTATTTCTATTTTGATTTCCCTAGAAAAGAACTGTTATTCCTAATTTCCATATCTTTGCCTGAAAGACCCTTGATTTCAAAATTATAATAATTTGGAGAGAGGGGGTTTACATTCTCCATTTCAAAGGGAAGTTCCTGCCTTTCTCAGCAGACACCTGTCCTCCAAACTAAAACAGCAACTTTTTGTTCTTTGTCCATATATAAGCCGCACCTGATTATAAGCTGCACTTTGGGTTCGGACCAAAATTTTAGTCAAAATGGTGCGGCTTATAATCGTGAAATTACTGTAGTTTGTGGGATGCAGAGGTTATAAATTGCTTGATGAATTCCTATGCAGTTTTATGGCATGGAAGAAGATCCGCTTTTTACTGTAAGGGCTTTCAACCAAGGTATGATTCAAAAGTCTCTGTGAGTCTCTCTTGGCTTTTATCACTTATGGTCCAAGTTGTAAGGTGGGCCATTTAATGTCATAGATACAACACACAGATGTCTGTAGGAGGTTTTGCTTGGGAAGACGTGGAATGATTTATCTGTCTGAGGGGAGAATGGGGATAATAGGTGGTTATTGATAAGCCTTGTAGTAAAGTGAAAGTGGAGGAGGAACTTGAACAGGAAAGCGAATGAACACAACTTTCCTCTCTAGTTAAATACGGAAAAAAATTGCTTATGTTTAAAATTTGCACTGGTGCCTATTTTTCTGGTATATTTGGAAGTACTTAATTTTGTAGGTATTGTTTGATGGGTGCTGGTCCATTACCTTGTCCAGCCTGTTAATGAAGCCCTTCAAAAAACAACACATCATAAAGATATGCAAATGAAGGGGTTGTCATAATTCTTTTTCTTTAAACCTAGGATCCTGGCTTTTGTTGAATATGCTACTTGTTGATTTTGCTGCACACATTTTCCAGTCCTATATAGAAGAGGAGAAGGAAGAAGGAAATGCCTTGGTCTCAAAGCAAAATGAGGTCCCTCTTCTGTGTGTTTATGAGCCCAGTCATCTCTCGGCCTGTTTTGCTGAAGAGGAACCTGAAGCCAATGCTCCACAGACAGCCCTTGTGATGCAGAACCAGAATAACTTCGGATTAAGCAATGCTTTCCAGAGTCCTGAGTTGTTTGGTGAACACAGCCACTGTCAGCAAGGTGAAATGAACATTAACTTAAAAGAAAATTATGGGGAAGAAGTTATAAATTGGGCAAATTAGGACAGACTGGGATGTGTGTGGCTGACTGAGGGTTTTTATGCATGTAAAGTAGAGCTAACAAAATCCAGATTTGCATGGAGCTGTGTCCAGTGTCACTGAAACCTCAACTCATGAAGCATCCTCCACATCCTGCTTCCACCCCAAAATGATATCAAAGGATTGTAATCTCAACATCACCCACCTCCCCAGCACCACAGGCTCCCGATTCTTTCCTTAGGTTTCCAGCAGACCTCTGGAGCGCCTTCTGATTGCCCAGGTGCTGTCTAAGGAAGAGCAGTGCTGTGCTGGTGGGCTGGCAGGGGGCCAGGGACTAGCTGACAAACAGACCGCATGTATTCATTGATTGAAAATAAGAGGGCACAGTGTGGTCTTTCCTCACTTTTGGAAGCACTGAGAGGCTCTCTTCCCTCCACTTATCTGTTACTTTTATCAAAAGATATGAAATATCTTCAGAAATATAAAATCTTTGAGACTGTTCTGCTCTACCAGATTGTCTTGTAATCAGCGCACTGCTGCAAACTTTACTAGCATAAGGTGTGACATACAGGTAGAAAACAAGATAGACTCTAAGTCTTCTAGAATATAAGGCTAAAATACAAGAACACATGGGAATGTGGATCAAGCCCCTGTGGTTAATGCAAGTAATGAATTACACATTCAGCTGTTTTCATATTTCTCTTCCATGCAGTAAGGGCACTTGTCTTATGTCTCAGAGAACATTGTGTTTTCCAGAAAACTGTGAAAGACAAATGTTAATGGCACCAAGACTTACAGAGAAAATTATTTTCTTGGGGTGACACTACACTACCACAGGAGTGGAAATTGACTGTTTTAAAAACATCTCAATTATAAAGACCTTTAGGGGACTCTAATTTGTTTAAATATCAGGTGTGCTGAGACTAGTTCAGCAAAGAAAATTGGAGGGGAGAAAGCAGGCACACAGAGGACAAACAAAAAAAGATTTATACATGTGATGGGCATGTTTGACAGCTTTTGTTATTTTTCAAATGTAAAGTCAGTACCCATCCTGTCATATCATCTTTATGTCAAAATGCAAACCGTGCTGGGTGCTGACAATTTGCAAGAGAGCTCTAAATCAGTGATGGTCAGAAATGAGGAAATGAACCACTAGAAATTTTATTCAGTATCTGCCCACTTCCTGTGCTCTTCACTCTGCTGCCGTTTGTATATCCTATGCCCATTGCAATGGTTTTTGCAGGGGTCATCAGACAATGGCTTGACCCAGGTTTGGTCTGTGTAAGTGATGTGCTTATGTTTTGAATTTTTTGAACCTGATTACAAGAACAGAGCAAGGCTGATTAGAGTGAGGGACAAGGAATCATCCCTTTCAGAATAAGAAGGGAAGGGTGTAAAATGTGAAATGAGGAGTATGAGGACTTGGGAGCAGGTGTGGATGAGGGAAGGACACAGTGAACAACTGAAAAAGTGCAGAAGTTTAGAGGTCAAAGAACCCAACAGATGATGGATTCTACCAGTCCATGTACAAGATGCTATTAACTGGGCTGAGAAAGATTCTAGTAAGCACCTGTTATGTTGCAGTTGCTTACAGTTTGTGAAGGAGTAAAAAAACTTGAACCTGCAGCTCAAAAGGGCTTCAGGAGCTGTGAGAGAGCGAGTGAGCACTTCTGCCCACTCATGTTCTTCAGATGGGTGGTGCTCCCACCTCAATCATTGCAGATTCCTTCTTTTGTATATCAACACTGATGCCACAGGTTGCTGAAAAACACAGTTGCCAAAACAATCTCTATCACCCATTGCTTTGTTTGTATTGTCATCTCTGTTCATCCTCTGACAAGATTTCCATTCCATGAGGATTTTTGTTCTGTGACTTTTGACCACCAAAAATCATTATCATGCTTTCAAGGAACCATCTGTCCCTGCTCTTGACTAATTCCCCTTTGGCCACAGCCCATTCTGTTGGGTATCTAAACACCCAGCAGCCATAGCAGCATCCACCAGCCACACTGCTGTTTCCTGGACCACATTTCTGCTGCCTGACATATTGCTCATAATTTTTGCTTTTAATTCCTTCACCTTAGGCAGGCTTGGCAGCGTTCTGCAGCCCAGAGCTTTCCATCAGTTCCCGTCCTCCACTCCATCCATTGCCAGCACCACCCAACCTCTGTAGTTTTTAATCTTGCTTCACAAGACATTTCTATGCCTTCTCTACAGCCTGTTATGCTGTGGGAAAAAAAAATCTATTCATCACACCTCCACACTCAATTCACTGAAATTAGTGCTAACCACTTGGTCTTGCTACAAAACCCTGGAAAAATATGAGGGAGGACTGCTAACAGAAATGAGAAAGAATCTCCAAACGTTACCCTGATATCAGCAGTGCCAATATGTGTGACTTAGCAGATCCCTTCATGATTTTTTAGTTGTCACCTTCATTCTTACTCTTCCTTCTCCATCTGTTTCTGGTCTTCCATTCCTAGCTGATGCTGAATATAAATTAGACTCCTCAGCAGAGAGACCATTTTTCCCCATTTATTTTGAGCAGCACAGTACATTTATGAATCTTATTTCTAAATATAATTTAAATAATTAATAATAGAATTAATAAATAGAGTCAATAGTCCTGAAAACAGAATACATTCCTGGTTGGTGGCATCTCCCAAGGAAAACATTGGTTTTATATGAAAAATATGTAGAGGGCAGGGAGCAAGATAGTAGAAGATTTGTACACACTGGCTTAGCAGGGAAGTGTGGCAGATGAAATGCTACAGAGCCAAACACACATAGTATGAACTCAGAATCGATGAAACTGGTGGCAGTAGCAGAGATGCTCTGAACAAGTAGTAATCTACAAAAATGCAGCTCAGAGAGCATTGGCCAGATCTTTATTCCTTATCACGGTGCTTGCAGTTGCTTTCTCTCAGCAGGAATAGCATTTTTTTTCAGCTAGAAAATCCCATTCTAGGCTTCTGCTTTTTGTTCACTTGTTACCAAATTAAAATCCTATTAAACTGCACACCTGCAGTGGGTTTATCTGCAGAGCATTGTGCTGTAGCTTTTAATCCAATTCCACACCTTCATAACATACAATATACTGCAAATCAGGACACGAAGAGACTGAGGGTATGCTATTCCTAGCTCTGTTGGCAGAGAGAAAATCAAACACTTTGATTTGTTAAAAAGGGAGAAAAAATAGGACATAGTTAACTACTTGACTTCTAGGAATGGTAAGTGTTCATCTGAATGGTCTGTATCTGAGGATACAGAGATCAAGTGAAATCATTAACTAAAATGATCAAAAAATGAGAGCAAAATCATGACCCTGATTAAATTCAGTGTCAAAACTTCTGCTGACTTTAAGAAAGCCAGAATTTCAGCATGAAAAAGCAGTCCCCATCAGGAGAGAGACAGGCTGAGACTGTGTGTCAGCTGTAAGCCCTTCTATTCATTTTCAAAACAAAGTGTGAGAAGTGTGAATGACATATTCAGAGTGGATATGCTCTTCTGCCAGACCTTTGCCATCCTAAGATGAACCCTAATGTGTGCTTCCTCTTGTTGGGTTTATTTCATGTAATGTGGCTGGATATCTATAAAATACCTCAGGTTCAGCAAGTAAGAATAGAGAAGACTTTTTTCAATGAAGGGAGAAACGAATGATTCACAATTCCTACAGTCAAAACATTTCTATGTTTCTTTTCTAATTTTCAGCACATCCAGGTAATTTAGGAAGAGAAAATTATTATATCATGTACTAAGTTGGATCTTCAAGTTGGAAAGGAAACATTTCTTACTCAAAAAGATGAAATGATATTTCTTTGCCTCCGATGAACAGCAAATCTTCAGAGAAACGCATCCTGGCTATAGCATTCTATATGATACGCCATTCTTACTTTTTGATAGAACTTTAAAAACTTTTAAAAATACTGTTTTCATTCTCTTAAACTGAAGATTTAAAAAAATTTTTTTTTTGAAAATACAAAATGCAAAACTGCGCTAGCAATGCAATTATTTTGTCATGTGATTTGATTTAAATTATTTTAATAAATCTTCAGAAGATAAAAGTGAAGTATTTGTGGCTTGGTTTTTTGTATTTCATGTATACTTCTGTTGTCAGTAAAGCTGAAGTCCTACCTGAGGTAATCATGGTAAATTATCTGGAAGCTACAGCATAAATGAATGACTCTGTGTTATTGCTGCTTTGTGTCTATGGTGTATAATCTAAAATTTATATGTATTGAATATAAAGCCCAGCACTAATTCCTGTCTTTAGAAATTCCTGCTTTGTTAACCATTTCTGCAGGATACGAGAGTCAATATCTCACATATAACTCTATTAACTGAAATAAAATAGGCTGTATATAATGTTACTATTTTATTATGTTCAAAACTAGGTTGTTTGAGCTTGTTTGGTAAGTAAAGTACAAGCAAAGACATTTATTAAGAGAAACCCTAGCATAAATTCATAGAAAATAGTAAATACAAATGATGAGATTTGTATCTTGCATGCATCAGATTGTGTGAGGAAATTCCCTGAAATACCAGGGCAATGGGGGGGTTTAACTATTTTTGAAGAGCATGACTGCAGTGAGTTGTCTGTGCCTGGTTGCTATTTCAAGAAGGGACAACTGCTTTGATATTTTAAGAAAGGACATATCCTGAATCAGAGAAAAGCACTTGTCAGGAGCTTGGGAAGCTTTCACTCATTTTAGGTTTGGAGATCTACATTGATTTTCCACTTGCATCTCCATTCTGTCTCAGCTCAAGCACTGAAGTGGAAATTAATTTTCAAAAGTGTGGTATTGCAGCAGATGTAGGCAGGGCCATGTGCTAAAGGAAAACGTAGTCATGTATTCAGTTCTGCAGCTAAGATTAAGAATACAGTGCCAAAATTACATTTTCATGGGAAGTATCTTCACAATCAGAAAAATTGATTTGAGTCTTAAGGCTCATTATACCCATTTGCACTATTCCTCAGGTTTTTATGGTGGAGGAAAAAAACTGAACAGGGAGTGTAGGAAAAATATAAGCTAAAAATACTCACTGTTCTCAAGTCCACTTTTATTTCTAAGAGTTTAGATTCTAGATTAGATATACCTATTCTCACAGCACAATTAAGCAAAAGTTGTATCAGTAGACTGATCTTGGAATCTGTTCTTCACAGATATGAAAAAGTAAGATGTACCTGAGAACATCTTTTAGATGTACCTGAGAACCTTCTGACAGGCAAAGGCTTCTGAGACAGTCATTCTTCCCTGTCTCCTACTGAACCAGTGTTCCTTAAATAATTTGCATGAATGCAATGAAAGTTTACAAGCATATGTTTTAAAGAATTACAACTTTGCACAGCCATATTGAAGAGGTCTACTGCCAAGAAAGGAACCGGATGCACATGTGCCTTTATTAAATTGGGCTGTTGATATAAACTCATATACATGCAAATCTTTCCCTAATTAAAACCTCGCCTGGAAAACGTTTAATCACAGCTCCATATGTTTGCATATTTCAAAAATGCATCCTTGCAATCACCAACCTAATGCTGCCTGCCACCTCTGACTTGGGGTTTTGTTGTGGTTTGATCCCAGCGCCCAAACTAAGCTTTCCCTGCCACGGGATTGTCTCTTTTTGAATAAACGGAGAGGTCGCACCGCCTCCACCCGGACAGCTCCATCTTTTTGTTTTTGTGGTGAATGTACAGAACTTAATGCGTGAGATACCTGCTGGACCGTGCACCTGAACCAGGAGCTCCAGCAAGGACAAAGGCAGGGATACCCCGCAGTGAGCAGGGAACCGCGAGGGGCCCCAGAGCGGCTGGAGCTGTGCCGGGGTGTCCCCGGCAGGTGCGGGCGGAAGCTCCGGCACTACTAGGGGCAGGACACCGAGCCTGAGGGGTCTGCGGGCGATGCGGAGCGGCCGGGAGCTGGGCGCCTGGGGAGGGGGCAGGATGCGGAGCTCGGCGCCTGGGGAGGGGGCAGGATGCGGAGCTGGGCGCCTGGGGAGGGGGCAGGATGCGGAGCTCGGCGCCTGGGGAGGGGGCAGGATGCGGAGCTGGGCGCCTGGGGAGGGGGCAGGATGCGGAGCTCGGCGCCTGGGGAGGGGGCGGCGCGGGGCGGGCGCGGCCGCGGGAGGGCGCGGCGGGCGCGGCGCGGGCGCTGCCGCTGAAGATGTCGGCGCGGCGGCCCTGGCCGTGCTGGCTGCTGCTGCTGCCGGCGCTGCTGTGCGGCGGCGCGGCGGGCTACGTGGTGGTCAGCTCCGTGTCGTGGCCGCTGCCCGAGGCGGGGGCGGCGGCGGACGAGCTGCACAGCTCCTCCACCGAGGAGGCGCTGCCCGCGCTGCTGGAGGAGGCGGGCGGCCTCTGGAAGCAGAGCTACCCGGCCTCGGCGTACCGCGAGGATGCGGCGCTGGGCTCCGGGCCCGCGGCGCGGCGGCCGGGCCAGGGGGCCGCCCCGTCCAGGATGTTCTCCTACCGGCGGGAGGGCGGCGCGGCTCCGGGACGAGCCGGGACCGCCCGCTTCCTCGCCCAGCACAACACCTGGGGCTTCGTGGCGACGCGGGCCGCCCGAGGAAAGGTACGGGGGGTGCCCACGGCGCCCGCGGCGCCCGCCGGACGGGAGCAGCGCAAACTCTGCAGGAGAAATCGCGCTCGGAGCGCAGGGAGGGAGGATGCACGCTGAAAACCGCGCCAGAGAGACACCCAGAAAAGCAACTTCTCTAGGCCCGAAGGCAGAGATGCATCCCAGGGTTTGGAGAGGGGCTGTTTCAGGAGGATGAGGAAGAGAAGGAGAGCCTGCTGGCTACCACAAAATCTGCCTGTCCGTCCAACTATACCAACTTAAAGGACGATTTCTCTGTCAGAAATATTAAACAAAATAGCAGGGCTGTGCCAGAGAATTGGGGTCATTATTTTTCCCAGCTTTAAAATATTTCCTTTTTTAAAGTGAAACGTTAGGATGAGACACAGCATCCAGTACCACTCCGATAAAAGGAAAAAAAAAAAAAGATAAATAAAAAATAAATTAAAAAAAATACATTCTTAACTTTCTGTTGATAGTATTCACAGATTAATTAGCTTACAATTTTAAATTAAACTTAGAAGCACGTAAGTCTTCAGGAAGCTCGGCTGAGTTAGTGGCAGTAAATGTTATTGTGAAATACAAAGTAAGAGACTGAAAAAAGATATTATTAAATTAATTTGTACTTAGTCAGAAGAGGCCTGTAATGCTACATCAGCTTTTGGAAATCCTATTAAACCATATGATCGTAACTCTTTTGGTTTGTGCTCTCGCCAGAAACCCTCAGTGGAATTATAGCCATAATATTGTCTGCAGTTATCTGCCTCCAGACAGAACACAGAAGTAATACAGAAGAATCTGATTAATAAATAAAATTTGAAATTCGGGGGGTGGTGGTTGCTGCTTTGAATGCTGAACTATGCTGCCTGTGATCACAGTTGTTTTTGAGAATTCAGAGTAACATTAACCTTGCATGACAGACTATTTTAAGCAATGGGAACACGTCCTGCAATATTACTGAGAGCATTTTAAAAATTGTAACTCTTAATAATAAACAAGGACTTTTATTTTCTAAGTTATGTAATAACATTAAAGCATTACTTCTAAGGAAAGCCAACAAAGACCATTTATAAGCACTATAAGCATTAAAATTTTAAAGGCATATAAACATTTAAAATCAGAAAGCATCTACCCAGGTAACAACATCATAGGGTTTTCTTATTAACTATTCATATTTAATTTGATTTTGTTGTAAAAGATTTAATGTATTGACAGATAATTTTACTGCTTAACATCTGATAGACCATAAGGAAAATATATCTGAAGACATCAAAAGATGGAGTAATTAATTGAATATTTGTCATTGCTATTTATAATATGATGACAAGCATAGTGGGAGTGTACATTATTCTGAAGCATATTAATGAGTGTCACTACTGGCCCAGGACATTTTTGCAGGCATTATAACCACTGTTTGTACATAGGCCAGCGTATGGGAGAAAATCTTTTTCTGAAAACTTGGCTCCTTAGTGTCCCTTCTCTGCCACGGGAGGAGGTTTTACTTAGGCTTGGTAGTTGAGACACACCCCCCATGAGGAATCTGTTGCTCTTCCCCAGGAAGCTGAGCTGATGTCCAGTTTGACTTAAAATCCAATTCTAGCTGAAATGCTTTCTTTTTTGTTTTTGCAAACCCATGCAATCATATTGTAAGTCATAACCAAAAGATGAGGCAATATTAGAGTAAAAAGCGGGCTGAATCAAGGCTCAGTTAGGCTCTATATACTTTTGGGTTTGAGGAAAGGTACCAACAGCAGTTTAGAGTAAACATTTCCTGACACTGATGGCAGGGAAAAAAAGATATTCATGCACTTAAACATTTTAAATTTCGTAGTTCCTTTAAGCTTCTCTATACTGTCATGGACAGGACTAGAGAGAAGAAATAGAGAGATCTGTTTTCATAGAAGTATGATAGATGTAATTTAGAGGACATAGATCTAATTTAGAGGAAATGCTCTCTTATGATGACAACAGAACTAGCTGTTCTCTCTGCTAAAGCCTTTGAGAGAATCCCCCACATTGAAAACTGTCTATGTGCAAAGACGTAACTGTTGCTTATTTGGCTTTTGCAGATCCAAGGTATGCCCTATGGGAATTGTTTACTTCTCAGCGATGGTCCCATCAACAACAGCACTGGAATCCCTTTCTTTTACGTGACGCCAAAGGATAACACTGTGACAGATCTTCTGAAGAATCCCATGGCTTCTCTGACCCTGCCAGAGGCAGATGGAAATTTCTGCAGGTAACAGTTTTATCTGCCTCCTACCACCTTCAGTGAGAACAGAGACCTCAGAACAGAATGCTGGGTCCCCACCTTCAATGTCCTGCATTTATTTTTGACTCTCACGATCAGCTACATGCTCCTTCCTATTTTTAATGGATCTTTTGGCAGTAAATTTCCCTGGTAAAGCATAGTAGAGAAAAGCAGAGGTGTCAGTGAAGTATATCGTAGCATCAACAGCTGCAGTGGCTTTCAGCTTGAATGTTAACATATCAAAATTTTAATCTCTTGGACATGCCTGCATAAAATCTGGATGTTCAAGATCCTATAATAATCTATAGTGATCTAGCCAATAAAATCCATAGAGTTTCAGAGGCTATCCAATTCTCAGTAAAGCAGGCATCTTTGCTCTGCTGAAAATTCTGGAGGCCCTGCTGAATGCCTTGACAGGGCTCCAGCTCTCTGGGTTTTGTAAGAGGATCTCAGGCTCTCTGTTCACAAGTTAAATGCTCAGGCTGTGACACTCCATCTGATTTCCACCTCTTCAGAGAATGTGATGGAATATGATATCTTTGCAATTTTTTTATATTACAGTCAGTAAATGACTCCCCAAATAGAGAAATCCAGGTCAGAGGTTTACCAATCTACATCCAGTCCCCAATTCTTCTCTCCAGAGACAGCAGTGAGTTGACTTCTTCTTAATCCTGTCATAGACTCTTAGAATCACAGAATGGTTTGTGTTGGAAGAAACCTTACGGGCCATCTAAGTCCAACCCCCTGCCACAGCCAGGGACACCTTCCACTAGAGCAGATTGCTCGAAACTGCACCCAGGCTGGCCCTGAACATTTCCCAGGATGGAGCATCCACAGCTTCTCTGGACAACCTGTTCTAGGGTCTAACAATCCCCACAGCAAAGAATTTCTTCCTAACATCTAATCAAAACCTACTCTTTTTTAGTTCAAATCCATTATCCCATTGTCCTGTCATTTAATGCCCTTGTGAGAAGTCCCTCCCCAGGCTCGCTTGCAGGCTCCCTTTAGGTACTGGAAGCCTGCTTATAAGGTCTCCCTAGAGCCTTCTCCAAGCTGAGCAACCCCAATTGCTCAGCCAGTCTTTGTAGGAGAAGTGCTCCAACACTGTGATCATCTTTATGGCCTCCACTGGACTTCCTCCAACAGGTCCATTTCATTCTTGCATATAATGAATAACTTCAGATCCCCAAAGCTTTACATGTGTAAAATGTATGTATGTAACCTCAAAGATGAATCAATTTTCCCCTTCATTCTTGTCTCCTTGAAAAAGACATATCTCTACCATATGCTTGTTTACAGTCAATCATGTGGCAAACTTGGCTGGGTCAGCCTTGTGTGAAGTGTTATTTACAAAGGCCTCTTTACGTGACGAGGTACGTGACACCGAAATCGTGTCAGACAGGACTCTGTTACCAAAGCAGGTCTTAGCTGGCATTCCAAGGAGAGAGAGAACTGGTAAGAACACACTCCTTCAGAAAGAAATGGCATTAACAGTTTTTATTGCAAGTTAAGGTCCTCTGTAGCAAAGGAGAGGTTTTGTCTTAAGACCCGATTTCCCCAGTTGAGGATTGCCTTGAGTATCATTCCACCTCTCAAGCCTGCTAGCTGAGAAGAACCCTGGGAAAAGCAGGAAATGGCAAATATAAAATACTACTTTTACACTTGTCTGTATTTGTCTTCAGAAAATATTTTTTTCTAGAGAGTTATATGGTAGAAAAATGAAATGTTTCTTAGTCCAAAGCAGTATAAGTGATTTCAGACATCCTGTTCCCAAGGAATGGAAATCATGGCTTCCTCTTACAAAGTCAAACACCTAATAGGAAACTTCTATCACCAACAGTTGTTAAGGTAATTCAGTCTTGAATGTTTGAGGAGGTCAGTGAAGTAGTGAAGTTAACATTGGAATGGTTCTGCTTGTAGCTTAAATATTTTCGTGAAATATTTTGGATTAATCATTTAGAAAATAAATATATCCATTCTTTCACTGCAGGCTTAATGGCATTTAATTCTGCTTTCTGAGCTTTTTAATTCAGTCTAATAGTAAACTTACTATCCAGACCAAGTGCTTAAAAATGTATTTTAAGTCCTGTATCCTACTACTCCATGCCCTACTTTCAGAAGCCCAAGAGTCAGAGCAGCTTCCCTTGATGATAAGTGGTAGTGCTGAGCACTTCTGAAAAACCACACACCCACTTTAGGCACTTAAGTGTGGCCTTTGATCTCTAACTTTAAACAGCCACTCTTGCAAGTCTTTGCCTTTTACAGTTTAGCAACATCACTGCCCCATTTACCTGTTTGGGAAGCACCAATTCACCAGCAAAAGAGAAATGCTGCATGATTTATAGAAATATGAAATCCATATACACCACAAACCTTTGAGGATATTTATTTGATATCTTTTTATTACATCACTATTAATTTTCAAATCCCTAGCCTTTTGATCAGTATGCCATATATTTGCTGCTGCTTGTTTTGCAGCCAGGGCAACCTGGATTCTGTCATCTGACTCTCCAGTTGCCTCTGCAGCCTGACACTGTGCTCTCTGGTGAGAAGAGCTCTCTGGGCACCACTGAGAAGCTAAATCTGGATTTCCAAAACAGCTTAGTCCAAACTAATTACCATTTGCCACATCCCTACTTTCCCTCCTTACCACCAGTCATGTGCTACCCTGCTCCCCTGCCACCAGTTCTGGGCTTTGCCTCAGCCTGAGCTGAAATACAAATGCGAAGAAAATTATCCTGACAGCAAGAATAAGTTTTTCTGCCGATCCTTCTTTTCATCCTGTGGCCGGTACTGCTCCTGGCCATGCAATTCCACCCCCTCCCTCCAGCTGACCATATGGCAGGTCTATTTTAGCTCAGTAACCCAGCAGAAACCTCTTGGGTTGTTTTTTTCTGGATGAGATTTCCACTGTCTTAGTAAATTGAATCAGCTCCTCAAGAGCCAGAGAAGAGCAAAGGAGAGGGGAAAGGAAAAGAGAAGGTGGTGGAAAATAGAATATTCTCATTTTAGCATGTAACCATACTCCAAATATTGAGCTTACCACTGAATTGAGTATATGAGTTCAGAGTTTGATCAGTGCTCTATGCATTATTTATTTTGTTTTTACCTTCAGTTTCTTTTTCATTATTCCTGAAGTTCTCATCTGGAACAGATGTTGGTTGGCATTAATGCAGAGGACAAACAATACGGACAATGAAAAGTTGGGTCTTTGCTTGAGCTACAATTTTTGTTTTTGATGATACCAAAATGTGAGCGAACTTTGAGGTCATCTCTCAGCAAGGAATGGTATAGGTACTGGGCTTTACCCTTCTTCTCTTCCCTTACCCTATAACCAGGGTCAGAAATTAATGTGTGTTTTAAAACCAGGAATCCATGGACGATTTTTACATTTAAGAGCAGCAACATCTAAAATTGCAGCCTGGCACACCACCCCACTGTCACCCCACAGAAAGGGCCTCTGTGACACTGAAGAAAACAAGAAGGTGTCCAGGCCCTGCTGCCAGTGCTTGGGGCGGCCTGTCCCCAGCTTCAGGGTGCACTTGACCTGCTGAGATAGACAGACTGTGCCATGCAAATAGCACACAGCATCCTCAGTGCAGACCTTTGTGTGGTGGTGGCTCAAGTTTGGTAGAGCAAAAGTCTTCTTTACTAGCACTAAATGAGAGGCAAGACCTTTTACTCTGTGAGACCTCACATCCTGCTAATATTAAAATGGTATCTGTCAGGCTTTCTTTGCAAAGGAAAGTGCCGTTCTTGTCAGACATTCTCATCAAGTGCATCGTTAATTGTTTTGGTTTCAAAATAATTATGTAAAATAGCTAAATGAATAATATTTTACATGAGAAAGTTCATGTCCTTGTATGCTGGCAATGCATTTGTAGCTTGTTTGCATGTGGAACTTTATTAGAATTCCATTATTAATCTACTCTGAGTTGCAAAATAAATGTGAAAGCTGTGCCTGTAGACAATGCTCCTGGGAGTATTTGGAACCCTCCAGAAAAATGCTTCTGCCCTATTGTATGCAAAAGAAATCTCTGGCCTTTAGAAAGAAAACATAGCTGACATTTCAATGTCTTTGTGCACCTAATGAGTTTCAAGTGACTTGCATACACCAATTTGATATTAAATTTATTTAGTAGCAAATTTCATTTATTTTGTTTCAGAACAGACTCAAGTTCCAAACCTTGACAATAAATATTTCCCTTTCAAGGATGTGAGGAATACTGACTGGCCTTTATGGTGCTCCAGCCTCAATATTTAATCAGCTGGAGAGAAAATTTGAAAACCCTAAACTAATAAAAAAAACCCCATTTAATATTGAAAGAAAGAGCACTGCGACACATCTGACTAGGCACTAATTGCAAGACATTTTAGTTTTGCAGCTACGGTTTGGATTCCTCATCTCTGACCTAGAGATTGCCATTTCCCAGAGGGAGATGAGCTGCCCCTCTCTGAGAAGGCTCTGATGGCTCTCGGGATACAGAAAGCATTTGTTAGCAACTACACAGCATTTTATCTGAAGGCTGATAAATGGATAATAGAAGCAAGAAAAATTAAATGGTTCAGGGCTATAAATAGACTAAGCTAGTATGTCTATGCCACTGACAAGCTGAAAAGATTGAGTTCCATTCTTGCAGCCTTCAGAGGGTGCAAGACCAAGTCCAACATTAAAGAATAGAGCAGCTATTGTTCTAAACACATTTCACAACACACAGGCTGCTCAGAGGATTGCTCTTTCCAAGTAGGCTCCTGAGCCTGCCTCATTACAGGTGCAGCCTGGAAAACAGGCAATTAATTTTAAACATGTGTCACCTCCTTGACATCAGGTTCAGCTCATTCACAGGAACACACTGCAGCTTTCTTTGGGAAGGAATGGTTACATGGCTGCCATGAACGGGTTTTCAGCCAAGGGAAAAGCAGCGAGCTTTGGGGTCAGTCCACCTTTGGTTTTTTCCTGCTATTAGCTGAGGATGGTGTTTCAAATCCACACTGCAGACCACGAGTGATTTTCATGAATTCAGATTCCCCTCCTGATTTATGATCTCCATCAGGGGTGACTCCATCAGAGCCATTTTACACACCATGCTCATCTGGTGCTTGAGGTAGCAGGTTGGCATGATCAGGCAGATGTCTTCAGTGGACATAAGCTAACTCAGTAGGTTTCCTAAAGGTGGCATAAAAAATGTTGACAGGCAGTGTTGAGCCATGAAGCCATGGGAAGAGAAGAGGAATTTTGTGGGTCTGGGTTCCTGCTGTGTGGTGGATCACCTGCACAAACATCTAACTTCATTCCCTGGGCAATCCTGAGGGACAATAGGCCTGCCACAGGAGGAAGGCACAACTTTTGAGATGTCATATGGCCACTCAACATATAACTACTGCTGGGTTTGTAGAGTCACCATTGTTAATATGAGGATTAATATAACAAAGAAATCTGGTACTGTACCTTCACACAAAGAGAAATTATGCATGCAGAAGACAAAGGCTGAATTTAGACATCCATCATTTTTTGAGATCCATCTCCTCTGTGGCACAGACACATTTCTAGTTCTGGTATTTGTGTTGGCCCTTTTTAGCCATAGGCAAATAATTATGTCAGTAGTTGTTCCTGAAAAATCTGTATTTAAAAAAACCCTCTATTAAAAATAAAAGAAAATTAAAATGAAGGTACCAAATTAGAAAGTCAAACATGAAACCTACTATCATCATGACCCAATGCATACAATACAGCTCTAAATTACTATTTTTCCTGTTTTCTTAAATAACCAACTTCCTAAAATCCCTTTCTAGTGAAATAGTGTATCTCTGACTCTGTTTACAGAAATAGTTGATTCTGTGATTCTTTTTTTCCCTCCTTAAATTGTCTATGGTTAAACTATATAAAAGCTTCCTGTCTGAAACACAGAGTTCAGCTGAAGAACTGCATTTTATTGTCAGTGGAGAGAGGCAAACAGACTGGCTTCACATAACACATTGTAATTAAAACATTTTAGGAAGGATTATCTTCTAGAAAGAATGAAATTATTTAAAACCTTAAAACATATACTAGGAGCACAGGCTCACTTAGATTAATAGAATAGACACTGCACCAATGCACTTTAGCTCCCTGACTTGACTTCAGATTCAGAACAGAAGACCTCTTCCAAAAGCAAAGATGTTTTAACTAACTTTGCTGGCTCCCAAACATGGCTGATAAAGAAATTCTTGTCAAAATCAGAGCAGGGCAGAACTGCCTAGCCATATCCGGTTCAAGGCCAGCAACAGCTTTTCAGATTATGAAATTGCTTTCAGTGGAGATTTTGTTTGACGTTCATGCCTTGCAGATTAGCAGCACCAATAGATTCTTTCTGCTTCAGACACTCCGGTAGTTAGTGGTGAAAAAATGAGATGAATGAGGGGAGTAACTTACTTTTCAAAATTAATCATATTTATGATTCAAAATTATATGCACTTTACAGTAATTCTCTAAGGACAGAGCATTCCCTCCCTTCCTTTCTGTAGATTTTAGGGGACAAAAATCCTGATGCATTTTATATGGTAGGAAATATTATACTACAGGAAATAACTTCACCTTTTCACCTTGTGCCCAGTTTGGGGCTATTTGAAGAGGAGCCCTGTGCAGGGTGTGACAGAGTCACCTACCTTCTTGCATCCATGGGAGGTGACAGGGATGAGCTGTGTCAGCAGCCAATCCCCACATCCTAATTACATGGGTTTCCATGACTGCTACCATTATAGAGGAGCCTAGAATGTGTGGAAGCAGTCATTGCCCTTATGCCACTTACGTGCTTTAAAGTAGAAAAAAACTGTAGGGAAACTGTTTTCTGGAGCTTTCTTATTGGCTCTCTCTCTTCTTTGCAACAGAAGAAAGCTCTTTTCCAGCTTCTTTTCTCTTCAGCTCTGAAGAAGTAGAGGCGTAAGAGCAGTGCTTTCTCATACGGCAGTGAGAAATGTGTTCAGAGACATTTGTGTATCCTCCCAGGGAAGATGGAAGGTCTTGTTTCCTCGAGGTGGGAGGAGAAGGATGTCAACACCTTTGTGGGAAAAGGAGGCTGGAGAGGAAGAAAAAGGGATTCCTCTGCATAGACCCCTGCTTCCACACCTGGACTGGAACAGAACTGAACCCTCCTGCCTTTCTCCTACCAGTTTCTTCTTGGGAGTACCTGGCTTCCCTTCCCAAGTGCCTTCCAAACTCTTAATTTGCTTTTCCTGTTGACCTGTGGCAGATCAGTATCACCTCACTAATGGATTGCGGAGGCTGAGAATGAAGACTCAGGGATACTGTAGTGAGAAACCAGGAGACAGAGCATCATCAGTCAAAGCCGAGATCTCAGCTTTGAAAGGGAATTTAAACCAAGTCCAAACATCACCATATGTGCCAATATAACCAGAGCAGCCTGAACTATGGTTCATAACACCTGGACTTGGATAGTTGCCATTTAAGAACCTTCTAATTAAACTCCAAGAGATGGCTAGTGCAGTAAACAATTTAATGAGTAGGTGGCACTCTTTACTCTGAAACCACTCTTGAACCAGGACCCAGAAATTGCGGAAGTGTTACATAGTAAAATAAGTGGGACATGTTCATTAGCAGTGTGCTTTGCACCATTGCATTTCTGTTGAGAAATACTGCTCACTTGGGATGCAGGCCTCTCCTTAAGCTCAGTAAAGCTGGCACCTTAGTAGGTGATGTCATCTCACACACTTGGAAGAAAACCTCCTGGACTGGGTCAAACTCTGCATATCTATTTTGCTCACTGTAAGCAGAAGAACAGGAACAATCAATTCTTCTGTCTTCACAGATCAGATGAATAATTAAGATGATCTCTCTTAATGCACTGTTTTCTTATAAAATGCATGTACTGAATCTTCTTCCATTTTAAGCTGATCTTCCTAATTTTCTGCAACAAAGTATATGTATTTGAAATATTCATGAAAAAAAAAATGTGTTCCCTATTGTTTGATCTTCTTTCACAGTTACATTCTTTCTCTTCCCCTCAGTTCATATTTTACTATAGCATTCATTAAGTTCTCTCCATGGAGACAGGGGGCTTGATTCTGGTAAAGACAAACCACCTGAGATACCACCTTGGTTTTCCTCAACAGAGCAACAGTGTCCCCATCTCTACCCTTGACTCTGCCTCCCCCTCACACCCAGTCAGCAGCACACAAATGTTGCATAAAGCCACTGCTCTGCAACTACTTGTTTTTGTGCCAGCAAAGATGAAAGGAACTCAGGGAATGAGGGTTGAATATGTATTTATGCAGAGGCAAGAAATGTCTACTCAATGCACGACTACACCTCTAGAGATGCAAGTGAGGAATGTTTTAGTAAATACTCGTTTATTATCTTTAGTAAAAATATGACATAAATTCCTGACTATATCATCTTGCTCCAAGGAAGCAAATCCTACATTTGCACCAGTTGCACTGGCAACAACACTGAAAACTCAAGACCCATTCACAACATTTAGAAATGGTAGCTGTAAGTTTATGGCAGCTGGGTTTTGATGGTGTAAGAAGTATAAAAGTAATCAAACATCATTAGGGATATACTATGCCAAAAAAAAAAAAAAAATGCAGGAACAGTTTCACTTCAGAATATGAAGGGATCCTTTGAAAAAGAAAATACTAATGCTAATGACAGATTAGAATACAAGGTTCCTAATCTGAAACAAAAAACCTATGATAAGAGGCAGACCTGAAAGCAAAACCAACAAAGTAGTAACAGTGTGAATTCCAATGTATCATTGCCCTGTTAAGCTCTTTCAAAACTTCACCTAACACAATCTCAACAAATAATTTGAGTCATTTCCCAGAAAAACAAACTGACCCTCCAGAATATTATTCCAATATGCGAAATTCAGTTAGAATAATTTTTACTGGGAAGATAGTGTTATGTATGTCAATCAGTGTCGCACCCTGGCTCACAAGAATGTACAGAAAACCGTGAACA
Organism: Catharus ustulatus; assembly: GCF_009819885.2. Classification (NCBI taxonomy): domain Eukaryota; kingdom Metazoa; phylum Chordata; class Aves; order Passeriformes; family Turdidae; genus Catharus; species Catharus ustulatus. Next base: position 94,158,907 of record NC_046222.1, on the reverse strand, counting down.
GAAGTAGCCAGGGAAAAAAACATTTAAAAAACTATTCAAGCTATGGATGCACAGTGTGTGGGCTTTGTTGTCAGCCATATATGTGGAGAGCAGCTTTTCACGTCAACTGGGGAAGTCACATCAAACACTAGTCCTATTAGCAAAACTTTCTCAGCAAAGGCAGGCAGGGTTCACTGCCTAACCACAGCTACATCAGCTCTACTGTCTATTCAAAATCAAATACTATGCTTTCAGAATAAACATGGACTTGCACAAAACCATCAGATAATTGTAATCTGAGAAGGTCAGACCAAAACTTCTCAGTGTTCCTGATCACATCCAAAATCTATCACCTTGATATGCTCTGTGAAACACAGACATCTTTTAACAACAGTCCCTTTCAAAATCCTCTCTTAAAATAATTAACCACCTAGGAGCTGTGTGCAAGAAAGACACTTGCAAATATTCCTGTTTTTCCTGGCTCTTCAGTTGTTTTATGATACTGTTTGGCTGTGGAGGAAATTGTATCATATATTCAGATGCACTGTTGTTTTAATGCAATTTTCTGAACTGAATTTCTGTTTGCAAGAATTTAATCAATATAAATGTTAAATATATACTGAATATGTAAACATATGCAGAAGGCTTTGGGTACAGTATTAAGATTAAGCATATAAGTTACCAGATCAGGAGATTGCTTTAAATGGACTTTAACCCTTCACCATCTAGGGCCAACACTTGCAAGAATGTGAATGTGCACTGCTCTGCTGCTGGACATGCACACCCTCAGCTGACACCCTCTGCACATGGGATCAGCTCCTTTCTCTTCAGATGTATTCACTGTATTTGCCTTTATTTATTTGTGTTTTGGTGGGCGAGCATCTCACTGGGCCATGGGTGCTGGGCAGCCACACAACACCCAAAGCCTACACAAAAGAAATGCAAGGAGCTATGGATGTCCCTGGAGCATGGAGCTGTTCTCCTTAGGGACAGAGCACTTTCAGGCCACTGGAACCCAGGTGTGAAGTGACATCTTCAGCAGGCAGTACGAGTCTGCTGAGGATCTATGGTGCACCAAAGTGATAATGTAGACAAGTTTGTACTCTGCATACACACTGATAGAAATAAACCAAATGCCTGGGCATGAAATGCAGATTTTCAGGCACTCAGAACACCACTTTTATGACTTAAAAAATTGTACTAGACAAAATTAGATCATTATAAGTTGATGTGGACAGAAAGTTTGAGCCTGATCTTTGGCCTCAACTCTTCCTCCCATCAGTAAGCATGGGAGAGGAACATCCCCTTCAGACAACTGCTGCTCCACACCTACCAGGACACTGAAAAAAGTGTCCCTGAGATGATGGGACTGCAAATGGCACTTTGGAGGTCAGGCTGCAGACAGTGGCAAGTGCTTACCAGACATAGTCAAGTATCAATCAGCCTCCTGTATTTCCTTACTTTCCTGACCCTCTTTAGAAAAGCAGATATTTTATCTAATGAGCTACACAGTCATAACCATCTGTGGAGAATCTGCAGGTGTTAAATTAACTGCAGGAGGATGCCCATATGTTTCCTGCATACACTAGACACACATTGAGAAATATAACCAAAAATGAAGCCATTGCAGTTAAGACTAAAGCTCTCAAGCCAAGATCTTTAAGTAAAATTGTACATGGATGAGACACAATTTACTGTGATTACAACACAGCAAAGAAGAAATGCAGTTTTGATTTCCTAATGTTTCTTGGGCTGAGATGGGAACATGGTTCCCTGAGACACCAAGCAGTCTCAAACTGCTGGCAGCAGGGCTTTGGGGTGCTCAGTATTTGCCAGGATCAAGCAAATACAGTCATTTCATACACTACTTTTTTTTGGTTTGTTTGTTTTGGGTTTTTTTCCAAATGGTAGATTTGCTTATGATTTATATCCTTGTATTGTATATGTCAGAGTCAGCAATTGCTCTGCAGTGACTAATGGGGGTTATTTATTATTACTGTATACAAAGAGCCAGAAAGTAACAAGTACCTTCCCTGTCTTGGTCTGAAGGCAATTGCAGAACTTTTCTATTTGATGTAAAGCAGTTGAAAAATGGGTAAAAAATGAACAAGGATTGATTTTCTAGGATAAGCACAATGAAAAGACCTTATGTTTTACATACAGATACACATATTCATACTCTTTTCTCTAGGCATAAGCACAGACTAACCATTTCACTGCTTCTTCTCAGAATCCTGAATACAAGTCTGTACATCTGTCTGGGAATACTGCCATTTTCACATTATTTTACTATCCAATATATACTAATCCAATTTTTGTGAGCATAAATTAAGATTAAGCAACTATCTACAGCAGAGCTATGTGTCAGTCGGGTGCTCCTTCCAGACTTCCCCCCTCCACCAAACAGTGTAGCTGGGAGTAGAGAAGACCCACAAGGCTTGACAAAGCTTTTTGTATGTGAGCAGGAGTCCATACTTCTCCAAAAACCCTTAAGAAAGCAAGCAAGCTTACTCATGAGCATTTTTCTCTGTGCACAGAAGAAATGTAATTGATCCAGAGGATCCAAGGTGCGCCAGGCTGACTCTCACAGGACAGATGGTCACAGTGCCTCCGGAGGAAATGGAATTTGCCAAGCAAGCAATGTTTTCCAGGTCTGTATCTAAGAGGCACATAGCAGAGTGCAACCCACAGATTTGAGACAAATACACAAACGTTTGGTACAGAAAAATCTGAGAAATAACAAGACTGACCTTTACTTTGGGACCACGAAGCATGTTGGCTTCTGTGTGGCTTGGAATGACAGACCTTTTAACTTTTGAGAAAATGAAATATGGAAATGCAGTTAGTAAGTGTTGGACTCTGGTTTATAGTCTGGGGATTATGAAGATATGTCACCTGGTTTCAGGGAGAGATTCCATAATTGCATGGGGTATTCATCATCTTTAATAATTCTACCTCACCTTATGATAGGTAGGGGGACTCAGAGACAGAGCAGAGGTCTGCTGCCTTTGGGCTTACAAACATTTTCAGAGTGGGTCTTACAAGTTTAACTACATCTCCTAACATCCCAGCTGCTTCAAAGCCAGTCTCCTTTGAACAGATGCAAGCACAGCCCAGATGTGTAGCACACACACACAGGGTTGTGCCCCCATGTCCTTCAGTGGAGTGGGTCTGTAGAATTACAGGCATGAAAAGCCTGAATTTTAGCTGAGGCATACACCCCCACAAGAGCTGCCAGGGATTGTCCTCCAGGTGCACCTTGCCTGGTCAGTCAAATAGGGCTGGGAAACTGGGATGAGCTTGACTCCAAAACAGCCCAGAGATGGTATTCTCTCTGACCTCCAGGACAGGGTCAGGGTTCGACTCTGTCAGTGTGTGCCACCAATAGCAAAAATGGGACGATGAACAGATGGGGCCATATTGACACACAAGCCTTCTTTACAAACTTCACAGGAATTAGATTTCCATGTGACCCAGAGTCCAGCAGCACCTCAGCAGAGGATGCTCTGCTGTCAGGGTGCAAGAGCCAAAACAAAAAAGTGAGGGCTGCTGGGGCACATCCAGTGCCAGCAGCATCTGATGCCACTTACCAAACCCAGACACATAGGTGCTGAAAGGGACAACTCAGAAAATGGTAGGAAACACCATTTTCCCAATGAGAGGGAAACCAAGAAGTTACCAAATCAAGGACCTCTGCTGCAGGGTCCTCTGCAGGAGCGGAGGGGCACTGAGCCAACCCTGCCCAGACTTGCACCACTTCCCACCCATGTTCCTGTGAACACTGTGACTTGAACTGTGGCATCCACTCTGTGCATCGCTGCTGAGCTTCCCACAGCTACACTGCTTGGGGACCAGACATCTGCACCCAGTCAGGGAGAATCTGTCTGACCTAGCTGTAAGGGAGACCAGAGAAAGGAGATACAAATACAGGATGAAAAGGCTGTCGGAGGCTGTCGGAGGCAGAGGCTACGCTCTACCTGCTACCCAGTTTTATTAGCCCTCCTGCCGTACAATTGCTACCAAAGATGTAGTATTTTCAGGACATTGTTTCCTTTAAACAGATACAAGCATAACCCTGATATATATTCAAAGTGTCTTCTCTAACTATTTTTCACTCACTCAGAGACCGGACAACATCTACCTTTAGAGACAGGGCTCTGCAGTGGGGAAAGGTGGTGATTGCTGGCTGCCTGTGTTGCAGTTCTTCCCAGATTGGGGTGTAGAAGATCGTAAACCTTACAGCAAGAAAGGGCCAAAAAGATGAATGGTGGTGTTCCCACATCCCAGGTTTCACTCTGGCTGAGCACACTAGGCTGAAGAAAAAAGCAGACTATCCATATGGTTTGGCACATCTTCTAATTTTTTTTTGCTTTTCTTTGTCCTTCCAGGCACCCAGTGGTAAGAAAGTGGCCTCGTAGCTATGAGTGGTTCTTCATGAAAATGAACATTGAACACATCTGGCTTCAAAACTGGTATGGAGAAGTTTCTCCCATTGCAGTAGAAGAGTATTTAAAAGCTGTTCCAAGTAAAGGATGACTGAATGGGCTTTGAGATAGAAATCTTCTGAGTTCCCTTTCCAAACACTTTTAAAATTTCATGGTAGATGGTTTCTTTACAGTGGAATTTTTCTTCTTCTCCCAAAAGGCTTCAAAATAGCCCTGTCTCACATGGAGCAGAGTGAAAATAAATCAAGACAGACTTTCAAATTATAAAGGAGAGGTGCATATTAGCCCTACCCTGCAATGTACAGACTTGTCATTTCAAGCAGGCAATGCGTCATCTGAAATGCTGTTTTTAAAATGCTTTGTATCTATTTGTTTTGACTTCTATTGCTGTGCACCCACAGGGAAACTACACTATGTGCTAAATATAATGTTCTGATTTGCAGAAAATGCAAATTGCCTACTCAGAACCCTCTATGCATTGTAGAAGTATTACTGCTGCTTGGTCTCCCTTGATTTTTAAGTACTTTAAGAGGAACTTAATTGCTGGAAATTTAGGTATTTAAGTTTAAAAACAAATTATTTGCTAGAGCTGTCCTCATTTGCTAACTTTTCTATGTGTGCTTTTCCCTAATTAGACAACTTGATATTTCACTTGGAAACTTCTCTCTATAACAGAAAAAATGAAATCAGTTCAAACAACACAACTTCAATATAACTTGTCTCTGACACAAAGCCGTTTAAACACATTAAAGGCCAAAATCAAATCAGCCCCACAAGGATTATCTCAATCCAAGTATAAACATTCTCATAAGAAGAATTTAAGTAAATGTTCTCAGCTAGCCTGTTCCTGTTGAGACCAGAAAAGTATTTTTAATAGCCTGTAGTCCCAGATTTTTTGCCTCCCTGCTCCAGCCACTGCTTTATTTTTAACTGGCCTGTGCAACTGATTTTTTGTAAGCCGGGTGGACCCTGTCCCTTAACTTTGTTTTCTCACCAAGATTTAAAGGGCTTGTTCATGCATTTATTTTTTAAAGAAGCCTAAAGATGGTAGGTATTTCAGGCCATGAAAAACTGCTTTCCCTGGTATGGAGAGTGCAAACTTTTGTTGCAAACACATTATGTGTAGGCTTCTCATGTGGTAATACCAAAAGAGTTCAAAGGTATTTTAATTGCCATCAGTTCTTTCTCTAGATGTCCTCCTGGTAAACTTACTCTGCCATTCTTAAGGGTATCATAGAAAGAAAATACCCATGTCTAACCAGCCACATAACCACACAGTTTCAAAATTATATAGCTGCTCTCGCTGTTACATTAAGAAGAAGACACATTGAGATGGGATTTATGTGCCTGTGGGGAAGGTCTTCCAACATCCCTGGGAGTGCACTTGAGCTCTGAACATCAGCCTGCACCACGTCTGGGCTGGGGAGGAGCCTGGGTGCCTGGGCGAGTGCCCTGAGCTTGTACAGGTTAATCCCTGGGCAGAGCTCAGAGGCAGCTGCAAGAGCTATGATCAGCTGGAAGCCAATTAAGTGTAGCTGAGCTTATTTTGGCTCAGGCATGGAGAGAGGGAGTCATTCCCAGAACAGCTGGGCACCATGCTGGTTTAACTACAAGGGGCCTCAGGGTGTCCAACTTAGCCTTAGGGTGAATCCCGGGCCCCAGGCATTACTACTATTCCTGATACTCTGTAAGAAGTCAGGGCAAATGAGGGCGAAAGCTTTGTTTAGACACTCACTAAGTTTTTTTTATTCTTGTCTCATTGCCAGAGACTTTGTTAGCCATGCAGCTCTTTTGCAGAGGTAATTACACAAAGGAAGGAAGTGTCCTGCCTGAATCTATTTCCTTCTTTTTTTTTTTTCTTTCTTGGCAGATGAGCTGCATTTTCACATTTGAGTTTGTCTGTAAATCTTGCATTGTGTAATACTGAAGCAAGATGGCCTGTCCTATACAGATTTATAGAATACCATCAAGTGAATCCTTCTTGATTCCTATAATTTTGCCATGGGGATCTTTGTCTACTATGGATTTGTTGACTTTGTCCATTAGGATTAATAGGACTTTCAAATCTGAGTTCCGAGGAAAAATACTAGTCTTTGTCAGAGAATTTCACAGGTGTAATATTTCTGTGAAAGTGCAATTACATATTTCTTTGTCCCAGTTCACTACTATTCCCAGAGAAACCTGAAACCCCCCATTCTGTTCCCCATTCCTAAATACACACAGGTTAAGCAAATCCAGAGTACAATATTAATGTCTAAACAAGCTGAAGAAGAGAGGAAGGATTTTAGAAGTGCTAGTCCTATGTCCTATCCATTACCTTACTAACTAGCTTTGAAGCAGTAAGGGATTGTGTCAAGAAAGTTCAGAAGAGCTTTAATATTTTAAGAATTCAGTATGTACTAAGAAATGTTTCTAATTTACAACATCCTGCTTGTTATAGGCTGCCTCCCTGCACACACAGATTAATTGGAGTAGCTTCTGTATTGTAAAATGACACATTCATCAAGAAGCTTTTCCGTACGGACTTGCTACGAGGCTCTTGACAGAACCTCAAAACATGAAATGCTGGTGGCATTGTAAAGTGACAAAAGGGGTCTCATGAAGAAATACTGTCTTATATCACCTGTTCTCATTTCATGCTTCCTTCACCCAAGGAATAACTACCACAAGAGTCCTTGAAACTCTGTAGAAATTATCAAAAATATGACCTGCAGATTTTGAACAGAATTTTCCAGACCAAGAAAAATGGGAGGTGATGGTAGTTTGCTTATTTGGGCTTTACATTATTATTGATAGGCTAGTTCTAATTTTTCTTTAAACAGACAAATATCTCAAGTAATATTGGTCATCACATGGTAAGTTGTTATTGAAGCTTTTAATACAGAGTTTTATCTGAAATAACACAATAAAAACCATAGTTCCTTAAGATCATAGAGTCTGATCTTGCTTCAGTTCAAGTCAATAGCAAAAATCCCATTTATTTGTTGAGCTTCAATTATTGGCTCAAACAAGCAATTTCATAAGTCTTCATAACCTCTTATGTATTGATTAAGCATTTCAACTAGCTGATGTGTAATTTCCATGTGTTCTGCAGTTTTGTTATTTCTGTAGCTTCCCAAAAATGTTTGTTGTGCAACATGTTTAAAATTTTAACTGTTGTCTTGCAATATTTAAAAGATGTATGTAGTCATTTCTGTATACTTGCTGAAAAAAGAAAATGAAGTTGAAAAGTTGGGTTCTCACTTCTTGCTAATTTGGGCAAAAGAAATGCATGTACAGGATTTAGGCACAGTTATTTTGAACTGCTGTTCTTATTTAACCAAAGAATGCTCTGTTTCTGATGAAATTTTCATCACTTCAGTGGTTGAAATGCAACCTGTCTCATTTCTGGATGTGTATTGCAATTTGCAATGTATTCTGATTTCTAAAAATATTGAAAGTTGTTAACAAAATGGCCATGAAGAAGAAATGCAAATAAAAACTGTATAAAGATATTCTTCAGTACAGCATTTGCTGGAGTAACCCACTTTGTGTAAACAACCATTACAATTTCTGTCTGATCTGAACACATCTGTTGGCTTTTTCTCTCTGAGTTTTCCTGGACCTAGTTAATTTCTCTCAAAATATCTGTGGGAACTGAGACTCCAATCTGCCTTTTCTCTGGGGAGAAAAGTCTAGCCAAGCACCTTTTATCATTCCTTCATCTTCACATTACTGTGTTCTTTGCTTTTACTGTGGCAGTTAAATGCCACTCTTACAGTTCACTCTTGTTTTCTGCACATAGGAACTAAGCACTCACCTCTTGGGTGTGCAGTAACTGTTTTGGAAGTTTCCTCAGCACTATTTCTTCCCTTGCCAGCCTTTTTCTTACAAGTTCTTGTTACAGCTTGTTCTCTTCTGTCCACTCTCCTCTAATGTGTTTTCTTAAGCCAAGTCTGACAATTTACCTTTTCATCTTGTTTTTCTGTGCCATCTCCTTTTAACAAAATTCAAGCTCTCATACTAAAATTCCCACTTGATATCCAATAAAGATGAGAATAGACTAGACTAGACTAGACTAGAAATAATAGCCTATGTTAGGATCGAATAACAACCTGTGTTTCCTAATTTACACTTTAAATCTTTCTCTTGCCACTGGTTGGACTGCATTTACTGCAAGAACTGTGACAACAGTTCCCTAACCTCAGTCAACACCAGCTTCTTATTTCCAGTAATCTGTATTTTAAAAAGAACATTTCCTGCAGCTGAGTTTTTCCTTTTTACTTACTGTTTTTACTTTTATCCCATTTCTGGAGTGATGTCTATTCTGATTAGACCAAGGGTCATTTATTTACTAAAAATCAAACAAACAAACAAAGAAAAACACAAAAAACAAGCAAAAACCAACCAACCAACCAACCAACCAACCAAAAAAACCACACAAACAACCCCAAACCCTAATTTGAACATTTTTGAAATCACTGAAGTACGTATTTTCATTTCTTAATCTGCTTTCTGCTAAATACCGAATTTGTGCTTCTTCAAAATTGTGTTGCTTGTCATCCTTCAATAAAGCTCACCTTTTGCCTGTCTTTTCTCTGCCTCCACATACCCTCTCCCATCTTAACATTTTGCTAGATGCTCCTGGTTCCTTGTCCTCTTTTCCCTATTTTTTTTCATTAACTCAAATTTCTCTATGTTCTTCCCTCAGCTTCCTAGTTCTCCACAGCCCCTTCCACATTACTTTGTCTGCTCAGTCTTGTCTTCTTGATTATGCCACTTTAATCTTCTTGTCACTACGCTCCGTGCCTTTGCAGAGTCCTAACACTGCCAAGTCTTATTTTGGGAGAATGCTAGAGAATATCTTTAAGGAATACTTTAGGTTTGAAGGTATTTGTTTGTTTGTTGAAATGCTACCTCTGGAACAGAAATGGGAACATACTGGTCTTGATGCTGACACTCATGGCTTTTTCCAATGGTATCTTCTGCACAAACTATTCCAGGCTCTATTAGGCCCTGCCTGTGTCAGCACCCACAACATATAATCATGATTAGGAAGGACATCAACAAAGTTTGACAATGTTGTTCGACAACATAAGTAACAGTGAAGGAAAACACATCTGTTTTCTTCTGAAGGAAAACAACCATTCAAAAAAGGTTGGTAGTTGGTGAAAACAAGCGATTCATTTTAAAAGCTGGGGAAAGGTACAGATGTGCTTTGTGAAAAAAAAAATAGGGAAGACTTCATGTTTATTCAAGAAGAGCTGTATGTCAAATACTTCTATTTAATGAAAAACAAGTCTGTCCACTCAGTACCTTAATCTTGCACTTAGATACTTTTTCCTCCAGACACGGTACAGACCCTGTCACCATTTTTCATCCTTCAGGAATGAGCTCCCCTCGGCTCAACAGCGCAGCACCGTGTGGATCAGACCGCGCTAGCTCCACTCTTTTTCCCCCTGCATGTCTGTGCCCCGCTCTGTCCTTTGCTGGCTTCTGGCCACCTCTTGCTCCCTCGTGTCCTTGCTTCTGGTGCTCCAGCCTCCCTCCACTCCTCTGGAAGCCAAGCTGCACCCTCGAACGAGGGCGAGGTGTGCGCAGGAGGGTGACTCACGGAACTGGGCGCGTGTGCCTGCCGGGGCTGGTATGCGGGACACGGGACCGCCCTATGGCAGCGTCCGAGGCCGAGCAGGCCCCGAGGGCTCGCTGGAAGGGGAAGGCGAGTGCCAGGCAGGGGCAGTGGCCACTCAGGAGGCGCTTCAGGTTGATCCCCTTGGGCACCAGTTGCGTGCAGGGGGCCGGGGCTGAGCTGTGCTCCGTAAACAGCGCCGGCAGACCCGGGGTAATGGCCTGCGTTAGAGTGGCCAGTACGGCTAGGGAAACAATTCTCCTCTTGTACTCGGCACTGGTAAGGCCACATCTGAGTGCTGTGTCCAGTTCTGGGCCCCTCAATTCAAGGACATGGAGGTGCTGGAATTAGTCCAGAGAAGGGCAGTGGAGCTGGGGAAGGGGCTGGAGCACACGTTCTATGAGAAGCAGATGATGGAGCTGGTGCTGTTTAGCCTGGAGAAAAGGGGACTCAGGAGAGACCTTGCCACCCTACAGCCACATGAAAGGAGGCTGTAGCCAGGTGAGGGTCAGCCTCTGCTCCCAGGCCACCAGCGACAGGCATGAAGGCACAGCCTCAAAGCTGCACCAGGTTTGGTTTAGCTTGGATATTAGAAGGAATTTCTTCACAGAAAGGGTGTAGTGAGCTGCCCAGGGAGGCGATGGAGTCACTGGATCTAGGAGTGTTTAAGGAAAAACCAGACGTGAGACTGAGTGCCAGGGTCCGGCTGACATGGCGGTGTTCGATCACAGGTTGCCTTCGATAATCTCAGAGGTCCTTTCCAACCAAACTGATTTTCAGACCCAGTAACTGCCGCACCGCACGGGCCCGAGACAGCTTCAAGCCCCTCATCCCCACTGGCCCCGCCCGCCTGCGCTGTTTGCCGGCCCCCCTCTCCCGGCATGCCGCGGGGTGCGGCGGGGCGGGGCGGCCTGGCCCGGCCCCCTGCTCGCCCTCAGCCGCGGCGGGCGGGCTCCGCCCCGGGCGGCACCGCGGATACCTGCGCGGCGCGGGGCGGCCGTGGGGCAGAGCGCGCCGGCAGCGGTGGCGGCGAAGCGACTTGCACACGCTTCTCCTTATCGCGGCGGGGGCGGCCGGGCCATGGTGCGTCGCGCCCGGCTGGCGCTGGTGGCGGCGGCGCTGGTGGCGCTGGGGGCGCCGCCGTCGCCGTGCGCGGGCGCCCGGGCGCTGGAGTGGTACACGGCGTGGGTGAGCACGTCCTATGTGGAGCCGCTCAGCAACCGCACGGTGAACGGCCGCACGGAGAGCGGCCGCTACGGGGACAGCTCGCCCAAGGAGAGCGCTCAGGGCCATGTGGGCATTCCCCGCGGCGCGTCGCCCCGCAACATGGAGGGCTGCGCCCCCGACACCGACTACGACGTGCCGCTGCCTCCCGGTGGCCGCGGGCCCTCCGAGGGCGACCCACCGACCTGGATCGCCCTGGTGGCCCGCGGCGGCTGCACCTTCAAGGACAAGGTCACCAACGCGGCGCGGAAGCGGGCGGCCGCCGTGGTCATCTACAACGAGGCCCGCTTCGGCAACAGCACCGTCTCCATGTCCCACGTGGGTGAGCTCCCCGCGCTCGCCGAGGGGTCGGGGGGATCGCTTTGTCTAAGGCCAGCCCGCATCGGTGATGCGGCTCTGCGCGGTGAGGAATGGCGATGTGGGGAGACAGGGATCCCTGTAAAAATGGTACAGAAAACGGGGGTTTTGTTTTCTCTTCCTAGCCGCACTAGAGAAAGGCCGGGACCGTCTTCTGTCTCCCAAGTTACGAGCCGGGCGTCGGGGAGGAAATGCGGCACAGCCATCGGGACCGGCAGCCGTGTGGCAAACAGGGGTGGGAGGCTTGGATTTCCTTTAGGGATACCTTTTGGCCTGGTACCTTCCGGCAGAATGGCTACAGCGGGCACAGGTAGGCCGCTTTCCGCAGGCCGTGTGGAAACGCACCAGGTATCCCGAGGATGCCTCCCGGTGCTTTGGAAGGTACAGCTCTAGCTGTTTGAAAATAGCTTTTGGTACAGGCTTTGTTGTAGTAGCTTCATCGTCCTCTCCTGCGCAGGTCTGTTGAGAGTGAGAGAGGTGTGAGCATCAGGTAATCCTGAAACGCCCGCAAATGCAGTAGGAAAATTGAATCCTGGAGAAAGATGTTGGCTTGTCTCAGCGTACTGCTGCTGCTTCTGTAGCCGGCAGAACGGTTCTGTGATTTTTGCCGAGATAGGAATCCACATGTTCTGTCGCCACAGTCCCCACTTGGGCTGTGGCACAAAAGACTTGCTGAATTTTTATGGTTATGACAATATGAAGTGCTTAAACCAAAGAGACCAAAAAAACCTCAAAACTTGGCAGTAAAATCTGTTTGCTTTTGTAGATTTTTGAGAAACTGAAAGGTCTTCAGAGGAGGATGCGAAGACAAGGCAAACTAAGTAAAAAATTCAGTAGATGTGTGCTTCACATGATTTTGCTACGATGAGTTTATTAGTGCCTGGGCTCTCATTCCTGGTTGTGAGGGAGAGAAGGACCAGGGTCGTGGATGAAATAAAACCATAACATATTTCTAAAGGAAACAAACTTATTTTCTTAGTGTAGTGAGCTGAAAATCTGAACTAGGGAGCTGTTGCTCTACTATACATGTGATTTATCTATTGGAAAACGTGTCTCTCCTCTTGGAATACCCACTGGCACCAACTGGGGGATTGGAGTCATGATTATTGTTCTTAGTCTGCTGCTTGGTTAGATCAGCCAGGCCCATTTCGTATTCTTAGTTCACTGTGAAAGCGGAGGTGAGATGCTAGATAAAATGAACCTTTGTTTTTGACCCTAGGTGGTGATTAAGATACTTTGTTGTGTAATACTGCTTTCATCTGAAACAGTTTTTTCTTGCTTTCACCCTGGCCAATCGGTATAAATTTTTTCCCCACATTCTTCTCCATTCCCCATTGTAACCTCTCATAAGTTTTATTTGCTCTTTTGTTGAATCTTTTTCTTTCATCTTGCTTTCTCTTTTCTGCTATCATCTTTTTGCTACAGAAGACCTTCTTGGGCTTAATACTCAGTTTTGAATTCACTAGTGTAGTTACATCTGCCAGTGGTGTACAGAGAAGTGCTCTCTGCTCGTTTTTTTTGGTTTTTTTTTAATTTTTTTTTTTTTTTTTGGTTTGTTTTGTGGTTTTTTCCCTTGAACTGGTAGAACATTGCTGATGAAAGTTCCACCTATGTAGAGAGAGTGATTTAGCATAGTTCATATATACAGTAATACATTTGCATTTATACTGACTTTGTAAATGCAGGTTCAACCTCAAGATTGTTTGAATGGGATTATAATATATCGCAATATAATTACAAGCTCTGATGTAGTCATAAATGTCTGTTTCATGGTTGACACTTTCAGACATGTTAATGTTCAAGCACTTTCAGTGCACTTTGGAAATAAAGGGAAGAGATACTGTTAGTGTTTTAGATTTTAGGCTTTTTGAAGAGAAATGCTAGAAAGTCTGTGGAAGACTGGCAAGGAAGAATGTGGAAGGTAAAGCTTCAGTTTGCGGGGTCTACATTTTCATTTCTGTGAAGGGATTTGTGAACTGGCGCATAAGGAAGCAAGCCTTCCTTCTGGGAGGAGTGCAGAGGATAAATACTCTGGGAAATCTGCAGTGCAGTAACTAAGGAGTGGAGTTATGTGCATAAGTAAAATCCGCTTAATGCGTTCGCAATTAGTGGCACTGAAAATGATGTGAGATGGAACAGTGGTTACGGCTGGTAGAGATGCAGCCCAAATTGTTTGAAGGTGGTAGATAGCTTTTGTGGTCTCAGTGCCATCTTTTCATTCTCCTCCTGGAAGACCTAGCCTTTGAATTTTCTGGGATGTGTGTAATATATGTGTGCTTTGGTGGTCTTTTGGTGTTTTTAGGCATGTTTCAGCCTGAGTAAAAAGAGAAGTTCTTGATTAGGTGAAGAAATTATTTCTTATATATGGTGTCAAAGTGTTTAAAAAAGGACAAGTATTCCAAAGCATCTGTATTTTTCCCCTTGTAAACTTCATGAGTGCAGTGAGAAGGGATTTTAACTTATGTTTTGGAACAAGAGAGTTGAGAATTTCAATGTGTAGCCTTGAAATCCTGTCCCTTCTTCCACAAGAAGGTTCTGCAAATGTGGCTCTACTGATGTCTCATTTCAAGCCTTTTCTCTCTGTCCAAATTGCAGTGTTCAAAATGCTGGATGACTTCTGGAGGAAAGTAATAGTGGCACAATTTCATGTGTGGCTGAGAAGATTTTTCCATTGGAAAACTCTCATTTTACCCAAATGACTTGGTGTTGTACTTCATTTATTGAATCTGAACGATATAAATTCATACTTCTTCAGTTTTGCAGACTTGGCAGGCAGTCCTAACTGTTCATTTTTTATAATGGTGAACTTAATACAATACAGAAGCTTTAAAATACTTTCCAAAACCAGAATAAATACTGCATGTAAATATTAACTGGGAGTGGGTTGGAGAGGAATCTGGAGAGGCAAAGTCTGGAGTGTTGTGGAGACTAGACTAAGGAGAGTCAAAGCCTCAATTCTGTTTCAGAAGTTGTGGGTGGGGGGGCAGAGGTATATTGCAATGGAAAGAAAACAGGGTCTTCTGGTTCTATAGTTTTCTTGTTACACTTCATGCTGGGCACCCAACCATCTCTGTATCCCCCCCTAAGTTAGGATTTGGTGACCTGATCAGAATATAAGTTAGTTACTTTATTGTAGACTATGGAATGAAATGCGGTTGTGCTTGACACTCAGAGATGGGAGGCACTGCCTGTAGTAGTTTGAGGTAGGTCTGGATTAGGGCTTTAATTCATGGTTTGTGGATTTAAGGGATGCTTGGGATTTAATTTGAACGTATGACTGTGTCTGTGTGTCTACAAAATGAAAATGGTCTTTGATTTGCCAACATACATCCAACTAATTCTTTCCTTCATTGTCATGTTTTTTTAATACACATGTATTGAACAAAACAGATGCAAATTACTTTGTGCTCATGATTCTATAAGTTCTTAACATCTCCAAAGCAGCAGAGTTGTTTTGGCACGTAGTTCAATTCTTTGCTGCATTGCTTGCAGCACTACTCAGGATTTTCAAATGATGCATAATTCTGTATTACTGCTGTTTTCTACTGAAAGTTTCTGTTACTGTAGCTACTGAAAGGACAGTGGCTTGCATAATTAAGGTGTGACTATGATGTTGAGCTGGTAATGCTGTTCTGAAGAAACACGAGTAGCTGCTTATATCTGTCTTATAGATAAAAGTGCATATGTATTGGAACTCGGGTGGAAAGAGTACCAGTGGTTATATATCCTTCTTGAGACAGGTGCAAATACAACATGCACCAGGGATTAGGTGAGATGAGGTTGGGGTAGATGGTTAAGACAAAGCTTGTTATGGGATTGTTAGCATACTGTTAATGTTTGTTTGGAACGGGAGCCAAAAAGAATATTTGGTGTTAGTTGTGGCAATATTAGTAGGGTGCCTGTGTTTAAATAAACCAATGAACTGACCTTAAACATTTTTACTAAGATGGTTGAACTCTGGGAGCTTTCTGACATTTCTCAGGAGGACTAAAACTAGAGTGTCTGTGATCAGTTTCCAGATGACAGAAAAATATCTTCTTCATTTTTAAGCATGATGGGGAATAAATGTTGTAGTTTGGTGTGCCTGCAATCAAGATCTGTACCTGTCCTACTTTTTCCTCATCGGTAGAGTAAAGGTTTCCTTTAGCAAAAAAATACTGGGAGTGATAGCAGTAAAACTGTCTGCACTGGCAGGAAACATACCTTCATCTTCAAAGTTCCAAATTACCCCTTTTCTGCAACCTGATAATGTTAAAAAACATAGACCAAATTTTAAGTGGACCCAATTTTACTGAAGCATCAATAAAATCTAGAAAAAAAGTTAAGTTTACTCTAGTAGAGTAAAAAATGTGATTATTTATTGTAAAAGTAGAAGGTTATAGAAAGGCAGAACCAATAGAAATGCTTTCAGTGACACTTGGAGTTTTCTTTATAAATGTGATTTGAGGTATCTGAGTTGTGTGGCAGTTGAAGAAGCTGATGGAATGACTCACCATCATTTCAGTCTTTGAATAATGAGTTTCAGAACAGCAGGCTAAAATTAGCAAGGAATGAGTTAAAACCCTTAGTTGTTACAGGCTGCTCAGGGCAACTGCTTCTCTGAGACTGCTCTTGTTCCTTTTGTAATCGTGGATTGCAGTTATTCTTCTCTTCTCCGCCTTCTGTCTCATGGCCTTCAAGGCCACTGTGTTTAGTTGCATGTATTTTTTATGGCAGGTCCATCACCAAATCTTTAAAACTGTTAAAATGCTTTTAATGGGTATTTATTTAAAAATGTATAGTTATGTTATTTCTAAAACTGGAAGGTGTCACGCTGTCTAGAAACCATTGTGCAAAAGTAGCCTGACTTTCATTTCAAGGAAATAACTGTCTGATCGTTGTGCATTCTGGTGTCAAAGCAGAGAAGGACAATACTTACTGTTGTGGGGGGTTTTTAATACTTCATCATTAGAAATAGTGCAGAGAGTCAGATAGGAGGATTAAACTGACTTAAGATTTCAGGACTGAGGTAGAAAATTACTGATTGAAAAATCCAGGCTGCCTCTAATCTTGAAACTTCCTTTTCTTCCTTAAGCTTGGATGAAACCACATAAATCTTTTCAACGCATTTGTGCCGTTCCCTGGCCATCCTTAGGCACCCCTCCTGTTATTTGTACCTCTTACAAATGATTAAGAGCACAGGACCTAATTTCCCAATTTAGGTATGGGGTAGCAGTTCTTAGCAATGTAAGATAAATTCCTACTTCCATGTGTTTTTTTCCTTGCCAACTCTGTGGAATTGTGCAGGGTCAGAGAGCAGAGAGTGTTTTACACTCTTCTCTGAGTTTCGTGAGACTCTCTAGTAGTGTTTTTGTGCTGTTTCAGAGATAAGAACAATATTAATTACTGAATGGGTAGTATGCTTGGACTTGGTGTATCAACACATTGTTGGTGAGCAGAACTACAGTAAATTCACGAATACAAGCCGCACTGAGTATAAGCCGCATCTCCGGGTGTTGGCAAATATTTCGGTTTTTGTCCATAGATAAGCCGCACGCGAATAGAAGCCGCTCTGTCGTTCGCAGCGAGGACCCGCGTGCAATTAGTAACAGAACCGCGGGAGGGCAGGTTTCACTGGCTGAGCTAAGGCTGTGCAGGCTCGGCCCGCTAGGGGCCGCTGACGGGGCCAGGTGGCCCAGCCCGGTGCTGCCGCTCGGGGCCGGCCACCGCTGCCCCTGGGCTCGGTCACCCCGGGTCGGCGCTGCCCCGCGGTGGCAGGCAGGGACGGAGCTTCCCCCGCTCCTACGGCGGCGGCGGCGGGCGGGGACGGAGCTTTCCCGCGCCCGTGGCGCCGGCGGCGGGCGCGGACAAAGCACCCCGCCTCCTCCCCGAGCCGCGGCAATGGCGGCGGCGCCCCCCCCCCCCCCCGTCGGCTCCCCGAGCCGCGGCAATGGCGGCGCGGCCCCCCCGCGTCCTCCCCGAGCCGCGGCAATGGCGGCGCCCCCCCCCCCCCCGTCGGCTCCCGGGGCCGTGGCAATGGCGGCACCCCCCCCCCCCCCCGTCCTCCCCTGGGCTGCGGCAGAGGAGGAAAGAGAGCTCTCCCGCCTCTCTCCCCGCCCCCCGTGCTGCCTGCAGGGAGCCAGGGCAACACGGTAACACTGTAACAATTGCGAAATGCCGGCTTTTACTGGCCGGTGCTTGGCTCGGCACTCTGGCTGGCACGTCTGGGGTTGTAAATGTCAGAAAATTATTAATATATTAGCTGCACCCGACTATTAGCCGCACTTCCGGGTTTCCACCAAAATTTTTGTCAAATTGCTGCGGCTTGTATTCGTGAAATTACTGTAATTAGAGCCTGGGTGCTTGTTGTCTGTCTTCAGCTTCACTGCTTTATGTGTCCAAACACACCCACCAAGCAAGACAACATAGGTGGGTATTGCTGGAGAGCAGAGTGAGGTGCCTGAGGGGAGGCACAAGTTGGTGTAACTCTGTTGGGAAAATCCGCTTGTTTGCTGGGTCTGGCAGACACAGGTGTAATAGTTCTTGGAGTAGGTGACCAGAAGTGGGATGGTTGTGTTAAGGTGAAGTTGGGAAGGGAGGTTTATTCAGCTAATGCCTGGAACCTTTAGTTTTCATCCAGAGCAAACTATTTATGCCTTATGGTGGGAGGAGTTCTATATACACAAGTGAAACTTCTGCGAATTCCCTGTGGCTTGGTAGCAGAGTGGCCAGATTGAAAAGCTGTCACGGCCAGAATTGTCTCAACTAAAGGAATTTCGTTGAAATAGTCCGGGCAAAAAGCTCTTTGTCTTAGTAAGCAGAGGTGGCTGAGGCCAGAATGCAGCTTTGAATTTTGAAAGTCCCTATTTGATGTGATATTATATTATAAATAAGGAAACTGTTTCTTCTGACATAGCTTCTCTGTAAGGAATCTAAGGAAAAGAGGCTTTTAGCCTTCAGGAGGAGGTCTTGTTGCAAATAGGTAGTCTTTTGTGCATCTAAAAAAGGTTTTTACAGCTTTAGACTTTCAGCTGGGAAAGCCCCTCTTTTTCTTCCTTTCTCTCTGAATTAAGACTAGTTTTATTTTTTCTCAGAGGTAGGAAAGCAAAGTAAGCTATGAAGCTGTGACTTGCCAAGGTGGCAGCAGCGTTGGTACACACAAAGTAAGGACTATTCAAATAGAAATATCATAGAACAGTGAAAATGTGACACTTTAATAGGTACATTTGTTTGTAATTTGTTTTGTAATGCTAGGGTTAGATATTTCTGAGAACACTGGATATTCTTCCAGAAAAAAGTGGAATAAAACACTAGTCACAGAGGTCTTTGGATTTTGCTAATTGGTCTTGATAGTATCTTACTGGTTTTGGTGGCAGTATGTTGCCTAAAGGTTTTGTGGTTTTTTTGAAATTAGGTTTCATTCTTATGGATTGAGAGCTCTAGACTTCTAATATATTAGAAAAATCCTTTTGTTCACTGCTCCATAAGAGTCACAAAGTATTTCTTGACAAGTCCTTATCATGAGGTCTCATTACATTTTGAATATTTAGTATTAAAGAATTTGTAAGTATCTCAATGTTTAAAATAATTTATTATTTAGTTTACCAATAAATATATGAATCTTTTTTCTTTTGTTTATATATCCAGTGTAACTGAGCTATAGATTCAGATTCAAACTAAATTGAAATGTGTCTCTTTGATGTTCACATACCATCTCCATCTGCAACTAAAATTCCCATGCTGACAAATAAAAGAACGGCTGTTTCTGAGCTGTAAACTAGAACTTAAACTGCTTCAAGATGAGTTGTGTATGACTTGTCTGGCTTTTTTGCATGGATCCACATCTTACCTCACTGTGGAATGATGACTGTAGGCCTTGAACAGTAAAGATGCATCTGTTGAACTTTATCTCGTGTTTGAGAGTTTTTGAAAGAAAAGAAAAGATTCTTTACTGGTAAACTTTCTATCAATTCTGCTATGCCTGAAAAAAGCCCTGGAGGCTTTCCTATAACTTTGCTTGCTGATCTTAACTGAAGAGACCAAATTACTCTCAAGCAAGAATGCCCACATTTTTACTGTGACTACTGACTTTTTTTTCTTTTTCTATTCTCTCCACCAGGAACAGGAAATACAGTGGTGATAATGGTTGGCTATCCAAAAGGAATAGAGATACTGGAGCCAGTGCGAAGAGGGATTCCAGTAAGAATGAGCATTGTTGTTGGCACACGACATGTGCAAGAATACATCAGTGGTCAATCAGTTGTGTTTGTAGCCATTGCCTTCATCACCATGATGATTATATCGCTCGCTTGGCTCATATTTTACTATATACAACGTTTCCTGTATACGGGATCACAGTTTGGAAACCAGGTAAATGGAGCTAATGGCACTTAAGACTATTTACCTCCTTCTTGTGTCAAACTAGTTGCCTAACTTTGATTGTTTATTGAAGCATTCTTGAAGATCTGTGCCTTCTTCCTATTTTGCTAACTGTGAATGCTGCACAGCAGCAGTCAGTGAGCACTAATAAGCACTATGCTAATTGGCATCACAAGTTTGACTAGTTATAATTATTAGATGCTCATATGAAGTAATGAGAAATACATTTAGCAACTTGTCAACAACAAAGTAAGGGCAGCTTCTTATGTGATCTCTCACCTAACTGAACTTCCTTCCTTTTGACATGAAAAGTTATTTTCATTCTTCTGTAATTTTAATTTTGAAAGTATTAACTTCGCTAACCAGACTTTTTTAATGGAAAGAGACCAAGGAAAGTGGGGTGGATTTTTTTAGTATTTTCCTATAAAACCCACAAGTTCTTCGATGTAGAATTTTTAGTTCTAAAGCTTTATGAAAACTACTTTTGATACTTGTAATTCTACAACTCCACTGTAGAGTTACTGAATTATAGCAGACTAGAAGGTGCGAGATTTGTGGTGAGATTTAGTGCTCTCGGGCTGCTCAAGGTACTGAGAACAGAGAGAGTACTGAGGAGGTTTGGAAGGAGTAATTTTGCTCCTTATTTGCCCTTTTTCTAAAGCCAGCTTTACTTTTTCCCCGAGGAAAGTACCTAATCATGAAACAGTGTAGGCTGGAAGGGACCTCTTGATTCCTGCAATCAAGAGAGCAACTTTTATGGAATTGTTGAGGATATGAGTCCATCTGAGTTTTGAAAATACCTTAGAATGGCACTTACCTCTGCTTTTCAGCTACTGCAGATAGGTGAGGTTTCTTCCATGATCATCAGCAGCTCTATTGTTTGCAGGTTCTTTTTTTAATTTTTATCCTCATTTCAGAAAAAAATATTGTTCCAACCAGTGCTCTAGCATGTGTTCTCCTGCCTTTTCCTTGACGATATAGATTATAGCTTTGGGGGAGGGGGGAAGGGGTTTTTGTTTGCTTTCACAAGTCTGAACTCTGTTCAGGACTTAGAGGACTCTTCTAGGAAAATACTTAATTTCTCTTTTCAATAACTGAGGATAATACACAGGACTTCTGTATTGGTTAAACTTGTGTCTCCCTGAAGTTTTGGTTTCCTAGAGTCTTTTTTACTAAGCTTTAAATCTTAGCCTTTACTTTCTGAGAATACTTTTGGGCAAACAAAATTTTTCTGTAGTATTTATAGGAAAAGGGATGTGTTTCTGTGTTGTAACAGTTGTTTGGTGGAGCAAATTGCTTCTTCCTGTTGCCTTTAAATGGCTTTCATGGAGGAAAGTTCATATGCTTTGTGAAGCATCATATCACATCATGCACTTTAGTTTCAAGGATGTGGATATGATGTTTCTTAGAAACATATGCCATGAATGCTTAATAGGATTGTGCTATTGTCATTCAAATGCCAGTAGATTTGCCAGTGCTTGTCATCCAAATGCTTCTTAAATAAGTGAAACTTTGTAACAATAGAAGGTTATGCCATTTTCTCAATTCTTTCTCTTCTAAAATGGCCATTGAAAATAAAAATGATGCAAAGTTGGAAAATGTTTTGATTATATTAGTCAAGATACAGTATTAAGAGTCTTAAAGGAATTATGGAAACAAAAAGTCACTTTCTAACACAAATCTTGTTTTGCTTGTCTTAGAAACTCAATTAAAATTGAAGCTTATGAGTTAAATATGTTATGCTTTAAAGCAAGCTGCAGTATAACTGCTAAATGTAGGTAAAGATGGGTATCTTAAGATTTATTCTAATATCAGTTTAGCAGTAAAACTATAGAAGATCTCCTTGCTACTGAAGATGAAAACATGACTGTGCAGAAAACTCTGAGAAGGTGGAACAGGCTTCTGCTACTGGTTTTGTCCATTTCTGGGAGACCTTTCAGACTACTTATCTTTAACACCATGAAAACTCAAATCACAATTTTCAGTACTATACATTTGTAAAAATATGTAATCATAATTTTTACAGAGAAAAGCTGTGATTATGGGTTTGGGGTTTTTTTTTTTGTTATGATATTTCTTTGCTGGGGATTCCTGCTAGACAGGTCAGCGTCTGTCAACTGGGAGTGTTCAGTGTTTCAGTTTCTTGCAGTAGCTAGCATATTGTCTTGGACTACAGTACTGCTTTCTTTCCTTGCTTCCCCTCTAAGCATAATTAGACTGCATAGAAGTCCAGTATGTAAAGCCTTTCTTGTCATCTCCTTTGCATAATGTGTCCTTTCAGTGCAAAGCTTTGTCCAGTACAGGAGACAGTGTTTAACTGAGGGGAAGTATTAATAGCTACAAGCAGCCTTTTGACCTGGTGGCCGGCTGTAGGCTGCCTGGAAGGATTCCACCTTCTCCCAGGCTGGTGCAAAATGTTCGGTGTGCTTGCTTCATGGGCTTGCCTAACTGGATGGTCTGGTTATATGGCTGTTGTTACAGCTCTGCTTGCCTCTAAAGCCTACACTGGTTTCAGCTTTCCTGAGTGGGAAGGGCCTTAATGCCGGCAGTTGGGATGCGGGGCTGCCGGTGTGCTCGGCACACCCCTGAACGCCTGGGGCTCCTCCTGCGAGCCTCAGGAGTGCACAACTTACCGAATATCTGCTGTCTGGACACTTCTTACAAACAAACTCATTGCCCACAGATCAATTTGGGGTTTTTTTAAGCATTCAGTAATCTACATGGAAAGCATTTAAAAACTTTGAAATTTAATTCCTGAAACTACTGTCCATACTAACGTTTAAAATCTTATTTCAAGGGACATAGGAAAGAAACCAAGAGAGCCATCAGCCAGCTTCAGCTGCATACAGTGAAACGTGGAGAAAAGGTAATTTAGTGTCTCTGGCTCTTGCTGTAAGTTTTAAAAATGGTTGTAAAGTCTTCAAGGAATTTAAACTAAAATTACCACAACATAGTTGCAGTGTGGCATACAATTTTAGGCTTATGCTATGTTTTAAAGGCAGAATTTAAAATTAAAGAGTCAAATTTGAACTACTTATGAAATTACAGCTACTTTGTTGGAAATAATATCTGATTATACAAAATGTATAGGGGGCTAGTACTGTAAAGATGAGGAAACATTGTTATCTTTTCAGCACTTGAAAACATCAACAAGTGGATTGCAAAATACTTCCGCACAGTTCTTACAGCTGATGTAATGTTCTGTTTTCTTAAAAGAACATTTATCTTCCTATTGATCAGAAGGCCTTAAAAGTATACAAAGCTTTGAAAAATAAAACACTTGTTTCATCTTTTGACATATGAGACATTAAGGACCTATGTAGGCTTAACCTGAAGCATAAATTTTTTAAAGTACATTTCTATCTTATGAAACAAAGCTAATCTAAAAATTAAAGCAGCTTTCAGGAAGTTGGCTTTGACAGCATACGGCCTAAACTCAGCTGTATTACAATAACTGGAGTAGAAAAAGCCAACATTTTGAAAGAAAATATTTTAGTTGGAGTTTTGGGAGTGCTGATCCTAGATGCAAAATTATCTGACTAGGTTTCTGCTGCTACATTGGCATTTTTCCCCCCCCCCAACCCTTGTCTTACTTGATGAGTTGTTTTTTTTTTTTTAAAGGGCCGATATATTTTGAGATGAAAAACAAGGATTAGGTTATTTTTAAGTCTATGAATAAAATTAAAGTAAAAAAGGACATTGATATGTAAAAACTTAAAAGTTGTAGTCCAGCAGAAGCTGTTCTGCTCAGGTCATGTGCTACAGAGAATGTCCTTCATTTACTAAATGGGTTTTGAAACTTAAAAAATCCCAAAAATGTCTTTGAACTTACTTGCCTTTTCCTTCTACGCTTTCAGCATGCTTAAATAGCGTTTTATGAGTATTTCTTACTTTTAATTACATTACTTTTTGATGGAGCTTAGCATATATTTCAAGCTGTGCGCAGAGGGATATTTATACTTGAATTCATGCAATGACATCAGAAATCAGGGAAGACAGAATTGAACCTAAACTGTTGTAAAGCACTATCAGAGCAGAATGTCAGCATAGGAAAAAAGGGACGTAGAAGGGTCACGATGAAACCTGTGTTAAAAACCACATGGAAGATGTTTAGCAGCTTTTAAAATTTGATGTTCAGTGAAATCTTCCGAATAGGATTTGCATTGTGTGATTTTTGCAGTACACAGGGAGTTTTTTCCAATAAATAGACCCTTGACTAGAGTAAATAAAATGGGGAAATATGTTGTTATACTTTATGCTGGTTTACTTCTATCTTCATTAAGAAGAGTAGAATGAGATGAGGTTAGAATCTGTTAAAATAGAGCTTTTCTGTGTGGTAAATCGCATCTTATTAATGGGATTAGAATGAACCTGGTATCAGCGAATTTATGTAACTTATGATACAGAGGTATTTTCATGAACTAATATAAATTTGTCTGGGCCTTTGTCCTGTCTACTCTGTAAATGTCCATTTTTTTCTTTAAATATTTCCTTTCAGCTATTTCAAAAGTCTATTTCTTTTGTTGTGACGCAGTTCAGTCTCTCGTTATCCCCACTTGAGCTTGAGATATTTAACTAAAAATAGGTCATATATTAAAAGTGTATTTGCTATCATGTAGATTTTTCCTGAGAAGCTTATGGGATTATTGTAAAATGGACACTCATTTGAGTACGTGCTACATATGGTATGCTTGGATTTTGCCTCTTGTACAGAATAAAAAATAACTTATTATAGAGTACGCACTTGTCTTAGCCTTGTTTATGTAAAAAAACCAGTCTTAATATAATTTATTTAGGAATTTAAGGCATTAATTGTGTAAATTGATAGCATGCAAAGGAGGGAAATACTGGCCTTGAACTTGAAAGTTTCCTTGCAGATACTAATTAGTTTGAATGTTTGTATTGAAACTGAAGTGCTTCAGAAAGTTGTAAATCAAAAATACTAGTATTTTGGAGATGAAAACAGAAGACTTTTCCCACTGTCTGTTCTTCTAATACTTAGATTTTATACAATCCAATTAATGTTGGATTATTTTTCTTGTATTTGGAGCTATCCATTGTATTTGCACTGCAACTCTAAGTAAGGCGTCAAGAAGACATTAAGACCTGTTAGAAAAGATATTTAACCCTTAGATAAAAATAGAAGTGGGGAAATTATATTCTGTCTAGTGTGAACTCGGAGAAAAGTTTTTAATCCAAATTTCTTACTTGTGTTCTCTTCTGGCTATGAAGGAATATCTGCTACAATGTGGTAGAAAAAATTAAAAGGTGAAGAAGAGGTTTGCAGTATTGAACCCTAGAAATCTCTTCCTGCTCTTTGAAATCTTTGGGACCATTCATTCAGAATTAGACTGCACAGTGATTTGTGCTGACCTCTTTTAAAATGCTGTCATCTTACAGTTGCTTTGAACTGAAACATTCCTGTGCTTCCATGAGCAAAGCCAATGTATGAGATTTAATGAATTACTTAGGATACCATGTATAGCTATTTAAATTAGAAAATCTGGGTTTGGCTGCTTTTAGTATTTGATAACTTGATCAAATCACCTCTTCATAGAATCTTGAATTAAGTGAGATATCTATATTTTTTTTAAGCGAGATTTTTAAAAAATTTGCTATATCATTTATCTTGCGTTCTTGGTAGCTAGCTGTTGCATAAAGCTTGTTCTGTAATGAAGTATAAATGTAATACACTTAATTGTGTTGTCGTACTTAGGGTTTAGATGTTGATGTGGAAAACTGTGCTGTGTGCATTGAGAACTACAAACTGAAGGACACTGTCCGAATTCTACCATGCAAGTAAGTTATTCTTTACTGTTTAGCATGTTTTTCTGAAGAAATGGGATGAATTTCCTATAAATTCTTCTGAACCTCTGGTGGCAGAGCTGAAACTGCCTTTACTATGGCTTGATAAGTGTTGAAGGGCACTGTAAAACCACGTAGCACTTCATATGTATGTGGGGGCAAGGGAGCAATTGGGAAAACTGTAGGCGTGAAGTAGAACTTACTTAAATTGGAACTGTACACTGTTGAACTGATATGAGCGTGGTGTCTTTGTGCTTATTAGCATCTCTTCAGAAAGCTGGCATGAACCAAAAGGTTTCCAGAACCATGTCTGTACTAGTAAATTGAGCAGCAGCTAATCATCAAGATTATAAAGGAAAGGTTTATTTTTATTGTGTTAACTTGCACACTGTTTGAAGGAAGGGTGTGTGGCTTTCATGATAAGTTCTAAAGAGCATTTATTTTCTTTAGGCACATCTTCCATAGAACATGCATTGATCCTTGGCTTTTGGACCACCGAACTTGTCCAATGTGTAAACTAGATGTTATCAAAGCTCTGGGATACTGGGTATGTTGCACACTACTTTAATCTTCAAAGTAGACGTACAGTCTAGGAGGCAAGACTTATATAACTGTTTAGAATGAGAGCACCTGTTATTTGACAAGACTCAGAGCAAAGATGCAAAAAGTAATGGAATGAGAACCATTAAAATAAGGGCATTTTATGGGTATGAACTTAAATATGTCAAGCAGTTTATAAATCTTCTTTGATAACCATTTTTTTCTATATCCAGCTGATATTAAGGAATTCTAAGCAGAGGTGAGACAGTTTGCTCAGTCTGCAAAAATATAACTGAATTAAATAAATCTAGAACATATATTTGATGTTGTTGAGAACTGTCATGCAGAGGAAGAAATTGTAATTTTTCTACAGAGAATGTTTGTGTACTTCCACATATGCCCTGTCATTTATCCCTGTAAATGAACCAGTACTTAAAACCTTCCTAAAGATATTCACCAGAAATTGGTTAAGTAAGAAAATGATGTGCTCTCATTTCTTTCTGACAGCACCAGAAAAGAGAGATGAAGACACATGCGGTAGGTTACTCAGTCACTGTTGATAGTCTTGAGCTCCACTAAACACTATAGGCAAGAATGTACCTCTCTTATCTCCTACTGATCTAAAGAGATCTCTAGAAAATAGGGATGGTTTTTTGGTTCGGGACTTTCCTCTCATAGACTAGGTCTGTGTTTTGACTACCTTTTCTCTTACTTCATTTCAGAGGCTTTCCAGATCTGTGGAAGAGTGTTACAAGTTACTGTTTTGTTTTGTCAAAGGGGACACTACCCTTGCTATGTAATGTGCATATACCAGATTTTGGTGCTTCTGTGTATTAAGTCAGATTTTACACAGGAGTCACAATCTCATTGTCATGTGGAATAGGTATTGCTACTTTAATAGTGTTATATTAGCAGCTTGGTTTCTGCTCACATTCAGTTCTTGAGGTTAATGTATCTTGTGTTATATGCAGAAGGACTTATCTTTTTGAATACAGGCTGAAAACTGAAATACTGGAACCTTTGGAATAATTATATTCCCTGAATTTGTGCTGTTACAGAAGATACTGGTGTACTAAGCCCGCCCAGGATGAGTAATAACTCCTCTGCTTGTTGGCTAAAACGACTTTTGGAAAGCAGATTGAATAGAATTATATTAAATAGAGAAACCCAGTTCATTTTTCTAATGAAATGAGGCAAATGGGTCTTGTGTATGCATCGATCATTCAAGTCTCACTGAAGCTAATAATGTGGGAAACCATTCAGGAATTTTTTTCTAGCTTAATTTTCTGTTTGATCCATTTTGCGCAATCTAGTCCATAGAGTGATTGCCTGAATTTTTTTTACTGATGTGAAGAAAAGTGCAAAGAGCAAGGCAGCTTCTCTCAGCACTGCACTCTGAACCTATAGAAAAGAATGTGCAGCCTTATTATAGAAATGCACTAAACCTTCCACAGAGAGGCTCAAGGCTCAGTTCAGTTATTGACAACGAATACTTCAGGTGCTTTTACAATTTTAAAGGCTTGAGGTAGTAAAAAGGCACGAAGTCCTATGACTTGACTTTTGTAAAGTGTAGAATTCAGTAGTCTAGTTCTTCATTAAGCTATTTTTATGAGAGAAGGAATTGCAGTTCAGCATGTCTGACTGATTTTGTACAGCATTACTGAATTTTGTAGTTTCAGTGCTTATTTAACTGTTTAAGATTTGGAAACCAGAATCATTAATGCCCCCTCCCATCTGCAAACATGAAGATAGGTATCACATGTGTCTTGTGTTCAATTGTAGCATGTCTATAGCACATTAAAATTTAATATGTTTTAAATTATACTGGTTTGATGCTAAAGAAAGAATCAGCCTAGAATTCCTTAAATTTTAAGATGGGCCTTTGCTAGTTGTTCAAGGAAGGGAAAAATACTTGCTAGTAAGCAAGAAGAATAGTTACTTAAACTGCAATATATTTGCTTATGTATAGCATCAGTATATCTATGGCAATGAAGATAGTCTGCTTAGTTGTAAAGAGAATGGTATGTATAGGACTTTGATCCATTCTGAAAATTAATTCAGGGTTGTATGGCTCGTGCTATAGAATAGATGAAATAGATCCCTTTGCCTGTGATGCGGATGTTGCATTCCTGCAAAGTGACAAGCCAGTGTGTTTGTGTTTTTGGAACAGACTTAAAGTTAGGCTGGAGATAGAGGAGGAGAGAATTTGGTTCTGATGTAAATGTTTATTCACCCTAGTAAAAAAAACTTGGCCAGCTACTATTATGAAAAACCAGGACTTGGAGAGTTCTGCAAACTCAAAGGATCAATAGGTTTCCTCAGTGGGGACTTTGTATGAGTTGAACCTGCTCCTAACCTTCAGCAATGCTGTTGCTACAGTGTTGAAATAATCCATCCAAAAGGCTGACTGGGTGACTCTTCCTGTTGCTGCTCTTGGATTTGAGGTGGCTGTGGAAAAATGGCTTTTCTTTTGGTTGGCTTGCTTTCTTTGCAGTCAGACAATAACCTTGAAAGTGGACAATATCAATATTATTCCCAGGAGTGCACACGTAATAGCTAAAAAATGGTCTTTTTTCCAATAAGGTGAGGTTACAAAAGGTTACATGGAAGAATGTTGATGTCTGATGGTAGAAAAAAGTGACAGTTAAATACGTTTAATTTTGAAGGGGGACCCTGAAGATGTACTTGAAGTTCCAATACCTGAGTCCATAAGTGGCAGCGTTTCAGTTGGAAGTCTGAGTATTGCTTTGCAAGATGATGACAGAAACGAAGTAAGCGAATTGTCAGCTTCCTCCACTAATGAATCTGTGTTGCAGTGTACCAGCTTAAAAGAGGATGCAGGGGAAACCACAGCATTGCTTGGTAAGTAATTCAGTGTTTCACTGGATAAACCTTAGCACTAGGCATTGCATTAGAAGCCCTTCTCTAGCAGGTTGAGCAGTTAGTACTGCAGTGCAGAGTGGACTGAGTGGTGTCACTTGCTACTGATCTTCAAAAAATATAAGCATATTTTCAAAGAACTTTTTCGAGATGGAAATAACTGGACTTGGGGGAAAGAAAGATGCAAGCAGTGTCTTAAGAGGATTACCTAGAGAATCTTGAGAACCTTAGGTATATATGAGTATGAAGTTTGTTGCCAGAGTCTGGATTAATGTAACAGTAAAGCATATTAAAATGGTAAAACAACAAACAATTTTTTCTTCTAATTTCTGATTTCTAGATGTGGATGCCAGTAATAACCGGCATGGAGAACATCTATCTAATGGAAATTCCCACTGAACTGCTTCATGGAAAATATCTTGAATAGACTGTTGAAGAACTATTATTTTTTATTTAATTAGTATGGACTTTTGTCTAGTGAACAGAAAAAATAACAATGTAAATTATTTTACCTTTCCAACTTTTCTAGCTGGTGTTCCAAAAGGGCTAATAACTAAGAATTTTGTACACAGGAGGATTTTATAAAATCTCCTCTGGATGTCTCATCCTAGAAAAAAAAATGCAATAACCCTTTTTCTGTAAGCATTGTTGCAATGTCATTGTGTTCTAGAGGGCTGTAACAAAGATGAAGACTAGGCAGTGAAAATAATGTAGAATGTGTAATGGTTAAATATTTTGGATGCACTATTTACATTCAGTATGTACACATGGAGAACACTTACAAGCTACGATTATTAAAATGTTCTGAAAGTTCTGATTTGTTGTAATTGGAGGTGAATATTCTTAGAAAAGACTTTAACCTTGAAGGAATCGAATAACTTGATGGATATGATGTGTATCCTTTGCTTGTGATGGAAAAATTGCTGGTTGCAACATGTAACAAATACTTATTCTATCTTGTAATGTGTTCCATTCAGGATGCTGAGAAGAGGAAAGCTTCTCCATCTTGCTAGCTTTTTATACTGAATTTGGCAGTAATAGGTTGTGCTAGGTGGTCTTCACGTGCTGAGCATGTAGACATTTAGTATATGCACACTGGTTACCTCTTTCAATCTTAAACTCAGTAGAACAGAGGTAAAGGGCTACTTATGGCTAAAATATATTTATTAGTCTATTTATAAGAATTTGTGTAATTTCTTCTTGCTCCTGTTCCCATCCTGACCGAGTTTATGTACAAATTGAAACTGTTTCTTTAAAAATACAAAGTTTGGGTTTGTTTTGCTTTTTCTTTTCCTTTGTGTAAAGATGCTGGAATTCTCTTGGGTATTCCACATTAGGAGTTTTGACTGGATTTGCTATTAGCTTTTATTCCTTTCTTTTAGATTAGCAGTATTGTGCCTTATAGTAAAACACTTAAGAAATCTGAAGCATCTGAGAGTAAATATAAACCCTGGCATCTCCCATTATGACCTCTTACTCAAATATTTATATACTGTAAGTGGTATAAGGAATTGCTAAAATGTTTTGTAAAGAAATATGTATACTTCAAACACTACTTAAGAGTGTTAAGTGAATTGTTTAGGATTTTAGCATTGTCATGTTATAAATAATATGCTACATTCCTCAATTTTCTTTTGTAAAGCTGTTGCTACAGATTGCTTAAAACAGTCTTTCACTAGGCATTTCTTTTAGAGTGCGTTTTGTTTTTAAAATGTATATTTGGAATGTTTTTAAGAAAATATGCAATTCTTTTTCTAACTTATATTGAGCTTCAATAGAAGCAATAACTTTTTTTAAATTTTAAAGTGAATGTTCCAGAAATGACAGAGGGGAAAATATAGTCTGAACTTCTACTTTGCAGAGCAGATGTTTCACCCTAAATTTCCTTCAAAAAAATTCCTGTTAATGCTTACTTAAAAAAAAAATCTGCCTCTTCTCTGTAGGAGTATAACTTCTAGGTTTACTGAAAAACTGTCAGGTTGTAGTTCTGATGTCACCAGCAGGTGCAAGTTTTTGTGATGCCTTTATCTTACAAGAAGCACATGAGAATGAAGTATGACTGACCAACCATCTCCAAAACTGAATAAATAAATAAATAAACAACCTACAACTAAACCAGACAATGTGTAGGGACACTTAAGTCTCCAAAAGAAGCTTATCAACATTTCCAGAACTGCCTTTTCAACTATCTCTTCAATATTAAAAACTAAGTCTTCTCCCTCTTCTTTAACACAAAACTGAACATTGATGTAGTAAATGTTGAGAGGGTTTAAACTCTAGCTCAAGGAGGAACCAAAAGAGAAGTTATCAAGAGAAGTGTTGTCAGTCTGTGGATTGTGTCTTGCTGATACCTACAGCACAGTATTCATTCTGGAGAGGAGAATTGTGGTAAGTACTTGAGCTTTTATGTAACACCTATAAAACCAAAAGCTTTTCTTAAGAATTAAATCTAAGATCAGCAGAAAGCTGGAAGAAAAGCTAAGGAACCTGCAAACTGAAAAGTGTGCTTATAAAATCTGGTGTGTGC
Organism: Catharus ustulatus; assembly: GCF_009819885.2. Taxonomy (NCBI): domain Eukaryota; kingdom Metazoa; phylum Chordata; class Aves; order Passeriformes; family Turdidae; genus Catharus; species Catharus ustulatus. The sequence continues at coordinate 94,127,184 of NC_046222.1, read as the reverse complement.
TGACTTAGAAAAATATCTGTGTATTAAGACTCCTGAGGTCTGTTTCACATGCTAGCGCTGCACCTGTTTCATTTCAGTCATTCACAAAAATAGTTACAGTTGTTTCAGTCAAATAGGTTTGCACATAGTTGATCTTTGATATAGTTAGGTCTTGTAAGGCCAGCTGTGCTGCTGAGGAGTGATGACAATAAAAGGCCGAATTGCAGTGCATCCAGCAAGCAGTTTGCTCTCCTTGGAAGCACAATGACAAAAATAACCTGAAGCGAATCACTAGTCTGACCTCAGTCAAAAAGCTGACATGCATCAGTAAAAAGAGAGGTAGGATGAAAAGTAGGGGGCACAGAAAAGTCTAGGGTGTTTGAAACAGTAGCAAGAGAAGCTTAGAAACAAAGACAGGACGTGCTGTTCCAGTTTACATTGCGTAAATGGGTGTAGGCTGCTGTAGGTAAATACAGGTGCAGACTTTGCTGATCTGGATCCCCACTAAGTTGAATCAAACTGGTATTGCTGGTTTCTAACACTTCACCTAGCAAAAGCTTGAATGAAAGTCAAAAACCAATGAGGGATTTTTTTTTTTTCACACCCTCCATGAATCCTTTTTGTAGAGTAGGTGCCTCCTGCCTCCTTTCCCTTGCATTTAGGGAAGCTGTAATCTGCTACTTCAGCCATGTCCTGCCTAGTGTGGGAGCTGCAGCTGTGTGTGTTGTGGGTTCCTGCTGCCTCCCCCTTCCCTCATCACTTTTCCTAACTGCACAGTTTTCGTAAAATATGCAGGAGCTTGTCTTGGATACCTCTGTCCCTTTGTTAGAATTTTGCTGTAATCAGGCAGAGTGCTTCTTATTGGAGGCATTCTTGTGGTATCATTATACCAAAGGCTAAATGATGCAGCCCACAAGAAGTCTAAAGCCCGTCGATGATGCTGAATACATTACTTGGGAAAAATCCCTGGCAGGACTAGGGGATGCTGGTTTTTGTGGAATAAGTTTTATTAGTGTTGCATTAATTTGCGTGGCTTTGCTGCTGTTTCTGTTTAGGGAGAAATTCTGTGAAGTTAAGTGATTTAATTTTTTTTTTTAAATGAGAAATGAACTGCTGTCTTAAAGGAAAAACTGGACTCTCTTTGTTCAGAAATTTTGGTTTAT